>NC_080855.1:34722596-35962570 GCF_030435755.1 Ochotona princeps | reverse complement strand
TGCAATGAAAGAATCTTGATTGAATTTGAACTGTAATACTGCATCAAGGTGGAGGAATCCACTGGGGGGAGGGGAGGGGGAGGGAGGGGGGGATTCCCAGAGCCTATGAAAGTGTCACATAATGCAAAATAATTAACAATAAAAAAAATACAAAAAAATATCAGTATCATTAAAATGTCTATACTGCCAAAAGCAATATATACATTCAACACAATCCCAATCAAATTGCCCAAAACATTCTTCATGGAAGTGGAAACAATGATCCAAAGGTCCATCTGGAAACACAAAAAAACACGGATTGCTAGAACCACTCTGAAGAACAGGAAGTTGGCAGGGAGAATCACAGTTCCGGACCTCTGGACATACTATAGGGCAGTGGTTATCAAAACAGCCTGGTACTGGCACAAAGATAGAGAGGAAGATCAATGGAGCAGAATAGAAACACCAGAAGGGGACCCAAACAGGTAAAGCCAAATAATCTTTGACAAAAAGACAAACGACAATCCAGGCAAATGGGAAGGTCTGTTCAATAAATGCTGTTGGGACTACTGGTTAATAGCCTGCAGAAACAAAAAGATAGACCCACATCTCTCACCATACACTAAGGTCAGATCTAAATGGATAAAAGATCTAAACCTACGCCCAGAAACCTTCAAAGTTTTGGAAGAAAATGTTGGAAACACACTGCAACGCTTAGGGGTAGGCCATCACTTCCTAAAAAAGACACCAAAAGCAGTAGAAATTGAGACCAGAATAAACAATTGGGACCTCATCAAACTAAGAAGCTTCTGTACAGCTAGAGAAACAATCAACAAAGTAAAAAGGCAGCCCACAGAATGGGAGAAGGTCTTTGCGCACTACGTAGGTGATAGAGGGCTGATCTCCAGAATATACAAAGAGCTACAAAACAACCAAAATGTCAAAACAAACAAGCCACTCAAGAAATGGGCACGGGAAATGGGCAAACACTTCACAAAGGAACAAACCCAAATGGCAAACAAGCATATGAAAAAATGCTCAAGTTCCCTGGCAATAAGGGAAATCCAAATTAAAACATCAATGTGGTACCACCTAACGCCAGTAAGACTGGCCCACATGAATAAAAGCACCAACAACACTTGTTGGCGAGGTTGCGGAGAAAAGGGAACCCTACTCCACTGCTGGTGGGGCTGCAGGCTGGGACAGCCTCTATGGAAATCGGTATGGAGAATATTCAAACAACTCAAAATCAACATACCGTATGATCCAGCAATAGCACTCGTAGGAATATATCCAGAACACTTGTTTTATGAGAAACCAACATGCACTCCTATGTTCATAGCAGCACAATCAGTAATTGCAAAAACATGGAAGCAACCAAAATGCCCATCAACAGAGAATTGGATAAGAAAGCTATGGTTCATCTACTCCATGGAATACTACTGACCTATTAAAAAAAACAAAATGCAGTTCTTTGTGGCCAAATGGGCCAAACTGGAAACCATAATGCTAAGGGAAATGAGCCAATCCCAAAGGGTTAAATACCACATGTTTGCCTTAATTTAAGATGATACGATGTTATGTATAACAAGTTATGTTATGAATGTTATATGTTGTGTATAAAGTAAAATTGAAATGTAAATGAGGTGGTCACAGAAGGTGGCTAGGAACTCGCATTTACTTTTTACATATTGATTACTCATTACTATGTCAATTAATTCCATAATGATGTAAATTTTTGCTGATGGTATGTTAGTGCTTTTATTTGATCGGAATGATACTCTGCTGGCTCTGTCTTCAGACCAGAAAGGGTATACCTAAGAAGCCGTTGAACTTGACTGAACAATAAGATGCTGATCTCTATGTTTGGTATACGCTTGCAATGGGGGAATCTCAACTGAACTTGAGCTGTGGTTATGCAACAAGGTGGAGGAACCACCATGGTGGGAGGGTTTGGGGAAGGGGGGGAGAACCCAAGTACCTATGAAACTGTGTCACATAATACAATGTAATTAATGAATTAAAAATAATATATAATAAGAAAAAGAAATTCCTATGACTCAAAGAATTTTGCTTTTGTCCCCTCATTGAACAAGTTGTTCATCTAGTATTTTAACATAAAGAAAACTAAATAAATGACAAAAGCAAACTTCTTTGCACTTTACTTGATTTTGGGAGTACTCAAAATATCAATGAGATATTTCAGTGATAAGAGTAAAAGGT
Source organism: Ochotona princeps (assembly GCF_030435755.1). Taxonomy (NCBI): domain Eukaryota; kingdom Metazoa; phylum Chordata; class Mammalia; order Lagomorpha; family Ochotonidae; genus Ochotona; species Ochotona princeps. The sequence continues at coordinate 35,960,368 of NC_080855.1, read as the reverse complement.
AATGAGTTACAAGCATTCTGAAGCAGCACACTACTTGGCAAAGCTTTATATATATTTTTAAATTTCCCTGCTATTTATAGAAGAAGAAATTGTTAATTCCAATTGCAATTTGAAATCTTAATATGTACTAAATCCATGACTTACAAATCTAGATGTCTGTTTTCTTCTAATCAATGGAAATAAGATTAAAAGAAAAGCTAGAATAACTATTTTTTAAGATTTTTGTTGTTGTTGTTGTAAAGTCAGATATATAGAGAGGTACAGAAACAGAGAGGAAGATCTTCTGTCTGTTAATGTACACCCTAAATGGTTGCAACAGCTGTAGCTGAGCCAATCCAAAGCCAAGAGCCAGGAGCTTCTTCCAGGCCTCCCATTCGATGCAGCAACCCAAGGCTTTGGGCCGTCTTCATCTGCTTCATCAGGCCATAAGCAGGTAGCAGGATGGAAAGAGGGGCCCTTGGATATGAGCCGCTGATATCAGACTCCGGCACAAGCAAGGCGAGGGCTTTAGCCAGGAGGCTACTTACCCGGCCCAAATTAACTTTCTTTGGGTCCAACTTGAATGGCATAGTAGATAATGAATTACTAATCATTGGTAATTTGACATTAAACTTGTTAAGTTTAGATTTTGTTTTCAGTTGAAACTAAGTCATTGAGTATTATGAGTGATGCCTGTTTAACATGCTATTTGGTAAACTAATTTTTTTTTCTTTTTTTTTTTATTATTTAACTTCATTAATTGCATTGTATTATGTGACACAGTTACATAGATACTTGGGTTCTCCCACCCCTCCCCAAACCCTCCCACCATGGTGGATTCCTCCACCTTGTTGCCTAACCACAGCTCAAGTTCAGTTGAGATTCCCCCATTGCAAGCCTATACCAAACATAGAGTCCAGCATCTTATTGTCCAGTCAAGTTCAATGGCTTCTTAGGTATACCCTCTCTGGTCTGAAGACAGAGCTAGCAGAGTATTATCCCAGTCAATTGAAAGCTCCAACATACCATCAGCAAAAATTTACATCATTATGGAATTAATTGACATAGTAATGAGTAACCAATATGTTAAAAGTAAATGCGAGTTCCCAGCCACCTTCTGTGACCACCTCACCTATACTTCAATTTAGTTTATACACAACATATAACATTCAAAACATAACATGTTATACATAACATCATATCATCTTAAATTAAGGCAAACATGTGGTATTTAACCTTTTCGGATTGGCTCATTTCCCTTAGCATTATGGTTTCCAGTTTGGCCCATTTGGCCACAAAGAAACTAATTTTTTATTTAAAGACTTATTTATTTTTATTGGAAAGGCAGATATAAGAGAGAAGCAGACAAAGAAAGGAATATCTCACACCCGAGGGTTGACTTCCCAAGTGGCCCAAATGGCCAGAGCTGAGCCATTCCAAAGCCAGGAGCCAGGAACTTCCTCCAGGTCTCCCACAAGGGTGCAGGGTCGCAAGGCTTTTGGCCTTCCTTTACTGTTTTCCCAGGCCATGAGCAGGGAGCTCGATAGGAAGTGGAGTAGTTGGGAAGTGCAGTAGCAACACCATATGGGATCCCAGCATTTACAAGGCAAGGACTTTCGCCACTACGCTACTGTACTGGGCCCTGATAAACAAATTTATGGTGTGTTTTGATGTTGCAGTTTTGTCTGAAACAACACATGAGCACACTAATTCTGTTGGTGCTGTATTAAGTGGCTTCACACCAAATAGCTTCAGACCCTTATTAGTGTAATGAGTGTGACTTAAGGAGTGTGGGAACAGAGAGGCTTCAGGCCATTCTAGCCTAGAGACTACTGTTGGAACCCTCAGAAATTAACTCATTTTGTGAAGGCTTTGGTAATGCTAACTGGTAATGCAATCAAATGTTGAAGGAATTTCTAGGTGAACAGCTTTGGGATGACGTTTTCAGTCTGGTAGCTATTTCAAGTATATATGCATGTATATATTATATATATTATATGTATTACATATTACATGTATAATGCAAATATGAATAATTCACTAAAACTCCACTAGTACATAATCTGTGTAAATAAAAACTAAAAGCAGAAAAGAAGCAATAAGTGTATGAAAGAATAATAATGACCCTAGAGGCAGTCATGCTCATCAAAAGATACACATAAAAAATAAAGATGAACACTGAAGCAAATACTTCATAATAAGCTAAAATACTATAAGATAATGATAAAACTATAAAAGTTATACTTGGGACAGCTTGGAAACAGGTGACTAGAACAGAGAAAAAAGAAACAATTCATTTCAGTCACAGAAACTCAAGTTAGGGCCCAGTGTGCGTTGCCTAGTAGCTAAAGTCCTCGCACACTGGCCCTTGCGGCTCACTTGGGGAGTCAATCATTGGATGGAAGATCTTCCTCTCTGTCTCTCCTCCTCTCTGCATGTCTGAGTTTGTAATAAAAATGATTAAATCTTTTTAAAACATCTACCTTTCCAATAAACATAAACATAAATAAATCTTTTTTCACAATTGAAATTTTCTTGTTTCACAAATAATATTATTTGTCCATCTCCTATAAATTTCACTTCCTCAGATTGAATTTTTTGGGGGGGATTTTAGATTTTGCTTTCTGCAATCCTCTTCATGTATTATGTCACTGTAGATTCACTTTTGTATTAACGTTTTTTTAACTTATTTTTTTAAAGATTTATTTATTTTATTACAGTCAGATATACAGAGAGGAGGAGAGACAGAGAGGAAGATCTTCCATCCGATGATTCACTCCCCAAGTGAGCCGCAATGGCCGGTGCTGTGCCAAACCGAAGATGGGAGCCAGGAACCTCTTACAGGTCTCTCATGCGGGTGCAGGGTCCCAAGGCTTGGGACATCCTCGACTGCTTTCCCAGGCCAGAAGCAGGGAGCTGGATGGGAAGTGGAGCTTCAGGGATTAGATCCAGCGCCCATATGGGATCCTGGTGTGTTCAAGGTGAGGACTTTAGCCGCCAGGCCATGCCACCGAGCCCGGAAAGGTAGATTTATAGAGCATAGGAGAGACACAGAGGAAGATCTTCCATATGTCAATTCACCCTCCAAGGGGCCGCAATTCCCAGAGTTGTGCTCATCCAAAGCCAGGAGCCACGAGTCTTTTCCAGGCCTGCCACGCGAGTGCAAGGTTCCAAGGCTTTAGGCAGTCCTCCACTGTTTTCCCAAGCCACAAAATGGGTGGTGGATGGGAAGCAGGGCCGCCAGGATTAGAACCAGCATGCGTATTGGATGCTGGTGCTTGTCAGGCAAGAACTTTTGCCACTAGTCTAGTTTGCGGGGCACAAGAATATGTCTTAAAACACAAAGGCAGGCCTCATCACTGTAGCCTTGCATGTGCTGGGATCCTATATGGGCACTGCTTCACACCTCAGCTCATTTACTTCCCTTCCAGCTCCCTGCTCATGGCTTGGAAAAGCAGTAGAAGATGGCCCAAAGCCTAGGGACCCTGCACATGTGTCAGAGACCTAGAGGAAGTTCATGGCTCCTGGCTTCAGATTAGCTCAGCTCTGGCCATTGAGCTGCTTGGGGAGTGAACCAGCTGATGGAAGCTCTTCCTCTCTTCCTTTCCTTCTCCCTGTAAAGCTAACTTTCCATTAAAAATAACAAAATCTGTTTAAAAGTAACACTGAGAAAAGGAAGAAAATTTGTAAAACCAATATGACAAAACATTTTATGAAATAAAATATGACTTTGGAATATCAACTGAAAATGATCATGATTCAGAAAGTATTATTTATCTCCAAGGGAACAAATCATCAGGCACCTAGACAAAGAAAGTAACCTACTCCTAAATGCCACCAAAAAATAAGAGAATTTCACTGGATTTGATCAAAAGATATTGTGACAAAAGACAATGAGAAGATGCATTTAAGATTTTCAAGACAAAAATTATTTGAACACAGGTTTTCTTGGTTAAAATCTCCTTGGCAATTTTGAGCCACTGTTTAAATTTATTCACTGAGAAACACATGAGAACAGTGTATCCAGGAACTTTCCCTAGAGACTCTTATGGGATTATGAGTCAACAGTGTAAGAATTTGTGTTCACTACGAAATATGTATTACTACAATCAAGAGTGAGCACTTGAGGTGTTTATTTCATAACACCGTCTCAAAAGTCTTTTCATTCTTGAGCCCCCACATTTTGAATGTGCTAGTAAGCAGGCAACAGAGCCATGACATAACGCACACAGTCTAGTACCAATCAGTCTATTCTCTTTCGAGCTGTGTTACACAATTCTCCAGCTACATAGAATGCCCTGTACACCTTTTCTTTGGTTAGAATCACAACGTACATATTATCACAAAGCCACACCAGGCTGATCATAATTTTAATTATATATTTTAATGGATACTGGAAAGATTGTGAAAATGTACCAAAAATCAGTTTGGGCAACAAAATACCTTGACGGACAAAATATTCACAAAAACGATTACTGGACAGCCCAAACGATATCAGATACAGTGTTCACAGCCACACATTGCTACTTACATTTTCCTGTCCCCAATATTAGTTACAAAATTAACTAGGAGTTTGATCCAATGCAAACTGAGGGATATACAATTGCTTTCTCAGCACCACGATTGTCCCATTTTTGAGTCACCATCTATAGCTTTTTACTTTATTTTATTATATTCGTTTGAGAAAATGACAATTCTGATTCTCAGGTTCATTCCCAAATGTCTGCCATGGCCATGGCTGGCCCAGGCTAATGCTGGAAGCCAGGACCTTGATCCAGGTCTCTCATGGGGATAGCACAGGCACAGTCACTCCAGCCATCACAGCCATCACAGGTTTCCTCCCTCAATCTACATTGTAGGAGGAAGCTGGATCAGGGATGAAGCCAGGACCCCACATTGCTGAAATCTGTTGTGTGCACATCATATCCAGCAGCTGAACTGCTGGGCCAAATGCCCACTTCTCTGTATCTGTTCTCTCTGTGTCTCTCCTTTTCTCTCACACATCTCTCCTTCTCCTTTTGCAGTCAGCAAAGTTTTCTAGGCATGTAGCTCATGCCAGGCACTGGCCTTCAAACATCACACATAGGGCGATCCACATGTGGTCACCCACAAAATTGAGCAGTAAAACCTGTAAGAAAAATGTAGAGTGTAGTTTTACATCATCAGTGTTGACAGACCAAATGATTTCATTAAAGTAAAAGGAGTTAACATTTTTCTACTGCTTAAAGGAAGCTATCTATGCACTACAAAAACATTTGAGGAAAGTGAACATTAAGTTAGCCTAATAGTTAAGAGATCCACACCCACGATTGAGTACCTGAATAGCATTTCTGGCTCCAGATTTTGATTTCAACGTCCTGCCAAATTAGATCCTGGAAGTGACAGGTTTATAATTTGAATACTTCAACCCTGTGGACACCGCAGAATTGTTCCTGGTTCCTTTCAGTCTCCAGCCTAACTCCAGGTAGCATTTGTAAGCAAACTTGTGCATGAAGTCTCTACTTTCCAAATCAGTAAAATTTACAAACCAAAATAGTCTATAGCAACATAGTAAAATTTACCAAATTCAACATGGACATGGTCACTTAGTATATAGTATTTCCACTTGGGCAGTGGAAAGTTCCAGAAATAAATCATGATGATGACTGCACAACATTGTAAGTACAGTTGCAGCAATGAATTATACAATTAAAAGCAGCTAAAATGGCATAAAAGATACCAACATTTACTTTCTTATGGCAACAATTAATGCAACATTCTTATCGGTAACTAAAATAACTGGAAGTTTTATAACATTCAAAATAAGAATTTTGATGTAACACATATATTTTAACTTAATTATTTGCTAACTGGAGTTATTCTGACTGCTACAAGCATGCATTTCTATACTTAGTCTCTAAGTTCATCAAGAATCAGAAATTTTAAAAATTAAGAAGGAAAAAAATATATTACCATGCTTAGAACTTGGTATAACGATAGGGGCTAACTCAATGGCTCCATTGGCTAATCCTCCACTTCCAAGCATGGCATTCCATATGGGAGCTGATTCATGTTTCGACTTCTCCACTTCCAATCTATGTCCATTCTTGTGGCCTTGGAGGCCTTGGAAAGTGATTAGAGCTGGCCCAAGTTTTGGGAACCCTTCACCCATGGCAGAGACTTATTAGAATCTCCTGGCTCCTCGGTTTGAATTGACTCAGCTCAAGACATTGGAGAATTTTGGGGAGTGAACCAGAGGTCAGATGATCTTTCTCTCTCTCCTTGTCTTTGCAAATAAAAATAAATGAATCTTTTTACAAATATGTTCATAGCGGATTAGCTTCTATGAATTTAGGTGAAACTACACACTGACACAAAATTCCATATTTCCTCTGGCTGCTCCACCCCAACACTACATCACTAAGAGGCGTGTAAGCAACCATGATGTGTTAGTCTAAATTCTGCTGGCTCAGGAATACTGGAGGAAGGCACCATCCACATGGTGTTCAGTGAAGACCTTTCATGGACAGCACCTTCTTGCTGCATTTGCCACATGGTGGAAAACGTGAAGGAATTCCCTTGGGTTTCTTTTGTATGAGCACTAATGGAATGAATGAGAGCTGCACTCTCATGATTCATCAACTCCCAAAGGCCACACCTCCAATAGTCATCCCCTGGGAAGTCATGATTTCAATGGATCAATAGGTCTTGGTGCAGGACAAGGCACAAATACTCAGACCGGTGCAGCAGTATAACCACATTTACTCATATATTCCGATTCTGTTTTACTACACACATCAGTTTTCAATGTTCATTTCCTCCTCTTTCAGTATTCCTGAAAATTAAACTTAAATTGGGGTTTCTGTCTGTAGCCACAATAATGTCATTTGCATTATTATACAATTGCATTCCTATTAAATGCTCTTTGTTAACTTTGAGGAGTTCTCATCTGTAATATCAGAGAACCAATTGAATAAAGTTGCAAGAGTGATTGCTAATCACAAAGAATCTGCCTCAGGCACAATTAAGTCTAGACTAACCATTATAAGGAAAGCAAAGGGCAGCATTTCCCATGTTCACTGATGAAAACAGTCTAAACTGAGACTGTGTTAATAATTGTGCATTTGTTACAAATGTACTAAAATTAACCAAAGGATACTTTTCAGGTTTGTCTCAGTGAAATTGTTCACATGTTTCTCAGAGCTGGTAATGTGGTGCAGTGAGTTAAGCCACCTCTTGCAATGTATGAGTATTGAGCAATATCAGTGAAATGTATGCCTCCACCCTGTGGGAGTGCTGGCTGACAGCTGTCACTCTCACTGCCTAGGGCTTCGTGATCTTTACAGTGGAAAGCACAGATCCCTTCCTGCTGTCTTGAGCCCCTAGAGCCTCTGCCACCAGGACCTCTACACCCTGTCCTCACCAAAAGATTTCAAGGAAATGAAAGGCTCTACCAGCCTAATGGCAGAACCACTTAAATCAGGTAAGGTATTCTGACTTGGTGGCTGCTGCAGGATCTACAAAACTAACAGCTTAATCCAACAGAAAACAATGATCTGGAGTTTGAGAAGCTGATGTAGGGAAAGATGAGAACTTTTTTTTTCTTTCTTTTTTTTTATATTATGATATTCATTTTTATTTTAAAAATATTAAAGAGGCAGAGAAGCAGAGAGAGGAGGCCCTTTCCATTGACTCATTATTTCCAAATAACAAAAACTGCCATGGCTGGGCCAGGCAAAAGGTAGGAGCTGGTAATTTAATCTGAGTCTCCACGTTGGGTGACGGAGACCCGAAGATTCACATATTTGTAAAATCATCTCCTTCCCTACCACATCTGCACTAGCAGGAATCTGATGCTGTGGACAGAAGCCACTATTTGAATCCTGGTACACAGAATGAAAGTGTGTCAAGCAAAATCATGCACATTTTGCCAAACACACACTGTGATCGTTTTTGCAAGGTTGTTGAAAATTAACTAATGTTCAACTACTGCTAACTGCTTATTTCCTTTGTAACTTGATTTGTACATTTGACCAACTCATCTCACACATTAATATTCTTGAGATTATTTTGTTTAGAGTAATTGGGAAATCTTCTTTTCAAAATGTAAATGGAAGTTTTGTTTAAAGTCCTGAGAGAAAATGCGAATCAGAAACATGATAGTTTTTCATTGCTGTTCCAGACCCTGTACTCCTAAGGAATACTAGGTAAAGATGTTATTTATGTATTTTTGATAACCATACCAATGAGTCATAACTCAGGCCTTATAAAATAAACCAAGATATGTACTGATTAGCTAAAAGTAGTCCATAAGGCAAACATCATCTCCCACCTGTTTTATGTATCAAGTTTCATTGAGATACAATCACATCTGTTCCTTGCTGTTAAGATGAGAACTTTTTACACTAATGACAAAAACATCCTAAGTAAGCCTTCAGAGGTATAACTGAAAATCCACAAAGGTCACTTTGTCTCCCTCTTTTCCTTCTATTCCCCAACTTGGAACACTTTATTTCTACAAAGCCTCAATTCACAATGGCTCAACACAACATTCAGGTTCAGTGTTCCTGAAACTCATGCAAAATATGTTTGGCATTTCCACGTGGGGCCAGAATGAAGCAGAACACTGCTGTTCCTGTCTACCTCCCCTCCAAGATGTGCACTGAGTTACAGAGCAGACCCCATCAGGCTCAGCATCTTGGCAGAGCGCTTCCATCCAGGTACCAGCGGGAAGCTTATCTCATGCCCCAGACCTCTTCTGACAACAGACAGTTTACTTTGGTTTCAAGAACCTAATAAACCTGCTTCCAGCCTTACAGGTGTGAGGCCAAATGATCAGAATTGTAGAGCCAGTCAAACAGGTTGAAAATCCAAGTACTATTACTTGCAATGACACCTCAGGCCAGTATTCTTACCTGCCCCAATTGATGTGGGAACAAAAATTTTACACTACAAGCAGAACCATGGCCCTCCAATGACCTTCCAAACAGTGCTACTTATTATGCTGGTTTCTTATTCATATATCAAATATTATTCTAATTCATGCTTTGGAAAAGTTTCTATAAACATCCTCAAATATGAAAATTTGCACTAATCCGATGTTCCCATTAGGGAGAGGTTCAACATTTCTGGTGTCATTTCTGCCATTCATCAACTTCTCCAATTCATTCCAGAATTCTGTCAGTGCACATAAATTTCCCCAGCAGAAGTCAGAGATTTCTGACCAGCATGGTGTTAGTCTCTTCAGCACCAACCCCGTGCAGTTTCTGTAGGTTGGCTGGAGTGTCAGGGAAGCAAGTAACCAATGTGCTGGTGATTGACATTTATTGCTAAGACTGTGCTTTCTCCTTGGATCCAGTAGGCAGAGTCTTGCAGTCATGCATGGTTTCATGCTTTAGGAGTTTCCACTTGTTGTTCAATTATTTATCCTCCTTCATCTCCATCCCACCCCACAATGCAAACCTGATCTCTCCTGGCTCTACTTCATCTGCTGCATGCACAGAATGATCCAGGAAAAGCTCTTACTGTGTACTGCCCTCCCACCTGCCTTTCTGCCCCAGCCTTGGCATTAGAGCTCTCCTTAGTGCATGAGCAAAAAACACTTTTTTTCAGCTTTGATTTTGTTGCCACCTTCTCCTAAGTGTACCCTGTTTTTCCTCTTGCCCCTCCCTAGACACGAACTCAAGAGTGGTGGCCAAGTTTCTTCCAACTTCCTTCTGGTTCCTTACAGTATGAAAATCAGAGTATTAGCTCTCCTTCGCTAGCAGGTGCCAGGAGATAGGGAAGCAGCTTTTCTTGTTCCACTTACCCTCCCTTCTTCCCCTTAGTCACTCAAAAACCATTCTACTGCTGCTTCTGGTCAAGCCTCAAGCTCTAGAACAAAGACTTGCTTCTCTCCATTCTCTACTTACAATGCATCTTAGGCAGAAGCTTGAAGTTCCCTCTGAACCTATAAAGGAGCCGCTTATCCACCCTTTAAACCAGGGAAAGGAAATGGATGTTTTTGCTGCATTTCACTCACATTGACTACAAGAAAGCAAACCACAGACTAATGTCTTACAGAAAATGTGCCATGACTGGGCTCAGAGGATTGTACCTGCCTTTCCTTGGGACTTAGTTGGTCATGCTGCTGAGCGTGGATGCCCACAGCCTCATAATCCTAGGAGGGTCTTGCAGTGTAAGTGGTTGGGAGGAAGGCTGCAGGAAAGTATCTTGACGTCACTGACAGAAGGGGTGCACACCACGATAGAGCTTTGTTAAGCCTCCAGCGTGAATTTGTGTTTGGACACATGGAGTAGACTGAGCTAAAGACAATTCTGGTGTTAAACTATCTTTGAAATTGTTCATGACTCCCTTTACTAATGCTACTTATTGAGAGGTGAATGGCTGTATCAGCACCACAGAGCATACTGCCTCTTGACCATGGAGCTGGAAGCTCAAATCTCACTGGTGCTACATGTAGGTGCTCTGTACACCCGAGGAATCCAAACATAACCTTTGCATCATTGCTGGTGCTACAGCTTAGGACCGTTCCTGGTTTCTGAGAATTTGCTTCTCACCTCCAATGCCAGCTCCAATTTCAGGACGTACTGGAAGTGGTCACAATTGGGAGCAGTCTCTGGCAGCACAAAGTGGTAAACTCCTGACTCCTCTCCCTTCCTTTACCCTCTACCTCCATCCTCACCTCTACCCTCACCTCCTGCCCAGGATCTTCTCCCTTCCCTGCCTGCTCACTGGCCATTGCTAGGAGGCCCCAGAAGCCCCCATGGAATATGCACTCCACTGAGTCAGAGAAAGGCAATAAGCTGCCTGCTCCCCCTAAGTGATCAAAGGCTGGTCAATGAGAGATAAACCTGGAAAACAGTCACAGCTCGTGTTCTTGTGCAAAAAGCTGAGACTGTGATCATAGGAGTTAGGTCTGTCCTTCAGGAAAGATTGCACCAAGGGAAAGTACTTTTTCACTCTGAAGTGTAAATATCCTTTTATCAGAATGTGGTCTAGGGCCTAGCGGCATGGCCTGGAGGCTAAAGTCCTCACCTTCAACGCGCTGGGATCCCATATGGGTGCTGGTCCTAATCCTGGCAGCTCCACTTCCCATCCACCGCCCTGCTGGTGGCCTGGGAAAGCAGTGGAGGACAGCCCAAAGCCTTGGGACCCTGCACCTGTGTGGCAAATCTAGAGGAGGCCCTGTTTCCTGGCTTCGGATTTGTACAACACCAACCATTGTGCTCACTTGGGGAGTGAATAATCGGATGGAAGACCTTCCTCTCTGTCTCTCCTCCTCTATGTATATCGTACTTTCCAATAAAAATAAATAAATCTTATTAAACAAAGGAAAAAAAAGAAGGTGGTCTTAGGCACATATCTCCTCTCAGCATAGACATTCTCCTTTAGCAGTGAATGCACTGGACCAAGGAGACCACCCCTCTTTTAGTTTACTTCCCAAACTATCTGCTGCTCCAACTCACACATCCAACAGCTCCATTTCCACCTGAATGTCCCACAAACACTACTCAGCTGAGAGATCCTGTGCCATCCACTCTCTGCTCGCTTCCTTCCTATTTTTTAATTTATTTTTACTTCCCTTTCCTCTTTGTGATACCACTGTCTTTCCAATAACCAAAGAACAAATCTGGAGTGGGGATATCACATTTCTCTTCTCTTTTTCCTTCATTCCACACTTAAATCTTCTGATCATAAGCCATCCATGCTTTCAGCAAATATTAATTTACTGATGGTTCTTTATCCTATTGCCAGTGACTAACTCTGTAGTTTTGGTAACACTCACTAGATCCACTGGTGCCTCAACCATTGACCTTATCCTAACTTGCTTAACACAACCAACACTGTGACATGCCCTGCCACTTGGTCGCTATTAACTCAGGCCTTGCTAATTTGTATTTGGGAGATCAAGATTGTCCACCAATGTTGTGTATGTCCCCAGTGACTCAGAGGTTCATCATAGATGGCACAGTTTAAAAAAAAAAAGCTTTTTTTTACTTTTAAGTATTCTCTGAATTTTTAATATGTATTAGAAAAAAATGTGAACTAATAACCAGAAACCCACTGTTTCTTATGTGTTTTTAACTATGACAGAGTTAAATATTTTCAAAGTGAATTTTTTTCTGAATGAAATGATTAAATAAATGATAACAAAACAAGATTACAAAAGATTGGATACTGAGACATCAGTGCATAACATTTGGAAAGCACAGGTTTCTGGGGAAAGTGGATGTTGTTTAGCCCAACTTCAAGATCGTCCATAATTTAGTTCTACCCACTTCTTCAGCCTTATCTACTGCTATTTCTCACTTTCAACTTGATCAATTCTTCCATCTTAAATGTTAGGGTGTCTACGAATTCAATAGGTCCATGATTTCTCAATTTTCCTTTGCATGAATTACTTCCTCCTCTTTCCGGCTTCTGCCAAGTTCTTATTCATCCCCCAATACTCTATAGAATCTCACACTTTTGTGAGATCCTTAGTGACTCAGCTCGTCCCTCCATACAAAATTAATCAAAGAAAATCATCTGTACTGATTTGGTACACATGACATAGTTGTATTATTGGCAGGATAATCATTTTTGTATTTGTTATTGAGCACATATCTCTGCTAATAAAACAGGAATGTTAAAAAGACTTTTAACTACATTGCCCAACAATAGAGAAAGAGCCATTTACCAAGACTCAGACCATTTTATGTGTTCTTGGTCACACATTTGCAGCGTGGTCTTGGGGAACTCATTCAGCTCTATTTAAACTCTGGCTAAGGGGAGTTAAGGCTTCTGAGAGGCTGTCCTTGGCACACAAAAGGCATTACCTGGAAGTGTCCCACACAAGCAGCTTGAGGGTTACAGTGCAGGGTAGAGCTGGGGCCCTAGTTCTGAATTCCCTGGCCAGCTCTGCCCGCCGCTGTGACCAGCACTAGAGCTCCAAGCCCCACAGGAGGAGGCAGCTGGGGTTGTGGCAGGCCCTGAGTGTCTGTGAGTGCGCATGTGCCACATCACTGAGGCCATCTCCCAGGACATGGAGGCGCACCACACCCCAGTTGCCAGGCAACGAGGCAAGCCGCTTCCCAGCCCTGCTCTGTGGAGCTGCTTCCTGGTCCATGGTTCGGTCCCCTCCTGGCTATCTGGGTGTGAGTCAGGGGTGTGTAGGTGTGGCTTGGAGGGTGGGCGCGAGGATAGTGCTATCACTTTACGCCTGAAGGGGCAGCAAGTTGTGTCCCTGATGGAGCAGGTGCCCTTGTGGTCATGACCTCCAACCGGGTTCTGGCACTTACAGGTGCCCGGTTTGGATGGGCACTGGGGAAACACAAAGGCCAGCAGGACCTTTTGACCAAAGTTTTCTTCCCTCACTGCACATCACATGGATTCCCTCAAGCTCTTCCATTAGCTCTGCAAGCTGGTGCCTCCTTCATCTTTTTCTTTCTTTCTTTCTTTCTTTCTTTCTTTCTTTCTTTCTTTCTTTCTTTCTTTCTTTCTTTCTTTTTCTTTCTTTCTTTCTTTCTTTTTTCTTTCTTTCTTTCTTCCTTTTCTCTTTCCTTCTTTCTTTCCTCTTGTTCTTCCTTCTTTATGAAGAATTTCCTTATTTTTTTGAAGGGAGATTGACAGGAAGAAGGCGATTCAGAGAGAATGTTCTGTCTGCTGGTCCAGTACCGAAGAGTCCAAAGTTGAGTCAATCTGAAGCCAGGAACCAGAGGCTTCTTCTGAGTCTTCCATTGTTTGCAGGGTCCCAAGAAGCCTGGGCCATGATTGGACTGCTTAGCCAGGCACAACGCAGGGAGCTGGATGGAATGAGGAGCAGCCTGGATTCCTACCGGAACTCCAGCTCTATTGGATACCAGGATCCTGGGAGGGGTGAGAGCGGGCATACAGGGTGAAGATTGATCCACCACAAAAAGGCGCTAGGCCCCAACTCTTTCATCTTTGGCTGGGAATCCCGAGGGCAATATTTGCAGAAAACATACCCGGCCTCTTTTGGGGCATCCCTAGGGAGGTTCTAACCAGTGAGGAAGGTTTTCTGCAAAGGGGTGGACTTTCACTTGTCTAGTTCCTTGGTCTAGTGTGTGTCAAGATTCAGGGGGAACAGGTAGGTCCTGAGGAGTTGTGGGAATCAGGCCTTTTGAGACACATGGGAATTGAATAGAATTTTCAAAATGTTTCATGAAGGTTGGTCCTGGAGGGAAAATAGGAAATGGCAGGAGACCAGGGAATTGTAGTAGTGGCCTTTCCAAAGAGGATGCATTAAAGATCAAGGGAGCTCCCATTTGCTGGTTCATTTCACATGGAGCTGTAATTGCTGGGGCTGGGCTGGGCAAGCTCAACAAGTCAGGAAGATAATCAAGATCTTGCCCAAGAGCAGAAGGAAGCCAATTCTGTGAGCCTCCCAGGCTCTATTTGTGGGAAGCCGGCTGGCCTAGGAGCCAGAGCTAGGAACCTTAGCCAGGAATGCTGATGGAGTGATGCAGGTGTCTCAAGCAGCAGCCTCAGGGCCTGCTCCAGACTGGAGGGAGATCTTTTTCTATAAGATGTCTCTTGTACAGTTTAAGGCAGCATTAGAGAAAGAGAGAGACATGGAGCAAGAGAGAGATCTTCCATCTGCTGGCTGGTTCAACACCCCAGAGGGCCACAACTGCCAGAGCTGATACATTCTGAATCCAGGAAGCTATTCCAGGTCTCCCCCATATGTGCAGTGTACCAAGAGCTCAGCCCATTCTCCACTGTCTTCCCAGCAAGTCAACAGGTGACTGGATGACAAGTGGAGTGTCCAGAACACAACGTGGTGTGCATACTGGTTGTCGATGCATGCCATTGGACTATTAGGCTGCTGAAACACTGTGCCGAATCTTCTTTCCCTCTTTGACTCCCAATACAACCCTAGGTCCCAGCTGACCTGTGGGACAACAGTCAATTTGCAGTTTGGGTACCATGAACCCACCCACTATGGGCTTGGACTTCCACTCCTCTGCCCTTCTGAGGCAACCTTTTTGTGCATGTACACTGTGGCAGGACAGCAGGTGATGACTCAAGGATCAGGGTCCATGCCACCCCAGGGCAAACCTGGATGGACTTTTGGGCTGCTGGATTTCGTGTGTGTCAGCTGCGGCCAGTGCACACATTGGAGGCATGAATCAGTGCAGAGAAGATGGTCTGTGTCTTTGTATGTTTGCCTCACAAAGCAAATTATATTTGACCATTCAATGGTTTTTGTGTTTTGTTTTCAATTCAAGTGAAGGGCCTGGCATGATGGCTCCATTGACTAATCCTTCCCTTGCATGTGCTGGGTTCCCATATAGGTGTCAGTTTGTGTCCTGGCTGATCCACTTCCCTGCCAACTCCCTGCTCATAGCTTGGGAAAGCGGCAGAAGATGGTCTACAGCCCTGGCATCCTGTACCCATGTGGGAGACCTGAAAGAAGCTCCTGGACCTTGGCTTTTGATGGACTCAGATCTGGCCATTGTGGCCAATTTGGGAGCAAACTGACAGAGGATCTCTCTACTTCTCCCTCTCTCTGTAAATCTGCCTTTCCAGTAAACGTCAATAAATCCTAAGTGAAATGAAGAAATAAATATTAATCAAATAATATGTAATATTCTTGTTAAGATATCAATAATCAAAGTTGAGTTGGCCTTATGCCGGCAACTCATTTGTGTGACAGTTGGTTTCCCAATGCCGTACTTTCCATCGAGCTCCCATCTCAGGTCCTGGGAAAAACAGAAAACAATTCAAGTGCTTGAACTCCTGTACCCATGTGAGAGACACTGAGGAAGCATTTGTATTCTGTGTGTCTCAGCTCTTACCATGCAGTCATCTGGTAAATGATGCAGCAAATGGAGGGCCTATCCATGTTCTTGATTTCCAATCAAGGCATTAGAGAAAAAAAAAATAGAAGAACAAAAGCAAGAGTTGTGAATTAAATTGACATCCTAATCAATCTCACATTTGATCACTGGGAGAATGTTTAGCCCCTATGAAATTTTACCCTGAAATAAATCGAAGAATGCATCACAAAAAAGGAAAAGCACATGATCTACAGAAACACAAACCAACAGTTGCAAATAAGAAAATTAATATACATATAGTATTATCTAATAAAAAGTTTACCTCAAATTTCCCTAAATGTCTAGACAATAGCCGACTGTGGGAAAGAAATGGTGCTAAACTGCACCACAGCTTCACGGGAGAAAAAAGGTGGATGTTCAGTCATGTCACTTGACATGTTTCTTTCCAGCATGACGATGGTGAGAAAAGAGAACAGAATAGGATGCGAAAATAGTTAGGATGACAGTCAAGACATTCAAGAGTCAGATTAAGCCTAGGTCCTACAAAGCAATGTGGCTGTTAAGAAGCAACAATGTTGTTTCTCATAAAACAAGTGTTCTGGATATATTCCTAGGAATGCTATTGCTGGGTCATACGGTATGTTGTATTTGAGTTGTTTGAATGTTCTCCATACTGATTTCCTTAGAGGCTGTACCAGCCTGCAGCCCCACCAGCAGTGGAGTAGGGTTCCCTTTTCCCCGCAACCTCACCAACAAGTGTTGTTGGTGCTTTTATTCATGTGGGCCAGTCTTACTGGCATTAGGTGGTACCTCATTGATGTTTTAATTTGGATTTCCCTTATTGCCAGGGAACTTGAGCATTTTTTCATATGTTTATTTGCCATTTGGGTTTGTTCCTTTGTGAAGTGTTTGCCCATTTCCCGTGCCCATTTCTTGAGTGGCTTGTTTGTTTTGACATTTTGGTTGTTTTGTAGCTCTTTGTATATTCTAGAGATCAGCCCTCTATCACCTAAGTCGTGTGCGAAGATCTTCTCCCATTCTGTGGGTTGCCTTTTTACTTTGTTGATTGTTTCTCTAGCTGTACAGAAGCTTCTTAGTTTGATGAGGTCCCAATTGTTTATTTTGGTCTTGATTTCTACTGCATTTGGAGTCTTTTTTAGGAAGTGAGGGCCTACCCCTAAGTGTTCCAGTGTGTTTCCAACATTTTCTTCCAAAAGTTTGAAGGTTTCTGGATGTAGGTTTAAATCTTTTATTCATTTGGATTTGATCTTAGTATATAGTGAAAGATGTGTGGATCTATCTTTTTGTTTCTGCAGGCTATCAACCAGTTGTCCCAACAGCATTTATTGAACAGACCTTCCCATTTGCCTGGATTGTCGTTTGTCTTTTTGTCAAAGATTATTTGGCTGTATTTCTGTGGGTTCCCATCTGGTGTTTCTATTCTGCTCCATTGATCTTCTTCTCTATTTTTTTGCCAGTACCAGGCTGTTTTGATAACCACTGCCCTATAGTATGTCCAGAGGTCCAGAACTGTGATTCCCCCTGCTAACTTCCTGTTCTTGAGAATGGTTCTAGCTATTCGTGGTTTTTTGTGTTTCCAGATGAACCTTTGAATCATTGTTTCCAGATCTGTGAAGAATGTTTTGGGCAATTTGATTGGGATTGCGTTGAATGTATATATTGCTTTTGGCAGTATAGACATTTTAATGATATTGATTTTACCTATCCAGGAGCATGGGATGTTACTCCATCTTTCTAGATCTTGTTCAATTTCTTTTTTAAGTAGTTTGTAGTTTTCTTCAAATAGGTCTCCTACATTTTTGGTTAGGTTAATTCCCAGATACTTCATGCTTTCCTTTGTTACTTTGAATGGTATCTTGCTGGTTAGATCTTTTTCCAACTTGGGGCTGTTAGCATACAGTATGGCTGTTGATTTTTGTTCATTAATTTTGTACCCTGCCACTCTACTGAACTCTTATATAAGTTCTAGTAGTCTCTGTGTTGAGCCTTTTGTCTCTTCCATATAAAGAATCATGTCATCTGCATATAGTGAAAGCTTGACTTCTTCATTTCCCATTTGGATTCCTTTGATTTCTTTTTCTTGTCTTATGGCCTCAGCGAGTACCTCTAGGACTATGTTGAATAGCAGCGGAGAAAGCGGACATCCCTGTCTTGTTCCAGATCTCAGTGGGAAGGGTTCCAGTTTTTCTCCATTCAGTATGATGCTGGCATTGGGTTTTTCATATATTGCGTTGATTATGTTGTGGATTTTTCCATCTATGCCTACTTTGGTTAGAGTCTTTAGCAGGAAGTTGTGCTGAATTTTGTCGAAAGCTTTTTCTGCATCTATTGATACTATCATGTGATTCTTGTTTTTCAGTTTTTGGATGTGGTGTATCACATTTATGGATTTCCGAATGTTGAACCATCCCTGCATTCCAGGGATGAATCCTACATGCACTCCTATGTTCATAGCAGCACAGTCAGTAATTGCAAAAACATGGAAGCAGCCAAAATGCCCATCAACAGAGGATTGGATAAGAAACCTATGGTTCATCTACTCCATGGAATACTACTCAGCTATTAAAAAAAAAACAAAATGCAGTTCTTTGTGGCCAAATGGGCCAAACTGCAAACCATAATGCTAAGGGAAATGAGCCAATCCCAAAAGGTTAAATACCACATGTTTGCCTTAATTTAAGATGATATGATCTTATGTATAACATGTTATGTTTTGAATGTTATAGGTTGTGTATAAACTAAAATTGAAATGTCAATGAGGTGGTCACCGAAGGTGGCTGGGAACTTGCATTTACTTTTAACATATTGGTTACTCATTACTATGTCAATAAATGCCATGGTGATGTAAATTTTTGCTGATGGTATGTTGGAGCTTTTAATTGATCGGGATGATAGTCTGTTGGCTCTGTCTTCAGACCAGAGAATGTATACCAAAGAAGCCGTTGAACTTGACTGGACAATAAGATGCTGGACTCTATTTTTGTTATATGCTTGCAATGGGGGAATCTCAACTGAACTTGAACTGTGGTTATGCAACAAGGTGGAGGAATCCACCATGGTGGGAGGGTTTGGGGAGGGGTGGGGAGAATCCCAGTACCTATGAAACTATGTCACATAATGCAATGTAATTAATGAATTTAAAATAAAATTAAAAAAAAAAAGAAGCAACAATGGGAAATCATTTAAGCCTTTTAAACAAGAGAAAAGATTATCTCCCTTGCGCTTTTGCAATTATTCTGCATGTAGGGTGGAGAACAGATGGGAGAAGTTCGAAAGGGAGGGCTAGAAAGTGGTCCTTACACTATTCAAAAAATTAAACTTGGACCTATAGGATGGCAGTATAGATGGAAAAAAAAACATGGTAGATTAGAGATATTTCAGGCAAGAGGTCCAATTATGAGCTGCTGACCAAATCCAGCCATCCTCAGGTCCAGTCTCAACATGACCACCCATCAGGCATTAGTTGGACTGTTTCCCTGACATTATGGTGGTTTATCTGTCTGTTTATTGGCTGGTATCATACTGTATCATTTTTTATTTTATTTTATTTTATTTTATTCATTGATTACATTGTATTATGTGATACAGTTTCGTTGGAACTGGGAATCACCCCACCCATCCCCCTACCCTCCCCCCATGTGGAATATTCCACCTTGTTGCATACTGTATTATTAACTGTTGCAGTGTAATACTTTTTTTAGCCACACTAGATTTGAATGATATAAAAACATGTGATATCTTTATTGGCTGAGTCAGCTCTAGGAAGAACAATGATAGGGATGATCAGTATATAACTTTTCTTTTCTACACAAATCATGTTTAATTTGTCAGACTGTAGATGACCTAAGTTAGATGGCTCTGCCATCAGGTAGTACATTCTAAGATCAGAGAGTGTAGTGACTCCTGTATTGTTCCTGCTTCAGGTACCATTGGGTGTTCAAGGCATTTTTGCCTTCCATATGAGTTTAGAGGCTGTTTCCCCAGTTATAATGCTACCAGCCATTATGGAATCTGTTAGCACTGACAGCATCTCTGATCTCTCACTACCCTCTTATCTTCTGCTCTTGCTCCATTGCCTAGCTCATCCCACAGTGAACAGCAAGGATGTCCGAAGAGGAAACCACAACTGACCAATTCTAGAAGGCCCCAAAGAAATCAGGTGAAGACTGGGGAGATGGCAAATGCAGAATTCCACATTTCTATATTGTTTTTTGGTATACAAATAAGTGTCAGAATTTCGTGTATGGTGTCCATGGGGTTGTACTATAGATTCAAATATCATCTATCATGCTGGAAGTCAGAAAATGATATTTGGAATTTTGATCTGTGAGGCTGAATGCAGGGATAGAAATGCAGATAATAGAAATATTTTATGTGCTAGCATCAAGTATAAATAGGTACTTTCATTGATATACTTGCTAGGCACATTTTTATTAGTGTTGAAATGTCTATCTTTGGGCGAGGGAATGGAATCTATTTCTGATTCTTTACCTGTCCTGTGCTCAGTACTTAGGCTTCATTGTGAATGAATGAATGAGAAGTAAACTTGCAGCTACCTTGAATATTCTAAGTATGCCCTCATTTGACAGATACCCGATTCAGAGGTATAATGTTAGGTATGATACTGATTATGTAAAATTCATTCAAAGTTAAAGAACTTAATATCATTACCAGACAGTGATGTTGCTTGCACATTAATTGAAGAGGGGTAGGAGAATATAGTTACCAAGACACAGCACATTCACTGTACCAAAGAATGGAAAGAGTACTAGACAGAGATTCTGTCTCTGTATGCTGATGGAGATGGGGGTGGGATGCAATCCTCTCTCAACTTGGCTGAAAGTGTTCCACTCACCTGCCCCTGTCCCACTAAAAATTACTAGAAAGTGAGGAAACTAAGACCCTGGTTCGAGCTTTGTTCCATGGCGGTCAGAAATGATACATGATGTGAAGCTTGTTTTATGGCCTAGCATATGGTCTATCCTAGAGTAAGCTTCATGCACTAATGACAAGAATGCGTGTCCTGCAACTGTGGGGACAGACGTCATGTAGGTGTTCATTACGTCCACTTTGCCCATTGTGTGGATCAGGTGTTTTGCTTCTTTGTGGATTGTCTGTCTAATCAGGCTTTCCACTGATAAAGATGGAGTGTTGAAATCCTCCATCGTTATTGTATTGGAGTCTGTGTCTTCCCTTTAAATCAACTAAAATTGTTTTAAATACCCAGATGTCCTGACACTAGGTTCATATACATTTTCTCTTGTCATTTATTTTTTCAAAGTATCTTTTTATTTTATTTCTTCTTATTATTTATTTTCCATGATACACTTTTTTAGATATAAGGGTTCCTGTCTTGCTCTCACCTTGCTCTCTTCCTGCCATTTTCCCCCAGAATTATCACAGTACTAAAGGCCCTACATAAGAGTTACAAGTTTAACTTTTGTGTTTGATTGTGTCACAGTATGCTAGGTATAGACAAAGGAGTAAGTCTAGTATCATACTATAAAGCTACATTTAAATGTTTCATTTTGAGTCCTACTTTTATTTGTGATTGACATGTAGAATATATCATTTTTTTTGATATACTACTGGTCTCCATTATGCAATTGACTGAAGAGGATATATATATGCACTGGTCACTAACCTCTATCAATTTTGTTTAGTCTAATTGTTCATATTCTTTGCATGAAGATTGTCTTATATCAAAGAGAACATATGGTACATATCCTTTTGGACTTATTTCACTTGGCATAATGATCTCCAGTTGTGACCAATTTATTGCAAATGATAGGATTTGGTTCTGTTTATGGCTGTGTAGTATTCCACAGAGCAGGTTCACTAGCCACTTATCCATTCATCTGTTGACAGGCATCTTGGTCGTTTGCATGTCTTTGTTATTGTGAATTGTTTTGCTATAAACAAAGGGTTGTAGGTCTTTTTCTCACATGCAGATTTCATTTCTTTAGGATACATTTCCACAAGTGAGCTAACTTGGCTGTATGACCAATGCCCCATTATCTGCACCACACTCTCCATAGTGATTCTGAAGTGGTGCATGCATGTACTAGTCTACACTCCCACCAACATGGAACCAGGGTACCTTGTTCCTCGCATCCTTGGCAGCAGCTGCTGTTAGTACAAGTATGCATATCTGGAGTACTGAATGGAGTTAGTTGGAACCTCAATGTGGTTTTAATTTGCATTTTCTCTAAAAGCTAGGAAAACACAATTTTTTTACATCTCTAATAAACATTTTATATTTTCTCCTTATGGAAAATATCTGCTCATGTCTTTTGCCCTTTTCACATGATTGTTTGGTTTCCTATTTTTGAGGTTCTCAAGCTTTTTTATGTCATAGGTATTAGCCTCCTGTTACTAGTAACTTGTAAACATTTTAACCATTCTCTTGTGTGTCTCTTTACGTCACTGACAACAGAAGCTTTTAGCTGCATGTGCTTTTGGTGTGTTTTCTAAGAATCATTTTCCTGGACCTGACATTGTAGCCTAGTGGATAATGTCCTCATCTTGCATGAGCCAGTATCCCAGAGAGGTACCATTTACTGTCCCGGCTGTTCCACTTCCATTATAGCTCCCTACGTGTGACCTGGGAAAGCAGCAGAGGGTGGCTGAAAGCTCTGAGTCCCTGCAACCATATGGGGGTCTCGTAGTTGTTCCTGGTTCCTGGCTTTGGACCAGTTCAGCTCTAGCTGTTGAGGCCATTTGGAGAGTAAACCAGTGGGTACAATGGCTTTCTTTCTGTCTCTCCTTCTCTCTGTAAATCTGACTTTCCAATAACAAAAAATCCACTTATTAAAAAACAAGTGTCCTACACTATATATTGTAAAATATACCCTATGTTTCCTCTAATAAATGAATGATTTCTGGGTATAGATTTAGTTCTTTGATCCCTTCAGAGCCCATTTTTTCCATAAAGTGAAAGGGGGAGATCTTGCCTCTTACTTTTATAAAGTGTATATTCAATCATTCCAAAGTATTTGTAGAAGAGATGGACCTTTCTCCCTTGATTACTTCCAGTTCTCATGTGGGCTGTATGTTTGTGGTCTCACTTCTTAGGTTGGTGTTCATCCTCACTGATCTCTATATATATACAACAGTGTCAAAATCTTTCAACTACTACTACCCTCTATCACATCTTGAAATGTGGAATCATGATTCCTCCAGTTTGATCCTATTATGTAATACAACTTGAGAGAAACAGTGCAATGGCTCAGTGACTAATTCTTAGCAATACATGCTCCAAGATCCCAAATGTACACCAAATCATGCCACAGCAGCTCTACTTCCCAATCAGTTCTCTAAATGAGGCCTGGGAAAGTAACAAGGTGATGCTAGACTTGGAACTCGACAAACAGACCAAAAGAAGACCAGGGTTACTGGCTTAGAATTAGCTCAGATCCACTGAGGAGCACCAGATGGAGGTGGAAAATGGAGTAGAGAAATCTGCTGGCCACTGGGGTCTCCTGCTGGGACCCATTCAAGGGTACTGGGCCCTTAGCAACCAAGACAGCTGTGCTGGCCAGACTGAGGCAAACCTGGGGTCTAGGAGAGGCCTAGTTGGGTTCAATTGGCATGGAAGGGCCTCCCCTGGAAGTGTTCCATGCAGCAAGATCTGAGGGTGACACAGTGGGGCACAGCAAAAGGCCCCAGCCCCGGGTTCCCTAGCCAGCCTTATTTGTGTTTCTGAGCAGCACCAGGGCTCCAAAGCCCACAGGAGGAGGCATCTGGGGCTTTGGGTGATTCTGCGTGTGGGCTCACGCATGTGCCCTTTAACTGAGGGTTTCTCCCAGGAGAAGGAGGCTTGCCAGTCCCCAGTTGCTGAGCAACGAGGCAAGCCAACTCTTAGCCCATCTGTGGGTAGCTGCCTTCTGGTCTGTCTGCTCCTCCATGTCTGTGTGTAGAGTCACGAGTGTGGAGGTGTGGCATGGGGTCAGGGTGGGAGTAGTAATATCACTTTTATATCCGAGGGGGCACCAGGTTGTGTTCCAGATAGAGCAGGTGATCTTCGGGACATGACTTGCAACAGGACTCTGGCAATTATAGGTGCCCAGGTTTGGATAGGCCCTGTAGAGACACAGCTTTCATCAGGAACCTTTGCCCAAAGTTTTATTCCCTAATTTCAAATCACATGGATTTCCTCAAGCTCTTCCTTTAGTTCTGCAAGCTGGGGCCTCCTTCATCTTTTCCTTTTTTCTCTCTTATTCCTCTTCTTCTACTTCTTTTCTTTTTTAAGAGAATTGTCTTGTGTTTTTGAAGGGCAGATTCACAGAGGAGAAGGACAAAGAGGATTTTCTCTCTGCTGGTTCAGTACCCGAGTGTCTGGATTTGAGCCAATCTAAAGCCAGGAGCTAGGGGCTTCTTCTAAGTGCCCCATGAGGGTCCAGGGTACCAAGAACTTTGGCCATGCTTGACTGCTTTCCCAGGCAAACAAGCAGAGAGCTGGATTGGATGTGGAGCAGCCAGGACTCGAACCAGAACTCTGGCTCTATGGGATCCCAGGATCCTGGCGGGGGCATACAAGATGAGGATTGAGCAACCAAGCTATGGTACTGGCCCTACCTCTTGCATTGTTGGCATGCCCGGCCTCTTTTGGGCCATCCTTAGGGAGGTTCTAAACAGTGAGGAAGGCCTTATGCAAAGGAGTGGACTTTCACTTGTCTAGTTCCTTGGTCTAGTGTGTGTCATGACTCAGGGGGGATTGGTAGGTCCTGAGAAGTTGCAGGAATCAGGCCTTTTGAGTCACATGGGAATTGAAGTGAGTTTTCAAACTGTTTCTTGAAGATTGGCATGGAGGGAAAATAGGAAATGGCAGGAGACATGAAAATTGTAGCAGTGGACTTTCCAAAGAGAATGTACTAAAGATCAAGGGAGTTCCCATTTGCTGGTTCCTTGCACAAGGAGCTGTATTGGCTGGGGCTGGGCTGGGGCAAGCTCAGTGAGCCAGGAACACAATCGACGTCTTGCGCAAGAGCAGAAGGAAGCCAATCCTGTGAGCCTCCCAGGCTCTATTTGTGTGAAGCCGGCTGGCACCAGGAGGCAGAGCTGGGAGCCTTAGGCAGGAACACAGATACAGTGATGTAAGTGTCTGAGGCAGTATCCTCAAGGCCTGCTCCTGAGTGGAGGGAGGTCTTTATCTGCAAGATGTCTCTTCTGAATTGAAAGGCAAAGCTAGAGAGAGGGAGAGACATGAAGTGAGAGAGATCTTCCATCTGTTGGCTGGTTCACTCCCCAGAGGGCCACACTGGTCAGAGCTGAGACCACCTGAATCCAGGAGCCTCTGCCGGGTTACCCCATGCATTCAGGGTTCCAAGGGCTTGTGCCATCCTCCACTGTGTTCCCACGAAATCAACAGTCAATTAGATCACAATTGGCATGCCCAAGACATACACTGATGTCCAGAAGGGCCCCCTCTGCTTGCCATTGAAGTAGGAGCCAGCTGAATCACTGCACTCGACCCTCTCTCAACTTCCAGTACCGCTCTGTGGCCAGCTCCAAGGCTAGCCATGGAGGTGCAGACCTGTGGGGCACCAGTCGACTTGCAGCTTGGGACACCCTGAATCCCCCACCTATAGCCTTGGGCTTCTATTCTTTGCTGCCCTTCTGAGGTCACACTTTTCTGCTCATGCACACCATGACAGGGCAATAGGTGATGGCTCAAGGATCTGCGTCCAAATCACCCCTCGGGCACCTCAATGGATTTTGGGTTGCTGGATTCTACCTGTGTCAGCCCCGGCTAGTGCATGCACTGGAGGCATGAAAAGGTGGACAGAAGAGGGTCTGTGTCTTTCTGTGTTGCCTCACAAGGCAAATTACATTTGACCATCCAATCTTTTTCTGTGTTTTGTTTCCAACACAAGCAAAGGGCCTGGCATGATGGCTCCATTGACTAAGCCTTCTCAGGCAAGCATTGCAATCCAATATGGGTGTCAGTTTGTGTCCTGGCTGATCCAGTTCCCTTCCAACACCCTACTAGCAGTCTTCGAAAGAAGCAGTGGTAGTTCCAAGTCCTAGGCAGCCTGTACCTATGCGGGCAAATCTAAAGAAGTCCTGGCCCCTGGCTTTGGATCAGTTCACATCTGGCTATAGTGGCCATTTAGGGAGTGAACCAACAAATTTAAGATCTCATTACATCTCCATCTCTATAAATCTGTTTTAAAATAAGTCAATAAAATCTCTCAAATAAATACCTTCAAATGTTTTGTACTTTTTTTAAAAAAAAAAGATAAATAAATACAGTAAAATGTAGGGCAGCTGGCCTTGTGCCTGGCACCCCATATGGGTGGACGTTTGGTTTCCCAGCTGCCCCACTTTTGTGCTATGGACAAAAGTCCTCATAAGAATTTGTCAAGAGGGGATCCACGAGGTAGCATAGTGAGCTACTGGTCTACCTACAAGTGTTGACATTTCCTATGGAATGTGGGTCTTGTTCTAGCTGTTGCACTTGTGTTCCAGACCTCTGATTGTGGCCACGGATGGCAGTAAAGAATGGTCAATAGCATAAGGTCCCTAAACCTGTGTGGGAGAGCTGGAAGAAGTGCCTGTCTTCAGATGAGCTCATCTGGGGCCCTTGCAGCCACTAGGGGAGTGAACCAGTGCACAGAAGATCTTTCTGTCTCTCCTTTGCTCTGTGTAAATCTGCCTCCCAAGATGACCAAAGTTTGTTCAACTCCAGGGGAGGATTGCATAAATTGTTGGGGAAAGTTTGTAAGACACAAGGGAATGATGCTCATGAGGGAACAGGACCTGCACCTCCTTAGGGAACATGGCTGAAGACGTATCAAATGTGTGAAGGTCATGACTCAAGACTCTGCAGTGAACAGGAGAGGCAGCCAAGCTGATTGACCCCTTGGGATGCACATGTCCTCTGAGGTATGTAAACGGGTCCACAAAGCTAATGCTGGAGCCAATGTTGTGGTGAATTCATTGGTGCCAGGATGCCATCCCCTAGGGCTACTGAGTCAATCCCCAAATGTGTCACCTGCTATGCAGCTAGCTCCCTGCTGCTGCACTTATGAAAATAGCAGTGTGCAGTCTCTGAGCCCAGGACCAGAGGACAGAGGGACAGAGGGACAGAGGGACAGAGGGACAGAGCAGGGCAGGAGCCCCAGCTAGGGGTGGAAAAGTGAGCAGGGAGAAATGCTGGTCGCTGGGGCCTCCTGTTGGACCGATCCAAGACCACAGGGTGCTTGGCGTCCATGACGAGCATGCTGGCCAGATACAGCACAATCCAGGGTCCACTGCCAGATGCCTAGGTGAGCTCAGGTGCGTGGAAGGTCTTTGACAGCACATGCCCTGTGCAGGTGGTGCCAAATATGGTGACAAGGCAGTCGGGAGCCCGAGGCCTGGCCCGGGTCAAGGGCTGCACACTCACCAGGAGGAGGCAGCCTGGGCTCATGCAGCCACCTCCATAGTGCATGCACATATGCCGAGAGGCTGAGGGTAGGCAAGCCACTTCCCTGCTCAGATGGGTGAAGCCTCCTTGTGGTCCATGGGTTCGGTCCCGTCCTCCAAGTGTTATGGATGTAGGGCCTGGGTGTGGAGGGGTGCAAGCAGGAACCAGGATGGAGGAAGTGTGAGCACTTTTCTCCCCTAGGCAGCACTGTGCAGGCTTTTGCATAGGCTCTGCAGGGACACAGTTGGGCTGGTGGGAACCCTTCTCCTAAGCCTTCTTCCCTAACCTCACCTCTATTCCCTTCAACTTTTCCATGAGCTCTGCCAGCTTGTGTCTCCTTTATCTTTGATTTGATTTTCGCTTTCTCCAGGATCGATTTCTTTTCATTGAAGGGGCGACTGACAGAGAGACAAAGATACAGAAAGGATCTTGTGTCTGCTGGTACACTACCTGAGGGGCCACAATGGCTAGAGTTGAGCTAATCTGGGGCCAGGAGCCAAGAGTTGCTTGGGAGTGTCCCATGTGGCTGCAGGCTCCCAAGAGCCTGGACCAGCCTTGACTGTGTACCCAGGCCAGCAGCAGGGATCTGGATGGGAAGTGGAGCAGTCAGGACTCGAACCAGCGAGTTGTAGAACCTGTGGGATCCTCGGGTTCTGGCATGTGTAGGCCAGGATTGAGCCACTAGGCCATTGTGCCACATTCCACCTCCTTTGTCTTTGGCCTGGGTGAATCCAAACAATGGGTAAGATTTGTGGGAGACTTGCCCTGCCTCTTTCTCAGGTCTTCCCACTGAAGAAGCCCCTCCGCAAAGAAGGGATGGGGTTTCACTTGTGCAGTTCCTTCCCCTTGGCTGTGTCATGATTCAGGGGGGACTGATGTGTACTGAGTTGTTGGGGGAATTAGGCCTTTGCAGCCTGGTCGGAATTGATTGGAGTTTACCAGATGGACCTTGAAGGGAAGAAAGGTCCTTTCAGGAGAGCTGGAGAGCATAGTAGTTCATTCCACAAAGAGCTAGAAGTGTTTTCTGGGGTTGTTGCTAGTGGGTGCTACAGCCAATCCAATCTGACACATTCCTAGTTTCCACCTTGCATGTGCCAGTGGGTGGGTTCTCTAGTTTATCTGACTCTGAAGACCCCAAGTTTTTGCCCAGGCCTGACAATTTCCTACACCAGCTGGTGTTCACCCTAGTTGTGGAGAATCATGGGGTTCCCCTTCCAGGACTGCCACCTGACCTTGCTCTAGTGTTTGCAAATGGGTCCTAAGTCATGGCAGGGTTACTAATTCCGTATCCTCAGCAGCAGCTGCAGCCAGATTAGGCATTCCCCATCCAGGCCTATACCCAGTTCCATCCCCTTTGTATGCCATTGGAAGCTGCAGCCAAGCCCCAACAAATGCACACCTACCCCCCATGCTCTTGTAGCAATGCTAGTGTCCAGGGTGGCACAACAGACACTTGCTCCCAGTTTCTCCAGGTCTTTATAGAAAGAATTATAAGAATTGAAAAGATAACTGCTGACATACTGGTAGAGTAAACACACTTGGCATTAATCAGGCCCAGAATGCCCATCCGCCTGTGGCTGATTTTCTCCCAAAAGCATTACACTTGCGTAGATACCACACAGCCTAGGTTGTTAACCTACCGCTGGGCTTTTTTTTTTTTTTTTTTTTTTTTACTAAAACAGTTATATTTAAAAGTTATTTGAGAGGGAAAAACAGAAAAATAGTGCATTTTTTTACTTGTTAGGAAGGAATCTTGAAGAAATTTAATTGTGGATATTTTTTTAAACACAGGAACTACATCCAGGTTTTCCCAGCTTGTCACTTCAAGCTTTACTGAATATATCAAGAACAATTCCTAACCTGAGCAAATAATAGTTTAAACACACTTCTAAAGATGTATATTTTGCATAGCAGAATACAGTATACTTGTCTTTTATTTTGTTTATGAGAGCTTTCGTGATATGAATGTAAGGACAAGTTAATCATAAAATCTATCAGCATATATGTCACACACTAACATTACTTGATAGTCGCGGTATGCGGAAACTTAGTTTGCCTTTGGATGTGTGCTACAATTAAAACAAATCTCAGTGAGTTACTCACAATATTGGCATCTAAAAGAATGGCAATATCAGATGAATTTATATTTTTAAAAATTAATTTGCTCATTTGATAATTTGAAGAATAGTTTTCATCTTCTGGATCATTCTTCGAAAGGTTAAAGTGCTGGGAGTGTAGTATGAATCCCCTCTGGGTGGCACGGACAGTGGTACTTTAACTAAGAAAGTGTATGTTAGGGCCTGTTGCATATCATAGTGGCTAAAGTCTTCGCCTTATATGTGCCGGGATCCCATATGGGGACCAGTTCTAATCCTGGCAACCCCACTTCCTATTCAGCTCCCTGCTTGTGGTCTGGGAGAGCAGCAGAGGATGGTTCAAAGCTTCAGGACCCTGCACTTGAGTTGGAGACCACAAAGAGGCTCTGGGCTACTGGCTTCATATCAGCTCAGGCCCAATAAATGTGGCCGCTTGGGGAGTGAATCAGTGGATAGAACATCATTCTCTCTGACTCTCCTCCATTATGTAAATGTGACATTCTAATAAATAATAAAATAAGTCTTTAAAAAAAGAGTGTGTGGTAATAGGGATTTGGGTTACAAGTGGAGCCAGCATTGGAACCATGGAACTCCAGTGTGGGATCCAGGCATCCCAAGTGGCATTATAATTGAACTGCACAGCTGAGTTGTTCAATTAGCTAATCCTCCCGCTTAAGCACCGAGATCTCATGTGGGTGCTGCTTCATTTCCCAGCTGCTCCACTTCCCATTCAGCTCCTTGCCTGTGGCCTGGGAAAGCAGTAAATGATGGCCCAAAGCCTTGGGACCCTGCACACATGTGGGAGACCCATAAGAAGCTGCTGGCTTCTGGTTTTGGATTGGTTCAGCTCTAGCAATTGCAGCCAACTAGGGAGTAATCCAGTTGATGGAAGATTTTTCTTTGTGTCTCTCCTTGTCGTCTGTAAACCCACCTTTCCAATAAAAATAAATAAAACAGTATATTTACACTGGAGAAATATGTTCAGTTGAACAGCTGTAGTATTTCATTCAAGTATTTTTCTTTAAAAAGACTTTATTTGAAAGGCAATTAGATGGAGAAGGAATGGAACAATTTTTTTTTGTATATTTAGTGAAACCCATGGTTTTTAATAACTTGTCTCAACATAGAGGTTCAATGTGAATGTGGGTAGGAAAGTCACACACTTTGGCCAGCACAACAGGGTGATGCTGTCTTATCACTGACACTTGTAATGCTGGACTCTGAATCATGATGTGATGCCACACCTGGGGTCTTGCCTGTGGTCCTGCAGCAGGAGGCTCTGTTGGCTCAAGTTTGCCTCTGTTTCATTTTGCTGAAGGATTGGAATAACTTTCTGCATAGTTAATATTTTGATTTCTGTGTGTCAGAAAATTAAACACTGATCTGGATGAACGATCTGTCTGATGTGTTTTTGAATTCTGTTGGCTAGGATTTTGTTGAGAATCTTAGCATCAAGTTTAATCAAAGAGATAAATGCAGGGATGGTTCAACGTTCGGAAATCCATAAATGTGATACACCACATCCAAAAACTGAAACACAAGAATCACATGATAGTATCAATAGATGCAGAAAAAGCTTTCGACAAAATCCAACACCACTTCCTACTAAAAACCCTAACCAAGGTAGGCATAGATGGAAAAATCCACAACATAATCAAAGCAATATATGAAAAACCCAACGCCAGCATCATACTGAATGGAGAAAAGCTGGAACCCTTCCCACTGAGATCTGGAACAAGACAGGGATGTCCACTTTCTCCACTGCTATTCAACATAGTCCTAGAGGTACTCGCTGAGGCCATAAGACAAGAAAAAGAAATCAGAGGAATCCAAATGGGAAACGAAGAAGTCAAGCTCTCACTATATGCAGATGATATGATTCTTTATGTAGAAGAGCCAAGAGACTCAATACAGAGACTACTAGAACTTATACAAGAGTTCGGTAGAGTGGCAGGGTACAAAATTAATGAACAAAAATTAACAGCCATAGTGTATGCGAGCTGCCCCAAGATGGAAAAAGATCTAATCAGCAAGATACCATTCAAAATAACAGGGAAAAGTATGAAATATCTGGGAATAAATCTAACCAAAATGTAGGAGACCTACTTGAAGAAAACTACAAACTGCATAAAAAAGAAATTGAACAAGACCTCAAAAGATGGAGTAACATCCCATGCTCCTGGATAGGTAAAATCAATATCATTAAAATGTCTATACTGCCAAAAGCAATATATACATTCAACGCAATCCCAATCAAATTGCCCAAAACATTCTTCATGGAACTGGAAACAATGATCCAAAGGTTCATCTGGAAACACAAAAAACCACGGATAGCTAGAACCACTCTGAAGAACAGGAAGTTGGCAGGGAGAATCACAGTTCCGGACCTCTGGACATACTATAGGGCAGTGGTTATCAAAACAGCCTGGTACTGGCACAAAGATAGAGAGGAAGATCAATGGAGCAGAATAGAAACACCAGAAGGAAACCCACACAGATACAGCCAAATAATCTTTGACAAAAAGACATACGACAATCCAGGCAAATGGGAAGGTCTGTTCAATAAATGCTGTTGGGACAACTGGTTAATAGCCTGCAGAAACAAAAAGATAGATCCACATCTCTCACCATACACTAAGATCAGATCTAAATGGATAACAGATCTAAACCTACATCCAGAAACCTTCAAACTTTTGGAAGAAAATGTTGGAAACACACTGGAACACTTAGGGGTAGGCCCTCACTTCCTAAAAAAGACCCCAAATGCAGTAGAAATCAAGACCAAAATAAACAATTGGGACCTCATCAAACTAAGAAGCTTCTGTACAGCTAGAGAAACAATCAACAAAGTAAAAAGGCAACCCACAGAATGGGAGAAGATCTTCGCACACGACATAGGTGATAGAGGGCTGATCTCCAGAATATACAAAGAGCTACAAAACAACCAAAATGTCAAAACAAACAAGCCACTCAAGAAATGGGCACGGGAAATGGGCAAACACTTCACAAAGGAACAAACCCAAATGGCAAATAAACATATGAAAAATGCTCAAGTTCCCTGGCAATAAGGGAAATCCAAATTAAAACATCAATGAGATACCACCTAACGCCAGTAAGACTGGCCCACATGAATAAAAGCACCAACAACACTTGTTGGTGAGGTTGCGGGGAAAAGGGAACCCTACTCCACTGCTGGTGGGGCTGCAGGCTGGCACAGCCTCTGTGGAAATCAGTATGGAGAACATTCAAACAACTCAAATACAACATACCATATGACCCAGCAATAGCACTCGTAGGAATATATCCGGAACACTTGTTTTATGAGAAACAAACATGCACTCCTATGTTCATAGCAGCACAATCTGTAATTGCAAAAACATGGAAGCAGCCAAAATGCCCATCAACAGAGAATTGGATAAGAAAGCTATGGTTCATCTACTCCATGGAATACTACTCAGCTATTAAAACAAACAAAATGCAGTTCTTTGTGGCCAAATGGGCCAAACTGGAAACCATAATGCTAAGGGAAATGAGCCAATCCCAAAAGGTTAGATACCACATGTTTGCCTTGATTTAAGATGTCACGATGTTATGTATAACAAGTTATGTTATGAATGTTATATGTTGTGTATAAACCAAAATTAAAATGTCAATGAGGTGGTCACAGAAGGTGGCTGGGAACTTGCATTTACTTTTACCATATTGGTTACTCATTACTATGTCAATTAATTCCATGGTGATGTAAATTTTTGCTGATGGTATGTTGGAGCTTTTAATTGATCGGGATGATACTCTGCTGGCTCTGTCTTCAGACCAGAGAGGGTATACCTAAGAAGCCGCTGAACTTGACTAGACAATAAGATGCTGGACTCTATGTTTGATATATGCTTGCAATGGGGGAATCTCAACTGAAATTGAACTGTGGTTATACAACAAGGTGGAGGAATCCACCATGGTGGGAGGGTTTGGGGAGGGATGGGGAGAATCCCAGTACCTATGAAACTGTGTCACATAATACAATGTAATTAATGAATTTAAAATAAAACAAAAATAAAATAAAATTAAGCTAAAAAAAAAAAAAAAGAAAGCTATGGTTCATCTACTCCATGGAATACTACTCAGCTATTAAAAAAAACAAAATGCAGTTCTTTGTGGCCAAATAGGCCAAACTGGAAACCATAATGCTAAGGGAAATGAGCCAATCCGAAAAGGTTAAATACCACATGTTTGCCTTAATTTAAGATGATATGATCTTATGTATAACATGTTATGTTATGAATGTTAATGTTGTGTATAAACTAAAATTGAAATGTCCATGAGGTGGTCACAGAAGGTGGCTGAGAACTCGCATTTACTTTTAACATATTGTTTACTCATTACTATGTCGATTAATTCCATAATGATGTAAACTTTTGCTGATGGTATTTTGGAGCTTTCAATTGATCGGGATGATACTCTGCTGGCTCTGTCTTCAGGCCAGAGAGGATATACCTAAGAAGCTGTTGAACTTGACTGGACAATAAGATGCTGGACTCTATGTTTGGTATACGCTTGCCATGGGGGAATCTCAACTGAACTTGAGCTGTGGTTATGCAACAAGGTGGAGGAATCCACCACGGTGGGAGGGTTTGGGGAGGGTGGGGAGAATCCAAGTATCTATGTAACTGTGTCACCTAATACAATGTAATTAATGAAGTTAAATAATAAATAATTAAAAAAAAAGAAAATTGAACACTGAAGCCTATCACCAACAACACCAAAACTCCAGAAAGCACAATGACCAGCAGGCAGACCAGGGTGCTTTTCCAATTTCCCTAGACTCTCTATCCCCTCACAGCCCAGCCAGTACCAGCCTATGAGTCAGGACTGGCCTTTAGTGTGAGAGGCATAGCACTGAGAATATTGAGTGCTCAAGGAGCCCTTAATTTCCATCTTCCTGTCTTTGCTCTGTCTTCAGCAGGCAGAACAGGATGCTACCAATGTTCTATGGCACCTCACTGCTTCCTCTTCCTTGTTCTTGTGTGTGGTGGTTCATCTCTATCAAACTCCCATAGAATGTCCCACATGTACATGATGATGGAGCCCAAGAGGCACTGTGCTTGGAACTTGCCAATCCCCAGTCAAAAGACTGGTCTGACACAATGCCATAGGTTCCAACATGGGATCCCATGCAAGGACACCCAGAGACCAAGGCACCATCTAAAAGGGTCATCAGATGGAGTGCACACAGATAGAAATATGCGTAGAGCCTTGTGTACATGCAGTGTTTCCTATGCCTAATCAAATGTGAGTGAAATGGGAAGGAGAAATATAGGATTATAAAAAGCCTTGGCAATTTGTGATATTGTCCTTCCAGGATCTCAAGTCCCAGAAAGGATTCAGGGCAAGGTTCATGAACTCAGAAGAATCATGCCTTGCACATTGTGTCCTGGGGAATTTGCCTCCATTTCCTACATAACCTCTGTGGTTAGGGTAAAGCACATGACAGTCACCTCAGGGTCTGCTCTGTTGTTAGCAATTAAATCTAGGAGTGTTTTTCATGTACTTATGTGTGCTGTGTAGTTAGTTTCAAGCTAAGCAATGTTCATCCTGAGTCTCTTAGGGTATCCCCATTAAGAATTGTTCTGCCAGAGAATCAAGATGGTTTTCAGATTCCCCAAGACACTTTTCATGGTGTTCTGTCTCAGGCTCTGACATCTCACTCTTTCAATAGGATACTCTTGATTTTCTTTCTATTATAGCCTCATGATTGAGTCTTACGATATTACTGTTTTTCCATTTCTGGGTCTTCACAGAGGAAATTTGTAGACTGACTCAAGGTAACAGATTTCCACATTTCAGGAGAGTGCTCAACAAATGTTTCTGTTGGAGGACTCTGATACTGCTGTGCGGTGTCTTAAGACACCTTTGTCAGCTCTGGTGTCTGTTCTGTGAAAGACAGACTGACCTCTGCTCTGTACAAATGCTGGCTGCTCCAGGTACCCAAGTTATGGTCAATTTTATGTCACATTGTGAAATTTCTACAGGAAAGCAAGGTCATGTGTATACACACATTTACAAATGCACAAACACTAAAACATACAAATATACATACTCAGACACTGAAGCCTCAATTTTCAATACGCCATTGGTAGGTGGGGCAATGTGTGTGCTGCCTTATTTGCCATAATATTGAGTGGAATCTGGCCTTCCAGTGAGTTTTTCAACATGTGAGTGAGTTTTGTGAAGTCTAACTGCAAATTTTTGTTTGTTTTTTGGATGAGTTTGCCACCCATCTATGATGACCGGTTTTGGACCATTGTCTAAGTTGAAGGGTTTAGAATATTCACTTGAAAAGGCAAAACAGGGCCAGTGTAAGGTAAGCCACTGCCCATGACACTAGCATCCAGTAGGAACACTTGTTTGAGTCCTGGCTCCTCCACTTCTGCTAATGCACTTGGGAAAGCATCATAGGATGGCAAAAGTTCTTGAGATCCTTCAGCATTGAGAAAGGCCCAGATGGAGTTTCTAGTTCCTGTCTTCGGCCAGATTCAGCCCCACCTGGTGAGCCCATTTGGGAAGTGAATCAGAGGGTAGAGGAATCCTCTGTCTCTCCAACCCAAGCAAATTTTTTAAAAAGAAAAACCAATAACAAAACAACCTCAAATATGCAATTGATTGAACACGACATTTTCCAGCCACTTGTGAAAACCAGGGTCTGATTAACCCTCACCATGCACCTTGCATGAGAAATCTATGGAGTTCTTGGAAAGAGGCCATTGCTACTCAAGCATACCCAGGTGCCCAAGGAGCCGAAGTGCAATAAGGGATACTTCACAATGTCTTAACATCCCCATATTGACTCTTGGATCAGAGCTCCCCCGGAAGCATCAACACAGGAACTCTGGTAGATGGCCATCACAAACAACACTGCAGTCCTCTGGGTTTGTTTTTACAATCAGCACGAAGCTCCTCTTGCCCATCTTTATTGCAATGGAAGGCTTCTTTCTTAAGGATTTGCTCTGGTATTTGTGATGTAAGGAAGAAATACAGACCAAATCCTTCATCAACTGTTATAAATTTTTGTTCATGGTAATCATGACATGATCATAGACCAAAGATGTGCTTTTTTTAAAGATTTACTTATTTCTATTGGGTAGTCAGATATACAGATAGGAGGAGAGACAGACAGGAAGATCTTCCATCAGATGATTCACTGCCCAAGTAGCCGCAATGGCTGGTGCTGAGCCAATCTGAACTCAGGAGCCTCTTCCAAGTCCCCCATGCAGGTGCAGAGTCCCTAAGCTTTGGGCCATCCTCGACTGCTTTCCCAGGCCACAGACAGGGAGCTGGATGGGAAGCAGGGCCACCAGCACTAGAACCGGCACCCCTATGGGAATCTGGTGCATTCAACACAAGGACTTTAGACACTATGATATCGCACTGGGCCCAAGGTTGTAGTTTTTCTCCCCAATCGTTTGATGATATACAAGTTCCCATCCAAAAATGTGAGTTGATATAGCAGTGTGAAAAGTGAATGCTACAATTAGATAAAATCATTGAATAACTATGGAAACTGGGTTTTTGGCAGTGCTTCATCTGTGGTCCTCAAATACAGCAAAGATCCATGAACTTCTGATTTGTAATTCTTCCATTAGTACTCTGTACAAGCATTCAGAGACTTGGTAGTGCAGATGAAATGCTGGTGTACATTAGGATATTTAAAGTTGGCTGTTCACACAACACTCAGCTCTGTACATGGAGTCATCCTGCATGCTTCTGGATAATCAATGTAGTCTCAATGTCTAAATGTTTAGGTTTATTGATTGATTTACAAATATATTACTGATTAAATGTTTCAAAAATTAAAATTCCTTCAGAAAGAAAGAATGCAACCACAGAGTGAAATATGCTTATGTGAATGGCTTGAGAAGATCTGCTCACAGATTTCAGTGGTGGCAACTTCATATTTCTTCTCCACTCCTTTCAAATGGAAACAAAGTCCCCAAAAATTAAAAAAAAAAACACTATTCAGACTTTCTGCATCAGTTTGGAAGTGAAGAAAGCCACAAAACAACTTTATGTTTATGAAAGAAGTAAACAATTATGCAAACTTAGAGAAATTGTTTCCCAGGAAATAATTTATTTTGTGTTTTTTGTTGGAAGGTTAGTTATACAGAGAGGAAGAGAGGAAGGAAGATTTTCCGCCCATTGACTTACTTTCAAAGTAGCTGCTATGGCTAGAGCTGTGACAGAACTGTGACAATCCAAAGACAGGTGCCTAGATCCTCTTCCTGGCTCCCACATGGATGGAGGACCCCAAGTCTTAAGCCATCCCGACGGCTTTCCCAGGCCACAAGCAGGGAGTTGGATAGGAAAAAAGGGTTGTCAGGACATGAACAGGAGCCCTTATGGCTTTCTGGCACATGCAAGTTGAAGACTTGAGCTGCTGGGCTACTGTTCTGGGATCAGGGGTCTTCTTTTTAATGTTAGTTGAAGTCTTGTACCAAATGTTCAAATTAATGATCTCTTTCTTTATTGTACTTTTCATAGAAGAATACATCTATAGCACCTCTATTTACTAGCCAAATGATGTTAGATAAATCTTACTTCACCAGGTTTCCTGGCTTCCTTGGCTGTTGGGGTCTGTGCAGTTGGTGTGGAAGACAGGAAGGTGTGAAGGGTATTGTTCCATTGCAAACAGGGCCGCAAGGAACCTCCTGCTGTGCAGCTGGGCTCCGGTAGGAATATCTCTACAATCACCTGAATGCAGCTCCACTTCCCTTTGCATGGACACCAGACCTTCCCACTGAGTTTCTTGTAACCTATTTAGGCATTGTCTGCCCCTGCCGAGTTAATGTATAGTATCTGTGCCAGCTTAGAAGCTGATGTTGGTTTTAGCAATAAGGTGTCTCACTATTGCTGCCACGGCTGCCCCCTTTGATCCT
Organism: Ochotona princeps; assembly: GCF_030435755.1. NCBI lineage: Eukaryota > Metazoa > Chordata > Mammalia > Lagomorpha > Ochotonidae > Ochotona > Ochotona princeps. The sequence goes on along the minus strand of NC_080855.1, from coordinate 35,922,171 downwards.
ATGCTAATCAAAGGCATAGCAGATATCTACGCTTAGAATCCTCTTACCCTATTGACCTTGTGCTAATCAAGGATGCTAGTCTCCAGGTAAAGGGGAAACCCATTCTTTCCCTCTTTCTTTGATCTTTGGGTCCTGCCTCCTGTGTTACATTTCCTCCCTTAGCTGATTCAAGAGGAATGTGTTACTGATTGAGCTTGCCTTACGTGAAACACGGCAGAATTAGCCTTGGTAACACCCACTTGACCATGACGTAGAAAGTCTGAGCCAGAGTTGGACTGATTCTGCTTAAATAAAATGGAAGGCATTATTGCAGGGTCCACTATCATCAAGGAATCCTGGTGGTCCGTCTCTTTCTTTATTCTCTCTTTGTGCCGACTCCATGCACCCTTCACGAGTTTCAAACCTTTGCCGGAGCTGGACTCTGGCACTTGGCCTAATGAAGACAGAATAATCAAAGAATTATTTTAAAGTGTGCAGTGCCCTTCTGGGCTGGCACACCAAAGGAGCTCCATCATTGTGAGTTGTATGACATGGTGTTTTTTCCATGGTGTAAAGCTTGCTGTAACTTTAGAAGCCAGGGAATATTTACAGGAGTGACAGATGCCTCCAAGATGAAGCATGATTCAAACTTCCCTGTTAGAGGCCCTACATGAATTAGTTCTTGATAAAAGTGTGCAGAAAAATATATTGTTTCTTCCAAGGATGATGTGACACACAAGGTGCTTGAGAAACAGCATGTATACATCTTATTTGCTATATGAATAACATTAAAAATGGAAATGAAGCCTAATGCAAAGAAAAATTATCAGCCTTTGGGATGGACAGATAAATTAGCTACTTGTGAATAAGAGAGAATTTTAACTGCTTAAATAATAGAAATGGCTAGGAGGATCATTTTTGATTTTGGATATCTTCAGATTTTTTCCACAAAACACATGATACAAGGAGGATATAAAAACCAAAAAAGCCAAATTGACTAAAATCCAGAGAGACTCACTAGGAACAAAGCACAGAAAAGGGCCAGGGAACAAGCAGGAGGGCAACTGAGGTGGAAGCACTCAGCAGACAGCCAGGTTCAGGGGTCTGGCAGGTAAGAGGCCACATCCACTGCACAGTGAAGCTCCTGCCTAGATTCCTGCCTCTGCACCTGGTTCCAACCCCTTGCAACCCGGGAGAAGCAATGGGTGATAGCGGAAGTGCTTGCTTCTGGCCGACACAATCCCAGATGCTGGGAGCATTTTTAGAAGTAAAATAGTGAGTGAAATGTTCCCTGCTCCTTCCTTTCAAATCAAAAAATCAGAAACATTAGGCCACTTCTTAGATGAATATAAAACATTAACCCCACTTCTTAGATGAATACAAAACAACTTCTCCAAAAGAAAAGTAGAGCCTAATGAAATATGTGCAACTGCCTTAGCCCAATGGGCGACCCCACAAATGGCATGGGTGTATCTGGAAACATTGTGGCAGCAGCCAGGTTCTCACATCCCAGAGCTATTCCCAAATGGAGACTACACTGCCTGGTTTGGCTGCCTGGTTTGGTGATAGCCAACCTGACTCCAGGATGGCTGTTGGGGAAGTAATACCAAATTAGTCCCGGTGCCATTGCTAGGGCCTGACCACCAGGACGCTAAGATGCTCAGGGTCTGGGGCGGCTTTGGTCGAGGCAGGCATCTGTGCTGTGGGGCCGCCAGGGAGGCTGAGAATGAGGAGGTGGAGATGCTGCCTCGGCATCTCCTTTAGACTTCCCTAACCTACCAATTCAACAAACACTTATGAACATTTTCTCCTGGAAGAGGCTAACCACCATGAGTCCTAAGCATGCTACCAGTTCTTGCTGACTTTGTCAGACTTCAAGTCTTGCCTACCTTCTGATATTGAAGAATGTCAAGGTGTCGAAAGTGTGCCTACCATGTACCCACTTATCCCACCAGATGAATTCAGCATTGATGAGCCAACAATATATATTAAATGAAGTTGCTGTTATGACTTTGAAGAAAAAAATAGTCTGCCAACTTGCTCTTTTTAAAAGTTAACAGTTCAACTGACCAATCATGATTGTATATTTATATAGAATGGGCCTGCAATGTGTAAAAACCCTGTGCTGTTGAACCTCAGCCCTGCTTTTTTTCTTCTGGCCTTCCTTCTGCCCTTTTTGCTGCTGATGCTGATTGGGTTGTTACCGTTCTCCGATCCTGCTGGACAGGGGAGAGTTCCCTAGCACTCCCTAGCAGCTCCTGGTGCACAGTTGGGAGTTGGGGGTTCCGCTGCTGTCCAGTGCCAGGGAACTAGGCCTGTGCCCAGCAGCTCGTGGCAGTCCCACGCTGGGACCAGGATCAGGAATCGAAACAAACAGCATGGCTCACGGAGACATGATGGGGACACTGGATTTCAGCCTGGCCAGGACTGTCGCCACCTGGAGAAAGCTAAGAGTCCCACTGCCAAAGCTCCTGTGATTGCGTCTGCCCAGAGAGACCTGGTGACAGGATCCCAGACAGAGCAGGCAGCTTGAAGACCCAGCGGAGCTGCGGTGTGGCCACAGCGAACACCTAGCCGTCCCAGTCTGCAGGCAGTGTCTCCAGGACAGCCTGTCCAGTGGTGGCAGCACCAGGGAGGACTTGGTGTAGCAGGGAGTTAGCGAAATGGCATCTGGTGGAGGGCGCACCCCAAGATACCTCAGCCAAAATGACTAGTGGGGGCTGGGGCGCTGAGTGTGCTTCAGCTTGTCCTACTTCTCAAGGCTTTGGGCCATCCTCTACTGATTTCCCAGGCCATGAGCACGGAGCTCAATAGGAAGTGGAGTAGCTGGGAGTAGAACCGGTACCTATATGGGATCCCAGCATTTGCAAGGCGAGAACTTTAACCACTAGGCTACAGCACAAGGTCCTGATAAATTAATTTATGGTGTGTTTTGATGTTGCAGCGGCCACTTGGGGAGTGAATCATCGAATGGAAGATCTTCCTCTCAGTCTCTTCTCTCTGTTTATCTACCTTTCTGATAAAATAAATCTTAAAAGACCGTAACAGCTTAATCCAATAGAAAACAAAGATCTAGAGGTAGAGAAGCTGATGTAGATAAAGACAAGAACTTTTACACTACTGACACAATCATCATAGGTAAGCCTGCAGGTGTCAAACTAAAAATCCACAAAGTCACTTTGTCTCCCACTTTTGCTTGTTTTCCCTAGGTTTGCACACTTTATTCCTACAAAGCCTCACTTCACAGTGGCTCAACACAACATTCCGGTTCAGGAGGAGGGAAACTCATGCGGAAAATGTTTGGCATTTTCACGTGGGGCCAGAATGAAGCAGAACACTGCTGCCCCTGTCTACCTCCTCTCCAAGAAGTGTACCTAGTTACAAGCAGACCCCATCAGGGTCAGCATCTTGGCATCCAGGTACCAGCAGAAAACTTATCTCATGCACCAGAACTCTTGCTACAACAGACACTTTACCTTGCTTTCAAGAACCTGATAAAAATCCTCCTGTCAGCCTCACAGATGTGAGGTCAATGATCAGAACTCTAGAGCCAGTCAAGCAAGTTGGAAATCCAAATATTATTACTTACAATGCAACCTCAGGCCAGTATTCTTTTTTTTTAATTAATTACATTGTATTATGTGACATAGTTTCATAGGTACTGGGGTTCTCCCCACCCTTCCCCAAACCCTCCCACCATAGTGGATTCCTCTCTTGTTGCATAACCACAGTTCAAGTTCAGTTGAGATTCCCTCATTGCAAGCATATACCAAACATAGAGTCCAGCATCTTATTATCCAGTTAAGTTCAATGGCTTCTTAGGTAAACCCTCTCTGGTCTGAAGACAGAACCAGCAGAGTATCATCCTGATCAATTAAAAGCACTAACATACCATCAGCAAAAATTTACATCATTATGGAATTAATTGACATAGTAATGAGTAACCAATATGTTAAAAATAAATGCAAGCTCTTAACCACATTCTGTGACCACCTCATTGACATTTCAATTTTAGTTTATACACAACATTAACATACATAACATAACATGTTATACATAACATCATATCATCTTAAATTAAGGCAAACATGTGGTATCTGACCTTTTGGGATTGGCTCATTTCCCTTAGCATTATGGTTTCCAGTTTGGCCCATTTGGCCACAAAGAACTGCATTTTGTTTTTTTTTAATAGCTGAGTAGTATTCCATGGAGTAGATGAACCATAGCTTTCTTTTTTTTTATTTACTTTTTTATTTATTTTTTTATTGTATTGTTGTTGACAATCTTTACATAGTTAATTACAGTTAAAGAAAGAAAAAGAAAAAAAAAAGGTTCAGGGGGATAGAGAAATGGGTAATACTATTATGTCCATATGGTTTCCATCATGTATCTGAGGTAGAGGGGGATGTTGAGGGAGAAGCCCCACCCGGTTTCCCGCCCACCCCAAGTCCCGGATGTGGGGCATGCTCTGAGATATGTGCTCGAGTGGGGTTAATAGTTCTCCAGTTATGAATGACTGCCAGTTTCGCTAGATGAGGTAGTCCACTGATTGATATGGTCCATAATAAAGTCTCCGTTTGCCCCATATTTTGCTGCCAACATATAGCTGAGATGAATGATTGATCTGCTCTGTCTTCTGTCCTTTCTTGATTAGAGTTCTGAGTCCAGCAGTTCGATTGGGGAGATCTCCAAAGAAACTTTGAGGTATTCCTAGACTAGTTTCTTGTATGTTCTAGCAAGCACAGGGCCCGGCACAGTCCATCACCCCGATCAGCTGGTGGTTGCAATTGCTGGGTTGGTTCTGTTTTCAGTCCCGAGTTGCATTGGAACCAATGGGTGTTGCAGTCCAGTCTGGTTCGGCCCTTACATCAACCAGTGGGAGCTGCAGCCTAGTCGGGGCGACCCACAACAACCCCCACTAGGCCCGCCCCCTACCCTGGTTTGCCAGTATGTGTAGCAGAAGACCAGTCTGTCCCCCATCCCATTTGGCTCTTGGACTTGTCAATGGGTATTAAAGCTTAGTTCTATCTAACCAACTCAACCATCCAGCCCTCATGGATGTTGTTGAGTGCCTCTCTGTCTAGCCATCCCAGCTCCCGTCCTAGTTTTCATGCCCTCTCATGGGAATAGTGACCCAAGAAGGGGGAACCCACTTTTTCCCTCTCAGGTCTCTCTGTCCCGGTTTACGTACTCTTTATGTGGTTCTGTGATTTGACTTGACAGAATTAGTCCCCAGTGCCAGCTTCTGCGGCTATGCCCATACATCCCTCACCCACTCTAATTTATGCTTGCACCAGCAGGAATAATCAGCCCAGCCTGGCTTTTCCCTGGTCTAATCCACATGCGGCGCACAGGTGTTGTAGCCTTGCTTAGTCTGGTCTGTCTCTATCCCAGCCCACGATCTCCATTGGGAGTAGCTGTCTGGCGAGGGGACCAGCCCCTTAATCCCCCTGCTGGTTCTGCCCCTCCCTTCATGGATCTCACATGTGTTGGTTGGGTGCTGCATTCATATCCAGTACAGGCAACCACGCCCTGGCATTCCATAATGTGTACTTGTTTAGTCGCGACCAAACCCGGCTCATCCCACACTCTGTTCTGGTGATCGGATTTGCCAGTGGGTGACATGAACTGATTCAGCCTGGTCTGCTCCTGACCCATGCTGAAAGTGTGCCAGTGGGAAGCTTTCCATGGCCTATTCTGGGCTGTTTCCTATCATGCTTCTTGCGCTAACCTGTGGGGACTGTGTCCTGCCAGAGGAGTTGCCCAGGCTCCTCCATCAGAACCCCTCCCAATGGCAGATTTTGCGCATGCCAGGGTGTCCTTGAGCCAACCCTACCCAGTTCACCTCCTGTCCTATCAGGAACAGTGGCTTTTCCTGGCTGGCTTTCACCCCATTCTGGTTCTTGTTGTTGGATGTTTCAGCCTGGCTCGTCCATACCCACTTACATCTCACACATGGCTCAAGAGGGGATTGAGACCCAGCCTAATCAGTCCCACATCTACCCTCTGGTTCTTCATGACACCAGATGGTGTTAGGATCTGAACTGGCCTGGTGCATCCAATCCCAGCCCACACTAGTGCCTCGGGTGACTACAACTGTTTCCTAGATAGAATGCAGCCCCCATTCCAGTACACGCAAACCTTGGAGGGAACCTCAACCCAGTAAGGTGTCCCCAAGCCTCCCCAACTGGGCCTGTTCCTAGCCGTAGATCATGCGCCTGCCAGTGGTTGCCCTAACTCAGCTTATGTCAGTCCCTCACTTGTCCTGGCCTCTGCCATAGACAGTGTGACTTAGCGTCCTTGACTCAAGTAGCTACCTAAGCAGCGATTCAGACAACCAATACCCCAGAGCTCCCTGGCCGGGCGGCCAGCAGGCAGAGCTTGGCAACACATGGTGCACTGGCCGTCCTAGGGGAGGCCAAGGACTCGTTCACTGCCTTGAGGCAGTGTCTTTGGCGTGAGCCCCCAGCATTGGGTCCGACCCGGCAGGGGCACCACCCACAACCGCAACACTGTGAGGAGCAGCACTTGTCCCCGAATCCCAAGACCCGAACCCCTCCCAAACTCACCCTGTCACAAGATATTAGCGGCTGGGCGGAGTTAGGGATTTTAACCCAGTTCCCAAGTTCCCTCATGGTGTACTTACCCTGAGGGAAGAGCTCTCTTGGGTCCTGGGGGAGGCCAAGGACTCGTTCACTGCCTTGTGGCAGTGTCTTTGGCGTGAGCCCCCAGCATTGGGTCCGACCCGGCAGGGGCACCCCCCACAGCCGCCACACTGTGAGGAGCAGCACTTGCCCCCGAATCCCAAGGCCCAAACTGAACCATAGCTTTCTTATCCAATCCTCTGCTGATGGGCATTTTGGCTGCTCCCATGTTTTTGCAATTACTGATTGTGCTGCTATGAACATAGGAGTGCATGTTGGTTTCTCATAAAACAAGTGTTCTGGATATATTCCTACGAGTGCTATTGCTGGATTATACGGTATGCTGATTTTGAGTTGTTTGAATGTTCTCCATACTGATTTCCATAGAGGCTGTCCCAGTCTGCAGCCCCACCAGCAGTGGAGTAGGGCTCCCTTTTCATGGCAACCTCGCCAACAAGTGTTGTTGGTGCTTTTATTCATGTGGTCCAGTCTTACTGGCATCAGGTGGTACCTCATTGTTGTCTTAATTTGGATTTCCCTTATAGCCAGGGAGCTTGAGCATTTTTTTCATATGTTTATTTGACATTTGGGTTTGTTCCTTGTGAAGTGTCTGCCCATTTCCCGTGCCCATTTCTTGAGTGACTTGTTTGTTTTGGTGTTTTGGTTGTTTTGTAGCTCTTTGTATATTCTGGAGATTAGCCCCCTATCACATATGTAGTGCGCAAAGATCTTCTCCCATTGTGTGGGTTGCTTTTTTACTTTGTTGATTGTTTCCTTTGCTGTACAGAAGCTTCTTAGTTTGATGAGGTCCCATTTGTTTATTCTGGTCTCAATTTCTATTGCTTTTGGTGTCCTTTTTAGGAAGTAGGGACCTACCCCTAGATCTTGCAGAGTATTTTCTTCCAAAAGTTTGAAGGTTTCTGGATGTAGGTTTAGATCTTTTATCCATTTAGATCTAATCTTAGTGTATGGTGAGAGATGTGGGTCTATCTTTTTGTTTCTGCAGGCTATTAACCAGTTATCCCAACAGCATTTATTGAACAGACCTTCCCATTTGCCTGGATTATCGTTTGTCTTTTTGTCAAAGATTATTTGGCTGTATCTGTGTGGGATCCGTTCTGGTGTTTCTATTCTGCTCCATTGATCTTCCTCTATATCTTTGTGTCAGTACCAGGCTGTTTTGATAACCACTGCCCTATAGTATGTCCAGAGGTCTGGAACTGTGATTCCTCTTGCTAACTTCCTGTTCTTCAGGATGGTTCTAGCTATTCGTGGTTTTTTGTGTTTCCAGATGAACGTTTGAATCATTATTTCCAGTTTCATGAAGAATGTCATGGGTACTTTGAGTGGGATTGCATTGAATGTATATATTGCGTTTGGCAATATAGACATTTTAATCATTTTGAATTTTGCTATCCAGGAGCTTGGGATGTTACTCCATCTTTCAAGGTCTTCCTGAACTTCTTTTTTAAGCAGTTTGTAGTTTTCTTCAAATAGGTCTCCTACATTTTTGGTTAGATTTATTCCCAGATACTTCATACTTTTCTCTGTTATTTTGAATGGTATTATGCTGGTTAAATCTTTTTCCATCTTGGGGCTATTTGCACACACTATGGCTGTTAATTTTTGTTCATTAATTTTGTACCCTGCCACTCTACCAACTCTCATATAAGTTCTAGTAGTCTCTGTATTGTGTCTCTTGGCTCTTCTACATAAAGAATCATGTCATCTGCATATAGTGAAAGCTTGACTTCTTCATTTCCCATTTGAATTCCTCTGATTTCTTTTTCTTGTCTTATGGCCTCAGCGAGTACCTCTAGGACTATGTTGAATAGCAGTGGAGAAAGTGAACATCCCTGTCTTGTTCCAGATCTCAGTGGGAAGGGTTCCAGCTTTTCTCCATTCAGTATGATGCTGTCATTGGGTTTTTCATATATTGCTTTGATTATGTTGAGGATTGTTCCTTCTATGCCTACCTTGGTTAGGGTTTTTGCAGGAAGTGGTGTTGAATTTTGTTGAAAGCTTTTTCGGCATCTATTGATACTATCATGTGATTCTTGATTTGCAATTTTTGGATGCGGTGTATCACATTTATGGATTTCCGAATGTTGAGCCACCCCTGCATTCCTGGGACGAATCCTACTTGATCCGGATGAATGATCTGTCTGATGTTTTTTTGAATTCTCTTAGCTAGGATTTTGTTGAGAATCTTAGCATCAATGTTCATCAGAGAGATAGGGCTGTAGTTTTCCTTCTCTGTTGGTTCTCTGTCTGGTTTTGGGATTAAGGTGATGTTGGCTTCATAGAATGAGTTTGGGAGGGTTGCTTCCTTTTCTGTTGTTTTGAAGAGTTTGTAGAGGATTGGGGTTAGTTCTGTTCGGAATGTTTTGTAGAATTCTGCAGTGAAGCCGTCTGGGCCTCGGCTTTTCTTGTTGGGAGATCTTTAATAACTGATTCAATCTCTGCTTCAGTTATGGGTTTGTTCAGGTCGTTTGTTGCCTCTGGGCTAAGTTTTGGCAGGTGGTGTGAGTCTAAGAACTTTTCCATTTCTTGGTGGTCTTCTGATTTGTTGGAGTACAGTGCTTTGTAGTAATTTCTAATTATGTTGTTATGTTGCCTTTTTCATCTTTGATGCTGTTAATTCTTGCTATCTCTTGGTTTTTCTTTGTCAGTCAGGCCAGTGGGGTGTCTATTTTGTTTATCTTCTCAAAAAACCAGCTTTTTGATTCATTGATTTTGTGTATAGTTTTTTTTATTTCTATCTGATTAATTTCTATCTTTGTTTTGATGATTTCTGTTTCCTATTGTGTGTGGGGTCATTTTGTTGCTGTTTTTCCAATTCCTGAAAGTATGTGTTTAGTTCCTGTATTTGGCGCCTCTCTTGGGCCTTGACATGAGCTCCAATTGCGATGAGTTTACCCCATAGCACTGCTTTGGCAGTGTCCCACAAATTTTGGAATGTTGTGTTAGAGTTTTCATTGGTTTCCATAAATTTTTTGATCTCATCTTTAATTTCTTCTTTGATACATTGTTCATTCAATAGCATATTGTTCAACCTCCAAGAGTTACTGTATTTCCTGGGGCATTTTGAGTTGCTGATTTCCAGTTTCATTCCGTGGTGGTCTGAGAGGGTACATGGTATGACTCCTATCTTTTTGAAGTTATTTAGATTTGCTTTGTGTCCTATCATGTGGTCTATCCTGGAGAAGGTGCCATGCACTGCTGAAAAAAATGTATAATCTGTGGTCTTATGATAAAAAGTTCTATAAATGTCTACCAAGTCCAGTTGTTCTATTGTTTGTATGAGCTCTGTTGTTTCTTTGTTGATTTTTTGTTTTGTTGATCTGTCTATAGTTGTTAGTGGGGTGTTAAGATCACCCACTATTATTGTGTGTATATCTATGTCTCCCCTTAAGTCCGTAAGTAATTGCTTCACGTAGCTAGGTGCATTGGAATTTGGTGCATATATATTCACAATGGTAATTACTTCCTGATGGATCAATCCCTTCACAAATATAAAATGTCCTTCCCTGTCCTTTTTGATATTTGTCAGCTTGAAGTCTATATCATCTGAAATTAGGACAGCTACGCCAGCCTTTTTTTCTCATCCATTGGCGTGAAATATCTTTTTCCATCCCTTCAGTTTCAGCTTCCTAAAGTCTTTTCTGGTTAGATGTGTTTCTTGTAGGCAACAGATAATTGGGTCCTGTTTGATGATCCATTCTGTTCATCTATGTCTTTTGATTGGTGAGTTTTGGCCATTTGTGTTAAGAGTTAAAATCGAGAGGTTGCGATTTTGCCCTGCCATATGTATGTGTTTTTGTGGGTGTTGTTATCTGTGTAATTGCCCCTCCTTGCGTGGAGTTTAGTGGGGAGACCTTCCTGTTTGCCATCTTTGCTTATGATTCGCCTCCTTTTTTTCTGGATTTGGTGCATTTCTAAGAAGATTTTGTAGAACTGGTTTTGTGCTGGCATATTCTTCTAATTTCTCTGTGCTATGGAAGTATCTGATTTCATTCTCAAATACGAATGAGATCTTTGCTGAGTACATTATTCTTGGTTAACAGTTGTTCTGATTCAGGATTTGGAAGACCTGTGTCCATTCTCTTCTTGCTTGTAAGGTCTCTTCAGAGAAGTCAGCAGTGATTCTGATTGGTTTTCCCCGGTATGTGATCTTTTTTCTGCTTCGTACTTGTCTCAGGATTTTTTCTTTGTCTTTGTTGGAATGGAACTTGAGCACCACATGTCTGGGTGAAGATCTCTTTGGTCGTATCTGCTGGGAGTCCTTTGACCGTCCTGGATTTGGGTTGGGTTCATGTTCCAAGTGTTTTGGAAGTTTTCCTATATAATTTCGTCGAGCACCATTTGCATTCCTGACTCTCTTTCTGCTCCTTTAGGAAGACCAATAATCCTAATATTCAATTTTCTGTGGTTGTCTTTCATTTCTTGCATGGTCTTATTGGCTTTGTTCAGACTTATCTCCAGCTGTTTAATGAGCTGGGTATGTTCATTTTGCGTGTCTTCCGTTTCAGAGATCCTGTCTTCTGCTGTATTTATTCTGTTGGTTAGGCTCTCAATTTTGTGCTCTAAGCCAAGCATTTTACTTTTCATTTGTTGTATTTCTGTGACTATGTTGTTCTTGAATTCCTTAATGTCCCCCAATTCTTCTCATTGTCTCTGACCGACTTTAACATTATTTTTTTGAATTCCTTGTCTGGTAGAGCTTCCATGTCTGCATCTCGCATCTCTGAAGTAGACATTGGCTTTTAACCCTTTATTGGTGGGGTGCTGGCTCTCTCATCTGGATCATTACCTTTTCTGGTATTTCTTCCCATTGTGTTAGTGTTTCTTTTTGAGAGACCCAGGCCCCAGCATGCTGAGGGGTCTCCAAGCGCTATCCTGCAGAGATTGGAACCTGTAGGTGTGGAGTAGCAGAGTGTTGGAATTCTCAAGGCACTTTTGGTGCATCTCCAGTGCACTGGACCTCAGGGCGCCACTTCCAGGCCCAGTGAATTCAAGGCGCACTCTCAGCGCGTCCCCTACACGTATGTGACCACAGGGCGTGGGGGAATGAAGCGCTCTCTGGGTGTGCCCCCTGTGCGAGGGTTTACAGGGCACGGAGGGTTCTAGGTGCTTTCTCGGTGTGTCCCCAGTGCCAGGGACTGCAGGGCATGGAGATTCCAGGTGCTCTCTGGGAAAGCTTCCTGCACGCGGGTCCGCAGTGCCCTCCTGGTGCGTCTCCCAAGCACGGGACTATAGGGCGTGGGGTATTCCAGGTGCTCTCTGAAAGCGCCTCCTGCGCAGGTCCGCTCACCCCAGCAGCACGGGACCATCCACCCCAGCACTAGCATGGTTCTTTCCAACCCAGAGCTCTGGTATGGGCGGGTGGCATGGTTCAGTACAGCCTAGCTGTGTGCCAGTCCGCACGGCACGGGGGTTTCAGTGCTCCTTCTCCATGTCTCCTCAGCGCACAGGACCACTGTGCGTCAACTCCAAGACACAGTTTCGGCAGTTTCAAGGCACTTGCCCTCTGTCCCCAGACGCTGGAGCCTCTGGGGGGGAGGGGGGAGGAGATGAGCACCAAGAATGTTCGGGCTCTGTGTATGCCCCTGGAGGGTAAACTCTGGAAGCCTCCAACCCACTGCTGCCCCTACCCAGCTCACCCAAACCTCAGGCTCTTGCAGTCTTGGTTGTTCAGTCTTTTATCTCCCTTCATCTCCATCCTACCCCACAATGCAAACCTGCATCTCTCCTCGCTCTACCTCATCTGCTACATGCACAGAATGATCCAGAAAACTCTTATTGTGTAATGCCCTGCCACCTGTCTTTCTGCCCACACCTTGGCAGAAGAGCTGTCATTACGGCATGAGGAAATAACATGTTTCCCAGTGTTGAGTTTGTTGCCATCTTCTCCTAGGTGCTCCCTGTTTTTCCTCTTGCCCCCCCAGACATGAACTCAAGAGTGATGGCATAGTTTCTTTCAACTTTCTCCTGGTTCTTTACAGTATGAAATCAGTGCCCGGAGATAACTTTTTCAGCTCGCCTTCCCAAGCAGGTGCCAGGAGATAGAGAAGCAACTTCTCTTGTACTATACATCTGTCATCTTTTTACCCTCCCTTCTTCCCCTTAGTCACTAGAAAACAATTCCACTTCCACCTCTGGTCAAGCCTCAAGCTCCAAGGCAAAGACTAGTTTATCTCCATTCCATATTTACAGTATATTGATCATTGCCGCTCTCCTCCCATCTCAGGAAGAAGCTTGAAGTTCCTTTTGTGCCTAGAAAGGAGCCTCTTACACACCCTTCAACCCAGGGTAAGGAAGGGGAAGTTTTTGCATTTCACTCACATTGAGTATAAGAAAGCAACCCACAAACTGTGGTCTTACAGAAAATGTGCCATGATCGGGTTCACAAGATTGCACCTGCCTAGGAAAGGGACTGAGTTGGTTATGCTGTTGAGTGTGACTGCCAAAGTACTTCTAATCCTAGGGTGTTTCTATAATGGAGGGTCTTGCATTGTGAATGTTTGGGAGGAAGGCTACAGGAAAGTGACTTGTGCTTACTGGCAGAAGGGGAGCCTGGCAGGTAGGATAGAGTTTTGTTCAGCTTTCAGGGTAAGGTGGAGTTTGGACTCCTGTGGTAGACTGAGCTAAAGACAGATTCTAGTGTTAAAGTAATTTTGGAATCTTTGGTGACTTCCTTTTCTAAGGCCACTTATTGAGAGGTGATTAACTCTTTCAGCACCACAGACCATACTGCTCTGACTATGGAGCTGGAGGCTCAGATCCCACTGGTGCTACACAGAGATATTCTGTACACCCCAGGAACCCAAACATAACCTTTACATCATTGCTGGTGCTACAGCTAAGGACAGTTCCTGGTTTCTGAGAATTTGCTTCTCACCTCCAATGCCAGCTCCAATTTCAGGACATACTGGACTTGGTCACAATTGGGAACAGCCTCTGGCAGCATAAAGTGGTAAACTCCTGACTCCTCTCCCTTCCTTTATCCTCTACCTCCATCCTCACCTCTACCCTCACCTCCTGTCCAGGACCTTATCCCTTCCCTGCCTGCTCACTGGACATTGCTAGGAGGCCCCAGAAGCTCCCATGGAATATACACTCCACTGAGTTAGAGAAAGGCAGTAAGCTGCCTGCTCCCCACAAGCTACACAAAGGCTGGTCAATGAGAGTCATGAGTCACACCTTGTGTTCTCATGGAAAGGCTAAGACCGTGATCATAGGAGTTAGGTCTGTTCTTCAGAAAAAATTGCACCAAGGTAAAGTACCTTTTCACTCTGAAGTGTAAATACCCTTTTATCAGAATGTGGTCTTAGGCACATATCTCCTCTCAGCATAGACACTCTCCTTTAGCAGTGAAAGCCATGGATCAAGGAGACCACCCACATATAATTAACTTTCCAATCCACCTGCTGCTCCAACTCACAGGTTCAACAGCTCCATTTCCACCTGAATGTCCCACAAATACTACTCAGCTGAGAGATCTAGTGCCATCCACTCTCTACATACTTCCTTGCTTTTTAAATTTATGATTATTTTTTAAATTAATTACATTGCATTGTGTGACATAGATTCATAAGCTTTGGGATTCCACCCTCCCTTCCCTGTGTCCTCCCCCCTTGGTGGATTCCTCCACCTTGTTGCAGTATTACAGTTCAAATTAAGTCACGATTCTTTCATTGCAATCATATACCAAGCATAGAGTCCAGCATCTTATTGTCCAGATAAATTCAACAGTTTCTTAGGGAGACCTTCTTTGATCTGAAGGTAGACCTGGCAGGATATCATCCCGATCAATTAGAAGCCCCAGCATAACATCAACAACAATTTACAACATTATAGAATTAATTGACATAGTATTGAGTAATCAATATGTTGTAACAGTGCAAGTTCTTAACCACCTCCTGTGATTACTTCACTAACCAATCAGTTTTTGTTTGTACTCAGCACCAGCTGCTATACAGCTTAAAGTGGCTATGGGGTACTATTCAGCTGTCTCATGTCTGTTTTCATTTTAGTATTTAGCAGTATATTGTGTTGACGCATAATTTTGCTAAATTTGATAGATTTTAGGATAGTCTTAAGCTGGCTTATAAATCTAACCAGGCCTTTGTCTACAGTTGAGATGCAGAACAGTTTCAGGAGGGGTATGCAGAGAAATCTTCAATAACCTAGTGAGAATTAACTAATCTTTGTGTCCTATCTAGTAAGGCTTATGTGGATCCACGCTGATCGTTTCCTGTTTGGTTCTAAGCTTTTCTTGAATTTCTCTATCTACTCTATTTTTTGGGGGGGTGGTCTGAAAAATAGTCCCCATGTATTGTAATATTATTTTTAACCTCAAACAGCCTGTATCTAATGCATTAAGATATTGTGATGTATTTAATGAACATACAATTAATGTGAATCAGACTGCTTATGTTCTACATCAAAGAATTGTAAAACCTAATATACTTTTAAGACCCTAAGATACTTGGAAATGGGGTGGAAGAACAGGGAAATCTTCCATCTCCTTAGAATGTGTGAGGAAGACGTAAAGTATGACCTACCAGAAACATAACAGGTAATTCATAGACAACAGACTCGAATCAGCATTAAACAATAGTTAAATGAGAAAGACATATATGGGGAATCAAGAGCGATCCTGACAACCTCTTAACAGGAGGTCATATGCACAGAGCGGTGGGGGGGACCCCAGAGTGGAGCAGGTGGACAGGAGGAAGCGTGTATCCCAACCCTGAAGACTTGGATCCTCACCAAGGACTCTCAGTATGGGCACCAGGGACTACATCCCAACAGACAAGGAGAACACAGGGAAAATTGGATTGCCTTTGGAGGCCGAGAACTCCAAGCTCACTCAGCCCCATTTGGATCTACCACATGGCTTGGAAGAAACCTAAATCCTTCCTTGCAGGACCCAAGGTCATTGGAACAACATCCAGGAGCCTGAGAGATCTGCAGAAACAGAAGAAAAGCAAACTTCCTTTTGGACTAGGGAGAGGAGCTTTCTCTGGTCCTTACTTAGTTCCAGCTTTGGATCCTCACCCTCTCTTGCAATGACCATCAGGATCGCCCCGGGGCCCCCTCCCCCTCAAAAAAATACTTCCTCCCTTTTTATTTTTTTTATATTTCACTTTCCTCTTAGTGATACCACTGTCTTTCCAATAACCAAACTGCACATCTGGAGTGGGGATATCATCTTTCAATTCTCTTTTTTCCTTCATTACACACTTAAATGTTTGGCCGTTCAACCATCCATGTTTTCAACAAATATTAATTTGTTGGTGTTTTTTTTTTTTTTTTTGATACTATTGTCAATGACCAGCTCTAGAGTTTTGGTAAAACACACTAGATCCAGTGGTGTCTCAACCATTGACCTTATCCTAACTTGCTTAACACAACCAACACTGTGACATGCCCTGCCACTTGCTCGCTCTTAACTCAGGCCTTGCTAATTTTTGTTTGGGAGATCAAGATTGACCCCAAATGTTGTGTATATCCCTAGTGACTCAGAGGTTTATCATAGATGGCACAGTAAAAAAAAAGCTTTTTTATTTTACTTTTAAGTATTCTCTGAATTTTTAATATGTATTAGAAAAAATGCAAACTAATAACCAGAAACTCGTGGTTTCTTATGTATTTTTGAATATGACAGATTGAAATATTTTCAAAGTGAATTTTTTCTGAATGAAATGATTAAATAAATGATAACAAAATAAGAGTTACAAAAGATTGGATACTGAGACATCAGTGTGTAGCATTTGGGAAGCACAAGTTTCTTGGGAAAAGTGCATGTTGTTTAGCACAACTTCAAGATCGTCCATAATTTAGCCCTACCCACTTCTTCTACCTTATCTACTGCTATTTCTCACTTTCAACTTGATCAATTCTTTCATCCTAAATGATTAGGAAGTCTACAATTCAATAATTCCATGTTTTCTCAAGTTTCCTTTGCATGAATTACTTCCTCCTCTGTCCGGCTTCTGCCCAATTATTATTCGTGCCCCAATACTCTATAAAGTCTCATATCTTTGTGAGACCTTTACTAACTGTCCTCCTCCCTCTATACATAATTAATCAAAGAAAATCATCTGCACTGATTTGGGATAATGACATAGTTCTATTATTGCCAGGATTGTCAGTTTTGTATTGGTTACTGAGCACATCTCTGCTAATGAAATAGGAATGTTAAAAAGACTATAACTACATTACCAAACAATGGACAAAGAGTCATTTACAAGACTCAGACCATTTTAGGTGTTGATTGTTCTTGGTCACATATTTGCAGCGTGGTCTTGGGCAACTCATTCATTGCTATTGAAACTCTGGCTAAAGAGAGCTAAGGCTTCTGAGAGGCTGTCCTTGGTACACAAAGGGCCTTAGCTGGAAGTGTCCCACACAAGCAGCTCGAGGTTTACAAGGCAGGGCAGAGCCGGGGTCCCTGGTCATGGATTCCCTGACCAGCCCTGCCCTAGGTTCTGAGCAGCACCAGGGCTCCAAGGCCCACAGGAGGAGGCAGCTGGAGCTGTGGCAGGCCCTGAGTGCCTGTGAGTGCGCATGTGCCACATCACTGAGGGCATCTCCCAGGAGAAGGAGGCAGCTATGCCCCGGTTGCTGGGCGATGAGGCAAGACACTTCCCAGCCCTGCCCAGTGGAGCTGCTTCCTGGTTCAGGGTTCGGTCCCTTCCTGGCTGTCTGTGTTAAGTCAGGGGTATGTAGGTGTTGCGTGGAAGCTGCGTGCAAGGATAGTGCTATTACTTTACCACATGAAGTGGCAGCAAGTTGTATCCCTGATGGAGCAGGTGCTCTTGTGGTCATGACCTCCAACCGGGTTCTGGCACTTACAGGTGCCTGGTTTTGGATGGGCACTGGGGAGACACAGAGGCCAGCGGGAACCTTTGCCCAAAGCTTTGTTCTCTCACTGCACATTGCATGGCTTCCCTAAAGCTCTTCCATTAGCTCTGCAAGCTGGTGTCTCCTTCATCTTTTTCTTTCTTTCTTTCTTTTTTCTATTTTCTCTTGTTCTTCCTTCTTTATGAAGAATTTCCTTATTTTTTTTGAAGGGGAGATTGACAGGAAGAATGAGATTCAGAGAGGACATTTTGTCTGCTGGTCCAGTCCCAAGTCCAGAGTTGAGTCAACCTGAAGCCAGGAGCAAGATGTTTCTTCTGAGTGTCCCACGTGGTTGCAGGGTCCCAAGAAGCCTGGGCCATGCTTGGACTGCTTTCCCAGGCCACAAGCAGGGATCTAGATGAGATGTGGAGCAGCCAGGATTGGAACCGGAGCTCCAGCTCTATTGGATACCAGGATCTTGGGAAGGAGGAGTGGCTCATAAAAGGTGAAGATTGAGCCACCATGAAAAGGCGCCAGGTCCCAACTCTTTCATCTCTGGCTGGGAATCCCGATGGCGATATTTGCAGAAAACATACCCGCCTCTTTTGGATCAACCTTATGGAGGTTCTAACCAGTGAGGAAAGCCTTCTGCAAAGGGGTGGGCTTTCAGTTGTCTAATTCCTTGATCTAGTGTGTGTCACGATTCAGGGGGACAGGTAGATCCTGAGGAGTTGCGGGAAACATGCCTTTTGAGACAGCTTGGAATTGAATTGAATTTTCAAAATGTTTCTTGAAGTTTGGTCCTGGAGGGAAAATAGGAAATTACAGGAGACCAGAGGATTGTAGCAGTGGCCTTACCAAAGAGGATGTATTAAAGATCAAGGGAGCTCCCATTTGCTGGTTTGTTTCACATAGAGCTGTAATTGCTGGGGCTGGGCTGGGACGAGCTCCACAAACCTGAAACATAATCAAGATCTTGCTCAAAAGTCACAGGATGTCAATTCCGTGAGCATCCCAGGCTCTGTAGTTGGGAAACTGGATGGCCTTAGGAGCCAGAGTTGGGAACCTTAGCCAGGAATGCAGGGTTCTCAAGCAGCAGCCTCAGGGCCTGCTCCAGAGCGGAGGGAGATCTTTTTCTACAAGATGTCTCTTGTAGTACTGAAAGGCAATGTTAGAGAAAGAGAGAGACATGGAGCAAGAGAGAGAGAGAGATCTTCCATTTGCTGGCTGGTTAACACCCCAGAGGGCCACAACGGCCAGAGCTGAGACCATTTGAAGGCAGGAAGCTATTCCAGGTCTTCCTGGCATGGGTGCAGTGTACCAAGGGCTCAGCCCATCCTCCACTCTCTTCCCAGGAAATCAACAGGCAACTGGATGACAAGTGGAGTGCCCGGGACACAAAGTGGTGCCCATAGCGGTGCTGGTGCATGCCATTGCCTCTTAGGCTGCTGAAACACTGTGCCAAGCCTTCTTTCCCTCTTTGAACTCCAAGTACAGCCCTAGGGCCATCTTCAAGATCAGCCGTGGAGGGGCAGGCCTGTGGGACAGCAGTCAACTTGCAGCTTGGGATACCCTGAAGCCACCCTCTGTAGACTTGGGCTTCCACTCCTGGCTGCCCTTCTGAAACCACCTTTCTGCCTGTGCACACTGTGGTAGGACAGCAGGTGATGACTCAAGGATCAGGGTCCATGCCACCCCAGGGCAAAGCTGAAGGAACTTTTGGGCTGTTGGATTCCGTATGTGTCAGCCTCAGCCAGTGCACAGATTGGAGGCATGAATCAGTGCGGAGAAGATAGTCTGTGTCTTTCTATGTTTGCCTCACAAAACAAATTACATTTGACTACTCAATGGCTTTTGTGTTTTGTTTTCAATTCAAGTTGTAGGGCCTGACATGATGGCTCCACTGACTAATCCTTCCCTTGCAAGTGCTGGGTTCCAATAAATGTGTCAGTTTGTGTCCTGGCTGATTCACTTCCCTGCCAACTCCCTGCTTGTGGCCTGGGAAAGCAGCAGAGGATGGTCTTAATTCTTGGCATTGTTTATCCATGTGGGAGACCTGAAAGAAGCTCCTGGACCTTGGCTTTTGATGGACTCAGATCTGACCATTGTGGCCAATATGGAAGCAAACTAACAGATAGATATCTCTACTTCTCCTTCTCTCTGTAAATCTGTCTTTCCAGTAAACGTCAATAAATCCTAAGCGAATATACATTGGAGCTGGAAATACAGCTGTGGAACTAACTGGCCTACAATCCAAGTTCTGAGCCATTAAACTGGGAATTCAGGAAGATAGTTGGTAATTCAGGAAGAAAGAAATAATACAGCAGCAAACCTTGAGTCACTTCAACCTCTAGAGAATGCATAATCACACCCCACCAGAAAGAGCAGAAAATCACAAGAATAATGTCATGTAAAGTGAGTTAGTGTTATAGCAGGAGTCAGTTCTGTCAAATGCCCTGGAGAAGTGAAATGAGCACAGAGGAACATCCATGGGGCTTCACAACATCAAGTCATGTGAGCCTGTACATGGTCACCCTCACTAAGCTAGAGAACCAAACTGGAGTAAGTGGAGGAAGCACAACTTCTGTTACCAGCCATGGCACACTACAGACCTTATTCCCTCTCCTAAGGAAACAACTGAGAGAAAAATACATTTCTGAAAGTACAATTTTATACAAATCACTATTTTGGCAAATGAAAAAAAATTAGGAAAGGCAGAGAAATCTTCCACCTTCTTAGAATGAGTGAGAACAATGTTAAATGTAATGTATCAAGATTGTAACAGGTAACTTACACACAGTAGACTCGAATCTGTATTAAACATTAGCAAAAATTATAAAGGCATACAGTGGGATCCAAGAGCAATGCTGATGGCCTCTTAACAGGAGGCCATACACACAGAGCAGGATGAGACCTCAGAGCGGAACAGGAGGACAGGAGGAGGCTTGTATCCTAACACGTAGACTCTCAGTACCTCACCAAAGACTATCAATATGGGCACCAAGGACTGTATCCCAACTGTTAAGGAGATATCAGGGAATTGGAGTGCCTTCATAAGCTAAGAACTCTGAGGTCAATCATTCCCTATTGGATCTCCCACACTGCTTGGAAGAAGCCCAGATCCTTCATCACAGGATGTAATGTCATGGGAAAAACAGCCTGGAGTCTTCAGAAACAGAACATCTGTTCCCTGGCAGAGGATGTCAAGTGCCATGTAAGAAGAAGAGCAGAACATGTTGGACAACTCTCCTGGGAGCTGTGTGGGTGAGTGGATGCACTAGGGTGGACTCTGTCAACCAACGGATCTTGGAAAGATTTCCTCAACCTTGGAGCAGTGAAGCCAACAACAGCATCTTAGAACTGTCAAAACCACCCAAGCAACACGTTGGAGAACATTATTCTCCACACTTTTCATAGACCATTGTGCCTTTACATTAGCATAATCAGTTGGAAATGAGGACATAAAGTGAAAACAGCAAGTGGAGTAAATTTTTATTTTGAGATGCTTGCTCCATTACAAAAAAATATATATATTAAGCCTAGTAAGACCCTCTTCTTTAACTACATGCTTAAAGCTCACAGGCCACCTCTTACTGGCTTTCAACCAACCAGATGACCTGCTTTTTGAAGGGAGAGAGGCAAAACCAGCATCAACTCGAACCTGGGAATCTGATACTTAGGGTTTACACGTTCTCCTCCACCCTGGAAACACTGCAAGTTCCCACAAGGAGGGTGAGGGGTGGCCACTTTCTCCTACTGACTTGGGTTGGTGACAAAGTTTCCATCTAAATATGCCCTCACCCTCTGTTAGGGTCCCCCAGCGGGAGCAGGGATGGTCCCTGGCGACCACTAGACAGCGTCCACTAGATGGAGCCACTTGGGCCCCATAGGCCAGGATGGCCAAGGTCCTTACCCATGCTCCTCAGATCTGAGCCAGGGCGTGAGCCCAGAAAGCCTGCTGGCCAGCACGGGCAGCAGGACAGGGTCTCTCAGTGTGAGGACCTCTCTGTGAGGAATGTCCAGAGCCGCCAAGTAGCCCACCCTGCCTGAGCTCAAGTTCTAGAGGTGTCAGCCAGGGGAGATTTCAGTACCCCAAACTTGTCCAGAGGCACCCAGGGAGAGGGAGAGCAGGGCTTGCGCGTTGGCACAGGGAGGGCTTCTCCCACCTGTGTTCTCCTAAATAGCAAGGCTCTCCCATCATCACGCAGTGTGAGGGAGGGCAAAAGCTCTTGGGGGACACTTTTGACCCACCCCGGTATGTGTCCAGGGAACCCTGAGTGCTATGGGCACCAGCAGCCCGCCCTGGCCCACAACACTTTACTCTCATGGTTACCACGATGGGGCAGGGAGAGGAGGCATTGCGCCCACTCCTGCAGCGCAGTTCCTCTGCCCAGGGCGCCCTGGAATACAGCAGCACAAGCAGCACCCACTGCCCACTGATCCCGCACCTGGCCAGTGAGGGGCAGGCGAGGCCCGAACCCGTGAGTTTGGGCAAGAAAACAGCAGCACCAGGGACAACATGCCCTTTGTGCTCTGGATGCCTCTGTACTTGGCGAGGCTCCTGCCAGACACCTGGTTGCTGGGGACTCCGCAACCAGGAAGCCCCACAGCCAATTCCCTCTGCCACCTGCACCCATATTCTGTTTGGCATCCAAAGAATGGAAGCAGCGCAGACCTTTCATCTGGGCAAGAGAGGCTGCACCGGCGCCCTCTCCCTCGGTACAGCTGTGTTCCTGATGCCCACTGCCCTAACCACGTGCATTAGTCACTTTGCATGATGGTGACAATGGCCTGCCCACATCTACTCCTCCTCACCAGGGGCAGCTGCACGAAGTGCAGACCACAGGCTGAATGCAGTGATGCAAGCCAGGGGGTCACCAGCATGTGCTGCCACACCTGTGTAACAACCCGGGCTCGAGAGCGCTCATCTATGTGGCCAGAGCAGGGCAGGAACTTACCTGGAGATCGGCAGCATGACGACGGGCAACTCAGAGTCCTGGGCCATCTCCCCTTGGCCTGGAGTCCAGTGTACATGGCCAGAGCCCCACAAGCTGCCTCTCTTCCAGCCACCGATCTGGGCTTGTGCCCTGTGGTTATGGGGCAGTGGCCGTGCCTTGGCTGGGTGCTTGCGCAGTGGACATGCCCAAGACCAAGGGCTCAGGATTGGTGGCCGTTGGTGTCGTTGGCCACAGTGCAGTCTCTGTGGCAGTGCTGACTTGGGCAGCCTGGGACGTGCAACTCAGTTTGTGAGTTTACCGTTATGAAACCAGGAAACGTCAGAGGTCTACAGCAAAGCAACAGGTTGGGAGCATCAGCCAGCAGCAGGGCTCCCCTCCTGTCCCTGGGCCTGCTGCAGCAGCAGGGCTGGCTTCTATTCTCCCTAAGGATGACCCGAAAGAGGCAGGGCATGCCAAAGATGAATAGTTGAGACCAACGCCATACCCTGGTGGCCTCAATCCTCACCTTGTATGTCCCCGCCAGGATCCTAGGATCCCACAGAGCCAGAGCTCCAGTTCGAGTCCTGGCTGCTCCACATCTCATCCAGCTCCATGCTTGTTTGCCTAGGAAAGCAGCTGAGCATGGCCAAGGCTCTTTGGATCCTACACCCGCATGGGGCACTCAGAAGAAGCCCCAGGTTCCTGGCTTCAGATTGGCTCAACTCCAGACACTGGGGTACTGAACCAGCAGACAGAAGATCCTCGTTGCTTTTCCTTCTCCTCTGTGAATCTCCCCTTCAAAAACATAAGAAAATTCTTTATAAAGGAAAAGGAATAGAAGAACAGAAAGAAGAGAGAAAAGAGAAAAAGATGAAGGAGGCACCAGCTTGCAAGCACTAATGGAAGAGCTTGAGGAAATCCATGTGATTTGAAGTGAGGGAAGAAATTTTGGCAAAGGTTCCTTTTTTTTTAAAATTAAATTTATTCATTAATTACATTGCATTGTAATTACATAGAATCTGGGATTCTCCCCCCACACTCCCCCCATGGTGGGTTCCTCCACCCCGCTGCATAACCATAGTTCAGGTTTAGTTGAAATTACCTCCCTGCAAGAATTTGCCAAGCATACAGTCCAACATCCCATAGTCCAGACAAGTCCAACTACTTATTGGGAAGACCCTCTCTGGTCTGAGGGCAGAGTCAGCAGAGCATCTTCCTGGTCAAATAAAAGCACTAATATACCATCTGCAACAATTAACATTGTTATGGAATTAATTGACATGATATTGTGCAGTCAACATGTTAAAAAAGTAAATGCGATTTCTTAACCACTTTCTGTGACCCCCCATTCACAGTTCAATTTTAGTTTATATACTACAAATGACATAATATCCATAACATAACGTGATATGCTTAACATCATATCATCTTAAATTAAGGCAAACATGTGGTATCTAACCTTTTGGGATTGGTTCATTTCCCTTAGCATTATGGTTTCCAGTTTGGCCCATTTGGCCACAAAGAACTGCATTTTGTTTTTTTTAATAGCTGAATAGTATTCCATGGAGTAGATGAACCATAGCTTTCTTATCCAATCCTCTGCTGATGGGCATTTTAGCTGTTTCCATGTTTTTGCAATTACAGATTGTGCTGCTATGAACATAGGAGTGCATGTTGGTTTCTCATAAAACAAGTGTTCTGGATATATTCCTAGGAGTGCTATAGCTGGGTCATACGGTATGTCGATTTTGAGTTGTTTGAATATTCTCCATACTGATTTCCATAGAGGCTGTACCAATCTGCAGTACCACTAGCAGTGGAGTAGGGTTCCTTTTTCCCCGCAACCTTGCCAGCAAGTGTTGTTGGTGCTTTTATTCATGTGGGCTAACCTTACTGGCGTTAGGTGGTATCTCATTGATGTTTTAATTTGAACTTCCCTTATTGCCAGGGAGCTTGAGCATTTTTTCATACGTTTATTTGCCATTTGGGATTGTTCCTTTGTGAAGTGTCTGCCCATTTCCCATGCCCATTTCTTGAGTGGCTAGTTTATTTTGGTGTTTTGGCTGTTTTGTAATTCTTTGTATACTCTGGAGATTAGTCCTCTATCACCTATGTCGTGCGCGAAGATCTTCTACCATTCTGTGGGTTGCTTTTTTACTTTATTGATTGTTTCCTTTGCTGTGCAGAGGATTCTGAGTTTGATGAGGTCCCATTTGTTTATTCTGGTCTCGATTTCTACTGCTTTTGGAGTCTTTTTTAGGAAGTGAGGGCCTACCCCTAAGTGATGCAGTGTGTTTCCAACATTTTCTTCCAAAAGTTTGAAGGTTTCTGGATGCAGGTTTAGATCTTTAATCCATTTAGATTTGATCTTAGTGTATGGTGAGAGATGTGGGTCTATCTTTTTGTTTCTGCAGGCTATCAACCAGTTGTCCCAACAGCATTTATTGAAAAGACCTTCCCATTTGCCTGGATTATCGTTTGTCCTTTTATCAAAGATTATTTGGTTGTATCTGTGTGGGTTCCCATCTGGTGTTTCTATTCTGCTCCATTGATCTTCCTCTCTATCTTTGTGCCAGTACCAGGCTGTTTTGATAACCACTGCCCTGTAGTATGTCCAGAGGTCCGGAACTGTGATTCCCCCTGCCAACTTCCTGTTCTTCAGGATGGTTTTAGCTATTCGTGGTTTTTTGTGTTTCCAGATGAAACTTTGGATCTTTGTTTCCAGTTCCATGAATAATGTTTTGGGCAATTTGATTGGGATTGTGTTGAATGTATATTTTGCTTTTGGCAATATAGACATTTTAATGATATTGATTTTACCTATCCAGGAGCGTGGGATGTTACTCCAACTTTCTAGATCTTGTTCAATTTCTTTTTTAAGTAGTTTGTAGTTTTCCTCAAATAGGTCTCTTACATTTTTGGTTAGGCTTATTCCTAGATACTTCTGCTTTTCCCTGTTATTTTGAATGGTATTTTGCTGGTTAGATCTTTTTCCAACTTGGGGTTATTAGCATACACTATGGCTGTTGATTTTTGTTCATTAATTTTGTACCCTGCCACTCTACCACACTCTCGTATAAGTTCTTTCTAGTAGTCTCTGTGTTGAGCCTTTTGGCTCTTCCATATAAAGAATCATGTCATCTGCAGATAGTGAGAGCTTGATTGTTCATTTCCCATTCGGATTCCTTTGATTTCTTTTTCTTGTCTTATGGCCTCAGCGAGTACCTCTAGAACTATGTTGAATAGCAGTGGAGAAAGTGGACATCCCTGTCTTGTTCCAGATCTCAGTGGGAAGGGTTCCAGTTTTTCTCCATTCAGTATGATGCTGGCATTGGGTTTTTCATATATTGGTTTGATTATATTGCGAATTTTTCCATCTATGCCTACCTTGGTTAGGGTCTTTAGCAGGAAGTTGTGCTGGATTTTGTAGAAAGCTTTTTCTGTGTCTATTGATACTATCATGTGATTCTTGTTTTTCAGTTTTTGGATGTGGTGTATCACATTTATGGATTTCCGAATGTTGAACCACCTTTGCCTTCCAGGGATGAATCCTACTTGCTCCGGATGAATGATCTGTCGGATGATTTTTTGAATTCTCTTGGCTAGGATTTTGTTGAGAATCTTAGCATCAATGTTCATCAGAGAGATAGGTCTGTAGTTTTCTTTCTCTGTAGGATCTCTGTCCGGTTTTGGGATTAAGGTAATGTTGGCTTCATAGAATGAGTTTGGAAGGGTTGCTTTTCTATTGTTTTGAAGAGTTTGTAGAGGATTGGGGTTAGTTCTTTCGGAATGTTTTGTAGAATTCTGCAGTGAAGCCATCTGGGCCTGGGCTTTTCTTTGTTGGGAGGTCTTTAATAACTGATTCAATCTCTGCTTCAGTTATGGGTTTGTTCAGGTTGTTTGTTGCCTCTGTGCTAAGTTTTGGCAGGTTGTGTGAGTCTAAGAACTTTTCCATTCCTTGGTGGTCTTCTGATTTGTTGGAGTACAGTGCTTTGTAGTAACTTCTAATTGTGTTCTAAATGGTTGTAATGTCTGTTGTTATGTTGCCTTTTTCATCTTTGATGCTGTTAATTCTTGGTTTCTCTTGTTTTTTCTTTGTCAGTCGGGCCAGCGGGGTGTCTATTTTGTTTATCTTTTCAAAAAACCAGCTTTTTGATTCATTGATTTTGTGTATGGTTTTTTTTATTTCTATCTGGTTGATTTCCTCCCTTATTTTGATGATTTCTTGTTTCCTGCTGTGTGTGGGTCTCATCTGCTGCTGTTGATTTTCCAATTCCTGGAGGTGTGTGGTTAGTTCCTGTATTTGGTGCTTCTCTTGGGCCTTGACATGAGCTCCAATTGCGATGAATTTACCCCGTAGCACTGCTTTGGCAGTGTCCCACAAGTTTTGGAATGTTGTGTCAGAGTTTTCACTGGTTTCCATAAATTTTTTGATCTCATCTTTAATTTCTTCCCTGACCCATTGTTCATTTAATAGCATATTGTTCAACCTCCAAGAGTTTCTGTATTTCCTTGGGCTTTTTGAATTGCTGATTTCCAGTTTCATTCTGTGGCGGTCTGAGAGGGTACATGGTATGATCCCTATCTTTTTGAAGTTATTTAGATTTGCTTTGTGTCCTATCATGTGGTCGATCCTGGAGAAGGTGCCATGCACTGCTGAAAAAAATTGTATAATCTGTGGTATTAGGATAAAAAGTTCTATAGACTTCTACTAAGTTCAATTGTTCTAATGTTTGTCTGAGCTCTGTTGTTTCTTTTTTGAGTTTTTGTTTTGTTGATCTGTCTATAGTTGTTAGCGGAGTGTTATAATCGCCCACTATTATTGTGTGTGTATCTTTGTCTCCCCTTAATCTGTAAGTAATTGCTTCACGTAGCTACGTGCTTTGGAATTAGGTGCATATATGTTCACGATTGTAATTACTTCCTGATGGATCAGACCCTTCACCATTATATAATGTCCTTCTCTGTCCTTTGTGATGTCTGTCAGCTTGAAGTCCAGGTCATCTGAGATTAGAACAGCTACTCCAGCCTTCTTTTCTCGTCCATTGGCATGCAATGTCTTTTTCCATCCCTTCACTTTAAATTTCTTACAGGCTTTTCTGGTTAGATGTGTCTCTTGTAGGCAACATATAGTTGGGTGTTGTTTGATGATCCATTCCGTTAATCTATGCCTTTTGATTGGTGAGTTTAGGCCATTTGTGTTTTGAGATAATATTGAGAGAAATTGATTTTGGGCTGCCATGAGTGTGTGTAAGTGTGCAAGTGTGTATTTGCGACTATTAGAGTTTCTGACTCGTTGACCTTCCTTGTATGGGTTTCAGTGGGAAGGTCTTCCCATTTGCCATCTTTGATTTTGGTTTTCATTTTTTCTTTCTGGGTTTAGCACCTTCCTGAGGAGATTTTCCAGAGCTGGTTTCGTGTTGATGTATTCTTCCAGTTTCTCTTTACCGTTGAAGTATTTGATTTCATTCTCAAATACAAATGAGAGCTTTGCTGGGTACATTATTCTTGGTTGGCAGTTGTTTTGTTTCAGGATTTGATAGGTTTTACCCCATTCTCTCCTTGCTTGGAGCGTTTCTTCTGATAAGTCGGCTGTGATTCTGATTTTCCTTCCCCTGAAAGTAATCTTATCCTTTTTTCTTACTTGTCTTAGAATAGTTTCCTTATGTTCACTTGAGGGTAGCTTGAGGACCAAATGTCTGGTGACGAGCTGTTTGGATCATATCTACTGGGGGTCCTTTGTCCTTCCTGGATTTGTGCTGGATTTATATTTCCGGTGTTCTGGAAGTTCTCCTGTATTATCTCATTGAGCACGCGTTGCAAGCCTGTCTCCTTTTCCACTCCTTCAGGAAGGCCTATTATTCTAATATTTGATTTTTTGAGTTTGTCTTTCATTTCCTGTATGGACCTATTGGCTTTCTCTAGATTTGTCTCCAACTGCTTGATGAGCTGCTGCCTTTCATTCTGATTATCTTCCAATTCTGATATTCTGTCCTCTGCTGTGTTCATTCTGTTGGTTAGGCTTTCAATTTTGTGTTCTATATCGAGGATTCCCTTTTTGACTTGGTTTATTTCTGCAGTGATATGGTTTTCAAATACCTTGGACTCTTCCCAATGGTTCTCACTGTCTCTGATGAATTTCATCACTAGTTTCTTATAGTCCTTCTCTGGTATTTCCTCTGTATCTTCATCTTGCATCTCAGATATTGAGATTAGTTTTTGATTGTATTGGGAGGGAGTGCTTGATCTTTCTTCTGGGTCATTGCTTTTTCTGATACTTCTCCTCATTGTGTTTTTGCTTCTTGTTGTTTTGGGATTTTAGCGTCTGACTTTTTTGTCCACAGCAGTTGCCCTCAGTACCCTGAAGCGCCTCCCCACTCCTCAATAGCTCCAAGAGAGTGCAGAGGGAACCGCAGCAGGGCCGTGGACTGGGGCTCAGAAGTCCCCACACCAGCTCTGAATAGTGGACCGGCTGCTACAGCATCCACTGGCTCTTACCGCTGGACGTAGCCTGAGCTTCAGAGGCTGGACAACACTCGGCACAACCCCACAACCTGGGCAGAAGAGCAAGCCAGAAGGGGCGCGACTCCCCACAGCCCTGTGCCCCCCAGGACTCTGCTTCCACGGTTGAGAGAGTGCAATTGAGAAAGTAGCCTCTCTCAGGCAGAATCCCCTGCTGGGCCCAGCAGGAGAGGCCAAACCAGAGCCCACTCAGCCGAATGGGTGCGAGACTGGTTCTTCCAGCTGGAGGCCTGCCCAGAAGAGCCTGCTTGTGGTAGCTGGAGGTGGCGCCGCCCCTCTCAGCAGAGCAGCACCTGAGAGGGAATTCAGGAGAGCAGTCTGGTGCTGAGGCCGTCGGAACTCTCCAACACAGCCGGAGGGCCGGGGATCCCAAGGCTCGAGCAGCAGAGGCCCACACGGAGGAGGAAGTCCTCAGTGGGGCAACGCCCCTGAGACGGTAGAGAAAGCCAAGCTGAGCAAGTCTCCTGCACTGCACTACTCGGGGCATAGGAGCCCTACACCCCGGCTCCCACACAAGTTGGAGTGTTCAGTTCTTGCACAGCTTCAGACTGGGAGAATTCCGGGGGAGAGGGGGCACTGAGCAGGGTCAGTCTCAGTGTGGTTCTCTCAGGGAGCGAAAAGCCCGAAAATTTTTTCTTTTTCGCCCCTGGGGTATTCCACCTCTCTGGGTTCCTGTGCGTCCCAGACTCACAGGTGCCCACTCCACAACAAAGCTTCTAAGCCAGGTGCCTCTAGGGGCCCGTGTTGCTTAGAGCGCCAAGCAGTCTCACAGCTTTGGTTGCTGGAAGTTCGGCCAGGAGGGGAGCGGTCGCTGCTGCTGATAGGGGCCTTGGCAAAAGGCAACCTGTCCTGCTGTCTCCAGCCGCCCTGGGTCCTCTGGGCTTCCAGCCGATGCGCCCCTTTCCCGGGATGACTCACCACGTTTTAACCGGGTCTTTGTGTTTCCTGTGTTCCTTCTCTGGATTTCTTCCGAGTTATGTGTTTCTTCTTGGATGCTTGATGTCCAGGGAGCTTCTGGCACTCCTTCCTGTGGTTCTTTGGTCCGAAGATCTCTCTCCAGCCGCACCCTGTCTCACTTTCAGCGCTTCCCTTTCTATGCCTGTCCTCTCAGGTCGGCCATTTTTTCTGTCTCCCCCAAAGGTTCCTAATGGACACTGTGTCTCTACAGGGCCCATCCAAATCCGGGCACGTATAAGTGCCAGAGCCCTGTTGGAAGTCATGGCTGAAAGGGCACCTGCTCCATCTGTGACAGAACTTGTTACCCCCTTTGGGTAGAAAAGTGATCTTATTACTCCACCCCAACCCCTGTGCCACACCTCCACACCACTGACACTACACATTGTCATTGAGGAGGGACAGAGCAGAAAGCAGCTGGGAAGCGGCTTGCCTTGTTGTCCAGAAACTGGCGACTTGCAAGCCTACTTCTCCTGGGAGACACCCTCAGTTAAATGGTACATGTGCTTGCCAACACACAGGATTACCCACAGCCCCAGCTGCCTCCTTCTGTGGGCCTGGATCCCTGGTGCTGCTCAGAACCACAGACAGGGCTGGCCAGGGAACCTGGTGCTAGGGCCTCTTGCTCTGTCCTGCCATGTCACCCTGGGAGAGACCTTTGCGGGACACTTCCATGTGAGGCCTGTTCATGCCAATTGAGCCCAACTAGGCATCCCCTGGCCCCTGGATTTGCCTCTGTCTAAGGAGGGAGCAATGCTGTCTTGGATGCTAAGCTCCCTGTGCCATTAAATGGGTCCCAGCAGGAGGCCCCAGCAGCCAGCAGGTTCATCTACTACATTTTCTACTCCTAGCTGTTGCTCCTACGTGGAACTTAGTTAATTCTAAGCTAGTATCCCTGGTCTTTGGGTCACCTCATCTGTCAAATTCAAAGGCTAGCATCACTCTCTTAATTTCCTACACCTCACTCAGAGAACTGGTTGGGAAGTGGAGCTGCTGTGGCATGATTTGGTGTACATTTGGGATCGTAGAGCATGTACTGCTAGGAATTAGTCACTGAGCCATTGCACTGTTTCTCTGAAGCTGTGTTACACAATAGGATCGGAACTGGAGGAATCATGATTCCACATTTCAAGATGTAATATAGGGTAGTAGTAGTCAAAAGATTTTGATACTGATGCATAAACAGAGATCAGTGAGGATGAACACAGAACTAAGGAGTGAGACCACAAACATACATCCCACATGAGAACTGAAAGTAATCAAGGGAGAAAAGTCCATCTCTTCTGCAAATATTTTGGGATGATTGAATATACACTTTATAAAAGTAAGCAGCAAGATCTCCACGTTTCACCTTATACAAAAATGGGCTCTGAAGGGATCAAAATCTACACCCAGAAGCCATTAATTTATTAGAGGAAACATAGGGTACACTCAATAATATATAGTGTAGGAAAATTATTTTTTAAAAGGGTATATTTATTGTTGTGGGAAAGTCAGATTTACAGAGAGGAGAGACAGAAATACCTCCTACCCACTGGATTACTCTTGAAATGGCATCAACAGCCAGAGCTGAACTGGTTCAAAGCCAGGAACCACGAGCCCCTTCTGGGTCTCTCATGTGGTTACAGGTTCCCAAAGCTCCCGGCCATCCTCTACTGCTTTCCCAGGCCACAAGCTGGGATTGGTAATGAAAGTGGAACAGTGGGACATGAACTAATGCCTTTAGAGGATGCTGATACATGCAAGGCCAGGACTTTACCTGCTAAGCTACCATACCAGGTCCAGGAAAAAGATTCTTAGAAAACACATCAAAAGCACATGCAGCTAAAAGCCAAACTAATCAATGGGACAACATCAAATCAGAAGCTTCTGTGCTGCAAAGGAAATGGTCAATGATGTAAGGAGACAAACAAGAGAATGGAAAAATGTATCTAAGCAATATGTGACAGATAGGAGACTAATACCTATGATAAAAAAGCTTCAGAAACTCAATAATAGCAAAACAGTCACATGAAAAGGGCAAAATATATGAGCACATATTTTCCATAAGGAGAAAATTTAAAATGGGTATTAGAGACATGAAATAAATGCTTAGTGTTCCTAGCTTTTAGAGAAAATGCAAATCAAAACCACACTGCGGTTCCAACTAACTCCCATGAGTACTGCCCAAATGTAGACATCTACTAACAGCAACTGCTGCCGGAGATGTGAAGAACGAGGTACCCTGATTCCCTGTTGGTGGGAGTCTAGACTACAGAAACCATTTTGGAAGTCACTATGGAGAGTGCTGTGCGGATAATGGGACATTGATCATATAGACAAGTCATCCCACTTCTGGAAATGTATACAACAGAAATGAAATCTGCATATGAGAAAGCGACCTACAACCCTTTGTTTATAACAGAACAATTCATAACAACAAAGACATGGAAACAACCAAGATGCCTGTCAACAGATGAATGGATAAAAAGCTAGTGTACCTGCTCTGTGGAATACTACACAGCCATAAACAGAATCAAATCCTACCATTTGCAATAAATTGGTCACAACTGGAGATCATTATACTTAGTGAAATAAGTCCAATACCATGTATTCTCTTTGAAATAAGACAATCTTCATGCAAATAATATGAACAATTAGACTAAACCAAATAAATAGATATAAGTAACAAGTGCATACATATATCCTCTTCAGTGAATTGTATAATGGAGACCAGCGTACCAGAAAGTAAAGATACATGCTACATCTTAATCGCAAATGAAAGTAGGAAACATTAAAATATACTTTTACAGTATGATATTAGATTCACTCCTTTGTCTACACCTAGCATATCATGGCACAATTAAATACATAAAGTTAAACTTACAACTCTTACTAAGGGACTATACTATTCTGATAATTTGGGGGAAAATGTCAGGAAGAGAGCAAGGTGAGAGGAAGGGAGGAACCCTTAACCTAAAAAGGTGCATCATGGGATATAAATAATATATAATAAGAAGAAATAAAATAAAAAGATACTTTGAAAAAAATAAATGACTAGAGAAAATGTATATAAGTAGAGTATCAGGACACCTGAGCATTTGAAACAATGTTAATGACTCTAAAGGTAAGATACAGATTCCAATAGAATAATAATGGAGGACTTCAACACTTCATCTTCATCAATGGACAGCCTGACAAGACAGACAATCCACAAAGAAACAACACACCTGATCCACACAATGGGCAAATGGACCTAAGGAATACCTACAGAACATCTCTCCCCACAGTTGCAGGACTGTCATTATGGTTATTAAATCATGAAGCTTACTCTAGGATAGACCATATGTTAGGCCATAAAACAAGCTTCAGTAAAGAAAAAAAAATCACATCATGTATTATTCCTGACCACCATGGAATGAAGCTGGACCCAGGGTCTTGGTTTCCCCACTTTCTAGTATTTTTTAGTGGGTCAGGGGCAGGTGAGTGGAACACTTTCAGCCAAGTTGAGAGAGGATTGCATCCCACCCCATCTCCACCAGCATATGGAGACAGAATCTCTGTCTAGTACTTTCCATTCTTTGGTACAGTGAATGTGCTGTGTCTTAGTAACTATATTCTCCTACCCCTCCTCAATCAAGGTGCAAACAACATCACTCTCTGCAATGATATTAAGTCCTTTAACTTTGAGTGAATTTTACATAATCAGTATCACACTGAACATTATACCTCTGAATTGGGTATCACTCAAATGAGGGCATACTTAGAATATTCAAGGTAGCTGCAAGTTT
The DNA here is from genome assembly GCF_030435755.1 of Ochotona princeps. Classification (NCBI taxonomy): domain Eukaryota; kingdom Metazoa; phylum Chordata; class Mammalia; order Lagomorpha; family Ochotonidae; genus Ochotona; species Ochotona princeps. The sequence goes on along the minus strand of NC_080855.1, from coordinate 35,888,514 downwards.
ACTTCTCACTCATTCATTCACAATGAAGCCTAAGTACTGGGCACAGGACAGACAAGGAACCAGAAATAGATTCCATTCCCTTGCCCAAAGATAGACATTTCAACACTAATAAAAAATTTGCCTAGCAAGCATATGAACGAAAGCACCTAGTTATACTTGATGCTAGCACATAAAATATTTCTGTTACCTACATTTCTACCCTGAGAGTCAGCCTCACAGACAAGAATTCCAAATACAATTTTCTGACTTCAAGTATGATAGATGATATTAGTATCTATAGTGCACTCCCACTGATAACATTACATGAAATTTTGGAATTTCTTATTTGTATTACAAAAAACAATAAAGAAGTGTGTAATTCTCCATTTGCCATCTCCCAAGTCTGCATCTGCTCTCTCTGGGGCCTTGAAGGTTTGGTCCCTAGGGCTTGCCTCCTCTGGACATCCTTGCTGTTCACTGTGGGATGAGGTAGGCAATGGACCCAAGGGCAGAAAATATGAGAGTAGTAAGTGAGAGATCATAGATGCTGTCAGAACTAACAGATTACATAATGGCCGGTAGCATTTTAATAGAGAAAAAAAACTGTAAAACTCACATGGAAGGCAAAAAGGCTTTGACGACCCACAAAAATCTGAAGCAGGAACACTACAGGAGTCATTGCACTCTCTGAATTTGGACTGTATTACATGATGGAAGAGCTGTCTAATTTAAATCATTCCCAGTCTTTGACAAATCAAATTTGATTTATGTTAAGAGAAGTTATTTACTGATCACCCATATCATAGTTCCGACTCAGCCAATAGAGATAGTATGTATTTTTATATCATTAAAATCTAGTGTGGCTAAAAAAAGGTATTACAGAGCAACAGTTAAGAATACAATATGATACCAGCCAATACACAGACACATAAACCACCAGAACTGAAGAGAAAGGCCAGACTCAAGACAACACATGCATTGTTAACTCATCTTCGACAAAGGTGCCAAGAACATACACTGGGGGCGGGGATAATTTGTTCACTCAGTGGGATGTACGGAAAGTGGTTATTCACACATAAAAGGATGACATTGGTATCATAAGCAATTTCAGTGTAGTATTTGCTCACCAGAACCAATGTTTTCAGACTAGCGGTGATGACAGAACTCAGGATCATGTGGGATTTGATTCATGTGCTGGTGCTGTGGTACAGTGAGATAAGCCTTTGGTTAATTCTGTCCAGCAGGAAGGATTAGACCCACCGGGTTGAGTCAGGGACTAGAGGAGGCTTGGCGGTGGTCCTGGGCAGCTGATTGTTGTCAGCTCTTGGTGCAGGTCCACACCCCTGACCTCCAGGGCTGGCGCCTGAATACCTGCTTCCCTGCCTCCTCACAGCCAAGCCGCCAGCCCTGATGCTTCAGCAGACCCAGGGACAGGAGGCAGGTCACTGCAGACCCACAAGGCCACCCTGTTGCTTTGCTGTAGGCCTCCGGCCTCTCCTGGCCTCACAAGGGTAAACTCACTAACACTAGCACTCCCCAGGTATCCCAAGTCAGCACTGGCACAGTGACTCCATTGTGGCCAACGACAACAATGGCCACCACTCCTGGGCCTTCTGCCCTCGGCATGTCCACTGTGCAAGTGCCCAGCCAAGGCTTGGCCCCTGCCTCATAACGGCAGGCCACAGGCCCAGACTGGCACCTGGAGAGAGGCAGCTCATGGGGCTCCAGCCTTGGGCATTGGACTCCTGGTGGGAGAAGAGATGGCCCTGGACTGAACTGCCCTTCCTAATGCTGTGGTACCTGCACACACTGGCAATTGTAATTCCCTGGTTTGTTCTGTCCACAGCCCCAGGTCCCACACAAACGGAGGGATGATGTGGCCCAGCTCACCTCAGTGTGCCACAAAGCTGGCCCTTGTGTGCACACCAGCTGGAACTTAGCCTAGTTAGGGCAACCCCCAATATCCCCCATCAGCCCAACCCCCGGCTTTGGTTCCTGCACATGCCAGTATGTACAGCTGACTAGTCTGGTTTCTTCCTCATCCCACAGGCTCCTGTATACGCCTATGGGTATTGCACGTTAGGTTAACCAACTCCACCCCATGACTTAGTCGACACATATGCAGACAGGTGCTGCTGACTTGTCCAGGCTCTCATGCACATCTGCAGGAGCTGCAGCCCAGCAGATGAGTGCCCACAGTTTGCGTATTAGGCCCAGTCCCAATCCTGGATCTTACACTTTCCAGGGAGTACTGTGGTCCAGTCTGACATGACTTGTACCCAGTTGTGGCAGTTGCTATTGGATGCAATGACAAAGATCAGTCTGTTGTCTCTTACTGTGGCCCTTGCAAGCACCAGCAGATGAAATGCTGCTGAATATAATGCGCTTCCCCCAATCCCAGCTCACAGGCAGGTTGACGATTTTTACAGTCCTGCCCAGTATGGTTCACCCCCAGTCCCAGTTCTCACAGCATTCCCTGCAGGTTTACTCTTGGGCTAGGTTTTGGTGTGTGTTGATGGGTATTGCAACCCAATCTGGCATGGCCAGTCTCATCTGGGCATTCATTAGCAGGTGTTGCAGCCTGGCTTTGTCCACCTTGCACCCATTCCCAGTCCATGCTTGTGGTGCTGCAGCCTTCTCCAGCCCAGCCAACACCCAGTCCTAGCACTTATTTGTTGCATTGCAATCCAGCCTGGTCTGCACCTCATCCTGACCCTCACACCCGCCAGTGGGTGTTGCAGACATCCATCCTGGCCTGCCCTTAAACCTGAGCCACTTTTATGATAGTGAACACTGTAACTCTGCTTCGCCTGGACAGCCTGCAGCTTTGGTTCTCATGGTTACCAGCTGGGACTGTGTCATAACAGGGGAGTTCCCCAACCTCCTCTATCAGACCAGCTCCCAGTCCTGGATCTCGAGCACACCATTGTTGCATGGATTCGCCAGACATGGATCACTTCTAGTCCCAACATTCATTGCAGCCCTGCCAGACACACCTGTTCTGGCTGTCATGTGAATACAGACCATCCCTGCCTGGCCCACCCACAGGCCTGGTTGTTATGCAGATCAGGGGTGCCACAAACTAGCTCAGCTCATCCCAAACACTGGCTCTCATGAACCCCAGCAGGTGTTGGAGCCTAGCAAAGTCTGGCACAATCCCAGACCCAGCCTACACACATGCTCAGGGATATTATAGCTGTGGTTCAGCCTAATTCACTCCTATTCGTAGCTCTTGCAATGACCAGTGGGAACTGCAGCCTAGCAGGTAGAACCCTAATCTCCCCTACCAGGCCTGCTCCAAGCCACAAACTTGCACTTACCAAGATTTGCTCTCATCCTTGTGATTGGATTCTGAAGCCTGGCCTGCCAGCCCGTTCCCATCCTCAACTCCTGGCAGTGGATGCTGCAGCATAGGTCTACCCAGCATGCCCTCATCTCTGGCTCTCATTCAAACTGGAGGTAGCCTAGCACAACCTGGACCATATCACACCCTGTCTTCCCTACTTGCCAATATGCTACGGCTTAGCCTGTCCCTGCTCAGTCCACCACCTAAGTCAGGCCACATACCTGCCAACAAGCACAGGTATTTGCTCAACAGTAGTTGTTTCAGTCCAGGAGGGGAGTACCCCAAACTCCCCCATTAGGTCCTTTCCCAGACCTCATGTATGCCAGTGGATTCTCAACCTCTACTCAGAATAGTCTGCCCCCTTCATCTCAGCCTTTTTGTGTGCTGGTGAATGTTGTGTTCCTGTCCATCCCACACTCTATTATTGGGTTATCTGTGGGTGCTGCAGCCTGGACCAGCCCAGCCTATTCCCAACCCTTGAGTGTTGGTTAGTTCTGTGGTCATGCCTAGCTTGGCCACAGTCTTTGGGAAAACCAATAGGTAGCTGATCCATAGGGGTGGACTCACAAATACCCCATATGAGCTACCCATAGACCCAGATCTCTTGTGTGCCAGACAGTGTCATGGCCCAGCCTACCATGAGCTACCCCCTGCCCCAATAGGTAATGCAAACTGTATCCTGCCAGGCAGGCTCCCCAGCCCTAGATTTTTAAATTTAAGTTTATTTTTGATGATACTTACATTGTTGATCAGAAAAGGGTTGAGGAGTAGGGGAAAGTGGTATAACCATTATTTCCACACCTTCTTTTTCTTCTTTCTGTATCTGGGAAAAGTGGTGAGACAAAGGGAGCAGCACACCCAGCCTCCCAACTGCACCGACAATGGGGAACAGACACTCAATGTCATCCCAGGATCCCTGATATGGAGCATGTTCTGAGGGTTCTGCTCAAGTGGTTTTGATACTTCTGACATTCTGTCAACCTTGCCGATCCAAGGATGAGGAAATCCTTCCAAGTCCATTGGTGTTGGCAACGCCCGCGTCGCCACGTACCCCGAGCTGAGCGGAGGGACTAGGGTTACACAAAGGACAACGCAGAGAGCCAACACAACACAACACGCAGTACACCGAATGCCGATCGATGATAGATTGATCTTTATTGCAACTCCAGGCTTTCTTTTATACTCTCCCTAGCCCCTACCAGTGTTTATCCAGTCCTCAAGGGACCACCCTAAATCCTCGAGTTCCTCCCAGTACTGACCACCCTAAATCCCTTGAGTTCCTCCCAGTGTTTATCCAATCCGTTGGCAGATAACTTGACAAATAGGAAGCAGGAACTTGCGGTTAAGCCAGTGGCTAGATGTATCAGGCCAAAATTGCTCATCCTGTTTCCCTCTGAGAAACAAGCTAAGCTCTGGAGTTAATCCTTGGGAGACCGGGGCCTGCACATTGGCAGACATAGTCTGCCTCAGAGTTTCCATCTACCCAGAAATTCCCTGACAAGCTTCATGGCAGTAGATAATCAACTTGTTTTTGCCTCCTTCCTCTGCTGTGCTACCAGATGTCCTCTGCAGGATCCAATGGACTGCCAAATCTTCCATATGCATCTGGGTATGCCATCCACTGCTACATCCAAGCCACCAAGGAGTCCCAGTTCTGACACATGCACTCCATTGTTAGATCACAGGTTCTGCCACTCTCCTCATGGTTGGAGTTGTGAGTCCAGTAGTCCAGGTTGGGGGATCCCCACTGGATCATACTCCAGCTCTAATTTCTGTGCCTGCTAGCATGCAGTTGATTGATCTGGTCTTTTCCACATCGTATTCAATTCTCCTACACATCATTGGGCATTGGAGTGTCCCGTCCAGCAGGACAGTCAACTGGGGTCACAACCAATCTAGGAGAGAATGAAGGGACAAGAGACACAAAGAATGGACAGCAAGAGAGTAGGTCTGATCAAGCTGTCAGTTTATTGATTTCAACTGAGGGTTTTTATATTCTTCAGTAACTAAGGCTCAGGGAGGGAAGGAAAAACTGGAACGCAAGCCATTGCCTTAAGATTGATTATTCTTGAGCAGCCACCATATCAACAATAGTAACCACTATATCAATAATAGTGTAGGTACAAGATGTTGGCAGGTACAGCATAAATCACATTCTGAAACAGTTGCTAGAAACAATCGAAACTAAGCGTGTGATTAGTTTCATAACCTCTTTCCCAAGCATAGAGCAAACTGGGGGTTTTCCACTGTCCCATAGGTCTATATTCAAAATGGCTTCAGTGTGGCTATAGTACCTGGCTCCTGACATTGGAGCCTAACTCGACACAACTGATTTCACCCTCCAGGCCACATTCATGCCAGCAGGTGCCACTGCCTGTCCAGCCAGGTCCATCCTCAGTACTGGTTCTCATGCTCACCAGTGGGAGCTGCACCCATCTGAGAAGTGACCGCAGTTTCTATACTGGGCCTACTTCCTACCCCTAATCATGCACTCTCCGGGTGATTCTGCAGTCTAGCTCAACAGAACTGGCTTCTAGTCCCAGTCCTTGCCAGCTGATGTTGTGACAAGGATTGCCTGCCTGCCTTTACTCTGGATCATGCTTGAACCAGTGGATACAGTTGGCCAACCCAGCCTGGCTCTCCCCCTAACCCAGTTCACATGCAGGCTAACAGGGATTGTAGCCCTGCCAGGCTGATCTGGCCCCAGTCCTAGCTCTCACACTCACCAGCAGGAGCAGTGGTGCAGTAGGGGAATCCCCATTGTTCCTCCACTAGGCTCTCATCTTCCCCTTGGGGCTCACATGTGTTGGTGGATGCTGCAGCCCAGTATGGTATGGTTTTTCTGACCTCAGCATTTGCCTAGCCCTAGTTTTTATGTGCAATTGTCAATACTATAGCCCAGCTTAGGTCTCCCACATGAATAGGTGCATTGGTGTGACCCAGAAAGGTCTTCCAGTTATCTTCCTCCAAACTACGTGGTCACAGCCTCCCGGTGTGTCTGGTCTGTGGAAGTTCCCCAGAGAGCATTCCTCACCTGTAATGTTCTCCTTCGGCATTCTTCCCTCCCACACATCCCATATCCCCTTGCCTGAATTATCCATAGCCCCCATGCTTGCGAGTGCGCAGGTCCCTTGCCTGAAGATCGTTCAGATCTGGGAAGCTTTTTGTCATGAGGAATTAACCCTTCATTAGAAAAGCAAATCTGTTATAGCTTTTAAAGGTGGTACTCTGGGGAGAATCAAGATGGCAGAATAGGGTAAGGACACGTCTATGCAGATTGAAAAACATTTAATCAGGATGAAGCAGAGAGGACATATTTTAGGAACTGGAAGGGACACAACAACAGTAAAGGGGTACCTGGAGACTGACCGACACAGGAAAGCAGTGGACACAACGGTGTGGTGTCGCAGAGACTGATACTCCAGCACGGCAATCTGAACTCCAGCAGCATCCGGAACTCCACCAGCAACCAGGTGGGAAGGGACTTTACTGGGAGCTTGGGTGGTGAACCCAAAGAACTTTCTGTTCTACTGGTAAGTTTGATTTGATCAGGAGCAGAGACAGAGCAGCAGATCTCAGACAGGCAGTGCGAAAACAGGGTGGATTTCATAGCCCAGTCAGCCTCTTAGAGCTGAATTGGGTGCCATTTTGCGTAAGGAGGAAAGGGAAAGGGAAAGGACTGAGCATGCGCTGAGCATGCACTGAGCTGGGAGTGAGCTCATTTCTGACTCAGTGAAGTGCAACGATGTGGGATTCTATGGGTACCACCCAGGACAAGTCTGGATAGCCCTCGGATCTGATGGCCAGCAGATCAAGAACTGTAATGGTTCTATATCAGGTGCCATTTTGGGCACTGTGGCAATAGCTTTGGGACTGCAGGGGACAATAGCAAAGTGCGCATGTGCTGAGCTCGCAAGAACTTGCTGAGGTCCGTGATTGCACTGGTCCCATAAGAAAATAATACCGACTGTGGCAGTCTACCAGCCAAAATAGGTCCGTGTGGCACCCAGACCTAACGCCCAACAGGTTCCAGTAAGATCAGTGCCACCAACAGCCCAACTATATAGGACACCTTGTGTCTCTCTAATCCTGGGACCTGCTCCAACTAGAAGTGGGAGAAAGGTTGCAGAGACAACGGTGCAGCCTCAGCATGGTATCACAGGAGGTGGAGAGTGGTGAGCCAGGAGCTGGGTCTGTGGAGACCACGGTGGAAATCTGACGTAAGAACCCAGACCTGGAACTCGCTGGAGGTTGTGGCACAAGTGGCTGCAAGCCAAAAGTTCTGTACCAACCGCAATAAGTAAAATCACGTTGTAGCCCTGTGGGTGACACAACTTAGAAACCTGCCCCAAGGAGAAGAATCTGCTAACCAGAAGTTCAATGACCAAGAGCAAAGGAAGAGACAAAGGCACAATGAACATCACTGAAGACTCCCCTGCAAAGGAGCAAAACCCATTGCCAACCTCAGAGTTAACTGAGGAAGACATCGAGAAAATGGGGCACACAGAATCCATAAGAATCATTTTAAAGATTCTGATCAACAATGAGAAGCTCATGCAAGAGTTCAAAGAATTTAAGGAAGGAAGCAGTAAAGCAAATCAAGGCTGATATATCAGAAATTAAGAACACAGTAGAGCAAATTAGAGTACGGTGGGGAGTTTCAAAGTAGAATGAAGCAAGCAGAAGAAAGAATCTCAGAATTGGAAAATATGTCCTGTCATCAGGGGAAGCAAACAAAACCTGGAAGCAGAGCTGGATCAGGCTAAAAAAAGTATTCAAGAATTGAAAGACACTATTAAGAGGCCAAATATAAGAGTTATGGGAGTCCCAGAAGGTGCAGAAAGAAAAGCTGAGTTTGCAAATGTATTTAATGAAATAATAAGGGAAAATTTCCCTAATCTGGAGAAAGAATTGGGAAAGAAGTTCCAGGAGGGGCACAGAACTCCCAATAGGCTTGATCAAAAGCGATCTTCACCACGACATATGATCTTCAAACTCTCTTCAATTGAACATAAGGAAAAAAATCCTTAAATGTGCATGTGAAAAAAATCAATTGACATATAAAGGAATGCCAATTAAACTCACAGGAGACCTCTCACAGGAAACTCTACAGGCAAGAAGAGTTGGAGTGACATATTCCAGATTCTAAAAGAAAAAAATTGTTAACCTAGGAAAACATACCCTGCAAAGCTTTCTTTTGTCTTTGAAAAATGAAATAAAATTCTTCCACAGTAAAGAAAAGCTAAAAGAATTTTCCTCTTCCAAACCTGCCCTACAAATAATACTTCAAGAAGTTCTCTTGACAGAGAAGAGGAATAGCACCTACCAAAACCAAAGGCAAATGGGAAGAAGATTCCAGGAAAACAACAGAAGACTAAACCAATGAACAACCCATTCCTAAAATGACAGGACCAAAGTAACACCCATGTATATTAAACTCTGAATGTGAATGACTTAAGCTCAACCAAACGTCATAGATTAGTAGACTGGATTAAAAAACAAAACCCATCTGTTTATTGTCTGGAGGAGACACACTTCAACAAAGATCAGCGGAAACTATGTCACATGGGTTTTGTTGTTTTCTGTTGTTTTCATCTCTTCAAAACATTTCCTTTGGATTAAATCATTCAATGACTCTTAGATCATGCAGTAGCATGATTTTCTTCAAGAAGGTTCTTGATTTTTATTTCTTCAGCTACACATTAGTTATTTAGTAGCATGTTATTTAACTTCTTGATGTTGTTACTATTTTTTTTTCTCCCGAATGTTGATTTTGTTTTGTAGCTCTTCATTTAAGGGGATGTATAGTAGCTGTGTAATGGAGACTGTTATTTAGTAACATGTCATTTAACTTCAGGCATTGTAAATTTCTATTTTTCTTTTTATTGTTGATTTTGTATCATGACTTTTCATTTAAGGGGATGTGCAGTAGTTGTGTAATGGAGACTGTCATATCTAGTAGCATGTCATTTAACTTCATGGTATTGTAAATTTCTTCTTTTCTTTCTATTGTTGATTTTGAATCATGACTTTTCATTTAAGGAGATGTACAGTAGCTGTGAAATGGAGACTGACATCCAGATGTGAGGATGTAGTGTGGTATGCATTTCTGCTTCCAGACAAAGATGGACTTATAATGAAACTGTTTACTATATCATGACAATAGGATTCTGGGCTCTCTGCCATTGTCCATGCCCACAATGATGGACATATGACTGAGTATGAAGAATTATATTTTAGTAATGATATAGAGGAACTGGGGGGGGGAGGGAACCAGGGAGGGGATAAGGGAATACGAAACTGTATCATAAAATAATAACAACAATAATAAAAAGTGTTAAAATTAAAAAAAGGTGGTACTCTTTTTTCCTATTAAGTACAGTTCAGAAAGTAATAGCCTGGTGCTATAAAACACTGTATGGGAAAGGACAGCAGGATATTATACCTCCATGGGTGGCACCGACTGTGGATCAAAACTATGAGAAAAAGAAGTGGCAGCTGAATTGATCATGTGTGGACTTTTCCCTGCCCTTATTCCAGAGGTGGGCATGTCTGGTGTGACAGCTGTAAGAAGCTGGCAATACAGGAATTAAAAAAAAAGAATGTGGAAATGGTGAGCTCACCCACTTTCCTGTAGCTCTGGATCCTTATCACCCTAATCAACTGTGTAAAAATCATCAAAAATTAAAATAATAGTTAAAAAGGGGGGGCCTGGCATAATGGCCTAACAGTTAAAGTCCTTGCCTTGAATGTGTCAGGATCCCATATGGGCACCGGTTCTAATCCCGGCGGTCCCACTCTCCATCCGGTTTCCTGCTTGTGGTCTGCCAAGGCAATTCAGGATGGTACAAATCCTTGGGACCCTTCCTCCTGGGAGAGCAGGAGGAAGTTCCTGGCTCCTAGCTTTGGATCGGTGCAGAACCGGCCTTTGGGGTCACTTGGGGAGTGAATCATTAGATGGAAGATTTTTCTCTCTGTTTCTCCTCCTCTATATATATCTGACTTTGCAACAAAAATAAATAAAATCTTAAAAAAAGAAGCCAGCAAAATAATTTGATCTAGTCCTGCCAATTGAACTGCTACTGGGAATCTAAATTCAGTAAATCTATCACAATGTTATTTTTTTAAAAAGATTTTATTATTATTGGAAAGCCGGATATACAGAGAGGAGGAGAGACAGAGAGGAAGATCTTCCATCTGATGTTTCACTCCCCAAGTGAGCCGCAACGGGCCGGTGCTGTGCCGATCCGATGCCGGGAACCAGGAACCTCTTCCAGGTCTCCCATGCGGGTGCAGGGTCCCAATGCATTGGGCCATCCTTGACTGCTTTCCCAGGCCTAAGCAGGGAGCTGGATGGGAAGTGGAGCTGCCGGGATTAGAATCGGCGCCCATATGGGATCCCGGGGCTTTTAAGGCGAGGACGTTAGCCGCTAGGCCACGCTGCCGGGCCCCACAATGCTATTTTTAAAAAGATGTATGTATTGGTTTTTATTGGAAAGTCAGATATAGAGGGAGGAAGAGAGACAGAGAGAAAGATTTTCTGTTGGATGATTCACTCCCAAGTGGCCCCCAAAGGCTGGAGCTGAGCCAATTTGAAGCCAGGATCCAGGAGCTTGTTCTAGGTCTCCCACATGGGTGCAAGTTCACAAGGCTTTGGCCTGCCCTCAACTGCTTTCCCAGGCCGCAAACAAGGAGCTGGATAGGAAGTGGAGAAGCTAGGATTAGAACTGCCACCATATGGGATACCAGTGCATTCGAGGCAAGGATTTTAGCTATTAGGCTACCATGCTGCACCCAGTGCTATTTTTAAGTTGATCATTTTGGCCTGCAAATGATATTATGAATAGCCAGATGATACTTGGCAGAAAAAAGGTTCCCCACTGCAACACCTAAGCAGTAAGATACAGCAGCTCTTCATGTAACATTTGCATTGTATGTTAGTTGTTAACAAGTCTAGAGGTGGTCTAAAGCCAATAGGCAGGTGTGTGTGGGTTGTATATACACCACACCATTTTCTGTAAAGGGCTTGGGCATCTGTGGTTTTGGAAGCCTCAGTGTGTCCAAAACTAGTCCTCCGTCCATGCCAAGGGATGACTGGATCATTGGACCCTAGAGGGAGTGGCAGTGACTGTAGGGTTACAAAAAGTGTAGGGTTAAAAAAATGTGGTTATAATTACACTGAGGGATTAACACATGAGAAGTCCAATGTGAAAGATGGAGAGGATAAAAATATGGATTGGTATCTGCTAGCTTTCATCTTTGTGAAGTGTGAGAAATGTTCAGGCTTTAATTGAGGGTGTGTAACTTTCTATCCTGATAGACTGGAACTCACAGGGGAAGTCCATGTCAAAAATGACCCTGGAACTGTTGGCCAATGGTTCTGTTTCCTTTCTGAGGAAGGATAGCTTTGTGTCTGGAGTGAAGATTTTATTATGGTTCCCAGACTGGTCCAGCCAAGGTAAGACCAGTAGATGGTGTTTGTCCTCTGATTTCCTAACATTTTCAGAAAATCCTGAGGCATATTCAGTGAACTGATTAGTCTTGTAGTCTTTAGTCTTCACCCTTTTGGCATTATACACATTTTTTTCCTCTTGGCGAGTGATTTTTCCTTCTTTTCTTAAGATTTATTTACCTGTTTGCTTGAAAGGAAGAGTGGCAAGACTCTGATCTGTTAGTTTTCTCTCTTGATGGCCACAGTGGCCAGGAATGGGCCACACCAAATCCGGGATCCTGGAGCTCCATCTGGGTCCTACATGCATGTCAGAGGCCTAATCACTTGGGCTGTCTGTCATGCACTCCTTTCCCAGGTACATTAACAGGGCTGGATTGGAAGCAGAGCAGCTGGGACTCTGAGCATTTTCACTCTGGGGTGTTGTCACAGGGAAGAGTTAACCTGCTGTGCCACAATGAAAGATGCAACTTTCATCTCAGTGTCCATTGACTGCTGATTGTTGGTTCCAGGGGGTCAATGGTGTGAGTCTCTGGTTGTTCCTGAGCTTTCTTCTGCTTCAGCAGAAAGGAGATAGTGCCCTTAGTAGTTCATGTGGGAGTAGGAGTTGAAGATAGCAAACAGAGCCTAGCAGCAGTGTCCCAGTATCCCTGGCTTTCACAATTTGACCTGTCTGTTTAGTTAGGTTTTGACTTGTATTATCGCTCCAGAGTCAAGATGGCCGACGGTGTTAGACTGATGTAACAGAGGGTCCTAAAAGTTAGGGACGGGAGCAGTCTGAAGTTAGCCCGAGAGGAAAAGAACCATGGGGAACACTGTGGGAAACTCCCCAGCCCCACCAGGACTGAGAAAAGTGACACACGGCAGCAAAACACACAGGAAATACTGGGATCAGCAACCTGAGAAGGACAAAGAGGGAGCCCTGAGCTGCAGAGACTCGAGCGAAATTGGGCGAGCAAAATTCGGGGAGCTAACCTTGGTGGGTCACTAATACAGGGAAGTGCCCGCCCTTAGCAGGAGGAACTCAGGACAAAAGGTGCCTGAAGTGTTGCCTCTGATCTGAGCAAGCTTGTTTTGGGGAAGGCGCTAATCTGGGTAGATGGGCCAGAGAGGGCAACTAGGCACAGAAAGAAAGGAGTCTGATCCTGGGAACTGTAGCTTCCTAGCACTGTGCAGGACCAGTCCCAGATGCATGAGAACTCCACAGAAAAGACACTCAAAAGCTATCATAAACATCTCCTGGTCTTAAAAAACCCACAAGACCGCAGACTGAAGAAGTAGGGGGAGGGGAACCCAGGCACCACAAAGAAGAAGAAGAAACAAAAAAAAAAAAAAAAGAAATCTAGGCCAGCAAGACCTCAGGTCAACCACTAGGTGCAGCAGAGGATTAGAGTGTGAAGCCAGCAATACCTTATATCACATAGACATGGGGCGAGGTCACAGGAAAATTAATGAGTCAGAGGAAGGAGCCAGTGCCATCCCAATAAGTCACCAAAAGGCCTGGTCAATCACAGAGATCACAGATGAAGAAATTGAAGACGTATCAGATAAGGAGTTCAGAAAAATAATTATGAAACTCTTCAGAGACAATGAAAAATGATGGGAGGAACTTAAGAAATCCAAAAACCACATAATCACAGAAACAAAATTAGTCAAAAAGGAGATCATTGACCTGAAGCAGAGTAGAGAGCTTAGCCAACGGAATCATTGCAGCAGAAGACAGGACATCTGAATTGGAAGATTCCCAGGATGAAAGCAGGCAGATTATTAACCAACTGGAGATACAATTGAACAAGGTTAGCAAGGCAATCCAGCAGATGAATGACAACATCAACATTAGAACTATAGGCCTTCCAGAAGGAGCAGAAAGGGAGACAGGCATACAACTGGTGCTATACAGGAGAACTTCCAAAACACTTGGAAAATGAACTCAGTCCAAATCCAGGAAGACCAGAGAACGCCCTACAGACTTGACCCCAAGAGATCGTCACCCAGACACGTCATAATCAAGCTCCCCCCCAACGAAGACAAAGAAAGAATCCTGAAGCTAGCATGAAGCAAAGACAAGCTTACATTTAGAGGCAGGTCCATCAGGATCACCGCTGACTTTTCAGAACAGACGCTCCAAGCAAGAAGGGAATGGAATAAAGGCTTTCAAATCCTGAAACAGAACAACTGTTAACCAAGAATAATGTACCCAGCGAAGTTCTCATTTGTATTTGAGAAGGAAATTAGATACTTCCATAACAAGGAGAAACTAGAAGAATATGGCAGCACAAAACCAGCTCTACAAAATCTCCTTAGAAATGTGCTACTCCCACAGAAAAGGGAAACAAACCATAAGCAAGAATGGAAAATGGGAAGACCTCCCCAATAAGCCCACAGAAGGAAAGACAATTAGATACCAATAACCTGAAAAACACACGCGCATGACAGGACAAAATCACAGTCTCTCAATATTAACCCTTAACACAAATGGCCTAAATTCATCAATCAAAAGACATAGACTAACAGATTGGATCAACAAACAGGACCCAACTATCTGCTGCTTACACGAGATGTATCTAACCAGAAAAGATGCTAAGAAACTGAAAGTGAAGAGATGGAAAAAGATATTTCACGCCTATGGATGAGAAAAAAAGGCTGGTGTAGCTGTCCTAATTTCAGATGATATAGATTTCAACATGAGAAACATCAAAACAGACACACAAGGGCATTATATATTGTTGAAAGAACAGATCCATCAGAAAGTAATTACCATTCTTAACATTTATGTTCCAAGTCCAGATGCACCCAGCTACATGCTAATTGCTTATAGACTTAAAGGGAGATATAGATGAACATATAATAATTGTGGGAGATCTGAACACCCCATTAACATCAATAGATAGCTCAACGAGACAAACGCTCAACAGAGAAGCTACATAGCTCACACAAACAACAGAACAACTGGACTTGGTAGACATTTCTAGAACTTTTTATCCTAAGGTCGCAGATTATACATTTTTTTCAGCAGTGCATGGCACCTTCTCCAGGATAGACCACATGATAGGACACAAAGCAGGTCTTTCTAACCATAAAAAAATCAGAATCATACCATGTACCTTCTCAGAACACCACGGAATGAAACTGGAAATCAGCAATTCAAAATGCCCCAGGAAATACAGAAACTCTTGGAGGATGAACAACATGTTATTAAACGAACAATGGCTTAGAGAAGAAATTACAGCTGAGATAAAAAAATTTATGGAAACCAATGAAAACTCTGATACAACAGTCCAAAACTTGTGGGACACCACTAAAGCAGTGTTACATGGTAAACCTATTGAAATCGGTGCTCATGTCAAGACCCAAGAAATGCATCAAATACAGGAATTAAGCACACACCTCCAGGAATTGGGAAAACAGCAACAAAATGACCTCACAAACAATAGGAAACAAGAAATTATCAAAACAAGGGAGGAAATTAATCAAATGGAAGTAAAAAACTATACACAAAGTCAATGAATCAAAAAGCTGGTTTTTTGAGAAGATAAACAAAATAGACACCCCACTGGCCCGACTGACAAAGAAAAAATAAGAGAAAGCAAGAATTAGCAGCATCAAAGATGAAAAAGGCAAAATAAAAACAGACACTGCAACCATCAAGAAAATAATCAGAAATTACTATGAACAACTGTACTCTAACAAATCAGAAGATCACCAGGAAATGGAAAGATTCCTAGACTCCCACCACTTACCAAAACATACCTCAGAGGCACCAGAAGACCTGAATAAACCTATAACTAAAGCAGAGATAGAGTCAGTGATTAAAGATCTCCCAACAAAGAAAAGCCCAGGCCCAGATGGCCTCACCACAGAATTCTACAAAACATTCCAAGCAGAGCTAACCCCAATCCTCTAGAAGCTCTTCAAAACAATAGAAAAGGAAGCAACCCTTCCAAACTCATCCTATGAAGCCAACATCACTTTAATCCCAAAATCGGACAGAGAATTAACAGAGAAAGAAAACTACAGACTGATCTCCCTGATGAACATTGATGCTAAGATTCTCAACAAAATCCTAGCGAAGAGAATTCAAAAAAACATCAGACAGATCATTCATCCAGACTAAGTAGGATTCATCTCAGGAATGCAGGGATGGTTCAACATCCAGAAATCCATAAATGTGATGCACCACATCCAAAAACTGAAGAACAAAAATCATATAATAGTGTCAATAGATGCAGAAAAAGCCTTCGTCAAAATCCATCATCACTTTATGTTAAAAACCCTAGCCATGGTAGTTATAGAAGGAACAATCCACAACATAATCAAAGCAATATATGAAAAACCCAATGACAGCATCATACTGAATGGAGAAAATCTGGAACCCTTCAAACTGAGATCTGGAACAAGACAAGAATGTCCACTATCACCACTGCTGTTGAACATAGTCCTAGAGGTACTTGCTGAGGCCGTAAGACAAGACAAAGAAATCAAAGGAATCCAAATGGGAAATGAAGAAGTCAAGCTTTCACTATACGCAGATGACATGATCCTTTACATAGAAGAGCCAAGAGGCTCAATGCAGAGACTGCTAGAACTTAGATGAGATTTTGGTAGAGTGGCAGGGTACAAAATTAATGAACAAAAATCAACAACCATAGTGTATACAAACAGCCCAAGATGGAAAAAGATCTAACCAGCAATGTGCCATTCAAAATAACAGAGAAAAGTATGAAATATCTAGGAATAAATTTCAAAAAATGTAGGAGACCTATTTGAAGAAAATTACAAAGCACTTAAAAAACAAATTGTTCAGGCATCACATTCTCGGTATGTATTCTAAATGGGATGCACTTGAAATAAGAATTATGATTTGTGAAAAAAAAACAAAAAACAAACAAACAAACAAACAAAAAAAACAAATTGAACAAAACCTCAAAAGATGGAGCAACATCCTATGCTCCTGGATAGCAAAAATCAATATCATTAAAATGTCTATACTGCCAAAAGCAATATATACACTCAATGCAATCCCAATCAAATTACCCAAAAAATTATTCATTGAACTGGAAAAAATGATACAAAGGTTCATCTGGAAATACAAAAAAGCCACGAATATCTAGAATCATTCTGAAGAATGGGAACTTAACAGGGGGAATCACAGTTTCAGACCTCTGGACATACTATAGGGCAGTGGTTATCAAAACAGCCTGGTACTGGCACAAAGATAGAGAGGAAGATCAATGGAGCAGAATAGAAACAACAGATGGGAACCCACATAGATACAGCCAAATAATCTTTGACAAAAAGACAGACAACAATCCAAGCAAATGGGAAGGTCTGTTCAATAAATGCTGTTGGGACAACTGGATGATGAAGAAAATAGACCCACATCTCTCACCATACACTAAGATCAAATCCAAGTGGATAAAAGGCTTAAACCTACATCCAGAAACCTTCAAATCTTTGGAAGAAGATGTTGGAAACACACTGCAAGATTTAGGTGTAGGCCCTCACTTCCTAAAAAGGATACCAAAAGCACTAGCAATCAAGGCCAAAACAAACCAATGGGACCCCATCAAATGAAGAAGCTTCTGTACAGCAAAGGAAACAATCAACAAAGTAAAAAAGCAACCCACAGAATGGGAAAAAAATCTTTATACGCTACATAGGTGATGGGAGCTAATCTCAGAATATACAAAGATCTCCAGCGAATCCAAAACACCAAAGCAAATAAACCACTCAAGAAATGGGCACAGGAAATGGGCAGACATTTCGCAAAGGAACAAACCCAAATGGCAAATAAACATATGAAAAAATGCTCAAGCTCCCTGGCAATAAGGGAAATCCAAATTAAGAGAACAGTGAGGTACCACCTAATGCCACCAAGGATGGCACACATAGAAAAAACCACCAACAACACTTGCTGGCAAGGATGTAAGGAAAAGGGAACCCTTCTCCACTACTGGTGGGGCTGCAGTTTGGTACAGCCTCTATGGAAATCAGTATGGAGAATATTCAAACAACTCAAAATCAACATACCGTATGATCCAGCAATAGCACGCCTAGGAATATATCCAAAACACTTGTTTCATGAGAAATTTACATGCACTCCTATGTTTATAGCAGCACAATCAATAATCACAAAATTTTGGAAGCAACCAAAATGCCCACCAGTAGAAGACTGGATAAGAAAGCTATGGTTCATTTACTCCACAGAATATTAAAAATACAAAATGCAGTTCTTTGTGGCCAAATGGGCCCAAATGGAAACCATAATGCTAAGGGAAATGAGCCAATCCCAAAAGGTTAAATACCACATGTTTACCTTAATATAAGTTGAAAGGATGTCAATCAGAAAAATAGTCCCCATGTATTGAAATATTATTTTAACCCGAAACAGCCTGTATCTAATGCATTAAGATATTGTGATGTAATCAATGAACATACAATAAATGTGAATCAGACTGCTTATGTTTTACATCAAAGAATTGTAAAACCTAATATGCTTTTAAGACCCTAAGCTACTCAAAATGGGGTGGAAGAACAGGTAGGTCTTCCATTTCCTTAGAAATTGTGAAGAAGACATGAAGTATAACCTATCAGAAACATAACACGTAATTCATAGACCACAGACTTGAATCAGCATTAAACAATAGTGAAGTTACAAAGACATATAGGGGGAATCAGGAGCAATTCTGACAACCTCTTAACAGGAGGTCATATACACAGAGCGGGGGAGGGGGATCCCAGAGTGGAGCAGGTGGACAGGAGGAGGCTTGTACCCCAACACTGAAGACTCAGATCCTCACCAAGGACAATCAGTATGGGCATCAGAGACTACATCCCAACAGACAAGCAGAACACGGGGAATTGGATTGCCTTTGGAGGCCGAGAAGTCCAAGCTCACTTAGCCCCGTTTGGATGTACCACATGGATGGAAGAGGCCCAAATCCTTCCTCGCAGGATGCAAGGTCATCAGAGCAAGAGCCAGGAGCCCTGAGGGATCTACAGAAACAGAAGAACAGCAAACTTTCTTTGGAACTAGGGAGAGGAGCTTCTTCTGGTCCTTACTTAGTTCCAGCTTTGGATCCCCACCCTCTCTTGCAATGACCATCAGAATTGCTCCAGAGCCCCCCACCCAAAAAATAGAATTGATAGTCAAAGAAATTCAAGGAAAGCTTAGAACCAAACAGGAAGCAATCAATGGGGATCCACATATACCTTACTAGACAGGATACAAAGATTAGTTAATCCTCATTGGGTTATGGAAGATTTCTCTGCACACCCCTCCTAAAACTGTTCTGCACCTCAGCTGTTGACAGAGGCCTTGTTAGATTTATAAGCCAGTTTAGACTATCTTAAAATCTACCAAGTACAGCAAAATTATGCGTCAACACAATAAATTGCTAAATACTAAAATGAAAACAGACATGAGACAGCTGAATAGTACCCCATAGCCACTTTAAGCTGCATAGCAGCCAGTTCTGTGTACAAACAAAAACTGAAGGGTCAATGAAGTAGTCACAAGATGTGGTTAAGAACTGGCACTGTTATAATTATTGATTGCTTAATACCATGCCAATTAATTCCATAATGTTTTAAATTGTTGTTGATGTTGCGCTGGGGCTTCCAATTGAATGGTATGATATTCTACCAGCTCTACCTTCAGATCAGAGATGGTATCTCCAAGAAACCGAGGAATTTATCTGGACATTAAGATGCTGGACTCTATGCTTGGTATATGGTTGTAACGAAAGAATGTTGACTTAATTTGAACTGCAATACTGCGTCTAGGTGGAGGAATCCACCATGGCGTGGGGAGGGCACAGGGAAGGGATGGGGGAATCCCAGAACCTACAAAACCGTGTCACATAGTGCAACGCAATCAATTGAAAAAAAAAGTTTTGCTTTGTGTTAGTGTTAGTAGAGTATTCAAGCAGACACACACTGCAAATACCTAGCTAAAAGATGCTTTTACGCTGTTATGCCATTTACGTACTTAACCAGCTTCTTAGTTATGAGGTCACAGCTACTCAGTTGTTTCTAGGAAAGGATTCTTAGCAAGACTGGCATGAAGAAAATCAGGGACCAATCATTGTGTATTCCTATAGAGGGTTCTACTGCCCCCTTGTGGATGTCAGATACCATAATACTTAGATTTTCAGTTCTCTTGCTCATGTTTGCCCTTAGCAGCAAAGATGGGAAACCCAATGAAAGGCAAAGAGAACTCTGAGCATCAAGCCAGTGTTCTTTCCCTGCTACTTCTCCAAGGCTGGTCTGAGTGTTGCTGTACAGCTGGTTGGGCTGCTGGTTGGAACTTGGCATCCATTACCAGAGTGCCTGTTAGAGTCTCAGTCACTGCGTTTCTGATTCACCTTTCTACTCCTTGGAGGCAGCAGATGATGGTTGAGTGTGTACCATTCATGTAGGAGACATGGTGGAGTTCCGGGGCCCTGGCTTTGGCCTGGCTGTGCCCCAGGTGTTGGTGTGCATTGGGATGTAACCCAGGGAATTGAAGGTCTCTGTCACCTCTCTCTCGCTAATGTTCTGCCTTTTAAATAAATAAATCTTTAAAAAGATAGAAGCTCATTTTATAAATAAGAAAGCTTGATTTTGACTCACTTTTTTTTTTCCTTAGCTGATTTGGATTTTTCATTCCCTATATGCAGAATGAGGTCCGAAATTTGGAGGCCTATAATGAGAAAGGAGTTTTATTTCATCAAGATGTTCTTGTTGTATTTTCTTTCACTGCTGGAATGAGTGATGTTTGGAATAGGCCCTTTGTCCTTAGAGATGAGTATGACATGAATGCTGGCAGTTTGAGAAAGAATTTTCCTCAGTGAGATCGTGTGCAGCTTGACTGTTCTGACACAGTTCACTTTTTGACTAGGTCAGTAGTAAGACCATATTTGCCTTCATGCTTGCTATGTACACAGATGGCCACCTGCTGGAGTGTGCAGAGTGGTTATGCAAGTGGTTAGAGGAAGCAGCCAGAGACTTCCATTTTGGCAAAACTTACCTACAGGGTATGAGATCTGCAGTGTTCGGCCTGGGAAATTCTGTCGATTTGAACCACTTCAACAAGGTATCTGTATGCTGAAACTATAGGGATACATTCTCTTTTGAATAAATAAACACAAACCTCATACACACACCTAAGTTAAGTCATCTACAAACTGGCACTAAATGATAAATGTCTGATGTTACTCTTTCTTTATAGTTGTAAGTTGCCATGCACATTAGAACACTTGAAGAAGTTTGTGGAAAATGGTGGTAGGTGTTTGGTGCAGTGGCTTTCAGATGCCTCTTGGGGGTGACCCACATCTCATGTGAGTGTGAGATTTGATTTCTTGCTCCTCCTCTTGTTATCTATCTTCTTGGCTCACATGCAGCCATATATACAGATCAAGTACTTGGGTTCCTGTCCCTGAGCTATGGCCTTGGTTCCAGGCCTGGCCAGCGCTAGCTGGTGGGACCATTTAGAGGGTGAATCAGTGAGTGGAAGATAACCCTCTTTCACTCTGCATCTCATATAAAATTAAATAGGAAAGCAAACTTTTAAAAAATAAAAGTTGTGCAAGGTAGAATTTATAGATGTTAAAATGATGCAAACTTCTGACCCTAACACGTAACAGGGTCTTCAAGATTATATAAATTGCATATAATGAAATAGCTTTACATGAAATTCAAAATCGTTTTGCCTCAGAAAAATTCCTAGGAACCATAGACTTTGAGGGAGGATGTACAACCTTGTTTAGTGTGGGTGCTCAACATGCTTTTTTCATCATTTTGGGCTCAATGGGCATTGGATGAGAAGTGACAAAACAGGGTTTCCGGGAGATCTGCTAGTAAAGCTGATGGCTGCGGGGAGCCATGCAGTTGGGTCAGATGGCATGAGTGAATGATGAGCATGGCTTCTCGGTAAACAGAGCTATGAGGGGTTTCTGGCAGCGAGACAAAGCCCGGCAAAATGTCTCTGGTCACCTCATTGCTGCCTCACCCCATTGTATGGACACTCAATCACCTCTCTGATGTTTCATAGGATTCTCCTGAAGGTGTTGTTTTTGTTTTTCTGCTAATGTGAAGTGACTCTTGTAACTGGAATCACACCTCAAATTGATCAATCATGGTATGATAAAAACATCTTTAGCGATGTAAGGCTATGACACACAGCTGGAAGTATACAATAGTACAATTGAGTCCACAAGGTCTCCAAACATTTTGTTATGTGCTTACTTTGTCCTGAAATTTGCCCTAGTAAAAGTAATGTTTTCCTGGAATTTGCCCTAGTAAAAGTAATGTTTTCCTTAAGAAATGGCTTGATAATGTCTTGGAACTGATGGCAATCATGGAGGTACAAATAGTCTGTTTACCATATGCCTTGAACTGTTACAACACATGATATGACACATTTTAGTTTCTCACCACAGAAACCAAATGTATATGGGGCATCTTCTAAAGGGAAACAAATGTGAACCCCCTCAAAATGGCTTAAAATCTCTATCTTATACTGGCACTAATGTTTAGGGAAAGAAAACAGTTTATAAAGATAAAAGGATGTTTCTTGTAAAAGCCCTCTGTTTGTAGATCGGCTGAACTGCCTTGATCCCTTTCAGTGCCCTTTAACAGGCTCATGGTAAACAAACTATTTGTACCTCCATGATTGCCATCAGTTCCAAGACATTATCAAGCCATTTCTTAAGGAAAACATTACTTTTACTAGGGCAAATTCCAGGACAAAGTGAGCATGTAATAGGATGTTTGGAGACCTTGTGGACTCAATTGTACTATTGTATACTTCCAGCTGTGTGTCATAGCCTTACATCGCTAAAGATGTTTTTATCATACCATGATTGATCAATTTGAGGTGTGATTCCAGTTACAAGAGTCACTTCACATTAGCAGAAAAACAAAAACAACACCTTCAGGAGAATCCTATGAAACATCAGAGAGGTGATTGAGTGTCCATACAATGGAGTGAGGCAGCAATGAGGTGACCAGAGACATTTTGCCGGGCCTTGCCACACAGCCAGAAACTCCTCGTAGCCCTGTTAACCGAGGAGCAGTGCTCATCATATACCCATGCCATCTGACTGAAATGCATGGCTCCCCACATACATCCTTGTTTAGTGTGGGTGCTAAACATGCTTGATTTCATCATTCTGGGCTCAATGGGCATTGGATGAGAATTGACCAAACAGGGTTTCCAGGAGATCTGCTAGTAAAGCTGATGGCGAGTGAAGTTAATGAGCCAGGTGGAGTAGTTTTGGCACTGGAAGACTTCTGCTGCTCCTTCAAGAAGTTGCCATTCACCAACACACTGAGTTTCCCTAGATGTCACATGCACATTGAAACATATGTGCTGCCAGAACAGTTGCTTTCAATGGTAGCTAAAAATGGCTTGGCTGCTAAACTTCTCTCTGGAAGTGGAGTACTTAGAGTATGGAGTGATGATCTACATCCTTGATTTCATCATAATGGGCTTTGCACGAGAAGTGCAAAAACTGGCTTTCCGGGAGATCTGCTAGTAACGCTGATGGAATATGAACTTAAAGAACCAAGCAGATTAGTTTTGGCATTGGAAGAAGTGTTCTATATGTGAAAGTTGTCTACGTACCACATGCACATTCTGATATTTATTCTGCCAGAGCATTTGTTTTCAATGGTGCTTCAAAATGGCTTGGGCACTGAACTTCTCTCTGGATTTGGAGTTCCTAGCACATTGAGTGAGTTGCACATTCTTGTTTTGTGTTGGTGTTCAACATGCTTGATTTCATCATACTGGGCACAATGGGCATTGAATGAGAAGTGTTCATACAGGGTTTCCTGGAGGTCTGCTAGAAAAGCAGTAGAAATGTGCAATTAATGACCCAAGTGAAGTAGTTTTGGCACTGGAATACCTGTAGCAGGACAATGTGACCCTAGGAAGTCAGCGAGCACAGGGTTACAGTTGATTGGATAATATTTGCATGAGAACAACTGAATGGCTACCTTTTGTATACCTGATTGGTTATCATTTGTATAAGAACAGTTGAGTGGACAGCATGTGTATGAGAACACTTGGTGGAATATACAAGACAAAAGGAGTTCCAAACAAGAGTACAGAAACAGTTCATGGGTTTTGTTGCTAAGCTCAATACCTCCACCCTTATCCTATATGACCCTCAGTGTATAAAGTCTGGTACCACTAATAAACTTCAGCTTTGACCATCAGTCTGGGTTCATGTGTGTTATTATCTGAACCGTGCACCAAGTTCATCGCTGTGGGACAGTGACAAATCCCTGTGTTGCTCCTTTGGGAATTTGTCATTAAGAAGCTAACTCAGTTTATTATGTGTCACATGCACATTCAGGCATATGTGCTGCCAGAACAGATGTTTTCAGTGGTTGCAGAAAATGGCTTGGGCACTGTACTTCTCTCTGGATGTGGAGTTGTTAGCTCGTTGAGTCAGGATGTACATCCTTGTTTAGTGTGGCTGCTCAGCATGCTTGATTTCATCATCCTGGGCTCAAGGTGCATTGGCCGAGAAATGACCAAGCAGTCTTTCCCAGATATCTGCTAGTAACACTGATGAAATGATAAGTTAATGAGTCAAAGGCAAGATTTTTCACACTGGAAGATTGTGCTGCTCCTTCTGAAACTTGCCATTCAGAAGCACACTGAGTTGCCTAAGTGTCACATGCACATGCAGCCATATGTTCTGCCAGAGTAGTTGTGTTCAATGGTAGCTGAAAATGCTTTGGGCGCTGAACTTCTTTTTGGACATGGAGTACTTGGCTCATTGAGTGAGGATTTACATCCTTGTTTATGGTGGTTGCTGAACAGGCTTGATTTCATCACAGTGGGCTCAAAGTGCATTGGCCGAGGAGTGACAAAAAGGGTTTCCAGGAGATCTGTTAGTAACACCGATGAAATGTGAAATTAATGACCCAAGTGGAAGAATTTTGACACTGGAAGACCCATGCTGCTTCTTCTGGAAGTTGCCATTCAGAAGCACATTCAGGGGTTTAAACTTCCAGCAGCTTCCTGGCCACTGGTGGGCCTCAAGATGGGGCATCTTACTCGGATCCCGACTCCAGCCACCATGTGCATATCGTGAGCTGTTCCTGGGCCTGCTTGTGTTCAGGGGCTGCTTCCTTTGGGGTGAGTACATTGAGGGGGTAATTCTCTGTGACTGGGTAGGTCCGGGGCCCACCCACTGCCCTCATTAAGTGGTGAATGGGATTGGGGAGGAGCTTGACCTTGGGCCTGGGGGTTTAAACTTCCAGCAGCTTCCCAGCTGCTGATGGGCCACAGAATGGGGTGTCTTGCTCAGATGCCGACTCCAGCCACCATGAGCACGTGGTGAGCTGTATCCAGGCGGCCAGTGCACCATTTGGCACCAGGCTCTGTCTGCTGGCCATCCAGCCGGGGAGCTCTGGTATTTTGGTTCTTTGAATCACTGCTTAGGTAGCTTCAGTTTGATCCCGCTGTGCTTCTGGGATCTGAGTCAATCCTAAAGATTCCCAATGACAGTTACTCTTCCTTTGAAGAACTTGTAATCACTGAATAATGCTGACCACTGAGCACGAGTTCATGCAAAAGCTAAGGGTTGGGGCTTGTCCAGCAAGATATCCTATTACCTGACATGATGATGGATCAGGAGACTGGTCACTTTAGGCTGGGCTATAATATTAATTAGCACTCGAGAACCAAATCTGGGGGTAGATTCTGTGGGGGATGTGTGGGCCACACCCTGTGGAAATTCCAACCCCACTGGTTAGCTCAAGAGTTTGGGTGGTGATGGACTAAGCTAGGAGTGACCAAGGAACCTGCCATCAATCACAGGTAAAGGGACCCGCAACAGTCTGGACTGGTCAAGGCAGCAGCACCGGAATGTGCATCCTGAATAGGGTGTGAGGTGGGCCAGGCTGCAACATTCACTAGCTCATACAAGGCCTAATGGAAGGCCAGACTTATCTGGACACTGGCCTAAAGCCTTTTGGCATGTGTGAGAACTGGGTCTGGGAGGGGATCAAGTGGAGAAACTTGGGAAATTTCCCTTGGCAAGTCATAGCTCCCACTGGTGAACATGTGGTCCAGACCTGGGGGTCAGACAAGCTGGGCAAAGTAGCTTCAACAGTTGGCTAATGTGTAAATTGGTAATGGAACAGGATGTACTGGGCAGGACTGAGCAAACCTTAGCCTACAAGTGAAACTAGAAACCAGGATGGAGCACAGGTCATGCCAAGCTAGGCTCTTGCACTTACTGGTCTACGTGAATCAAGTATGCTAAGCCACAGTGTCTAAGTCAGGGGAAAGGACAAGTGAGGGACTGAGCCAAACTGAGTCAGAGCAACCACTGGCATGTGCGTGATCTATGGCTGGGAACAGGCCTGGTTGAGGTTCCCACCAAGGGGCGCATGGGCTGGAATAGGGGCTGCGTTCTAACCATTAAGCAGTCGTAGTCTCCCTTGGCACTAATGTGGACTGGGGCTGGATGCACCAAGCCAGGCCAGACCCCACCACCATTTGGTGTCCTGGAGGACCAGGGTAGATGTGGGACATACTAGGCTAGTTTTCAACCCCTACTGAGCCATATGCGAGCTGTATGTGGGTATGGACGAGCCATGGCTGGGTTGAAACATTCAACAGTTAGAACCAGAATGGGTTGAAGGCCAGTCAGGAAAAGCCACTGTTCCTGCTAGGACAGGAGGTGAACTGAGTAATGCTGGCACATAGACCCACTAGTTTGCACACAGGTTTGGCTCTGGGAGGGGTTCTGATGGAGGAGCCTGGGCAACTCCTCTGGCAGGACACAGTCCCTGCAGGCAAGCGCAAGAAGCAAGATAGGAAACAGCCCAGAATAGGCCATGGAAAGTTTCCCACTGACATACACATGGCATGGGTTGGGGCAGAGCAGGCTGAATCAGTTCAGTTCATTTGCATCTATGTCCCCTCTTAAGTCCATCAGCAATTGCTTCATGTAGCTGGTTGCACCTGTGTTTGGTGTGTAGAAGTTTATAATGGCAATCATTTCCTGCTGGAAGGTTCCCTTCAGCAACATGAAATGTCCATCTCTGTCTCTTTTGATGTTTGTCACGTTGAAGTCTAAATCATCTGAGATTAGAACAGCTCCTGCAGCCTTTTTTTTTTTTCTTGTCTATTGGCATGAAATATCTTTTTCCATCCCTTCACTTTCAGTTTCTTA
Organism: Ochotona princeps; assembly: GCF_030435755.1. Classification (NCBI taxonomy): domain Eukaryota; kingdom Metazoa; phylum Chordata; class Mammalia; order Lagomorpha; family Ochotonidae; genus Ochotona; species Ochotona princeps. The sequence goes on along the minus strand of NC_080855.1, from coordinate 35,861,558 downwards.
GCATCTTTTTTTGTTAGATGTGTCTCTTGTAGGCCACATATGGTTGAGTTCTGTTTGTTGATTCATTCTGTTAGTCTGTGTCATTTGATTGATGAATTTAGGCCATTTGTGTTTAGAGATTATATTGAGAGGTTGTGATTTTGAACTGCCATGAGCATGTGTAAGCATGTAAGTGTGTATTTGCGTCTTTTAGTATCTTTGATTGGTTGACTTTCCTCGTATGGATTTTATTGGGGAGGTCTTCCTATTTGCCATCTTTGATTTTGGTTTTCATTTTTTCTTTCTGGGTTTAGCACCTTCCTAAGGAGATTTTCTCGAGCTGGCTTCATGCTGACATATTCTTCGAGTTTCTCTTTACTGTGGAAGAATTTAATTTCATTCTCAAATACAAATGAAAGCTTCACTGGGTACATTATTATTGATTGGTAGTTGTTTCGTTTCAGGATTTGATAGGTTTTACCCCATTCTCTCCTTGCTTGGAGTGTTTTTTCTGAGAGACTGGCTGTGGTTTTTGTTTGCCTTCCTCTGAAATAATCTTATCCTTTCTTCTTACTTGTCTTAGAATAGTTTCCACTCCACAACTGGCCGCAATATCTAGTGCTGAGCTCATCTAAAACCAGGAGCCAGGAGCTTCTTCTGGGTCACTTATCTGGGTGTTCTTGGAATATCCTCAAGTGCTTTTGCATGAGCTGTGTCACATTATAAACATTTAATTATTTGTAAGCTTGTGTAGAATTTTGTGTTTTTGTCCTGTAATTTGCCTTTAGGAACAGGAGCCTAGATGTGAACCAAGATGTGAAGTGAGAAACATCCTGAATCTTAAGTCTACAGTGACCACAGATTGCTGTGATGTATCACTTAACTCTGGTGACAGCAATTTGGTATTTTTGAAGCCAGTGAAGGTAAGAATTGTTACCATGTCAGTTTCCGCATGTCTATCAGTGCCCTGTCAGAATAAGTAGGTAAAATTGTAGTATGTTTCTCATATAACAATTCATACTAATAAGAGAAAAAATTAAAAAAAATAATCTTTTAGTTAAGTGTCAATTTTTGTAAAAGATTTATTTATTTTATTATAAAGTCAGATATACAGAGAGGAGGAGAGACAGAGAGGAAGATCTTCCATCCGATGATTCACTCCCCAAGTGAGCACAATGGCCGGTGCCGTGCCGATCCGAAGTCGGGAACCAGGAACCTTTTCCGGGTCTCCCATGCGGGTGCAGGGTCCCAAGGCATGGGGCCGTCCTCGCCTGCTTTCCCAGGCCACAAGCAGAGAGCTGGATCGGAAGTGGAGCTGCTGGGATTAGAACCGGCGCCCATATGGGATCCAGGTGCACTCAAGGCAAGGACTTTAGCTACTAGGCCATGCCGCCGGGCCCCAGTTAAATGTCAATTTAAAATGTGCTCTTGCCTTAGCTTGAGACTAGTTTTGCAACGTTGGGTGCATCAGTTAACTTTTCTGTAGTTTAGTTTAATTGTCTATGAGGTAGAGATAATAGCATTACCTATTTTGTGGGGTCTGTTGAACTGATTAAGGCAAACAGTATGTAGAGTGATACATTTTATTTATACTGTCTGAGATAGAGTTTGCATGTGTCTCTCTGTCTGTCTCATATTGTCTTCTCAGTAGTATAAGCTGCCACCTGTAACACTGGCACCTCATATTCATACACAGGTTCTACTCCCATCTTCTCTGTTTACAATCCAGGTTCCCATTGATGTGAGAATGCAGCAAAAGACAGTCCTTTTGCAGAGAATGAGAGACATCATGCTAAACAAAAGTATGGGATGTCAGTAGAAGGTTTTGTTTTCCAAATTTAGCGATACCAGCTACTGCTATACTCCTGGAGATACTATTCTCCTCAGCCAAAGTCAGAAGTTTTTAAGCTCTTACCTCCAATCAGATTGAAATTTTAGGATTTTTTCCCCTAAAATATCTATTCCCAGATATTTGATAGCCTACTTACATATTTGAATATCAAGAACATTTTTGCAAGTATATTTCAAAATTAAGCCTCAGCTAATTCAAGTATTAGTGTATCAACATAAGACATTCCTCTCAGATCTTCTGTGACTTTACTACTCCCTTTCCATTGCAGGATAATGTAACCATTCTCCTGTTGAAAAAATACTTTAGAAGACACCCAAAATTTTCTTTCTCTCTTTCCCAGACATTTCTTTTACTGAGGACACATTTTCAGGCTTGCAACCATGTTCCAGCTGCCAATGTCTTTGATTTACATTTTTAAAAATAATTTTACTTAGTTGATTAGGGTACAAAGGGTAAAGGGCTACAGGAAAGTGAGTAAGACCATTGTTTCCACAATAATGCCATCACTTCCCCACCCTCTGCTTCGGGGGTCAGGAGAGAAACAAAGGGAGAAGCCCTACCAAGCATCCCACCCATCCCAGGTCCCCGATGTGAGGCACGCTCTGAGGGTCCTTCTTACGCAGTTTTGATAGTGCAACAGTACAGAATTGCTGCCAATCTTGGTGTTCCAAACACGATGAAATCTTTTCAGAATCCACTGGCTGACATAATCTCTTCATGGTTGGGGTAGTGAGATCAGCAGTTCAGTTGGGGGAATCTCCAAAGAAACTTCACCCGAGAGTATCTCAGACCTGATTCTTGTGTGTGCTTGCCACTACAAGGTCTGGCATAGTCCATCGCGCCAATCAGCTTATGCACATGCTGGTCAATTCTTTTGCTTCTTCTTCATTCATTCTGCATTTCAATAAATTTCTAATGTTCTCCACTGTGTCCTTCATTTCTAAAGATTTTGCTTGGTTTTGTTTCAGTGTTGCTGTTTCCTGTGTGACATATTACTTAAATTTATTGAACTCATGTATGTGTTTCTCATTATTGCTAAAAAGCTATAACAATTTATCTGAATTCTGTGTCCCCTTTTCCTTGATGTCTTTTTCAGTTCTAAAGTTGGCAAAGGCTTGTGCTTCTTTGCAGGAAACATTAATAATATTCATTTTGCCTCTGTCTCATTTGCTCCTGAGCACCTTTGCCTGCATAGCCTTTCTCCCACTCCCAGTTTGAGAAATTTGCAGAATTACACATATACCAGCTGTCTTACATCTCTGGGTTTTTGATGATGCTCGTTTTACCAGAACATGCTGGACTTCAGTTCTTAGAGCCACCTGGACCTATGTTAGGTGGAACTGGTGGCATGTCAGTTTGGTACTTTTTTCTCCATCTGACCAGTGCAATGTGCCCAGCTAAAAGTGAGTTTGTTTTGACCTATACAGCTTTCTTTAGGGGTTCCAGGTTCACAGCCTTTGCCTTAGTAAAAACAAAACAAAAACGAAAACAAAAAACAAACAAAAAAACACCTGATGTGGCACTGTTGTGGCTCTTGGTTTGCTGTCCATTAGGTCTAGTTCCACTCAGTTTTTTTGGGGGTGGAATCTGTAGGATTCTATGTGGGAAAGGCTTTTAGGCTTTTTTTTTCCCTGTAGGACCAATTCAATGTACTGAGCTGGAAGTGAATTAATTCCCAATTTAGTGCATGCACAGTTGACTTGTCTCTCCAGTCCCACATCTTTTGTGTCGGTACACAAAATGGCATCTGGTGTGGCACTGTTGGATGTGGTCTATAAAATGCTCAGTTTTCCTTCAATATCCACTCTGTCTCTGCTCATTTTTGAATTACACAAATCAGCAGAACATGCAGTTCGATGCCTGGTTCAGCTCCTGGGTTCCCAGTGTACTCTGCTTGCCACCTGGCTGCAGGTAGAGCTCTGATTACCTCTTGCTGACTGCCACTTAGGTGTCTAGTCATTGCAAAATCACTGTTATCTTCACTGCTTCCCAGTGTTTGTGAGAGTCCAGGTGCCCTCTGCCAAAGGCCAGTTCTTTTCTGTTTCCTGGAATGTGCCCTCTGCTTCATCCTGGCTAATGGTTCTCCATCAGTTTCACCATGTACATTTCAAAACCTGAGAAATGCTTGATAATGGATCATACTGGTTTTGGTAAGTTTTTGCCAATGTTAACTGGTATGCATAATTTAATACATTTTGACAGGCAGTTAATGCTTTCATACTTCTGAAAAAATTACTGACATTTTGGTAGATGAAAATAATCAGGTTGAAAATCCCTCAATATTTGTATTAATTTCTTCAACAAGAATTGAATATTTCTATTTTTTCTGAAACCATTGTGTTAATATTACATTTCTGCTTTAGTCTTGTAATGTGATGTCATGTTTGTGTACTTTAAGTGTTAATCACACTTGAATTCAGAGTAAAAACCAATCTGTCATGGGATATCCTCTTTTGATACATGTTACGTGTAAGCTGGTCTACCTGCTATTGAGAAGACGGAGTATTGAAATATATTTCTGTCTTAGCCGGTAACTAGTTGTGTCTCTTTGGATGCATCAGTTAATGTTTCTGTGGCTAAGTTTAATTACCTATGTAATGTTGATTATAAAAAATCCCTACCTCATGGGGTTCAATTGATGAGTACACACAGTACATAAATTGAAATTGTATTTATATGTGACTGAAGGTGCTGAAGATGAGCAAGAGAGAGAAATGGTGGGAGGGAAGCAAAGAGAGTGATAATGAGAAAGAGGGAGGGAGGGATGAATGGAGGGAGGCATGAAAGCAGGGAGGGAGGAAGAGATTGTTTAAATACCTGCAATCTTAGTTGAGCAATCAAAAATCAATCTAGGACTTAGAACCCTGAGCCTGGAAGTCTGTACTTTGACCTCAAGCTGCTCCATTTCTTTGCTGATGCCAAATCTTTTTCTCAGTAGCCCTTGATGCTAGTCTGATTGGAATGTATGGCCCACAACATCAGGAGAATAAGGAGTGGGTGCGTATTTTTGAACCCTCGAGAGACCCGAGGTAGACAGTCCTAAAGAGTGGTTGTTTATGAAAGAAGGAGTACTTTGGTTCTTTTAGGTCAATCCAGGTCATTTTCATTGGGATATATGAACAAAGAGATGCAGGCCTGCTCAAAGTCCACCACGTTGCATTTATCAAGCACTGAGGACCATGGTCTTGTCTTGAGGGAGAGAATTAAGGAAAGAAGGAAGAGTTGCTTATGTGGAGTTACTTATTAATGACTCCAACTATATTCCTTTTGATACAGGAGTTTTGATCTCCAACACTTAGGGGATAGCATGTTAATATTTCTTTATTCTGGAACTCATTAGCAGTACCACATTACAAAGTAAATAGCTTGGAAAAGAGCGTTGAGGGGAAGGAATGTGAGGGATAGAAGTAACAGGACTTAGCTTGATTAAGTATACATTTTTTAAATGTTCATTTTTGATGATGCTTGCAAGTTGATCAGGGTGGGGAGGAGCAAGGGTTAGGGGAAAGTCAGGGAGACCATTTCTTTGCAAATTTCTTTTTCTTCTTCTTCTTCTTCTTCCTTTATGTGGGAAAATGGTTATGTAGGGGTCTCACTACCCAGACTCCCAACCATATCAGGACCCAGCAATGGGGAATAGCTACCAAAGTCTCTAATATGGTGCATGTTCCAAGGGTTCTTCTTAAGTGGTTTTGGTAGTTATGAAATGCTGTCAGTCTCTGCTCTAAGGCTGTTGAAATCCTTACAATGTCTGTTGTCTGACATAGTCAACCTGAGAGTCCCCATTCGCCCTTACATTTGCTGTCATCAGTTGGTTGGAATAGTTGTATGAACTATTGTACCCTCTTCCCTATGCTATGGTACCAGATATCCTGTGAAGGCCCTGATGGGTTACCATATGCTTGGTGTGTGTCTGGGCCTGCCATTCATTGCTCCATCTTTTCCACTGAGTAGGGTGCTCTGGACCTCCTGACACAGGCCTTGCTGGACACCCACACTGTAGTTCATGAGCCAGGCACCTACTGTGCAGGTATGCCAAAAGACCCAGATCAGGTGAGCCAGACTCGCTGCCTTAACCCCTTCCCCCAAAACTCATGTACTTGGCACCAACTACTGCACAGCTGGGCCTGAGGCTTCAGGCCAGGAAACTGAGTCCTACGGACTTCCCATCTCCAGGTGCACATGGAATCAGCAGTTGCCTTACCCTCCCACCCCCATTTTTTAGAAAAAAGATATGATAGGCACATTGATGTGGTTAGCACAGATTTAACATTAACCATGCCCAGGATGCCTGCCAGCTATTAAATGTTTTCTCATAGCAGTGCAAGACTTACCTAGGTACAATGCAGCCTAGGTTATTGTCCACAATTGGAGAAGTATAACACTTTCAAAAAATGTTTGGGACCAAGGATTCCTTGAAAGCACTGCTTATTTCTGCAGATTTTTTCCTGAAATCATGTAAAGATAGAATGAAAATAGAGAATCTCTTGATAACATGAAGAGGTACTATCTTTTTTTTAATATTCATTTATTCATTAATTACATTGTATTACATGACACAATTTCATAGGTACTGGGATTCACCCCCCCTTCACCCCAAACTCTTCCCCCATGGTGACTTCCTTCACCTTGATGCATAACCACAGCTCAAGTTCCGTTGAGATTCCCTAATTAAAAGCTCACACCATACAGAGTGCAGCATCCCATTTGTCCAGTTCAAGTTCAATGGCTTCTTAGGGAGGCTCTCTCAGTTTTGAAGGCAGGGCCAGCAGAGCGTCACCTCAATCAATTAGAAGCTCCAACAATCCAGCAACAATCCAGGTATGATGAGGCTGGTGCAGAGTCCACTGATTGACATAGTCCATCTTAGAGTTTCCCCTTGTCCAGTTTTCCACTGGAAGCATATAGCTGAGATGGTTGATTGATCTACTCCATTTTCCATCTTTTCTTGGTTAGTGCTTTGATTCCTTCATTTTGTTCAGGGGAATCCCCTAAGAAACTTTGAGGCATTCCCAGTCCAGGCTCCTACATGTACTACTAGTAAGCACAGTGCCCGCCACCGTCCATCACTCCAATCAGCTGGTGGTTTTAACCCCTGGGTTGGTTCTATTCTGAGCCCCGACCTCCATTAGAACCAATGAGTATCGCAGCTCTCCCTGGCTCTGCCCATCACACACTCGTCCCGCACCTAAACCAGTGGGAAGTGTGCTGGTCGGGTGTTGCATTCCCTACTGGCACAGGCCATTTCACCTTGGCATTTTGTGTTTTGTACTGTTTTTTTTTTTTTTTTATTGCACCCAAACCCGGCCAGGCCCCCTCACAGTTTCAGCGCTTGGGCTTGCCAGTGGATGACGTGAACTGACTCAGCCTGGTCTGCCTCAACCCGAGCCAAGTGTATGCCAGTGGGTCACATTCCAAAGCCTCTTCTGGGTTGTTTACCTCCATGCTTCTTGTGTTTATTTGTAGGGTCAGTGTTCTGTCAGAGGAACTGTTCAGATTCTTCCCTCCGACTCCTTCCTGGTGTCAGGCTTCACGCATACCAGCAGGTCATTTGGCCAGCTCCGCTCTTCAATCCATCCTGGTTCCTGCTGTTGAGAGTTTCAGCCCAGTCACGGCTCGTCCACACCCACGTATATCTCATATATGGCTCAGTTGGGGTTGAGCCCTAGCCGAGCCCATCCCACATCTATCCTGGTCCTCCGGAGCATCAAACTGTGCTGCGGTCTAATCCGGCATGGTGCGTCAAGTCCAAATCGATATTTGTGCCAAGGGATTACAACTGTGACCCGACCAGAACTCAGCCCCATTCCAGTTCCTGCGCCCCTTTGTGGTAGGCTCCACGCAGCCAAGGCCTCCGCCACGCTCCCCAACCAGGCCTGTTGCCAGCCAGTGTTAAGCATGTCAGAGGTTGCTCTGGGTCAGCCCAGCGTGCCCCATAGACTGTCATGCCTGCTGCATAGACTCCACTGGCCCTTCTAAACTGTCCAATGGGGTCAGAGATTCCAGGGGATTGGTCAACGCTTGCTTCACACATTCTAGCCCCGAGTATGGTTCTCGAATGCTTGGCTGTGTTAGGCTGGAATCGTGGCGGGGACCCGAGTACCCAGGCCGCATGGCTGCCCGGGGTCAAGCCGCTCAGGACTCCGCCTGGATACTGCTAGCTCCTCCCCCGCTCCAGCCACATGGCGCGCTGAGGCGTTCCCAATCCGCTCCTCAGGATCCCAGGACAACCTCCCCACTCCCAAAAGGAGGCCATCAAACCAGGACCCCGGCAAATCAGGAAGCTGCCGGAGAGCCTCTCACCGCATGTACACATGTGCGTGGTGGAAAGCTTGGCTGTGTTAGGCTAGAATCGTGGCGGGGACCCGAGTACCGGGGCCGCATGGCTGCCCGGGGTCAAGCCGCTCGGGCACCCGCCTGGATCCTTGAAGAGGTACTATCTTTTTTTTTTTAAATTAAATTTCTTCATTAATTACATTGTGCTGTAATTACATAGAATCTGGGATTCTCCCCACACCCTCCCCCCATGGTGGGTTCCTCCACCTTGTTGCATAACCACAGTTCAAGTTCAGTTGAAATTCCCTCTTTGCAAGTATTTGCCAAGCATACAGTCCAACATCTTATAGTCCAGTCAAGTCCAACTATTTATTGGGTAGACCCTCTCTGGTCTGAGGGCAGAGTCAGCAGAGTATCATCCCAGTCAAATAAAAGCACTAATATACCATCTGCAAAAATTAACATCGTTATGGAATTAATTGACATGGTATTGAACACTCAATATGTTAAAAATAAATGCGCTTTCTTAACCACTTTCTGTGACCCCCCATTCACAGTTCAATTTTAGTTTATATACTACATATGACATAATATCCATAACATAACATGATATGCTTAACATCATATCACCTAAAATTAAGGCAAACATGTGGTATCTAACCTTTTGGGATTGGTTCATTTCCCTTAGCATTATGGTTTCCAGTTTGGTCCATTTGACCACAAAGAACTGCATTTTATTTTTTTTAATAGCTGAATAGTATTCCATGGAGTAGATGAACCATAGCTTTCTTATCCAATCCTCTGCTGATGGGCATTTTGGCTGCTTCCATGTTTTTCCAATTACTGATTGTGCTGCTATGAACATAGGAGTGCATGTTGGTTTCTCATAAAACAAGTGTTCTGGATATATTCCTAGGAGTGCTATAGCTGGGTCATACGGTATGTCGATTTTGAGTTGTTTGAATATTCTCCATACTGATTTCCACAGAGGCTGTACCAATCTGCAGCCCCACCAGCAGTGGAGAAGGGTTCCTTTTACCCCGCAACCTTGCCAGCAAGTGTTGTTGGTGTTTTTCATGTGGGCCACCCTTACTGGCGTTAGGTGGTATCTCATTGATGTTTTAATTTGGATTTCCATTATTGCCGGGAGCTTGAGCATTTTTTCATATGATTATTTGCCATTTGGGATTGTTCCTTTGTGAAATGTCTGCCCATTTCCCATCCCAATTTCTTGAGTGGCTTGTTTATTTTGGTGTTTTGGCTGTTTTGTAATTCTTTGTATACTCGGGAGATTAGTCCTCTATCACCTATGTTGTGCGTGAAGATCTTCTCCCATTCTGTGGGTTGCTTTTTTACTTTGTTGATTGTTTCCTTTGCTGTGCAGAAGCTTCTTAGTTTGACGAGGTCCCATTTGTTTATTCTGGTCTCGATTTCTACTGCTTTTGGTGTCCTTCTTAGGAAGTAGGGACCTACCCCTAGATCTTGCAGAGTATTTCCAACATTTTGTTCCAAAAATTGGAAGGTTTCTGGATGCATGTTTAGATCTTTTATCCATTTTGATTTGATCTTAGTATATGGTGAGAGATGTGGGTCTATCTTTTTGTTTCTGCAGGCTATCAACCAGTTGTCCCAACAGCATTTATTGAAGAGAACTTCCCATTTGCCTGGATTATCGTTTGCCCTTTTATCAAAGATTATTTGACTGTATCTGTGTGGGTTCCCTTCTGGTGTTTCTATTCTGCTCCATTGATCTTCCTCTCTATCTCTGTCCAGTACCAGGCTGTTTTGATAACCACTGCCCTGTAGTATGTCCAGAGGTCCGGGACTGTGATTCCCCCTACTAACTTCCTGTTCTTCACGATGGTTCTAGCTATTCGTGGTTTTTTGTGTTTCCAGATGAACCTTTGGATCATTGTTTCCAGTTCCATGAAGAATGTTTTGGGCAATTTGATTGGAATTGCATTGAATGTATATATGACTTTTAGCAATATAGACATTTTAATGATATTGATTTTACCTATCCAGGAGCATGGGATGTTACTCCATCTTTCGAGATCTTGTTCAATTTCTTTTTTCAGTAGTTTGTAGTTTTCCTCAAATAGGTCTCCTACATTTTTGATTAGGTTTATTTTCAGATACATCATGCTTTTCTCTGTTATTTTGAATGGTATCTTGCTGGTTAGATCTTTTTGCAACTTTGGGCTATTAGCATACACTATGGCTGTTGATTTTTGTTCATTAATTTTGTACCCTGCCACTCTACGAAAATCTCGTATAAGTTCTTGTAGTCTCTGTGTTGAGCCTTTTGGCTCTTCCATATAAAGAATCATGTCATCTGCATATAGTGAAAGCTTGACTTCTTCATTTCCCATTTGGATTCCTCTGATTTCTTTTTTTGTCTTATGGCCTCAGCGAGTACCTCTAGGACTATGTTGAATAGCAATGGAGAAAGCGGACATCCCTGTCTTGTTCCAGATCTCAGTGGGAAGGGTTCTAGATTTTCTCCATTCAGTATGATGCTGGTGTTGGGTTTTTCATATATTGCTTTGATTATGTTGTGAGTTTTTCCATCTATGCCTACCTTGGTTAGGGTTTTTTGCAAGAAGTTGTGCTGGATTTTTTCTAAAGCTTTTTCTGTGTCTATTGATACTATCATGTGATTCTTGTTTTTCAGTTTTTAGATGTGGTGTATCACGTTTATGGATTTCCTTATGTTGAACCATCCATGCATTCCCGGGATGAATCCTACTTGATCAGGATGAATGATCTGTCTGATGCTTTTTTGAATTCTCTTGGCTAGGATTTTGTTGAGAATCTTAGCATCAATGTTCATCAGAGAGATAGGTCTGTAGTTTTCCTTCTCTGTCAGTTCTCTGTCTGTTTTTGGGATTACGGTAATATTGGCTCCATAGAATGGGTTTGGAAGGGTTGCCTCTTTTCCTATTGTTTTGAAGAGTTTGTAGAGGATTGGGGTTAGTTCTGTTCGAAATGTTTTGTAGAATTCTGTAGTGAAGCCATCTGGGCCTGGGCTTTTCTTTGTTGGGAGGTCTTTAATCACTGATTCAATCTCTACTTCAGTTATGGGTTTTTTCAGGTCGTTTGTTGCCTCTGGGCTAAGTTTTGGCAGGTTGTGTAAGTCTAAGAACTTTTCCATTTCTTGGTGGTCTTCTGATTTGTTGGAGTACAGTGCTTTGTAGTAATTTCTAATGATGTTCTTAATGGTTGTAATGTCTGTTGTTATGTTGCCTTTTTCATCTTTGATGCTGTTAATTCTTGGTTTCTCTTGTTTTTTCTTTGTCAGTCGGGCCAGCGTGGTGTCTATTTTATCTTTTCAAAAAACCAGCTTTTTGATTCATTGATTTTGTGTATAGCTTTTTATTTCTATCTGGTTGATTTCCTCCCTTGTTTTGATGATTTCTTGTTTCCTTTTGTGTGTGGGGCTCATCTGCTGCTGCTTTTCCTATTCCTGGAAGTGTGTGGTTAGTTCCTGTATTTGACGCCTCTCTTGGGCCTTCACATGAGCTCCAATTGCGATGAGTTTACCCCGTAGCACTGCTTTGACAGTGTCCCACAAGTTTTGGAATGTTGTTTCAGGGTTTTCATTGATTTCCATACATTTTTTTGATCTCATGTTTAATTTCTTCTTTGATGCATTGTTCATTTAATAGCATATTGTTCGGCCTCCATGAGTTTCTGTATTTCCTTGGATATTTTGAGTTGCTGATTTCCAGTTTCATTCCGTGGTGGTCTGAGAGGGTACATGGTATGATTCCTATCTTTTTGAAGTTATTTAGATTTGCTCTGTGTCCTATCATGTGGTCGATCCTGGAGACGGTGCCATGCACTGCTGAAAAAAAAATGCATAATCTGTTGTCTTAGGATAAAAAGTTGTATAAATGTCTACTAAGTCCAGTTGTTCTAATGTTTGTATGAGGTCTGTTGTTCCTTTGTTGAGTTTTTGTTTTGTTGATCTGTCTATAGTTGTTAGCGGAGTGTTAACATCGCCCACTATTTTTGTGTGTGTATCTATGTCTTCCCTTAAGTCTGTAAGTAATTGCTTCACGTAGCTAGGTGCATTGGAATTAGGTGCATATATGTTCACGGTTGTAATTACTTACTGATGGATCAGTCCCTTCACCAATATATAATGTCCTTCTCTGTCCTTTTTGATGTCTGTCAGCTTGAAGTCTAGGTCATCTGAGATTAGAACAGCTACTCCAGCCTTCTTTTCTCGTCCATTGGCATGCAATGTCTTTTTCCATCCCTTCACTTTAAATTTCTTACAGGCTTTTCTGGCTAGATGTGTCTCTTGTAGGCAACAGATTGTTGGGTGCTGTTTGATGATCCATTCCGTTAATCTATGCCTTTTGATTGGTGAGTTTAGGTCATTTGTATTTAGAGATAATATTGAGAGGGTGTGATTTTAGGCTGCCATGAGTGTGTGTAAGTGTGCAAGTGTGTATTTGAGATTATTAGAGTTTCTGATCGGTTGACTTTCCTTGTATGGATTTTAGTGGGGAGGTCTTCCCATTTGCCATCTTTGATTTTGGTTTCATTTTTTGTTTCTGGGTTTAGCACCTTCTTGAGGAGATTTTCCAGAGCTGGTTTCGTGTTGATGTATTCTTCGAGTTTCTCTTTACTGTTGAAGTTTTTGATTTCATTCTCAAACACAAATGAGAGCTTTGCTGGGTACATTGTACTTGGTTGGCAGTTGTTTTGTTTCAGGATTTGATAGGTTTTACCCCATTCTCTCCTTGCTTGCAGCGTTTCTTCTGATAGATCGGCTATGATTCTGATTTTCCTTCCTCTGAAAGTAATCTTATCTTTTTGTCTTACTTGTCTTAGAATAGTTTCCTTGTGTTCACTTGAGGACCACATGTCTGGGTGACGATCTGTTTGGAACGTATCTACTGGTGGTCCTTCCTGGATTTGTGCTGGATTTATATTTCCAGTGTTCTGGAAGTTCTCCTGTATTATCTCATTGAGCACCCGTTGCAAGCCTGGCTCCTTTTCCACTCCATTGGGAAGGCCTATTATTCTAACATTTGATTTTTTGAGGTTGTCTTTCATTTCTTGTATGGACCTGTTGGCTTTCTCTAGATTTGTCTCCAACTGCTTGATGAGCTGCTGCCTTTCATTCTGATTGTCTTCCAATTCTGATATTCTGTTCTCTGCTGTGTTCATTCTGTTGGTTAGGCTTTCAATTTTGTGTTCTATATCGAGGATTCCCTTTTTGACTTGATTTATTTCTGCAGTGACATGGTTTTCGAATACCTTGGACTCTTCCCAGTGCTTCTCCCTGTCTCTGATGAATTTCATCACTAGTTTCTTAAAGTCTTTATCTGGTATTTCCTCTATGTCTTCATCTTGCATCTCAGATATTGGGATTAGTTTTTGGTTGTATTGGGAATGAGTACTTGATCTTTCCTCTGGGTCATTGCTTTTTCTGATACTTCTCATTGTGTTTTTATTTCTTGTTGTTTTGGTATTTTAGCGTCAATTCTGCTGAGCTGGCTCTGGTTTGGGTTCTCTGGCTGATCCTAGGAGTGTGTACTGCCTGAGTCACCAGCTACTTTCAGGGTGTGTAGATCACTGCCCCGAGCTGGGTTAGGAGGCTTTGTGGGCCAGCCCTAGTGCCAGGCCCCTTCCCTTGTGGCTCCCTCTCAAAGGCGGTGCCCTACAGATTCACTCTGCCGAGCCGCGCCTCGGCTCTGGGTCACGGGGCTAGCACAGCGGGGGTTTCTGCCTCAGTGCTGATCCGAGACTCTCCTTCAGGGCTTGAGGTTAGCACAGCAGAGGCCCCTGCTGATCGAAGCCTGAAATCCCCAACTCCAGTCGGGCTGGGCTAGAAATCTCAGCTGGCCCCAGTGCCGAAATGTGCTCTCCGGGATTCCCACTCAGAGGCGCTGCTCCACTGACACTGCAGGCAGGTCTTTCAGAACGGGCTCCTGCTGGGAGAACATGTCAGGCCAATTCTGTGGAGCCTGCTCAGGTCAGGCCTTTCCAGCTGCGCCCAGGATGGGACTCCGCCCCAGAGAAGCCACTTCCTCAGCTGCACTCTCTCAAGGGTGAAAGCGGATCACCGAGAGGCATAGGACTGTGAGGGGCACGCAGACGTTCCCCCACTAGTCTGCTCCTCCGCCCAGGACGTGAGATCCCTGTCGGGCGTTGCCCAGCCTCTGGAGCTCAGTCCGAGCCCAGCAACGGGATCCACTGGACTCCCCAGCAGCCAGTCCACAGCTCAGTGCTGATACGGGAATCTCTGAGCCCCAGTCCCACAGCGCTGCTCTTGTTCCCTCTGCACTCTCCCAAAGCCCCTGAGCAGCTGAGAGGCAAGCCTCTGGGAAATCTCCCCTGCTTGTCCTCCACTTCTGCAGGGGATGATGCCCCCAATGATCACTCCAATAGCCTCCTCTCGGGGCTCCTGCCCTCCAGAGGACTGGTGCCCCTGTTTGTGTGGGCGCCTATCCTTCTAGCTGCCTCTGTCCTTGGGACGGTTGAGTCTCTGCCGCCTTCCCCCTGCCTGGGATCGTGACTCACCAAGTTCCCCGCAACGTGCTGTATTTTCTTTCCCACTTTTTGTGGCTGTTCCTTCACGCCGTGTAGATCTTCTTGCTTTAGTGAGCTCCAGTGACCTACTCGCTCTTCTCCCTACAATTTTCTGTTTCCTAGCCTGTTTCTCTGCTGGATCAGTTCCCCTCTTTCCCTACTCCAACCTACACCAGCTCTCTGTGGTCGGCCATCTTTTCCGGAATCTCGGAGAGGTACTATCTTTTTTTAATTATTATTAAATTTATTCATTAATTACATTGTGTTGTTTTACACAGAATCTGGGATTCTTCCCCCTACCTTCCCCCCATGGTGGGTTCCTCCACCCCGTTGCATAACCATAGTTCAAGTTCAGTTGAAATCCCTCTTTGCAAATATTTGCCAAGGATAGAGTTCAAAGAGGTACTATCTGACCAGGTATGATTCATCAGTTAAGAAAGGTTGATGAAAAGAAAAATTTCAGGCCAGACCTGGATCCCACGTTCTCCACAGGAGTGGGAAATTCCAATGTGTGTGTGTTTTGGGGGGGGGCAGAACACAGTAAATGTAGGCCAGGAATGACTCCAGAAAGACTACAAATGGCAAAAGCACTGTCAATGTAGGTAAGCGAGAGGACTGAGACCTGGTGGTTTGAAGTTCGTGGTCAAGAAGACCTTTTTGGTTCAGACTGATGCTCCATCCCACATGAGAGTTCTGAGTTCCACTTTAACAATAGGTCTTTGCTTACTACCACACACTGCCCACATGAAAGCTAGGGCTTGGGGCCTATCTGGCAGGGCTAAATCCCAGTACGTATCAGGGTGTGTCAGAACAGTGGACAAGTCTCATTATGCTGCTCCATGACACCAACCATCACGCAAGAGAACCAGGTCTGAAGATAGATACTGTAGGTTGTATGTGAGCCTATCCCTGTGGAGATACAAGGCCCTAAGGTTAGTTTAACAGTTGGGGTGGTGAGGGGCTGAGCTAGGTGAGACCATGGAATCTGTCAACATTTACAGATACTGGACTTGAGAACAGGCTCAGCAGGTACAGGCTGAAGCACTCACATAAGCACACTAAAATGAGAAAGAGTAGGTCAGGCCAGATTGTTTCATCCACCAGCTCATACAAAGGCTAGGAAGGATGGGGTGGACTGTGCAAGGTGGGGGACTGGAACATGCTGGAAAGCGAGAGATCTGGGTTTGAAAGTGAGCCAATTGGGTGTACCTGGGCAACTCCCCCAATGGTACATAGCTCCTGCTGGCAAGCACATGATCCAGGCCTGGGTGTTGGGAAGGCTGGGTAAGGTAGATCTATCTGTTGATAAATGCATGGGCTTGTTTTGGAAGGGGACAGATCTAGCAGAGCCATGCAGAAATTAGCCAATTGGCAAGTGCAGAAACCAAGTTGGAGTGCTGATCATACTGGGCTAGGCTACCACACCTTCTTCCAGTTCACAAGAGCCAGGGATGGGAGCAGGCTGAGTAGGCACAGGTTGTAGCACTCACCAGTGAGAGTACAGGTCAGACTGCAACATCCAAAGGCAAAGGCCAAGACAGATGGGGCCTATGCCAAGCAAGAGCAGAGCAACCACTGGCTCGTGTGACATCTGTGACTGGACATCTGAGAATAATCCTGGTTGGGGAACTCAGAGGAAACCCTGGCAGGGTTGTGGCTCCCACTGGTGAGCATGATGTCAGGAGTGGTGGCAGCTGTCTGATTTGGATATGGCTGCAGTCTCCCTTGGCATTTCTGTCAATTGGGTCTGGGGTGTGACAGACTGGTCTAGAATCCAACACTCCCTGGAGTTTGTGAGAACCAGAATAGGTGTAGGGTGGGGTTGGCTAAGTCTCTGTCCCTCCAAAGCCACAAGTGTGCTGTATCTGGATATGGACAAGGCTAGGATGGGCTGTAGTATCCAACAGTAAGAATAGGAAAGAGTAAGTGCCAGTCAAGAAAGGTCTCTGTTGCTGCTACAATAGAAGGTGGACTAAGCTGGGCTGGGCCATGAACCCTCTGATGTGCATGTGATCTAGCATTGAGACATAATCTGATGGAGAAATTTGGGAAATTTTTCCATCAGGACACAGTCCCTGCAGGTGAGTGCAAGAACCAAGGGAAGGAGCGGGCCATATCAGGCCAGGGAATGGTAACCACGGACATTCATTTAGCTCCGTTACAGGGTGAACCATTCTGGACCAGTTCATATCACCCACTGGCAAGTCCAAGAACCAGAATGGGGTGTGAAACAAGTCAGGTCAGACCACAATACCAGGCAGTTCACATTAGGGCCTAGACGGGGGGCTCCCTTGGCTAAGCTAGGCTGTATGCCCCACCAGCATGAGCTGGAACTGGGGGTGGCACTGAGCCAGACAGGGCTACAGCACTCACTGGAAAATGCTGAGGTGCAGTGGGTCATGCTGAAATGGGCTAAAGCTCTCAATCCGCACATGTGACACTTGAGGAGTAGGGAGCGAATGAACACAGTAAGGGAGGACATGCCTGGAGCTCCTCAGCTGGATACTACTCCCACTGGTATGCATGAATGCTAGATTGGAGACAGACCAGTCTGGGGACAGCAACAATACCATTTTGCCTCCTATGAACTGGATTGAGGGAAAGTCAAGCTAGGTTGAGTGTTTTTAATGGTACATGCATAAACCAGAGTGGGTGTGGGTTGTCTGTGCTTTATTGCAGACACTGACCCAAAGAGCAAATTCTGTCTAGTTAAACTGCAGAACCACCAGGAGATTGCAATATCCAAGGGTAGGAGTGAGCCCAAAAGGGAACAATGGGTACCTCTCTTCTGGGTTGCCAGTCTGATTGGTGAGGCTGAGAATCAGGACTAGAGGCAGGCATGGCTAGACAGAGAGTTGCACCTGCCATCATGTGTGTGGTCTGGATAGTGGGGCTGGTTGGTTTGAACTAGCATTTAGTGCCCATTGACATGTATGAGAGTTGAATGAGATGTGAGAAAGAATGCACCAGTCTGCTGTACACATTGATAAGCATGTGAACCAGAGCAGGGTAGTGGATCTGGTGTGCGTCATTGCTGTTTGCCCCAACTAGGCTGTGGCTCTCACTGGTTTATGTGTCCATGTGTGTGGTGGACCAAGTTTAGCTGCAGTACCCATTGGTTTGCGTAGAAAACATTGTTGGAGACAGAACCAACCCAACAATTGCAACCATCAGTGTTTCTTCATAAGGTGATTGGGGTGACAAACTGTACCATACGTAAGAATCAGGTTTGGGATCACCTCAGACATTTATTTGACTGTTAGATTCAGAACCCCAACCATGGAGAGAATCACAAGTTCCATGGTCTGACTGTGGATTGCTTGAGTCAGTGCCAGGCAAACTCAGTGGATTATACTAAATAGTGGACAGCATAGCCAATTGCAAATAGAGGGTATGGTGGTACATTGGAGCCTGCAGAAGATATCCGGTACCATAGCAGAGGATGGAGAATGGAGTGCATTGATCAACTACCCCAGCCATGTATTGGCAGTGCATAGTGGTGCAAACAGAGACTTTGAGGTGAATTTTGTCAGCCAGTGAGTTCAGGAGTGATTTCATCATGTTTGGAGTGGTGAGACTGAAAGCAAGTCAGACTATTGGATTATCAAAACCACCTGAGTAGTGTCCTCAGAGCCTACCCCCAATCAGAGACCCTGTGATGGCTGGGAGGCTGGGTGTGACTTCTCCCTTCATCTCCCGCTTCCCTCAGAAACAGGAAGGAATAAAGGGAATTAATTAATTAATTAATTAATTATGCCTGGCCCTGTGCCATCTGAGGATCTCAGTAAAGTATTCTATTTGTCACTTCTGCTCTTCCCTCTGCGTGCCCCCCCCAAAAAACTGCACATGTATTTGCAAACATATTAACATATAAATAATGAGGGCATCAGGGGGTACCCAAACCCTGCATCTGGACTGGCACATGCTTCATCTGTGCCTTCAGTCCAGGCTCCAGTCTCATGGCACACCAAAAGTAGCCCCACAGCCCAGTCATTGCTCGGGTTCCAGCTCCTGCAGGCAGCTGCAATTTTGCTCCTGACAGCCCTTCCTGTGGGAGGGCCAGTCCTTCTGCTTGCAATGGGACTCATAGTAGTGGGTCATTGGTAGCACCCATAGAAATTTAAACTCCTGGAGCTGTTTCTCAATCACCGTGAAGATCAGATAGTGCCGCTCCTAGTAGTTGAACGAGTTCTCCTCTTCCTCCACCACATTCCTGTTGGCATTGTAGTGCAAAGTTATGCTCAGGATGGGGAACTGCTCTTCTATAGGATCTGTAGCAAACTTTTGAATCAGGAGCCAAAACAAGCTCTGCTGCCTCTACTTGCTGGATGTCTCCTTGGCTTGGGGCAGCCAGCCCCAAGGCATGAGCTTCAGGTTGTGCAGGCAGTTGTCCATGCTCACAGCATTGAACACACCACCTTGAAGCCAGCACCACCCCAGTGCTATTCCCACAGCTTCTTGTGCAGGAGCCTGCCAAATATTGGCCCTGGTTCTTGTCAAAGGTGTGTACAAAGATCTTAGCAGCATTTCTATCCACATCTTTTTTTAAATGTGTCTAGATACATCTTTCTTTTTTTTTTTTACTTCTTTTTTTTAATTATTATCATTGTATGATACAGTTCCATAGGCTCTGGGATGTTCCTTATCCCCTACCCAACTCCCTCCCTCTCACTGAGTTAATGTATATCATTACTAGAGCAGAGTTCTTCATGCACAATCATATGTACATCATTGCAGGCAAGACAATGGCAGAGAGTCCAACATCCTATTGTCAAGATATAGTAAACAATTTCAGTGAGAGTTCAACTTTGGAAGTAGAGAAGCATACTGCATTGTATCCCCGTCACTGGATATGATAGTCTCCATTGCATAGTTTCTATACATCCCGTTAAATGAAAAGTCACAAAACAAAATCAATAACAGAAAAAAAAAGAAATTAACAACACCATGAAGCTAAATAACATGTTA
This sequence comes from Ochotona princeps, assembly GCF_030435755.1. NCBI lineage: Eukaryota > Metazoa > Chordata > Mammalia > Lagomorpha > Ochotonidae > Ochotona > Ochotona princeps. The sequence goes on along the minus strand of NC_080855.1, from coordinate 35,841,934 downwards.
CTAAATGACTAATGTGTCATTGAAGAAACAAAAACGAAAATCAAGAACCTCCTTGAAGAAAATTATTCCACTGTATGACATACGAGTATTGAATAATTCAATCAGAAAAAAAGTCTTCTGATGAGACAAAATTAACAAAAAAATCTAAATCCATGAGATAAAGTTTCTGCTGATCTTTGTTGGTGAAATGTGTCTCTTGTAAGCAACAAATAGATTGATTTGTTTTTAAATTTACTCTACTAATCTATGACATTGATTAATGAGTTTAAGTCATTTACATTCAGGGTTAATACACATAGGTGATAATTTGATTCTGTCATACTAGCAATGGATTGTTCACTGATTTAGTATTCTGTTGATATTTTACTGAGATGTTCTTCACATTTGTATTTGGTTTTGCTGGGTGCTATTCCTTTTCTCTGTGAAGAGAAAACCTTAATCATTTATAGGCGAGGTTTGAAAGAGGCATAGTCTTGTAAGTTTTCTTTACTGTGGAAGAATTGTATTTCATGGTAGGGGATGCCCCTGCCGGGTCGGACCCAAAGCTGGGGACTCACGCCAAAGACACTGCTGAAAGGCAGTGAACGAGTCCTCGGCCTCCCCCAGGACCCAAGAGAGCTCTTCCCTCAGGGTAAGCCCGCATGAGGGAACTTGGGAACTGGGTTAAAATTCCTAGCTCTGCCCTCCCACTAAGATCTTTTGGCTGGGCGAGTTTGGGAGGGGTTCGGGCCTTGGGGTTGGGGGCAAGTGCAGCTCCCTGCAATGTGGCACCTGTGGGGGCTGTCCCTTTGCCTGCTGGCTGCCCAGTGGTGAACTTTGGGTTTTTAAGATATCTAGTTGCTTCCTGGGGTCAGCCATTACTAAGGCCTGTTTTAGTGTAGGTGAGTAATGAATTTTGGGTAATTCGCAGTGATAGGTTCATGAAAGTTTCAAGCATGCGAGGCAACTGAGACCCAGTGGTTTGGAGGGAAGTATTCAGAAGATAATTTGGGTTAGACAGATTCTCCAGCCCATTTAAGAATCCAGAGATGGGCTGGTAGCATAGAACATCCCTGTTCACTACTCACCAGCCCACACCAAAGCTGAGAATGGGGGCCTCCTTAGCAGTGTTGGGTACTATTACCTGGCTTGGTGGTGGAGTGGTCACATTTGGCAGGGTCAAGACACTATCCAGCATGTGAGAGAACTTGGTCTGGGGTAGACTCTGTGGGATTGTGTGGGCCTAAACCTGTGGAAATACAAGTTTCCCTGGTTAGCTCTAAAGCCGGGGTTGCGATGGACTAAGCTAGGTGTTACCATGTCACCTGCCATCACTCACAGGTAAGGGAAACCACAAGAGTCAGGGCAGGTCAAGGCAGCAGCACCTGAATGTGCCTCCTAAAACAGGGTATGGGGTGGGCAAGGCTGCCACTGGAAGGGGCCAGAATGGGCAGGGCCGAACAAACCTTAACTCACAAGAAACAACAGAAATCAGGTTGGAGCACAGGTCTTGCCAAGTAGGTCCTTGCACCTACTGGTCTGCATGAGACAGGGATGCTAAGCCACAGCATCTAAGGGGCCAGGACAAGTGGGGGGCTCTGCCAAGCTGAGTCAGAGCAACCACTGGCCTTCACATGATCTAAGGCTGGGAATAGGCCCAGTTGGGGAGCTAAGGCAACATCCTAGCTGCGTTATGTAGCAGAACAATGTGGCCCTAGAAGGTCAGGGAGCACAGGATTACAGTTGATTGGGTAACATTTGCAGGAGGACAACCAAATGGCTACCGTTTGCATACCTGATTGGATATCATTTGTATAAGAACAGTTGAGTGGACAGCATGTGTATGAGAACACTTGGTGGAATATACAAGACAAAAGGAGTTCCAAACAAGAGTACAGAAACAGTTCATGGGTTTTGTTGCTAAGCTCAATACCTCCACCCTTATCCTATATGACCCTCAGTGTATAAACTCTGATGCCACTAATAAACTTCAGCTTTGACCATCAGTCTGGGTTCATGCGTTTTTTTATCTGCTCCGTGCACCAAGTTCATCACTGTGGGACAGTGACAAATCCCTGTGTTGCTCCTTTGGGAATTTGTCATTAAGAAGCGAACTCAGTTTATTATGTGTCACATGCACATTCAGGCATATGTGCTGCCAGAACAGATGTTTTCAGTGGTTGCAGAAAATGGCTTGGGCACTGTACTTCTCTCTGGATGTGAGTTGTTAGCTTGTTGAGTCAGGATGTACATCCTTGCTTAGTGTGGCTGCTCAGCATGCTTGATTTCATCATCCTGGGCTCAAGGTGCATTGGCCGAGAAATGACCAAGCAGTCTTTCCCAGATATCTGCTAGTGACACTGATGAAATGATAAGTTAATCAGTCAAAGGCAAGATTTTTCGCACTGGAAGATTGTGCTGCTCCTTCTGAAAGTTGCCATTCAGAAGCACACTGAATTCCCTAAGTGTCACATGCACATGCAGCCATATGTTCTGCCAGAGTAGTTGTGTTCAATGGTAGCTGAAAATGGTTTGGGCGCTGAACTTCTTTTTGGACATGGAGTACTTGGCTCATTGAGTGAGGATTTACATCCTTGCTTATGGTGGTTGCTGAACAGGTTTGATTTCATCACAGTGGGCTCAAAGTGCATTGGCCAAGGAGTGACAAAAAGGGTTTCCAGGAGATCTGCTAGTAACACCAATGAAATGTGAAGTTAATGACCCAAGTGGAAGAATTTTGACACTGGAAGACCCATGCTGCTTCTTCTGGAAGTTGCCATTCAGAAGCACATTCAGGGGTTTAAACTTCCAGCAGCTTCCTGGCTGCTGGTGGGCCTCAGGATGGGGCATCTTACTCAAATCCCGACTCCAGCCACCATGTGCACATGGTGAGCTGTTCCTGGGCCTGCTTCTGTTCAGGGGTTGCTTCCTTTGAGGTGAGTACACTGAGGGGGTAATTCTCTGTGACTGGGTAGGTCCGGGGCCCACCCACTGCCCTCATTAAGTGGTGAATGGGATTGGGGAGGGGCTCGACCTTGGGCCTGGGGGTTTAAACTTCCAGCAGCTTCCCAGCTGCTGATGGGCCTCAGGATGGGGTGTCTTGCTCAGATGCCGACTCCAGCCACCATGAGCACGTGGTGAGCTGTATCCAGGTGGCCAGTGCACCATTTGGCACCAGGCTCTGTCTGCTGGCCATCCGGCTGGGGAGCTCTGGTATTTTGGTTCTTTGAATCACTGCTTAGTTAGCTCCAGTTTGATCCCACTGTGCTTCTGGGATCTGAGTATTGAATAAAGATTCCCAATGACAGTTACTCTTCCTTTGAAGAACTTGTAATCACTGAATAATGCTGACCACTGAGCACGAGTTCATGCAAAAGCTAAGGGTTGGGGCTTGTCTAGCAGGATATTCTATTACCTGACACAATGATGGATCTTCAGACTGGTCACATTAGGCAGGGCTATAACATTAATTATAGTGGATAAGTGTTGGTTGGGCTTAGCCACAGCATTAGCTGGCTGAGGCTGGCACTGGGAGCTAATTCTGTTAAGTCAAATGCCAGAACCACCTGGAGAGTGCACAATCTGGGTGTGGGAGTGGCCTAGGAGGGAAATAGTGGGCACCTCCCTCTTGGTTTACCATGCTCACTGGACAGCACAAAAACCAGGACAGGGGCCAGGGTGGCTAGACAGAAATGCACCTGGTAGTAGATGTATGGGCTGGATAGTAGGTTTGTTGTGTTGAACGAGGCTTCAATGCCCATTGATATGTGAGATAGCTAAATGGGATGTTGGACAGACTGGACAAGCCTGCAGTACATACTGGCAAGCATGGGAACCAGGGTAGGGGGCAGAACTGGTGGCAGTTATGGGGAGTCACCCCAACTGGGCTGTAGCTCCAACTGATTTGCGTGAGGACTGAATATAAAGTGAGCAGGATCAGGATGGACTACAACACCTGTTGGTTCACGAGGGAGACAGGGCTGGAAACAGAACGGACCCAGCAATCACAACAACCAGCATGTGCATAAGCTGATTGGTGTGACGAATGGTGTCGGACTCTGTACTAGCAAACTTGCGCAAGAATCAGATCAGGCCAGGGATCATCTCAGATGAAGTTTCTTTGGAGATCCCTCCAACTGAACTGCTGATCTTAGAACCCCAACCATGGAGAGACTGTCAGCCAGTGATCTCTGAGTAGGTTTCATTGTGATTGAAATGATGAGATTGGCAGCAATCTAGAACCGATGATCTATCAAACCTGCTTGAGCAGGACCCTCGGAGTGCACTGCCTGTTGGGGATCTGGGATGGATGGGAGGTTGGGTGGGGCTTTTCCATTTATTTCTCCCCTAACCCCAGATACAGGGAAAAATGATAATATTAGTGTGGAAACAATGGTATTACCCACTTTCACCCTGTAGCCCTTGACCCTTTGTACCCTAATCAACTAAGTAAGATGATCAAAAATTAATTAAAAAATAATTGTATTTCATTTTCAAACACAAAAAGCTTTGCTGGATACGTTATCCTGGGCTGACAATTTTTTTGTTTGTAGAATCTGGACTATGTTGCTCCATTCTCTTCTTGCCTGTTGAGCTACCTGTGAGAGGTCTGTGAGTTTACTTGTCAATCCTTTATATGTGAGTTGATTTTTTTACGTGCACATTTAAGGTTCTTTTCCTTATGTTCAATTGAAGAGAGCTTGATTATCATGTGTCTTGATGAATATCGCTTTTGGTCAACCATGTTGGAGTTCTGTACCCCTTCTGGATATTGTTTCCCAATCCTTCCTCTAGACTTGGGAAATTTTCCCTTATTATATCATTAAATATATTTGTAAACTCAGCTTCTGTTTCTGCACCTTATGTGAATCCCTTACTTTTGTATTTGGTCTTTTAGTAGTGTCTTTCAATTCTTGAACAGTTTTTTTTTTTTTTTTTTTTTTTTTTTTTTTTTGCCTGATCCAGCTCTGCTTCCGGTTTTGTTATTGTTGTTGTTGTTGTTGTTTATTTCCCCCTAGTGAAAGGAAATATCTTCTAATTTTGACATTCTTTCTTCTGCCTTCTTCATTCTATATTGGTGACTCTCCACTGTACTTTTTTCTTTTTTAAGATTTATTTTTATTACAAAGTCAGATATAAAGAGAGGAGGAGAGATAGAGAGGAAGATCTTCCGTCCGATGATTCATTCCCCAAGTGAGCTGCAATGGGCTGCTGAGCGCCGATCTGATGCCGGGAACCAGGAACCTCTTCTGGGTCTCCCACGCGGGTTCAGGGTCCCAATGCATTGGGCCATCCTCGACTGCTTTCCCAGGCCACAAGCAGGGAGCTGGATGGGAAGTGGAGCTGCCAGGATTAGAACCGGCGCCCATATGGGATCCCAGGACGTTCAAGACAAGGACTTCAGCCGCTAGGCCACGCTGCAGGGCCCTCCACTGTACTTTAAATTTGCTCCACACTATTCTTCCTTTCTAATAAATCAACTTTCATTTTATTCATTTCCAGTGTGAAATATCCCTTAAATTACTTGAATGCCTGGTTTACGTGCTTCTTGTTGTTGATAGGAAGTTTTATAACAAGTGTTTTGAATTATGTATACCCCGTTTTCTTGATGTATTCCTCAGTTAACTCTGAAGTTGGCAGAAACTTTTGCTCCTTGGCAAGGAAGTCTTCAGTAACATTCATTGTGCCTCTGTCTCTTCTTTTCTTTTGGTCATTGTACTTCTGCTTTGCAGATTCTTCTCCTTGGGGCAGGGTTCTAAGCTCTTCCATCCACAAGTCTACAGTTCAATTTTACTTATTGTGCTTGGGTTCTTTGTTTGCAGTCACTTGTGCCACTACCTCCAGCAAGTTCCTGGTCTGGACTCTTTTGTTAGATTTCCACCATGGTCTCTGTAGCCCTAGCTCCTGGCTCACCAGTCTCCTTCCCTCCTGGGATACAGTGCTGAGGCTGCAAAATTTGTCTGAACAACCTGCCTTCCACTCCCAGGTGGAGCAAGTCCCGGGATTATGAAGACAAATGGTGTCCTATATAAAGAGGTTGTTGGTGATGCTGATCTTGCTAGAACCTGTTGGCCATTTGGTCTGAGTGCCACACGGACCTATTTTGACCTGTATAATGCCATAGATGGTATTATTTTGTGGGACCAGTGCAATGCACTGGACTCAGTGATTTCTTGCCAAGTTCAGTGCATGCACAATTCATTGCTGTCCCCTGCATTCTTACGTTCTTTGTCACCCTGCAAGAAATGGCACCTGTTCTGCCATTAGTAGTGTTTTTGATCTGCTGGCTATCATGTCTGTGGTATACTTCAACCTATCTTGGATGAAACCTATAGGATGTCATGTTGTTGCAGTTCACTGCATCAGAAATGAGTTCACACACAGCTCAATGCATGAGCAGTACTGTGCATGGCCCTTGCCTCCTTAAACAAAATGGTGCCTAATTCTGCTCTAGAAGGCTGACTGGGCTGTGAAATATATTCTGTTTCTGCACTGCCCACCTGAGATCTGCTGCTCTTTCCCTTCTCCTATGCAAATCAAACAGACCGGCTGGACGATTTGGCCTTTTAGTAGTGTGTTTTAACTCTGAATAATTTTTAGTGTGATCCAGCTTTAATTCCAGGTTTTTGATTGTTTCCCAATTGTGAAAAAGATAGTTCCAAATATAAGATTTCTTGTTCTGAATCCTTCATTTTATTATTGAGAATTTCCAGTGAATCTTTAATTTGCTCTATTGCATCTTTCATCTTCAATAATTCTGCCTGATTTAGTTTCAGTGTTTCTATTTCATGTGTGATATACTCCTTTAATTGTTTGAACTCCTTTATATTCTTTTCCTTCTTGATAAACTTTGTAATGAGTTTTCTGAATTCTGTTTTCCCCATTTTTCTCAATGTACCTCTCAGTTACCTCTGAGTTTGGCAAATGCTTTGTCCACTTTGTAGGGGAGTCTTCAATAACATTTGTTGTGCCTTTGTTTCATATTTTTTTTTTGGTCATTTTAATTTTGGTTAGCAGATTTTTCTCCTTTTCGGGCAGGATTCTAAGCTGTTTCACTCATTGTTCTAAAGTTCAGTTTCACTTATTGCAATTGATTTATGTTTCTTTGTTTCCTGTCACTTGCACCACTCCCTCCAGTGAGTTTCACATCTGGGTTCATGTTAGATTTCCACCATGGTCTCTGTAGCCCTCACTCCAGGCTCACCACTCTACCTTCTATGATCCCCTGTTCATGCTGCACCATTGTCTATACAACCTTTCTCCCACTTCCACTTGGGGTATGTCCCAGGAATAGGGAGTCACAAGGTGTCATAAAGAACTAGGCTGTTGTTGGTGCTGGTCTTGTTTGAACATAAGATGTTAAAGTCGGTGTTATTTTTGATGTGGAATCAGTGCAATGCACAGAGATCAATGTATTCCCTCCCAGCTAAATGTATGCACAGCTTAATGTTGTCTTTGCAACTCTCATAGCTTTTCCCATTGTGTACAAAATGTTGCCTGTTGTGCCACAGGTGGAGTTCTGCATCTGATGGCTATTAGATCAGGGATCTCTCCAGAATAAGATTGGGTGGAACTTTGTTGCTGGTGAAGCTCTGGCTGCCCATGAAGTTCAGATTGCCTTTCACTGGCTGCTGCTAGGGTATCTGATCACTATATGAGCACATCATTGTCTCTGTTGCTTTCTGCTGTCATTCAGTCTCCAGGTACCTCTCTACCATCAGTCTGTCTTCTCTTATTTCCTGAAATGTGCCCTCCCTGTTTCTTTCTAATATTTCACCATCTGTTTAAATCTTTTCTTATCCTATTCTATCATCTTGATTCTCAGACACAGAATTGCATGCACTGGTTTGTTCCCTAGTGACTGCAGCATCCAGAGCTGATCTGATCTGAATGGTGTCCATTTTTGCCTGTGACAATGTAAAGAAGAGCAACTGATGTGGAAATAGTTTTTATTTCCTCAAATGATTAGGCCTAGAGTTACCATGTAATCCAGGAATGCTATATTTGGTGATATTCTGAAGAGAATGGAAAAGTCAAACTGTAAAATACATGCTCAGGCTCACCTCAATCAATTCTGAAACAGTCAAAAGTTAGGACACCTGAAATATTCATAAATTAATGAGTAGGAAAATAAATGATATATACATAATCTGTAACACCATGTAACCATTATTATGATTCATACGCATGACTGTTGACATATTACGCCATCTTAGTCCACATGTTCTCTGATCTTCATGTGAACTGTCCAGAATGGGCCTACTTATCAGAACAGAGCACACAGTATTTCTTTCCAGGAGGTGAGAGAAGGAACGCGAGGAAAGCATTTAGTGGAACAGGATTTTCTCTTGGAGAGTTTGGTTGTCCAAAAATGTGAGGTTTATAAGCTCCAGTGGTTGTTACTTTTATGGTTAATTCAAAATTGTGAGCTTTTTTTTTTATTTGAAGTATGGAGTTAGGGGAGTGAGAAAGAGAGAGGGAGAGAGGGAGAGAGAGAAAGTTTATGTACCATTTTCCCTTCCCAAATGACCTCAGCATCCAGGACTTTGGCCAAATCCAGGAACCTGAAATTCCATCCAGGTTTCCCATCTGTGTATCATGGACCTAAGCACATGGGTCGTATTTTTCAGGTGTTTTACTGGGGTGCTTGTTCAGAAATGTAGCAACAGAAGTTGAACAGGTGTTTCTGTGGGAAGCCAGTATTATAAATAGTGACTTAATCTCTTACACCACAATGCTAGCCCCTAAAATGTTTGATTTATGGTGTGTGAATTTCACCTGTATAGATTTTCTAATCTCTGATGCAAATGCTTACAAGTATGAGACATGTCACATTGTGCCTACTAAGCGCAGGGGCATCGTGGAGAGTCCTGCAGAATTCGGGTCTGTTTCTGACAGTCCCAGTGCTGTGTTTTTCGTATAAAAACCCAAGATTCAGAGCCTGGCCTGTATTTTGACTGCTTCCTTATTGCCTGTGTATTTCTAAGAGTCGTTTCCCTGTGTAATCTTTTCTTTCTCATATTTCTGTGCACTCAGGCTTGGGTATTTTTAATTTTTTAGTTAAAAGGTAGAATTAGAAGGTGAAATAGAGACCTTCCGTTGTCTGCTTCCCTCTCCAAATGGCTGCAACAGCTGGGATTGAGGCAGATGAAGCTCCATAGCCACAAGCTTCAAATAGTTTACCTCCATGGTTGCAAGGGCCTGTAAACTTGAACCATCTTCTGCTGCCTTCCCAGGTGCATTAGCAAGGAGATGGATTGGATGTGGAATAGCTGAACTCAAACAGGTACCCCAAAGGGATGCAGGCTCTGTGGGTAGGGGATTACTTTGTCATACACTCTAATCTTTCAGTTACATGGATTGACAGTCACTGAATTTTCTGTTGGAACTGTGATTGTTTGCAAGTGGGGCCCTCTCTCCATCTATATACTGAGGTAGTTGATAAGATTTCCTAGGGAGAGGATGCCATGGTCGACTCCTTAGATGTAGCTAGGAATCCACTGTGTTGTACATGCACTGGGTCACTATGGCCTGGCGAAACCCAACACATGCAAGGAAACATCTGCTTATAACTTCTGGGTAACTTGAAAGGAAGCAAAAGATGCCATTTGCTTCAAATATGGTCTGCACATGGCTAGGTGGACTGAAACAACACTAGTAAGTCATTGGACAGATCAAGTGTGGTCTTGCAATGCTGAATGCATTCAAAATATAACTGTGGGTGATGTCAGCTATTGCAGGGACTGAAGCAAAGGAGGGACATTACACAGTGCATGCCCTATCTGGAGGTTGACCAGAGGATGGCCTTCATAAGGCCAGGCTGGGATGACTAAGTAAAGGTGAGGAAAGCATGAAGAGCTCAAGGAGGTAGGCCAAGTGCTGCTGTGAGCATATTGCTTCTTAAACAAACGATACTGATACTACTGCTGAAATTTCCATGGCTTTGTAGTACATGATCATATTAAAAAAGGAAAAAATTAAGAAAAGGCATCTAATTTTTCACTGGACTATGCTGAACCTTTTGTCTTTTTGTAAAATACAAATAATAAAGACACTGACTTTAGTAACTGTGATGCTAAGATATCATCTCCTTGAGACAGATAGCAATGAGGAGCTGTCATATGTTATTACTGAAGCAGAGAGGGTCAAACCAATATTCACATTGCAGCCAATGAGAGGAAGCGGGACAAATTGGTGGGCTTTGGGAGCAGGGTAAAATGAAGGTGTGGCCGGCATTAGCAGGAACAGCATTTGCTGACTGGCTGGTCCTGAGGCTTTTCCAGGTTTATGTCAATCATATCTTTCCTCATTCTGTCCTGTGTGTTTTCTATTCCAGGCAAAGCTGTTGCCACAAGTCAGAAGAGCTTCTTTACATTTATTTTGCTTTCTCACTAGTTTCAATAAACATGGCATTTAGCTCATTGGCTTTTCTCTTTCTCTCCTCAGTAGACATTTGCTTCTTGTCAACAAGATCTGTTTTAATTTGTGCTAGCATGATGATATCATCATTTCCTCTTTCTGTTCTGATATTATCAACCCATTTTGGAGTTTGCTGGAAGCCATTAACATTTGTAATATTGTGAACTACTATACCTGCAAAAGAATCAAGGATGTCACTGGGAATGAGGCTATGAACATGTGCCTGACCCACAGTATTCCACACATTAGCCTGGCTTTTCTATCCTCCAAAAACATTGTCTCTGATTTAAAAAAAAGAAAGAAAAAACAATGCCAGTTATTGCCTGATATATGATGTCTAAAATGTCATGCATGAATATGGTGATCAAGAATGTCTTCCCAATATTCTACTCCCCCAGGACACCAATTTGAATTTCCTCAGCAGAATCCAGAAGTGTCCTCTTGTAGATATGATGGAGCCAGAGGAGCTGATGTTGTCTTGTGCCAGAAGTCTTCCATTACTGATACCTGCTCCCACCAGCTAACCATGAAGAGAAAGCAAGCAAGAAAGAAAGAAAGGAAGAAAGAAAGAAATAGAGAAATAGAGAAAAAGTGGAGTTCCAACGCAACAGTGGGTACAAACCCTAGGTAGGAGCAAGGCTGGAGGGCAGCAGCCTCCACTGCTCCCCTGCAGATTCGCCTACTAACATTGAGGGAGGCCTATGACTTGCAGAGGGGGAGGACAGTGTTGAAAAAGCTAAGGCTGCTCTCATGGTGCCCAAGGCGAGTTCCTTTCCCTGCCTCAGCACCCAGCATGGAGCCCAGCGGGGAGAGGCTGAAGGTGGTAAAGCGGCATCCTCAGATGTGTCTGGGACCTCTCACACAGAGCTCTTAGCTCCCACAGCTGCCTACTGCCACCATTGCCACAGGCCACAGGCCAGAATGCCCAGTGTACAAGCCTCTGGCGCCACACAGAGCAGCCTGGGTGTTAGCTTGCTACCTCTTTGGCCGACGGCATGCATGTGTCTCTATGGCTTCTTGTTTTAACTGCTTGGAAAAGTCTCTCTTCTATTTGTTTGATTCCACAATGACAAAGTTTGCCGGAGACCATCTCCAGCTGACTTCAGAGCTTGCAAAGGATGAATGGATTAGCTAAAAGACAAGAAGAGGTGGCGACTTGGACCGCTACGACATGATGCTCATATTGGACAACTCAAGAAACTTCCCTCCATGACTTACACACAAATCATCATGAACTTTTGCACAACATTCCATTGTTTCATTTTTACTTCATTATAAAAGAATGATTACAAAAATAATCCTAAAAACCATCATTATTGTTTTACTTCAGGGAAAATATTTTCAGTAAGCTATTACTCATTTAAACCTGCAGCCATCCAGCTGAAGTCAGAGAGTCCACGGTTCGCAGCACATGCGGTTATTTAGTGACAGGTGGTTTGCTTATATCCAAAATCAATTTTCACTAAACCTAAACTAATATTACTTAAAATATCAAAAATACTAAATTAAAAAGAAAGCTTATAAATGAAAGGAATTTATAAAGATGTATATCACAAATTCTTTATTAAATTTTTAATCACCTGACCTAGTACTGGTTCAATTGTTTTTTGTTTTTGTTTTGCTTTTTTTGTTGTTGTTGCTAAACAGCAGTGGAAAGGATCAGGGCAACTAAGCCTTGCTGTGAATAGAAGGCTTTTACAAGAAACATCTTTTTATCTTTTTAAACTGTTTTCTTCCCCTATATATAAGTACAAATATAAGTTTCAACTTTTAAACCATTGTTCTTTGAAGTTTCACATTTGTCTCCCTTTATAAGATGCACCATATGCTTTGTGCTTTCCGTGGTGAGAAGCCAAAATGTGTCATTTCATGTGTTGTAACAGTTGAAACCTGCAAATAAACAAACTCTTTGTACCTCAATTATTGCCATCTGTTCCAAGATATCATCAAGACATTTCTTGAGGAAAACAATCCTTATATTATGGCAAGCTCCAGGCCAAAGATTGGCACGCAACAGGATGTTGGGGAACATTGTGGCTCAATTACATTATTGTATGCTTTTAGCTGAGTATCATTGACTTAAGTTGTTAAAGACACTTTTATCATAATCTGATTGATCAGTTTCAGGTGTTATAGCAGTTGCAAGAATCATTTCAAATTTGCAGAAAAACAACAACACCAGCCTCAGGAGAATTCAATGAAATATCAGAGAGGTGATTGAGTATCCATACAATGGGGTGAGGCAGCAATGAGGTGACCAGACACATTCTTCCGGGTCTTGCCACGCAGCTAAGAACCCCTCCTAGCCTTGCTAACTGAAAAGCAATGCTCATTTCATACCCATGTCATCTGATACAATTGCATGACTTCCCGCAAAGGTGGGAACCAGCACATTATCACTACTGCTTATCTCCTAGGGCTGCCATGAGGATTGGTTAAGAAAGGTGTGAGATATTTTGTAAGCCATGCAGTGCTGTGGAGAGGCGCAAGAGTTGTCTATTATTAGAGAGACATTGCAGGAGGAGCTAGAACATGTGCACTAATAATAAAGTCCTACTTGACTTCTGCTCAATAGCTTCAGAGCAGTGCAAGGAGGACAGAAGGGACATCCTATGCCTTCTCCCAGCCTTTGTGGGCTGGTTTCCATACCAGATTAAGGTATGGAAACCATCCATTAAATATGCCTCCTACTGACTAGAAAGTTGGATGGTATGTTTTTCTATCCCTTTAGTCCCAAAGAAGAAATACAGAGTTGTCTTTTTAAAACTCTGGGTGTAGTCTATGCTACCTAAGGTGACATCTACCACAACCTTGATGGCCAAGGTGGTAGAAATCCATGTGGATATTTTGCCTGTTCTCTTGTGTTTTTACTTCACACCCATTCTTGGGGTACATGATCTTCCTGTAGATAGAGAATCAAAGTGAATGAAATCTAACTAATCTATTGCTGGGCTCTGAGTGCACAGAACACAGCCTGAATTAATGTAGCCCAAAGGCAGCAAAGGTTCCATCTGGTCCACACTTCAAGAACTCTGTGGCAACAGAATCCTAGTGGATCACCCACCATGTCCAGTCATGGGGACTGAGGCCCTGATAGCTCCTCTTGCTGTGGTAATAATCCAGGAACATGCAATGTTCTCCACAGAGTCACTGAGAACGGTTATAAAGGGTCTAGCAATATTACCTGACTCAACCAACCTGATGACACCAGCTGTGCTAGACACTAGAGGTATAACAGAGACTGAGAACCAGGGCATGGCTTTGAGATGCTTGTGATGTGATAATGAAAGCACAGGTGGAGCTGATGGTGATGCCGGAGGGCAATAAGGACAGTGACACAAATGAGTGTATGGGACTGATGATACCTGGAGGAGAGAGTGCTTGGTGTGTTAGAGGAGTTTGGTGAATAAAGATGCTACCAGTAGGGTTTCTGTTTGCTTTGGGATTTGAGGGAGGAGTAGCAGAGAGTCTACTCCTATCTATTGGCAGAGGGTCATTCTAGTCAGAGGAAGCTTCTTGGTGTAGGTTATTTGTGTGAATTTCAGATTATTTAAATGTGGGAAGCTGTAGAGACAGTGGTAGTTTGAGGAGATTTGCTATCATAGTTTCACTTGTTTTTCTGATGTAACTAGCAAATCAATAGCATTTATTATTTTATTAGAATTGATTCCACACAGAATATGAGCCTAAGAGATAACCAAGGGGTGTCTAAGATTCTTTGCCAACTGCCAAATTGGAGCGAGCCCAGATGGCAAGCAGGGCAAAAGTAAATCATCTACTCTTGCAGTTCCAGCCACACCTAATTTCTCAGTACATAAATATTCCAGTCACCTTGACTGGATCACAGCTTACAGGGCAGGGTAGCTGTGCACGCACAGCCCAGCAAAGAGCAGCACACACAGCTGCAGAGAACACTCAGAGGAGAGAGCTGCAGTAGTGAGTGGCAAAACAGACCTGATGTCAGACTTTTCCTTAGAAACCTGGGTTCTGGTGGCTACAAGCCTGGTGCTCCTGTATCTGTGAGTAGCTGTCCATCTGATTTCTCCTGTAGTCTTGCATCTGGAATGGTAATGAGGCTTGCATTGCATTTGTCTATTTTGATGATTATAGAGGAAGTTGTCCAAAAGCTGAGTGAGAGCAATAGAAAGGTAATTACTGATTTCTGTGAGACAGCTAATGTATCCAGTTCCCCATCTCTGTTTGTAGGAATGCTTAATGACATCTGTTTCTGAGAAAAGATGCTGATTGACTCTCAGTTTGACCCATGCTGTCTAGTTAGAATTCAATTGAGATAGGTTATAAAAACATGGCTGCCAAGTGCAATGAGATCCTTAGCCAGGGCCTACACTCCAGAGATTCTGAGGAAAGAAGAGGTTTACTTGCACTGATTTGCAGTAGCTTTGCGTTCTGAGTCTGCATCAGTGCTGGAGGAGTGTGGAAAATCATTCCCTGTGTGTTTGGTTGGCTTTTTTGTTTCTCCCTTCTGCTGCACAGGCATCCTAGACACCGAGCAATCTAGTGCCTCAGACTTCAGTGGAGGCTCAGAATCTGTTTTTCTGCTCCTCAGTGCTTCCACCCCAGAACTCCCCTCCTCTCAGCTCTCTCCTATGAATTGAATCCTCAGCCTTGCACGAGGTGAATGGTAATTTTCAGAGAAGGGCATACATGCCAGTAACCCCACAGCTTTCTTTCCCTTTTTCTCATGGTTCCTGTGAAATTGGCATTTAGTATACACATTTATTTTCCCTCTGATATTCCTCTCCAAGTAAGCCTCAAGAAACCAGAACACCACCAAATCAAATTTATATTTTCTTTTTCATTTTTTAATTTTCCTTTTAATAGTGTTCATCATTGAGAGGGATCCATGTCCATTTATTAGAGTTCTGCTTAGGGTGAGAGACTGAGGTATGGAGGAATGTGTGTGTGACATATGCTTCAGTGTTGTTTGTTTGTTTGTTTGTTTGTTTTGTCCTGAGTCTGCAGTGGAGTGAGCAGCAGGTTTTATTCCTTGATGTCAGACTACCTGAGATGTTAGGAATGGGGATCAGTCTTTTGATGATGCCTTAGAGAACCACATTTGGGAAGAATGTCTCAATGATGTTATTTCTGTAGTTTTGATACTTTTGAGAAATTGTTGCTTTCTTTACTCCAGTGGAAATTCTGTCCAAGGTCTGATGGTTGACAAGGTCCACCTATTGCATACACAAACCTAGCAACATGTTGCAATGCTTGGCCAGAATTGTCCAACCCGTTCTGTTTGCCATGCTCAGATGAGTCATTTGATATCCACTACTGGCCTAGAGCAACTTACTGTCATGATCCAGGCATGCATCTGGACATGCTGTCAACCATACAGGCATCAACAACTGAAGCAGCCCAGTCCCAACACATGTTCCCCAAAGTTGCACCACATATCCTGTGATTTTCCTTGAGGCCTGCTTCTGAATCTAGTAGTTTCTTTGGAGTCCTCTAAGAAACCTCACTTGGAGTAACTCATTCTTTTTTTTTTTTTAATTTTTTTTAAGATTTATTTTATTTTTATTACAAAGTCAGATATACTGAGAGGAGGAGAGACAGAGAGGAAATGGAGTTGCCGGGATTAGAACCAGTGGCCATATGGAAACAAGGCGAGGACCTTAGCCACTAAGCCACACCGCCAAACCCGAGTAACTCAGTCTTGATTCTTGACTTTCAGTGAAGGTCAGGTGTGCTATGTCGCTTATTGCAACCAACACATAGAGCAGTGCATGCAACTGCTTGATCAGTTCCCCCAAAGACCCCAACAAGGACAGCTCCCAGCCCTGGTTTTTGCCATCTTCTGCTGCAGCCTAGCTCTGCTCAGTCCACAACATATCTGGTTGTCATGAACACCTGTGGATGCAGTGGCTTAGCTCAGCCTGCCTCACTTAAAGACCCAGCCCTGACATGCGCCAAGTGTCACCACTGTCTTGTCCAGCCTGGCCCACTTTCAGCCTGGTTCTTGTGCTCGCCAGCAATAGATATAGCCTAGCAGGTGAGTGGCCATAGTTCCTAAGCCAGGGATGTTCACAGCACCGAATCATATGCCATCCAGAAGGTTTTGCAGTTCAGCCTAACACAACTCATAAACAGTACAGGCACATGTTAACTTGTGTAGCAGTCCAACTCTGCCCAGCCCAATTCCAGATGGGATCACCCACAGTCCCAGTTCTCACACTCTCCAGCTGAGGCAGCAGGTAAGCAAGGGAGGCCCTGAATTTCCCCCACTAGACTTGCTCCCAGACCCTGGATTTTTGTGTGCCATCAGGTGCTGTAGTCCAGTCTGAAATGGCCTGCCCCAAATTTCAGCATTCACCAGCAAGTGCTACAACCTGGCTCAGCCTGCCGATCCCCAACCCAAGATCCCACTGACAGTGTAGCAACCTAGCCCATACTCAGCCTTCACGCGAGCTGGCAGGTATTGCAGTCTAACCCAGCTTGGTTTGCACCCTGTCTTGCCACCCACTGTCCAGGCACACATGTATGCCAATCTGTGCTTCAGCCCATTCTGGTCTAGCCTGTTTCTAGCACCAGATCTTGTGCTCACCAGCAGGATCTGTGCCCAGCAGGGGTGTTTCCCATGTTACCCTGCCAGGCCTGCTCCTAGCAATAGTTCTTTCATATGTTGGCAGGTGTTGCTACCCAGACTGGCATGGTTAGACTCAGTCCTGGCTCTCACTAGTGGGCACTTTGTCTTAACCCAACGGACCTGAATCCATTCTGGTTCATAGTAATGGGTACTACAGCATAATGCAGCCTGGTCCACTCCCAAACCAAGCTTTCATGTGACGAAGCAGGCGCTGTAGCCTAGCTCTGCCTGTCCCATACCCATTCTGTCTCTCCTGAGGATCAGTGACTGTTGCAGTGCAGCCCAGTTCAGCCTGCCCAAACCCAGTCAGTGCATGTTGATGGATAATGGGGCTTTGCCCAGCATGGTCCACCCACAGACCTGGTTGCCATGTTTACCACTGAGAGTTACAATCCAGATGAGTAGTCCTGAGAGTTACCCTACTAGGCCTGGATCTTCTGTGTTAGCTAAGATTGTGGGTGCTTCAATTCAGCTAGGCATGCCCCCCCCATAGTCTCAGATCCCACAGGCAGGTGTTGTAGCCAGCCCAGCTGGATGACCCATACTCTGTACTGGCTCCTGTGTGTTGCAGCAGGATCTGTGGCCTAGCCCAGCCTGACCTCTCCCCAGACATAGGCAGACACAAATGCTGACAAATGCTGCAGACTTACCTGACCTGGCCTGCCCTCAACCCTGACACTTGTGCTCCCAAGTGGGATCTGCAGTTGAAAAGGAACATTCCCTAAGTTCCACTCCCAGGCCAGCTCCCAGCTCCAGATCTTATGTGTGCCCTACTTGCCATCATCTGCTCTTAGTGCTGGCCCTTACATGTACTGGTAAGTGATGCAGAATGGCTTTTTGTAGCATCTCCCAGTCCCAGCTCCCACGAGAGTCATTTAGATTCCTTTCAGGTGAGTTATGTGGTCCAGCCTGGCTTGGCCCTTCACTGCCTCCAAGCTGCAGGTGCTGTAGTCCCACAGAGGTGAGCCCATATGTTCCCTATAGAATCTAGCCCCAGATCTGATTTCCTTGCATTCTGCTGTGTTCTGTAGTTGAGCCAGATGCATAGAAACTCCTGCACTACAAGCAGATGGGCACTGTGACCTAGCCTAGCCAGTCATATTCCCCAGCCACAGCTTTTGGGAGTGCCAGCAGGTGGTGGACAAAGCCATTTAACCCAGCCTGAATTCCCCATGTGTGTCAGTGCCTTGGCCTTATGCAGAAGTGCCCTACTGTTTTCCCCACTCCTAAACCACTCTATATTGGTTCCCTCACCTACCTGCAAGTTCAGTGGTCTGGAGGGTGGAAGACCCAGAAGTCATTTCTTCCTTGTCAAAATGCACTCAGCAGTTCCTCTTTCCCAGGCCAACCACAATGCTGCCTGCCATATAGAGACCAGAGCGATGCATGCCTGCTGGGAATCCTCTGTATTTTTCACTAATCATGAAAAAAAAATCAGAAACTTTCCTGGCATGCCGGTATAGGTAATACAGATTTGGCATTAGCCAGGCCCAAATCTCTGCAAGCTACTTGTACTTTTTTTCCTCAGCAGTGTAACACTTGCCTAAGTACAAGGCAACCTATGCAGTAGCATAGAGTTGGGATCCATTTTCAAGTGTTCCCCTACCTAAACAGTTCTCACACAGGAGCATGACTAAAAGCCATCTAGGACATCCAAGAGAGGAATCGGATTTTATGGTAAGATTCCTTGTCTCACAGAGCAGTTGAGGAACAGGATTGAGTATGGGAGAGGCATCATTCATTGCTGTATTCCATAATGTATGCACCTGTTACTATGAAGAAGAGTGGAAGACTTGTTACTAATAGAGTGGCTGTATATGTGAAATCATTTGTTAAAAGTTTATACTTTGGAAACACTTGCTGAATTTCCCACCATGTGGCCATCCATGTGGATTTTGCAGCTTCAGCCATAAAGTAGTTTCCACTTCTTCTGCTTCTCTTCCTCTGGTCTGCTATCTCAGTGTCACTGTAGTGAGCATTAACAAGGATCCAGGACCTCAAATATTGGAGTCTATATATGACAGTAAAACCAGGTTACAGGTATGTATGGCCTGAAGTGCATTGGTCTCCATGATTTTGGTTCAGAAATGGTTGAAAGGCAGAAGAAATAAAATTGGTGCTTTGTGACTGAACATCTTGAAAAGAGTGAATGTGCCTGGTGCTGTTTACAAGGTGAGTATCAGCAGTTGTGATTGTGGTTTTCATGAGAGAAGGCATGACTTGGGTATGAATCCTTGAATGTTAGTTAAGGGAAGATATGCATAGTCACGTAGTCCCAAGTTCAGATCAGCTAGATTGTCTTAAGAAAATACTTACATTGGCCCTGGCATGATGGCATAGAGTTTAAGGTCCTCACCTTGAATGCACCGGGATCCCATATGGGCACCAGCTCTAATCCCAGCAGCTTCACTTCCCGTCCAACTCTCTGCTTGTGGCCTGGGAAAGCAGTAGAGGACGGCCCAAAACCATGGAACTCTGCACCCACATGGGAGACCTGGAGGAGTTTCCTGTTTCCTGGCTTTGGATCGGCACAGCATTGGCTGTTGTGGTCACTTGGGGAGTGAAGCATTGGAAGACCTTCCTCACTGTCCTCCTCTCTGTATATCTGCCTTTCCAATAAAATGAATAAATCTCCTATTTACTTTTTTTTAACTTTTTAAAATTAATTACATTGCATTATGTGACACAGTTTCATAGGCTCTGGGATTCCCCTGTGCCCGTGCCCGTGCATCCCCTCCCAACTGTAATGTTGCAGTATTACAGTTCAAATTCAGTCAGGATTCTTTCGTTACAAGCCTATACCGAGCATAGAGTCCAGCATCTCATTGTCCAGATAAATTCATCGGTTTTTTCAGGAGACCATCTCTGGTCTGAAGGTAGAGCTAGCAGAACATCATCCTGATCAATTAAAAGCCCCAACATAACATCAACAACAATTTATAACATTATGGAATTAATTGACATGGTATTGAGTAACCAATATGTTAAAAAAAATACAAGTTCTTAACCACATCCTGTGACTGCTTCATTGACATTTCAATTTTAGTTTGTATACAACCAGCTTCTATGGCAATAAGGTACTATTCAGCTATCTTGTGTCTATTTTCACTTTAGTATTTAGCAGTTTATAGTGTTGGAGCATAATTTTGCTGAACCTGGTAGTTTTTAGGATTATAAAACTGGCTTATAACTCTAACAAGGCATATGCCAACAGTTTAGGTGCATAGCAGTTTTAGGAGAGGTGTGCAGAGAAAGCTTCAATACCCTAGTGAGGAGTAACTAATCATTTGTGTCCTACCTAGTAAGGTATATGTAAATCCACGCAATAAATAAATATTAGAAAAAGAATAGAAAAGAAAATACTTACATTGCTGAAAACTGCTCACATTTTTATGGCCAATGAAACCTGCAAACACAATTTTAATTTTGTGGAAATGAGGATACCGATAATTCATTTTGAGTAGTTTTCTCCCTGTTCATATCTTACATATAGGGCAGTACCCCCAAACATGAATTTCAAACAAAAATTATATACGTAATATATGTAATATATTATATATGTAATATATGTAATGTATCATATATGTATATATAATACATATAATATATAATATATAACATACTATTTAATATATAACATATATAATATATATGTAATATATTATGCATGTAATATCTAATATATATTATTTATATAAAATTAAAAATGTTATATATGATGTGTATATATATATATATATATATATATATATATATATATATATATGGTGTGAAGGCAGATTTAAGAAGGACCATGCCCTAAATAGGATGTGGGTTATAGAAACAGAATGTAAAGCCTAAAATTGAAAGCAAACTGCAAGAATAATGACATCAGAGACTCTTAGTGACTCCCACATTTGTTGGAGGCAGTTATGCAACAACTTGTACTCAGAGTAAAGAGAAATTGTTTTCCTCAGTTTGGACCCAGAACAGGAATCTTCACTGTGTTTGAGTGAATGAAATAACTTGCGGGCATTCCAGCCTGAACCTCTCAGTATCATTGTCATTTGGGGGAGATTTTCAGGGACTCAGTCCAGGATTGGGGCTTTGAAGACTTCAGAGTCTTTACCAAGTCATTACAACTTCTTGGTGGAGTTGTTGTAACGAGGAAGTAGATAACGAGATCTGCTGTTAATCATTTGGCTATGTGTTACCTCCCTAGCTTGTCTATGCTGATATCTGAGCAGGTGTCAACTACAAAAAAAGCACCTGTGACGTGATTCCTCCTTGACTTCACAGATATGGCACCTCTACACATGGCCTTTTTAAGAAGCTGGGAATTCCTGGGCCAACACCTCTACCTTTCCTGGGGACGCTCATGGATTACCGCAAGGTGAGTGTCATTTGAACTGTTGTTTTTCTTCACATATTTGCATAGACTGTTGTGGTTTATGAAATGAAGTTCTCCACAGGGGACGTGTTTTTTTTTTTTTTTTGACAATCTTTACATAACTAGGGTAAAAAGCTTCAAAACCTACAAGAAGATGGGTAAGACAATTAGCTCCGCATTGTTTCCTTCATATATCTGATGTAAAAGGGGATTTTAAGGCAGAAGCCCCACCTAGTCTCCCACTCACCCCAGGTCCCTGATGTGGGGCATGCTCCGAGGATCTTTCTCAAGTGGTTTTGATAGTTCAACAGTTATGAATTGCTGCCAATCTCACCACTCCAAGCATGATGAAGTCGTTGAAGAATCCACTGATTGACATAGTCCATCTTGGAGTCTCCATTTGCCAGTTTTTCGCTGCAAACACATAGCTGAGGTGGTTTACTTATTCTGCCCTCTATCTTTTCATGGTTAGGGTTCTGAGTCCAGCAGTTCGATTGGAGGAATCCCCAAAGAAACTTTGCTTAGGTGTTCCCAGACCAGATTCCTGTATGTACTAGCAAGTCCAGGGCCGGGCACAGTCCATTGCCACGATCAGCTGGTGGTTGCAACTGCTGGATTGGTTCCATTTTCAGCCCTGTTTTCCACTGAAACCAATGGATGCTGTCCAGCCTGGTTCTGCCCAGCACTACTCGACCCTCACACAGACCAGTGTGGCCTCAAGCCTAGTCAGAGCGACCCACAATAAATCCCGCAAGGCCCGCCCCCTACCCTGGTTTGCCAGTATGTGCATCAGACCAGTCCAGTCTGTCCCACATCCCATTCGGCAATTGTACATGTCAATGCATTTTGCAGCTTAGTTCCATCTAACCAGCTCAACTATCCAGCCCTCACGGATGCTGTTGGCTGTCTCTGTCTAGCCACCCCGGTTCCTGTTCTACTTTGTGTGCCCTTCCGTGGGGGTGGTAACTCAAGAGGGAGGAGCCCTCTATTTCCCTCCCTGGCCACTCCCACTCCCGGATTATGCACTCTCCAGGTGGTTCTGTGGCTTAACTTGACAGAATTAGCCCTCAGTGTCAGCAACTGCTGTGGCTAAGCCCAAACAACCCTCACCCACTCTGATTGCAGATTACACCAGTAGGGTCAATCAGCCAGCCTGGTTTTTCCCTGATCTGGTCCACATGCAGTGCACAGGTGTTATAGCCCTGCCTAGTCTGGTCTGCCCCCATCCCACCTCACGCTCTCCAGTGGGAGTAGCTGTCCAACAAGGGAACCACCCCTTTTTCCCCTGCCGGCTCTGCCCCCTCCCTTCTTGGTTGTCACATGTGCTGTTGGGTGCTGTGGTCACATCCAGCACAGGCAACCTCACCTTGGCTTTCTGTGTTGTGTACCGCTTTTGTTGCAACCAAACCTGGCTCGACCCACACTGTTCTGGTGTCTGGATTAGCCAGTGGATGACGAGAACTGATTCAGCCTGATCTGCACCCAACCCTTGCCAAATGTATGCCAGTGGGATAATTTTGATAGCCTGTTCTGGGCTGTTTCCTTTCATGCGTCTTGTGCTTACCTGCAGGGTCTGTGTCCCGCCAGAGGAGTTGCCAGGCTTCTCCATTAGAACCCCTCAGAATGCCAGATTTAGTGCACACCAGTGGGTCCACGAACCAGCACCACTCAGTTCACCTCCTGTCCCAGTAGGAATAGTGGCTTTTCCTGGCTGGCCCCCAACCCAATCTGGGTCTTGCTGTTGGATGTTTCAGCCCAGCCACAGATCATCCATACAGCTCACACATTGTTCAGTAAGGGCTGAGACCCAGCCTAGTCCATCCCACATCTACCCTGGTCCTCCAGAACACCCGAAGGTGTTGCAGTCTGGCCTGGCCCATTGCATCCAGTCCACACTTGTGCCAAGGGAGACTGCAACTGTATCCTGACCAGAACACAGCTTCTCTTCCAGTCCATGCACCCTTGGTGGGCACCTCAACCCAGCTAGGGTGTTGCCTTAGTTCCCCAACTGGTCCTGTTCCCAGCCATAGATGGTTGCTCTGACTCAGCTTGGCGCTGCCCCTCACCTGTCCCGACCCTTGCCTTAGACACTGTGGCTTAGTGTCAGTGGCTCACGTAGACCAGTAGGTGCAAGAACCTAGCTCGGTATGTCTTGTGCTCCATCCTGGTTTCTGATTTTACATATGGGCAAAGGTTTGCTCAGTTTTGCCCAGTATGCCCATTCCATTGCCAATTCATACATTGACCAGCTGTTGGAGCGACTTTGTCCAGCTTGTCCGACCCCCAAATCTGAATCACGAGTTTACCAGTTGAACTATGACCCACCAGGGGAGTTTCCCAAGTTCCTTCACTAGATCCCCTCCCAGACCTAGTTCTCATACATGCCATTGGGTTTTAGGCCAGTGCCCGGCATAGTCTGGCCTTCCTTTTGGCCTTGCATGAGCTGGTGAACATTGCAGCCCGGCCCACCCCACACCCTATTCAGAATGCACATTCGGGTTCTACTGCCTTGACCAGTTCAGACTGTTGTCAGTTCTTTAATCTGTGATTGATGACAGGCTACTTGGTCACACCTAGTTTAGTCCATCACCACTCCATCTCTTGAACTAACCCATGGGGTTAGAATTTCCATATGGTTTTGTCCACACCTCCCCCACAGAATCTTCCCCCTGATATGGTTCTTTTTTTTTTTAAGATTTATTATTTTTATTACAAAGTCAGATATACAGAGAGGAGGAGAGACAGAGAGGAAGATCTTCCATCCGATGATTCACTCCCCAAGAGAGCCACAACGGACTGGTACGTGCCGATCCGATGCCGGGAACCAGGAACCTCCTCCAGGTCTCTGATGTAGCTGCAGTGTCCCAATGCATTGGGCCATCCTCGACTGCTTTCCCAGGCCACAAGCAGGGAGCTGGATGGGAAGTGGGGCTGCGGGATTAGAACCGGCGCCCATATGGGATCCCAGGGCTTTCAAGGCGAGGATTTTAGCCACTAGCCCACGCCACCAAGCCCGCTGATATGGTTCTCTAGTGTGTTTGTTAATGTCATGGCCCTGCCTAATGTGACCAATCTCCGCTGGGTCCGTTCTGTTTCCAGGTCTGTCATCCACTTGAACCAATTGGTATTGTGTTCCAGATCAATCCTGCCCACTTCTTACTCCATTTTCATGCAAACCAGTGGGAGCTACAGCCTAGTTGGGGCGTCTCCCCATAACCCCCCACCAGGCCTGCTCCCTTCCCTAGTTCCCATGCATGCCAGTATGTACCACAGGCTTGTTTAGTCTGTCCCACATCCCATTAAGCTCTGGTACTTGTCAATGGGCATTGAAACATGGTTCAACTCAACTAACCTACTATCCAGGCCACACACATACTGGCAGGTGCCTTTCTGTCTAGCCACCCCTGTGCCTGTCCTGGTTTTCATGCTCTCCAGTGGGAGTAGCTAACCATGAAGGAGGTGCCCACTATCTGTCTACTAGGCCACTCCAACTTCTGGATTATGCACTCTCCAGGTGGTTCTGGCATTTAACTTAACAGAATTGGCCCTCGGTGCCAGCCTCTGCCATCTGATGTGGCAAAGCCCAACCAACCCTCACCCACTCTAATTTCCTGATTTCTGTTTTTTTCTGTGAGTTGAGGATTGCTTGATCCTACCAAGTCCACCCCCTTCTGGGTGCATCTCGGCCCACCCACATCCTATTTTAGGATGCACCTTCGGGTGGTGCTGCCTTGACCTGCCAGATTGCCATCGGTTTCTTTACCCATAAGTGATGGTAGGTGCCATGGTCACGCCTAGCTTAGCCCATCGCCACCCCAACTCATGAGCTAGCCTGTGGGACTTGTATTTCCATAGGATTGGGCTCACCTTTCCCCCATAGAGTTTACCCCTCGACTAAATTCTCTCACTCACTAGTTGGTATCTTGACCCTGCCAAATGTGACCAGTCCACTATTCCACCACCCAGTCAAGTAATGGTACATAGCCCTACCAGACAGGCCCCCATCCACAGCTTTGGTGTGGACTGGTGTGTGGCATTCAGTGATGCTTTATGCTAACAACCCATCTCAGGATTCCTAATTTGGCTGGTGAATCAGTCTGGCCCAAATAGATCTTTTGTATATTCCCCTTGAAGTCATCAGGTCTCAGTTCCACTCTTGCCCTGAAGTTTCCTGACCATGTTATTGGTAATCACGAAGAATTCATGTCTCACCTATACTAAAGCTGGCCTTATTCATGGGTGTCCCTAAGCAGCTATTTCATATTGTAAGAACCCCAGAGCTTGCTGCTGGGCCACCAGCATGCAGAGCCTGGCACCAGTTGATGCACTGGCCGCCCAAATCCAAGGACTCAGTCCCTGCCTTTCGGCAGCGACCTTGGCCTGAGTCCCCTGCATAAGATCCCACCCGGCAGGGGCATCCCGCCACAGCCACACTGTGGGGAATTGCAAGCTGCCCCCATCCCCAAGGTCCGGAATCCTGGAATTCTGACAAGTTTTAATTTACTAACGTTCTGACAGATGTTTGAATCACTTCCAGGTGATGGAGAAGTTTAGTCTGGGCTCAAAATCCTATTTACCTCAGTAAAAGAGGGCATTTTGGAGTATGGTATGGTGGCCATGCAGCTAAAGTCCTTACCTCGAATGCTCCAGGATCCCATATGGGCTCTGGTTCTAATCCCAGCTGCTCTGCTTCCCATCTAACTGTGTTTGTGGCCTGGGAAAGCAGTTGAGCATGGCCCAAAGCTTTGGGACCCTGTACCCACATGGGAGACCTAGAAGATCTCGTTGATCATGGTTTTGGTTCAGCAAAGATCTAGCCATTGTAGTCACTTGGGGAGTGAATCATCAGACACAAGATTTTCATCTCTGTCTCTTTTCCTATCTATCTTTCTATTTATCTGTTTGACTTTGCAATGAAAATAACTACATAATTAAATAGGGAATGTTTGTGTTTCATCAACACTCGATGTTCAGCTGTGACTTGATATTTACACTGTGTGAGCATTATGAAGAGAACTTTCAGTTTTTGTTGGCACTTTCTCAGGAACATAAAGCAGAGCTTGGTATTTGGACAATGCAGCATGTGGACACCATGTTGACTCATGAAGCTGTATGCTCAAGATTCCAGTTTTCCTGACTGCAGCAGAGGTCATAATAATGTTTGGTCTCTTCTCCATGCATAGCTTTGAAACTTTAGTTTATTAAGCCCGCAGCTATTTACGACCAGAATATTGAACGTATTTTATGTATTTATTTGTTAACAAGTAGTTCGGGGAGAGGAGATTCAGCTTTGATGTGCTTGTGTACTCTGCAAATGCCTTCAATATCCATGACTACACTGGGTCAGAAGCTCAGAAGTTCAACTGAATCCAGGTCTTCTGAGTAGAATGGAGGTACCCTGTTAGATGAGCTATCCCTCATGCAGCCTAGGATGTGTAACAGTGGAAATTTAAAGTGAGGAGGCAGGCCCAGATATGTGACACAGATACTCAAATATAAGGGAAATGACTTAGCTACTATGCTGGAACGCACGTCCATATGCAGTTATTATAATATCCTGGGTCGGGGCACAACTAAGTAGCCTAGCAGTTAAAGATCTTGCCTTGTAACAAAGGAATCCCATATGGGCACTAGTTCTAATATTGGTGGCCCTGCTTCCCTTCAACTCCCTGCTTGTGGCCTGCAAAAGCAGTAGAAGATGGTGCAAATCTTTGGGACCCTGCGCCCTTGCAGGAGACCCAGAAGAGGCTCCTGGCTTCTGGCTCCGCACTGGCTTAGCTTAGGCCAATGCGATCACTTGGGGAGTCAATCATTGGATGGAAGTTCTTCCTCTCTGTATATCTGATTTTTTAATAAGAACAAATATATCTTTAAAAAATAGTATGCTGGGTTCTGTGTGTAAAGGTGATATTTGCTCCTCTTGCCCATACTGTGATCCAAAACTGGAAGGTGAATTCACATGCATTCTTTCACCAATGCATTTTCTTACTCAAAAAACATACCCAAGAGTGACCTACATTTTTGAGAACAAAAGAGATTAACTGATGTCTTTAGCTTCTTAATTCTGTCAGAAGTCTAGAAATTTCATGAGATCTAGAGAAGTGAGTGGATGGATCCCTGCGAACCTCACAGCTTTCCTCAAGTCTCAGTTTCCTCAAGTGCTTATGGAGGAAAATAATTGCTGGTTTAGGAGATTTATGGAGACCACAAAGGCCCAGGAAAATTCTTCACAGTGACAAGGGTTGCGTCATATTTGTAGACAAGGTTAAGCCACCGGGTTTCCACAATATTATGGAAACTCCAGATTGCCTTTGAATTCTGCACTTCAAATGTCTTCTCTCTTTTTCTCCCAGGTACCTGCAAATTTTGAGATTCTGAATAATTAAAGTATAATAGTATTAAGCTAGTTGTAATTGCATTTTGTTCAATTTACTTCAAATGTATCGATATCAAGTTTACTCTGTTTACAATAATAATCACATATCATTTCATTTCCCTTCACAGGGTATCTGGGATTTAGACATGAAATGTTTAACAAAATATGGAAATATGTGGGGGTGAGTATTTGGAAAACTTCCTCATTCTGGTGAGGTACTCACTGTATAAGGGACAATCTTAGTTCAGAGCCTTTTGACATAAGCGTATCCAGGGTAAAGTTGTAAAGGCTTATTCTACCAAAGACTGCATATACCCCAGGTGTCAGTGTTTGAATTTGGTGTAAATGTTGTAGGTCATCGACGTTTTAAGCTGTTGTTGGCCAAGGGGCCCCAATCTGAACAGGGCATGGTTGTTTTATATTTTGGTTGCTTTTGGATCAATAATTGGGTATAATACATTTTTCCAGGACATTCTAATATGCGTTGTGTCTGCGTGATAGCATATCTTCTGTCTGTTGATTCCTTTTATTTATTTTTTGATGGTTATTTTATATTTTTTATTATCTTTTGGACAATCTTGACATAGTTAATTATGGTAAAAAGGTTCAAGGGCTACAGGGAAGTGGGTAAGACTATTATTTCCATATTGTTTCCTTCATGTATCTGAGGTAAAGGAGGTTATTAAGGGAGAGGCCCCACCCAGTTTCCCACCAACCCCAAGTCCCGGTTGCGGGGCATGCTCTGAGATACTTGCTTAAGTGGTTTTGATAGTTCACCAGTCATGAATCGCTGCCAGTCTTGCCACTCCAAGCACTATGAGGTCGTTGAAG
This sequence comes from Ochotona princeps, assembly GCF_030435755.1. NCBI lineage: Eukaryota > Metazoa > Chordata > Mammalia > Lagomorpha > Ochotonidae > Ochotona > Ochotona princeps. The sequence goes on along the minus strand of NC_080855.1, from coordinate 35,813,353 downwards.
AATCTACTGGTTGACACAGTCCAACATAGAGACTTTGTTTGTCCAGTATTTCGCTGCCAACATATAGCTGAGGTGGTTGATTGACTTGTTCTTTCTTCTTTCTTTTCTTGGTTAGGGTTCTGAGTCTGCCATTTCAATTGGGGAGATCTCCAAAGAAACTTTGTCTGAGGTGTTCCCAGACCAGATTCTTGTTTGTTCTAGCAAGCACAGGGCCCGGCACAGTCCATCACCATGATCAGCTGGTGGTTGCAGTTGTTGGTTTGGGTCTGTTTTCAGTCCCGACTTGCACTGGAACCAATGTTGCAGTCCAGCCTGGTTCTGCCCAGCACATGCTCGGCTCTCACATAGACCAGTGGGAGCTGCAGCCTAGTTGGAGAGACCCACAATAACCCCCATCAGGCCCACCCCCCTACCCTGGTTTGCCAGTATGTGCAGCAGACTAGTCCTGTCTGTCCCACATCCCATTTGGCTCTCGTACATGTCAATGGATATTGAAGCTTAGTTCCATCTAACCAACTCAACTATCCAGCCCTCACGGATGTTGTTGAGTGCCTCTCTGTCTAGCCACCTCAGCCCCTGTCCTATTTTTCATGCCCTCCCGTGGGAGTAGTGACCCAAGAGGAGGAACCCACTATTTCCCTCCCCATTCTCTCTCAGTCCCGGTTTATGCACTTTTTGATTGGTTCTGTGATTTGATTTGACAGAGTTAGTCCCCAGTGCCAGCTTCTGCCAGCTGATGCTGCGGCTAAGCCCAAACAACCCTCACCCACTCTAATTTATGCTTGCACCAGCAGGAATAATCAGCCCAGCCTGGCTTTTCTCTGATCTAGTCCACATGCAGTGCACAGGTGTTGTAGCCCTGCTTAGTCTGGTCTGTCCCCATTCCAGCCCACGCTCTCCAGTGGGAGTAGCTGTCTGGCGAGGGAACCACCCCTTAATACCCTTGCTGGCTCTGCCCCCTCCCTTCCTGGTTCTCACATGTGCTGGTTGGGTGCTGCAGTCACATCCAGTACAGGCAACCTCACCCTAGCATTCCATATTGTGCATTGGTTTTTGTCGCCACCAAACCTAGCTCGATCCACACTCTGTTCTGGTGTTCAGATTTGCCAGTGGATGACATGAACTGATTCAGCCTGGTCTGCCCCCGACCCATGCCAAGTGTATGCCTGTGGGAAACTTTTCATTCTTAGGGTGGGGGGCGGCCTGAAACTTCTGCAGGGTGGCGACGGCAGGAGGCGCCCCTTGGAGGTGGAATTCGGCCAGGGACCCAGGCCAAAGCGGATGGTGGGCGGGCCCTTGGCTTTGGGCGAGCTCTGAGGTCTTTATGATATGGAATAGCTGCTTGGGGACACCCATGAATAGGGCCAGCTTTAGTGTAGGTGAGACAGGATTCCTGGTGCTATCCAGGAACAGGGGCATGAAACTTTAGGGCAACAGTCATAGTTCCCCTTGCAACTAGTCTGGACTGGGACTGGATGCACCAGGCCAGGCCAGACCCCAACACCGTCTGCTGTCCTGGAGGACAGGGTAGATGTGGGACAGACTAGGCTAGGTCTTAACCCCTACTGAGCCATTTGTGAGCCATATGTGGGTATGGACGAGCCATGGCTGGGCTGAAACATCCAACAGCATGAACCAAAATGGGTTGAAAGTCAGCCAAAAAAAAGCCACTGTTCCTGATAGGACAGGAGGTAAACTGAGTAGTGCTGGCTCATGGACCCCCTGGTTTGTGCAAAATCTGGCACTGGGAGGGGTTGTGATGGAGGAGCTTGGGCAACTCTTCTGGCAGGACACAGCCCCTACAGGTAAGCGCAAGAAGCATGATAGAAACAGCCCAGAATAGGCCATGGAAGGTTTCCCACAGGCATGTTGATTGCTTTTAAGAAAGTATCTAAATCCTGTTACCTAAAGATAATATTTAAAATGTGATTTTGAAAGAATGATTATTGGTCAAGCTGGCATGGTGGTATAGATGGTTATTTCTCCACCTATTAGTCGTGGCATTTTATATGAACTCCAGTGTGTGTCCAGCTGCTGCACTTCTGATCTGACGCTCTGCTGACTGCTTGGGAAAGCAGTGGAGACTGACTCAAAAACTGGGCCCCTGACCCATATGGGAAACTAGAAAGAATCTCCTGTTCACATATTTGCTTCAGTTCAATTCTGGCATTTATGGCCAATTGGGGAGTGAATCAGAAGATTGAAAATCTTCCTTTTTGCATCATTTCTTCTCTCTGTGGAATATACCTTCAGAAAAATGAATGAGTGAATTGAATTCTTTAGAAAAGAGAGAATAACTGATAGGTACTAGTAAATATGTTGTATATATACATCATATCTATGCAATATATATGCCTATATGTATGTATTAGTCTCTGCAAGTGTATGGGTTTTTTGTTTTGTTTTGTTTTGTTTTGTTTTTCAAAAATTTAAACCAATAGTTTTAGCAAAGATAAGTATACAAATTTCTTTACTTTTTTCCCCCTGAATCTAGTGAGTAAACATAGGGTTATTTAAACTATTTGGTCTCTCTTGGGTTGATATACTTGATGACATACAGGGCACACTTTTCATTTTCAGCATTCATAAAGAGGTATAACTGATAGGATTGGAACCTATGTGCAAATGGGAGAAGACTTTGCCTCTTCCTATTTTTTTTTAAATTTCAGATCTTGTCTCATCAAACTCTTAGAGCTGGTCCAGGAGCTTCTGAGGTGACATGGCCTACAAAAGTGTTCTAAGAACATGCAGCACTGGACCTCTTTTCACTCAATCCTAAATTCCCCTTGCAGGATTTACTATTTGTCAGTCTTAAATGATTCACTTGCCTTTGTGTTTTAGTTGCATAATATCTTTTTTAAAAAAAATTGCGAGACATACAGAAAGAAGAGCATCTCTGCCATTAGTTGTTTCATGCCACCAATGCCAAAGAATGCTAGGGGTGGTAGGTGGGAGGAGCCAGGAGCATAATCCAGACCTCCCATGAGGGTGACAGGAAGCAACCACCTGTCACCTTCTGTACCTCAGGATCTTCTTTGACATAATATGGAATCTGGGGTTGGATCTTCAATTTGCACTCAGCCAATCAATGCAGTATAGGATGTGGTGACTGACTGCCATCGTCACTAGTAAGGAAATGCTCACTCCCTTATTTGACTTCATGCTGTTGTAAATTTTCTATTTTTCTTCCTGTTCTTCATCTTGTTTTATGGATTTCATGTAAAGGTATGTATGGTAGCTGTGTAAGAGACTATCATATCCAGACATGAAGACACAATGTAGTATGCATCTCAAGTTCAAAATCACAAATGGACTCACAATGAAAGTGTTACATATACCATAACAACAGGATGCTGGACTCTCTGCTACTATGTATACATATAATATCAGGATACTTAAAGAGCAGAATGTTGGACTTGTGACTGTTTATGAAGGACTTCACCATAGTAATATAGTGGAAGGGTAATCTAAGCATTTATGGAACTGTATCATAAAATAACAAAATGGGAAATTGAAAAAATAATGAAATACATAGTATTACAAAAGGGTTTGTTGAAATTGTGTATGATGAACAAACTATGCCTAAGCTGAAACTTTACCTCAAATTCAGCTTATCTTTTCCTTAGTGAAATTTGAAATTCTCTTATCTTTTAAATTCTTTGAACCTAGATCTAAGAAATGCTCTAAAATTCTTTCAAAATATTTATTGATTATGTTTTCATAATCATAATGGCAAAGAGAAACAGAGAAAGAGATATTTTCCCTTTGGGTTTTGAGTCCCTGTGTGGCCAAATAGCTTGTATGAGACCAAGAAAGGCAGGAGCCAGGAGGCTTATTCAATCTTCAACATGGATGTCAGGATCACAAACACATGGGCCATCTTCTGCTGCTTTCCCAGGCTGCTACTTGTGAGCTGATTTTAATGTTGAGCAGCCTTTCCGGTGATGATTTTCAATTGCTATGCCACCATGGCAGCAATCTAGTATTCTTTCTATATGTGTGATTTTCATGATGAGCTGTTTAGCTTCTAAATTTATTTTACTTTTCTTGAGTGATCTTGCCTTTATGAAGACAAGTGTGTCTTCTGTGGCTGGAATCTTACTGTACATCCTACTCTAACTTGAACCAAAAAGGGATGTTGCTGTGTGTTATACAAAAGGAGTATGAGAAACATGACATCAGGATCCAAGTGTGGTTCCTGGGCTTGGCTGTGGCTATTGCATTAGGCTTGTTGTGTTTAATCATTTCTGTTTTCTCGTAATAGATTGTATGATGGTCGACTGCCTGTGCTGGTCATCACTGATCCAGACATGCTGAAAACTGTGCTGCTGAAAGAATGTTACTCCAGCTTCACAAACCGACGGGTAGGCATGCTTATTATTCAGGTTTAAGTATTAATTGTTAAGCTTTTATTCTTACATATTATATAGTACCAAAATTATCAGGGAAGTTTCATGTGTGTTTCATTTTGTTTTTCATTTCATTTCATAATTAGTGTATTTCTCTAGTGGCAAGTAGAAAACAAACATTATTCAGATCAGATTTCATGTTTCACTTCTCTCTCTCTCTCTCTCTCTCTCTCTCTCTCTCTCTGTGTGTGTGTGTGTGTGTATGTGTGTGTGTATGTAGCTAGCCACATGGAGCAGATATATAGATTTGTGTAACTAGCAGCACAAACAAGATGAGACTTCTTTCATTACAGAGATTCCCTCTTACTATTTTGTTGGAGCCACAACATGCATCTCATCCATTACTTTTAATAGATTCCTTAATAGATTCCCTATAAGAATTTTTACTTTTTTACTTAGATTTTGCCTAATGTTCATTTTATTTTTTCAAAGCTGAAAGAAAAAATATTTATTTAAATTTTTAATTTTTAAAACTGTTTTTTGGATAAAGTTTAGTTGGCGCTGGAGTCTCTTCCCTTTCCTCCAAGTTCTCTCCCCTCTCCTCTTTTATCCCCTCCAATCTCACAATGTGTGTCTTCCATGAATTTTCCCAAGTCCATTATGATGCCACTGGAGTGTTTCCCAATCATGTAGGAGACAATGTCCCTCTTCTCACTATTGCTTGTACTGCCCATAAATAAGGGCCCTGGTATACAAGAATTAACTCACAACAAAATGACTGACAGTCTCATGCATGCCTTTTGTTCATTGTGCTTTTGATATCAAATCTAAAAATTATTTGCCTAGCACTTCTGTTTTTTTTTTCAATTTTATGGCTATGTTTTATGCATATAATCTATTTTGACCTAATATTTATGTCAGGTTTGAGGTTTAGACTAGTGTTAATTTTGGAGTATGTGCTACCCAATTGTTTCAACACTCCTTCACTCACTTCCTCAAATTGCTTTACCACCTTTGAAAATCAGTTAGTAGTGATTGTGTGGGTCTAGGTTTCATCATCTGTTCTGTTGTACTGATCACTCTGTCTAATCCTCCAATAATGCCATAGTGTCTTGGTAATGGTAGCTCTATAATAACCCTTAACATGTGAAGTGAATTCTCCCATTTTATTTTTCAGAACTGGCTTAGCTGTTCTTGGTCTCTCGTCATTCCATACAAAGTTAGGATAGCTCATTTTTATCTACAACAAACCACAGATGAGCTGTGTTAGAGTCTGTGTCCTTAGAGTTGTGAGTCTGTCAGTCTATAACCATAGCATGCCTCTCCATTGTGTTAGGTTTCGTGGATTCCTTTCATTAACATATTGCTATCAGTATATATATATATATATATATATATATATATATATATATATATATATATATATATATTCTATCTATCTACCTATCATCTCTCTATATATATCAGCATCTATATCTATATCTGTATCTGTTAAACTTTCTACTTAAATTGTTTATTTTTATCAGGAGTGATTGAAATTGTATTTGTATGATGTCTTCATAAGCTTTTACATGAAGGTGATTTCTGTGCATTGGTTTTGTGTTCTGACTGATGGGAATGGGAAATATTGAGTTTCCCCATTACATTGTGTACTGACTGAAAGTCTTTTCTTCTGTTCTTTTTGTATAACAGCATTTTTTTCTTAATTAAGTTGAAGAAATTTGCTGTATTTCTGTATTTAGGTTTTTTATGCACAAGTATTGGAAATGTTCATTTTAAAACAAAGTATAGTTTTACAAGTTGGAAAAAGTTTCCTAGAATTTTGAATTGCTAGGCCAGTCTGAGGATGGTCGATATAATTGTCCTTTTCCTTTTTTCTTTGTGGTGTGAGACAAATGGACTTCCATGCAATCTCATATTTCTTCAGAATAGCAAATAAGTTTATTTTTTAAAGATTTATTTATTTTGTAATTGAAGGGCAGACTTTACAGAGAAAGAAGGTGAGACAGAGAGGGAAGTCTCTCATTTACTGGTTCTCTATAAATGGCTGCAATGGCCAGAGTGAATTTAATCAAAGCTCAGATCCAGGAGCTTCTTCTGGATCTCCCATGTTAGTGCAGGTACCAGATGACTTCACCATTCACTGCTGTGTCTCTAGGGTATATGCAGGAAGCAGGATCAGAATGCTGATCTAGCATGTAAGGGTTGATATAGGATTTCAGAACTGCAATGAGTGAAGGTTAGCATGCAGTGCCAAATACTGGCCTCACAATAGGTTTGCAGTCTCAGAGGTATTATCTACCTTAAAAAGTGATCATAAAAACTATGTTTTTGGTTGCAAATAATACATTTTTTTATTTTACTGTATGTTATTTTAATAAAAGTAGAATTAACTGATCAGGTAGTGAAAATGTTTACATGTTAACATGTTTAGACTTTAATTTTGTAAAGGATGTTTCATTTAAATATGCCAGAAACCTGTTCCTGAAAAAGATGGTGGCAGGAGAGAAAGAATGAAACAAAGAGTGAAAGAGAGCAAGAGTGAGACTTAGAGCATGAGTGTCCATCCATTGGTTCACTCCCAGATTGCTGCAATGGCCAGAGTTTGGCCCATATGAAGATCAGAGCCAGGAGCTTCTTCTTGGTTTTCCACATGGATGCAGGAACCAGAACACTTTGGTCATTCTCCTTTGCCTTCCTCTGCCATTAGCAGAAATCTGGATTACAAATAGCACAGTAGGTGCAGTTATGGGGTCCCACTGATACTGTTCCTTGTATTTTCCTGTATTTTTCTTTATGCCAGGGCTTATGAGTTTTTCTTTTTCAGTGTTTCATTCAATAAAAAAATAAGTTGTTGTGATATATAGATGTGCCACTCTGTATCAGATGCTGAATCTTATTACAACACAGTGTTATGGTGCCTGCCATTCAACATCCTTCTCTATTTCCTCTTGCAGTGCTTCAAAGCCTCCTTTTGGTTCAGAATGTGTTATAAAAATTCTACACATGAGAGAAACGTTTGGTGTTTGCTTTTCTGTGTAATGTTTATTTGTTTTAATATAATAAGCTTCCATTCCATCCATTGTGCTGTGAATAACAGGATTTCAGTGTTTAGTTCTTTGTTTGATACTATGATTTCATGGTTTGGTGGGGGAATAAATATCTCAAAGCAGAATATCTAAACCCAAATGAAATGTATTTTTACTTTTTAAGGAACGTTCTCTTCTTGTATCGGTTGTTGTTCATGTGCATGTTTTTGTGTATAGAGAGTAGGGCAGAGTGGAAAACAAAATTGTTTCAAAGAAACATACAGGCTTTTTTGGCCATCTGGATGTCCACCAGCAATTCATTTCTGTTGTGCTCTATATTAGAGGATGTTTCTGTTTCTGTTTAGTCTCCTGGAATGACAGATTCTCTGATATATGGCAAATTGATTTTTATAGGAAAACGGAAAATAAATGCCTCAGAACATAGCACATCTACTCTCTTATGAGGCTAGGCATTTAGAATAATATTTATGAGCACATAATCTTAGCATACCAAATGGTAGACTTCTACTAAGTAGTTTGAAATGCCTGATGTGTGTGTAATAAACATTTATAACAGTGATGATCTTCAGAACTTATGCTGGGCAAAATGTCTTTATTTGAATTTTAGCCTTTTGGACCAGTGGGATTTATGAAAAGCTCCATCACCAATTCTAAGGATGAAGAATGGAAGAGAATAAGAACACTGTTGTCTCCAACCTTCACTAGTGGAAAAATCAAGGAGGTAATAAATTAGTATATGTTAATTACAAACTTAACTGAGTCTGGAAAAAAAATGGAAAGACAATCCTAGTCCATTTGAAGCGGAAAGTTTATTGGCACCAATGTTCCTTAAACTGACCTTTTCTCTTTATAATCTAGAAGAGAATTGCATTCATTAAAAATGTTGATGAACTACATCTGCTTTGATAATCCAATCCTTTTGACTTGAATATTTACTTTTAACTATGGAGGAAGTGGTGTATATAGACTCATTTTGTCACTCCTGCTTCATTAGAAAACTATTTCCTTATGTGACCTGGATCTCTGCATCTCACTGTGGCTGGTGTTGTGTGTGTGTACTTAGATGCTACCCATCATTGCCCATTATGGAGATGTGTTGGTGAAAAACTTGATTCAGGAAGCAGAGAAAGGCAAGCCTGTCAATTTTAACAAGTAAGTAAGAATGTATTTGTGGGGTTCTGGGCTCTTTCAGTACATGGCATGGAGTTGAAATTTTCCTTCGGGAATCCCTAGAGTTGAACATACGAAAGAGTGTATGTTGTGTTACAACTCCAGTGATTCCACCAGAAAGGATAACATACAACACAAAGGAAGTTGGGGATAGACTGGGTTTTCTTGGACTAGAGCACATAATAGTTACCAGCTTGGCTGTCACTTTGGCTATTTGAGAGACAAAATTCATGTGTAGAAAGAAGGAATATGATTCTGTGGAAGTTTTTTGTTCGTTTTGTTTTGTTGTGTTTTGTTTAAGATGGTATGGAATTGGGATTGTGAACTAAGGGAAGAATTTGGTACAGATCGGGAAGCAGGGTCTATGCCAGGAGAGTCCCAGTGTGTATGTGTGTGTGTGTGTGTGTAGGAAGAACCAAAATGCCTTCATGGAATTGCTGATTACATTAGAAAAATGCTAAATACTGAAGTATATCTTTTACTTCAAATTTCTTGAATATGTGGAGAGAGAAGGCCCAGAAAAGCCTTTGGGGATGGCAACAAAATAATTTGCTGGCTAAACTTGAATATTTATTTATATTATATATATACATTTGGTGTGACGAAAGAACTAGAACGAGATATATTCTGTGTCCTGATCCTAAACATCTGCAACAACTAGGGAATGGTCAAGCTTAAGCCAAGAGCTAGGGATTCAATCTAGTCTCACCTGGGGGTGGAATGACGCAAGTGCCTGACTTAATACATGGTATCTCCAAGAATGTGAATTTGCTGGAATTTATTAGTGGAGCTGCTATTTGGACAGAGGACTAACATATGAAATACAGCATCAAAATTAGCATCATTTGAAATTTTTGAAAATTTTGCTCTCCCAGTCAGAATGTACTAACTTTGAATTATTCAGGAGTCTGCTTTGTAAACTATGAATTCCTGGAGAAGCAGATAGCATTTCACACAGTTATGTATGCATTCTTCTTGTTAATAAGTTTAATGTAGTGTTATTATATTTAACCACAGTCATCCTTGGATATACCTTTTTAAGGGAATTCTACCCTCAGGGCCACCTCAGATTCTGGAGATGGAAAAGAGGGTGTATTTTAGAGCTTTGTAAATGAATGAAGGGAAGGATTGATTGTTCTGTAATTCAGATCAGAGTGTTGATATTTAGTAATGTGTTAGGAAAAAATCATCTTTCCAGAAAGCTTCTAAGGTGAGGGAAGATCTGGCTGAGCGCCATCTTCATGAGTTCCAGGGCAGAGTGAATTATTCCAGCTATCCTGCTAAAGCTTAGGTCTTACATCCAAATACAGAGTTCTGTAACCTGTTTGATTATGGTCTTTAACTCTGCTTGAGCTTAGATGCATCTCTAATTTTACTAGAGTCCCTGCTACCCAGGGCAAAGACAACTGTATCTTCCACCCTTGATATGTTTGAATGTGAATGACAGTAGTAATGATCATTCTGATGATCTAGATGGTAGTTCTATTTTTTAAAATAAAGATGTTTATCTCAATGAGACAGAGAGAGAGAGAGAGGTAGAGAGGGAGCTATCTTCCATTTGCTGGTTCACCAGACTAGGTTGTTTGAACGCATGCATGTCCTGCATGTGTGATAGGGAACCAAGCTGTTAAACTACCAGCTTTTGCATTCTGGGATGTGTTAGCATGAAGCTAGATCAGAAGTGTGGTCGGCTGGATTGAAACAGAATTCTGACTGGTGATATGTGCTTACTAAACTTCAGCCACTGAGCCTCAATGCCTGCCTCCAGATGTGGTCCAGGAATTGTTTGGCTCTCTGCTGTTTTGCTTGACATGTGCTTTCTCAGCACTTCCTGCTACATGTGTGGCTCAAGAATGGCAAGTAGCTGCTTTTTTTAATTGTCCTTGTATCTCTCTCCACAGAATCTTTGAGGCATACAGCATGGATGTGATCACTGCAACATCATTTGGAGTGAACATTGATTCCCTTAGAAACCCACATGATCCTTTCTTAAAAAAACTCAGGAGGCTATTAAATCTTAATTTCTTTAGTCCTTTACTTTTCTCAGTCAGTAAGTATTGCAGCATTTCTTCCTCTTTTTAAAATGTCTTGAGAAGTAATTCAGAAGCAACAATGTACCCATTTTAAATGTACAGTTGTCATCACTGTTGCCAATTCTAGAATATTTTTGTCACTCCAGCAATTCTGTTCCTTCCCTCATCACTCCTTGCCCCTGTACCACTAATCTTTTATCTCCAGATAGTGACTATTTCTTAAATTGTGTTCAAATGGAATTGTGTAATACATGTTCCCTTGTGATTGGCTTATTTCAATCATTGTTAGGTTCTCAATGATTTTCTATGTTGATGTGTGTGTGTCATAACATCATTTCTATGTAGCAGCAAGTAACATTATTCCATTATGTAACTTTTCATTTTTTTTAATCAATGGATTCATTAGTTGTTGGGCATTTGAACTTTTATTACTTTGGCTTGAAAACTGTGTTCATTCTTTAAAAATTTATGTTAAATTCATGATTTTATATCCATTTCAATCTTTTGAATGTAAGTTCAGTGGTAGAATTTGTGGCAATAATTCTATTTAGCTATTTCAGTAATTTTCAAGGATTATCTATAAAACCTGTATAATTTTGCTTTCTCACCCAGAGTATGTAAGGTTCCAACTTTTTCTCTTCCTTGCCAGTGCTTGACTCTTCCATCGTTTTCGTCATATAGCCTCTCTAGTGAATAGAATTCATAACCCATTTTGGTTTAAATGTTCATCCTCAAATTGATAATCACATTAACCAACATTTACCATTTTCATGCCTTCTCTCAATAATTGTCTACTCAATTTCCAGTGTCATAATACTTGAATTATTTTTTCTGTGTTTTTGAGTTGCAAGAAATCTTTATATTTTAGATAAATCTCCTGACAGATAAATTGGTTGTAAGATTTCTCCTGATTTTTATCTTTTACCACTCTTGACAGTTTCTGTGTAAGTGTGAATCATTTTTTGTTTATTCCAGTTTTATTAATTTCTAACTAATTTTTATCTTATAATACAATTCCATAGATGCTTGAATTTCTTTTACCCCTCTTCATACCCTCACTCCTCTGATTTTCCCTATATTATTGCAATAGTACATTGATTAATAAGCAGTCATATGTCACTCATTTGCTATTTAGACATGCCTTGATACTGCAGGTATAGAAATGGCAAAGGGTGCAGCATCCTACTTTTCCCTGTTCTGTGGGTATCTTTTAGCTGTATAGCTAGTAGCTGGGTAAGTGCAAATGATTAACTTCTGGTGATGTAAAATTTGTGTTTCCTTTTATTGTTTGTGATTTGGGTATCAATTCTAGGAATCCCTTTCCAAGTCTGAAACCATGAACTCAACCCTTATGGCTTTTATGCTAGAATTGTATAGTTTTATATCTGCTGTTGATGCATTTAAGGTTTTAAAGATTTATGTTTATTGATTTGAATGACAGAGTTACAGAGACAGCGAGTGAGGTTGGGTGTAGAGGTGAGAATGAGGGATTGAGAAATTTTCATCTCTGATATGGCTTATTTCCTAAATTGCCTCAAATACTGGGGGCAGGGCAAAGCCAAATCCAGGAGTAGGAGCTCCATGAATGTCTTTAAATGGTGCATGGGCCTGAGAACTTGTGCCATTTTCTGCTGCATTTCCAAGGTACATTAGCAGTAGCCTAGATGGGAATTGGTTTAAGCAGGACTTGAACCAGAACCCATATGAAATGCCTCTGCTGCAGAAAATGACTTAGTTTCTCACAGCACAGTGCCAGTCCTTGAAGTTACCTTTGTACAGAATAATAAATAAGGGCCTGACTCTTTTATTTTGGTCTGTCACTATCCAATTGTACCAGCACTAAATGTTGAACTGAATAGCCCCATCGCTTATACATTGCTTTTGGCAGTATAGACATTTTAATGATATTGATTTTACCTATCCAGGAGCATGGGATGTTACTCCATCTTTCGAAATCTTGTTCAATTTCTTTTTTAAGAAGTTTGTAGTTTTTCTCAAATAGGTCTCCTACATTTTTGGTTAGATTAATTTGTAGATACTTCATACTTTTCTCTGTTATTATGAATGGTATCTTGCTGGTTAGATCTTTTTGCAAATTTGGGCTATTAGCATACACTATGGCTGTTGATTTTTGTTCATTAATTTTGTACCCTGCCACTCTACCGACTCTCATATAAGTTCTTGTAGTCTCTGTATTGAGCCTCTTGGCTCTTTTATATAAAGAATCATGTCATCTGCATATAGTGAAAGCTTGATTTCTTCGTTTCCCATTTGGATTCCTCTGATTTCTTTTTCTTGTCTTATGGCCTCAGCGAGTACCTCTAGAACTATGTTGAATAGCAGTGGAGAAAGTGGACATCCCTGTCTTGTTCCAGATCTCAGTGGGAAGGGTTCAGTTTTTCTCCATTCAGTATGATGCTGTCATTGGGTTTTTCATATATTGCTTTGATTATGTTGTGAGTTTTTCCATCTATGCCTACCTTGGTTAGGGTCTTTAGCATGAAATGGTGTTGGATTTTTCTTTGTCTATTGATACTATCATGTGGTTCTTATTTTTTAGTTTTTGGATGTGGTGTATCACATTTATGGATTTCCGGATGTTGAACCATCCCTGCATTCCAGGGATGAATCCTACTTGATCTGGATGAATGATCTGTCTGATGATCTTTTGAATTCTCTTGGCTAGGATTTTGTTGAGTATTTTAGGATTGATGTTCATCAGAGAGATAGGTCTGTAGTTTTCCTTCTCTGTTGGTTCTCTGTCTGGTTTGGGGATTAAGGTAATGTTGGCTTCGTAGAATTATTTGGGAGGGTTGCTTCCTTTTTGTTTTGTTGATCTATCTATTGTTGTTAATGGGGTGTTAACATCACCCACAATTATTGTTTGCATATGTATGTCTCCCCTTAAGTCCTTAAGCAATTGCTTCACTTAGTTAGGCACTTGGAATTTGGTACATATATGTTCACGTTAGTAATTACTTCCTGATGGATCGATCCCTTAACCAATATATAATATTCTTCCCTGTCCTTTTTGAGGTTTGTCAGATTAAAGACTATATCATCTGACATTGGGACAGCTACTCCAGCCTTTTTTTCTTGTCTATTGGTGTGATATATCTTTTCCACCCCTTCACTTTCAGTTTCTTCACATCTTTTTTTGGTTAGATGTGTCTCTTGCAGGCATCATATGTTTGCATTCTGTTTGATGATCCATTCTGTTAATCTGTGTCTTTTGATTGATGAGTTTAGGCCATTTGTGTTTAGGGATAATATTGAGAGGTTGTGATTTTGAGCTGCCATATGTGCGTGTAAACGTGCAAGTGTGTATTTGCATCTATTAAAATCTCTGATTGGTTGACTTTCCTTGTATGGATTTTAGTGGGGAGGTCTTCCCATTTGCCATCTTTGATTTTGGTTTTTAGTTTTTCTTTCTGGGTTTAGCATCCTCCTGAGGAGTTTTTCTAGAGCTGGTTTCGTGCTGATGTATTCTTCGAGTTTCTCTTTACTGTTGAAGGATTTAATTTCATTTACAAATACAAATGAGAGCTTTGCTAGGTATGTTATTCTCGGTTGGCAGTTGTTTTGTTTCAATATTTGAAATGTTTTATCCCAATCTCTCCTTGCTTGGAGTGTTTCTTCTGATAGATCGGCTGTGATTCTGATTTGCCTTCCTCTGAAAGTAATCTTATCCTTTCTTCTTACTTGTCTTAGAATAGTTTCCTTGTATTCGCATGAAGGGAGCTTGAGGACTACATGTCTGGGTGAGGCTCTCTTTGGGTTGAATCTGTTGGGGGTTCTCTATCCTTCCTGGATTTGTGCTGGATTTATATTTCCAGTGTTCTGAAAGTTCTCCTGTATTATCTCATTGAGCACCCGTTGTAAGCCTATCTCTTTCTCCACTCCTTCGGGAAGGCCTATTATTCTTACATTTGATTTTTTTGAGGTTGTCTTTCATTTCCTGTATGGACCTATTGGCTTTCTCCAGATTTGTCTCCAACTGTTTGATGAGCTGCTGCCTTTCATTCTGATTGTCTTCCAATTCTGATATTCTGTCCTCTGCTGTATTCATTCTGTTGGTTAGGCTCTCAATTTTCTGCTCTAGATCGAGGATTCCCTTTTTGATTTGAGTTGTTTTTGCAGAGACATGGTTTTTTAATTCCTTGGACTCTTCCCAGAGCTTCTCGCTGTCTGATGAATTTTATCACTAATTTCTTAAATTCCTTATTTGGTAATTCCTCTTTGTCTTCATCTTGCATCTCTGATATTGAGATTAGTCTTTTTTTGGGGGGAGAGAGTGCTTGGTCTTTCTTCTGAGTCATTACTTTTCTGATACTTCTCATTGTTTTGTTATTTCTTGTCGTTTTGGAATTTTAATCTCTGACTTGCTTGTCCACAGCTGCTGCCCTCAGTGCTGTAGCCTATAGGAGGTGTGATGCAGCTGCTGCTGCATGGAACGTTGGCATAAGCGTAATTCTTCTTACTCTATTGTTGACAGCAGGTGATGGTGGGGTGGGTGTTGGCTTGTTTCATTTGCGCCTGGGTTTATATCTCTGCAATCTAGTTCCATTGCAGCTAGTTGGCTAGGTGTTGTCTTGCGTATGCCAGTGGGGATAGGGTATAGATGAGAGACTTTGCAACCTCGGGCTTCTTATCTTTGCTTTGGGCAGATATAGAGCTTGTGGTTCCATACCCTACTATGCCCTCACAAACGTGCTCCCCTGTTGGGAAGCACACTGCTATGGCCCTGCTTGCCTGTGCTTCTTCCCTGATCAGCAGATCTGTTGGGTGTCACCACTGCCTCAGGGGCTCTAGCTGAGCACAATAGAGGATTCTGCCTGATTCTCCAACTGCTTGTTGCTTGGAGTCTGTAGTTCACAGCCCCGAGCTGGGTCAGGAGGCTCTGCGGCCCAGCCCTGGTGCCAGGCCCCTTCCCCTGCAACTCCCACTCAAAGACGCTGTGCTTCTGGGAGACACAATATTGTGTCCCCGCTTGACCACGTAGGCAGACTCTGCTGAGTAGCCTCCGGAGCTTGGATCCAGCACAGCAGGAGGTTCTGCCCCAGCCTCTAGCCGCCCGTAGCTGCTGGGAAACACACTATTGTGTCTCTGCTAGTCCACGTTAGCAGACTCTGCTGAGCAGTGTTCCTCCTCTGGAGCTTGGATTGAGCACAGCAGGGTGTTCTGCCCCAGCCTCTAGCTGCCCACCGCTAGGTATCCACAAACCCTGAGCTTGCTAGGAAAGCTCTGTGGATCCAACCCCAGTGCCCTGCTCCTCTCCCCGGAGCTTTCTGTCAAAAGTGCTGCCCGCTGGGGTTGGCAGATTTTTGAGCAAAGTCCCGCCTCTGGGGTTTGAGCTGAACAAAGCAGGCTAATCCGCCTGAGTCTTCAGTTATTTGCTGTGCCCAGTTCACAACTCTGCCTTACTCCCATGCGAGGCTTCTTTCCCTGTTGCACTCTCTCAAAGGAGCGGAGCTGTGGAAGGCACGTAGCCGTGCCCCTGCTAGCCTGTCCTACTGTCCAGGTTGGGAGGCTCTGCCGAGTGTTGCCCAGCCTCTGGGGCTCTGGCTGAGCACAGCAGGAGATTCCACTGGAGTCTCTAGCAGCTAGTCCACAATTTGGAGCTGATTCGGGGATTCGTGCGACCTAGCCCCAGAGCGCAGCTCTAATCCCCTCTGCACTCTCTCAAAGCTGCTGACCTGTTGGGAGGCGCGTTGCTGAAAAACACACCCTGCTTGTCCTCTACCTCAGCACGGGTTGATGACCCCTATTTTCAGTCCTGTAGCTACCTTTAGGGTCTCCAGCACTCCAGTGGCCTGTGACCCTGCAGGTGTGGGTACTTTTTTTTTTTTTTTTTTTTTTTTTAGCTTCCTTTGTCTTCCCTGAGTCAGCTGAGACTCCGCTGCCTTCCCCCTGCCTGGGACCATGACTCACCAAGTTTCATGCAGTGTGCTGTCTTTCCTTTCTGTCGTTTTATGGCTGTTCCTCCATGCTGTGTAGATCTTCTTACTTCAGTGAACTCCAGTGACCTTCCCTTTCCTCTCCCTGCAATTCTGTGTCTCCTGCTTTGTTTCTTTGCTGGATTGATCCCCCTCTCTCTCTACTCCACCTTATACCAGCTCTCCGCAGTAGGCCATCTTAGTCCCTGATAATGCATCTCAAGGATTATTAAAACAGAAAAAGTGAACAGGAAGCAGGAAATGATAAAAAATCACATCAAAATGAATTGAAACTAAAAAAACTACACATTGCAACGAGAATGAGCAGTTTTTATTTTTATTTTTTTGAAAGTTTTTTGGTGATGTTTATAAGTCAATTGAAGTAGAAAAGGTGTAGGATCAGGGGGAAATGGATGAAACCATCGTGTCTACATTTTCCTCTCCTTCTTCCTGTATATGGGGAACGACAGAGTAAATGGAGAAGCCACACCCGGCCTCCAAAACACCTCAGTACCGAGGAATGGGTCATGGCACCCGATGTCATTGCAAAGTCCTTGAATTGGAGCATGCCTTAAGGGTTTTGCTCAAGAGGTTTCAACATTGATCTCACAGATGCAAGGATGAGGATATCTTTCCAAGGTTCATTGGTTGGCACAGTCCACCTCTAAGTTGGCTCTGATATGTGCTGTCATGCTTTATTGGGGTAGTTGGCCAGTTTGTTTTGACCTCTTTGCTATGGTACTAGGTGTCCTCTGTAGGCTCCAATGGCCTGGCATATCCTCCATGTGCTTCTGGATGTGCTGTCCACTGCTCTGTCAAAGCCACTGAGGAGGCCTAATTGGGACACATGCACTCCATTGACAGACTGCTGATACTGCCACTCTCTCTATGTTTGGAGTTATGAGTCTAGCAGTTTTGCTCTGGGATCCTGGAAGCACTCTTGTCCCCTGTGGTATCAGACCCAACTCTTCTGTGTGCACCCACTCTTATGGGTACAGATTGTTCTTTCTCCCATATCATCCTATGTTCACACTGATAATTGCAATTACTAGGTCAGATCCATCTCGAGCCCGCTTTATTTTTTAGGTTTATTTAATTATTTATATGCTTTATTATTATTATTATCATCATTTTATGAAAGAGTTCCATCAGCCCTGGGATTTCCACTATCCCGTTCTCTAACCCCACTCCACGCAGTGAGTTATCCCATAGTGCTGCAACAGCATAGTTCAAAATAGAGTGTCACAAATCCATCATTGTGGGCATGGACAGCATCCCATTGTTAAGTCAAATTTTCAACAGTTTCACTGGACGTGCATTCTCGATCCAGAGCAGACTTGCATACTGCACTGTATCCTCACATCTGAACATGTTATTCTCCACTACACAGTGTAAATCCCCCAAAGTGAAGGGCCACAAAATAAAATCAACAACAGAAAGAAAAGAAGAAATTAAAAACACCATGAAGTTAAGTAGCATGCTACTGCATGACTAATGTGCTGCTGAAGAAATAAAAAAAGGAAATAAAAACCGTTATGAATAAAATGATGCTACTGTATGACCTGACTCAGTAAAGATTAATGAGAAAAATAAAACGTGTTTTGAAGAAATGTAACTAAAACATCTAAATCCATGAGATCTAGTTTCCACTGATTTTTGCTGGTGAGATGTATCTCCTGTAGGTAACAAATAGATGGGTTTTGTCTTTTTAATCCAGTCTACTTCCTATGACATTTGATTGATGAGTTTAAGCCATTTACATTGAGGGTGAATATAAATAGGTGGCAATGTAGTCCTGTCATTTTAGCAATGGGTTCTTCATTGATTTAGCCTATTGTTGCTTTTTACTGTAATGTTCTTCACATTTGTCTTTCATTTTGGTGGGGCTATTCCTTTTTTTTCTGTCAAGAGAACATCTGTAACTATCCCTTGTAGGGCAGGTTTGGAAGAGGCATATCCGTTTAACTTTTATTTATTGTGGAAGAATTGTTATTTCTTTTCAAAGACAAAGGACAACTTTGCTGTGAACATTATCCTGGGCTGACAATTCTTAGCTTTTAGAATCTGTAATATGTTGCAACATTCTCTTCTGACATGTAGAGTTTCCTGTGAGAGATTAGCTGTCAATTTAATTGCCATTCCTCTATATGTCAATTGGTTATTTTCACTAGCATATTTAAGGAACCTTTCCTTATGTTTGATTGAAGAGAGCTTGATTTCCATGTGTCATGGTAAAGATTGCTTTGATTCAACCCTGTTGGGAGTTCTGTGCCCCTCCAGAATGTTGTTTCCCAATTCTTTCTGCAGATTATGCAGGATTTGTTTTATTATATCTTTAAATATGTTTTTTAAACCCAGCTTCTCTTTCTGTACCTTCTGGGACTCTCATAACAATTATATTTGTCCTTTTAATAGTGTTTCTCAGTTTTTTAATACATTTTTCTGCTTGACCCAGGTCTGCTTGCAGCTTTTTGTTTGCTTCCCCTTGCTGAAAGGAAATATGTTCAAATTCTGAAATTCTTTCTTCTGCTTCCTTCATTCCATTTTGGAGATTCTCTACTAGACTTTTAATTTGCTCCACTCTATTCTGAATTTCTGATATATCAGCTTACATTTGATCCATTCCTGCTATTTCCTGTGTAACATATTCCTTAAACTCCTTGAACTCCTTCTTTAAGTGCTTGTTGTTGTTGATAAGAAGCTTTATAACAAGTGTTTTGAATCCGGTATCCCCCATTTTCTGTATGTCTTCCTCAATGATTCCTGAGGTTGGCAAAGATTTTTGCTCCTCTGCAGGGGATTCTTCAGTAATATAAATTGTGCTTTTGAGTCATCTTTTGTTTTGGTCATTTTACTTCTGATTATCAGATTCATCTCTATGGGGCAGATTTCCAAGCTCTGTCACCCACAGGTCTGCAACTCAATTTTACTTATTCTGGTTGGTACATGGTTGTTCGTTTGCAGTCACTTTTACAACTTTCTTCAGCTAGTCTCATATCTGTGCTCTTATGTTAGACTTCTACCATGGTCTGCGTATCTCAGCTCCTGGCTCACCACTCTCTTTCCTGTAACCCTGCACTATTCTTGCACCATTGTCTGTTGAATGCTTCTCCCAGTTTCAGTTCACGTAATTCCCAAGATGATAGCATATGTGCAGCTCACTCTTGTCCCTACAGTGGCAAAGCTTTTGCCACACTGTACCAAATGACAGCTCATGTGAAACTTGTGGCGTTCTTCATCTGCTGGCCATTAGGTCTGGGGGCCACCTGGACCCATTTTGTGTGAAACTTGAAGGATGCCACATTGTTGCAGTTCATTGAGCCACAAATGTGTTCACTTACAACTTAGTTCATGCACAGTTCTGTCCCATAGCCATTACCTCCCTAACAAGAGGGCACTCGATTTGGCTTTAGTGGACTTAGTTTATAAAATCCACCCTGTTCCCGCACCACCTATTTGAAATTTGCTGCTCCGTCTCTGCTCCTGGTCAACTCAAACAAACCAGCAGGTTGGGCAATGCTTTGACTGGGTTCACCTCCTGAGTTCTCAAGGAGTCCCACTTCTCACTTGGTTTCTGGTGGATTTCTGGCTCCTGGTGCAGTTCAGATCACCACTTGCTGAATGCTACTGGTGTATTCAGTCATTGTAGCACCACACCATTGTATTCACTGCTTTACTATGTCTATCAGTCTCCAAATGCCCCTCTGATGTTAGTCTGTACTCTCATATTTCCTGGTAGGTGTCCTCTCTGCTTGACCCTGGCTAATATTTGTCTATTTAAATGTGTCATAACCTTATTCCACCAGCTTGATTTTCTCCAGTCCCATTTCTTACACAAAAGAATGGGTGCTGTTGCCCACCCCAACCCTGTCCTCCACATAGTTGGCCCTCATGTACACCATTGGGAACTACAGTCCACTCAGAGTGACCTCCAAAAACTTCCACTGAGCTGGACCCGAGTCCTAGTTTCTGTGTCTGCCAGCATGTGCAATGGATTGGTCCAGTCTGTCTTACCTTCCCTTCAGCTCTTGTACACATAATTGGCCATTGCAGCCTAACTCATCTCAGCTGACTCCACCCTCCACCCCACACTCTTGCCAGTGGGTATCAGCACCTGTCTAGTCAGGTCTGCCTCCAGTCCTGGTTCTCAGGAAAAAGCTATTTTTTAAAAGAAGTTGAACAAAGCACTGTTTTACCCAGAGTAGCAAAGAAAAGCAAGAGAAAAAACAAGTAAATTTAGAGATAAAAAAAAATCCTAATAAACCTGTCAGTTGATCTCTTCTTGCTGTTTGGATTCTTTGATCACTGTGTGCTGTTCTTTATTGCTTTAAATGTTTTACAGTCTAGCATGAGCCCCTCACATCGGCATTTGCCAGTTGGTGTTCTACCATGGCTCAGCCTTGCTTTCCTCCTCCCGTCCTGGCCATAATCTGAACTGGTTGGTATTGTGGTCCAACTTGTCCAACCCACACTGCATTGTTGTGCTCAGATTCGCCAGAGGGTCATATGAATTGGCCCATCCTAGCTTGCCCCAGACCTGAGCCATAAACTGGCCTGGTCTTGGCTGCTTCCTGCATTGAATCTTGTGTTTACCTGCAGGGACTGTGTACCACCAGAGGAGTTCCCTAAGCTCCTCCCTCAGATATTGTTCAGTGCCAGGTCTCTCACATACAGGTGGGTCCATGCCCAGCCAACTTAAAATATGCCCTATCCTAACAGGAACAATGGCCTTTCCTGACCTGACCTCACACATTGTTGGGTGCTTAGCCCACCAAAGCCTGGTCCACACCCAGGCATGGCTCACGCATGGCTGTCCTTTATCCACCCTGGTTCTCATGAGCACCAGTGGGTTCTGAATTGCAATATATTCTGTCACACACCATATGTAGTCCACACCCTTGCCTAGGTACATTGCAGCCATGTCCAGACCAGATTACAGCCCCCACTCTAACCTTACACTCACCAGATATGACATTATTCAGCCTGGGCATCCCCTTAACTCTGCAACCAGGATTGTTCCCAGGCACAGATGATGTGCATGGCACTCTTTGCTCTGGTCCAGCTTGGTATATCCCCTCCCCTGTCTTGCGCTTTGCCTTCAGATGCCGTAGCCTAGCCTGACTTGGCTGGCCCTACTCACAACTTTTGTAGGCAGTGCTGCATCCAGGCCTTACTTAGTCTGTTCCCATCTCTGCTTCATGTAAACTGGTAGGTATGATAGCCAAGCTTGGCATGACCCAAACTACTGCATAGTTTTTGCACTTGTCATTTCGTTAAGGTTTGCCTGGCCCTGCCTGTTCCACAGCCTTTCAAAACCATTCCACACTTGTCATTGGGTGGAGCTACCATGCAAAGCATGCCCATTATCCAGACCTGAGACATGTGTTCACTAGCGAGAACTATGGCCCACCAGGGGAGTTTCCAAAGTTCCTCACCTTGTGCAATTCCAGACCTAGATCCCGCACATGTCAGGTGGTATAGATGCATACCTGGCATAGCTTGCCCTTTCATCCCAGCCTTTTCATGAGCTGGTTAATGTTTTGGCCTGGTCTGCCCCATACCCTGTTTTGTGGTGCATATACAGGTGCTGCAACTGGAACCTGCTGTGCCTGTTCCTACCCCCACTATCCATGAGTGCCGGCAGGTTTCATGGTCATGCCTAGCTCAGCCCAGCACTATCCCCAATCTTCCGCTAGCCAGCAGTACTTGTGATCCCACAGGATTAGGCCCACATATCGCCCACAGAATCGACCCCTGGACCTGCTTCTCTATTGTGCTGGTTTCACGGGCCAGCCTAATGTTACCCTTCCCCTATAATGGCACTGACTGTCAGATACTGTGATCTAATCCTGCCAGGAAAGACCCTAGCCCTAGCTTTTGTGTGAGCTGGCATGTGGTGGTCAGCAGTGTTTCATGCTAACAAGCCCAGCTCAGTTCTGCCATTTTGCAGTCCATCAGTCAGACCCAGACCTAGCCTCTCCCTCCATATGGTCAGCTCTCAAGTACAATGGCCTTGTTGCTGGGAGTTCCTCAGGAATCATTTCTTACTGCAACAAACTCCCTGAGTGGTCCTGCCTTCCCCAAATCCCTTTACCCCTTTCCCTAATGAATCCACAATCATTTTGCCCATCAGTGCCTGTGTTCTGCAGCTCAACCTTTGCAAGCGTAGTGAGTGGTGTGCTGGTCCAGAGCTCTACCTGCCCACCAAAGTCCCAAGCTCCTGGTACATGTGCTAGCCTATTGCTTTACCGCTTTATCCACCCATAATTCATGCTTAATGAAGTATTCCATGCCTGTTCAGCCAGCTCATCAGAAAAGCATTTTGCCCTGTGGCTCTGCCTGCCCCTATCCTCACCTCACCTGGCACCAAGAACATGAGGAATTCTCCTGGTTTGCTTGCCTGCTTAGATGTGAACTCTAAGGCCTTCATGTGCCCCACTGGTGATATATCCTCCTCCCCCTACCAAGCCCATATCCTCAGACTCCCATCCCCATTCCCTCACCATCTCAGCAAAGGAATGTCAATTTTAAAATTCTTTATCCCCCATTTCCTCAATGCATTCCTCAGTTTACTTCACAGTTGATAAAATTTTTTTACTTCTTTTTGTGGGGGAGGCATTATAATATTCATTGTGCCTGTCTCTTCTTTTGCTCTTGGTTATTGCACTTCTGATTAGATTTCTCTTAGGTTGTTTTCTAAGTTGCGTCACCATGGGTCTACAGTTCATTTTAAGGAATGTGTTCAGTACCCTGTTCTTCATTTGCAGTCACTTGTGCCATTCTATCTAGTGAGTTTCAGTCCAGGGCCCTTTCATTGCAAAAATGGAGAAAAGGTCATTGATGGTCCATTCTAGCAATGGCCTCTGTATGTGGTTGTGCAATTGCTCAGTGTTTGTTCTGGAAAACTAAAGAAAATGCTGAGGGAATGCTTCCTTGTTGAGAACCCTGAGGACTTTCACTGTCCTGATTCAGAGATTGTAATTGTGTCACATAAATTTTGCTTTTCATTATCATTTCTTTTTTTTTTCTCCTGTAGCACTCTTTCCTTTCCTTACCCCAGTATGTGAAGCATTGAATATCAGTAAGTACACCAGAGATGTTACAGATTTTTTGAAAACCTTTGTTGAAAAGATTAAAGAAGAACGTCTCAAAGATAACAAAAAGGTAAATCTGATGCTACTTGCATGAGGATGTTCTTTTTTCCCCAGGTTTTGGGGTTTCAACCATATGATCGTTCTGAGATAGAGCATTAAGATGATGACTCAGGCCACTCCAGGCAGACCTCTAGACTTGAGTGTGGTCTCCTCAGAAAGCAGCCGCAGTGCTGAGCTCCTGATGGACTTCTGATATGGGGTTATCTTGTCTTTGACCTCTCTTTCAGCACCGAGTGGACTTTCTACAACTCCTGATTAACTCCCAGAATTCCAAGGAAGTTGATTCCTACAAAGGTAACCAAGAATGCATGGGAAGCTCAGAGGGAGAAATGGCTATGTCAGATGGTAGATTTATTTTCAGAATTCTGAAGAATTTCCATGTTGTCCTGTGTAATTGTTGCTGGAAATCTGAATTTTTCATGAGCTCCTAGGTGCAATTCATCATTGGACTACATTCTAAATGTCACAATTTTATCTGTAGCCCCTTCTTGTCCCCTTAATTTAACTCACATATACGTAAGTGAAACATCCTTTAGTTTTTATACAGTAAAGTCTTATTATTTTAACACTCAGTGTTTACAAATATTTTAAGTAGAATTTAATGTATTTTCCTTAAGGACAATGCTACCGCATATTATCCAAATGGTGTACTGGTTGCACTGTGCATGTGTGACAGGGAAGCTTTCTCCTGACATCACCTAACTGAATTGGTGGTAAGGATAGTGTAATAAAGAGAGGATAGCAGTGCATGGGATAGGCTGGGATAAAGTGAACTCAAGGAAATATTTTATTTCCTGACTCTGTGTGAATAACATTCATCTGTTGACATTGAATTTCTTCTTTATTTTTTTTTCTTTTTAAAAATGTCTATTGGAAATGCTACTCAGATTTACAGAGTAAAAGAAAGACAGAAAAGACTTGAACCACTGATTCACTCTCTAAGGGCCACAATGGCAAGAGTTTAGCCAATCCTAAACCGAGAGTCAGGGGCTTTTTCATACT
The DNA here is from genome assembly GCF_030435755.1 of Ochotona princeps. NCBI lineage: Eukaryota > Metazoa > Chordata > Mammalia > Lagomorpha > Ochotonidae > Ochotona > Ochotona princeps. Next base: position 35,788,659 of record NC_080855.1, on the reverse strand, counting down.
CTCCCTTGCCATTGCATAACCCTTACCTTTGATCCTACTCTGTTGCTTTCCCAGGCTGTAAGCAGGGAGCTAGATGGGAAGTAGAAGAGCTGGGATAAGTCCTGGCAGTGTGATGCTGGCAATGGGAGGTGAAGCATTAGCCAATTGAGCCAACCTGCTGGGTACTTTACGTTTTTTTCCTACAAGAATTTTGAAACTTTTGAAATCTTTTTGTTCCTTTAAGTATTTATTTATTCAAAATAAGAATTAAAGTGGGAACCAGAGAGTGAGCATTCCTCCATCACTGGTTGATTCCACACATGACTGCCATGGCTGGGGCTGGGCAGGGATAATCCAGGAACCTGGAAATCTACTGTGCATGCTCAGGAGCCAAGTAGTGTAGCCATATATTTATTCCTTTTCAGAATCACTACCTCAATGCTGAACTGGAATCAGGAACCTAGACATGAATTCAGCAGTCAAATGCAATGCTGTCTCTGTAGGCAGTAGCTTAACTTGATGTACAGTAACATCTGTTCATATATGGATTTTTTCATCTACTCTAGGGTGATTCACAATGACCTATTTTGCTTAAAATGTTTTTCTTCTCTTGTTAGCTCTGACTGATACAGAATTGGTAGCCCAGTCAATTGGTTTTCTTTTTGCTGGCTATGAGACCACTAGCAATATTCTTTCTTTCATCATGTATTTATTGGCCACTCACCCTGATGTTCAGCAGAAACTGCAGCAGGAGGTTGATGCAGCTTTTCCCAATAAGGTGAGTGAATGAGTGGTACTTGGGATGGGTTCACTGTGGGGCAGGAGTAGTGTCTTGATAAAATGCCTCCAGAGCACTGTTCAGGGGACTGCTTGCAAAGTATGAAATGAAGATACTTCATTTACCAGTAAAGGAATAATCTAAAGAGAAAAACTCATGGGGAAAAAGGGCTGAAGGTGCTACTCACAGAACTACAACAACTTTGTAAATCAGTGTTTGTCCTACGTGTCAGTTACAAGAATCCACAATAGCACCTAGAAGGAGTCTTTGTTACTCAAGTCTGTGGCCATTAGGTCTGCTTCATTTGGCTAGATTTTGTCTTGTAGAGCTGTTGCATGAGTGAAGCTGGCCAGGGTTGTTCAGGGCTGGTCAGGGTGGCAGACTCTGTTTTGTTTCCTGCCATTCTCATCCTCCATTCACACCACCAGTGTTAAAGAAGACATGAGATAATCCAGGGTGTCTGCTGTCGATTGTGAAGGAGCCTGGAATCTAGCGTGGCATGGCTGCTTGATGGCCAGATAAACACAGCCTTAAGCTATGCATGAGGGACTGTTCTAGAAATAATATGTGGAATGCAAGGGTTTTCTTTTCTCTGTAGAACCTCACTTGACATGAATTTATTGTCATATATATATATATATATATATATATATATATATATATGTGTATATATATATATATGCATTATATATATATATATATATATAATGGGTACCTAGTAGGACAATTAGAAAAACCACTTCTTTCTTCATTTATTTTAAGAGACAAATGCAGAGAAAGGAAAAAGAGAAGGAGGGATAGGGAGATATTTCATTTTCTTGCCACTCCTTTATGTCCACAATGCCAAGTGTGACATCAGGATGAAGGCAAGAGTCAGAGTTGCTGATGGTCTCCCTTAATGGTGACCAGGACAGAAAGTCCTGGAATGTACTATGTTGCCATTTCCAGATCATTATCTGTGAGATGGATGAAAATGGAATAGATACCTCCTGACCCTCATGAGGGATGGTGTCATTGCAAGTGGTGGCTTCACCTGCTACATGCCAATCTTGGCCCTTTCCAATATTTTATATGGGGTCAAAGCAGTTTCTAACCAGCATTTTTGAGGAGAAAATTCTGAGGCAGATTAAGGGATTCTCTGCTTTTAATATTCCGTTTTGTTGGCAGTGCTGTAGCCTCTTTTTGAGAGGTGACTGTGACTTTGCATATTATTTTAAGCACAGTGTTCTAATCTGTCTTTTTAAAAATGATTTGTCATTTTTTTAAATTGAAAATTGGATATACAGAGAGGAGCAGAGACAGAGAGGAAGATCTTCAATCTAATGATTGATTCTCCAAATGGCTGCAACAGCCAGAAATGAGCCAATCTGAAGCCAGGAGCTTCTTTTGGGTCTCCCATGTGGGTGCAGAGTCCCAAGGCCTTGGGCTGTCCTCAGCTGCTGTCCCAGGCCACAAGTAGGGACCTGAAGGAGAAGTGGGGCTGCCCTATTTAGATCCAGCACCCATAGAGGACCCCAGCACATGCAAGGCGAGTTCTTTAGCCATTAGGCAACCACACCATGCCCAATGTTTATCTCTTTCATACACATGAGGCAGCATGAGTGTTGTAAGGCCATGCTCATATTTTCTGGGCCTGGTTATGGGTTTGTCCTCAAAATCTCCTTGTTCACAACTACTTTCCACATCTGAATGCACTGTTCATTGAACAGGATGGAGGACACATCTGTTTTAATTTCAAATCTCATTTTGTCAAAATGTGTTTCTTTCTACCCAGACACTTGTCACATCTGATGCTGTTATGCAGATGGAATATCTGGACATGGTGGTGAATGAATCATTCAGATTATACCCAGTTGGCAGCAGAATCGATAGGACATGCAAGAAAGATGTTGAAATACATGGGGTATTCATTCCCAAAGGGACAATTGTGGCAATTCCGATGTATGTCCTCCACCGGAATCCGAAGTACTGGACAGAGCCTTGTGAATTCCGCCCTGAAAGGTACAGGATCCCTGGAAAGGGGAACTTATGCTGAAACAATCTAGTTCAAGCATATGTGGTAAATCTGTGTGAAGACAAGGAACGCGTGAGAATAGAATCATTTGTATCCATTATTTTTAGAAGCTTTTCTTATGGAAAAATAATGATTGTTTTCAAAATTGCTCAAAGTGATAACTGGAGAAAGGGTACTATTGTCATCCTTGAATCCAAACCGTTGTTGCATCTGAGGCTCTGAAAATGCTATGCAACTTTTTATTAGGGACTTGAGTGTGTGAATTGTGTGTTATTGTGGATCCTGGATGCTGTCTTCTACTGATATACATAGAAAGTATATACATATAAATAGTCATATAGTTTTTGCAATATTTGCATTTAGCTGTAATTTATTAACTGTAGTTTATTTTAGGTGTACAGTCTTTTAAAAAGTCTTTCCAGTTTTCCTATGCTAATTACATTGACTGTGAAATGTCACAGTACTTATAGAAAAGCTTTCCAACTTGAATCTGGTGGCCTCTTCCTGTAAAGCAATTGTAAAACCACAGGCTGTGCTAATGAGAAGTCCCATTGCGGATGGACAGAAGAATCAGTCAGGTCAGGAGAATCTGGGTACCCTGATCCTGGTTCTAGTTGCTATCTTCTGGCAGCCAACAAACTTACTTAACAGTGAGCGAATCCTTCTTTCAGTGTGAAGTCACTGGCTCTCAAAGCTGTTTGCTACTCTTGGAAGTAGTAATATAGGTCAGGTTTTTGGATATTGTACCCTTTGGAAATGGTTGATCAGCTACCATTGTTGTTTTGGTAAGGAAAATGAAGAAATTTGTAGAACACTGGCTGGCAAGTCAGAAGTCTTGGGATGCAGACATTTTTATTACATACAGATGGACTTTCTGTTGACAGAAATTTTATTCTGGGCATGTTGTCCCTACTGATGGCACAGAATGCTCATGTGGTAACTATAAGTCAAGTAAATTAGTGTTCACATAACCCTTTGTTTTCAAAGCCATGAATTCTTTGTCTCCTGAGGCCAGGATTTCTACTTTCTGTAGCTTCGTTCATGTTCGGTGATAAGTACATAGGGTTCTCTTCGATTACTTTAGTCACCAACCTTTAAGTGTCAGTGCTTGGGCCAAACAATGAGAACATTGGATGTTATCAATGTTGAAGCTGGAGAATGTTTGAAATATTCCCATATGTGATACAGAAATACAAGTCTATGGGGCACTTCTACTGCATCTGCATGGGCCTAATACTTGTACAAATACCCAGCACCTATGTCAGCTCTCTCATACACTACTTTGCTCTGATGATATGCTATTGTGACTAAAATATTTACTGCCCTCCCTCTGTTGATAAGATATTGTGAGCAAAGCAACCAATAGTGCCCCAGTGCATTGGCATAGAAGCTGAAGTTTTTGCCTTGCACACACCGGGATTTCATGTGAGTGCTGGTTAGTGTCTGGAAGCACTGTTTCCTATCTCACTCCTTGCTAATGTCCAGGGAGGCAATCAAGGATGGACCAGGGTGTTATGAACCTGCACTCATGTGGAAGACTTAGAGGAGACTTCTGGTTCCTGTCTTTGAATTGGCTCAGCTACATCAATCGTGGCCACTTTGGGAGTGAAAGAGCAGATGGGGATCTTCCTCTCTGTCACTCCTCCTATATGTATATCTGACTTCCCAATGAAAATGATAGGTTAATCTTTAAAAAGAAAAAAAAATCTAGAACTCTAAGAATATTGTACAAAACTGTAGCTCTATTTTAAAATCAAAGAACAATATTCCATGGTCATTTTCCCAATATAAACATTATCTTCTCAATACCATGAACTATCCAGGAATTGTATGAATAAATGATGGCTTTATATTCAAATAATTTTTTTAAAGATTTATTATTTTTATTACAAAGTCAGATATACAGAGAGGAGGAGAGACAGAGAGGAAGATCTTCCGTCCGATGATTCACTCCACAAGTGAGCCGCAACGGGCTGGTGCGTGCCGATCTGAAGCCGGGAACCAAGAACCTCCTTCAGGTCTCCAATGCGGGTGCAGTGTCCCAATGCATTGGACCGTCCTCAACTGCTTTGCCAGGCCACAAGCAGGGAGCTGGATGGGAAGCATGGCTGCCGGGACTAGAACCAGCGCCCATATGGGATCCCGGGGCATTCAAGGCAAGGACTTTAGCTGCTAGGCCACACCGCCAGGCCCTATATTCAAATAATTTATGACCTGATTGAAGAGATATATATCACTGATGTTATTGAAGTATGATAGCATCAAATGTCATGTCAGTATCTCACTTAAACAATTATGGCAAGAGAGAAGGAGTATGCTGGTGGGGAGTAATGTCAAGGAGTATTTGATGGAGAATTTGGAAAGAGAATAAGACTATGGATAAGGAGTGTAGTGAAAGAAAGGTGAAAGAGAATGAGGAGGAAGACAGGTGGGAAGGAGGTTGGAGAAGAGAGAAAATAGGGGTAGTTTAGTTTAGATACTAAGAGGCATCATCTTCCTTAGTTAACATATGTCCATATGGTTGTCAGTTGAAGCAGGAACCCGCTTTCCCTTCCACCATTCTTACTTCTCATATGTGTTCCAAAATGTGATCTCATCACCACCTTCAATGTAATTTTAAAGTGCAAAGGTAAATGTCTTTTTAAATAGCACTCACATTATCTCACCAGCGAGACAGAAAAGTCCTGTGTGGTGAGGGTAATTGCTAACTGGAACAGCTCTCAAATATAGAACTCTTAAAGCTCAATAACAGTAAGATTTGAATGGCCAAGCCATAATTATTTCAAAGGTCCAATTGATAACTCCAACTAAGTGATTCTTGTGGTTCTACACATCACTAACGTGTGCTCATTTCTGTTGTGGAATCAGGTTCAATAAGAAAAACAAGGACAAAATCAATCCTTACACATACCTTCCCTTTGGAGCTGGTCCTCGAAGTTGCATGGGCAGGAGGTTTGCTCTCATAAATGTAAAACTTACTCTCGTCAGATTAATACAGAACTTCTCCTTCAAGCCCTGTGAGGAAACTCAGGTTAGTGTACTTCATGTAATGAGAATGCTTTTCTGGCATTTTTTTTAAAAAAACTGGACACTGTTGTGTTCGAATAGAATATTTTGTCATTACATCATTAGGTTTGGTTCTGCTTTTCCTACATCCCTGAATGCTGCCCTAAATCTATACTCTTGAGTGTCACTTTTGTCCTTGAATAAATCTTCAATAATGTGTTTTAGGGGGCGCATCCCACTGATAGCATGCAAAAAACATGCTTTAAGAATGATTTGACTTTGATTTGGAATTTACTTGAAACAATATTACCAAGAGATCTGTGTATTTCTCCAATGCATGTGTATAAATGGAATTTCAAATTTAAATATGATCACTTGTTATGTTCATAGTAAACAATGATCTTCTGCCTTCATGTCCATTAATGTGAGAATTTATAGAACAGAATCAGTGAGAATCAATAGCTCATTATATTTGATCATCAGCATCACATGTGTCAGGTTTGTTTCAGAACTTCAATGTGATGATCAATATAGATGAGAACTAATCTGTGACTTTGCCTATGCCTTAGGAGGCAAATTAATTGTTATATTTTGATGTTCTGAAGTACATACTTTCGTAACCCTCAGGTGAATATTATCATTTTTACAATTACTTTTGATTTGGTGTTTTTAATTCCTCTCCCAGGATGTTTCAGTTTATAGCCTTCTTGATTCTATCTTCAAATGCAAACTGTTAATACCATGAAAATGCAGTAACAGAGGTTTGAACTGCCATGTGATTGTGTGGAATGGCTGCTAAAAATCCCAGTTCCAGTGGTTGTCAGGAGCTGTTCAGGGTTCATCTTTTTCCATCTTTCTCTGGATTTGGTCCTGTGTTGAGCTATGGCAGAGCATCATTACAGAGTATGGGCACATTGATTCCTACCAGGGAAGGCCCTAAGAAACTTATGTCTAGAGTTTAAGTTGCATTTAATATTCATCTCCTTGACCTCAGTATGTTTTCTGCAAAGGAACCTAGGAGAGTAGAATTGGTCACCAACTGAAATTCAGTATGTAAGTTTATAAGTGTGTGAAGAAATGGAATCACCACATGTGCTATGGGATACCTCCTCCTTGGCAGGCTTCCAGTCATCTTCATACTGCTCTTGCTCATGTCTGTGAGGAGTTGCTGCAGCTTGTCTTTACTGAGATGAGACCTATTGCATGCTTTCCCACACTAATTGACTGGATCCCTGATAATGGAGCTAAAAGGATTCATGAAAGCTCTTCAGAACTTCAGAATTCCTGCATTTACACTTACATACAGTTGGAAAACAAGAGGGAATGTTAGAAATAAAAAGCACATATTTTCTTTTGCATTGCAAAATGCAATTTATTTTCCATAAGGTCAGAATTATTTATACACTTGAAATATGTTATCCACTCAAGAGTAATTTACGTTTCAACATAGACAAATTAACTTCATGAGAGTTTTCTAAATGTGTTAACCATATGGTCAGGAATGATGTTAGCATTTTTCAGTATCGTTATTCTTGTAGCTTTTCTGTTTTGATTCTGTTATTGATTGTGCTTAATTTTCTGCTTCTCTGTATGATTACTTCATTGTTGCAGATGCCCCTTAAATTAACCACACAAGGATTCCTCAAGCCTGAGAAGCCCATTATTCTGAAGGTTGTCTCAAGAAATCAGACTGTACATTGAGCTTCATTATCTGTGGACTTTGTGTTTGCTCTTCATGGAAGATGCATGCAAAGCACCAGAGACCTTAATGCATTTTGATAATAATGGTAGGAAATAATGTTGTAACTAACCTGTGGCACACAAAGAAGCATTGCAGGGAATAGGCACATTGAGCCATCTGTGTGTGCAGAGTATTCTCTTTTGTGTAATAGAGAGGAGCTGACTAAATCAGTGCCAGATATGTAGATTCAAACTCTCTGGTTGTTCTTAATCACCTCTCTTCATCTTCTTTTAGTCCTCTCATCCCTGTTTAGCTGGATCACACAATTTATCATTCTTAGTAGTTTATCAACAATACTAATAAAAATATTTGAATAAATGAGGTCGCCTTAGTAGTGACATTTTTATTTTTTATTGTTTGTATTTACTAGAATAAATATCCATTAAATATGCCAATCTCTTTATAAAGTTTTCTTCTAATACATTTTTGGTGTTTAAATGGCAATCTATGGTACTGAATCAGTGAGAACCAATGGCTGACATTTTACATCCACATGAACACATTGTGTGATGCCGCTTCAGGAATTCCAGATTGATTCTTAAGGTATATTACAGGGAGAGGATATTTAAACTCTGTTCATCATTTTCTAGATCATATAAGGGACTCAACAGCAAACCGGAAGTACCTTGAACAAAAACTGAGAAATTAATTACAGTTCTCCAAAGAACCTCCAAATAGAATAAAGAATATGAGTAAATTGTTAATATTTCAAATCACCAGGTAATGCAAGTCAAAACTACAGTGAAAAGTAACCTCCTGCCAGTTATAATGGCTATTTTCAAGAAAACCTATAAAAATTATTGTGAATTTGTGGAGAAGATTTAGAAGAGGTAGTGTTTTTCAAGATTGGACAACAGGTCCCAAAATGGCTAAATGGAAGGTATAATTGTGAATGCTCCACATCACATTCTGCTGGGTGACTGCAGTTCATACTAACAGTTTTTTTTTTGTTTGTTTTTAATAAAGAGCTAGAAGAGATTAAAGGCCCCAAGTGTAAAGCAGTGGTGTACAATGTCAGTGCTAATTAATCTGACTTGATCAATACATGCTGTATAGATGTATTGAGACATCAGAGTGTGGCCCATTATTATGCATCATTGATGTATGCTAATCAAATCATTTCTTCCTGGAGTCCTCAATAAGTTTCATAAACAATGTGGTAAGTTCAATGTTCCGGATCAAATCCCTGGAGGTCACTGCTCAGAGTGACTAGCTGGATTCTGGAGAGAACTTTATGAGTTTCAGTCATTCCCATTATCAGCCTCAGAGATGTTGCCCTGTGAGTTGTGAAGAAGAGAATTTTATGGCAACACTCTTGACTACTTGTATTTCTGGACTGAAGAACTACTCTGACATCTTCTCCACCCTAACTGTCCCTTTTCTTTCCCAAACTCTGTGCCATGTGGCAGTTATGGGTTATCCCTTAAACGCATTTTGATGATTTTTTCTCTTTCTGTGGATTCATGTGTCTGATTGGACACAGAAATGCAGTGAGGGACTCTCCTGGTCTCATTGTGTTGATATCGATGTTATTCAGGACACATACTTCTACCTTACGGACCCTTGGCATTGGGAAAGCAGCAGAAGGAAGGTCAGTGTCCCCTACCTTAGTCATTCTCTTCTGAGTGAGGTCATAAAATGCTCCTGCTTGAGTGTGCCCCTCTGTATTTTAATAAATGGAGCATTGCTGTTCCCAATGACCAGGGACACAGAGGTGACTATGGTTAAATAGATTCTACATGTTACATCCTCTTGCATTTCATGTGTTTTTCTCCTGTGAATTTGCCTTTTCATAGAGAAACATCAGATGTGAACCTGTTAGTGAGCCAATTCTGAATATAAAGTCCGTCATTACTTCAAACTGGAAAAAGGAGACATTCACTCTGGTGGCAGCAGTGGGGAACTGTGGTGAAGCCAATGAAAATAAGAATTGTTGCAACATTGTTCTCACATCTCTGTGATGTATAGTCAGGAGCAGGTAAAATTCACATGTGCTCTTTTTATTTTAAGTCAAATTAGTAAGAGAAAATCTTTAAAAATATGCTTTGACTTAGATGCACATTTGGTATATACTGTACTTTTCTGTGTTCCCTGTTCTAGGGACAGGCATTACGTTTCTTTTGGTGTACTGTTGGATTCCAAGGAATTTAGTAAAAGTTTTTCCCTATCAGGGCATGCACAACAATGATTCTGTGTTTGCAGACACCCGATTGCAAACTGGAAATTCAGTGATAAGACAGTACAGAAATGTAGTTTGTGTCCCTTGTACAAGTGATTTATTGCTTGTTATCAGCCCTTTACAAATGCTTTGAGGCCTTTCCCTGTGTCTCTTTTTCATGGCTTTCTGTATAGAATTTCTTGGCCTAAGGAATTCCTGCACCCATTTTGGGTCTTGTTTTAATTTTTGTTCAATTTTAAATGAAGAGAGTGAGAGTGAGGGAAAGACCCCAGACCCCCTCCACTCTGCCGTCCCCTGTTCATCTGAGCAAGATCCCAGGCTGACTCCTCTAGTTTCCATGTTAGCCCACAGGTCACCCGAGGCTGCCGAGGAGATTCAGGGGTGAAATCAAACTGCCCCCAGACACTGTATGACCAGAAGCAAATCTTCCATCCTCTGCTATGGTACCATTTGTTCTCTGCAGGCTCCAGTGTAAGGCATATCCTCCATATGCATCTGAATATACTGTCCACCGCTCCTTCAAAACCACTGAAGAGGCCCAGATCTGACACATACATTCCATGTTCAGACCATGGAACCTACAATTTCCTCCATGGTTGGAGCTTTTTAGCCAGCACTTCAGTTGGGGGGATTCCAAAAGCAACTTTATCCGAGGTAATCCCAGACCTAATTGCCAATACAGGGTCTGGCAGTGTGCCATCCAAATCAGCCTATGCACACAGCGTTAGTTCCAATGACTGGGTCAGTAATCTCAAATTCTGTCTTCTGAGCATATTAATGTGTTTTGCAGCTTAGTCACATCCTTTCCGCCACACATTTAGCGTTCATGCAAACCAATGGGAGCTGCAGCCTAGTCAGAGTGAGGTAGAATAACCCCTGCCAGGCCCAGCTTTGTACAGCTTCGCACCTGTTTTGGCCTTTGGCTTTAGGTTTGGTTGCCACAGCCAGGCCTGATGTTGCCTTCAAACAGTCCTAACTCTTGCTGGCAGGTGCTGCAATCTGGCCCTGCTCAGTCTGCTCCCATCCCTGGCTCATGTAAGGCAGTAGGTATGATACCCTAGCACCGCATGACTCACATTCCAACCTGGTTGCTGCACTCACCAGTAGGCTAAGGTTTGCTCAGCCAGCCTATTCCACCCACATCCAAAACCAACCCACAAACTTGACAGTGGATGAAGCTATCTTGCCTAGGCTGCCCAGCCCAGACCTGCACCACCTGTTCACCACTCAGCACTTTGACCTACCAACGTAGTTTCCCAAGTTCTCCCATTTAGCCTGATCCAAGATATGTCACACATACCAGAGGGCATTAGGCCCTTGCCTAGACATCTGGTCCCCTACCCTCACCATAACCTTGTATGAGCTAGTGGATGTTGTATCCCAGTCTGCTCTACATCCTCTTTTATAATGTTCATGTGGGTGCTGCAGTCTGGACCTGCTCAGCCTGAGCCTATTCACAAAGGCCCAGTGTTGGCAGGTTCCATGGTCATGCCTATCTCAATCCCTCACCTACCAAACTCTTAAGCTAACCAGTGGGACTTGTAATTCCACAAGGTTAGACCCATATATTTCCTAAAGAATCTACCCCTGAACCTGATTATCTTACATGCTGGTTTGTGTCATGGGCCAGCCTAATGTGACCTGTCACCTGTTCTGACACTCACTGTCAGAACCTGGGATATAGCCCTTGCCAGACATGCCCCAAGCCCTAGCTTTTGTGTAGGCTTGTGTGTGGTGGATGACAGTGCTCCACGCTAACAAGCCCAGCTCAGGTCTCCCATGTGCCCTGGTGCATTGGTCTGATCCATAAAGGTCTTCTGTCTTCTCCCCTGTATACGGCAATGTCACAGTCTCTTAGCTTACCTATAGATTCAATGGCCCTGTCATTGGGAGCTCCTCAGGAGTCATTCCTCACCTGCAAGATACTCCCAGAGTGACCCTCCCTACTACATATTCCATGCTCCTTTCCCCATTTAATCCACAATCATTGAGACCAGGAGTGTATGAGTGCTCCTGTCCCGTCTTTGGAAGCCGAGTGGATTGTATGTTCATCTGAGATTCTCCTAAACCTCCAGTCCCAAGCTCCACATGTGCTGGCCTGTTGCCTTAGCCCTCCACACACCCAAGATCAAGGTCCATTGGAGTTCTCTTCCATATGCAAATTCTCTTCCATATGCAAACCAAAAAGCAGTAACAGACTCACACCTACTCCAGACTTCTGCACTGAGACCAGAAACAGAATAAACAAATAAGAGAATAAATCCCCCAAATCAACAAGAAACAATAAGGCAATTGGAAGAAGTATCAGAAAAAGTAATGATCCAGACGAGAGAGCCAGCACTCCACCAAAAAAAGACCAAAAGCCAATATCTATTTTGGAGATGTGAGAGGAGGACATGGAAGTTCTACCAGATAAGGAATTTTAAAAAATAATGATAAAATTAGGGGCCCGGCGGCGTGGCCTAGTGGCTGAAGTCCTCGCCTTGAAAGCCCTGGGATCCCAAATGGGCGCCGGTTCTAATCCTGGCCGCTCCACTTCCCATCCAGCTCCCTGCTTGTGGCCTGGGAAAGCAGTTGAGGATGGCCCAATGCATTGGGATACTGCACCCATGTGGGAGACCTGGAAGAGGTTCCTGGTTCCCGGCATCGGTTCGGCACGCACCGGCCCGTTGCGGCTCACTTGTGGAGTGAATCATCGGACGGAAGATCTTCCTCTCTGTCTCTCCTCCTCTGTGTATATCTGACTGTAATGAAAAATGAATAAATCTTTTAAAAAATGATAAAATTCATCAGAGACAATGAGAAAAACTGGGAAGACTTCAAGGAATTCAAGAACCACATAGTCACAGAAATACAACAAATCAAAACCAAAATCCTCAACTTAGAGCACAAAGTTGAGGGTCAAACCCAAAGAATAAATACAGCAGAAGCGAGGATCTCTGAGACTGAAGACATGCAGAATGAAGGTACCCAGCTCATGAAACAGCTGGAGACAAGTCTGAATAAAACCAACAATATCATACAGGAAATGAAAGACAACCTCAGAAAATCAAATATCAGGATTATAGGTGTTCCCGAGGGAGCGGAAAGAGAGTCAGGAATGCAAAGGGTGTTCGACGAAATTTTACCGGAAAACTTGCAAAACACGTGGAAAATGAGCCAAGCCCAAATCCAACTGGACAGAGAATTCCCAACAGATACGATCCAAAGAGACCATAACCCAGACATATGGTGCTCAAATTCCACTCCAACGAAGACAAAGAAAGAATCCTGAGACAGGTACGAAGCACAGAAAAGAACTCGTATAGGACAAACTCAATCAGAATCACAGCTGACTTCTCACAACAGACGCTCCAAGCAAGAAGAGAATGCAATAAAGTCTTTCAAATCCTGAAGCAGAGCAACTGTCAACCAAGAATAATTTGCCCAAAAAGATCTCATTTGTATTCAAGAATGAAATTAGATACTTCCATAGCAAAGAGAAACTAGAAGAACATGCCAGCACAAAACCAGCTCTACAAAATCTCCTTAGAAATGCACTAAATCCAGAAAAAAAAGGAGACAAACCATAAGCAAAGAAGCCAAAGAGGACGGTCTCCCCCCTAAAGTCCACACAAGGAGAGAAAATTAAACAGACACCAACACCCACAAAAACACACATGCATGGCAGGGCAAAATCGCAACCACTCAATTTTAACTCTTAACACAAATGGCCTAAACTCACCTATCAAAAGACATAGATTAACGGAATGGATCATCAAACAGGACCCAATTATCTGTTGCCTACAAGAAACACATCTAAAGATGATACGATGTTAAGCACAACATGTCATGTTATGGATATTATGTCATATGTAGTATATAAACTAAAATTGAACAACACATCTAAAGATGATATGATGTTAAGCACAACATGTCATGTTATGGATATTATGTCATATGTAGTATATAAACTAAAATTGAACTGTGAATGGGGGTCACAGAAAGTGGTTAAGAAATTGCGTTTATTGTTAACATGTTGACTGCTCAATACCATGTCAATTAATTCCATAACGATGTTAATTGTTGCAGATGGTATATTAGTGCTTTTATTTGACTGGGATGATACTCTGCTGTCTCTGCCCTCAGACCAGAGAGGGTCTACCCAATAAGTAGTTGGACTTGACTGGACTATAAGATGTTGGACTCTATGCTTGGCATATACTTGCAAAGAGGGAATTTGAACTGAACTTGAACTATGGTTATGCAGCGGGGTGGAGGAACCCACCATGGGGGGAGGGTGGGGGGAGAATCCCAGATTCTATGTAATTACAACACAATGTAATTAATGAATAAATTTAATAAAAAAGGTGCTATGATGTGGGATGATACTGAGGTTGAGGCCATGAAAACACCAGGACTTCCTTTGGGAAGCCAGTTTAAATGCCAAGTAAAATACCTGCGAAGAGCAGAGGGAAGGAAGATGTGTCTCACACAACTGCAAACCCTAAAAGTCAATGGTCTGTAATCGGTCTGAATGCCACGGTTTTTGTAGAGACCAGGGATGTGTTAACTTTATGCTGCAGGAGCCTAAATTGGGGGAGAAAAGTAACATTGACTGCTTACATCCTATATCCTACATGTCACTAAACTATCATGAAGGTAACAGGAAGATTCAATAATCTGTTTTGGTGCATGAAAAAAGGAAGGGCTCAGAAACAAAAGATCACCAAATGTTTAAAATCTTGCAGCAGGGTGCTCTCAGCGTTTCACCCTCATGTGAGGGCCTGCCACGTGATCTTTTACGTCCAACTGCAAGCATCTGCTTGTGTCTGTTGAGATTTTTATCCCAATCATGGATAAGATTCTAGTCAGAAGTACTGAGGAATTAACAACCCAGGAACAAAGCTCAACCTGGGGCTCTTAACAAACACTTCATCTTCTTGTTTTCTGCTTAGGAGAATCTGAGGCTTGTGTTTTTAGATCATTACTCAAAGCCTTTCTGCAGGACTGGTTTCCAGCTACCCTCCACAAGCTCAGCTCTAGTAATTCACCTTAATGTAACTTCTGTTGGGGATAATGGACCATGCATTTTTTATTACAAGTCCTCTTACATACCTACTTCCACAGCAGTTTTACAGAACGGTTTATAGTAACTGACTCTATGGATTGCAATTATTCTAAGAATTTCTAGTAGTAGGTCTGCCATCAGTGAAGAAGAACCCAAGAAGAACTGACCATTCTATGAAATCAATCCATTCTTTTTGTTACTTTTTTGAAACTTACTTTTTATGGCTATGCTATCTACTTAAGATTAACCATGACTAGTTCATTTTCCTAAATTGATCTATATATTGAGTGCAATCTCAGCTTCGATCTGCAGGTCATGTAAAGGAGAAATGAAAAAGGGAAAAAAATAATGACTTTATTTAGGCATTTTGAAAAAAATTTTAAGAACCCATAATATAAGAATAAACAATGAAAACAGATTAAGCATTTTTCGCATAATATTAAATGTATAAAATTGCATTGTATGCTTTAAAATATGTGCAATTATAAATCAACAGAATAAGTATGGTGGTTTATTTGAAGAAACTATGTTTGTAATTAATCCAAAGCATTTGCATTATTGAAAGTGTTGAGTGTAATAAAATAAGAATATATTCTAGGTTACCTAGCATTATGAAACTTTTGCAATAGGATACAGAACTGAAAGTCATAAAAAAAAATACATGCAGCAAAATAGTGGTGATAATAAAGAGTTTGGAATTTCAAAAAAAAAAAAAAAAAACACATCTAACCAGAAAAGACACTAAGAAACTGAAAGTGAAGGGATGGAAAAAGATATTTCATGCCAATGTACAAAGAAAAAAAGGCTGCAGCAGCTATCCTAGTTTCAGATGATATAGATTTCACTGTGACAAACATCAAAAGGGACAGGGAAGGACATTTTATATTGGTGAAAGGATTGATGAATCAGGAAGTAACTACCATTGTAAACATCTATGCACCAAATTCAAACGTGCCTAGCAACGTGAAACAATTACTTATAGACTTAAAGGGAGATATAGATGAACATACGATAATAGTGGAAGATCTGAACACCCCATTAACACCAACAGACAATTCAACAAAACAATAGAACTCAACAAAGAAACAACAGAGCTAATACAAAAACAATAGAACAACTGGACTTGGTAGACATTTATTGAACTTTTTATCCTAAGACCACAGATTATGCATTTTTTTCAGCAGTGCATGGCACCTTCTCCAGGATTGACCACATGATAGGACAAAAAGCAAATTTAAATAACTTCAGAAAGATAGGAATCATACCATGTACCTTCTCAGACCACCATGGAATGAAATTGGAAATCAATCATTCAATATGCCCAAGGAAATTTAGAATCTCTTGGAAGTTGAACAATATGCTATTAAACAAACAATGGGTCAGAAAAGAAATTAAAGACAAGATAAAAAAGTAAATGGAAACCATGAAAACTCTGGCAAAACATTCCAAAACTTGTGGGACACCACCAAAGCAGTGCAACAGGGTAAGCTCATCGCAATTGGAGCTCATGTCAAGGCCCAAGAAAAGCGCCAAATACAGGAATTAAGCACACACCTCCAGGACTTGGAAAAGCAGCAACAGATGAGCCCCACACACAACAGGAAACAAGAAATCGTCAAAACAAGGAAGGAAATAAACCAAATTGAAACAAAAAAGTATACGCGAAATCAATGAATCAAAAGCTAGTTTTTTGAGAAGATAAGCAAAATAGACACCCCACTGCCCGACTGACAGAGAAAAAAACAAGAGAAAGCGAGAATTTACAGCATCAAAGATGAAAAAGGCAACATAACAACTGACACGGCAACCATTAAGAACATAATTAGAAATCACTACAAAGAACTGTACTCAAACAAATCAGAAGACCACCAAGAAATGGAAAAGTTCTTAGACTCCAACCACCTGCCAAAACTTAGCCCAGCGGCAAAAAAAGACCTGAATAAACCTATAACTAAAGCAGAGATAGAGTTAGTGATTAAACATCTCCCAACAAAGAAAAGCCCGGGCCCAGAAAGTTCCACTACAGAATTCTGCAAAGCATTCCGAACAGAACTAACCTCAATCCTCTATAAACTCTTCAAAACAATAGAAAAAGAAGCAACCCTTCCAAACTCATTCTATGAAGCCAAAATCATCTTAATCCCAAAACCGGACAGAGATCCTACAGAGAAAGAAAACTACGGACCTATCTCTCTGATGAACATTGATGCTAAGATACTCAACCAAATCCTAGCCAATAGAATTCAAAAAAGCATCAGACACATCATTCATCCGGATGAAGTAGGATTCATCCCTCGTATGTAGGGATGGTTCAACATCTGGAAATCCATTAATGTGATACACCACATCCACAAGCTAAAAAACAAGAATCACATGATAGTATCAATAGACGCAGAAAAAGCTTTTGACAAAATCCAACACCACTTACTGCTAAAAACCCTAACCAAGGTAGGCATAGAAGGAACAATCCACAACACAATCAGAGCAATATATGAAAAACCCAACACCAGCATCACACGGAATGGAGAAAAACTGGAACCTTTCCCACTGAGATCTGTAACAAGACAGGGATGTCTCCTATCTTCACAGATATTCAACATAGTCCTAGAGGTACTCGCAGAGGCCATAAGACAATGAGATCAAAGAAATTCAGATGGGAAATGAAGAAATCAAGCTTTCACTATTCATGGATGACATGATTCTTTACATAGAAGACCCAAGAGACTCGGTACAGAGACTTCTAGAACTTATACGAGAGTTTGTTGGAGTGGCAGGGTACAAAATAAATGAACAAAAATCAACAGCCATAGTGTATGCAAGCAGCCCCAAGATGGAAAAAGATCTAACCAGCAGAATGCCATTCAAACTAACTGAAAAAAGTATGACGTATCTGGGAATAACCCTAACCAAAAACGTAGGAGAACTTTATGAAGGAAACCATAAATCACTTAAAAAAGGAATTGAGACCCCAGCGGTATGGCCTAGTGGCTAAAGTCCTCACCTTGTAGGCGCCAGGATCCCACATGGGTGCCAGTTCTAAACCTGACAGCTCCACTTCCCATCCAGCTCCCTGCTTGTGGCCTGGGAAAGCAGTCGAAGATGGCCCACAGCTTTGGGACCCTGAACCCACGTGGGAGACCTGGAAGAGGTTCCTGGTTCCCAGCTGAGGATCAGCACAGCACTATCTGTTGCAGTCACTTGGGGATTGAATCATCGGACGGAAATCTTCCTCTCTGTCTCTCCTCCTCTATGTATATCTGGCTTTGTAATGAAAATAAAGAAATCTTAAAAAAGGTGTACCAGCACACATTAAAAAAAAAAAAGAAATTGAACAAGACCTCAAAAGATCGAGTAAAATCCCATGCTCCTGGATAGGTAAAATCAACATCATTAAAATGTCTATACTGCCAAAAGAAATATATACATTCAATGAAATCCCAATCAAATTGCCCAAAACGTTCTTCTTGGAACTGGAAACAATGATCCAAAGGTTCGTCTGGAAACGCAAAAAAGCACGAATAGCTAGAACTATCTTGAAGAATAGGAAGTTAACAGGGGGAATCACAGTTCCGGACCTCTGTACGCATTATAGGACGATTGTTACTAAAACAGACTGGTACTGGCACAAAGATAGAGAGGAAGATCAAAGGAGCAGAATAGAAACAATAGAAGGGACCCCACACAGATACAGCCAAATCATCTTTGACAAAAAGAGAAACGACAATCCAGGCAAATGGGAAGGTTTTTCTTTTCTTTTTTTCTTTTTTTTTTTTTTTTTTTTTTTTTTTACAAAGAAAATGATCATTTTTAATGACTATGCTAGAACAAAGTAAGGACCAAAAATTAGTTGTTACATACAAATTTTTTTATATTTTTATTAATTATTTTGCATTATGTGACAGTTTCATAGGCCTGTATTTTTCACCATACACTAAGATCAAATGTAAATGGATAAAAGACCTAAACCTACACTGAGAAACCTTCAAACTTTTGGAAGAAAATGTAGGAAACACCATGCAAGGGCTAGGTGTAGGCCCTGACTTTCTTTTTTTCTTTCTTTTTTTTATTCATTGATTACATTGTATTATGTGATACAGTTTCTTCGGAACTGGGAATCACCCCACTCCAACTCCTGCACTCCCCCCATGTGGAATATTCCACCTTGTTGCATACCCACTGATCAATTAAATAGAACACCAAAAGCAATAGCAATCAAGACCAAAATAAACAAATGGGACTTCATCAAACTAAGAAGTTTCTGTACAGCAAGGAAAACAATCAACAAAGTAAAAAATCAACCCACAGAATGAGAGAAGATGTTTGCACACTATACTGGTGATAGGGGGTTAATCTCCAGAATATACAAAGATTTCCAGAGAAACCAAAATACCTAAACAAACAAGCCACTCAAGAAATGGGCATGTTGGGCCCGGCGGCGTGGCCTAGTGGCTAAAGTCCTCACCTTGAAAGCCCTGGGATCCCATATGGGCGCCGGTTTTAATCCCGGCAACTCCACTTCCCATCCAGCTCCCTGCTTGTGGCCTGGGAAAGCAGTTGAGGATGGCCCAATGCATTGGGACCCTGCACCCGCATGGGAGACCCAGAAGAGATTCCTGGTTCCCGGCATTGGTTCAGCAAGCACCGGCCCATTGTGGCTCACTTGTGGAGTGAATCATCAGATGGTAGATCTTCCTCTCTGTCTCTCCTCCTCTGTTATATCTGGCTGTAATAAAATGAATAAATCTTAAAAAAAAAAGAAATTGGCATGGGAAATTAGCAGACATTTCACAAAGGAACAAACCCAAATGGCAAACAAACATATGAAAAAATGCTCAAGTTCCCTGGCAATAAGGGAAATCCAAATTAAGACATCAATGAGATAAAACCTAACACCAATAAGTTTGGCCCACATACACAAAAACACCAACAACACTTGTTGGTGAGGATGTGTGGAAAAGGGAACCCTACTCCACTGCTGGTGGAGCTGCAGGTTGGTACAGTCTCTGTGGAAATCAGTATGGAGAACACTCAACTCAAAATCTGCATACCATATGATCCAGCAATAGCACTCCTAGGAATATATCCAAAACACTTGTTTCACGAGAAACCAACATGCACCCCTATGTTCATAGCAGCACAATCAATAATCGCAAAAACATGGAAGCAACCAAAATGCCTATCACCCGATGACTGGATAAGAAAGCTATGGTTCATCTACTCCATGGAATACTACTCAGCTATCAAAAAAAAAAAAATGAAATGCATTCTTTTGTGGCCAAATGGGCCCAACTGGAAACCATAATGCTAAGGGAAATGAGCCAATCCCAAAAGGTTAAATATCACATGTTTACCTTAATATAAGATGATATGCTCTCAATATAAGAAACAGTATATGCAAATTGTATTATTATCTCAAACTCAAACAGCCTATCTCACATGCAATAAGATATTGTGAAGTAACCAATGAACCAACAATCAATGTGAGACTGTTTATGATTTATATCAAAGATCTCTCCTGAAACCCCTCAAAACAAACAACACACAAACAAAACTCTAGAATAGATAGAGAACAATAAGAAAAACTTGGAATCAGACTGGAAACGATCAGCATGGATTCACTTATACATTGCTAGGTGGGACACAAAGATTGGTTACTCCTCACTAGGGTATTGAAAATTTCTCTGCACACACCTCCTAAAATTGTTCTGCAACTAAACTGTTGACATATGCCTTGTTATAGTTATAAGCCAGTCTAGACTACCCCCTAAAAAAAGCCAAGTTCAGCAAAATTATGCTTCAACACTGTGAACTGCTAAATACTAAAATGAAAATAGACACAAGACAGTTGAATAGTATCCTATACCCATTTTAAGGTGTACAGAACCTGGTGTGTGTAAGCTAAAATTGAAATGTCAATGAAGGGGTCACAGAATGTGGAAAAGTACTTGCAGTTTTTAACATGTTGGTTACTGAATATTACGTCAATTAATTTCATAACGTTATAGATTGTTGCTGATGTTATGTCGGGACTTTTAATTGATAGGGATGATACTCTGCTGGCTCTGCCTTCAGAGTAGAGATTGTCTTCCCAACAAGCCTTTGGTCTAATCTGAACAATAAGATGCTGGACTCTTTGCTTGGTATACCCTTGCAATGAAAGAATCTAAAGTGAACTTGAACTGTGGTAATGCAACAGGGTGGAGGAATCCACCATGGGGGAAGGCTTCGGAAAGGTTTGGGGGGGAATCCCAGTACCTATAAAACTGTGTCACATAATGCATGTAATTAATTTTAAAAAATAAACAAACAAAACAAAAAAAAAGAACTGACTGTATTTTTGTGTGTGTGACTGTCCAATTTGCTAGCAGTATTTGTTGAATTGGAGGCATCATTACTTAAATGTTTGTAATACTTTCTTTTTTTATTAATTATTATGCATTATGTGACAGTTTCATAGGCTCTGGGAATTCCCCCACCCCTCCCCAGGCCCCTCCCTCCTGGTGGATTCCTCCACCTTGGTGCAGTATTACAGTTCAAATTCAATCAAGATTCTTTCCTTGCAAACATATACCAAACATAGAGTCCAGCTACTTATTGTCCAGATGGGTTGAACAGTTTTTTGGGGAGACCATTTCTGGTCCAAAGTTAGAGCTGGTAGAATATCATCCCAGTCAATTAAGAGTCCCAATATAACATCAACAGCAAATTGTAACATTATGGAATTGACATGGTTTTGCGTAACCAGTATGTTAAAAAAAAAAAAGAAGCAAGTTCTTAACCACAATCTATGATTTGCTCATTGACATTTCCATTTTAGTTTGTATACATGACCGGCTGCTATATACCTTAAAATGGCTATAAGGTACCATTCAGCTGTCTCGTGTCTATTTCATTTTAGTATTTAGCCATTTGTTGTGTTGAAGTATAATTTTACTGATCTTGGCAGATTTTAGGATAATCTAGACTGGCTTGTAACTCTAACAAGATATTTGTCAACAATTAAGGTGCAGAACATTTTTTGGGGGGGGAGAGTGCAGGAAAGTCCCCAACACCACGGAGAAGAGTGACTAATCTTCGTGTCCCACCCAGCGAGGCATGAGCCAATCCACGCCAGCTCTTTCCTGTCAGATGCCAAGCTCTACTTTCTGTTGTTTGTCTATTTATTTTAGGTTTTTTGAGTTTGTATGATTGTTTGTTTGCTATGAGGGGTTTTCGGAGCGATCCTGATGGTCATTGCAAGGGAGGGTGGGGGTCCAGAGGTGGAGCCAGCTCGGACCAGAGAAAGCTCTCCTCCCTGGTCCCAAAGGACGTTTATTGTTCTTCTGTTTCTGCGGACTGCTCAGGGCTTCTGGTTGTCTTCCCGATGACGTTGGTTTTTGCACGGTAGTGTTTGGACTTCTTCCATCCCCAGCAGAAGCTCCGTTTGGGGTGGGTGACCTCAGAGTACTTGGCCTCCGAGGGCATCCAATTCCCTATGGCCTCCTTGGCAGTTGGGATATAGTCCTTGTTGATCATATTAATAGTTTGTGGTGAAGGTCTGGGAGTCTTCATGGTTGGGATCCAAGCTTCCTCCTTACCAACTGCTCCACTCTGGAGTGCCCCCCTGCTCCACGCACATGACTTCCTGTTAAGAGGTTGTCAGGATCACACCTGATTCCCCCCTCATGCATTGGTATAGTAGTTTTACTATTGTTTAGTGCCGCTTTAAATCTGTTGTCTATGAATTACCAGATTTGATCTTGATAGGCTATATTGTACTTTTTCCTCACTCTTTTTATGGTCCTGAAAGGATTCCCTGTACTTTCTCCCCATTACGGATTAACATAGCGTATTGAGGGTATAGTAGGTTTTACAGTTTTTCGATGTAGATCTTAAGTATTCTGACATTAATTGTTGGTTTATAGATTATATCGCATTATCTTATTGTATTGGATACAGGTTGTTAGAGATTGCAATAATATTACAATATACAGGTACTATCTTTCAGGTTGTCATCTTTTCATCTCAAATTAAGGCAAACATGTGGTATTTAACCTTTTGGGATTGGTTCATTTCTCTTAGCATGATGGATTCCAGTTGGGCCCATTTGTCCACAAAGAACTGCATTTCATTTTTTTAAATAGCTGAGTAGTATTCCATAGAGTAGATGAACCATAGCTTCCTTATCCAGTCTTCTATTGATGGGCATTTTGGTTGCTTCCAGGTTTTTGCGATTGTAGATTGTGCTGCTATGAGCATAGGCGTTCATGTTGGTTTCTTGTGTAGGAGATGTTTTGGATATATCCCTAGGAGTGTTATTGCTGGATCATATGGCATGTTGATTTTGAGTTGTTTGAGTATTCGCCAAACTGATTCCCATAGAGGCTGTACAAGTCTGCAGTCCCACCAGCAGTGGAGAAGGTTTCCCTTTCCCCACATCCTCGCCAGCAAGTGTTGGTGGTTTTATGTATGTGTGCCATCCTTACTGGAGTTAGGTGGTACCTCATTGTTGTCTTCATTTGGATTTCCCTTATTGCCATGGAAATTGAGCTTTTTTTCATATGCTTATTTGCCATTTGGGTTTGTTCTTCTGTGAAATGTCTGCCCATTTCCCGTGCCCATTTCTTGAGTGGCTTGTTTGTTTTGACATTTTGGCTGTTTTGTAGTTCTTTGTATATTCTGGAAATTAGCCCTCTATCACCTATGTCGTGCGTGAAGATCTTCTCCCATTCTGTGGGTTGCTTTTTTACTTTGTTGATTGTTTGTCTAGCTGTACAGAAGCTTCTTAGTTTGATGAGGTCCCAATTGTTTATTTTGGTCTCGATTTCTACTGCTTTTGGAGTCTCTTTTAGGAAGTGAGGGCCTACTCCTAAGTGTTGCAGTGAGTTTCCAACATTTTCTTCCAAACGTTTGAAGGTTTCTGGATGTAGGCTTAGGTCTTTTATCCATTTAGATTTGATCTTGGTGTATGGTGAGAGATGTGGGTCTATCTTTTTGTTTCTGCAGGCTATCAACCAGTTGTCCCAACAGCATTTATTGAACAGACCTTTCCATTTGCTTGGTTTGTTGTCTGTCTTTTTGTCAAAGATTGTTTAGGTGTATCTGTGTGGGTTTCCATCTGGTGTTTCTATTCTAATCCCTTGATCTTCCTCTCTATCTTTGTGCCAGTACCATACTGTTTTGATAACCACTGCCCTATAGTATGTCCAGAGGTCTGGAACTGTGATTCCCCCTGCTAAATTCCTGTTCTTCAGGATGGTTCTGGCTATTCATGGTTTTTTGTGCTTCCAGATGAACCTTTGAATCATTGTTTCCAGTTCCATGAAGAATGTTTTGGGCAATTTGATTGGAATTGTGTTGAATGTATATATCGCCTTTGGCAATATAGACATTTTAATGATATTGATTTTACCTATCCAGGAGCATGGGATGTTACTCCATCTTTTGAAGTCTTGTTCAATTTCTTTTTTAAGTAGTTTGTAGTTTTCCTCAAATAGATCTCCTACATTTTTGGTTAGGTTAATTCCCAGATACTTCATGCATTTCTCTGTTATTTTGAATGGTATTTTGCTGATTAGATCTTTTTCCATCTTGTGGCAGCTCGCATACACTATGGCTGTTTATTTTTGTTCATTAATTTTGTACCCTGCCACTCTACCGCACTCTCGTATAAGTTCTAGGAGTCTCTGTGTTGAGCCTTTTGGCTCTTCTATATAAAGAATCATGTCATCTGCGTATAGTGAAAGTTTGACTTATTCATTTCCAATTTGGATTCCTTTGATTTCTTTTTCTTGTCTTATGGCCTCAGCAAGTATCTCTAGGACTATGTTGAATAGCAGTGGAGAAAGTGGACATCCCTGTCTTGTTCCAGATCTTAGTGGGAAGGGTTCAGTTTTTCTCCATTCAGTATGATGTTGATGTTGGGTTTTTCATATATTGCTTTGATTATGTTGTGAGTTTTTCCATCTATGCCTACCTTGGTTAGGGTTTTTAGCAGGAAGTGGTGTTGGATTTTGTCGAAAGCTTTTTCTGTGTCTATTGATACTTTCATGTGGTTCTTGTTTTTCAGTTTTTGGATGTGGTGTATCACATTGATGGATTTCCGAATGTTGAACCTTCCCTGCATTCCAGGGATGAATCCTACTTGATCCGGATGAATGATCTGTCGGATGATTTTTTGGATTCTCTTGGCTAGGATTTTGTTGAGTATCTTAGCATTAATGTTCATCAGAGAGATAGGTCTGTGGTTTTCTTTCTCTGTAGGATCTCTGTCTGGTTTTGGGATTGCGGTAATGTTGGCTTCATAGAATGAGTTTGGAAGGGTCGTTTCCTTTGCTATTGTATTGAAGAGTTTGTAGAGGATTGGGGTTAGTTCTGTTCGGAATGTTTTGTAGAATTCTGTGGTGAAGCCGTATTGAACTGGGCTTTTCTTTGTTGGGAGGTCTTTAATCACTGATTCAATCTCTGCTTCAGTTATGGGCTTGTTCAGGTCGTTTGTTGCCTCTGGGCTAAGTATTGGCAGGTTGTATAAGTCTAAGAACTTTTCCATTTCTTGGTGGTCTTCTGATTTGTTGGAGTATAGTGCTTTGTAGTAATTTCTGATTATGTTCTTAATGGTTGCAGTGTCTGTTGTTATGTTGCCTTTTTCATCTTTGATGCTGTTAATTCTTGCTTTCTCTTGTTTTTCCTTTGTCAGTCGGGCCAGTGGGGTATCTATTTTGTTTATCTTTTCAAAAAACCAGCTTTTTGATTCATTGATTTTTTGGATAGTTTTTTTTGTTTCTATCTGATTAATTTCCTCTCTTCTTTTGATGATTTCTTGCTTCCTGTTGTATGTGGGGCTCTTTTGCTGTTGTTTTTCCAATTGCTGGAGTTGTGTGCTTAGTTCCTCTATTTGACACCTCTCTTGGGCCTTGACATGGGCTCCAATTGCGGTGAATTTTCCCCGTAGCACTGCTTTGGCAGTGTCCCATAAGATTTGGAATGTTGTGTCAGAGTTTTCATTCGTTTCAAAAAATTTTTTGGTCTCAACTTTAATTTCTTCTCTGACCCATTGTTCATTTAATGGCATATTGTTCAGCCTCCAAGAGTTTCTGTATTTCCTGGGGCATTTTGAATTGCTGATTTCCAATTTCATTCCATGGTGGTCTGAGAGGGTACATGGTATGATTCCTATCTTTTTGAAGTTGTTTAGGTTTGCTTTGTGTCCTATCATGTGGTCAGTCCTGGAGAAGGTGCCATGTACTGCTGAAAAAAGTGTATAATCTGTGGCCTTGGGGTAAAAAGTTCTATAAATGTCTACCAAGTCCAGTTGTTCTAATGTTTGTACGAGCTCTGTTGTTTCTTTGTTGAGTTTTTGTTTTGTTGATCTGTCTGTTGTTGTTAGCGGGGTGTTAAGGTCTCCCACTATTATTGTGTGCATATTAATGTCTCCTCTTAAGTCTGTAAGTAATTGCTTCACGTAGCTAGGCGCGTTGGAATTTGGTGCATATATATTCACAATGGTGATTACTTCCTGATGTATCAGTCCCCTCACCAATAAATAGCGACCTTCCCTGTCTTTTTTGAAGTCTGTCAGCTTGACGTCCAGGTCATCTGAGATTAGAACAGCTACTCCAGCCTTCTTTTCTCGTCCATTGGCATGAAATATCTTTTTCCATCCCTTTACTTTCAGTTTCTAATCGTCTTTTCTGGTTAGATGTGTCTCTTGTAGGCAACAGATTGTTGGGTTCTGTTTCATGATCCAGTCCGTTAATCTGTGTCTTTTGATTGGTGAGTTTAGGCCATTTGTGTTTACAGATAATATTGAGAGAAATTGATTTTGAGCTGCCATGAGTGTGTGTAAGTGTGCAAGTGTGTATTTGCGACTATTAGAGTCTCTGCCTGGTTGACTGTCCTCTCATGATTATTAATGGGAAAGTCTTCCCATTTGCCATCTCTGATTTTGGTTTTCATTTTTTCTCTGTGGGTTTAGCACCTTCCTGAGGAGGTTATCTAGGGCCGGTTTTGCGCTAGTGTATTCTTCTAGTTTCTCTGTGCTGTTGAAATATTTAATTTCACTCTCAAATATAAATGAGAGTTTTGCCGGGTACATTATTCTCGGTTGGCAGTTGTTTTGTTTCAGGATTTGAAAGGTTTTACCCCACTCTCTTCTTGCCTGGAGTGTTTCTTCTGAGAGATCTGCTGTGATTCTGATTTGCCTTCCTCTGAAAGTAATCTTGCCCTTTTTTCTTACTTGTCTTAGAATTGTTTCTTTGTATTCACTTGAAGACAGTTTGAGGACCACATGTCTGTGTGAGGATCGCTTTGGGTCGACTCTATTGGGGGTTCTCTGACCTTCCTGGATTTGTGCTGGATTTATATTTCCGGTGTTCTGGAAGTTCTCCTGTATTATCTCATTGAAGACCCGTTGCAAGCCTATCTCCTTTTCCACTCCCTCTGGAAGGCCTATTATTCTAATATTTGATTTTTTGAGGTTGTCTTTCATTTCCTGTATGGACCTATTGGCTTTCTCCAGATTTGTCTCCAACTGTGTGATGAACTGCTGCCTTTCATTCTGAATGTCTTCCAATTCTGATATTCTGTCCTCTGCTATGTTCATTCTGTTGGTTAGGCTTTCAATTTTGTGTTCTATATCGAGGATTCCCTTTTTGACTTGATTTATTTCTGCAGTGACATGGTTTTTGAATACCTTGGATGATTCCCAGCGCTTCTCGCTGTCTCTGATGAATCTCATCACTAGTTTCTTAAATTCCTTCTCTGGTAATTCCTCTATGTCATCATCTTGCATCTCATGTATTAAGATTAGTTTTTGGTTGTTTTGGGGGGAAATGCTTGATCTTTCTTCTGGGTCATTACTTTTTCTGATATTTCTCCTCATTGTGTTGTTGTTTGTTGCCATTTTCGGATTTTAGCCTCTGACTTGCTTGTCCTGAGCCTTTGCCCCGGTGCTGTAGCTTATAGGTAGTGTGACTCAGCAACTGCTGTATGGAGTGTTGGCCTAAGTATAGCTAAGCACAGCAGGGGGTTCCAGCTGCTTGTTGTTCGGAGTTTGCTGACCACAGCCCCGAGCTTGGTCAGGAGACTCTATATCCCAGCCCTAGTGCCAGGCATTCCCCCTGCAGCTCCCACTCAAAGTCGTTGCCTCACTGGAAGCCACACTGCTCCACGCCTCCGTCTGAGTTCGTTGACTCTGCTGAACTGTGTTTTGCCTTTTTGGCTCAGAGTCTCTGGGCCACCTCAGGACACAGGTCTACAGAGCTGGTCCCGCCTCTTGGGCTTGGGGCGGGAGCCGCGTGTAGCTGGGGCCTCTGCGCCACCTCAGGCCACAGGTCTATAGAGTCTCTTCTTGCCTCTTGGGCTCGAGGCGGGGGCTGGGGTTGTGGCCGCGTGTAGTAAGGGCCTCTACGCCACCTCAGGCCACAGGTCTAGAGAGCCGGTCCCGCCTCTTGGGCTTGGGGCAGGAGCCGTGTGTAGCTGGGGCCTCTGTGCCACCTCAGGCCACAGGTCCGCTGGGAGAACTTGCCCAGTGGTCCTGCAGAACCGGCTTTGCTTCGGGGTCTCCTGCTGAGCTGAGCACAGCAGGGGATCTATTCAAGTTCACAGTCCTGCCCTGCCCCCTTTACAAGGCTGTTCTTTCTTTCTTTTTTTTTTTTTTTTTTTTTTTTGCACTTTCTCAAAGGTGTTCTGCCGTTGGGAGCAGAGCCGTGGGAGTCATGCAGCTGTGCTCCCACCAGCCTGCACTTCTGTCCAGGGAGGGTATGCCGAGTGTTGCCCCGCTCCTAATGCTCAGGCTGAGCTCAGCAGCAGTTTCCACTGGAGACTTTTGCAGTTAGTCAACCTTTCGGAGCTGAGTTTGGGATTACTGTAACCCGGACCCAGAGCGCAGCTCCAGTCTCCTCTTCACTCTCTCAAAGTTGCTGACCTGCTGGGAGGCAAGTTTCTGGGCAACCCCCCATGCTTATCTTCGTGGGATGATGCCCCCTTTGTTCAATCCAGTAGCCTCCTTTAGGGTCTCCTGCACTCCAGTGGTCTGTGCCCCTGTGGGTGTGGACGCCTGTCCTTCCAACCGCCTTTGTCCTCCCAGGAACAGCTGAGATTCCGCCGCCTTCCCCCTGGCTGGGATAGCGACTCACCAAAATTCTCACTGCATGCTGTTCCCTCTTTTTTCCTTTTTATCGTTGTCTCTCCATGCTGTGTTGATCTTCTTACTTCAGCAAACTCCAGTGACCTTCCTACACCTACCCCCTCATTTCTCTGTCTCCTGGTTTGTTTCTCTGCTGGATCAGTTCCCCTCTGTCTCCACACTGCCCTACACCAGCTCTCTATGGTCGGCCATCTTCCTCCACCAATCTGTTTGTAATACTTTCACAAAATTTAATGGATCATGAAAATAAAGTTTACTTCTAGACTAATTCTCTGTTATTTTGATCTCTGTCTACACTGAAGGCACTACCACACGTGCTGTGTTGATATAGCTTTCTTTATTTAAAAACTGGGAATTTTGAGAGAATGCTTTTCCATCTGCCAATTTGCTCCTCAAAGAGCCACAATATTTGGAGTTGAACAAATCTGAAACCAGAAGTCAGGATCCTCCTCCGGATCTCCTGAATGGGTGCCCAGCCCAAAAATTTAGTCCATTCTCCACTACTTTCACAGGCCATAAGCAGGGAGCTAGATGGGAGGTTGACCATTCAGGATATGAAACAGTGCCCATATAGGCTGCCAGTTTCATAGAATGAATCTAGATGTACTCATTTTTCTTCCATGGCCTGCGTTTTTTTTTTTTTTTTTTGGAAGAAGTGATAATAGTTCTTTAAATACATTGTTGTGTCCTTCTTTGAAGGCATCTATAATTGGGAATCTTATCCATTCTTGTGGTCCTTGCAAAGATAAAGAAAAGACCATTGATGCTCTAGGTTCCAGTGATGGCACCTTTGTTTGAGTGTGTCATTGTTCATCCATTAGCTTGGTAGTCAAAAAAGTGTGGAGGGAATGCTTCCTGGTTGAGAACTCTGATGACTTTTACTCATTTGAATGAGAAATCACAAATTTTGCCACATGAAATTTCCATTTCATTATTTTATTTTTTTTCCTATACCACCCTTTCT
This sequence comes from Ochotona princeps, assembly GCF_030435755.1. Lineage (NCBI taxonomy): Eukaryota > Metazoa > Chordata > Mammalia > Lagomorpha > Ochotonidae > Ochotona > Ochotona princeps. Next base: position 35,758,823 of record NC_080855.1, on the reverse strand, counting down.
TCACCGCAGTATGTGAAACTGTGTGAATCACTAGGTAAACCAAAGACAGGACAGATTTTTTTGAAAATGTCTGTAGAAATAATTAAAGAAAACTGCCTCAGGAATAAAGAGTTAAATTCAATATTACATGAGATTGGACTGGTTTTGCCAAGTTTTGGAGACTGTAACTATGACTGATTTTTTTTATCAAACATTTACTTGATTTTATTGGAAAGGTGGATATACAGAGAAAAGTAGAGACATAGAGAAAGACCTCCTGTTTGCTGGTTTGTTTCCCAAGTGCCCACAATGGCTGTAGCTGAGCCAATGTAAAGGCAGGAGCCAGGAGTTTCTTCTCGGCCCCCCACGTGAATGCAGGGTCCCAAGGCTTTGGGTTCCACTGTTGCTATCCGTGGCACAAGTGGGGAGCTGAAAGGGAAGTAGAGCAGTTGGGGCACAAACTGGTACCCATGAGGGATTTTGGGCAAGGATTTAGCCACTAGGTTATTCTGTTGAGCCTGATAGTTGTAGGTTTAAGGTGAGTTTTTGTATTTCTTGGGTGATAAAGAATTTTGGGTTTGTAGAAGTGATACAAAAATGAGTCAGTGACAACATTTAGTATAAAATGATAGGCATGATAATTCGCATTTTGAGTCATAGTTTTGAGATGATAACTCACACGACTCCAGTCAGACCTCTGGACTTGTGAGGGGTCTTCTCAGAGAGCAGTTGCAGTCCTGAGCTCCTGATGCATTTCTGACAAGTGGTTATCTTGTTTTTAAAAATTTCTTTCAGCACCAAGTGGATTTTCTGCAACTGATGATTAAATACCAGAATTGTAAAGTAGTAAATTCCTAAAAAGATAATTAAGGATTTCTGTGAAGTCTGTGGTGTGGAACCTCTGAGGGAGGGTTTGTTCAAAAATATGCATGCAATTTTCCAGGCAAGTGAGCAATTCTTCCAAATTGCAGAGAGATGTGTGTTCAGATATGATAGTGGTAGCCAGAGTGAATTCTCCCAGCCAGTGACATGACCACGAGAAGTATAGCATTTCATGCCAGAAAGCCAGTGAGTGGTCAATGGATCACCATTATTGGTAGAACAGTGGCAGATCCCCAGTCACATCAATATCCCTGTGTCAGAGTCTCAGCCCGGAAAGGTTCGTTTATACATGGAATCAGTCATTGTATCCAGAGCTATTTTATTAAGTAGGACTGCTTGGTGAAATTGTGCTTACTGGCCTAATCTCCTACGTTTTATATTTATGTTTGTAGTACACATGCACCCTGTGGGGAACACTTTTAAGTATATGTATATTTGCAGTTTCTTCTGAAAGTTATACCTACTAGTTTGATCTTACAATAACTGCTTTCAAATTAACCCATGGTCATTGTGCTGGATGTGAAATAACTTCTTACATCTCTGATTTTTGAGAGCTAGAAGTGATCATTGCTACCGAGTTGTCTGCTTTCTAGATTACTTCTGTGAGCAAAATGTGGAAATCAAATTTATTTATAGAGAACCAGAAATGAGTTACTTCAACTGATACCATACCAAGTGATGTCAGTGAACTTTTTTATTTCTCCATGTCGCATTATTTTGTCTCTCTCAAAAACTTCCCCAATCCGGAAGTTTCAACCTACTAGCTTCAGGAAGATAGTTTTGTGAACTATCTGGCAAAATAATTAAGTACCTCATAGTTGGCTTAGATAGTAGGATGGAATGATTCCCAGTACAACCATGTAACTATATCTTTGTATACATTTCAATCTATTTTTTGTTTATTCTAGTTTTATTGGAAATTTTTAAAATTTTTTCTTGAAGTAGGACACAGCAAGTGAACCAGTATGCACTTCTATCCATTAATTAACTCCTCAAATTTTCACAATGGTCATGGATGTCCTACATATATTATAAAAATTGTACATAGTACACCCAAAAAACCAAGATGGTGGAATAAGATAAGGACACATTTAATCAGATGGAGAAACATTAGCCCATGTGAAGCAGAGAAGGCACATTCCAGGAAATTGGAAAGAACAGAACAACAGCAGAGGTTTGCCAGTGGACTGAGAGGCACAGGATAGCAGCAGACACAATGGTGTAGCATTGCAGTGACTGATACCCCAGCAGCATTAGGCAAGTGGAGATCTGAATTGCAGTGGCAGTTGGAACTCCACCTGCAACAAGGTGGAAAGGGACAGTCACCAGAAGATCAGGAAGTGAACCCAGATAATGAGCTGCTACTCCTGCTGGTTCATTTGATTTCACCAGGAACGGAGAGAGTGGCAGATCCCAGACAGGCAGTGTGGGAACAGGGTGTATTTCACATCCTAGCACATCCACAAGAATGGAATTATGCACCATTTTGTATTGAGACAAAGGTTACGGGACAGGGCTGTGCATGCACTGAGCTGGGAGTAAACTAATTTTTGGCTCAGTGAACTGAACCAACATGGCATCCTACAGGTTCCACCCAAGACAGGTCCAGGTATCCACCAGACCTGATGGCCAGCAAAGCAAGAACTCTAGTATTGGCGCATCAGGTGTCATTTCTAATGATGTGGCAAAGGCTTTAAGATTGCAGAGACAACAGTGAGTTGTCCGTGCGCTGAGCTCAGTGCATTGCACTGGTCCAACAGGGAAAATAATATCAACTTTGGCATCTTACAGGTCAAAATAGATCCTTCTGGCCCTCAGACAAAATGGCCAAAAAGTTACAGTATATCAGTACCACCAACAACGTAGCCACATAGGACTCGTGATGTCTCCCTAATACTGGAACCTGCTCCAACGGGAAATGGGAGAATGGTTGCACAGACAATGGTACAGCCTTAGCATGGTATCCCAAGAGATGGAGACTGCTGAGCGAGGAACTGGGATACACCAGTTTTGGTGGAAGTCCACCATAACATCCCAGACGTGGAACTCACTGGAGGGAGCAGCACTAGTGACTGCAAGCAAAGAGCCATATACCATCTACAAAAAGAAATCAAACTGTATACCTGAGGGTGACAGAGCTTAGAAAACTGCAGCAAGGAGAAAAATCTGAAAACCAGATGTACAATGACCAAGAGCAAAAGAAGAGGCAGATGCACAATGAATATTACTGAAGACTCCCCTGTAAAGGAGCAAAAGACTTAAATTAAGGCAAACATGTGGTATTTAACCTTTTGGGATTGGCTCATTTCCCTTCGCATAATGGTTTCCAGTTGGGCCCATTTGGACACAAAGAACTGCATTTGTTTTTGGTTTCTCGTGAAACAAATGCTTTGGATATATTCCTAGGAGTGCTATTGCTGGATCATATGGAATTATAAAGCTTCTTAACAGCAAGAATCCTGTAAAAAGGTGTTTAAGGAATATATTTAATGAGTATGTCACACTGTTAATGAATCAAAAGAAACTTGATTTATTAGAAATGAAAAATACCTTGGAGCATATTAAAAGTATAGTGAAGAGTCATGAAAATAGAATTAAGGAGGCAAAGGAAAGAATTAAGAGATTTCCTGTCACCAGGGGAAAATAAAGAAAAAGCTTTTAGCTGAGCTGGATCAAGCTAAAAAAGTATCCAAGAATTGAAAGACACATTCAATGGGCCATCATAATAATTATGGGAGTCCCAGAGTTGAAGAAAAAAAGCTGAGATTTAAAAATATATTTACTGAAATAATAAGTGAAACTTTCCCTAATCTGGAGAAAGAATTGGGAAACAACATCCAGGATGGGCACAAAACTCCCAACAGGCTTGACCACTAACAATCATCAGCATAGCACATGATAATCAAGCTCTCTTCAATTGAGCACAAAGACAAGATCCTTAAATATGCACATGAAAAAATCCATTGACAAAAAAAGGAATGCCAATTGAACTCCAGGATACTTGTCACAGGAAACTCTACAGCCCAGAAGAGAATGGAGCTACATATTCCAGATTCTAAAAGCAAAAATTTGTCAGCCCAAATTTGTGTTTGAAAATGAAATACAATTCTTCCACAGTAAAAAAAAAAAAAAAAAAAAAACAGTGAAAAGAATATGCCTCTTCCAAATCTGTCCTACAAGCGAGAAGAGGAGTAGCACCCACTAAAACGAAAGATGATTATCAAGAACAACCCAGCAAAGTAACAACAGAAGAATAATTTTATTACCACTAATTGCTAAAATGATTGGATCAATGTAACACCGATTCATATTAACCTTGAATGTTAATGGCTTAAGCACCTCCTGAAATATCATAGATCACTAGACTGAATTAAAAAACAAAACCCATCTATTTCTTTTTTTATATTCTTTTTTAATTAATTATTTTGCATTATGTGGCAGTTTCATAGGCTCTGGGAATCCCCCCACCTCTCCCCATGCCCCTCCCCCTTGGTGGATTCCTCCACCTTGATGCAGTATTACAGTTCAAATTCAATCAAGATTCTTTCCTTGTAAACGTATACCAAGCATACAGTCCAGCTACTTATTGTCCAGATGGGTTGAACAGTTTCTTGGGGAGACCATTTCTGGTCCAAAGTTAGAGCTGGTAGAATATCATCCCAGTCAATTAAGAGTCCCAATATAACATCAACAGCAATTTGCAACATTATGGAATTGACATGGTTTTGCGTAACCAGTATGTTAAAAACAAACAAACAAAAAACAAGTTCTTAACCACAACCTATGATTTGCTCATTGACATTTCAATTTTAGTTTATATACAGGACCGGCTGCTATATACCTTAAAATGGCTATAAGGTACCATTCAGCTGTCTCATGTCTATTTCATTTTAGTATTTAGCCATTTGTTGTATTGAAGTATAATTTTGCTGATCTTGACAGATTTTAGGATAATCTAGACTGGCTTGTAACTCTAACAAGATATTTGTCAACATTTAAGGTGCAGAACATTTTTTGGGGGGGGGTGTGCAGGAAAATCCTCAACACCACGGTGAAGAGTGACTCATCTTTGTGTCCCACCCAGCGAGGCATGAGCCAATCCACGCCAGCTCTTTCCTGTCAGATGCCAAGCTCTGCTTTTTGTTGTTTGTCTGTTTACTTTAGGATTTTTTAGTCTGTATGCTTGTTTGTTTGCTATGAGGGGTTTTCGGAGTAATCCCGATGGTCATTGCGAGGGAGGGTGGGGGTCCAGACGTGGAGCCAGGCTCGGACCAGAGAAGCTCTCCTCCCTGGTCCCAAAGGACATTTATTGTTCTTCTGTTTCTGCGGACTGCTCAGGGCTTCTGGTTGTCTTTCCGATGACGTTGGTTTCTGCACGGTAGTGTTTGGACTTCTTCCATCCCTGTGGAAGCTCCAGTTGGGGGTGGGTGACCTCAGAGTACTTGGTCTCCGAGGGCCTCCAATTCCCTATGGCCTCCTTGGCAGTTGGGATATAGTCCTTGTTGATCATATTAATAGTTTGTGGTGAAGGTCTGGGAGTCTTCATGGTTGGGATCCAAGCTTCCTCCTTACCAACTGCTCCATTCTGGAGTGCCCCCCTGCTCCACGCACATGATCTCCTGTTAAGAGGTTTTCAGGATCGCAGCCGATTCCCCCCTCATGCATTGGTATAGTAGTTTTAATATTGTTTAGTGCCGCTTTGAGTCTGTTGTCTATGAATTATCAGATTTGATCTTGATAGGCTGTATTGTACCTTTTTTCTCACTCCTTTTATGGTCCTGAAAGACTTCCCTGCACTCTCTCCCCATTACGGATTAACATAGCGTATTGAGGGTATAGTAGGTTTTACAGTTTTTCGATGTAGATCTTAAGTATTCTGACATTAATTGTTGGTTTATAGATTATATCGCATTATCTTATTGCATTGGATACAGGTTGTTAGAGATTGCACTAATATTACAATATACAGGTACTATCTTCCAAGTTGTCATCTTTTCATCTCAGATTAAGGCAAACATGTGATATTTAGCCTTTTGGGATTGGTTCATCTCTCTTAGCATGATGGATTCCAGTTGGGCCCATTTGTCCACAAAGAACTGCATTTCTTTTTTTTTAATAGCTGAGTAGTATTCCGTAGAGTAGATGAACCATAGCTTCCTTATCCAGTCTTCTATTGATGGGCATTTTGGTTGCTTCCAGGTTTTTGCGATTGTAGATTGTGCTGCTATGAGCATAGGCGTGCATGTTGGTTTCTTGTGTAGGAGAAGTTTTGGATATATTCCTAGGAGTGCTATTGCTGGATCATATGGTATGTTGATTTTCAGTTGTTTGAGTATTCGCCAAACTGATTCCCATAGAGGCTGTACAAGTCTGCAGTCCCACCAGCAGTGGAGAAGGAAAACCCATCTACTTCTAGCATCCTTCAGAAGACATATCTCACCAACAAAGAAAAGGGAAAACTATTTCATGGCTTTTGCTGTTTTCTGGTGTTTTTTTTTTTTTTTTGTAAATTTCATCTTTTCAATACAGTTTTTTTTCTCATTAAACTTATCACTGATACATAGATTATACAATTGCATTGTTTTCTTCAACAAGGTTTTTTATTTTCTTTCACAACTCTTCAATGACACTTTAGCCAATCAGGAGCATGTTATTTAATTTCATGGCATTGTTAATTTCTTTTTTTGCCTGTTGCTGATTTTGTTTTGTGGCTTTTCATCTAAGATGATATACAGAACAGCAACTGTGTAATAGAGGCTATCATATCCAGATGTGAAAATACTATGTGGTATGAATCTCTACTTCCATATCAAAGATGGACTCCCAATGAAACTGTTAAGTATACCTTGACATTAGGATGTTGGGCTATCTGCTATTATCCATGCCCACAATGATGGACATATGACTGTTTATGCAGAACTATACTATAGTAGTAATATAGGGTAACTCAGTGAGGGGGAATGGCCTTGGGGAGGGGATAAGGGAAATCCCAGCACCTATGTAACTGTACCATGAAATTATAATAATAATAATGTTAAATTTTAAAAATCAATAAAATTTTTAAAAGGAAACCTTGCTTGGTAAACCTGAACACCAGATATTTTTTTTTTTAAAGATTTATTATTATTATTGGAAAGCCGGATATACACAGAGGAGGAGAGACAGAGAGGAAGATCTTCCGTCCGATGTTTCACTCCCCAAGTGAGCCTCAATGGGCCGGTGCTGCGCCGATCCGATGCCAGGAACCAGGAACCTCTTCCAGGTCTCCCACACGGGTGCAGGGTCCCAAAGCTTTGGGCCATCCTCGACTGCTTTCCCAGGCCACAAGCAGGGAGCTGGATGGGAAGTGGAGCTGCTGGGATTAGAACTGGCGCCCATATGGGATCCGGGGCTTTCAAGGTGAGGATTTTAGCCACTAGGCCACGCTGCCGAGCCCAACACTAGATATTTTGACAATTACTCATTTAGATTATGAATTGCATATTTAAGGTAGGCACTTATATGTTTCAGTGTTCTGAGTATCAAACAATCATATTTCATTCTTGACTAGACAGAAGACTATGTGTAAATGTTTAGATTATTGGAAGTAACATTAAGAGGGATGCTAGTTTATACCCATACGGCTGTATTGGGTGTACGAGGATGGCTGCTGTAGGGCACGTGCACTCAGAAAGAGGACATGACTTTGCATGAGTTGCTGATTCTTACAATATATTCCATCATTCAGTATCTCCAACTGATTCATCACTTCTTATTGACATGTTCCATCATCTGTTGTTATAATGTTCTTCAATAGGCTAGGATGAATCATAGCTGATCTAGAACTTTTTCTTTCTTTTGTAGTTTCTTTACAGTCCAAGATGATCTAATTGGAGGCCGTTCCCCAGATCTTGTAATACTTGATGCCTTTCAGAAGCATCAGCCATGTTTCTCAAATAAGGTTGCATATACTATTTTTTCATGTTGCATAAAATATCAGATTGTGAAGTTCTTTTTTGTTTGCTTGTTTGTTTGTTTGTAAGGTTTTTGTAATGGCCATCACTGCCAGGCAGTGAACAAACCCAAAGTTTGTCCCAAGATCTGAGAAACCCCTCTTCCCACAGTACTTATACTGTGGGCAGATCTTGGGTGGATCTGGACAGACATAGGATCCTGCTCTGCCCACCACCACCATATTGTTTGGGGGAGCCCAGGTGCTTCTGAAATTGGAGTAATGGGTGCTCAACTCTACTAGCCATGTGTCTGCTGCTGGGGCACATTTGTGATGTTGCGGGCTACCTGGCAATGTGCTCTGGGATCTTTGGAGTGTAGGCTTATATGGACTCTGAGAGATGACACAGGTGGGAATTAGCAAGGACCTTAGTGTTCAGGTCCAGGTGAGGATGAATTTCTAGAACTTACATAGACAAGGTCACTCTACTTGAAGGGCTAAAACATGGAACCCACCAGAGTGTGTCAGAAAAGGGAATAGGATGTGTGAGGTTAGGCAATAAAGTTGATAAACATGTGAGTGAATTAGGTCTGGGGATAGAATCTGTAGTGCAATGTGTGGGCTCACACATGTGAAACAGCAGTATCTGTTGGCACAAACAAGTACTATGGATGAGTTAGGCCTGGTTGGGGAAATAAGGGGATGCCCCAGCTGGGCTGGACATTCCATCGGTGAACGCAACTGCCAGAATTGGTGCATTGTTTAGGCTGTTAATAGCTTCACTATCCCTCAGCACGGGTGTTGCGTGCATTTGGGGAGGACCATGTTGGGCTAGACTCTAGCACCCACTGGTATTCGTGAGAATCAGGGTGGGTGTAAAATGGACTGGACTAGGTCTCTAGTGTGTGCAAGATCTACCACTGGGAGGAGAGAGGATAGAGAAGTTAGGCGAACTCCAGTGTAAGGTTGAATCTCTGTAGGTATGCATAAAAACCAAGGCAAGGAGCAATCTAATCCAGAGCAGGTTACAGTACCGGCCAGCACAAATGTGGGTCAGCTCAGGGGATGGACCAGGCTGGGAAAGTCCATAATGTTGACTGGCAGATCCAAGAAGCAGGATAGGGTGCAGAAGGAGCTGAGTTGGGCCTTATCACCAAGCCAGTTCACACTTGAGCTGGGACTAGTGGCTGAATCTGCAGCTGAAGTACCCACTGATGGATGCTGAGGAAAGATAAGCCATATCAATCTGGAGGTGGTGGGTGTTGGGTCTGTGAACCCAGAGGGAAGAGGATATAGTGGGTCTCAGGCCTCATAGACTGGGGCCTTGGGCCCTCTTGTGTGATAGGTGCTGAATCTGTGATCCCCAAGGATGTCAGACCAGAGGTGTTTAAGTCTCTTGACCCAGTTCCTAGAGCCCGCTTACATAGTGGATGTCGGATCCATGAATCCCGGGGGTGGAGGGGTATAGCAGGTCCTGCATCACATGGCTCAGGCCTTGGGCCCAAATGTGTGGTGGGTGCTGGATTGATGAGCCTCAGGTGTGGAGGCTCTGGCTTGACCCTTTGTCTCTTGGCCCAAGCACATGGGCTCACTTATATAGTGGGTGTTATGTCTGTGATCCCTGGGGGTAGTGGGTCTAGCAGGATCTAGGTCTCCTGGCCCAGGTCCTTGGGTCCACTTGTGCAGAAGCTGATATACCCCAAGGCTCAGGTCCCAGAAAAACCTGTGTCTCCTTGTCGAGGTCACCAAGCTCACCAAAATGATGGGGGGCAGGGTCCCTGAGTACTGAAAGTGAGGGATCCATGATCCATGGCCCATGGCCTAGGGCCTGCCTATGTGGTGGGTGCTCGACCAGGGAGACTCAGGGGTGGAGGGTACAAAGGGCCCTGAGTCTCCTGGCCCAGGTCCTAGGGTCCACCAAAACAGTTGGTGTTGGGTCCGTGAAACCCGGGTGTGTTGGTTCCAGCGGGGCCTGTGTCTCCAGGTCCATGTCCCTTGTCCTGGCTGTGCGGTAGGTGCTGGATTTGTGAGTCTCAAGAATGTGGGACCAAGTTGGGTCCGATCTACTGTTCCAGGTCACTCAGCTAGCCTGCATGGTGATAACCAGGTCTGTGAGCCCCAAAGGTGGGGGATCCAGTGGGTCCTGGGGTGCATGGCCTGACATCTTGACCCAACCTGCATTGTGGGTTCTGAACTTATGAGTCTCAGAGTTTTGGGGCCAGGCTTGTCCCTGGCTCTCCTGACATAGGTCTTACGAACCACTTACACAATGGGTGTCAGGTCCATGAGCCCTGGTGATGGAATGTCCAGCGAGGTATGGACTTTCTTGTTCAGCTCCTTAGGTCCATCTGTGCAGTAAATGATAGATGCATATACCCCCTGGTTGGGGGGCCGTTAGGGGCCTGTGTCTCCTGGTTCAGGTCACCAAGCCACCCGAGTGGTGGGGCCAGGTCCATGAGCTCCAATGATAGGGGGCAGGTGCTGGGCTTTATGGCCTGGGGCCATCAGCCTTCCTATTAAGTGGCCACTAGATCCATGATTTCAAGTTGAGGGGACTTCTGGTCTCCTGGCTCAGGTCCATGAGCCTACCTAAGGGAACTTGTCCTCCTCAGTGTAGGGGAACAAGTGCTGTATATCAGACCCTGGTGCACATGGAGGACATGATAGCTCATTGGAGCCTGCAGTACCATAACAGAGAATGGAGAACAGAACATACGGACCATACCCAGCCAAACAATGACAGCAAATATCTGGGCAATTGGAGACTATAATGACGATGGTGTCAGTCAATGGACATGGGAAGGGATTTCTCATCCATGTGGAGTGCAAGGTCCCAAGGATTTGGGCCATCCTCTATTGATTCCCCATGCCACATGCAGGGTGCTGGATGCGAAGCAGGAGCGTGAATTAGAACCGGTGCCCATATGGGATCCTGGCACGTGTAAGGCGAGGACTTTAACCACCATGCTATCATTCTGGGCATGAAATACATTTTTTTTATAAGTAGCTAAATAGTATTCCACGGAGTAGATGTATCATAGTTTCCTACTTCAGTTTTCGGTTGATGGGCATTTCATTTGCTTCCATGTTTGTTTTTTTTTTGTTTTGTTTTGTTTTGATTATTGATTGTGTTGCTATGAACATAGGGGTGCAAGTTGCTTTCTCGTGTAACAGGTTCTGGATATATTCCTAGAAGTGATATTGCTGGGTCATATGGTATGCAGATTGTCAGTTGTCTGAGGATTCTCCATACTGATTTCCATATAGGCTGTACCAGCCTATAATCCTCCAGCACTGGAGTAGGGTTCTTTTTTCCCCATAAGTGTTGTTGGTGGTTTTCTGTATGTTAGCCATTCTTATTGGAATTAGGTGGTACTTCAGCGATGTTTCAAATGGGCAGACACTTTACAAAGGAACAAATTCAAATGGTTATCAGGCATATGAAAAAGTGCTAAAGCTGCCTGGAAATAAGCCAAATTGTAATCTTGAGAGTCACTTTTGTCCTTCAACAATCAATGATGTATTTTTTTGTGAGGACTTATCACACTGATAGCATGCAAAAAACATGTTTGAAGAATGATTTGAGTTTGGTTTGAAATTTATTTGAAACAATATTACCAAGTTATCTGTGTATGTCTTAAGGACAGTGCATGACTGGCATTTCAAATTTAAATATGATTGGGGCCTGCAGTGTGGCCTAGCGGCTAACGTCCTCGCCTTGAAAGGCCCCGGATCCCATATGGGCGCCAGTTCTGATCCCGGCAGCTCCACTTCCCATCCAGCTCCCTGCTTGTGGCCTGGGAAAGCAGTTGAGGATGGCCCAAAGCTTTGGGACCCTGCACCCGCGTGGGAGACCTGGAAGAGGTTCCTGGTTCCTGGCATCGGATCGGCGCAGCACCGGCCCATTGCGGCTCACTTGGGAAGTGAAACATCAGATGGAAGATCTTCCTCTCTGTCTCTCCTCCTCTGTGTATATCCGGCTTTCCAATAGTAATAATAAATCTTTAAACAAATTTAAATATGATCACTTGTCATGTTCATAGTAAACAATTCTAGGCCATGAAATAAAATACTTTCTGGTGTTCCTTGCCTCCTACAACTTAAGACCACTGGAGTGCTGGAGATCCTAGAGGTGGCTGCAGGATTGAACATGAGGGGCATCAACTCGTGCAGAGGTAGAGGACAAGCATGGGGGGTGGTCCCAGCAGCGTGCCTCCCAACAGGACAGCACCTTTGAGAAAGTGCATAGGGCACTGGAGCCCTGCTCCAGGGCGGGGCCACAGAATTTACAGACACAACTCGGGCCTGTGGACTAGCTCCTGTAAACTCAGGCTCAACTCCCTGCTGTGCTCAGCAAAAGCCCCAGAGGTGGGAAGCCACTCAACAGAGTTTGCTGACTTAGGCAGAGGCACAGGCAAGCAGGGACACAGCAGCATGCCTCTCAACAGGGGAACACCTTTGAGAGAGTGTAACAGGGAGAGGAGCCTGGCACTAGTACCAGGCCACAGAACTTCCCAACTCACCTCGGGACTGTGGACTCCAAGCAGCAAGTGGCTGGAGACTCAGGCGAAATTTGCTGCTGTGCTCAGCTCCAGTCCCAGAGGTGGGCGCCACTCAACAGAGTCTGCCAAACCGGGCAGAGGCACAGGCAAGCGGGGCACACCAGTGTGCTTCCACACGGGGGAGCACATTTGTGAGAGTGTAGCAGGGAGTGGAACTGCACGCTCTACATCTACCCAGAGCAAAGTCAAGAATCCCAGCTTTACAAAGTCTCTTATCTATACTCTATCCCCATGGGCACATGCAAGGCAACACCTAACCAACTAGCTGCAACAGAACCAGATTGCAGAGATATAAACCCAGGGGCAAACAAAATAATCCAACACCCACCGCACCATCTCCTGCTGTCCAAATAGAGCAAGAAGAATTACTCTTATGCCAATATTCCATGCAGCAGTAGCTGGATCACAGCCGCTTTAGACTACAGCACTGAAGGCAGCGGCTGTGAACAAGTAAGTCAGAGGCTAAAATCCCAAAATGATGAGAAATAACACCACAATGAGGAGAAGTATCATAAAAGGTAATGACTCAGAAGAAAGATCAAGCAATTCCCCCCCCAAAAAACAAAAACTAATCTCAATCTCTGAGATACAAGATGAAAACATGGAGGAATTAGCAGATAAGGAACTTAAGAAAATAATGATAAAACTCATCAGAGATAGCAAGAAGCATTGGGAAGAGTCCAAGGAATTAAAACACGTCATTGCAGAAATAAATCAAGTCAAAAAGGGAATCCTCAATATAGAGCACAAAATTGAGAGCCTAACCAACAGAATAAACACAGCAGAGGACAGAATATCAGAAATGAAAGATAACCAAAATGAAAGTCAGCAGCTCTTCAAACAGTTGGAGGAAAACCTGAACAAAGCCAACAGGTCCATACAGAAAATGAAAGAAAACCTCAAAATGTCAAGTATTTGAGTAATGGGCCTTCCTGAAGGAGTGGAAAAAGACACAGATTAATAGAATGGATCGACAAACAGAACCCAACCATATGTTGCCTAAAACAGACACATCTAACAAAACAAGATGCTAAGAAACTGAAAGTGAAGGGATGGAAAAAGATATTTCACAACAATAGATGAGAAAAAAAAGCCTGAGTAGCTGTTCTAACTCAGATGATACAGGCTACAATGTGAAAAACATCAAAAGAGACAGAAATGGACACTTCATATTGCTGAAGGGAACCTTACAGCAAGAAATGATTTCCACTATAAACATCTATGCACCAAACACAGGTGCACCCAGGTACATGAAGCAATTGCTGATGGATTTAAGAGGGGACATAGATGCACACACAATAATCGTGGGAGACCTCCACACCCCATTAACAACAATAGACAGATCAACGAAACAGAAACTTAACACAGAAACAATAGAACTCACACAGACCATAGAACTAATGGACTTGGTACACATTTACACAACCCTCCACAACACAGACAGAGAATATACATTTTTTCAGCAGTGCATGACACCTTCTCCAGAATCGACCATACGATAGGGGACAAAGCAAGCCTCACTAACTTCAAAAAAATCAGAATCATGCCATGCACCTTCTCAGACCACAAAGAAGTGAAAAGGAAATCAATAAATCAAAATGCCCCAGGAAGTACGTAAACACATGGAGGCTGAACAATATGCTACTAAATGAACAATGGGTCAGAGAAGAAATAAAGAATGAGATCAAAAAAATTTTACAAAAACTAATGAAAACTCAAATACAACATTCCAAAACTTGTGGGACACCGCCAAAGCAGTGTTGAGTGGTACGATTATAGAAATTGGCGCCTATGGGCCGGGCGGCGTGGCCTAGCAGCTAAAGTCCTCGCCTTGAAAGCCCCAGGATCCCATATGGGCGCTGGTTTTAATCCCGGCAGCTCCACTTCCCATGCAGCTCCCTGCTTGTGGCCTGGGAAAGCAGTCGAGGATGGCCCAGTGCATTGGGACACTGCATCCACGTGGGAGACCCGGAAGAGGTTCCAGGTTCCCGGCTTTGGATCAGCGCACATCGGCTTGTTGTGGCTCACTTGGGGAGTGAATCATCGGACGGAAGATCTTCCTCTCTGTCTCTCCTCCTCTGTGTATATCTGGCTGTAATAAAAATGAATAAATCTTTAAAAAAAAAAAAAGAAATTGGCGCCTATGTGAAAGCCCAGGAAAGACACCAATTGCAAGAATTAAGCACAACCCTTCAGAAATTTCCGAAACAGCAACAAAATGGCCCCACAAACAAAAGGAAACAAGAAATCATCAAAACAAGGAAGGAGAGAAACAAAATTGAATTAAAAAAACTATACACAAAATCAATGAATCAAAACGCTGATTTCTTGAGAAAATAAACAAAATAGACAGCACACTGGCCCATTTGACAAAGAAAAAAACGAGAATTAATAGCATTAAGGATGAAAATGGAAACATAACAGACATCACAACCATTAAGAAAAGAATCAGAAACTACTACGAACAGTTGTACTCCAACAAATCAGAAGATCACCAGGAAATGGAAAGGTTCTTAGACTCCCACCACTTACCAAAACTTAGCCCCGAGGCAACAGAAGACCTGAACAAACCTGTAACTGAGGCAGAGATCAAATCAATGATTAAAGATCTCCCAACAAGGAAAAGTCCAGGCCCAGAAAGTTCCACTACAGAATTCTGCAAAACATTCCAAACAGAACTAACCCCAATCTTCCACAAACTCTCTAAAACAATAGAAAAGAAAGCAAGCCTTCCAATCTCATTCTATGAAGCCAACATAACCTTATTTCCAAAACCAGATAGAGAACCAACAGAGAAGGAAAACGACAGACTGATCTCCCTGATGAACATTGAAGCTAAGATTCTCAACAAAATCCTAGCCAATAGAATCAAAAAACACATCAGACAGATCATTCATCCAGACCAAGTAGGATTCATCCAGGGAATGCAGGGATGGTTCAACATACGGAAATCCATCAATGTGATACACCACATCCAAAAACTGAAGAACAAAAATCATATAATAGTATCAACAGACGCAGAAAAAGCTTTCGACAAAATACAACACCACTTCATGTTAAAAACCCTAACCGGGGTGGGCATAGATGGAAAAATCCACAACATAATCAAAGCAATATATGAAAATCCCAATGACAGCATCATACTGAATGGAGAAAAACTGGAACCCTTCCCACTGAGATCTGGAACAAGACAGGGATGTTCGCTGTCACCACTGCTATTCAATATAGTCCTAGAGGTACTCGCTGAAGCCATAAGACAAGAAAAAGAAATTAAAGGAATTCAAATGGGAAACGAAGAAGTCAAGCTTTTACTATTCGCAGATGACATGATCCTTTACATAGAAGAACCAAGAGACTCAATACAGAGACTTCTAGAACTTATGTGAGAGTTTGGTAGAGTGGCAGGGTACAAAATTAATGAACAAAAATCAACAGCCATAGTGCATGCAAACAATCCCAAGATGGAAAAAGATCTAACCAGCAGAATACCATTCAAAATAACAGAGAAGAGTATGAAGTGTGTAGGAATAAACCTCACCAAAAACATAGGAGACTTTTTTGAAGAAAACTATAGCAAGCTTAAAAAAGAAATTGAAGAAGACTTCAAAAGATGGAGCAACATCCCATGCTCCTGGATAGGAAAAATCAATATCATCAAGATGTCCACACTACGAAATGCAATATACACATTCAACGCAATCCCAATTAAAGTATCCAAAACATTTTTCATTGAATTGGAAAAAATGATACAAAGGTTCATCTGGAAACACACACACACAAAAACCACAAATAGCTAGAACTATCCTGAAGAATAGGAACTTAACAGGGGGAATAACAGTTTCGGACCTCTGGACATACTATAGGGCATTGGTTATCAAAACAGCCTGGTATTGGCACAGAGATAGAGGGAGGACCAATGGAACAGAATAGAAACAACAGATGGAAACCCACACAGATACACCCAAACAATCTTTGACAAAAAAACAGACGACAATCCAAGCAAATGGGAAGGTCTTTTCAATGAATGCTGTTGGGACAACTGGCTAATAGCCTGCAGAAACTGGAAGATAGACCCACATCTCTCACCATACACTAAGATCAAATCTAAATGGATAACAGACCTAAACCTACATCCAGAAACATTCCCATCTAGCTCCCTGCTTGTGGCCTGGGAAAGTAGCCCAGGACCACCCACAGCCCTGGGATGTTACACCTGCGTGGGAGACCTGGAAACAGCTCCTGGTACCTGGTTTTGGATTTGCATAGCTCCAGCGAAGTGGCCACTTCCATTCAGCGAATGGAAGATTTTCCTCTCTGTCTCTTCTCCTCTCTGTCTGACTTTCAAAAAAAAAATAAATTTTAATAATGGCGGAGGTTGGGGGAAGAAACTGACTCTTACCAGCATCAGACAGTGTACTCTCCTTGTCTGGATATCCTCCCTCCATGCCCCATCCAGACCACCACCCCGCTCACTTTTTGGATGACTTTTGTAGCATGGTATAGAAAAGCTTCCTAAAGGCGGAAATTTTCAAACCCAAAGGTTCTGCCATCAGAGTGGAAAATCTTGTCAATGCAGGTGATTCCTCCCAGGAAAGCCCTCCAGCTCCTTCACATAATCACTTGGAAATGCAAGTCCAGCTGCTTAAATTAAGAGTTTGTGTGGTCCTGCGCAACCACAGTCTCCACTGGCATGCCCAAAAACTGTGGATGGGAACAGACCTGGCTGGGGAGCTAAGGGGACAGCCCAGCTGGGTTGGACTTCCCACTGGTGAGCTTGAGAGCTGGATTGGAGGCAGCATTCTGGGTTGGACATGGCTACAGCCTTCCTTGGCACAGGTGCAGACTGGGTTTGGGGAGTGACAGATTGGGTCACACTCTAGCACCCACAGGTACTTTTGAGTGCCAAGGTGGATATAGAATGGGCTGGGTTAAACCTTGACTCCCACTGAACCACATGAAATCTGTGCTCAGGCACAAACCAGGTGTGGCTGAGCTTCAATGCTCAATAATAAAAACCAGAATGGGTATGAGCTGGTTGAGCAAGAACACTGTTCCTGTCAGGACAAGAGGTGAACAAACTTGGGTCAAGGACTCACCAGGACCCACTGGTATGCATGAGATGTACCACTAGGAGAAGACCTGGAGCTTGGGAAACTCCTTTGTAGGGACACAGTCCTTGGAGGTGAGCACAAGAACCAAGTCAAGGAGCAGCCCTGACCATGCCTGGTTACAGCACCCACTGGCATACATGTGGGTCATGTCTGGAGACAGGCCAGACTGAACCAGTTTATAACATCCACCCGCAAATCTGAGAAGCAGGACAGGGTACAGAAGGGACCAAGTCAGGCCACAACACCAGCCAGTTCACACTAAGGATGGGATAGAGTTTGGGCCGAACTGGGTTAGGCTGCAGCACACCAGCAGGAGCTAGACTGAGCCAGGCTGTGCAGCATGATAGTGAATGCTGAAGTGAGGTGAGCCATATCATCCTGGAGTCAGTGGATACTGAGTTTATGAGCCTCAGGAGCAGGAAATTTGGTGGTGTTCTGATCGCCTAGCCTGGGAGCTGAGGCCTGCCAGTAAGGTTGTTTCTGGGTTTGTAAATCTCAAGGGTTGAGGAGCCATGACTTGTGTCACCTGATCTGGATATTGGGGCCTACCTGGGAGGTGGGTGCTGGAAACATGAGTTCCAGGAATGGGGAATCTAGAGGGTCTTGGGTCTCCTGGAGCCCACCTGTTGAGGGGGGTGCTGTGTTCACAAGCCCTGGGGATGTTGGATTCAGAGGGATTTGGGTCCCCTGCCAAGGTCCTTGGGACAACTTGAAAGGTGGGTGCTGGGTTCATGAGCCCTAGGGGTGGGGGATCCAAAAGGGGTCTGGTCACCTGGCCCAGGTCCTGGGGCCTGCCTGTGAGGTGGGTGCTCAGTTCATGATTCCCAGGGATGGAGAACCAAGACAGGGTGCAGAGGGGTCAGCCAGACCACAACACCAGCCAACTCACACTGGGGATGCTGAGGTGTGGTGAGCCATGCCAGCTGGGGTCAGTGGGAACTGGGATTGTCAGCCACAGAGGCGGGGGATATGGTGGGGCTTGGGTCACCTGGCTCACTTCCTGGGGCCCACCTGTGAGGTGGGTGCTGGGTTTGTGAGCCCCAGGGGTGGGGGATCTGGTGGGGCTTGGATTTTCAGGTGCTGGTCATTGGACCTACATGCAAGTGAAAGAGGCAGAGCAGTGGATGTAGACCAAGAAGCACATGGAGAATATTGCAGCCCAATTGGTACTGTCAAAGTAGAAGGAGAACAGAGCAAATTGGACAACTACCCCAGTAATGATGACAGCAAAAATCTGGGTGAAAGTAGACTTGAGGTCAACTGTGTCATCCAATGGACATTGGGAGTCTCATTCTTGGAACATCAAATTCAACATCATTTCAGAACTATCCAAGCCAATTAGTCAGAACCCTCAGTACGTGCACTATAGTGAGATCATGGGTTGATATTGGGTGGCAGTTCCCCATTCCTGGGTACTGGGACATTTGGGAGGCTGGGTATGAATCCCCCCTTTATGTTTCCCCTCCCCTAGACACTAGAAGAAATAGAGAATTTGGAAACAATTGATTTCATCCACTTTTCCATAAACCTTCCCACCCTGGTCAACCATGTAATCATCATAAATAATGAAACGAAATAAAACAAACTAAAAAGAAACACCATAGCAACAAAAAATTCAAGTAAAAAGGGAAAAAATAGGAATAACCATTTTTTTGAAGGCAGTCAGGGAAATGCACAAAGACACAAAAACACAAAGACACATCACCACACTTCAGTCAGATTGGTTCTTTTCTAAACACAAAAAATTAGCAGATGGTGTTGAGATTATGCAGAAAAAAACAGGCAACCTAACAAACGTTTGGGGGAGGGGAAAACATAAATTAATTGCAACCAGTATAGAAAATAATATGTAGACTCCTAAGAAAACTAAAATGGCTCTACCATAACCCACCTGTCCCATGCCTGGAACTCTATCCTAAGGATATGAAATCAGCATATGAAAACTACACCTGCACTCCCATGCTTCAAGCAGCTCAATTCACAATAGTTAAGGCATGCAGTCAGTATGGATATCCATCAAAATTACTTGGTAAAGAAAACGTTATGTATTCATACAATGGAATATTGACTCAGCCATGAAAGAATGAAATCCTTATATTTGCATTGTGTGGATGGGGACTGGTATTTTGTCTCAGCAGGTTAAACCACCACCCATATAAGTCACCAGCATCCCCTATCTTTAATCTGTTGAAGACTCAGCCACTCTACTTCTGATCCAGGTCCCTGTTAGTGTGCCTGAGAGAGCAATAAAGGAATGCTCAGATGCTTGGTCCCTTGCCACCTACATGGGAGACTTGAATGGAATTCCGATCTTCTGGCTGCAGCCTGACCCAGTCCTGTCTGGTGAAACAGCAGGTGGAGGATATATCCCACTGTGTCTATCTCGGCTCTGTCAAGTAAATAACCTCATTTTGAAAGAGTATGTGTGAGGCCAATTTTGTGACATGACAGCTAAAATCACAGCCTGTGACACTCAGCCCCTGTGGGCACCAGCTAAATTCAGTCCTAGGTACTGCACTTCAAATCCAGTCTCCTGCTAATAACTGTGGGAAAGCAGCAGGGGAGGCCACAAGCGCTTGGGCCCTGTTACCCTTCTGAGAAACTTGAATCAAGCTTCTGACTCCTGAATTTTCCTGGCCCAACCTTACTGATTGTGTCCATCTGGGAGATAAACCAGTTGTTGGAAGGGTGTGTGTGTGTACACGTCTCTATATTTGTCTTTGTTCTGTAACTTTTACATATTTTAAACATAAAGATTTCACACTGTTTAGTATATAGTTATAAATATGACTTCACTGAATTGCACCATGACAGACAGTATCACTTTCCCACATATGCCATCTCTGGCTTTCTCCTTTCCATAAGTTCCTAGTAAATAACTGTTTGGGACTGGTGTTTTGCACAGCAGTGACATCACCTCTGGGGACACCCCCATCTTTTATCAGAGTACCTGAGTTCAATTTTAGCTCCACTCCCAGTGCCGGCTTCCTGCTAACACACAAGTAGTGGAACAAGTTATTGGGTCCATGCCACCAAATGAGACACCAAAACTCAGTTCCTGTCTCCTTGTTTTTGTCATGGATGTGGTGCAAATATATGTAGGAGATTCAACCAAGGATGGAAGTTCTCCCCATATGTGTCCTAAGAAGACATCCGACCTTGAGCCACCAAAGATGCTACTTTGCTTCTTTCTTCCTACCAAGTTTTTTTTTTTGTTTTTTTTTTGTTTTTTTTTTTATTATTATTTAACTTCATTAATTACATTGTATTATGTGACACAGTTACATAGATACTTGGGTTCTCCCACCCCTGCCCAAACCCTCCCACCATGGTGGATTCCTCCACCTTGTTGCATAACCACAGCTCAAGTTCAGTTGAGATTCCCCCATTGCAAGCGTATACCAAACATAGAGTCCAGCATCTTATTGTCCAGTCAAGTTCAACGGCTTCTTAGGTATACCCTCTCTGGTCTGAAGACAGAGCTAGCAGAGTATTATCCCAGTCAATTGAAAGCTCCATCATACCATCAGCAAAAATTTACATCATTATGGAATTAATTGACATAGTAATGAGTAACCAACATGTTGAAAGTAAATACGAGTTCCCAGCCACCTTCTGTGATCACCTCACCTATACTTCAATTTAGTTTATACACAACATATAACATTCAAAACATAACATGTTATACATAACATCATATCATCTTAAATTAAGGTAAACATGTGGTATTTAACCTTTTGGGATTGGCTCATTTCCCTTAGCATGATGGTTTCCAGTTTGGCCCATTTGGCCACAAAGAACTGCATTTTGTTTTTTTTAATAGCTGAGTAGTATTCCATGGAGTAGATGAACCATAGCTTTCTTATCCAATCCTCTGTTGATGGGCATTTTGGTTGCTTCCATGTTTTTGCAATTACTGATTGTGCTGCTATGAGCATAGGAGTGCATGTTGGTTTCTCATAAAACAATTGTTCTGGATATATTCCTAGGAGTGCTATTGCTGGATCATACGGTATGTTGAATTTGAGTTTTTTGAATATTCTCCATACTGATTTCCATAGAGGCTGTACCAGCCTGCAGCCCCACCAGCAGTGGAGTAGGGATCCCTTTTCCCTGCAACCTCGCCAACAAGTGTCGTTGGTGCTTTTATTCATGTGGGCCAGTCTTACTGGCGTTAGGTGGTACCTCATTGATGTTTTAATTTGGATTTCCCTTATTGCCAGGGAACTTGAGCATTTTTTCATATGCTTATTTGCCATGTTTACTGATGGAGACACACTGCATGTGTTCTCTGCCATCCCCTTCACACAAGTGCAGCAAGCAAAGGAGTTGGTTGGAACAGAGTTCCACGTACACACACAGTAGCACTGCAAATTCAGGATGGGAGGAGAGGAACACAGCTCCAGGCCAGCACCTCGCCACCTCCTACTGTAATTTTGGGAGGTCAGTAATTTTCTAGGAATCAGTACTTTCAAGCATATTTGTTTCTGGCTGATTCCTAATGAAAAGATTGCTATTGATGATTTTTTAGAGCCACTCAACATTTCGCCAGAGAAACGCAGACATGACTGACTCCTTCATAGCTGCAATCCAGCCAGGCTCTGGACCTGTCCCTCCCAGGTCTAGTCCCAAGCAGCACACTAGCTCCCAGAAATGAAGCTCTCCTGGCAAGCCTAGGCCTCCTCCTCTGGGGAGGTAAGGTCCCCAGCCCACCTCATGTAGTGATCCCAGTGTGATGTCCACAAAGCCCAGAAGTGGGACCCCACCGTCTTAATTAAAGGATTGGAAACCACTAGATAATAGAACGTCACAGGGGAGCTTCCTGCTTCCCAGCATATCATACAAGAACACCAGTTCAAGCCTAAATACAAAATTTTAAATCAGTCTCTAGCTCATGTGACCAGGAACCTGTCAGATGAAAATCCAGTAACTTTGGCTCATGCCACAGATTTGGAAGCCAGGAAAGAATTCTGGCTCCTGGCTTCCTTGTCAACCAGGCCTGACAATCGGTGTAGTGTAGGGAGTAAACTGAAGGATAGAAGATCACAATCAGTTTTTAAATTGTCTTTCAAATAAACATATCTTGGGAAAAAATTAGACTTCACAAGAGTATTTTTGAACCAATGCCCAAAATTTGTCAGCAGAGGCAATGACTTCCAGCAACTCAAATCTATGCCATGGAATGAGAAAGGGAAGATCTGTCTGGGCAGAGAAGTACCCACAGTTCTCCCTGCTCACTCCCACACTACCAAGACTGCCACAAATGGCTTACAAATCAAACCATCAGCCCCTGGCTTCAATGCTTCCCTCACTGCCCTGGCGTGGGCCTCATGCCATGCCTGCCCTATTGCCATCAACCCTGCCATCCCCATCTCATCTTTCACCTAAGCCAAACCTCAGCACAGCATCTCCCAACTTTGCCCTCCTCAGCCCAATTGTGCCATGCCCAGCCCACTTTTATCCACAGTTAGCTCATCCTAACACATCCTCAGCCCACTCTAGACTGGCCTCAGTCAGCCCTCAGCTGTTTTGTGCCCACCCTTACCCACCTCCCTTACCTCCATTACCCTGGAGTTGTGATAATGTCTGGGTGGGAGAGGACTCACAATCCACCCTAAGGCTGTCTTTGCTCCCCTGTGCCAGCCCATGCCCACTCTTGGCCAACCCTAGCCCCGCCGTGTCTACCCTGGCCTTCCTGTGCCCACACTCACCATCATGTGCCCGCCCTTAGCCTGCCCTAACCTTACCTCCCCCCACCTGCACCTTTTCTCTGTACAGCCCTGCTTCTCCCTCACCCACATTTATCGCACCCCCACATACACTTCCCGAGGAGCTCTCCTACCAGGACATGACCTCTACTCAGGGGCTGTCATGCTCTGCCTCTATCCTTGACACACCCCTCCCTGTTACTAATACACAGGATAATGTCACAGAGGAAGATGTCACAGAGCAGGATGTCACAGAGGCTCTGACCTTCACCCAGATTATATGCAGATTTCTGTCACTGCTCTCACTGGGACTGTAGGCAGGATGGGTGTCTGCCAGATGTGGTGTGCACACCCACCCTGCTGGGTGCTCCTCCCATGGTGTCTACTTTCCAGTTCGTCGTGGCATAAGAGGTCTTAATTGAGACACTGTAAATGGCTTAGGCTGAACATGGTCTAGCTTTAAACAACCCCACAGCAGGTACAAGTATGTCATAAACACTCCTGGAATTAACTGCTGACTATACAGGTCAGGCAGAAAATAGAGGAAAATTCCCCAGGATACAATGTGCCATGCATGATTCTTCTGAGTTGATGAACCTTGCCCTTAATCGTTTCTGAAACTTGAGATCCTGGTTAAGGACATTATACTACCAGAAATTGCCAACCCATTTTATATTACTGTATTTCCTCTTTCCATTTTCACACACATTTGATTAGGCACAGGATACACTGCATGTACACAAGGCTCTGGGCATATTTCTATCCATCTTCTCACCCTGAGAGGTGGTGCCCTGCTCTCCGGTGTCCCTACATTGGGATCCTGTGCTGGGACCTATGGCACTGTGCCAGCCCAATCTGCCACTGGGGACTGGCAATTTGTAAGCACACTGCCCCCCCCCCCAACCATGCTTCACTCATAATGTACCTGTGGGTGTTCTCTGGGAGCCTAATAGAGATAAACCATGCACACGAAAAGGAAGAAGCAGCAGTGAGCACCATGGCACATTGCATCATCCCATTCTGCCTGCTGAAGACAGGAAATGGGGGAGGAAGATGGAAAGTAAGGGCTCCCCAAAGTCTCAACATCCTCAGCATTTGCCAGTCACACGGAATGCTAATAGTGACCTTGTGGGCTGGTACTGGCTGGGCAGTGAAGGGGCACAGCGTCCAGGCCCACTGGAAAGGGGGCAGCTGCAGAGAAGACAAGGAGCCTGTTACTGGGAACTAATGCTGAGTACAGGCTAAGTTTATGTCACTCATATGGTGCCTTTCTGCTTACCCATCCCAAATTTTTACTTCAGAGAAAAGACCTTTGATGTCTAGTCACTCTGTGGGAGTCCCCAGCAAGACTGTTAGGGATCCTACTAGCTGAGCCATTTCAGTTGTTCCCAGGGTGTGCATTCTCATGAGGCTGGTGTGGAGACATTTACGGACTCAGCCCTGGCTCTCACAAAAATGCTGTGGGCTTCCAGGCAGCATCCAAGCTCCTCTGCCACATGTCTGCCTTGGGAAGGGTATCTTAAAACCCCAGTGTCCAGTCCTTAAATTAACAATTGCTGTCTACAAAATTAATGTTCGCTTGCTTTGAGTGAGTCTACAAGTTACAGTTTAAGTTCCTCTTTTTTGATAAACTTGTAAAACTTTTACCTTTTCCATTTAAGTGCTTAAATGCTAAAATAGTATTCAGTTATGTTCCAGTAAAACCTAAGATTTAGCACGTCATGTGTTTTTTTTTTTAAACTGAAAAAGTCTGATATACAGAGAGGAGGATTAAAAGAGAAGAAGATCTTCTGTCCATTGACTTACTTCCCAAGTGGCTTTAACAGCTGGGGCTGTGCCAATCTGAAGCCAGGAGCCCAGAACCTCTTCGGGTCTCCCACTCAGGTGCAGGGTCACAAGGCTTTGGGCCATCTTCGACTACCTTCCCATGCTACAAGCAGGGAGCTGGATGGGAAGCAGGGTTCCCAGGATAGGAACCAGCCCCCATATGGGATCACGGTGCATTCAAGGCGAGGATTTTAGCTACTAGGCTACCAAGCTGGGCCCAGCAGGACCTGTTCTAACCACTTATTTAGTTTTCCTAACAACATTCCAATCCTATCAAAGGAGAAAACAGGAAAGAATGGAGTTCAGGAACCATCCAGAAACACCACTTACAGCTTGCTAAAAAAAAAAGAGTCGTTTTGTTATTTACATATAATTTTAGCTATATTAATACATCTCATAAACTTTAATAATTAGAAATAAATGACTTTATTTATTACCAATAATAAATCCGAGTTATGGCAGCACATTTGATGAAAATTATCTAAAATCTGCAGTCATTTCATATAATCAGGAAGCCACCACTCAGGCTATATGTTTGGACACAATACAGTTAACCCTAAACACTCAGATTTCATGACACAGAAATTAAGACATTACATAATTTGTTTGGCATATTCTCTGTTCAAAAGACACATCCCCTCCAAAAAACTCTCCTTAATACAAAATTTCATGTTTTATCCACAAGAATTGCCTCAAATCACTTTTATTTGGAAATTTGAAAAGAAATGAGTGAACAACAAAATGTTCTTCTGGACTCTGTATTTTTGGCTTTTAATTTTGGCCTATCGGGGTCTTCCGCCCCGCAGAGAATTCACCCGATACTCCAGGCTCTGTTTCTTGAGCAACTTTATTTTTCTAACCAGTCCGTTTCCCAGCCGGTCAACTTGACTCCTACTACCTCCCATTTTTCTTCGGTTTCTCTCTGCTTCATTCCCCAGTCTCCTCATCGCCCCTAGTCTTCTTCTGTCCATCCGTCTGCCCATCCCAGTCATACCCTGTCCTTTGTCTCAGTCCATCCATCCGTCCGTCTCCGTCTCTGTTTCTTCTTCCTGTCCTGTCTTGTTTCTTCCTGGAACCCCCCACTGCTAAATACAATCCTAGTCCAATCAGCTTAAAGGTCACTGATGCATGCGGCAGGCATGCCAATCATAGCTCTGATCATGTGTAGCACACGCACCAAGCATGTAGCTACGGGCCAATAAGAAGGCACTTCCTGAAACCTGTGTACTGCCAAGCTCCATGGGGAGGAGAGGTCTCAGCGCCATCTTAGGGCACACATGCAGTGCTCCTGACATCTCCCCTTTTTTGTTTTGATAAGCAAGGGACTGTGCCTGTCTTAGGTGTTCTGAGTTAGGGCTCTTCTTACCCATCATGGGCTAACCACGTGGCTGTGAATGCGGCACCTGTCTTAGGTTGGTAAAGCCTTATCAGATACTTACCCGTCTTTGACTACCAGTCCAGCATGCTCAGCCATACTTCTGGGGATTCTCTGTTGTGAAGCACTAGCACTGCCCGAACAAGCAATTACTGCTGATGTTGTTGGTGTCGTGAGCGAATTAGGAGCTGTGGGTGCCCAGATGACAATAATAACCAACAATAAACTAAGACCTGCTAGTCCTGCCCACTGGCGTGCAAACAATAAACCTTGAAAAATCCAAGTGATCCAAAACCGTCGAAACAATAAACATAAATGGGGACTGCATACATACATAAGCAGGATCATGAATAACATTAGCACTACAATTAACCGATACACCCTTTTCCCAAACTCCAAAAGCATCATTGCTATAGATACAGTTTCTTATCACAACCTTATCAATAAATGCAAAAGCTGATATAGCAGAGCATCCACCCCTACTGGTGCACAATACCCAAGCATTCCAGGGCTGGGCAGATACAGATTGAACAGGATTATCATCCTGGGAAAGTGAAGTTTGTATAGGTGGGAAGCAAATTGGTCATGGCAAAGCCAGGCGCCACCCTCCTGGGAGTCACAGTACTCTGGCAGTCTGTCCACTTAGGAGGCCACTTCCCAGGGTCCATACATCGTGATAATAACTGCCACACTTCCTTCACAGTGTTGTTGCACTCACTCCATGGGCACAATCAGGGGACTGATGTGGTCATGACCATAGCGGTCCTGTAGGTTTGATTGCCTTTGAATCTCCCTATAGTCTGATTTGCCAATAGGATGCAAGGTGGAGTTTCATTGTCCGCTGAAGAGGTGTGAGTCTGAAAACAAACTGCTCCTGGCAGGTCAATGTTCATGTTCTTAAACCTGGCAGTGGTGTTATCCAGAGGGAGTGCAGGTAGTCTAATGCCGACATTGCTGGTAACAAAAAAATGGAGGCAAAATGGACGAACTATTGGTCACTGGCAGGGGGGTTGGCCATGCCTTCACTATCATCCATAATTGAAGGTTCTGGCTATGCCCCTTCTGCAGCTGGACAATCGTCAGGGTTAGCAGTGTTCACCACATCCAAAGATTTATTTTTTTTTAATAAATCAAACATTTATTAAATTGTGATAAAAACATTCCATCAAATTAGAAAACCTGAGTAAGAAAAACAAACGGCACATGCTTAACTGTAGTTGACATTCAAATAAAATTTGCATTCCCCAAATATTATACAGTAATTAGAAAATACCAGCCAAAGTAATATTAGGATACTTTTACATGCAGTCTCAACAAATTTGAACAGAAGCAAATTTTAACAAAGGTAAATTTTACAGTGAAACATAACAGGAGATTAAGGATCTTAACATGTTTATTTTACTGCTATTTGACACTATGATACAAAAGTAAGAGGATTTACTTGACATTTTTAATAAATATCTCATGGGCTGTTGAGTGCCTTACTGGTGAAAAGATTTAACTGGCAATAAATGTGATACATCACATCACAAGTTGACTCATAAAAACCACATGATCCTCTCAATAGATGCAGAGAAGGCATTTGATAAAATCCAACACCACTTCATGTTAAAAACCCTAAATAAGATAGGCATAGAAGGAACATTCTACAACATAATTAAAGCAATTTATGATAAACCCAATGTCAGTATCATACTAAATGGGGAAAGACTAGAAGTCTTCCCTTTAAAATCTGGAACTAGACAGGGATGTCCACTCTCACCGCTACTCTTCAATATAGTTTTGGAAGTCCTTGCCAGAGCTATTAGACAAGAAAAAGCAATTAAAGGAATGCAAATTGGAAATGAGGAATTAAAATTATCGCTATTCGCAGAAGACATGATTCTCTATATAGGAGAACCAAAAGACTCAGTCAAAAGACTATTGGAACTCATAAGAGATTTTGGCAAAGTAGCAGGATACAAAATTAATGAACACAAATCAATGGTATTCGTGTATACTAATAATTCCGCCACTGAGGAAGGAATTCTAAGTACAGTTCCCTTTAAAATAGAGGAAAGGAATCTTAAATACCTAGGAATTAAGTTAACTAAAGATGTGATATATCTCTACGATGAAAACTATAAATCATTTAAAAAAGAAATAGAAGAAGATCTTGAAAAATGGAGAACCTGACCATGTTCTTGGATTGGCAGGACCAACATTATCAAAATGGCCATATTAATGAAAGCAATATATAGATTCCACGCAATCCCAATCAAAATCCCAGCAATATTCGTCTCAGAAATAGAAAAGATGATACAGAAGTTCATCTGGAACCACAAAAAACCACGAATAGCTAAAGCTGTCTTGAAAAATAGAAATCAAACCAGAGGAATCATAATTCCCGACCTCAAGACATACTATAGGGGAAATGGAGGAAAGATGGCCTACCGTAAAGAGCTGGTGTAGGTTGGAGTAGGGAAAGAGGGTAGCCGATCCAGCAGAGAAACAGGCTAGGAAACAGAAAATTGTAGGGAGAAGAGCGAGAAGGTCACCGGAGCTCACTAAAGCAAGAAGATCTACATGGCGTGAAGGAACAGCCACAAAAAGAGGGAAAGAAAATACAGCACTCTGCGTGAAACTTGGTGAGTCACAATCCCAGGCAGGGGGAAGGCGGCAGAGACTCAACCATCCCAAGGACAGAGGCAGCTGGAAGGATAGGCACCCACACCGACAGGGGCACCAGTCCTCTGGAGGGCAGGAGCCCCGAGAGGAGGCTACTGGACTGATCATTGGGGGCATCATCCCCTGCAGAAGTGGAGGACAAGCAGGGGAGACTTCCCAGAGGCTTGCCTCTCAGTTGCTCAGTGGCTTTGGGAGAGTGCAGAGGGAACAGGAGCAGCACTGTGGGACTGGGGCTCAGAGATTCCCGTATCGGCGCCGAGCTGTGGACTGCCTGCTGGGGTGTCCAGTGGATCCTGTTGCTGGGCTCAGGCTGAGCTCCAGAGGCTGGGCAATGCTCGGCAGGACCCTCACATCCTGGGTGGAGGAGCAGACTAGTGGGGGCACGTCTGCATGCCCCTCACAGATTTGTGCCTCTTAGGGATCCGCTTCCACCCTTGAGAGAGTGCAGCTGAGGAAGTGGCTTCTGTGGGGCAGAGTCCCCTGCTGGGCGCAGCTGGAAAGGCCAGACCAGAGCGGGCTCAGCTGAATTGGCCAGACATGTTCTCCCAGCAGGAGCCCGCTCAGAAATACTTGCCTGCGGTGTCAGTGGAGCAGCGCCTCTGAGTGGGAATCCTGGAGAGCGCAGTTCAGCACTGGGGCCAGCGGAGATTTCTAGCCCAGCCCAGCCCGGAGTTGGGGATTTCAGGCTTCAACCAGCAGAGGCCTCTGCTGTGCTAACCTCAAGCCTTGAAGGAGAGTCTCGGCTCAGCACTGAGGCAGAAACCCCCGCTGTGCTAGCCCTGTGACCCAGAGCCAGGGAGCGCTCGGCAGTGGGGCACTGCCTTTGAGAGGGAACCACAGGGAAAAGGGCCTGGCACTAGGGCTGGCCCACAAAGCCTCCTGACCCAGCTCGGGGCAGTGATCTACAGACCCTGAAATTAGCTGGTGACTCAGGCAGTACGCCCTGCTGGGCTCAGCCAGAGACCCCAAACCAGAGCCAGCTCAGCTGAATCGATGCTAAAATCCCAAAACAACAAGAAACAAAAACACAATGAGAAGTATCAGAAAAAGCAATGACGCAGAGGAAAGACCAAGCACTCATTCCCAATGCAAACAAAAACTAATCCCAATATCTGAGATGCAAGATGAAGACATAGAGGAGATACCAGATAAGGACTTTAAGAAACTAGTGATAAAATTCATCAGAGACAGTGACAAGCGCTGGGAAGAGTCCAAGGTATTCGAAAACCATGTCTCTGCAGAAATAAATCAAGTCAAAAAGGGAATCCTCGATATAGAGCACAAAATTGAAAGCCTAACCAACAGAATGAACACAGCAGAGGACAGAATATCAGAATTGGAAGACAATCAGAATGAAAGGCAGCAGTTCATCAGTTGGAGACAAATATAGAGAAAGCCAATAGGTCCATACAGGAAATGAAAGACAACCTCAAAAAATTCAAATATTAGAATAATAGACCTTCCAGAGGGAGTGGAAAAGGAGACAGGCTTGCAACAGGTGCTCAATGAGATAATACAGGAGAACTTCCAGAACACTGGAAATACAAATCCAGCACAAATCCAGGAAGGACAAAGAACCAACAGTAGATACGATCCAAACAGATCGTCATCCAGACATGTGGTCCTCAAGCTACCCTCAAGTGAACACAAGGAAACTATTCTAACACAAGTAAGAAAAAAGGATAAGATTACTTTCAGAGGAATGCAAATCAGAATCACAGCTGACCTATCAGAAGAAACGTTCCAAGCAAGGAGAGAATAGGGTAAAACCTAACAAATCCTGAAACAAAACAACTGCCAACCAAGAATAATGTACCCAGCAAAGCTCTCATTTATATTTGAGAATGAAATCGAATACTTCAACAGTAAAGAGAAACTCGAAGAATACATCAACACAAAACCAGCTCTGGAAAATTTCCTCAGGAAGGTGCTAAACCCAGAAAGAAAAAATGCAAACTAAAATCAAAGATGGCAAATGGGAAGACCTTCCCACTAAAACCCATACAAGGAAAGTCAACCAATCAGAAATCTGTTGCCTACAAGAGACACATCTAACCAGAAAGGCCCGTAAGAAATTTAAAGTGAAGGGATGGAAAAAGACATTTCATGCCAATGGACGAGAAAAAAAGGCTGGAGTAGCTGTTCTAATCTCAGATGACCTAGACTTCAAGCTGACAGACATCAAAAAGGACAGAGAAGGACATTATATATTGGTGAAGGAATTGATACATCAGGAAGTAATTACAATCGTGAACATATATGCACCTAATTCCAATGCACCAAGTTACGTGAAGCAATCACTTACAGACTTAAGGGGAGACATAGATACACACACAATAATAGTGGGCGATGTTAACACTCCGCTAACAACTATAGACAGATCAACAACACAAAAACTCAACAAAGAAACAACAGAGCTCATACAAACATTAGAAAAACTGGACTTAGTAGACATCTGTAGAACTTTTAATCCTAAGACCACAGATGATACATTTTTTTTCCAGCAGTACATGGCACCTTCTCCAGGATTGACCACATGATAGGACACAAAGCAAATCTAAATTACTTCAAAAAGATACGAATCATACCATGTACCCTCTCAGACCACCACGGAATGAAACTGGAAGTCAGCAATTCAAAATGCCCAAGAAAATACAGAAACTCTTGGAAGAAGAACAATATGCTATTAAACGAACAATGGATCAGAGAAAAAATTAAAGATGAGATCAAAAATTTATGGAAATCAATGAAAACCCTGACACAACATTCCAGAACTTGTGGGACACTGCCAAAGCAGTGCTACGGGGTAAATTCATCGCAATTGGAGCTCATGTCAAGGCCCAAGAGAGGCGCCAAATACAGGAACTAACCACACACTCCAGGACTTGGAAAAGCAGCAGCAGATGAGCCCCACATACAACAGGAAACAAGAAATCATCAAAACAAGGGATGAAATCAACCAGATAGAAATAAAAAAAAACTATACACAAAATCAATGAATCAAAAAGCTAGTTTTTTGAAAAGGCAAACAAAATAGACACCCCGCTGGCCCGACTGACAAAGAAAAAACAAGAGAAGGCAAGAATTAACAGCATCAAAGATGAAAAAGGCAACATAACAACATACACTGCAACCATTAAGAACATAATTAGAAATTACTGCAAAGCAGTGTACTCCAACAAATCAGAAGATCACCAAGAAATGGAAAAGTACTTAGCTTTATACAACTTGCCAAAACTTGGCCACGAGGCAAGAAACGACCTGAACAAGCCCATAACTGAAGCAGAGATTGAATCAGTGATTAAAGACCTCCCAACAAAGAAAAGCCCAGGCCCTGATGGCTTCACTACAGAATTCTACAAAACATTCCGACACAAATTAACCCCAATCCTCTACAAACTCTTCAAAACAATAGAAAAGGAAGCAGCTCTTCCAAACTCATTCTATGAAGCCAACATTACCTTAATCCCAAAACCGGACAGAGATCCTACAGAAAAAGAAAACTACAGACCTATCTCTCTGATGAACATTGATGCTAAGATACTCAACAAAATCCTAGCCAATAGAATCCAAAAAATCATCCGACAGATCATTCATCCGGATCAAGTAGGATTCATCCCTGGAATGCAGGGGTGGTTCAACATAAGGAAATCCATAAATGTGATACACCACATCCACAAACTAAAAAACAAGAACCACATGATAGTATCAATAGACACAGAAAAAGCTTTAGAAAAAATCCAGCACAACTTCCTGCTAAAGACCCTAACCAAGGTAGGCATAGATGGAAAAGTTCACAATATAATCAAAGCAATATATGAAAAACCCAACACCAGCATCATACTGAATGGAGAAAAACTAGAACCCTTCCCACTGAAATCTGGAACAAGACAGGGATGTCTGCTTTCTCCACTGCTATTCAACATAGTTCTAGAGGTACTCGCTGAGGCCATAAGACAAGACAAAGAAATCAAAGTAACTCAAATGGGAAATGAAGAAGTCAAGCTTTCACTATATGCAGATGACATGATTCTTTACATAGAAGAGATAAGAGGCTCAACACAGAGACTACTAGAACTTATACGAGAGTTTCGTAGAGTGGCAGGGTACAAAATTAATGAACAAAAATCAACAGCCATAGTGTATGCTAATAGCCCAAAGTTGCAAAAAGATTTAACCAGCAAGATATCATTCAAAATAACAGGGAAAAGTATGAAGTATCTGGGAATAAACCTAACCAAAAATGTAGGAGACCTATTTGAGGAAAACTACAAACTACTGAAAAAAGAAATTGAACAAGATCTCAAAAGATGGAGTAACATCCCATGCTCCTGGATAGGTAAAATCAATATCATTAAAATGTCTATATTGCCAAAAGCAATATATACATGCAAGGTAATTCCATTCAAATTGACAAAAACATTCTTCACGGAACTGGAAACAATGATTCAAAGGTTCATCTGGAAGCACAAAAAACCATGAATAGCTAGAACCATCCTGAAGAACAGGACGTTAGCAGGGGTAATCACAGTCCCGGACCTCTGGACATACTATAGGGCAGTGGTTATCAAAACAGCATGGTACTGGCACAAAGATAGAGAGGAAGATCAAGGGATTAGAATAGAAACACCAGATGGAAACCCACACAGATACACCGAAACAATCTTTGACAAAAAGACAGACAACAAACCAAGCAAATGGAAAGGTCTGTTCAATAAATGCTGTTGGGACAACTGGTTGATAGCCTGTAGAAACAAAAAGATAGACCCACATCTCTCACCATATACTAAGATCAAATCTAAATGGATAAAAGATCTAAACCTGCATCCAGAAACCTTCAAACTTTTGGAACAAAATGTTGGAAACTCACTGCAACACTTAGGGGTAGGTCCCTACTTTCTAAGAAGGACACGAAAAGCAGTAGAAATTGACACCAAAATAAACAAATGGGACCTCATCAAACTAAGAAGCTTCTGCACAGCAAAGGAAACAATCAACAAAGTAAAAAAGCAACCCACAGAATGGGAGAAGATCTTCACGCACAACATAGGTGATAGAGGACTAATCTCCAGAGTATACAAAGAATTACAAAATAGCCAAAACACCAAAATAAACAAGCCACTCAAGAAATGGGCATGGGAAATGGGCAGACATTTCACAAAGGAACAATCCCAAATGGCAAATAATCATATGAAAAAATGCGCAAGCTCCCTGGCAATAAGGGAAATTCAAATTAAAACATCAATGAGATACCACCTAATGCCAGTAAAGGTGGCCCACATGAAAAACACCAACAACACTTGCTGGCGAGGTTGCCGGGAAAAAGGAACCCTACTCCACTGCTGGTGGGGCTGCAGATTGGCACAGCCTCTATGAAAATCAGTATGGAGAATATTCAAACATCTCAAAATCGACATACCATATGACCCAGCTATAGCACTCCTAGGAATATATCCAGAACACTTGTTTTATGAGAAACCAACATGCACCCATATGTTCATAGCAGCACAATCAGTAATTGCAAAAACATGGAAACAGCCAAAATGCCCATCAGCAGAAGATTGGATAAGAAAGCTATGGTTCATCTACTCCATGGAATACTACTCAGCTATTAAAAAAAACACAATGCAGTTCTTTGTGGCCAAATGGGCCAAACTGGAAACCATAATGCTAAGGGAAATGAACCAATCCCAAAAGGTTAGATATCACATGTTTGCATTAATTTAAGATGATAGGATGTTAAGCATATCATGTTATGTTATGGATATTATGTCATTTGTAGTATATAAACTAAAATTGAACTGTGAATGGGGGGTCACAGAAAGTGGTTAAGAAATCGCATTTATTGTTAACATGTTGACTGCTCAATATCATGTCAATTAATTCCATAATGATATCAATTGTTGCAGATGGTATATTAGTGCTTTTATTTGACCGGGAAGATACTCTGCTGACTCTGCCCTCAGACCAGAGAGGGTCTTCCCAATAAGTAGTTGGACTTGTCTGGACTATAAGATGTTGGGCTCTATGCTTGACAAATACTTGCAAAGAGGGAATTTCAACTGAACTTGAACTATGGTTATGCAGCAGGGTGGAGGAATCCACCATGGGGGGAGGGTGGGGGGGAGAATCCCAGTTCTATGTAATTAAAACACAATGTAATTAATGAATAAATTTAATTAAAAAAAGACATACTATAGAGCAATGGTTATCAAAACAGTCTGGTACTGGTACAGAAACAGAGAAGAAGATCAATGGAACAGAATAGAAACACCAGAAGGGAATTCACACATGTATAGCCAACTAATCTTTGACAAGAAAACAGAAAACAATCCAGGTAAAGAACCTGGTCTATTCAATAAAAGCTGTTGGGACAACTGGATAGCAGCTTGCAGAATGAAGAAGCAGGACCCGTACCTGTCGCACTATACAAAAATCAGCTCTAATTGGCTCAAGGATTTAAACCTACACCCAGAAACCATTACACTACTAAAGGTAAACATAGGAAGCACACTCCAAGATATAGGAACAGGGAATGACTTTTTAGAAAAGATGCCTAAAGTAACAGCGATCAAATCCAAAATGAACAAATGAGACTATATCAAACTAAAAAGTTTCTGTACAGCAAAGGAAACAATTTCAAAAGTGGAGAAAAAACCAACAGAATGGAAAAAATTTTTGCATTCTACACAAGTGACAGGGGACTAATATCAAAGTTTCATTTTGATGCAGCTTCTTCACTGCTCGCGTCAGGTGTTCAGGAACCCACACTGGTCCGTCCAAACCCTGCAGAAAAACACAAACTGCACCTCATGTCCGCCGAAGAACTGAATGCAGGCCCAGCCACTGCTTTGTTATTACATCTTTCCACATAACCCAATCTTTATAGGGGCCTGTGCTGGTAGCATGACATTCAGCAGCAGAATGGCCATCCAAATCCAAAATCAAAAAATTAAAAATATATAGGACAAGAGCCAATTGATACTTAGGACTATTGGGATATAGGGAGGCCCCTATTCCCCCCCTTTTTTTTTAATAACAAGGCTTTAAGAGTCGCATGCGTGCGCTCTACAATAGCCTGTCCCGTAGGATTATATAGAATACTTGTGGAATGATTAATGCCAAATTCTGAACAGAACTTGGAGAAGGCCTTAGCTGTGTAGGCAGGCCCATTGTCTGTTTTACAGCAGCAGGGAACACCCCAGGCTGCAAAGGCTTGCAGACAATGAGAGATCACGTCCTGGACATTTTCTCCTGTATGAGCTGAGGCAAAAATTACACCTGAATAGGTGTCAACTGAAACATGTACATACAAAAAGTGACCAAAGCTGGAAACATGGGTGACATCCATTTGCCAAATGTTATTGGGGGAAAGACCTCTGGGGTTAACTCCTAGGGAAGGTTGGGATAAAAAGGGAACACACAGCTACCCTTCGAGAAATGGAGAAACACTTTAACAAGGTCTGTGCGCTAACATGCCACCAAGCATGGAAGCGTTGTGCTTCTTCCTCAGCTGTACAAGCCAAGAGAAACCTAGATGCGGAATCTGCTAGAGCATTGCCGCTGGCCAGAGGTCCAGGCAGATTGGAGTGTGCCCGGATATGGCTGATATAGAGGGGATGATTCGGGACAATATTAGCTGTCAAACCTGAGACAGGGCATGATGTACGGTGGAATGGGTAGGATATACTTAAACGCCTTATAGCATTCACTACATACAGGCTATCAGAAAGAATATTTAAAGGTCCAGATTCTAGCCGAAGGGCAAGAGTGACAGTTGCCAATTCTGCGGCTTGAGGGGAGGATGAGGCAGTGATAACTGGAAAGACAGCTGTATCAAGAGCTACCACGCCAGTGCCTACTTTGGCTCCATCTGTAAATGCTAACTGCGCTGAGGGAATGGAATAAGCCCTCACTATTTTAGGAAAACACAATGGGACCGCTCTGCAAAATTGTAACCATGGGTGAGCGGGATAATGGGTATCAAATTGTAAAGAAAAGCACGCTACCAGGGCAGCCCAGATATCTAACGTCTGGCAGAGTGTGGCTATTATTTCTTTAGGATAAGGGGTGACACACAGGCTAGGATAAACACCAAAGGCCTCATGGGCTCGTTCTACAGCTTTGAGAATGACCTGGCCCATTAATTCAGGGAAAGAGGCAAGAACCTTGGGTGGTTGCATTGATAAGTACACCCATACCAATGGTCTGCCCTGCCACAAAACAGCAGCAGGAATACTCTCGGGGATGACAAAAATGCACATAGGCTGAGAAGGGTCACAGCGCTCGACTTGGGCTTCTTGAAGTCTCTGCTGCACTAGATCGAGGGTTTTAGATCCTGTTGGTGTAAGAACCCGGGGGGAATCCAGGGCAGGATTTCCCTGAAGAATTTGGAACAGCGGCTCTAGCTCCATGGTGGTAAGGCGGAGATAGGGTCGGATCCAGTTAATACTGCCCAATACCTGTTGAAAATCACTAAGTGTCTTTAAACTATCCACTCGAATATTAACCTGCAAAGAAGCGACCTGCTGCACAGTCATCTGTAGGCCTAGGTATTTAACACTGGTGCCTTCCTGGATTTTATCAGGGGCGATATTTAAATCCCACTGTAGCAGTCATTCTTTCAAATAAACCAAAGCAGCCTGCACTTCCTGTCTCTCTTTTCCTGCTATGAGAATATCATCCCTATAATGGTAAATGCAAAAATTTTTAAAACGTCTTCTGACTGGAAGCAAGGCTTGTGCTACATATAGCTGACACATGGTAGGACTATTCATCATGCCTTGTGGGAGCACGACCCATTGATATCTCTTATCTGGGCCTTGGTGGATAACAGAAGGCAAAACGCTCTGAATCTTGTGGATGTAAAGGTATGGAGAAGAAACAATCTTTGATATCAATCACAATGAGATACCACTCTCTTGGAACTGCTGTAGCTGGTGGCACACCAGGCTGCACAGTGCCCATAGGCTGCATAATTGCATCAATGGCGTGGAGATCATGCAAAAGGCGCCATTTCCCTGATTTCCTTTTAATGACAAAAATAGGTGTATTCCATGGAGAAATAAAGGGCACTATATGTCCCAATGATAATTGTTCTGATACTAACTCTTAGGCAGCCATTAACTTTTCAGAGGTAAGGGGCCACTGCGATACCCAAACTGGGGCATCTGATTTCCAATTAATCTTTGATGGCTGTTGATTTGCAGTGGCCCAGCCTGAAAACCCAAACCTGCTCTCCCTGGGTGTTGTTTAATGGGGATGGGTTCTAACTGGCCCTGTTCGGACTTGCCTAGGCCCTTTCCAGCATGATGCTCCAGGCTTGAGTACTGCTTTTTTGATAGGATTCATTGCTTAGACAAAGCCCCATAGTGTTTAAGACCTCACGTCCCCATAAAGTCACAGGGATAACACAAACATAGGGCTGAAAAGAACATTTACGACCCTCACTATCCACCCAATGTATGATACTCGCACTCTGTTGTGGCTGATTGGCTGTCCCCACTCCTCGTAAGGTCTGGCATGTGTATGTCCCTCCAAGAGCAAGTCTCTTTAGGAGGGGGGGCATGCGGCTGGGCTCCTGACGCCTCCCAACCACTGACCTCCCAAGGTGTTTCGGTTGGTGCCAAGGGAGGGTCCCGTGGGGAAGGTGTGGGTAGCCAGGAGGATTTCTTAGACTGATGCACTGACGTGGTCTCCAATTTATCCACCAATTCATCTAGATCACTTCCAGAGGCCTCTTCCTCTGAGTCTGACTCTCCTGACTTACTATCCGTTCCTTTCGAAGATGCCTCTTCCTACATCTCACACAGCACTGCTTTTAACAATTTCTGCAGCAGGTGCTGTGTGCTCTCCATGGAGGACAAATTCCCCATTGCTCTAACCTTTTTCTAGTCACTTTTTCTAGTGAACCTTTTAGTCTCATCGCAAACCATGAATGTTGATGTACGTCCCCGCTTTTGCGGATTCCTCAGCAAAAATCTCAGTTGAAGATTAATTCCCGCTGTTGAGCGGTTGCCTGAGCAAAGTGCTCAGCTGCTTACCTTTTTCCCGCTTTTGCGGCTTCCTGACTGAATTGGATCCAAGTCACGGCACCAGTTATTGGGGTCTTCCATCCCGCAGAAGAATTCACCTGATACTCCAGGCTCTGTTTCTTGAGCAACTTTATTTTTCCAACCTGTCTGTTTCCCAGCCGATCAACTCGACTCCTACTACCTTCCATTTTTCTTCGGTTTCTCTCTGCTTCATTCCCCAGTTCCCCAGTCTCCTCATCACCCCTAGTCTTCTTCTGTCCATCCGTCCGTCCATCCCAGTCATACCCTGTCCTTTGTCTCAGTCCATCCATCCGTCCGTCTGTCTCCATCTCCGTCTTCTTCTTCCTGTCCTGTTTCTTCCTGGAACCCCCCACTGCTAAATACAATCCTAGTCCAATCAGCTTAAAGGTCACTGATGCACGCGGCAGGCATGCCAATCATAGCTCTGATCATGCATAGCACAAGCGCCAAGCATGCAGCTACGGGCCAGTCAGAAGGCACTTCCTGAAACTTGTGTACTGCCAAGCTCCATGGGGAGGAGAAGTCTCAGCGCCATCTTAGGGCACACGTGCAGTGCTCCCGACATTGGCCCAAACTAGGATTTATAATTAAAACAAAATCACTGATTCCTAGATTTGAATTGGAAAGTCTTTTGTGCACACCAAGATAGAAAATATTAAACACTGTGGTCTGAAGAAGTTTTGGGAGATCACAGAAATAAGATGGTGCTACTAGAAGCAAGTACATCTGCCAGGGTGTTTTATAGTTCAGGTGACTCATGTCATTCAAATTTTTCGTCTCCTTCTTCCACGTCGTTCAGAATGAGTACCTCCAAAGAACCTCTACCTCTGCCTTTGGTTTCCTTCTTAATGAGCACATTGGTTTCTCGGAAGCAGCCCGGGTCAATGTGGCACACCTGAAACATGGAGCATCATTTTCGGCACCAGAAGATGAGCAACATAACACAGCAAACTTCGCCTTCCAAAGTCTTGCTTTCCCACCACACAGCACACATTCCAGCTGACAGGGCAGCAGCTTGAGCTCTGGCACCTCAGTGAAGACTCCTCTGGGTTCCTCACTTTAAAAGGAGGAGCTGGGCTATGGTCCTGTGTATACTAGAGTGGGCCTGTGACATGACATAGTAAGTTAAGCCTCTGCGCAACCAGTATGCCATGTGGGCGCCAGTAAAATTTTGCAAAGACGTGCTAAAAATATGTCATCTAAAATTAACAATAAGCAACTTAATCTTATCATGAGTAACTAAGCAAACCCCAAAAAACAAAACCTCCAAGTGTTCCTAACTGTAAATGTTGTCTTTATTTATTTATTTTACTTTTTCAAAATTTATTCATTAGTTACATTGTGTTATGTGACACAGTTTCATAGGTACT
This sequence comes from Ochotona princeps, assembly GCF_030435755.1. NCBI lineage: Eukaryota > Metazoa > Chordata > Mammalia > Lagomorpha > Ochotonidae > Ochotona > Ochotona princeps. The sequence continues at coordinate 35,718,356 of NC_080855.1, read as the reverse complement.
GGGATTCTCCACACCCCTCCTTAAACCCTCCCCCCATGGTAGATTCCTCCACCTTGTTGCATAACCACAGTTGAACTTCAGTTGAGATTCCCTCTTTGAAAGCATATACCAGACATAGAGACCAGCATCTTATTGTCCAGTCAAGTTCAATGGCTTCTTAGGCAGACCCTCTCTGGTCTGAAGGCAGAGCCAGCAGAGTATCATCCTGATTAATTAAAAGCTCCAACATACCATCAGCAACAATTTACATCGTTATGGAATTAATTGACATAGTATTGAGTCACCAAATGTTAAAAATAAATGTGAGTTCTTAACCACATCCTGTGACCACCTCATTGACATTACAATTTTAGTTTATACACAACATATAACATACATAAAATAACATGTTATACATGACATCATATCCTCTTAAATTAATGCAAACATGTGGTATCTAACCTTTTGGGATTGGCTCATTTCCCTTAGCATTATGGTTTCCAGTTTGGCCCATTTGGCCACAAAGAACTGAATTTTTAAAAATTTTTTTTCCTTTTTAAATGATTTATTTGTATTTATTAGAGTGTGATATACAGAGAGGAGGAGAGACAGAGAGGGAGATCTTCCATCCGATGATTCACTCCCCAAGCAGCCCTAATGCAGGACCTGAGCCAATCCGAAGCCAGGAACCAGGAGCTAGGAGCCTCTTCTGGGTCTTCCACATGGGTGCGGGGTCCCAAGGCTGTTCTCAACTGCTTTGCCAGGCCACAAGCAGAGAGCTGGATGGAAAGCAGGGTGACCGCGACAAGAACAAGTGCCTGTATGGGATCCCGGGCATGCAAGGCGAGGACTTGAGCCACTAGGCTTGTGCTGGGCCAAACAGTCTTTTGATGGCTGAGTAGCATTCCGTAGTGTATGTGTACTACATATTCCTTACACAGTCATTAGTTGATGGACATCTGGCTGAATTCCGTATCTTAGCTGTTGTAAAATGAACACGGTGTGCAGACAATTCTCTTGCATGCTGTTTTCATCCCCTTTAGGTAAACTTGCAGGACTGGGATGGGCTGGGTCAAACAGCAGATTTATTTTTCAGTTCTCAGAGGATTCTCCATACTGGCCGTCATAACGTTTATACTAGTTTACATTCCCATTCACAGTGTATTCATAACGGTACCTTTTTTATTCAGATTCTTACCAGCATTTCTTTACACTTTTATTTTAGGTACTACCCATTCTAACTGGTGTGAGATGATACCTTATTGTGGATTCTGTTAACATTTTCCTGATTTTTAGTGATTGAGCACATGTTCATGTACATGGTGGCGATTTCCATTTTGTTCTTAGAAAAATGCCTATTCATAGTTTTAAGCCATTTTTCTTTTAACTGAGTTATTTGTTTTCATTTTTTTTATTCATTGATTACACTGTATTATGTGATACAGTTTTGTTGGAACTGGGAATCACCCCACCCCTCCCTCCCGCCCTACCCCCATGTGGAATGTTTCACCTTGTCGCATATCCACTGATCAAGTACAGTTGAGAGTCCCTCTTTGCAAGCACAAACTAAACATAGAGTCCAACATCTTATAGTCCAATCTAGTTCCTCAGCTTCCTGGGGAGACCCTGCCCGGTCCGAGGGCAGAACCATCAGATTATCAACCCGATCAATTAAAGGCTCCAACATACCCTCAGCAATAATTAACTTCATTGTGTAACTAATAGTTATAGTATTGATTAACCAGTATGTTAAAAAAATTGCAATTTCTTTTTTTTTATTAAATTTATTCATTAATTACATTATGTTGTAATTACATAGAATCTGGGATTCTCCCACCCAACCTCCACCCATGGTGGATTCCTCCACCCCGCTGCATAAACATAGCTCAAGTTTAGTTGAAATTCCCTCTTTGCAAGTATTTGTCAAGCATAGAGTCCAACATCTTATAGTCCAGACAAGTCCAACTACTTATTGGGAAGACCCTCTCTGGTCTGAGGGCAGAGTCAGCAGAGTATCTTCCTGGTCAAATAAAAGCACTAATATACCATCTGCAACAATTAACATCATTATGGAATTAATTGACATGATATTGAGCAGTCAATATGTTAACAATAAATGCGATTTCTTAACCACTTTCTGTGACCCCCCATTCACAGTTCAATTTTAGTTTATATACTACAAATGACATAATATCCATAACATAACATGATATGCTTAACATCCTATCATCTTAAATTAATGCAAACATGTGATATCTAACCTTTTGGGATTGGTTCACTTCCCTTAGCATTATGGTTTCCAGTTTGGCCCATTTGGCCACAAAGAACTGCATTGTGTTTTTTTTAATAGCTGAGTAGTATTCCATGGAGTAGATGAACCATAGCTTTCTTATCCAATCTTCTGCTGATGGGCATTTTGGCTGTTTCCATGTTTTTGCAATTACTGATTGTGCTGCTATGAACATAGGGGTGCATGTTGGTTTCTCATAAAACAAATGTTCTGGATATATTCCTAGGAGTGCTATAGCTGGATCATATGGTATGTTGATTTTGAGTTGTTTGACTATTCTCCATACTGATTTTCATAGAGGTTGTGCCAATCTGCAGCCCCACCAGCAGTGGAGTAGAGTTCCTTTTTCCCCACAACCTCGCCAGCAAGTGTTGTTGGTGTTTTTCATGTGGGCCACCCTTACTAGCATTAGGTGGTATCTCATTGATGTTTTAATTTGAATTTCCCTTATTGCCAGGGAGCTTGAGCATTTTTTCATATGTTTATTTGCCATTTGGGATTGTTCCTTTGTGAAATGTCTGCCCATTTCCTGTGCCCATTTCTTGAGTTGCTTGTTTGTTTTGGTGTTTTGGCTGTTTTGTAATTCTTTGTATACTCTGGAGATTAGTCCTCTATCACCTATGTCGTGCGTGAAGATCTTCTCCCATTCTGTGGGTTGCTTTTTTACTTTGTTGATTGTTTCCTTTGCTGTGCAGAAGCTTCTTAGTTTGATGAGGTCCCATTTGTTTATTTTGGTGTCAATTTTTACTGCTTTTGGAGTCTTTTTTAGGAAGTGAGGGCCTACCCCTAAGTGTTGCAGTGTGTTTCCAACATTTTCTTCCAAAAGTTTGAAGGTTTCTGGATGCAGGTTTAGATCTTTTATCCATTTAGATTTGATCTTGGTGTATGGTGAGAGATGTGAGTCTATCTTTTTGTTTCTATAGGCTATTAACTAGTTGTCCCAACAGCATTTATTGAAGAGACATTCCCATTTGTCTGGATTATCATTTGTCTTTTTATCAAAGATTATTTGGCTGTATCTGTGTGGGTTCTCTTCTGGTGTTTTTATTCTGCTCCATTGATCTTCCTCTCTACCTTTGTGCCAGTACCATGCTGTTTTGATAACCACTGCCCTATAGTATGTCCAGAGGTCCGGGACTGTGATTACCCCTGCTAACGTCCTGTTCTTCAGGATGGTTCTAGCTATTCGTGGTTTTTTGTGCTTCCAGATGAACCTTTGGATCATTGTTTCCAGTTCCATGAAGAATGTTTTGTCAATTTGATTGGAATTGCATTGAATGTATATATTGCTTTTGGCAATATAGACATTTTAATGATATTGATTTTACCTATCCAGGAGCATGGGATGCTACTCCATCTTTCGAGATCTTGTTCAATTTCTTTTTTCAGTAGTTTGTAGTTTACCTCAAACAGGTCTCCTACATTTTTGGTTAGGTTTATTCCCAGTTACTTCATGCTTTTCCCTGTTATTTTGAATGGTATCTTGCTGATTAGATCTTTTTGCAACTTTGGGCTATTAGCATACACTATGGCTGTTGATTTTTGTTCATTAATTTTGTACCCTGCCACTCTACGAAACTCTCGTATAAGTTCTAGTAGTCTCTGTGTTGAGCCTCTTATCTCTTCTATGTAAAGAATCATGTCATCTGTAGATAGTGAAAGCTTGACTTCTTCATTTCCCATTTGGATTCCTCTGATTTCTTTGTCTTGTCTTATGGCCTCAGCGAGTACCTCTAGAACTATGTTGAATAGCAGTGGAGAAAGCAGACATCCCTGTCTTGTTCCAGATCTCAGTGGGAAGGGTTCTAGTTTTTCTCCATTCAGGATGATGCTGGCGTTGGGTTTTTCATATATTGCTTTGATTATATTGTGAATTTTTTCATCTATGCCTACCTTGGTTAGGGTCTTTAGCAGGAAGTTGTGCTGGATTTTTTCTAAAGCTTTTTCTGTGTCTATTGATACTATCATGTGATTCTTGTTTTTCAGTTTTTGGATGTGGTGTATCACATTTATGGATTTCCTTATGTTGAACCACCCCTGCATTCTCGGGATGAATCCTACTTGATCCGGATGAATGATCTGTCTGATGCTTTTTTGAATGCTATTGGCTAGGATTTTGTTGAGTATCTTAGCATCAATGTTCATCACATAGATAGGTCTGTAGTTTTCCTTCTCTGTTAGTTCTCTGTCTGGTTTTGGGATTAAGGTAATGTTGGCTTCATAGAATGAGTTTGGAAGGGTCGTTTCCTTTTCTATTGTTTTGAAGAGTTTGTAGAGGATTGGGGTTAATTTGTGTCGGAATGTTTTGTAGAATTCTGTAGTGAAGCCATCAGGGCCTGGGCTTTTCTTTGTTGGGAGGTCTTTAATCACTGATTCAATCTCTGCTTCAGTTATGGGCTTGTTCAGGTCTTTTGTTGCCTCTGGGCTAAGTTTTGGCAAGTTGTGTGAGTCTAAGAACTTTTCCATTTCTTGGTGGTGTTCTGATTTGTTGGAGTACACTGCTTTGCAGTAATTTGTAATTATGTTCTTAATGGTTGCAGTGTATGTTGTTATGTTGCCTTTTTCATCTTTGATGCTGTTAATTCTTGATTTCTCTTGTTTTTTATTTGTCAGTCGGGCCAGTGGGGTGTCTATTTTGTTTATCTTTTCAAAAAACTAGCTTTTTGATCCATTGATTTTGTGTATAGTTTTTTTTTTATTTCTATCTGGTTGATTTCATCCCTTGTTTTGATGATTTCTTGTTTCCTGTTGTATGTGTGGCTCATCTGCTGCTGCTTTTCCAAGTCCTGGAGGTGTGTGGTTAGTTCCTGTATTTGGCGCCTCTCTTGGGCCTTGACATGAGCTCCAATTGCGATGAATTTACCCCGTAGCACTGCTTTGGCAGTGTCCCACAAGTTTTGGAATGTTGTGTCAGGGTTTTCATTGGTTTCCATAAATTTTTTGATCTCATCTTTAATTTTTTCCTTGATACATTGTTCATTCAATAGCATATTGTTCAGCCTCCAAGAGTTTCTGTATTTCCTTGGGCATTTTGAATTGCTGACTTCCAGTTTCATTCCGTGGTGGTCTGAGAGGGTACATGGTATGATTCGTATCTTTTTGAAGTTATTTAGATTTGCTTTGTGTCCTATCATGTGGTTAATCCTGGAGAAGGTGCCATGCACTGCTGAAAAAAATGTATCATCTGTGGTCTTAGGATTAAAAGTTCTACAGATGTCTACTAAGTCCAGTTTTTCTAATGTTTGTATGAGCTCTGTTGTTTCTTTGTTGAGTTTTTGTTTTGTTGATCTGTCTATAGTTGTTAGCGGAGTGTAAAGATCGTTCACAATTATTGTGTGTGTATCTATGTCTCCCCTTAAGTCTGTAAGTAATTGCTTCACGTAGCTTGGTGCATTGGAATTAGGTGCATATATGTTCACGATTGTAATTACTTACTGATGGATCAGACCCTTCACCATTATATAATGTTCTTCTCTGTCCTTTTTGATGTCTGTCAGCTTGAAGTCTAGGTCATCTGAGATTAGAACAGCTACTCCAGGCTTCTTTTCTCGTCCATTGGCATGAAATGTCTTTTTCCATCCCTTCACTTTAAATTTCTTACAGGCTTTTTGTCTCTTGTAGGCAACAGATTGTTAGGTGCTGTTTGATGATCCATTCCGTTAATCTATGCCTTTTGATTGGTGAGTTCAGGCCATTTGTATTTAGAGATAATATTGAGAGGGTGTGATTCTGGGCTTCCATGAGTGTGTGTAAGTGTGCAAGTGTGTATTTGCGACTACTAGTTTCTGATTGGTTGACTTTCCTTGTATGGGTTTTAGTGGGAAGGTCTTCCCATTTGCCATCTTTGATTTTGGTTTGCATTTTTTCTTTCTGGGTTTAGCACCTTCCTGAGGAGATTTTCCAGAGCTAGTTTCGTGTTGATGTATTCTTCGAGTTTCTCTTTACTGTTGAAGTATTTGATTTCATTCTCAAATACAAATGAGAGCTTTGCTGGGTACATTATTCTTGGTTGGCAGTTGTTTTGTTTCAGGACTTGATAGGTTTTACCCTATTCTCTCCTTGCTTGGAGCGTTTCTTCTAATAGGTTGGCTGTGATTCTGATTTTCCTTCCCCTGAAAGTAATCTTATCCTTTTTTCTTACTTGTCTTAGAATTGTTTCCTTGTGTTCACTTGAGGTTAGCTTGAGGACCACATGTCTGGGTGACGATCTGTTTGGATTGTATCTACTGGGGGTCCTTTGTCCTTCCTGGATTTGTGCTGGATTTATATTTCCGGTGTTCTGGAAGTTCTCCTGTATTATCTCATTGAGCACCTGTTGCAAGCCTGTCTCCTTTTCCACTCCTTCGTGAAAGCCTATTATTCTAATATTTGATTTTTTGAGGTTGTCTTTCATTTCCTGTATGGACCTATTGGCTTTCTCTAGATTTGTCTCCAACTGTTTGATGAGCTGCTGCCTTTCATTCTGATTGTCTTCCAATTCTGATATTCTGTCCTCTGCTGTGTTCATTCTGTTGGTTAGGCTTTCAATTTTGTGCTCTATATCGAGGATTCCCTTTTTGACTTGGTTTATTTCTGCAGTGACATGGTTTTCGAATACCTTGGACTCTTCCCAACGCTTGTCACTGTCTCTGATGAATTTTATCACTAGTTTCTTTAAGTCCTTATCTGGTCGATCCTCTATGTCTTCATCTTGCATATCAGATATTGAGATTAGTTTTTGGTTGTATTGGGAGGGACTGTTTGATCTTTCTTCTGGGTCATTGCTTTTTCTGATACTTCTCTTCATTGTGTTTTGCCTCCTGTTGTTTTGGGATTTTAGCGTCTGATTTTTTTTTGTCCACAGCCTTTGACACCCCACTCCTCAGTAGCTCCAAGAGAGTGCAGAGGGAACCGCAGCGGGGCCGTGGACTGGGGCTCAGAAGTCCCCACACCAGCTCTGAACAATGGAATGCCTGCTAGAGCATCCACTGGCTCTTACATCTGGGCGTAGCCTGAGTTCCAGAGGCCGGGCAACACTCAGCACAACCCCACGACCTGGGCAGAAGAGCAAGCCAGAAGGGGCATGGCTGCTTGCTCCCCACAGCCCTGCGCCCCCCAGTACTCTGCTTCCACAGTTGAGAAAGTGCAATTGAGATACTAGCCTCTCTCAGGCAGAATCCCCTGCTGGGCCCAGTGGGAGAGGCCAAACCAGAGCCCACTCAGCCGAATCTGTGAGACTCATTCTTCTAGCAGGAGCCCCGCCCAGAAGAGTCTGCTTGGGGTAGCTGGAGGCGGAGCCGCCCCTCTCAGCAGAGCAGCAACTGAGAGGGAATTCCGGAGAGCAGACTGGTGCTGAGGCCCGCGGAACTCTCCAACACAGCCCGCGGCTGGGGATCCCAAGGTTCGAGCAGCAGAGGCCTACAGGGAGGAGGAAGCCCTCAGCGGGGCACCGCCCCCGAGATGGTAGAGAAAGCCAAGCTGCGCAAGTCTCCTGCGCTGTACCACTCGGGGTGTAGGAGCCCTATGCCCCGGCTCCCACACAAGTTGGAGTGTTCAGTTCTCGCACAGCTTCAGACTGGGAGAATTCCAAGGGAGAGGGGGCACTGAGCAGGGTCAGTCTCAGTATGGTTCTCTCAGGGAGCGAAAAGCCTGAAATTTTTTTCTTTTTCGCCCCTGGCGCACTCCAGCCCTCTGGGTTCCTGTGCGTCCCAGACTCACAGGTGCCCACTCTACAACAAAGCTGCTAAGCCAGGTGCCTCTAGGGGTCCGTGTTGCTTAGAGCGCCAAGCAGTCTCACAGCTTTGGTTGCTGGAAGTTCGGCCAGGAGGGGAGCGGTCGCTGCTGCTGCTAGGGGCCTTCACAAAAGGCATCCCATCCCGCTGTCTCCAGCCGCCCTGGGTCCTCTGGGCTTCCAGCTGATGCACCCCTTTCCCGGGATGACTCACCACGTTTTAACCGGGTCTTTGTGTTTCCTGCGTTCCTTCTCTGGATTTCTTCCGAGTTATGTGTTTCTTCTTGGTTGCTTAATGTCCAGGGAGCTTCTGGCACTCCTTCTTGTGGTTCTTTGGTCCGCAGATCTCTCTCCAGCCGCACCCTGTCTTACTTTCAGCACTTCCCTTTCTATGCCTGTCCTCTCAGGTCGGCCATTTTTTCTGTCTACCACAATTGCAATTTCTTAACCATCTTCTGTGATCACCTCATTGTCAATTCAGTTTTAGTTTATACACAGCATATAATATCATATACATAAAATAACATGTTTTACATAACATCATATCCTCTTAAAGTAACGCAAACATGTGGTATCTGACCTTTTGGGATTGGCTCATTTCCCTTAGCATTATGGTTTCCAGTTTGGCCCATTTGGCTACAAAGAACTGCATTTTGTTTTTTTTAATAGCTGAGTAATATTCCATGGAGTAGATGAACCATAGCTTTCTTATCCAGTCTTCTGCTGATGGGCATTTTGGTTGCTACCCTAGGAAAAATCCCCCATAGCACCCCAGCCCAATGCCTAGGCTCCTGCTACATTGCAGTCACAGCCATATCCCTCCACCACTAGCAGGCAGTGGGTGAAAGCGCATCCACTTGATCAGGGGAGTCCTCCGCAGCTATTTGGCTGCCATGGGAAGGAAGGGCCCCAGCATCCATATTACCAAACTGGCCTGGGCTACATGTGACATGTGGCAGGGAACTTCAAGCAGAGACATCAACAGCATTGTCAAGTTCCACAGGTTCAATGACATGAGCTCAGGACGTGCACAGTACTCCCAATAGGCTTAACCAAAAGTAAGCCTTGCCATGACACATGATAATCAAGCTCTCCAGTTGGACACAGGGAAAATATCCTTAAATGTATACGTGAAAAAATTAATTAACATATACAGGAACTTCAGTCAGATTCACTGCTAACCTCTCACAGGAAACTCTACAGCCCAGAAGATAAAGAGTGACATATTCCACATTTTAAAGGGAAAAATTGTCAGCAGAGAACAGTATACCAAGCAAAGCTTTCTTTTCTGTTTGAAAATGAAATAACATTTTTCCACAGTAAAGGAAAACTCTTCCACACCTACCCTAACAATGATACTGAAGGATGCTCTCTTAAGAGAGAAAAGAAATAGCAACTACCAAACCAAAGGCAAATAAAAATGCAGACCATGTCAATAAAAAGAGAAAAGCCCGTAACAGTTAAGAAGCAAGACCTCCACCTGCCATCTTAGACAAAAATTTGCTAAAACCATCAAATTTATCAGAGCAAAACAAAGAAAACACTGCAAATCAAATAATGAGCAACACATTGTTACAATGACAGGACCAAATCAATACCTATCGATATTAACCCTGAATGTAAACTGGAAGGGAAAGTATGAAACAGAATATTCCAAGTTAATGGAAAGGGAAAATGAGCTGGTGTAGTCATTCTCATATCAAATAACACGCAATTTGACTTGGAAACCTTTACAAAAATGAAAGGGGATATCACATAATGATCAAGGGATCCATTCAGCAGAAAGAAATCACCATAATAAGTGTGCACACACCAAATACCAGAGTACCTAATAACATGAAAGAAATATTAATGGATCTAAAGGAATAAATAGACTCCAATATAATTCAATAATGTGGGGGAACTTAATTTCCCCTAACCAACAAAGCAGAAGACCCAGAAGAAATGGATAGATTATATGTGTGCAAAACCTACTAAAATTGAATCATGAAGCAATTAAGAATCTATAGGAAGGAGAAAAAATGGCCGACCATCGAAGGTTGATGTAAAGGGGAAGGCAGAGAGAGAGGGCCAAAAGTGCCAGAAGAAGGAGCAAGTCTAGTTAAAAATAGTATACACAGGTGTGCGAATCCCACAGGACACTTCGGAATCAACAAGATCCACGGAATTTGGAGAATCAACCAAAAATAACAACAACAAACAAACCAAGGCAGAGCTCAGCGGCCGGCTCAGCAGCGCCGAGGCTCGTAAAACGGTGAGTTGGGAACGCAGCAGGGGAAAGGCCGGCGGGAGTTTTGGATGGAAAATATACAGGCAATTTTGGGAGATCGTTGCACAGGGTCCCTCCAGTGGCAGCTGGAGACTGCAGGAGTGCTGAAACCTCTAGCACTGGTGGTGATATTAATAACCTTGGCGTGACCCAGGCAAAGACAGGGACGGCTAAGTAACACACATTCCCCCATAATGAATGCTACGGTACCGGAAGGGCGCTAGGACCCTGAAGTGCAGTAGCCGGCAGCTACCCCAGGATCACAGCTAAACTAAATTCTGGGCCAACCCAGGCCGAAGGAAAGCTGCCCGTAGCTCAGACAAAAAAACAAAGCAAAACAACAACAACAACAAAAATCCTAGGCGCTGAAACCTAAGGCGCTGAAACCTGAAACCCAGAAGGGAAACAAAAACAACTCCCTGGGCCAAAAGAAAACAAAAACCTAGGCTAGCAAGACCTCAGGCCACCCACTAGGTGGCAACAGAGGTCAAGGATGAGAATTCAGCAACACCTTGGGCCACAAATATGAAACGCAATAAGAGAGGTAGTGACCTAGACACAGCTTGCTCCACCCCAAAAAGCAACCATAAAGCCTGGTCAATCGCAGAGATTACAGATGAAGAAATTGAAGACGTCTCTGATAAGGAGTTCAGAAAAATAATTATAAAACTCTTCAGAGACAATGAAAAACGATGGGGGGGGGGCTCAAAGATTTTACAAACCACATAATCACAGAAACAAAATCACTCCAAAACGAGATCCTAGACTTGAAGAATAAAGTTGAGAGCTTAGCCAACAGAATTACAGCAGCAGAAGACAGGATATTCGACTTAGAAGATTCCCAGAATGAAAGCAGGCAGATTATTAACCAACTAGAGTCACAACTACACAAGGCGACCAAGACGATCCAGGAGATGAATGACAACATCAAGAAGTCAAATATCAGAATCATGGGGCTCCCAGAAGGAGTGGAAAGAGAAACAGGCTTACAACCAGAACTTGAGGAAATTATGCAGGAGAACTTCCAAAATACCTGGAACATGAATCCAATCCAAATTCAGGAAGGCCAGAGGACTCCCCACAGGGTGGACCCAAAACGATCCTCCTCAAGACATGTGGTAATAAAGCTACCCTCCAATGAATACAAAGAAAGAATCCTAAGGTTAGCACGAACCAAAGATAAGCTTACATTTAGGGGCAGGACCATCAGAATCACTGCCGACTTCTCAGAACAGATGCTCCAGGCAAGAAGGGAGTGGAACAAAATCTTTCAAGTACTGAAAGAGAACAACTGTCAACCAAGAATATTCTACCTAGCAAAGATTTCATTTATATACGAGAACGAAACTAAATACTTCCACAGCAAAGAGAAATTAGAAGAATATGCCAACACAAAACCAACTCTACAAAATCTCCTTAGAAATGCGCTACTCCCAGAGAAAAAGGAAGCAAGCCATAAACAAGGATGTCAATCAGGGAGATCTCAATAAAGTCCATCCACGGAAACGACAATCAATTACCAACAACCTCAAAAACACAGGCATATGTCACGGCATAATTATAATTTCTCAATATTAACCCTCAACACAAATGGCTTAAATTCATCACTCAGAAGGCACCGATTAGCAGACTGGGTTAAAAATCAGGACCCAACTATATGCTGCTTGCAAGAAACACATCTAACCAGAAGAAACCTTCAGGAAACAAATATTCCATGCCAATGGACGAGAAAAAAGGGCTGGTGTGGCAGTCCTATTCTCAGATGATACGGACTTCAAAGTAACAAACGTCAAAAAGGACAGGGAAGGGCGCTACATCTTCTTGAAAGGGAGGATCCAACAAGAACCAATCGCCATTCTTAACATATATGCTCCTAGCGTGGATGCACCCAGCTACGTGAAACAACTACTTTTGGACTTAAAGGGAGACATAGATGAACATACGATAATTCTGGGAGATCTGAACACCACACTAACACCAATAGATAGATCAACACAGCAAAAGCTCAACAGAGAAGCCACAGAACTCACACAAACAATAGAACAACTGGACCTAGTAGACATCTATAGAATATTTCATCCTAAGGCCACAGACTACACTTTCTTCTCAGCAGTGCATGGTACCTTCTCCAGAATAGACCACATAATAGGACACAAAGCAAGTTTAACTAACTACAAAAATATCAGAATCATACCATGTACCTTCTCAGACCATCACGGAGTGAAACTGGAAATCAACAACTCAAAATGTCCCAGGAAACATGTAAACTCCTGGAGGCTGAACAATATGCTACTAAACGAACAATGGGTTAGAGAAGAAATTAAAGACGAGATCAAAAAATTTACGGAAACCAATGAAAACCCAGATACAAACGTCCAAAACTTATGGGACACCGCCAAAGCAGTGGTAAATTTATTGCAATTAGCTGGCACGTCAAAGCCCAAGAAAGGCAACAAATGCAGGAATTAAGCACACACCTCCAGGAACTGGAAAAGCAACAGCAGAAGGACCCCACAAACAAGAGGAAACAAGAAATTATCAAAATAAGACAAGAACTAAATCAGAAAGAAATTAAAAAAACCATTCAGAAAATAAATGAATCAAAAAGCTGGTTCTTTGAGAGGATAAACAAAATAGATACCCCACTGGCCCGACTGACAAAGAAAAACAAGACAAAGCAAGAATTAGCAGCATCAAAGATGAAAAAGGCAACATAACAACAGATACTACTACCATTAAGGAAATAATTAGAAATTATTACAAAGAATTATACGCCAACAAATCCGATAACCACTTGGAAATGGAAAGATTCCTAGACTCCCACCACTTACCAAAACTCACTCCAGAAGCAACAGAAGACCTGAATAAACCCATTACCGAATCAGAAATAGAATCAGTGATTAAAGAGCTCCCAACAAAGAAAAGCCCAAGCCCAGATGGCCTCACCACAGAATTCTACAAAACATTCCAACCAGAGCTAACCACAATCCTCTACAAGCTCTTCAAAACAATAGAAAAGGAAGCAGCTCTTCCAAACTCATTCTATGAAGCCAATATCACCTTAATCCCCAAACCGAATAGAGAATTAACAGAGAAGGAAAACTACAAACCGATCTCCATGATGAATATTGATGCTAAGATTCTCAACAAAATTCTAGCCAATAGAATGCAAAAAAACATCAGACAGATTATCCATCCAGACCAAGTAGGTTTCATCCAGGGAATGCAGGGATGGTTCAACATAAGGAAATCCATAATTGTGATACATCACATCCAAAAACTGAAAAATAAAAACCATATAATAGTATCAATAGATGCAGAAAAAGCCTTCGACAAAACTCAACACCAGTTCATGTTAAAAACCCTAACCAAGGTGGGGATAGAAGGAACAATCCACAACATAATCAAAGCAATATATGAAAAACCCAATGCCAGCATCATACTAAATGGAGAAAAACTGGATCCCTTCCCACTGAGATCTGGAACAAGACAAGGCTGCCCACTATCACCACTGCTATTCAATATAGTCCTAGAGGTACTTGCAGAAGCCATAAGACAAGACAAAGAAATCAAAGGAATCCAAATTGGAAATGAAGAAGTCAAGCTTTCACTATTCGCAGATGACATGATTCTCTACATAGAAGAACCAAAAAACTCAATACAAAGACTCCTAGAACTCATACGAGAATTTTGCAGAGTGGCAGGATACAAGATAAATGAACAAAAATCAATAGCCATGGTGTATGCAAATGGTGGCAAGATGGAAGAAGATCTAACCAAGCAGTTGCCATTCAAAATAACAGAGAAAAGCATGAAATATCTGGGAATAAATTTAACCAAAAGCGTAGATGACCTTTATGAAGAAAACTACAAAACACTCAAAAAACAAATAGAACAAGACCTCGAAAGATGGAACAACATCCCATGCACATGGATAGGCAAAATTAATATCATCAAAATGTCTATACTACCAAAAGCAATATATACATTCAATGCAATCCCAATCAAATTACCCAGAGCATTCTGCATCGAACTGGAAAAAATGATACACAGATTCATCTGGAAACACAAAAAAACAAGAATAGCCATAACCACTCTGAAGAACAGGCACTTAACAGGGGGAATCACAGTACCGGATCTATGGACATACTATAGGGCAGTGGTCATCAAAACAGCCTGGTACTGGCACAGAGATAGAGAGGAACATCAGTGGAACAGAATAGAAACAACAGATGGAAACCCACACAGATACAGTCAATTAATCTTTGACAAAAAGACAGACAACAACCCAAGCAAACGGAAAGGTCTGTTCAATAAATGCTGTTGGGACAACTGGTTGATAGCCTGCAGAAACAAAAAGATAGACCCACATCTATCACCATATACCAAGACCGAATCTAAATGGATAAAAGACCTAAACCTACATCCAGAAACCTTCAAACTTTTGGAAGAAAATGTTGGAAACACACTGCAACACTTAGGAGTAGGCCCTCACTTCCTAAAAAAGACTCCAAAAGCAGTAGAAACCGAGACCAAAATAAACAACTGGGACCTCATCAAACTAAGAAGCTTCTGTACAGCTAGAGAAACAATCAGTAAAGTAAAAAAACAACCTATAGAATGGGAGAAGATCTTTGCACACTACATAGGTGATAGAGGGCTGATCTCCAGAATACACAAAGAGCTACAGAGAAACCAAAACACCAGAACAAACTGCTCAAGAAATGGGCACGGGAAATGGGCAGACATTTCACAGAAGAACAAACCCAAATGGCAAACAAGCATAAGAAAAAATGCTCAACTTCCATGGCAATAAGGAAAATTGAAATGAAGACAACAATGAGATACCACCTAACTCCAGTAAGGATGGCACACATACATAATACCACCAACACTTGCTGGTGAGGCTGTGGGGAAAAGGGAACCCTTCTCCACTGCTGGTGGGACTGCAGACTTGTACAGCCTCTATGGGAATCAGTTTGGCGAATACTCAAACAACTGAAAATGAACATGCCATATGATCCAGCAATAGCACTCCTAGGGATATATCCAAAAGATCACCTACACAAGAAACCAACATGCATGCCTGTGTTCATAGCAGCACTATCTACAATTGCAAAAACCTGGAAGCAGCCAAAATGCCCATCAGTGGAAGACTGGATAAGAAAGCTATGGTTCATCTACTCTATGGAATACTACTCAGCTTTTAAAAAAACGAAATGCAGTTCTTTGTGGACAAATGGGCCCAACCTGAATCCATCATACTAAGAGAAATGAACCAATCCCAAAAGGTTAAATACCACATGTTTGCCTTAATCTGAGATGAAAAGATGACAACTTGGAAGATAGTACCTGTATATTGTAATATTAGTGCAATCTCTAACAACCTGTATCCAATGCAATAAGATAATGTGATATAATCTATAAACCAACAATTAATGTAAGAATATTTAAGATCTACATCGTAAAACTGTAAAACCTACTATACCCTCAATACGCTATGTTAATCCGTAATGGGGAGGGAGTGCATGGAAATCTTTCAAGACCATAAAAAGAGTGAGAAAAAAGGTACAATACAGCCTATCAAGGTCAAATCTGATAATTCATAGAAAACAGACTCAAAGCGGCACTAAACAACAATAAAACTACTATACCAATGCATGAGGGGGGAATCGGGTGTGATCCTGACAACCTCTTAACAGGAGGTCCTGTGCGTGGAGCAGGAGGGCACTCCAGAGTGGAGCAGGCGGTAAGGAGGAAGCTTGGATCCCAACCACGAAGACTCCCAGAGTTTCACCACAAACTATTAATACGAGCAACAAGGACTATACCCCAACTGCCAAGGAGGCCACAGGGAATTGGATGTCCTCGGAGGCCGAGTACTCTGAGGTCACCCACCCCCAACCGGAGCTTCCCCAGTGTATGGAAGAAGTCCAAACACTACCGTGCAAAAACCAACGTCATCGGGAAGACAACCAGAAGCCCTGAGCGGTCCGCAGACACAGAAGAACAATAAATGTCTTTCAGGACCAGGGAGGAGAGCTTTCTCTGGTCTGAGCCTGGCTCCACCTCTGGACCCCCGCCCTCCCTCTCAGTGTCCATCGGGATTGCATTGAAAACCCCTCACAGCAAACAAACAATCATACAAACTAAAAAAAAAAAACACCTAAAATAAATAGATAAACAACAGAAAGTAGAGCTTGAAATCTGACAGGAAAGAGCTGGAGTGGATTGGCTCATGCCTTGCTGGGTGGGACACAAAGATTAGTCACTCCTCACCATGGTGTTGGGGATTTTCCTGCACACCCCCCAAAAAACAAACAAAAAAAATGTTCTGCACCTTAAATATTGACAAATATCTTGTTAGAGTTACAAGCCAGTCTAGATTATCCCAAAATCTGCCAAGATCAACAAAATTATACTTCAACACAACAAATAGCTAAATACTAAAATAAAATGACACGAGACAGATGAATGGTACCCTATAGCCTTTTCAAGGTATATAGCAGCCGGTCTGGTCCTGTATCTAAACTAAAATTGAGATGTCAATGAGCTAATCATAGGTTGTGGTTAGGACTTGTTTTTTGTTTTTGTTTTTGTTTTTGTTTTTGTTTTTTCTTTTAACATACTGGTTACTCAAAACCATGTCAATTCCATAATATTGCAAATTGCTGTTGATGTTATATTGAGACTCTTAATTGACTGTGAGGATATTATACCAGTTCTGACTTCGGACCAGAAATGGTCTCCCCAAGAAACTGTTCAACCCATCTGGACAATAAGTAGCTGGACTATATGCTTAGTATATGTTTGCAAGGAAAGAATCTTGATTGAATTTGAACTGTAATGCTGCATCAAGGTGGAGGAATCCACCAGGTGGAGGGGCATGGGGAGGGGTGGGGGGATTCCCAGAGCCTATGAAACTGTCACATAATGCTAAATATTAATTTAAAAAATGCGATTTCTCAACCACTTTCTGTGACCCCCCATTCACAGTTCAATTTTAGTTTATATACTACAAATGACATAATATCCATAACATAACATGATATGCTTAACATCATATCATCTTAAATGAAGGCAAACATGTGGTATCTAACCTTTTGGGATTGGTTCATTTCCCTTAGCATTATGGTTTCCAGTTTGGCCCATTTGACCACAAAGAACTGCATTGTGTTTTTTCAAATAGCTGAGTAGTATTCCATAGAGTAGATGAACCATAGCTTTCTTATCCAGTCTTCTGCTGATGGGCATTTTGGCTGTTTCCATGTTTTTGCAATTACTGATTGTGCTGCTAGCAACAAAGCGGTGCATGTTGGTTTCTCATCAAACAGGTGTTTTGGATATATTCCTAGGAGTCCTATTGCTGGATCATATGGTATGTCGATTTTGAGTTGTTTGAATATTCTCCATACTGATTTCCATAGAGGCTGTACCCACCTGCAGCCCCACCAGCAGTGGAGTAGGGCTCCCTTTTCCCAGCAACCTCGCCAACAAGTGTTGTTGGTGCTGCTTTTCATGTGGACCACTCTTACTGGCGTTAGGTGGTACCTCATTGATGTTTTATTTTGGATTTTCCTTATTGCCAGGGAACTTGAGCATTTTTTCATATGTTTATTTGCCATTTGGGTTTGTTCCTTTGTGAAATGTCTGCCCATTTCCCTTGCCCATTTCTTGAGCGGCTCGTTGATTCTGGTATTTTGGTTGTTTTTAGTTTTTTGTATATTCTGGAAATTAGCCCTCTATCACCTATGTTGTGCGCGAAGATCTGCTCCCATTCTGTGGGTTGCCTTTTTACTTTGTTGATTGTTTCTCTCACTGTGCAGAAGCTTCTTAGTTTGATGTAGTCCCATTTGTTTATTTTGGTCTTGATTTCTATTGCTTTTTGAGTCCTTTTTAGGAAGTAGGAACCTACCCCTAAATCTTGCAGAATATTTCAAACATTTTCTTCCAAAAGTTTGAAGGTTTCTGGGTGCAGGTTTAGATCTTTTATCCATTTAGATTTGATCTTGGTATATGGTGAGAGATGTGGGTCTATCTTTTTGTTTCTGCAGGCTATCAACCAGTTGTCCCAACAGCATTTATTGAACAGATCTTTCCGTTTGCTTGGATTGTTGTCTGTCTTTTTGTCAAAGATTATTTGGCTGTATCTGTGTGGGTTCCCTTCTGGTGTTTCTGTTCTGCTCCATTGATCTTCTTCTCTATTTCTGTGCCAGTACCAGGCTGTTTTGATAACCACTGCCCTACAGTATGTCCAGAGGTCTGGGACTGTGATGCCCCCTGCTAACTTCCTGTTCTTCAGGATGGTTCTAGCTATTCATGGTTTTTTGTGTTTCCAGATGAACCTTTGAATCATTGTTTCCAGCTCCATGAAGAATGTTTTGGGTACTTTGATTGGGATTGCGTTGAATATATATAATACTTTTGGCAGTATAGACATTTTAATGATTTTGATTTTACTTATCCAGGAGCATGGGATGTTATTCCATCTTTTGAGGTCTTGTTCAATTTCTTTTTTCAGTAGTTTGTAGTTTTCCTCAAATAGGTCTCCTACATTTTTGGTTAGGTTAATTCCCAGATACTTCATACTTTTCTCGTATAAGTTCTAGTAGTGTCTGTGTTTTGAGTCTCTTGGGTCTTCCACATAAAGAATCATGTCATCTGCGAATAGTGAAAACTTGACTTCTTCATTTCCCATTTGAGTTACTTTGATTTTTTTTCTTTTCTTATGGCCTCAGCGAGTACCTCTAGGACTATGTTGAACAGCAGTGGAGAAAGTGGACATCCCTGTCTTGTTTCAGATCTCAGTGGGAAGACTTCCAGTTTTTCTCCATTCAGTATGATGCTGGCATAGGGTTTTTCATATATTGCTTTGATTATGTTGTGGATTTTTCCATCTATGCCTACCTTGGTTAGGGTTTTTAGCAGGAAGTTGTGCTGGATTTTGTCGAAAGCTTTTTCTGCATCTATTGATACTATCATGTGATTCTTGTTTTGGATGTGTTGTATCACATTTATGGATTTCCTTATGTTGAACCACCCCTGCATTCCCGGGATGAATCCTACTTGATCCGGATGAATGATCTGTCTGATGCTTTTTTGAATGCTATTGGCTAGGATTTTGTTGAGTATCTTAGCATCAATGTTCATCACAGAGATAGGTCTGTAGTTTTCCTTCTCTGTAGGTTCTCTGTCTGGTTTTGGCATTAAGGTAATGTTGGCTTCATAGAATGAGTTTGGAAGGGTTGCTTTCTTTTCTATTGTATTGAAGAGTTTGTAGAGGATTGGGGTTAGTTCTGTTCGGCATGTTTTGTAGAACTCTGTAGTGAAAGTGTCTGGTCCTGGGCTTTTCTTTGTTGGGAGATCTTAAATCACTGATTCAATCTCTGCCTCAGTTATGGGTTTGTCCAGGTCATTTGTTGCCTCGGGGCTAAGTTTTGGCAGGTGGTATAAATCTAAGAACTTTTCCATTTCTTGGTGATCTTCTGATTTGTTAGAGTACAGTGATTTGTAGTAATTTCTGATTATGTTCTTGATGGTTACCGTGCCTGTTGTTATGTTGCCTTTTACATCTTTGATGTTGCTAATTCTTGGTTTCTCTTGTTTTTTCTTTGTCAGTCGGGCCAGTGGGGTGTCTATTTTATCTTTTCAAAAAAACTAGCTTTTTGATTCACTGATATTGCGTATGTTTTTTGATTTCATTCTGATTAATTTCCTCCCTTGCTTTGATGATTTCTTGCTTCCTATTGTGTGTGGTGCTCTTCTACAGCTGCTTTTCCCATTCCTGGAGCTGTGTGTTTAGTTCCTATATTTGATGCCTCTCTTGGGCCTTGACATGAGCTTCAAATGCGATGAGTTTACTCCATAGCACTGCTTTGGCAGTGTCCCACAAATTTTGGAATGTTGTGTCAGAGTTTTCATTGGTTTCCATAATTTTTTTTATTTCATCTTTAATTTTTTCTCTGATCCATTGTTCGTTTAATAGCATATTGTTCTTCTTCCAAGAGTTTCTGTATTTCCTTGGCATTTTGAATTGTTGATTTCCAGTTTCAATCCATGATGGTCTGAGAGAGTACATGGTATGATTCCTATCTTTTTGAAGTCATTTGGATTTGCTTTGTGTCCTATCATGTGGTCGATCCTGGAGAAGGTGCCATGCACTGCCAAAAAGAATGTATAATCTGTGGCCTTAGGATATAAAGTTCTATAAATGTCTACCAAGTCCAGTTGTTCTATTGTTTGTATGAGCTCTGTTGTTTCTTTGTTGAGTTTTTGTTTTGTTGATCTATCTGTTGTTGTTAGCGGGGTGTTAAGCTCACACACAATTATTGTGTGCCTATCTATCTCTCCTCTTAAGTCTATAAGTAATTGCTTCACGTAGCTAGGTGCATTGGAATTAGGTGCATATATGTTCACGATGGTAATTACTTTCTGATGGATCAATTCCTTCACCAATATATAATGTTCTTCCCTGTCATTTTTGATGTTTGTCAGATTAAAGTCTATATCATCTGAAATTTGGACAGCTACTCCAGCCTTTTTTTCCCATCCATTGGCGTGAAATATCTTTTTCCATCCCTTCACTATAAATTTCTTTCAGGCTTTTCTGGTTAGATGTGTCTCTTGTAGGCAACAGATACATGGAAGTACCTGATTTCATTGTCAAATACAAATGAGATCTTTGCTGAGTACATTATTCTTGGTTGAGAGTTGTTCTGATTCAGGATTTGGAAGATCTTTGTCCATTCTCATCTTGCTTGTAAGGTCTCTTCAGAGAAGTCAGCAGTGATTCTGATTGGTTTTCCCCTGTATGTGATCTATTCTCTGCTTCGTACTTGTCTCAGGATTCTTTCTTTGTCTTCGTTGGAGTGGAACTTGAGCACCATATATCTGGGTGACGATCTGTTTGGATAGTATTTATTGGGAGTCCTCTGTGCATCCTGGATTTGGGCAGGGTTCATATTCCAAGTGTTTTGGAAGTTTTCCTGTAGAATTTCTTCGAATACATTTTGCATTCCTGACTCTCTTTCTGCTCCTTCAGGAAGGCCAATAATCTTAATATTCGATTTTTTGAGGTTGTCTTTCATTTCTTGTATGGTCTTATTGGCTTTGTTCAGACTTGTCTCCAGCTGTTTAATGAACTGAGTATGTTCATTTTGCGTGTCTTCCACTTCAGAGATCCTCTCTTCTGCTGTATTTATTCTGTTGATTAAGCTCTTAATTTTGTGTTCTAAGTCAAGGATTTTACTTTTTATTTGTTGTATTTCTGTGACTATGTGGTTCTTGAATTCCTTGAAGTCTTCCTAATTCTTCTCATTGTCTCTGACTGATTTTAAAATTATTTTTTTGAATTCCCTGTCTGGTAGAACTTTCATGTCTTCATCTCACATTTCCAAAATAGATACTGGTTTTTGGTCCTTTATTGGTGGGGTGCTGGCTCTCTCATCTGGATCATTACTTTTTCTGATATTTCTTCTTATTTTGTTAGTGTTTATTTTTGAGAGACCCAGGCACCGGCGTGCTGAGGGGTCTCCAAGCACTATCCTGCAGAGATCGGAGCCTACAGGCGTGGAGTAGCAGGGTGTGGGAGTTTTCAAGGCACTTTTGGTGCGTCTCCAGTGCACTGGACCTCAGGGCGCCACTTTCAAGGCCCAGCAGATTCAAGGCGCAGTCTCAGCTCGTCCCCTACACGTACGCAACCACAGGGCGTCGGGGGTGAAGGTGCTCTTTGGGTGCGCCCCCTGTAGGCGGGTTCACAGGGCATGGACGATTCTAGGTGTTTTCTTGGTGTGTCCCCAGTGCCAGGGACTGCAGGGCATGGAGGGTCCAGACGCTCACTCTGAGTTTCTCCTGCGTGTGGGTCCACAGCACAGTGCTGGAGTATTCAGTGCCCTCCTGGTGAGTCTCTCATGCATGGGACTGCAGGGCATGGAGGTTCCAGGTGCTCTCTGGGAATGCTTCCTACAAACGGATCCACACAGCCTGGAGGCAGAGGTGTGGAAGTATTCAGTTCCCTCCTGGCACGTCTCCCACTCACAGGACTGTAGGGCGTGGAGTGTTCCAGGTGCTCTCTGGAAACGCCTCCTGCGTGGGTCGGCCCACCGCAGCAGTGTGGGTCTGCCCAACCCAGAGGCACGCTCGGGTCCGCCCAGCCCAGAGGAGTGCATGGGTCTGCACAGCCCAGAAGCACACGTGGGTCAGTACAGCCCAGCTGTGTGCCGGTCTGAATGGCACAGGAGAGTATGCAGTGCGCTTTCTGTGTCTCCTCAGCGCACAGGACCACTGTGCATCACCTCCAAGACAGAGTTTGGCAGGTTCAAGGCACTTGACCTGTGTTCTCAGTTGCTGGAATCTCTGGGGGCGAGGGGTGGGGTGATAAGCACCCTGGAGGGTGAGCTCCGGGAGCTACTGATGCACTGCTGCCCCTACCCAGCTCCTCCAAACCTCAGGCTCTTGTAGTCTGCCTCTGTCCTCAACAGTGGCAGTGATGATCCCTCCAACCTTCCTTATCGTCTGGCTGCATCTCCTGGCAGCTGCATGTCCTGGTGGCTGCGTCTCCTGACAGCTGAACTTAAACGTGACTCAGCAGGTCTGGAGTGGGACGCCATCTTCCCTGCCTTTTGTTTTATTTTGTTTTGTTTTTCCTGGTTGCTCTTCGGAGTTGTGTGGGTTTTTTTTTGGTTCCACACTGTTCAGAGAACTTCACGCTCCTCTCTCTGCCGCTATATGCTGCTCCACTTATGCTTCTGTCACGTTCTCTCTCTCTCTTGCTGTGATCTCCCACATCCATCCTCCTATGTCGGCCATCTTGCGAGTCTCGAATATAAAAATATTAAACCCACTTTTTGGATGAGCATAAGGCAATTGCTTCAAAAGAAAAGAAGAGCCTAAAAACCAGTGCAAACTTTAGAAGAATATGGGAGAATCAAGATGGTGCAATAGGGTAAGGACATGTTTACATGGATGGATAAACATTTAATCACGATGAAGCAGAGAGGACACATTCCAGGAAATAGGAGAGGATAGAACAACAACAGAGGGGTACCTGGAGATTGACAGACACAGGAAAGCAGAAGGCACAATGGTGTGGTGTTGCAATGACTGATACTCCAGCTGCATTCAGCTAATGGCGATCTGAACTTCACCAGCAGCCAAAACTACACCAGCAACCAGGTGAGAAGGGACTTTCATAGGAGTTTGGGAGGCGAACCCAGACAAAGAACTGTCCATCCTGCTGGCCCATTTGATTTGACCAGGAGCAGAAACAGAGCAGCAGATCCCAAAAGGGCAGTGCGAGAACAGGGTGTCATTTTGCGTAATGAGGCAAAGGCAAGGGAAAGGACTGAGCATACGCTGAGCTGGGAGTAACCCATTTCAGACTTGGTGAACTGCAGCAACGTGATATTCCACAGGTTCCACCCAAGACAGGTCTGGGTAGCCCTCAGACCTGATGGCCAGCAGATCAAGAACTCTGGTAGTGGTATATCAGGCGCCAGTTTGTACACTGTGGTAAAAGCTTTAGGACTGCTGGGGACAACACTGAACTGCACATGTGCTGAGCTCACGAGAACACACTGAGTTCCATGGATTGCACTGGTCCTGCAGGAAAATAATACCGACTGTGGTATTGTATGGGTCAAAATAGGCATGTGTGGCACCCAGACCTAACAATCAACAGCTTCCAGCAAGATGAGCACCAACAACAACCTAGGACATCTGATGTCTCTCTAATCCTGGTACCTACTCCAACTGGAAGGGGAAGAAAGGTTGTACAGACAATGGTGCAGCTTCAGCAGGGTATCACAGGAGATGGAGAGTAGTGAGCCAGGAGCTGGGACTGTGGAGGCCACGGTGGTAATCTAACATAAGAAACCAGACCTGGATCTCACTGGAGGGAGTGGTATGGCTCCAAGCAAAAAGTGGTGTACCAACTCCAATAAGTAAAATCGCATTGTAGACCTGTAGGTGACACAGCTTAGAAACCTGCCCCAAGGAGAAGAATCTGCTAACCAGAAGTTCAATGACCAAGAGCAAAGGAAGAGACAAAGGCACAATGAATATTACTGAAGACTCCCCTGCAAAACAGCAAAACCCATTGCTAACCTCAGAGTTAACTGAGGAAGACATTGAGAAAATGGGGGACACAGAATTCAGAAAACTCATTTTAAAGCTTCTGATCAACAATGAGAAGCACATACAAGAGTTCAAAGAATTTAAGGATTATGTTGCACAAGAAATATCAGCAATAAAGCAAATCAAGGCTGATATGTCAGAAATTAAGAACACAGTAGAGCGAATTAAAAGTACAATGGAGAGTCTCCAAAATACAATGAAGCAAGCAGAAGAAAGAATCTCAGAATTGGAAGACATTTTCTGTCATCAGGGGGAAGCAAATAAAAAGCTGGAAGCAGAGCTGGATCAGGCTGAAAAAAGTATTCAAAATTGAAAGACACTAGTAAGAGG
The DNA here is from genome assembly GCF_030435755.1 of Ochotona princeps. NCBI lineage: Eukaryota > Metazoa > Chordata > Mammalia > Lagomorpha > Ochotonidae > Ochotona > Ochotona princeps. The sequence goes on along the minus strand of NC_080855.1, from coordinate 35,693,645 downwards.
CCAAATATAAGAGTTATGGGAGTCCCAGAAGATGCAGAAAGAGAAACTGGTTTTACAAATATGTTTAATGAAATAATAAAGGAAAATTTCCCTAATCTAGAGAAAGAATTGGGAAACAAGATCCAGCAGGGGCACAAAACTCCTAACAGGGTTGATCAAAAGCAATCTTCACCAAGACACATGATCATCAAGGTCTCTTCAATTGAACATAAAGAAAAGATCCTGAAATGTGCACGTGAAAAAAATCAATTGACCTATAAAAAATGCAAATTAAATTCACAGGAGATCTCTCACAGGAAACTCTACAGGCAAGAAGAGAATGGAGTGACATATTCCAGATTCTAAAAGAAGAAAATTGTCGGCCTAGGATAACATATCCAGCAAAGCTTTCTTTTGTCTTTGCAAATGAAATAAAATTTTTCCACAGTAAAGAAAAGTTAAAAGAATTTGTCTCTTCCAAACCTGCCTTACAAATGATACTTCAAGATGTTCTCTTGACAGAGAAGAGGAGAAGCACCCAAAAAAACCCAAGGCAAATGGGAAGAACATCCCAGTAAAATTACAACAGAAGACTAAACCAATGAACAACTCATTCCTAAAATGACAGGACCAAAGTACCATCCATACATATTAACCCTGAATGTAAATGGCTTAAACTCAATCAAATGTTTTAGATTAGTAGACTGGATTAAAAAGACAAAACCCATGTATTTATTTTCTAGAAGAAACACATTTCGCCAACAAAAATTAACGGAAACTATATCGCATGGTTTAGATGTTTTCTCTTGGTTTCATTTGTTCAAAACACTTTCTTCTAGTTAAATTCTTCAGTAACTCATAGATCATACAGTAGCATCTTTTTCTTGAAGAAGGTTCTTGATTTTCATTTTTTCAGCTACATGTTAGTCATTTAGTATCATGTTATTTAACCTCACAGTGTTATTAATTTCTTTTTTCTTCCTGATGTTATTTCGTGATTTTACATTTAAGGGAATGTATAGTAGCTGTGTAATGGAGACTGTCATATCTAGTAGCATGTGATTTAACTTCAGGGCATTGTAAATTTCTATTTTTCTTTCTATTGTTGATTTTGTATTATGACTTTTCATTTGAGGGTACGTACAGTAGTTGTGAAAGAGAGACTAACATCCAGATGTGAAGATACAATGTAGTATGCATTTATACTTCCAGACAAAGATGGACTTACAATGAAACTGCTATATCTTGACAATTGGATGCTGGACTCTGTGCCATTGTCCATGCCCAAAGGGATGGACATATGATTATGTATGAAGAACTATACTTCAGTAATGATATAGAGGAACTAGGTGGGGGGAGAGGATTGGGGCGGGGATAAGGGAAATACCAGGAGTCTATGGAACTGTATCTTAAATAATAATAATAATAATAAATATTTTTAATTGCTGAGAAAAACCAGAAAACAATATGTGCACCTGCCCAAGCCCAATGGGTGACCCCACAAATGTCAGGGCTGTATTTGGAAACATTGTGGCAGCAGCCAGGATCCCATACCCCAGAGCTGTTCCCAAATGGAGACTACACTGCCTGGTTTGGCGGTAGCCAACCCAACTCCAGGATTGCTGTTGGGGAAGTAATTCCCAATTAGTCCCAGTGTCATCGCCAGGGTCTGACCACCAGGATGAAAAGGTGCTCACAGTGGGTGGCTTTGGTCGAGGCAGGCACCTGCGCTGTGGGGCCTCCAGGGAGGCTGAGAAAGAAAGACGCTGAAAGAAAGTTCCCTAGCCTACTAATTCAACAAACACTTATGAACATTTTCTCCTGGAAGAGGCTACCCACCATGAATCCTAAGCATGCTACCAGTTCTTGCTGACTTTGCCAGACTTCAAGCCTGGCCTATCTTCTGGTATCAAACAATGTCAAGGTATCCAGAGTGCGCCTACCATGTACCTGCTTATTCCACCAGACGAATTCAGTATTGATGAACCAACAATATATATTAAATGAAGTTGCTGTCATGACCTTGAGAAAAAAACCCTTCCAATTTGTTCTTTTTAAAAGTTAACTGTCCAACTGACCAATCATGACTGTATAATTATCTGGAATTGGCCTGAAATGTGTAAAAACCCTGTGCTGTTGAACCTCAGTCTTTCTTTTTTCCTTCTGGCCCTTCTTCTGCCCTTTTTTCTGCTGATGCTGACTCAGTTGTTACTGATCTCCAGTCCTGCTGGACGGTGGGAGCCAAGGTTAGCAGGAATAAACCGTCTTTATGCATTTGAAAAAAAAAAAAAGTTCCCTAGCGTCCCCTAGCAGTGCCTGGTGCACACAGCTGGAGCAGGGGGTTCTGCTGCTGTCCAGTGCCAGGGGACAAGGCCTGTGCCCCGCAGCCTGTGGCAGTCCCACTCTGGGACCAGGATCAGAAATCGGAACAAGCAGCCTGGCTCACGGAGGCATGACTGAGACACTGGATTTCAGCCGAGGCGGGACTGTCGCGACTTGCAGGAAGCCCAGAGTCTTGCTGCCATAGCCCCTGTGATCGCCTCTGGCCAGAGAGCTCTGGTGACAAGATCGCGGAGAGAATAGGCAGCCGGTCCAACATGGCAAGGTGCTTCAGGACCCCCTGTGGAGCTGCCCCGTGGCCACTGCAGATATCTTGCAGCCCCAGCGGGCAGGCAGTGGCTACAGGACAGCCTGTCCAGTGGCAGCAGCACCAGGGAGGACTTGGGGTAGCAGGGAGTTAGGCAAAGGCATCTGGTGCAGGGCGTGCCCCAGCTAACTCGGTGGAGAGAACTAGTGGGGGCTCGGGCTCTGAGTGTGCTTCAGCTTGTCCTAAATTCGCTTGAATGCCAGGGACACTTGGGAGGTGAGCAGCTGCCAGAGCGTCTGCGACCACCTGTCTCCTACAGCTCATCCATCTCAAAGAAGAGCTTCGCGGGCACCGCCACTCTGGCTCCAAGCAGCAGCGGCTTCTCTGATTTCTTCACCACAAACCCTTCTCCAAAAAGGACTTAGGAACTCAAATCAGTTGGCTATTGTGCTCCTGCTTGGAAATTATTTGGTCAAGTCCCTCTTAGAGTTTTCAGGAAACTTCCAAAATCATTCAACACAAATGTGAAGCATGGACAGACTGGACATGAGAAGAAGGCCCTAAGATCTTTGCATGTGAGCGTTTTCTACCCTGCCCTGATTCCTGCCAAATCTGCGGAAGCAGCTTTAGGTGACCAACAAGAATGAGAGGAGATGGTGAATAAGCCTAAAATAGGAAGTGTTAAAAGAAAAGGAATCATTAAAGAAGGATTTAAACAGGAAGATAAGTATGCAATTGCAAAGGTGTTTTGGAAGATTGAAACCTGACCATTTGGGAAGTAACACATTCACACCAGAGCCTCAGAATTATAGTGGCAGAGGATGCCACTTAGTGGTTGTGGGAAAATGTGGCGTCTAGCTCTAGGAAATGAACTAAATATCAGTCCTGAACTTCCTGAAACATTCCTTTCAATAGGAGGAGAACTGTGGAGGGCCTGGTGCAATGACTCAGTGGCCAAATCCTTGCCTTACACGCACAGCGATCCCATATGAGCATCAGTTGGTGTCCTGGCTGCTCCACTTCCCATCTAGCTCCCTGCTTGTGGCCTGGGAAAACAGCATTGGATGGCCAAAAGCCTTGGGACACTGCCCGTGCAAGTGAGACCCAGAAGAAGTTTCTGGCTCCTCGTTTCGAATCAGATCAGCTATGGCCATTGTGGCCACTTGAGGAGTGAACCAGTGCATGGAAGATCTTTGTCTCTGCTTCTCTCTGTAAACCTGCCTTTCCAAGAAAAATAAATTAATCTTTAAAAATGTAAAAAGGATGGTGAAAAACTTTCAGTGCGGTATGTTATTACTAATGGAGAGGCCAATCTGGAATTAATTTGTTGGATATATCGTGTACATTTCCATGTCTACATCTCTCAGAAGTGTGGTCCATATCATGACGTTATATATGGTATCTTAGGGGCATAGGCGTCATAGAGCTGACGTTGGTTATGTCCCAGGGCTGTCCTTCATTGCAGCAGCACTCATTGTTACTTTGGAAGAAGCAGATGTCTTCATTGCATTTATGAATCTTCCCAATAAGTCCTGCCAATTGGCCTTTTCTCATGGGGATCACAGCACAATGTTGAAATGTTTGGTACATTGGAAGTATTCCTTGAAAAAAATCTCTCCAAACTGTTTCTGCATTTTATCTCTTACAGCCTTACACCAGATATGTACTTGATAGACTAGATCATGACACTGAACATCAAACCCTTACCACTCAGTCTGGCCATCCAATCAGGATTTCAATGGGTAGACTAGGCCTTGATGCAGGATCAGGGACAAATACTCAGGCCAGTGCAGCAGTATAACCATATTTGTTCATATATTCGGTTTCTGTCTTACTACAGACTCATCAGCTTCCCATGTTACTTTCCTTCTCACCCGGCTTTCTTTAAATTGAAATTAAATTGGTGGTTTCTGTGTGTAGCCACAATAACATTATTTGAAATGTTATACAATTACATTCCTATTAAATGCTCTTTGTTAACTTTGAGGAGTTCTCATCTGTAATATCAGAGAACCAATTGAATAAAAAAATTGGAAAATTGTTTGCTGATCAGAGACAATCTGCCTCAGGCACAATTAAGTCAAGACTGAACATTATATAGAATGCAAAAGGTATCATTTCCCATGTTCACTGATGAAAACAGTCTACATTGAGATTGTGTTAATAAGTGCGCAACTATTACAAATGTGCTAAAATCAACTGAAGGACACATTTCAAGTTTGTCTTAGTGAAGTTGTTCACATTGTTTCTCAGGGCTGGTAATGTGGGGCAGTGAGTTAGCCACCTCTTACAATGTATGAGTATTGAGCAGTATCAGTAAAATGTATGCCTCCACCCTGTGGGAGTGCTGGCTGACAGCTGTCACTCTCACTGCCTAGGGCTCCATTGCCTTTACAATTGAAAGCACAAATTCCTTCCTGCTATTTTGAGTGCCCTGAGCCTCTGTCATCAGCACCTCTACACCATGTCCACACTAACAGATTTCAAGGAAATGAAAGGCTCTACCAGCCTAATGGCAGAACCACTTAAATCAGGTAAGGTATTCTGACTTGGTGGCTGCTGCAGGATCTACAAAACTAACAGCTTAATGCAACAGAAAACAATGATCTGGAGTTTAACAGGCTCATGTAGGGAAAGATGAGAACTTTTTATACTGATGACAAAAACGTCCTAGGTAAGCCTTCGGAGGTACAACTGAAAATCCACAAAGGTCACTTTCTCTCCTACTTTTCCTTCTATTCCCCAGATTGGCACACTTTGTTCCTATAAAGGCTCACTTCACAGTGGCTCAACATAACATTCATGTTCAGGAGGCTGGGAACTTATGCTGAAAATGTTTGGCATTTCAACGTGGGGCCAGAATGATGCAGAACACTGCTGTCCCTGTCTACCTCCTCTCCAAGGTGTGCACTGAGTTACAGAGCAGACCCCATCAGGGTCAGCATCTTTGCAGAGCACTGTCAACCAGGTACCAGAAGGCAGCATATCTTAAGCCCCAGACCTCTTCTTACAACAGAAACTTTACTTTGCTCTCAAGAACCTGACAACAAGCCTCCTGTGAGCCTTACACATGTGAGGCCAATGATCAGAACTCTAGAGCCAGTCACACAGGTTGAAAATCCAAATACTATTACTTACAATGCAACCTCAGGCCAGTATTCTTACATGCCCTAATTGATGTGGGAACAAAACTTTGTACTGCAGGCAGAACCATGCCCCTCCAGTGACCTTCCAAACATTCCTACTTACTATGCCGATTTCTTATTCACACATCAAATATTCTTCTAATTCCTACTTTGGAAAAATTCCTATAAGCATCCCCCAAATCTGAATATTTGCACTAATCCAATGTTCCATGATGGAGACATCTACTTTTCTGATGTCATTTCTGGCATTCATCAACTTCTCCAATCCATTGCAGACTACCTTCAGTGTAAAAGTTTTCCCAGTATAAGCCAGAGATTTCTGACCAGAATGGTGTTAGTCTCTTCAGCACCAACCTTGTGCAGTTCGTGGAGATTGGCTGGAGTATCAGGAAGTAAATAACCAATGTGCTGGTGATTGACATTTATTGCTAAGACTGTGCTTACCCTTGGATCCATAGGCAGAGTCTTGCAGTCAATCATAGCTTTATCTTTTAGGACTTTCCCCATCCCACCCCACAATGCAAATCTGCATGTCTCTTGGCTCTACTTCATCTGATGCATGCATAGAAGGATCAAAAAAACATCTAATGTTTAATTCCCTGCCACTTGTCTTTCTGCCCCAGCCTTGGCAGAAGAGCTCTCCTTACTGCTTGAGCAAAAAGCATGTTTTCCATGGTTGAGATTGTTGATAACTTCTCCTAGGTGCACCCTGTTTTGCCTCTTGCCCCCACCCTCAGACATGAACTCAAGAGCTATGGCATAGTTTCTAGTTTTCTTTCTGGGTGCTTACAGTATGAAAATCAGGATCTAGGGACAACTTTTCCTAGCTTGCCACACAAGCAGGTACCAGAGGATATGGAAGCAGCTTCTCTTTTCCCACTCACCTGCAAACTCTTTACCGTCCCTTCTTCCCCTTAGTCACTAGGAAGCACCTTCCACTGCTGCTTCTGGTCAAGCCTCAAGCTCTAGGGCAAAAACTTCTTCCTCTACATTCCCTATTTACAGTACATGATATTTGACAATCTCATCCTGTGTCAGGGAGAAACTTGCAGTTCCCTTTGTGCCTACAAAGGAGCTTCTTCTTCTTCAGGCCATGATAATGAAGGGGAAGATTTGCTGAATTTCACTCACATTGAATACAAGACAGCATCCCACATACAGATGTCTTACAAAAATATGCCATGATCAGATCCAGAGGACTATACCTACATATACTCAGGAAAATGTTGGTCATGCTGTTGAGAGTGGCTGTCCAAGGCCTTCTAATTCTAGGGGTGGCCCTAGAATGGAGGGTCTTGCAGTGTAAGTGGTTGGGAGGAAGGCTATAGGAAAGTGACTTATGGTCACTGACAGAAGGGCAACACATTAGTTAGGATAGTTTTATTCAGCATCCAGGGTGAAGTTGAGGTTGGACTCCTGCAGTACATTGAGCTAAAGACAATTCTGGTGTTAAACTATCTTTGGAATTTTTGGTGACTGCCTTTTCTAAGGCTGCTTATTGGGAGGTAAATGGCTCAATCAATACCACAGAGCATACTGCCTCTTGAACACGGAGCTGGGGGCTCCGAGCTCACTGGTGTTACATGTAGATACTCTGTACACAGTCCAGGAAACCAAACATAACATTTGCATCATTGCTGGTGCTACAGCTTAGGACAGTTACTGGTTTCTGAGAATTTGCTTTACACCTCCAATGCCAGCTCCAATTTCGGGTCATCCTGGAAGTGGTCACAATTGGGGGCAGCCTCTGGCAGCACAAAGAGGTAAATTCCTGACTCCTCTCCCTTCCTTTACCCTCTACCTCCCTCCTCACCTCTACCCTCACCTCCTGTCCCAGACCTTCTCCCTTCCCTTGCTGCTCACTGGACATTGCTAGGACGTCCCAGAAACCCCATCGAGTATGTACTCCACTGAGCCAGAGAAAGGCAATAAGCTGTCTACTCCCCACAAGCTGCTCAAAGGCTGCTCAATGAGAGATAAACCTGGAAAACAGTCACAGCTCGTGTTCTCGTGGGAAAGGCTGAGACTGTGATCATAGGAGTTAGGTTTGTCCTTCAGGAAAGATTGCACCAAGGTAAAGTACCTTTTCACTCTGAAGTGTAAATACCCTCTTATCAGAATGTGGTCTTAGGCAAATATCTCCTCTCAGCATAGACACTTTCATTTAGTAATGAATGCCATAGACTCCCATATACTTAACTTCCCAATCTATCTGCTGCTCCAACTCACACATCCAACAGCTCCATTTCCACCTGAATGTCCCACAAATAACACTCAGTTGAGAGATCTAGTGCCATCCACTCTCTGCTTGCTTTTTTTCTTTTTTTTTTATTTACTTCCCTTTTCTCTTTGTGATACCACTGTCTTTCCAATAACCAAACTAGAAATCTGGAGTGGGGATATCATCGTTCTCTTCTCTTTTTCATTCATTCCACACTTAAAAATCACTCACCAACCATCCATGCTTTCAACAAACAGTAATTTATTGGTGGTTCTTTCAGTCCTGTTGCCAATGACCAACTCTAGAGTTTTGGTAAGACTCACTAAATTCAGTGGTGCCTCAACCATTGACCTAATCCTAACTTGATTAACACAACCAACACAGTGACATGCCCTGCCTCTTTCTTGCTTTTAACTCAGTCCTATCTAATTTGTGTTTGGGAGAACAAGGTTGTCCCCTCCGAAAATTTTGTGTGTATCCCCAGTGACTCAGAGGTTTATCATATATATGCACAGAAAAAAAAACTTTTTTTACTTTTACAAATTCTCTGTATATTTTAATGTGTGTTAGAAAAATATGTAAACCAACGACCAGAAACCCACGGTTTTGTATGTATTTTTAACTATGACAGGGTTAAATACTTTCAAAGTGAAAATTTTCTGAATAAAATGATTAAATGATAAAACAACAGTTATAAAAGTTTGGATACTGAGACATCAGTGCATAACATTTGGGAAGCACAAGTTTCTAGGGAAAAGTACATGTTATTTAGCTCAACTTTAAGATCACCCATAATTGAGCTCTACCCACTTCTTCTGCCATATCTACTATTATTTCTCACTTTCAAGTTGATAAATTCTTTTTTTAAATTTTTTTTATTAATTATTATGCATTATGTGACAGTTTCATAGGCTCTGGGAATCCCCCCACCCCTCCCCACACCCCTCCCCCCTGGTGGATTCCTCCACCTTGATGCAGTATTACAGTTCAAATTCCATCAAGATTCTTTCCTTGCAAACATATACCCAGCATAGAGTCCAGCTACTTATTGTCCAGATGGGTTGAACAGTTTGTTGGGGAGACCATTTCTGGTCCAAAGTCAGAGCTGGTAGAATATCATCCCAGTCAATTAAGAGTCTCAATATAACATTAACAGCAATTTGTAACATTATGGAATTGACATGGTTTTGCGTAACCAGTATGTTAAAAAAAAAAAAAAAAGAAGCAAGTACTTAACCACAACCTATGATTAGCTCATTGACATTTCAATTTTAGTTCATATACAGGACCAGCTGCCATATACCTTAAAATGGCTATAAGGTACCATTCAGCTGTCTCGTGTCTATTTCATTTTAGTATTTAGCCATTTGTTGTGTTGAAGTATAATTTTGCTGATCTTGGCAGATTTTAGGATAATCTAGAATGGCTTGTAACTCTAACAAGACATTTGTCAGCAGTTAAGGTGCAGAACATTTTTTTTGGGGGGGGGGGTGTGCAGGAAAGTCCCCAACACCATGGTAAGGAGTGACTAATCTTTGTGTCCTACCCAGCGAGGCATTAGCCAATCCATGCCAGCTCTTCCCTGTCAGATTTCAAGCTCTACTTTTTGTTGTTTGTCTATTTATTTTAGGGGTTTTTTTAGTTTGTATGATTGTTTGCTGTGAGGGGTTTTCGGAGCGATCCTGACGGTCATTGCAAGGGAGGGTGGGGGTCCAGAGGTGGAGCCAGGCTCGGTCCAGAGAAAGCTCTCCTCCCTGGTCCCGAGGGACGTTTATTGTTCTTCTGTTTCTGTGGACCGCTCAGGGCTTCTGGTTGTCTTTCCGATGACGTTGGTTTCTGCACGGTAGTGTTTGGACTTCTTCCATCCCCTGCAGGAGCTCCGATTAGGGGTGGGTGACCTCAGAGTACTCGGCCTCCGAGGGCATCCAATTCCCTGTGGCCTCCTTGGCAGTTGGGATATAGTCCTTGTTGCTCGTATTAACAGTATGTGGTGAAGGTCTGGGAGTCTTCATGGTTGGGATCCAGGCTTTCTCCTTGCCATCTGCTCTACCCTGGAGTGCCCCCCTGCTCCATGCACAGGACCTCCTGTTAAGAGGTTGTCAGGATCACACCCGATTCCCCCCTCATGCATTGGTGTAGTAGTTTTACTATTGTTTAGTGCTGCTTTGAGTCTGTTGTCTATGAATTACCAGATTTGATCATGATAGGCTATATTATACTTTTTCCTCACTCTTTTTATGGTCCTGAAAGGCTTCCCTGCACTCCCCCCCAATACGGATTAACATAACGTTTTGAGGGTATAGTAGGTTTTACAGTTTTTCGATGTAGATCTTAAGTATTCTGACATTAATTGTTGTTTAATAGATTATATCGCATTATCTTATTGTATTGGATACAGGTTGTTAGAGATTGCACTAATATTACAATATACAGGTACTATCTTTCAGGTTGTCATCTTTTCATCTCAGATTAAGGCAAACATGTGGTATTTAACCTTTTGGGATTGGTTCATTTCTCTTAGCATGATGGATTCCAGTTGGGCCCATTTGTCCACAAAGAACTGCATTTCATTTTTTTTTAATAGCTGAGTAGTATTCCATAGAGTAGATGAACCATAGCTTCCTTATCCAGTCTTCTATTGATGGGCATTTTGGCTGCTTCCAGGTTTTTGCGATTGTAGATTGTACTGCAATGAACATTGATGTGCATGTTGGTTTCTTGTGTAGGAGATGTTTTGGATATATCCCTAGGAGTGCTATTGCTGGATCATATGGCATGTTGATTTTCAGTTGTTTGAGTATTCGCCAAACTGATTCCCATAGAGGCTGTACCAATCTGCAGTCCCACCAGCAGTGGAGAAGGGTTCCCTTTTCCCCACATCCTCGCCAACAAGTGTTGGTGGTATTACGTATGTGTGCCATCCTTACTGGAGTTAGGTGGTACCTCAAGGTTGTCTTCATTTCAATTTCCCTTATTGCCATGGAAGTTGAGCATTTTTTCTTATGCTTGTTTGCCATTTGGGTTTGTTCCTTTGTGAAATGTCTGCCCATTTCCTGTGCCCATTTCTTGAGTGGCTTGTTTGTTTTGACATTTTGGTTGTTTTGTAGTTCTTTGTATATTCTGGAAATTAGCCCTCTGTCACCTATGTCGTGCGCAAAGATCTTCTCCCATTCTGTGGGTTGCTTTTTTACTTTGTTGATTGTTTCTCTAGCTGTACAGAAGCTTCTTAGTTTGATGAGGTCCCAGTTGTTTATTTTGGTCTCGATTTCTACTGCTTTTGGAGTCTTTTTTAGGAAGTGAGGGCCTACTCCTAAGTGTTGCAGTGTGTTTCCAACATTTTCTTCCAAAAGTTTGAAGGTTTCTGGATGTAGGTTTAGTTCTGTTATCCATTTAGATTTGATCTTAGTGTATGGTGAGAGATGTGGGTCTATCTTTTTGTTTCTGCAGGCTATCAACCAGTTGTCCCAACAGCATTTATTGAACAGACCTTCCCATTTGCTTGGTCAAGTTGATAAATTCTTCCATCTTAAATGACTAGGGAGTCTACAGATTCAATAGGTCCATGTTTTCTTAATTTTGCTTTCCATGAATTACTTCCTTCTCTGTCCGGCTTCTGCCAATTTCTTATTCCTCCCCCAATACTCCATAAAATTGCATACCTTTGTTAGATTTTTACTGACTCACCACATCCCTCCATACAAAATTAATTAAAGAAAATCATCTGTACTGATTTGGTACACATGACATAATTCTATTATTGCCAGGATTGTCATTTTTGTATTTGTTACTGAGTACATATCTCTGCTAATAAAACAGGAATGTTAAAAAGATTATAACTTCATCACCTAACAATGGAGAAAGAGCCATTTAGCAAGACTCAGACAGTTTTCAGCTTTGACTGTTCTTGGTCACACATTTGCAGCGAGATCTTGGGCAAGTCATTCAGCTCAGAAAATTTAAACTCTGGCTAAAGAGAGCTAAGGATTCTGACAGGCTGTCCTTGGCACACAAATGGCCTTACCTGGAAGTATCCCACACAAGCAGCGAAAGTGTAACAACGCAGGGAAGAGCCAGAAGTCCTGGTCCCGGACTCCCTGGACGGCTCTGCCCAAGGCTCTGAGCAGCACCAGTGTCCTGTCCAGCAGGACAGTCAATGGGGTCGCAGCCACCTAGGAGAGAATGAAGGGACAAGAGACACAAAGAATGGACAGCAAGACAGTAGGTCTGATCAAGCTGTCAGTTTATTGATTTCAACTGAGGGTTTTTATATTATTCAGTAACTAAGGCTCAGGGAAAGAGAAACTGGGACACAAGCCATGGTCTCAAGACCGATTGTTCTTAAGCAGCCACCATATCAACAATAGTAACCAGCATATCAACAATAGCATAGGTAATCAGTAACAAGATGTCGGTAAATACAGCATCAATCACATTCTGAAACAGTTGCTAGGACAATTGAAGCTAAGCGTGTGATTAGTTTCATAACTTCTTTCCCAAGCATCTAGCCAAGCGGGGGTTTCCACTATCCCATGGGTCTATATTCAAAATGGCTTCAGTGTGGCTATAGTGCACGGCTCCCGACATCTCCCCCTTTTTTCTATATATCAATGAAAGCGGCGAAAAGAGAAAGGTTCGTGAAGCAAGATAAGCGCTGCCTGTCTTAGGTTCATTCTGAGGGACCCTCAGCTCTTACCCGTCTCTGGGCAGCCCTGCCAGTCATCCAGGACTCCCTGTCTTAGGTTGGCGGGGTATCAGAAAGGTGCCCGTCATTGGCTACACGCTTACTAGAAAAGGGGCCATGTAACAATTCATAGCCGGAGCACGTATTCCCCAGCAACGCTGCCGTAAATGACAGCCCTGTTGGGAAACACTGCTCCAACCACAAATGGCCACATTACCTTAGATGAACCGGTTAGAAGACTGGAGCCGCGCATTACAACGTGGGGGTTCACTTCTTGAGGAGTCAGGGTTCTCTGAACACAATCTATCTTCTAGAGCTAAGCGGTGATAATATGCTTGAATAGGTTTAGAAGCTAAATTATCAATTTGCTGCTTTATCAAGTTAGTGAGTTTAGTAAATGCCCAGGGACCAAAGGAAATTAAAAGCAATAATCCAACTAGGGGCCCCAATATAGTGGGTAATAAGGTAGTGAGCCAGGGGGATGAAGAGAACCAATTTTTATACCAGCTTTCCTCTTTTTCCCTTTCTTCTTTTCGTTTTTTAAGACCTTCACGAATCTTTTTCATGCTCTCTTTTACAACACCTGTTTTGTCTACATAAAAGCAGCATTCTTCTTTAAGGGCGGCGCATAGGCCTCCTTGCTGCAAGAACAATAGATCTAAGCCTCGGCGATTTTGTAACACTACTTCAGCTAGGGAGGAGAGGGAGTCAGATAAATCATCAATGCCTTGTTGTAATCGTTGTATATCCTCATCAATGGTGGAACGTAACTCGGCATACCGGTTCTGGGAAAGAATGAGAGAGGAAATGCCGGTGCCAGCGCCAACAGCACCAAGTCCTAACAGAACAGAAATTGTAAGGGCAGTGATAGGCTCACGCTTTGAACGAGAGAGGGAAGTGGGATTGGATTCCCATAATTGTAAAAATTCCTCAGAGGCATAATAGGACAAACGAGGAACTAACTGGACTAATATACAAAATTCCTTATGAAATGAAAAAATCTGATAGGAAAGACAGGGGGTGAGACCGCCAGTGCAGGCCCACCAAGCATCGCTAGGGGGAAGAAGGTATTGAGAGTGGGCTGCTGGAATAATGGTGGAATTACACAAATAAGAGAAGGAATCTAAATAGGGGGATCTAAGGGAAGTAATCAAGCAAAGACCTAAACCAACAACCTGGGTTAAAGACATGCCAGACCAATCGCTGCTGGTCCACCTACAAGAGGAGGAAGAATTGGAATAATAAAAAACATCAATTAAGGCAATACCTTCATAAAATGGGGGACGGGCATTTGTGCAAAGCCAACAATCATTCATAAATTCAGATGAAGACTCATTAACTATTAAGGCTGTTTGGTTAACCAAGGTCAAAATGAGATTGTCGGGAAGAAGGGCAGGGAGATTAAGACGTAAAGGAGGAGATTGTGAGGGAGGCAGGGAGCGAGAAATAACAGAAGATGGGAGAGGTTGAGGGGTCGGGGAAGGAATGGGAGGTCGGATAGCAGGTTGGGGTAAGGGAGGCTTATATGCAATAACATTATTTGGCCCAATATTGGCAGGAGAATTAGCATTAACAGGTTCTTTTAACAATTTGATAGAAAATAATACGCCCGTATCTATTCCTGACTTATACAATCTAAGTCCCCAATCACGGCCTCTCACCCAAGTCTCTTCTTGATCGGTGTATGCTCTAGGAGTGAACTGAATTTTTAAAGGGGTACACCAGCCTTTTGTGTCGGGATGATTGGGACGGCATACAGCGGTGTCATCGTAATAGGAGGAAAGGAAGGTGAGGCCATAGACTGCTGCTGTAGTTGGGTAGCTGAAATTGCGTCTGACTGTAATCAGGTCCTTGTCTTCTGAGTTTTTAATCCAGTAAGCAGTACCTGTAGTTTCACATCCCCAAGAGGCACAGAAATAATCAGCAGAGCCACCACATTTATGAAGGAGATGACGATCACGGTGGCTTCCAGGGCACACATAAAAATCGGTGGCTTGGAGGAGAACTCGTTGTCGAGTGTCGGCACATCCAGGGTCAGGCAGTTGATGAGGCAGTTCAGGTGCTACAGAAAGTCCGAGGAGAGTACTAAGTCCCCAAGATTTGGCAGCCCCAAGAGCAAGCTTACATAAGTCCGGAGTGAGGACTTCTGGCCACCATACATGGGGGGTGATCCGAGATGTTGACCAAACAATATCACGTCGCTCAGATAGCACGACCCAGGTGTAATTCCATGGTTGGTGTGGATTATGGAGTTGTGGTCTAAGGCTGTTAGCAGTCGTCTGTGCCCATTGGGTCAGAATCCACAGGACCCAGAGGTTGCAAAAGGTCACCATCAACCGCGTTTGTAGTAGCAGCAGCATCTGGAAAAGAAGGAGAGGAAAATGTCTCAGAGAGGGGGTTGGCCTCCTTTCTGGACAGCGATGAGTTAACGGCTCTAAGAAGCCGCTCTGGTAGCCAGCGTGGTTCTGCATTTTCCCTGTCATACACGCAGGCAGAGCCTCGTCCCCAGGTAAGCACTGGGTCTGGTCCTTTCCATGCTCCTGTGAGAGGATCTTTCCACATGGCTAAGGCATGTGAATCCTGGGTTGTGGAATGCCAATGTCGATCTGCTGCAGATTGATTATTATTATCTAGGGTTAAGAAATTTATAATAAAAAGGGCATGATTCAATCTATTCTTAGGAGTGGGTGTCACAGATAAATCTGTGGAGAGTTCTAACTTCTTAAGCATATTTTTCAAAGTCTGATGTGTCCTTTCAATAATTCCTTGTCCTTGTGGGTTATAAGGGATGCCAGTAATATGTTTAATTTTCAGTTGAGAGCAGAATTGTTGGAATTTAGCTCCTGTATATCCTGGGCCATTATCAGTTTTAATGCTGTTAGGTTTGCCCATAACTGATAGGCTTTGTAGCATGTGGGTAATAACATCTTTGGAAGCTTCTCCAGTTAGTGCTGTGGCATAAATAAAACCACTATAGGTATCTACTGTTACGTGGACATATTTGAGTCTGCCGAAGGATGGGAAATGTGTGACATCCATTTGCCATCTATCGTTTGGGATTAAGCCTCGGGGGTTAACTCCTAAATGAGGTACTGGAGAAAACTGAGCACAGGAGTTACAACTTTTAACAATTTCTCTAGCCTGTTCTCTAGTGATCTTGAACATCTGACGAAGTGTGAGCGCATTTAAGTGATGTAAGGCATGTGCTCGGTGGGCATCAGACACAGAGGGATCTATGGTTAGGAAAACTAGCCGTGTGGCAGCATCGGCTTGGGCGTTTCCTTCAGCCAAGGGTCCCTTGAGTCCTGTATGGGCTCTCAAATGTCCTATAAAAAAGGAATCTCTTCTTTTTCTAATTAAGGATTGTATCTGAACAAAAAGCTGAAGAGCTGTAGAGGTGGTCTTAATATATGGAACTGTCTCTAACAAAGGAACGGAGTGGGCTATATAAGCACTATCTGTATATAAATTAAAAATGGTTGTTGGAAAACTTTTAAAAACCTGAAGCACAGCAAACAATTCAACTAACTGAGCAGACACATAAGGGGATTTTATTGGGAAAGATTGGCCTTGAACGACATAAGCAGCCGTTCCGCTTGAGGAGCCATCTGTAAAAACTGTAATTCCTTTTTTCAGGGGGCTATGAGAAGTAACTTTGGGGAAAACAAAGGAGTGATTTCTCATAAATTGTATTAAGGGGTCATTTGGATAATGATTATCTATTACACCGACAAAAGACGCACAGCTAACACCCCAATCATTATTAACTTGGAGTAGCCAGTCTACTTGTTCTGAGGTGTAAGGCACAATTATAATATCTGGGTCTTTTCCAAAATATTGTATGGCTAATTTTCTTGCTTTTAAAATTAAGGCGGCTACGAGGGAAAAATAGGTGGCAAGGACTTTGGCTGGTTTTGACTGTAGGGGCACCCACATTAGGGGGTGTCCTGAAGGGGACTTGTTCATTTCTTTTTGCCAGAAAACTCCTAAAGGGGCATGTGTCGTGGCACACACAATAAAACTTAAGGGAAGAAGGGGATCATATTGGAAAATAACTTGGGAAGAAATGGCATCACTTATTGTCTTAATAGACTCTCTTGCTGCTGATGTAAGGGTGCGAGATGAAAAGGGATGAGGGTCTCCAGTCAGTAAATCATGAAGGGGCAAAAAAATTTCAGGTGCAATTTTTAAGTATGGCCTTAAAAATTGCAAATTGCCTAAAAGGGATTGAAAATCATGGAGGGTTTTTAGGGCAGACAAATCAAGACTAATTTTGGGTGTATAAATTTTTCCTTGATTTAATTGATATCCCAAAAAGTTATAAGGATCTTTGACTTGAACTTTCTCAGGGGCTATCGATAACCCATTGTTCTGAAGAACACACAGCATCTGTTTAAAGCAAGAAAAGGCGGCTGCCTCAGAGGGTGCTGCAATCAAGATATCATCCATATAATGCAGAATATAAATTTCAGGCCACTTTTTTCTTACAGGTTTGAGAGTTTGAGCAACATATTTTTGGGCTAGGGTAGGGCTATTTGCCATACCTTGTGGAAGGACTCGCCACTGATAGCGGTCCATGGGTCCCTGAAAATTTATCTGAGGGAGGCTAAAAGCAAAATGTAGGCAATCATCTGGATGTAAGGGGATGCTAAAGAAACAATCCTTAAGATCAATAACTATCTTAAATAAATTACTGGGTATTGCTATGGGGGCCGGGAGGCCAGGTTGTAAGGCTCCCATAGGCACCATGGCTTTATTAACCATTCTTAAATCTTGTAATAATCTCCACTTTCCAGATTTTTTCTTAATAACGAATATGGGAGTATTCCAGGGGGATGAGGAGGGCTCAATGTGTCCTGCAGTGAGCTGTTCCTGCACCAGCTTCCTAGCTGCAATAAGTTTTTCTTGGTTCAGCGGCCACTGATCAACCCAGACAGGCACACTAGTATTCCATGAGATCTTATCAGCATGTCTGGATGGGGCAGGATGAACAGTGGTCGCTAGGAAAAATTTTGTACGCTCTCATTAGGTGAAACTGAAAAGCCTAAACCTGTTTTATCAGATTTTTGTGTAACCTGTATTGGCTGTTTAATTCCTTGAGACTGTTTTCCTAAGCCTTGGCCAGGGAGAAAACCTTGTTTAAGCATCTGTTTTGTAATAGCTTCATTAGGGCTACACATGATGACATTCATTTGAGAGAGAATATCTCTCCCCCAAAGATTAACAGGCAATTCTGAAACAACATATGGTGTAACAATACCTGAGTTCCCTTCTGGGTCAGTCCAGGTCAAGGCTTGAGAGCTTACTTGTGGGCAATTAGCCTGCCCTATGCCTTGAAGATGAGTGATTGAATTCTTCAAGGGCCAGGCCTTTGGCCAGAACCTTGAAGAAATAACTGTAGCATCAGCGCCAGAATCAAGGAGGCCTGTAAAAACTTTACCATTTAACCTGAGAGTCAGGGTTGGCCGAGTATGAGGGGAAATTTTATGTGCCCAAAAAACCTCAGCTACACCTGTTTCATTACTCTTTCGGGAAGATTGATAGTAAGGATTGAAAAGTTTCGGGAAAACGGGCAAAATAATTAACTGTGCCAATGGGAAACAGGGGGTGATAACTAAAACGCCTTCAAAGATTCTGGCAAGAACTTTTAATTCTCCAGTAAATGTTGGTTCAATTGGGGTGGGAATAATGTGAAGACCCTTATTAGCCAATGTAAATCGGCCCACTATTAAGCCAAATGTATTAGGGGGAAGAGGGCCAAAAACACCTGTGGGTATAGCTTGTACGCCATCTTCTGGCTTTAATATTGTACTGGAGGAGGAACAGAGGTCCAATCCTGGGCTTTCTTTTGTGGCTTTCCATAATTGGGAAATGCATTTTTTGTCTGAGTTGTCGGCTGTGGTGGGAAGGCAGTTTGGGATGGGATGAACCTCACACCCCCGGGGTTCATCCGAGACCAGGGGGCCGGGAGCTGCCCCCGTCGGGAGTTTCCCGAATAGAAGGGAAAGAGGGGTCGTCCATTCCTATCGGCGCGGGAGCGGCACTCATTAGCCCAATGGCGGCCTTTATGGCAGCGTGGGCATAACATATACGGCCGTTCTTGAGAGCCTCCTTTTTGAGGACAGTCTTTTTGAAGATGGCCAGGCTGCTTGCAGTAATAGCAAATGTTATTGGCGCCTGTTCTTTGCAGGGCTGTGCCTATAGCAAGGCGAGGAGTAGCAGCTCCAGAACAGAGACGGACGTATTCTGCCAAAGTCTTACTACGGTGGTGCTTTAATATATCTTGGCAAATGGTATTAGCGTTTTCAAAAGCAAGTTGTTTAAGAAATGGGCTGTCTAATTCTTGAGGGCCAAATAAGCGCTCTGCTGTCTCTGTCAGGCGGTTAATAAAGGAGCTGTAGGGTTCTTCTGGGTCTTGTATAATTATGGTGAGTTTAGATGATGAACCCGCTTTATCTGGCAATCGCTTCCAAGCTGTAAGACAAACCTGACGGACCTGGGAGAGCAACCCAGTAGGGAACTGCATTTGTGCTTCTAAGGTGTTAAAGGGCTCTTTTCCTAAGATTCGTCTAGCTGTCCAATCTCGGGATTCAGGATGTTGACGATTTTTTGCCTCTACTTCTTGGGCTGCATCAGCTGCCTCGGACTTCCATAACACAAAATCTCCTCCAGAAAGGGAGGCTTTAGCTAAGTGCATAAATTCTCTTGGTGTTAGCTAGCCTTCAGTATAGGATTCTAACAGTGCTAGGGTAAAGGGAGCGACTGGACCATAGGTAATAACTGCTGCCTTTAACCTTTCTAAAATTTTTGCATCTAAGGGTTGGTAAACATAAGGCGAATGGGGTAAACGCCCCTGTGCTGGAACTTGAGGTCGCTGATTTCCAGTCTCAATGTCTCTATGGGTATCCGGCTCATGGCCTTCTGACTGATTTTCATCCTCAATGCCGCCCTCACTTCTTTCCTCTATACTTTTAGGTGGGCTTTGTTCTCTTGGAGGAGGGGAAGAATCCCTAGGGACTCTAGCACCGCTACGGAGGGACAAGGGAAAGGCTAAAACTTTTGGATTGGCCTTGACCTCTGGTTTAAGTTTAAGTTCAGTTAATTTATTTTCTAAGACTTGCAACTGTTTTGTGAGCTCAACCTGGTTTTGTTTAGCCTTCACCATTTGGCGCAGAAAAGTGAGTTCATCTGCCATTTCTTGTGGCTCAGAAGCAGCTGGGGGTTGATTATAGGATGGTGGGAGAGAGAACGAAGGCATCTCCCTCTCCCCTGGGGCACTTGGTAGGGAGGTGTGAAATAATCTTGGTGGGTCATGGCACTGATCAATCTCATACTTGGCTGCTTCATTTTCTAAGGCAGCCTCCTCAGGAGAGAGATTATCATGGGGAGAACCGCCAACTGTGGGGAGAGTTGGATAGAGGCGTCGTGATTGGCTATCAATCTGAGAGCGTATAATTTCTGGGGCAGAGTGATCAAGGGGTTTTGCATCTGATTCTGCCTCCATATCTATAATGACAGAGGATGGGTGAGAACCAGGGGAAGGTGAGGGAGCGGGTGTAGACAGTTGAGAACGACTCTCTTTAAGAGATCGTTCTCCCTCAAAAGCCAGATCCTGTAAATCTGGATGTTGAGACTTAATCCTTAAAATATCATAAATCAAAGTCCAATAATTAAAAGCCGTAACAGGAATTTTCTCAGGTCCAAAAACTTCATAATAATCTTTAAAACAATCACCTACTCTACACCAAGTTTTCTCATCAATAGAACCGTCCTGGGGATACCAAGGACAAATTTGACCTACAAAATCCAAAAAGGTTTTGAGGTCTTTCTTTTTCACCCTAATTCCTCGTGTCTTGAATGAATCTATGAGACCTTGCAAAAATAGGTCTTGTTGTGATAATGCTTGTCCCATCTTACCTCGGCTCCGTAAGATTTGCGCCATGAATATTTTCCCACGAGCTCGACTTCCGGCGGGTCAACCGTGAAACTGCTCAACCGGTGTTCCTTTTCGACACCACGAGAGGCCTCTCCATGAATGATGGCACGGCGTTCTCTCTGTCGGTGGTCTGCACACATCCACGTTGGGAGCCAATTTGTCCTGTCCAGCAGGACAGTCAACGGGGTCGCAGCCACCTAGGAGAGAATGAAGGGACAAGAGACACAAAGAATGGACAGCAAGACAGTAGGTCTGATCAAGCTGTCAGTTTATTGATTTCAACTGAGGGTTTTTATATTATTCAGTAACTAAGGCTCAGGGAAAGAGAAACTGGGACACAAGCCATGGTCTCAAGACCGATTGTTCTTGAGCAGCCACCATATCAACAATAGTAACCAGCATATCAACAATAGCATAGGTAATCAGTAACAAGATGTCGGTAAATACAGCATCAATCACATTCTGAAACAGTTGCTAGGACAATTGAAGCTAAGCGTGTGATTAGTTTCATAACTTCTTTCCCAAGCATCTAGCCAAGCGGGGGTTTCCACTATCCCATGGGTCTATATTCAAAATGGCTTCAGTGTGGCTATAGTGCACGGCTCCCGACACACCAGGGCTCCAAGGCCCACAGCAGGAGGCAGCTGGGGCTGTGGCTGGTCTGGTCTATCAGTGACCACGCATGTGCCACGTCACTGAGGGTGCCTCCAAGGAGAAAGAGGCAAGCTACGCCCCGGTTGCCAGGCAATGAGGTAAGCCACTTCCAAGCCCTGTTGTATGAAACTGCTTTCTGGTCCACACGTTGGTCCCCTTCTGGATGTCCGTGTGTGAGTCAGGGATGTGGAGGTGTGGAGTGTGGGGGAGGGGCGAGGATAGCGCGATTACTGTTCTACCTGAGGGGGCACAAATTTGTGTCCCTGATGGAGGAGTTGTACTTGTGGCTGTGACCTCCAACAGGGTTCTGGCACTTACAGGTGCAGTGTTTTGTATGGGCACTAGGGAGACACAGTGGACAGTGGGAAACTTTGCCCAAAGTTTTCTTCCCTCACTGCACATCGCATGGATTCCCTCAAGCTCTTCCAATAGCTCTGCAAGCTGGTGTCTTCTTATCTTGTTTTTTCTTTCTGTTTCCTCTTGTTCTTCTTTCTTTATGAAGCATTTCCTTATTTTTTTTTGAAGCAAAGATGGACAGAAAGAAGGAGATTCAGAGAGGATGTTCTGCCTGCTGGTCCAGTACCCGAGTCCAGAGTTGAGTTAATCTGATGCCAGGAACCAGGGGCTTCATCTCAGTGTCCTGAGGCTTCAGGGTACCAACAAGCCTGGGACATGTTTGGACTGCTTTCCGAGGCCACAAGCAGAGAGCTGAATGACATGTGGAACAGCCAGGGCTCCACCCAGAGATCCGGCTCTGTTGGATCTCAGGATCCCTGGGGTGAGGGGAGTGCAGGTAAGGTAAGAATTGAGCCACCAGGATAATGTGCTGGGCCCCACCTCTATCATCTTTGTCCTTAGAAGACCAGGGTGAGACTTGCAAATAACATAGCCCCGCCTCTTTAGGGTCATCTTTATGGAGGTTCTAACCAGTGAGGAAAGCATCCTGTGAAGGTGTGGACTTTCACTTATCTAGTTCCTTGGCCTAGTGTGTGTCAAAATTTCAGGGGGACTGTTTATTCATGAGTTGTGTGAATCAGGCCTTTTGAAACATGTGGGAATTGAATTTTGAACATGTTTCTTGAAGTTTGGTCCTGGAAGTAAAATATTCTATTGCAGTAGACCTGGAAATTTTAGTAGTGGCCTTCCCAAAAGGATGTATTAAAGATTGAGGAGCTCCCATTTGCTGGTTCATTTCACAAGGAGCTGTAATGGCTGGGTCTGGGCTGGGACAAGCTCCGTAAGCAAGGGACACAATCAAGGTCTTGCCCAAGAGTAGCAGGAAGCCAATTTGCTGAGCCTCCCAGGGTCTGTTGGTGGGAAGCCAGGTGGCCTCAGGAGCCAGAAGTGGGAATTTTAGCCAGGAACACTGATGGAGGGATGCAGTTGTCTCAAGCAGCAGCCTCAGGGCCTGCTCCAGAGTGGAAGGAGGTCTTTTTCTGTAAGATATCTCATGCAGAACTGACAAACAAAGTTAGAGAGTGGAGAGACATGAAACAAGAGAGAGATCTAGCTACTGGCTGGTTCTCACCCCATAGGGCCACAACAGCCAGAGCTAATACCATCTGAAGCCAGGAAGTTCTTCCAGGTTTCTCCCATGGGTGCAGGGTCCCTAGGGTTTGGCCCAGTCTCCACTGTCTTTGCAGGAAATCAGCAGGCAACCAGATCAGAAGTGGAGTAACCGGGACACAAAGTGGCACCCATACTGGTTGCCAGTGGGTTCCATTGGACTCTTAAGCTAGTTACACACTGCACCAAGCCTTCTCTCCCTGTTTGAACTCCCAATGCAACCCTAGGGCCAGCTCTTAGGTCAGCCCCAGAGGGGCAAGCCTGTGGAACAACAGTCAGCTTGTGGCTTGGGACACCCTGAACCCAACCTCTGCTTCCACTCCTGGCTGCCCTTTTGAGAGGCAACCTCTCTGACCATGCACACCATGGTAGGGCAGCAGGTGATGACTCAAGGATTGGGCATCCCCGATGACTCAAGCGAACCCCAGGGCAAACCTACATGAACATTTGGGCTCCTGGATTCCATGCGTGTCAGCCTCAGCTAGGCAGCTCTTCATGGGTGAACCACTGGATAGAAGATGGTTGTGTCTTTCTGTGTCTGCCTTGCAAAGCAAATTACGTATGACCATTCAATGTTTTTTGTGTTTTGTTTTCAATACAAGTGAAGGGCCTGGCATGATGACTCCATTGACTAATTCTTCCCTTGGAAGTTCTGGGTTCCCATATAGGAGTCAGTTTGTGTCCTGGGTGCTTCACTTTCTTTCCAACTCCCTGCCTGTAGCCTAGGAAAGCAGCAGAGGATGGTCTAAATTCTTGGCATCCTTTTCCCGTGTGGGAGACCCCAAAAAATCTCTTGGACATTGGCTTTTGATTGACTCAGATCTGACCAATGTGACCAATTTGGGAGTAAACTGACAGATAGAAGATTTCTGTACTTCTCTTGCTCTCTGTGAACCTGCCTTTGCAGTAAATGTCAATAAATCCTAAGTGAAATAAATAAATAAATATGAATCAAATAAAACATAATATTCTTGTTAATACATCAATAACCAAAGTTGAGCTGACCCTGTGCCTGGCACCCCAATTGTGTACAGTTGGTTTCCTAGTGCTGTACTTCCCATCGAGCTCCCCACTTAGGTCCTGGGAAAAACAGAAAATGATTCAAGTCCTTGGGCTCCTGCACCCATGAGGGAGACACTGAGGAAGCATTTGTATTCTGTGTGTCTCAGCTCTTACCATGCAGTCATCTGGTAAATGAATCAGCAAATGGAGGACCTATCCATGCTCTTGATTTCCAATCACAGGGTTAAAAAAAAAAAGGAAGAGCAAAAGCAAGACTTTATTAGTAGGTTGACATCCTAATGAATCTCATGTTTGATCACTGGGAGAATGCTGTAGCCCCTATGAAATCTTACCCTGAAATACATCGAAGAATGCATCACAACAAATAAAAAGCACATGATCTAAAGAAACACAAAACCAACAATTACAAATAAGAAAATTAATACACATTAGTATTATCTAATAAAAAGTCCACTTCAAATTTCCTTAAATGTCTAGACAATGCCCGACTGTGGGAAAGAAAAGGTGCTGGACTGCATTACAGCTTCACAGGAGAGCAAAGGTGGATATTCAGTCATATCACTTGACACCTTTTTTCAGCACAAGCATGGTGAGGAAAGAGAACAGTATAGGATGCAAGAATAGTATAGGATGACAGTCAAGTTCAAGAGTCAGACTAAGCCTAGGTCCTACAAAGCAATGTGGCCTTTATGAGGCAGCAATGGGAAATCATTGAAGTCTTTTAAACAAGAGAAAAGATTATCTTCCTTGTGTTTTTACAATTATTCTGCATGTTGGGTGGAGAACAGATGGGAGAAGTTCAAATGAGAGGGCTAGAAAGAGGCTCTTCTACTAGTCAAAATATATGACTTGAACCTAGAGGATGACGGAAGAGATGAGAAAAATGGTAGGTTAGAGATATTTCAGGCAAGAGGTCCAATCATGAGCTGCTGACCAAATCCAGCCATCCTCAGGTCCAGTCTCAATATGACCGCTCATCAGGTATTAGTAGGACTGTTTCCCAGATGTAACAGCAGAGCCGATAGTTGTAGCAGAAACCACACAGCCTGAAAGCTAAAATCTACACAGAGAAAGCTTACTGATGCCTGTTTCAGACAATGTGCCAAGCAGATTTACGAAGAAATAAATATTATAAATCAGGAAAAGGAAGGAACTGAGTACAGCTCTTACGTTCCCTCTTAACCCAAGCTACACAGTGGTATTATGTTCAAAGCCAAAAAAAAGCAAAGAGGGACAGGCTGAGAAATAGCAAATAAAGAGTTCCATTTTTGGATTTATGAAGCATAAGAGGTCTTAGACATGTAAGTACCAATGCTGAAGATACAGGTGTGTGTGTGTGTGTGTGTGTGTGTTTGTGTGTGTGAACACACCTCTGAGCTGGAAATACAGCTGTGGAACTAACTGGCATACAATCCATGTTCTGAGCTATGAAACTGGGAATTCAGGAAGAAAGTTGGCAATTCAGGAAGAAAGAAATAACACAGCAACAAACCTTGAGTCACTTCAACCTCTAGAGAATGCATAAACACACCCCACCAAAAAGAGCAGAAAATCACAAGAATGATGTCATGTGAAGTAAGTTAGGGTTATAGCAGGACTCAGTTCTGTCAAATGCCCTTGAGAAGTGAAATGAACACAGAGCAACAGCCAGAGGGCTTCACAACATCCAGTCATGGGAGCCTGCACATGGGCACCCTCACTAAGCTAGAGAACCAAACTGGCATAAGTGAATGAAGCACAACTTCTGTTACCAGCCATGGAACAATATAGACCTTATTCCCTCTTCTAAGGAAACAACTGACAGAAAAATACATTTCTGAAAGTACAGTTTTATACAAATCACTACGTTGGCCAAAGGTAAATAAAGCAGGAAAGGCAGAAGTTAAGTATGAACTAAAAATGAACTCCCAGGAGGTAAATGAGAGCCATGGTGAAGTGACCTGCTACCTGCTGGAGACCCTTTTCTCACAGTTGCATGGGATGTAGGGAAGAGAGAAGATAAGGACATGCCACAAGCAAGAGACTAACAAGCCACATAAGGTTGGATGCACTATGTAAAAGCCAGCAGAAATAATCTCAGAAACAAATCCTGAGGATTTTTAAAGTTACCACAGTATAAATATCAAAAATACCTACTTTACAATAATACATGCCAAAAAAAATTACAAACCCACTGATAGGAGAAATTAACAAAAACTGTTGCCATTTCAGTGTGAATCCTCTGAAATTCCCAAGTTGGGAACAATCACCAATGCAACAGTACCAGGAGGTGGGGCCTCTGGGGAGGCGGCTAGGTCAGGAGGGCTCTGAGCTCATGAATAGGTGAAGGCCACTATCAGAAGTGCTTGTGGTTGTGGGTTCACACGTTCTTCTCCCTCTGGCTTCTACCACATGAAGAGGAAGCAGGAAGACCCTCCAGACACCGGCACCTTGATCTTGGCCTTACTAGCCTCCAGAAATGAAAAACAGCATACTTCTGTTCTTTGTAAATTTCCCAATACAACAGGTATTCTTTTAGAGCAGCGCAAACCAGACCCAGATGTGTTTCCTAAGGACGTCCAGGCAATGAACCTAACAAAGCTTTAAGCCTTTATCACCATATTCAGTATACTGAGAGATAAGAAATCACTAATAAAAGCTAAAAGATAAGCAGTGTCTCCACAAATACAGACTATCAACAGAAACAGAAATTATAAAAGGAAATACATCATAATTCTTACACTGCAACCTACAATAATATGAACTCAAAAATTCACTAGATTTCAATAGCAGATTTGAATGGGCAGAAAATTCAACAAATGTGAAAACACATCATTTGAAAGTGTCTGGCCTAAAATATGGATAGTCTGTATGACACTGTCAATAATACCAGTGTACAAATAAGCAGAAAATCCAAAGGAAACAGAAAAAGGATATTTGAAAAAATGCTAACTGAAATCTTCACAAATTAGTTGAGCTAAAATTCTATGTGGGGGCTGCAGGAGAAAGTGTCTTGCTCGGATCCCAATCCCAGCCAACATGTGCTCATGCTGAGCTGGGCCCGGGCCCAACTGGATACAGAGGCTGCTTCCTTTCTGGTGAGTACACCGAGGGGGGGAGTCTCTGGGACTGGGTGGGTCTGGGGTCACCCACTGCCCTCATTGGGCGGTAGACAGGATTGGGGTGAGGCACAACCTTGGGCCTGCGGGTTAAAACTTCAGCAGCCAGGAGGCTGTTGGGGGCTGCAGGAGAGAGCGTCTTGCTCGGATCCCGATCCTAGCCAACATGTGCTCATGCTGAGCTGGGCCCGGGTGAGGAGCTCTAGGGTAATGGATGTCCAAATTGCTGCTTTTATAGCTCTAGGCTGACCCCACTGTTTCTGGGATCTGAGTCATTCCTAAAGATTCCAAATGCCAGTAACTCTTTTTCTGAAGAACTTGTAATCACTTAATAATGCTGAGCTTTGAACACCTATCATGCAAAAGATAAGCTCCGGCTTGTGTAGCAGAATATTTTTTTTGCCTGACATGATGATGGTTCAGGAGACTGGTCACATAAGGCAGGGCCATAATATCAATTAGCACTCTAAAACCTTATCCTGGGGTGGATTCTGTGCAGGATGTGTGGGCCACACCCTGTAGAAAGTTTAGCCCCACTGGTAAACCTAAAATTTGGGTGGTTATGGACTAAGTGAGGTGTGACCAAGGAGCCTGCCATCAGTCACAGGTAAAGGGACCCGCCGTAGACTGGACTGGGCAAGGCAGCAGCACCCAAATGTGCATCCTGAATGGGACGTGGGTTGGGCCGGGCTGCAACAATCACCAGCTCATACAAGGCCAAATGGGAGGTCAGAGTACACCGGGCACTGGCCTAAAACCAATGGCATGTATGTAAACTGGGTCTGGGAGTGGATCAAGTGGACGAATTTGGGAAGCTCCCCTGGTGAGTCATAGCTTTCGCTGGTGAACACGTGGTCCAGATCTGGGGGTTAGACAAGCAGGGCATAGTAGCTCCAAAATGTGTAAATTGGTAATGGAACAGAATGTACTGGGCAGGACTGAGCAAACCTTTGCCTACAAGCAAAACTAGAAACCAGGATGGAGCACAGGTCATACCAAGCTAGGCTCTTGCACCTACTGGTCCTCAGAGCAACCACGGGCAGGTGCATGATTTACGGCTAGGAACAGGCCCAACCAGGGAGCTAAGGGGACACCCTAACTGGGTTGAGGTTCCCACCAAGGGGCGCATGTGCTGGAATGGGGGCTGCGTTCTATCTAGGAAGCAGGTGTAGCCACCCGAGGCACTAGTGTGGGCTGGGATTGGATGCACCAGGCCAGTTCAGACCCCAACACCATCTGGTGTCATGGAGAACCAGGGTAGATGTGGGACTGACTAGGCTGGGTCTCAATCCCCTACTGAGCCATGTGTGAGCTATATGTGGTTATGGATGAGCCATGGCAGGGCTGAAACATCCAACAACAAGAAACAGAATGGGGTGAAAGCCAGACAGGAAAAGCCACTGTTCCTGCTAGGAGGTGAACTGAGTAGGGTTGGCTCAAGGACCCCGTGGCATGCGCAAAATCTGGCATTGGGAGGGGTTCTGATGGAGGAGCCTGGGCAACTCCTCTGGCAGGACACAGTCCCTGCAGGTAAGCGCAAGAAGCATGATAGGAAACAGCCCAGAATAGGCCATGGGAAGTTTCCCACTGGCACATCCATCATGGGTCAGGAGCAGACCAGGCTGAATCAGTTCATGTCATCCACTGGCAAACCTGATCACTAGAACAGAGTGTGGGATGAGCTGGGTTTGGTCGCGACAAAACAAGAACACATTATGGAATGCTGGGGCATGGTTGCCTGTACTGGATATGAATGCAGCACCCAACCAGCACACGTGAGATCCAGGAAGGGAGGAGCAGAACTGACAGGGGGATTAAGGGGCTGGTCCCCTCGCCGGACAGCTACTCCCACTGGAGAGTGTGGGCTGGGATAGAGACAGACCAGACTAAGCAAGGCTACAACACCTGTGTGCAGCATGTGGACTAGATAGGGAAAAGCCAGGCTGGGCTGATTATTCCTGTGGGTGCAAGCATACATTAGAGTGGGTGAGGGATTTTGGGCATAGTCGCAGCATCAGCTGGCAGAAGCTGGCACTGGAGACTAATCCTGTCAAGTCAAATCACAGAACTACCTAAAGAGTGCATAAACCGGGACAGAGAGAGACCTGGGAGGGAAAAAGTGGGTTCCCCCTTCTTGGGTCACTATTCCCATGGGAGGGCATGAAAACTAGGATGGGGGCTGGGATGGCTAGATAGAGAGGCACTCAACAACATCCATGAGGGCTGGATGGTTGAGTTGGTTAGATAGAACTAAGCTTTAATACCCATTGACAAGTCCAAGAGCCAAATGGGATGGGGGACAGACTGGTCTTCTGCTATACATACTGGCAAACCAGGGTAGGGGGCGGGCCTAGTGGGGCTTATTGTGGGTCACCCCGACTAGGCTGCAGCTCCTGCTGGTTGATGTAAGGGCCGAACCAGATTGGACTGCAACACCCATTGGTTCCAGTGCAACTCGGGACCGAATACAGAACCAACCCAGCAGTTGAAACCACCAGCTGATCGGGGTGATGGACTGTGCCAGGCCCTGTGCTTGCTAGAACATACAAGAATCTGGTCTGGGAATACCTCAAGCTTTCTTTGGAGATCTTCCCAATCGAACTGCTGGACTCAGAACTCTAACCAAGAAAGGACAGAAGACAGAACAGGTCAAACATTCACCTCAGCTATATGTTGGCAGCGAAATATGGGGCAAACGGAGACCTTATGATGGACCATATCAATCAGTGGGCGACCTCATCGAGCGAAACTGGCAGCGATTCATAACTGGAGAACTATTAAAACCACTTGAGCAAATATCTCAGAGCATGCCCCATATCTGGGACTTGGGGTGGATGGGAAACCGGGTGGGGCTTCTCCCTCAATATCCCCCTTTACCTCAGATACATGATGGAAACAATATGGACATAATAGTATTACCCACTTCCCTATACCCCCTGAACGTTTTTTTTTCTCTTTTTTTTCCTTTAACCGTAATTAACTATGTAGATTGTCAACAGCAATACAATAAAATAGATTAAAAAAAACTCTATGTAACCAATAAACTTAATAAACTTCAAGAAAGAGATCCAAACAGCACATCAAAGAATTCAACTGAGGTCAGTTTTGTGGAGTAGCAGCTACAGGAAAAGTTGTGAGGATCACAGAAAACATAGGAAGAAGACAAAGTGATTCTTTGTCAGGAATTAATTTAAATGCAAGCTAATAATTAAACTTACCAATTAAAAGGGAGAGACAAGTCAAATGATGTTTATAACAGACAAAACAAAGCAAAAATTCTATTTATAAGAGACTGACTTTACTCTAAGAATACAGACAAGAGAGAAAGAATGTGAAACATACACTATATGGATGTAGTAACCGAAGATAGCTTGGGTAACTATCATACAAAATAAGGTGCTACTCAAAAATTAGTACAAGAGACAATGATTATTACGTTGTGATACAAGAGTTATTCCATCAAAAAGATGTACACACTAAAATTGAAATGTCATTGAGGTGGTCACAGAAGGTGTTTAAAAACTCGCATTTATTTTTAACATATTGGTTACTCATTACTATGTCAATTAATTCCATAATGATGTAAATTTTTGCTGATGGTATGTTGGAGCTTTTAATTGATCGGGATGATACTCTGCTGGCTCTGCCTTCAGACCAGAGAGGGTATACCTAAGAAGCCATTGAACTTGACTGGACAATAAGATGCTGGACTCTATGTTTGATATGCTTGCAACAGGAGAATCTCAACTGAACTTGAACTGTGGTTATGCAACAAGGTGGAGGAATCCACCATGATGGGAGGGTTTGGGGAGGGGTGGGGAGAATCCAAGTACCTATGAAACTGTGTCACATAATACAATGTAATTAACGAATAAAAAATATATATTAAAAACATGTACACATATATGTAACAATAAGACTCAAAAACTATTAAAACAAAAACTGACAGAATTAATGGAACAGGCTGTTGTCTACTAACAATAGTTAGAAAATTCAATAACTCACTTTGAATAGTCAAACTTGGCAGATCACTAAAGACACGACTAGAACAATATAACCTAATTAGATCCTTCTGTTTAAGAAATACAACACTGAAACAACATAAGCAAGTAGATCTGTTAGATATACATAAAACATTCCATTCAAAACCAGAATACAGACGTTTCTGAGAATCACAATAAATATGTCCCAGAGTAGATGATGTTAGACCAGAAAATAACCTCAATAAATGATAGAAGATTAAAAGCATTCAAAATCTAGTCACTGACCATTTTGAATTCAATAGAATATAAAGAACTAAAATACCAAGGGGGGTGGGGAGAATCAACCAAGCAGATTAAAGATTTGTACATTGAAAATCCAGATTTTCCCAAAATACATTATGGATCAACTAAGCATATACAAGACATCTCATGGATTAAAAGAATTAATAATGTTAAGATAATATCTTCCTTCCAACATCTTGCTTTCCATCAGCCAGCAACCATTAGGTTAGCCATGGTGGCTGTCTACCAGTACCTCCAGGAACCGTGGAGGAGGAAGCAGTTAGACGTGATGCACTCGATGCTGCACTTGTGCCCAATTCCACCCAGCCCGGCAAGGTACAGCCAAGCAAGGTTATGTCATATATAGAATTCTCGTGTGCAGTGGTGACCCCGTGCCACAGGGTGTGACTTAAGGTAAGCCCATCCATCACAATGTTAATCAGCTCAAATTTGAACAAAACCTGCAGTCTGTTGCCAAATAATGAACTGGGCATCACTGTAGGGCTCTGCATGTCCTGCATTCTTACTGGATTGGTGAAGATTTCACACACAAATTTCCTGAAGTTATCTTAATTGATCCATTCCATAAAGCTATCAGAAGAAACCCTGATATTCAGTGGATCAACAAGCCAGTTCACAAGCACAGGGAGATGTGTGGGCTGACATTTGCAGGCCACAAGAGTGGTAGCCTTGGAAAAAGCCACAAGTTATGCCACACCATTGGTGATTCTCACTATGCAGCCTGTAGCTGTAACACCCTCGCAGCTACACCACTATTGCTAACACCAGTCATGTTTGTAAACCTCACACCTAATAAAACATTTAGGAAAGTAAAAAAAGTTACCTAAAATATTCTACAGACACATTGCAATTTCTTCTAAAACCACAACATTGTGGGGCTGCTGTTCTGGCATAGAGTGTTGAGCTGCCACCGCAGTGTTGGCAATCCATCTAAACACCAATGATTGTTCCATTTTTAATGCAGTTTCTTGCATTGCACCTGGGAAAGTAATGGAAGACGACCCAAGTACCTGGGCCCCTGCCACCAATGTGGGAGATCCAGATGGAGCTCCTTGCTCCTGTATTCAGCCTAACCCAGCCCAAGCCAACCCAAGGCACTACAGCTACACGGGAGGTGAACCAGGGGATGGAAGGGCTCTCTCCCACTCTAGTTATAATTCCACCTTTCAAATAAAAAAATACATAAATAAACCTTTATAAAAATATCAAAAAACATCTTTTGCATAAATGAAAAAAGGTAATGCTTTAATTCATATGAATTACAAGGGGTACCAAACACCCCCAAATTTACAAATATACATTTTGGGGGCCAGCTCATGCACACAACAAAATAACAGATAAATAAAATTTTGTAGAAAGTTGAAACTTTAGTCCTTGATCAAAGGGACTTGATTAAGAAAGTGAAAAGTAAATTCCCAAAATGGAAAAAATATTGCAAACTATAGATTTGATAAAGTAATTATCAAAAACATATGAGGAACCCTTACAACACATTATTAAAGACAGCCCAGTTGGGGGTTCAGGCCTTGGGGTTGGGGGCAACTGCAGCTCCCTGCAGTGAGACGGCTGTGGGGGATGCCCTTGCCAGGTTGAACCCAAAGCTGGGGACTCAAGCAAAAGACACTGCCAGAAGGCAGTGAAGGAGTCCTCAGCTTCCCCCAGGACCCAAGAGAGCTCTTCCCTCAGGGTAAGTCTGCCATGAGGGAACTTGGGAACTGGATTAAAATCCTAGCTCCTCCCTGCCACTAACATCTTGTGGATGGGTGAGTGTGGCAGGAGTTCTGGCTTTGGGGTTGGGGCAACTGCAGCTCCCTGCAGTGAGACGGCTGTGGGGGATGCCCCTGCAAGCTCGGACCCAATGCTGGGGACTCATGCCAAAGACACTGCTGGAATGCAGTGAAGGAGTCCTTGACCTTGGGTGGCCAGTGCACCAAGTTGTGCACGGCTTTGCCTGCTGGCCATCCGGCAACGAACTCTGGGATTTTTAATTTATGTAGTTGCTGCCTGGGGACACCTGTGAATAATGCCAGTTTCATTGTAGGTGAGAGGTAAATTTTGGATGATTCCCTGTTCAGGGTCATGAAAATTTCAGGCATGCATGGGGACTGAGACCAGATGGTTTGGAGGGAAATATCCATAGGATAATTTGGGTTAGACTGATTCACCATCCCAATTAGGAATCCAGAGATGGGCTGTTAGCATAGAGCATCACTGATGGCCACTCACCAGTCCACACCAAAGCTATGGATAGGGGCCTGTTTGGTAGTGTTAGGTACCATTACCCAACTGGGTGGTGGAGTGGTGGAGTGGTCACATTTGACAGGGTCAAGACATTATCCAGCACGCGAGAGAACTTGGTCTGGGGGTAGACTCTGTGGGGTTGTGTGGGCCTAACCCCTGGTTAGCTCTCAAGCTGGGGTTGTGATGGACTAAGCTAGGTGTGACCATGCCACCTGCCATCACTCACGGGTAAAGGAGCCCACAACAGTCTGGGCAGGTCAAGGCAGCACCCAAATGTGCATCCTACAACAGGATGTGGGGGTGGGCCAGGCTGCAACTGGAAGGGGGCACAAAGAGCAGGGTCGACCAAACCTTAACTCACAAGAAAGAACAGGTGTCACACTGGAGCACAGGTCATGCAGAGTAGGCCCTCGCACCTACTGATCTACGTGAGCCAGGGACGCTAAGCCACAGCATCTATGTCAGGGCCCAAAACAGGTGAGGGGCTCTGCCAAGCTGAGTCAGAGCAACCACTGGCCTGCGGGTGATCTAAGGCTGGGAATAGGCCCAGTTGGGGAGCTAAGGGGACACCCTAGCTGGGTTGTTTCCCACCAAAAGCGCATGGGCTGGAATGGGGGCTGCATTCTGGTCAGGATATGGTTATAACCTCACCTTGCACTAGCGTGTACTGGGACTGAAAGCACCAAACCAGCCTAGACTCCAGCACCATCTTGTGCTCTGCAGGACCATGGTAGATGTGTGACAGACTAGGCTAGATCTCAGCCACTACTGAACCATATGTGAGCTGTATGGGGGTATGAAAGAGCCATGGCTGGGTTGAAACATCCAACAGTAAGAACCAGATTGAGTTGAAGGCCAGTAAGGAAAAGCCACTGTTCATGCTAGGACAGGAGGTGAGCTGAGCAGGGCTGGCTCTTGGACTCACTGGTATGCACAAAATCTGGCACTGGGAGAGGTTCTGATGGAGGAACCTGGACAACATCTCTGGCAGGACACAGTCCCTGCAGGTAAGCACAAGAAGCATGATAGGAAACAGCCCATAACAGGCTATCGAAATTACCCCACTGGCATATATTTGGCATAGGTTGTGGGCAGACCAGGCTGAACCTGTTCACATCACCCCCTGGCAAATCCAAGCACCAGATCAGAGTGTGGGTCGGGCCAGGTTTGGTTGCGACACATACAAGTACACATTAAGGAATGCCAAGGTGAGATGAGCCGTACCAGATGTGGTTGCAGGGACCAAACAGCACATGTGAAAACCGAGGGGAGGAGGCAGAGCTGACAGGGGAATGTGGGCTCCCCTGCTGGACTACTTCCATTGGAAAACGTGAGTCGGGACGGGGGCAGATCAAACTAGGCAGGGCTATAACACCTGTGGGCCTCATGTGAGCTAGACAAGAGAAGGGCCAGGTTGGGCTTACTGTTCTGACTAGTGCAAGCAAAAATTAGAGTGGATGAGGGTTGGTTGGGCTTAGCTGCAGCATCAGATGGCAGAGGCTGGCATTGGGAGCTAATTCTGTCAAGTCAAATGCCAGAACCACCTGAAGAGTGCATAATCTGGGAATGGGAGTGGCCTAGTAGAGAGATAGTGGGCACCTCCCTCGGGGTTACCACTCTCACTGGACAGCACAAAAATCAGGACAGGGGCAGTGGTTCCTAGACAGAAAGGCAACTGCCAGTATGTGTGTGGGATGGATAGTAGGTTGGTTGGGTTGAAGTAGGCTTCAATGCCCATTGACATGTACGAGAGCTAAATGGGATGTGGGACAGACTGGACAAGCCTGCAGTACATACTGGCAAGCATGGGAACCATGGTAGGGGGCAGAACTCGTGGGGGTTATGGGGAGTTGCCCCAACTAGGCTGCAGCTCCCACTGGTTTGCATAAGGACCATGTATGAAGTGGGCAGGATCGAGCTGGACTACAACACCTGTTGGTTCAGTAGGAAGACAGGGCTGGAAATAGAACGAACCCAGCAATAGCAACGACCAGTATGTGCAAAAGCTGATTGGTGCTATGGACAGTGTTGGACCCTGTACTAGCAAACTCACGCAAGAATCGGGTCTGGGATCATCTCATATGAAGTTTCTTTGGAGATCCTTCCAACTGAACTGCTGATTTCAGAACCCCAACCATGAAGAGACTATGTCAGCCAGTGGATTCTGAATAGGTTTCATCACGATTGAAATGGCCAGATTGGCAGCAATTCAGAACTGTTAAACTATCAAAACTGCTTGAGCAGGACCCTCAGAGCATGCCTCACATTGGGGATCTGGGATGGGTGGGAGACTGGGTGGGACTTTTCCTTTTGTTTCTCCCCTGACCCCAGATACAGGAAAAAAAAATGATAATATTAGTGTGGAAACAATGGTATTACCCACTTTCACCCTGTAGCCCTTGACCTTTCGTACCCTAATCAACTAAGTAAGATTATTAAAAAATAATAAAAATATTTTTTTTAAATTTAAGAAAACAAAAAAAATTCCTTTGAAAAAGTTCATATTTCAAGTAAATATTCTGGCCTATCATACACTCATTATTCCTATATGTTCATTTTTATGCTTCTGTTTGTTAAAATGGGATCAAACTGAATTATGGCATTTTAAAATCTTTTCAGATGCACTTTCAAATTATTTCTTCACATTCATGTTCTGGATTATTCTATGTATATACACCTATTAATCCATGCAACATCAACATGTTGGGATGCTGATACTTTGATCTGATGTAATCATAATAAATGTCCTTAGAGTAGTACTAATTGTGGTCAAGAATGCAAAATCATTGTGATAATCTTATATAATGCATTTGACGAAGCAATACGGTTACCAAAAAAAGAAGAAAGCTTCAAGATCCTGACACATTGCCCACTTTACAAAAGATACTTATTTCACATCTTCATTCAAAGCTAGAAAAATAAATTATAGCACAATACGTGAGCAGGTAGTAGGTTACCTAAATAAAGAATAATGGGAAGGTTTAAAACAAACAAACAAAAAGACAGCCCAGTTAAAGAATGTGCAAAGGGTTGCAATTAACATTTCTCAAAGGAAGGCAGTCAAATGCACATGTAAAGATGCTCTGTCCTAATCTTTAGGAAAGTCAAACCCACAATTGGACAGCACTTTCCACTCACCAGCACAGCTACCAGTTCAAGGAGAAACAAAGTAAGCATGGGTGGGAATATGGGAAAAATTAGAACCCTAATGTATTGCCACTGGGAACATAAAATGCT
Source organism: Ochotona princeps (assembly GCF_030435755.1). Classification (NCBI taxonomy): domain Eukaryota; kingdom Metazoa; phylum Chordata; class Mammalia; order Lagomorpha; family Ochotonidae; genus Ochotona; species Ochotona princeps. The sequence continues at coordinate 35,656,990 of NC_080855.1, read as the reverse complement.
ACATTCCTGTAGTAAATAATTTAGCAGTTACTTAAACAAATTTTTAAATATAGAACTACCATATGCAGCAACTCAAATCCTCAAGGAAAACCCAATAACTGAGAAGAGCATGCAAATACATCCTTGTACATGAATGTTCATAGTAGCATTATTTGTCACAACTAAAAGGTAGAAACAATAAAAATGCCTCCAATAGATGGATGGATCAATCAGATTTGGTACTTACAAACACTAGAATATTACAGCAAATAAACAGAAGGCTGTGGTGTGGTGCAGCTGCATAAGGCACAACCTCTGACGTCATCATTCCATACTGATGCTGGTTAGTCCTGACTGCTCTGCCTTTGGTCCAGCTCCCTACTAATTCTTTCCAGAAGGCAGTGGAAAATGGCCCTAACTGCTTGGACCCTGCCATCCACACGAAAGACCAGAAGGGAGTTCAATCCTCTTGGCTTCACCCTGCCCCAACTCTTGCCAGTGTAATCACTTGTGGATCTCTCTGTCTGCTCTCTATATAACTGTGCCTTTCAAACTATTGAATAATTTAAAAAAAAAGAATCAAGAGGTACACATGGTAAGCTTCACAAATTTTATTATGCTAAGTGAAAAAAACCAACACAAGGTCATATATCACATACATTCAAAACCTTCTGAACACAGAAATCCATCAAAACAAAGCAATTGGAGGGGAGAGAATTGGGTACACTGCATGACCTTATGATATAATAAAAAGGACATAAAAATCATACATGAGGTAGATGCAAGCAAACTGTGCATACAAGAATGTCACCTGACTTCTAGAGTAAAATGGTTAATAGTAGGGGTTGACATAGCAGTCTTTGTGTCAGGAGTACCAGTTTGAGTCCTGGATATTCCACCTGCAATCCAGCTCCCTGTTGATGCAATGAAGGAGAATGTGATCCAAGTGCTTGGATTCCTGAACCCATGCTGGAACCCACATGGAGCTCCTGGCTGCTGGCTTCAGTCTGGCCCAGTTCTGGTTACTGTGGCCATTTTGAGAGTGAATCAGTGGATGGGAGATTTAGGTCTCTAACTGCCTGCTTCTCTCCCTCTCCCTCTGACTTGCTGCCTTTAAGATAGCTTGTGACCTGGAAAGCAGCAGTGGCTGGCTCAAGTCCTGGGGCACATGTACCCAGCAGTTCCTTGCTCAGAGCTTCAAGTCAGTTCAGGTGCAGCAGCTGTGGCCATTTGAGGAGTGAACCAATGGATAGCAGGTATCTCTTTTTTCTCTAACTCTCCATCTCTATAAATTTGCCTTTCAAATAAAGTCAAATTGATAAACACATAAATAAACATAGGTGGCTGTGCATATGTCTATGCATCCATGGCAATAAGCTAATAAACACGAAGAGGTTAAGGACATAGCAGAGAAAGAGAAATGTGGTCAATAAAGGACCCAAGTCCTTGATTATACGGCATGGATGGCCATCAGTCTTGAATTGGAACCTGATGCTTGGTCTTCTGAGATAGGATAGATGATGAAGAGTAGAGATGGGGCATGGGACTCAGAGTTTTATTCTGACAGCTTCAGATGAATGCTAATAGAAGGGTGGGGAAAAAAGATATGAAATAGTCATGTTGAAGAGTGTGAAAGGGAATGCCATGAGATGTGTAAGCAGCTCTGAGACACCTGAGCAGTCATGAACTCATAGTCAGACAGCAAGCAGCACTGGGGGAAAAGCAGACCACAGATGCTGCTCTGCCTGGAGTTTGGTCACTAGGATTAGAAAAGTGAGCAACAATGTTTGGTGCCATGGTGTAGTGAGCTAAGCCTTGACTGCAGCACTGGTATCCCTTACAGGTTGAGGTTTAAGTCCCAGCTGTTCCACTTCTGATCTAACTTCCTGCTAATGTGCCTGGGAATGCTGCAGAGGAGGGTCCAAGTCCTTGGGCCTCTCCACCCACATGGGAAACACAGAAGAGGCTCTTGACTTTGGGTCAGCTCAGCTCCAGGTACTACATACTTTTGAGGAGTGAACCAGCAGATGTAAGAGCTCTGTTTCTCTCTCTCTCGCTCTCTGTCTCTCTAACTCTCCTTTTCTCAGTAACCCTATCTTTCAATTCATTTAAAAATACATAAATAGGGCTCGGCAGCGTGGCCTAGTGGCTAAGGTCCTTGCCTTGATCCCATGTGTCCGCTGGTTCTAATTCCGGAAGCTCCACTTCCTCTCTATCTCTCCTCCTCTCAGTACATCTGACTTTGTAATAAAAATAAAATAAATCTAAAAAAAAAATACATAAATAAAAATGAGCAATTCACCATGAGGGGAGGGCCCTGGGAGGGGTTGTGGGAACATCAGAGCCTATGAGACGATGTTATAAAATGAAATGCAATGAAAAAAGAATAATCCAAAAAAAAAATGAAAGAGAGAAAGCAAAGTAACAGACAAGGCAATTGAAGATAGCTATAAAGAGTTGAGCATAAAAAACATCTAACCTGGAAGCTCTATGAGCAGTTTCCACTACCTAATGAAAAACATGGGTGATCAAATGGGATCAGAAGACTGTTAAAGCAGGGTCCTTGGAGTGGATCACAGTAAACAACACAGGGACTTGACTTTCAGAGGTCATCATGGAAGGGAGAGACCAAGGTCAACAAAGAAAATGACAGAGACGTGAAGACTTGGAAGCTGTGCAGCCACAGTGCTGGACAGTCCATCTCCATGGACGTCTCAGCCACCACGAATAATGGGAGGAAACACCACAGGTCAGAATTGGAACTTGCTCCAAAATGACATAGTGACAGTCAAGTGGTCAAAAGACAACAGCTATGAGGACAGTGCAGCAGTAACAGAGTGTCTGAAGCCATGACCTGCCACAGAACTGAACTGCTGTATGTGTAAGAGAAAAAGGGGGCAATGTCAGCTACAGGGAAGAAAGAAAGGACTTGCAGCCTGAGGTTGGAGTGCCATTGGTGGCCATTTGGGTTAAGAGGGAGTTTGATCTGGAGACAAGCGCTCAGCCTTGGACACAAATAGCTTCTCTGAGCCTTGGCGTCTAATCAATAACACATGGTACAACAACCAGATATTATGCAGAACATCAGAATGTACCATATACAGACCTTTGGTTGAGACTGGGGTGTGACGGTTTGAAGCCTTTTTGTCTAATTCCTGCTGGAGGGGCAGCAGCTCCTTCCCAGGGTGCAGGACAGCTTTGGTTTCTGTAGAACTGTCTGACAACCCAATGGGGGATCAGGTATTGAGCTCTTGTTCCTCTTTCCTTGCAGGGAAGAAACGAAGAACACTGTGGAAGAAACATCCAGCACACTGTGGCTTAATTCCTAAGGCCGACCAGCCTCCCTGAACCTCACCCCAGGAAGGTCGGGCCTTACTCCTAACCAGTAGCCAGTGAAACACCTTCTTGGAGCAGAGGTCAAGTTCAGCTCTGCAGGCTAAACACCTCAGTGTCTCTGTGACACATGTCATCCTGAGTGCTGAAGCTCGGATCCACTTCCAGAGAGCCATACTGTCTGGATTCATATTTACCTTTCTTGGAGTTGTCACCACAGTACTTCTTGTCTCCCTTACAGAGTGCACGCAGCTGGGAGATGAGCTTGGGACTTCAATGCTTGGAAGATGGCTTCAATGCTGCCATGTTTGCTTTGAGCCACATTGTAGTCACCCTGCCCTCGAGACAGCACACGATGAGCACTGAGTATCCAGAGCTGAGTATCCAATCAACATTTTTGATGACCTGCAAGGAAAGAGGAACAAGAGCTCAAAACCTGATCCCTCCATCAGGTTGTCAGACAGTTCTGCAGAAGCCAAAGCTGTCCTGTGCCTTGGGAAGGAGCTGCTGCCCCTCCAGCAGGAATTAGACAAAAAGGTTTCAAACCCTCACACCCCAGTCTCAACCAAAGATCTGTATATGATACATCCTGATATTCTGCATAAGATTTTTTTAAACATGGGCACAAGCCAACACTTTCATTAAAACAAAGATTAACAATGCTAGTTCCAGGACAGGTGTGATGAGCATTAGTATGAAAATACATGCTCTCCATGTTCCGGGATCCCATATAGGCACCGGCTCATGTCCCAGTTGCTCCACTTCCCATCCAGTTTCCTGTCTGTGGCCTGGGAAAGCAGTCGAGGACGGCCCAAAGCCTTGGGACCCTGCACCTGCATGGGAGACCCAAAGAAAGTTCTGTTTCCTGGCTTCAAATAGGCTCAACTCCTGCCATTGTGGCCATGTGGGGAGTAAACCAGTGGATAGAAAAATCTTTTTCTCTCTATGTCTTCTCTGTAAATCTGCCTTTCCAAAGTAAATAAATAAATAAATCTTTTAAAAACGCTAATTACTTTTTTCCATGAATCAACAACTGACTGAAAAGTGAGTTTATTTATTTGATTCAAAAGGCAGAGAGAAAGGCACTCAGCAAGCTAATCCTCCTTGCTGTGCTCAAGGCATCCCATGTAGGTGACAGTTCCTGTCATGGTTGTTCCACTTCAGATCCAGCTTACAGCCCAGGAAAGCTGTGGAGGATGGCCCAAGACCTTTGGACCTTGCACCCACATGGAAGCCTGTTAGGCTTAGAGGCAATTGTGACAAAAAGAGAGTGTCTTAGTTTAGACAAAGTGCTTTCTTAGAGGAGAGTGTGATGGACTGCTTCCTGGCAGAGACAGCCCAGACCACTTCCACGTAGCAGAGTAACTGTGTGAGGAAAATGGTGGGCCAGAGTATAAAACAGTGGGCATTTATATATCTTAGGAACAGAGGATGGGAGAAGGTAGCAGCTTCTGGTTGCACATGCTTGTGTTGTTTACCAAGTCACCTTTAGAGCAGGTTACTCCTTGTGGTGGGCTGGCACAAGGCTTGAATGGTTCCTGTAGGGCATTCTCAACATTCCAGACAAGGCTGGATGATCCACTATGGACTCTGATCTTGCTCTACCAAACCTAACAGAGCACAGAAGCTCCTCCCTCCTGACACCTAATTGGCTCAGCAGCGACCCAGGAAATGGAAGAATGTTCTTTCTCTGCCTCTCCTCTGCAAATCTGACTTTCCAACAGATGGAGCATCATCCTCTGTCTCTCCTTGCCTCTCTATGAAACATGCCTTTAAAATATAAATAGGGTCCAGCACAGTAGTCTAGTGGCTAAATCCCTCACCTTGCATGAACCAGGATCCAATATGGGCACCAGTTCTAATCCCGGTAGTCCCGCTTCCCATCCAGCTCCCTGGGCTGTAGCCTGGGACGTCAGTGGAGAATAGCCCAAAGACATAATCCATGTGGGAGACTTGGAGATGGCTCCTGGCTTCAGATCGGCTCAGCTCTGCCCATTGTGGCCACTTGGAGAATGAAACAATGGATGGAGAGTCTTCCTCTCTGTCTCTCTTTCTCTTTCTCTCTCTCTCAAGATACATATATATATACACACACACCAGTGTGACAGCCTACTGGCTAAAGTCCTCAGCTTGTGTTTTCTGGGATCCAATGTGGGCACCGGTTTGTACCCCGGCAACTCCACTTCCCTTCCACTTCCCTGGCTATGGCCTGTGAAAGCAGCAGAGGATGGCCCAGAGTCTTGTGATCCTGCACCCACATGGGAGACCCAGAGAAGCTCCTGGCTCCTGGCTTTGAATTGGCTCTGTTCCGGTCATTGCAGCCACTTGGGGAGTGACCCAGGAAATGGAAGAATGTTCTCTCTCTGCCTCTCCTCTGCAAATCTGACTTTCCAATAAAAATAGATTTTAAAAAATAAAATAATTATAAATAAATAAGTTTTAAATAGAGAGAGAATAGATTTCCCTTCTACCAGTTCACTCAGGAAATCCTTGCAACAATTTCCCATGAGGCAGACATGACCCAAACTTCTAGCCTTCTTCTGCTGTCCTCCCAGCACACTAGCAGAGAGCAACAAGGATACAAACTAATGCTTCAAACTGGTGTTTGCAAATGTTGTAAGCAGAGGCCTAACTTGCTCCAGCACACCTATGGTCCCAAGAACTTTTTCTGATGCAAAAAAATATGTTGAATTTCATATACAGCATTTTCATTATATGCATTATCTTTGAAGACCCAAGTATGCATTAGGTTCAGACGTTTGTATCATTTTAACTTATCTTTACATTCTACTTTGCAGAAATTTTCTCTTTTAAAAGTTTGCTTTCTTATTTTCATTTCATATCAGGGGCAAAGTGAATGAGGGATAAATTCCACTCACTGATTCATCCTCTAAATGGTCCCACCACCCAGGGCAGGCCAGACCTGAAACCAGGGCCATAGCTCAGGGACAGGAACCCAAGTCCTTGAGCTGTATCCCTGGCTGCATGTGAACCAAAAAAGCTAGATAACAAGTGGAGGAGCAAGAAATCAAATCTCACATTCACATAGGAGTTGTGGGTCACCCCCAAGGGGTATCTGAAAGCCACTGCACCAAACACCTGCCACCATTTTCCACAAACTTCCTCAAGTGTTCTAATGTGCATGGCAACTTGCAATTATAAAGAAAGAGTAACACCAGACATTTATCATTTAGTGCCAGTTTGTAGATGACTTAACTTAGGTGTGTATATGAGGTTTGTGTTTATTTATTGAAAAGAGAATGTATCCCTATAATTCAACACACACATACCTTGTTGAAGTGGTTCAAATCGGAAGAATTCCCTAGGCTGAACACTGCATATCTCATACCCTTTAGGTAAGTTTCGTCAAATCAGAAGTCACTGGCTGCTTCCTCTAACAACTTGCAGAAACACTCTGCACTCTCATGTGGGCGGCTATCCATGCACGTAGCAAGCAGGAAGGCACAGTCTTACTAGTGCCCCAGGCAAGAAGGGAACTGTTAGAACAGTCAAGCTACACATGATCTCACTGAGGAAAATTCTTTCCCAAACTGCCAGCATTCATGTCTTACTCATCTCTAAGAACAAAGGGCCTATTCCAAACATCACTCATTCCAGCAGTGAAAGAAAACACAACAAGGACACCTTAACTGAAGAAAACTCCTTTGTTATTATAGACCTCCAAATTTCAGACCTCATTCTGCATGCTGGGAACCAAAATTCCCAATCAGCTAAGAAAACAAAACAGAAAAACAGAAAGATCTTCTAGAAATTGCCTAAAACAATCAAACTTTTCAAAGTAAAGTAAGTTAACACTTCACATTATCAGAAAGAGATCTTCAAGCCCAATGCGGCAGCCTAGTGGCTAAAGTACTCACTTTGCATGCACCAGGATCCCATATAGGCACTGGTACTAATCCTAGCAGCCCTGTTTCCCATCTAGCTCCCAGCTTGTGGTCTGGGAAAGCAGTCGAGGATGGCCCTAAGCCTTAAGATCCTGTATCTGTGTGGGAGACCTGGAGGAAGTCCCTGCCTCTTGCCTTTGGATCGGAGCAGCATCAGCCATTGTGGACACTTGGGTAGGGAGTCAGCAGACAGAAGATCTTTCTCTCTGTCTTGCTTCCTCTCTGTGTGTCTGACTTTGCAATATGAATAAATGAAAGTCTTCAAAAAATGAAGAAGAAGAAGAAATAAAGAGATCTTCAGTCCCACTGGAGGACTGCCTCTGCCTGAAGGTATCTTAAGAATTCCAGGTTAGGAGGTTGGTGAGAGCCAACTCACTTGTAATTAAGGATCACAGTTTGCTAACATTGTCTCAGAATTAATTTAGAGTGGATTCAAAGTCACTCATTTACACTGCAGTGTTTTCTTGGGGGAACAAATCAATGGACAGTTACACCTGGACATTTACCCAGTAAAGAGGTCTGCAGACTACCGCTTTGTAGCTTACGCTTGCCTGGATTTAAGTTTCAGTGGACACAGCCATGTTTCTTTACAAACTGTGACTGCTTTGGGCCTTGACGGCTGAACTGAGTAACATCGAGGCAAAGTAGCCAAAGGCACTTCCTACCCGGCCCTTCATGCCCAAGTCTGTAGAACCCCTGCTCTGCTCCTCTGTATTCAGCTGCATCAGAATCACCTGGAACACTTGTGAAAACCAAGCCCCACGTCACAGAGCCTGTATTCTAACCAGGGCAGAGCACATGCTGACATCGCTGCTCTAGGGCCCACACTTTGAGCACTACCACTTTAAGGCAAAAATATCAACTGTGCTTGACAGGGGGCAGTGAAGGGGCATTTTCTAGGGTAAGGAATTAGACTCTCAAAGACACTAAGTAATGTATTGAGGTCACACAAGTAGTAAGAGATTTCTCAAACTCCAAACCCATGCTTCCTGCCTTTGACCTGCAGTCAGCTTATCCACGGCCATGTATACAACACACGGCCATCACTGATGATCCCCTCTCTTGACACTGTGAGTCCAAGGGGGGGCAGGGACTTCACACCACCCAAGCTTTCTCAGTCCTACCGCTGCCCCAGGACACTCTAATGCATCAGAAGAATTGGCCTCACACACCACACAGCGCACAATCAACACTACAAACTCACATGCGAAGATCAACCCACTACAATCACTCAGCATGAAATGGACTGTGAGGAATCTATGTAGCCAAGGAGACAGGAGGTCAATTACACGTGAGAATCTTGAATGAAGAATCAACAGGACCATTACCAACCTCTCCTATAAGATATTTATCTGGATCGTATTCTTTCAGTCGATAACGTCCACGGGCAAGTCTAGGGAGGTAACTGCTTCAGCAAAATTTGCTGCAAATCCCTAAGAGGAAAATAAAAATAAAGTCATGGCCAAGACAAATAAGCAAAATATAGCCTTTGTTATTTATCCCATTACCACAGACTGTGGCTATCCTCATGAAGAACTCTCCCTGTGACTGATATTTATCAAAGGAGCACAAAGCCTGTTCTCACTTCAGCTGTTCCCTCCAGTGTCATGAGGGACCCCATCATCCTGTCTGACCATGCTCACTCCATAGGGGCTTTGTAGCACTAAGGCTGTGTAAGCTTTTCCATATTCCAGCTGCTTCACCCTGCTAGCATCAGCCCACAGGAGCACCAAAAGAAACAGTGATGAGTCCAAAGAATGGGAAAAATACACAGGCACAGGTTGACAGATATGAGGAAGCCCTAGGAGAGAACTCCTATTCATAGAGCAGACAGAAGCTAGAGAATGACCGGGCTTGGAGTCAGCCAGCACAACACAAGGGAAGGAAACAAGGGATCAACAAGAACCCATTAGCTGACAGTATGGGTCTGAGCCAAAGACACACAGAAGGCTGCAGAGCCCATGCAACGTTCATAGTTGACTCCCAAGCAAAATACTCACCAACTCCTCCCTATTAAATGAAGAAATAAACAAATGCAGAGGAAAAGATAAGACTTTTGGCCAGAGGTTAGAATCCAGGAAAACACTGAGCTCTTTTATGTTTGGTGGCCCAACACCAGACTTGCTACCTGCCAGCACATTGAGTCAAAACAAATTTATTCACTGGGCAGTAACATTCCAGTCTCATTACTGGGCTGTATGGCACAACAATGAGCAAGACGAAGTCCCTGTTCCAAGAAGTTTAAGTTCTAATGTATCACGATTATAAGGTATACCAGATGGTGATGAGTGCATTGGAGGCAAATTCCAATTCTGGCAATGGAGTGCAGCTTTGGGCTATTATTTTACACAGTAGAACCAGGACAAGTGCATGTACTAAAAAATAAATGTTTGGTCTCTGCCCCAAGCCAAAAGCTCTGGAAGTTCCTCGGATTTATTATCTTTTACATGACAGCAAGATGACTTTCTGGTGAAGGAATTTCTGTAAATCAAGGCTGGGGCACAGCTGCCAGAAAAGCAAACCACACGTAGAGGCTTAATTCTGCTCCCTCCATCCCCACCTCTGGCGAGGGGAAGTGGATGGAGACCGAGCTTAATCATGGATACCAGTGATTCAACCAAGCGTGGCAACAGTATGACGCCTCCAGGGAAAAACTGGTTATACACTGATGCATTAAGAAAAAGGCACAGAGTTTCTACACATCTGTCTATTCTAGTCTTCCATTTGTTCTTGAGTTGTATGCTTTATAATCAACTGGTAAATAAAAATTTCCCCAAGTCTGTGAGATGTTCCATCAAGTCATTGAACCTAAGGAAAAGATGGGAAACCCCAAGCTGTGCTTCAGCAATTTTCAACAACTGTGGTGAGTGTGGACAGCCTGGTGCACTAAGCCCTTTAGCCCGTGCAGTCTGCCAGTGTCTCCCGGTAGTCAGCAGCAGAGGGGAAATGGGGAGGTCAGGAAAGGGTAAGCATTGGGGTCAGAAACTGCAGTAGGGCTCAAAGAGGAAGTAAGATTTTGGCCAAATCTGAAGGAAACAAGGGAGCAAGGCAGGTGGCAGAGGGAACATTTGAGTGCACAGGCACAAAGGATTGGAAACACTCAGCCAGGGGATATAACAACATGAGAAGGAGGATCCAGGAAGTGGGTGATGCGGAGAGCTAGCAGGGAGCCACAGTTGCAGGGTCTCTTGGCCATCATGAGGACCTGGGCATTTCCTGAGTGCAGAGGGGCATCGTAAGCTTGCAGGTGGCTGGGAACATGAGTTTACCTAAGCTAATGTCCTGAGGATGATGAGCTGAGAGTATACAGGACTCTGGGGAGGACTGGGCAGCACTCACTCAAGGCAACTGGTGGGAGCTGACCGCAGTAACCCAGACAAAACACAACATTGGCTCGGTGGTGAACATGTTGAGCAGGGGTTTGAATCTGGCTCTTTTCTGCAAGCAGAACAGGACCTGCTGACAGATTAGATGTACATTGTGAGTAATAGAGAAGTCAGGGATGGCAGCTGGGGTGCAGCAAGCCAACATACTGCTCCCCACATGAGTTTCCCATATCAGATGGCCGGACTGAACACTGCCTGCCCTGCTTCTCATCAAGCTCCCTGCTAATGTTCCCAGGAAGCAGGCAGTTCATGGCTCTGGTAGTTCAGCTCCTGCCACCCTCTACCCACACACACATACACACAGGAGACTCAGCCGCAGCTTCTGGTTCCTGCCTTCATCCTACCCCAACCCCAGTCCCAGTGTTATGGCCACTTGGACAGTGTACAGCCAAGGAAGATCTCTGCCAATCTCTGTCTCTTTCTCCTTATTTCTCCCATATTCTCTTCCTTCTTTTCCTAATTTCCCTTTTCTCTTGTGCTTCATTTTGCCTTTCACATAAATAAAACTTTATTTTAAAAAAGAAAAACAAGTAGACAAATGGGAGAATAAAGTTAAAATACATTGAAATGGTAAAGGCTGTTTAAGTAGCACAGGTTTGAACACACTGATTTTAAGATGCTTACTACACATTCTTATGAAAAGTAAGACAGGCAGCCAAAAATGAAAATTCACGTGAGTTCAAACTAGAAACATAAAACCACGAATCAGCAAGAACACGGTGAGAACATATGGACAGGAGAATAACAGAAAGCAACTGGATCAGAGACTGAAGGAGAAATTCAAAAGGACATTTCTTAATTATGAATAATCTTAAAACACTCCAAAAAAGAAGGTTTGGGATGGAAATCTAAGACTTCAGGATGAATAGCATTAAAGGAAAAAGCATCTCAATCACAGAAAATAATCCATAGCAGCCACTACTCAACTTAACATGGGTCTCAGAAAAAAGAAAAAAAAAATCAAGAAACAAACAGGAAAGGAAGACAGACAGACAGACAGACAGAGAAGGAAAAAATGTATTCAAGAAATAGTATCAGAACTGATGCATAGAAACCTTCAAAACAAAACGATCCAAATGTCCAGATCATGGATGGGAAGAGCTAACCCAGTCATCTCACAACTTTCAGATATCAGTGATTGCCTAAGCCTCTTATTAGAGCCACAGAACACCCAAAGGACGTTGACCTTCGGACCCACTTTGTGGCTCAGCAGGCAGGTAAATCTGCCACTCACAACACTAGTGTCCCATTTCCAAGTGCTGGTTTGTGTCCCAGTTGCTGTTTCTGATCTAGCTCCCTGCTAATGCATCTGGCAGGGCAGCAGAAGATGGCCAAGTACTTCAAAGAACCTCAAAAACTGTGAGTCAAAATCAACCTTTCCTGTTTATAAAAAGAGCTTCTATCTTTTTTTAAGATTTATTTATTTAAAAGGCAGAACATTAGCGAGAGAGGAGTGGCAGAGATCTTCAATTCACTGGTTTACATTCCAATGCACACCAACACCTGGGGCTCGACCAGGCTAAAGCCAGGGCCCCAGAACTCCACCATGTCTCCCACATGAGCAGTACACACTCAGCCATCATCTGCTGCCTCCAAGGAGCAGGAAGGTGAATCAGAAACACAATAACTGGCACTCTAACTGGCATTCTGATAATGGATGCCATATCCCAACCAGCAGCCTAACCAGCTGCACAGCAACACTCAGACCAGCCTTGGAGAAGTAGCAGGGAAAGAACACTGGTTTGATGCTTAGAGTTCTCTTTGCCTTTCATTGGGTTTCCCATCTTTGCTGCTAAGGGTAACCCTGAGCAAGAGAACTGAAAATCTAAGAAGTATTATGCTGACAACCACATGAGGGCAGTAGAAACCTCCACAGTAATACACAATGAATGGTCCCTGATTTTCTTCATGCCAGCCTTACCAAGAATCCTTTCCTAGAAATCACTGAATAGCTGTGACCTTACAACTAAGAACCTGGGTGTTCCTAGATGCCAGTACAGCATGAAAAGCATCTTTAAGCTAGGTGTCTGCAATGTGTGTCTACTTGAACACTCTACTAACACTAACACAAGTCAAAACTAAACAGGTCAAGTTGTGAAAGCCAGGGACACTGGGACACTGCTGCTGCCAGGCTTTGCTTGCTATCCTCGACTCCTATTCCCACAGGAACTACTAAGGGCACTGCCTCTTTTCTGCTGAAGCAAAAGAAAGAACAGAACAAAGAGGCTCACGCCATTGACCCCCTGGCACCAACAATCAGCAATCAATGGACACAGAGAGGAAATCTGAGGCTGGCAGTGTGGCACAGCAGGTTAACTCTTCCCTGTGACAAAATCCCAGAGTGAAATGCTCAGAGTCCCAGAGGCTGTGCTTCCAATCAAGCCCATTAATCTTCCTGGGAAAGGAGTGCATGACAGCTCAAGTGCTGAGGCTCTGCCATGCATGTGGGACCCAGATGGAGATCCAAGATCGCAGATTTGATGTGGCCCATCCCTGGCCACTGTGGCCATCTGGGGAGCAAACTAACCGATGAGAGTCCAGTCACTCCTCCTTTCAAGTAAATAGGTAAACCAATATTAAGGAAAGAAAGAAAAAACTCACTCACCAGAAGGAAAAACAGTGTGTGTAATGCAAGAGGGTGAAGACTAAAGATTACAAGACTAATTCAGTTCACTGAATATGCCTAGCATTTTCTGAAAATGTCATGACATCCAAGCACAAGCACCATCTACTGGTCTTACTTACCGTGGCAGTACCAGTCTGGGAACCATAAGAAATCTTCACTCCAGACAGAAAGCTCTCCTTCCTGGGAGGGGAAACATAACCATTGGTCAACATTTCCTGGCTCTTTTTTGAGATGGGTTTCACCTGTGAGTTCTGGGCCGTAAGAATAAAGAGTTACACACACTCAGAGTCTGAACATTTGTCTCATATTTCATAAAAGATGAAAGTTAGCAGATGCCAATCCACTTTTTAGTCCTCTCCACCTTTCTGCTTGCACTTCTCAGGTATTAATCCCTTGGTGTTTCTACAAGCACATTTTAAAGTCAGGGCCCAAGTTTCTGAAACCCTACCATCACTACCATTCACTCTAGGGTCTGATGACTCTATCATCCCTCAGTGTGGACAGAGGACTAGTTCTGGACACACTGAGGATACCAAAACCACAGATGCTCAAGCCCTTTACGGAAAATAGTCTGGTGTTTGAATAACCCACACACACACCTGCCTATCGGCTTTAGACAACCTCTAGACTTGTTAACAACATACAATGCAAACGACACATAAATAGCTGCTATGTCTTGCTGGTTAGGTGTTGGGGTGGGGAACCTTTGATCTTGCAAGTATCACCCGGATACTCACAATATCTTTTGCAGGCCAAACAAAGTGATCAACTTAAAAATAACACTGGGCCCGGCATGATAGCCTAGTGGCTACTATCCTCACCTTGTACTGGCTAGGACCCATATAGGCACCAATATTTGTCCTGGCAACCCCTCTTCCTTTCCAACTCCCTGCTTATGCCCTGGAAAAGCAATGGAGCATGGCCCAAGGCTTTGAGAACCCGAACCAGCTTAGGAAACTTGGAAAACGTTCATGGCTTCTGGCCTCTGATTGGCTCAGCTCCGGCCATGGCAGCCACTTGGGGAGTTAATCAGGTAACAGAAGATCTTCCTCTCTGTTTCTACTCCTCCCTGTATATCTGACTTTCCAATAAAAAAAAAACACATAAATATGTCGAGGAGCAGAGCCAGCTGTCGCCCCTGGGTGCACGGGTGCAGACGCTGAAAGCCGCCCGACCGACCCGCAGATGCTGTGGCCGTGAGGACCGGCGGTGATCGGGACCTGCTGGCATCTGCTCACCCTGGTCACCAGGACCCGCCAGGACCTGCGCCCGCTGCGGACACCAGGACCCTGAGTCACCGGGACCCGCTGGCATCTGCCCACCCTGGTCGCCAAGCCCATCCGGGACCGCTGCAGCCTCCAGGTTCCACCCGTCTACACCCGCCTACACCCGCCTACACCCGCCGGGACCAGCAACCAGTAGCCGGGAGACGCACCCGCGGCGAGGATTCCCACCAGAGGAAGAGGCAAACTGCAAGAACCTGAGGTTTGAGTGAGTTGGGTGGGGACAGTAGTGGGTTGGAGGCTTCGGGAGTTGGCCCCCCAGGGGCATGCACAGAGCCTGAACACAATTGGTGCTCGTCTCCCCGCCCCTCCCCCCCCGAGACTCCAGCGTCTAGAGACACCGGGAGAGTGCCTTGAAACTGCCAAAGCTGTGTCTGGGAGAAAGGCAAAAGGCACACTGAATACTCCCCTGTGCCTTTGCGGTCTGGCACTCAGCTGGGCGGTGCTATCCCACAGGAACCCAAGCACGCCTCTGGGCTGGGCAGTCCCGTGCTAGCGCTGGGGCGGTCAGTCCCCTGCAAGTGCTGGGGTGGGCGGGCCTGCGCAGGAGGCGCCTCCATAGAGCACCTGGAACACCCCACGCCCTATAGTCCCCGTGCTCCGAGCCTTGTGATCCTGCGCACAGGGGGCACACACAGAGAGTGTCTTCACTCCCCCACGCCCTGTGGTAGCATACCTGTAGGGGATGAGCTGAGAGTGCGCTTTGAATCCGCTGGGCCCTGGAAGTGGCGCCCTGAGGTCCAGTGTTCTGGAGACGCACCAAAAGTGCCTTGAAAATTCCCACACCCTGCTACTCCACGCCTGCAGACTCCGATCTCTACAGGATAGTGCTTGGAGACCCCTCAGCACACTGGTGCCTAGGTCTCTCAAAAAAGAAACACTAACACAATGGGAAGAAATACCAGAAAGGGTAATGATCCAGATGAGAGTGCCAACACCCTACCAATAAAGAATCAAAAGCCAATGTCTATTTCGGAGATGCGAGATGAAGACATAGAAGATCTACCAGACAAGGAATTCAAAAAAATAATGTTAAAATATGTCAGAGACAATGAGAAAAACTGGGAGGACTTCAAGGAATTCAAGAACCACATAGCCTCAGAAATACAACAAATGAAAAGTAAAATCCTTGACTTAGAGCACAAAATTGAGAGCCTAACCAACAGAACAAATACAGCAGAGGAGAGGATCTCTGAAACGGAAGACACACAAAACGAACATACCCAGTTCATTAAACAGCTGGAGACAAGTCTGAACAAAGCCAATAAGACCATACAAGAAATGAAAGACAACCTCAGAAAATCGAATATTAGGATTATTGGCCTTCCTGAAGGAGCGGAAAAAGAGTCAGGAATGCAAATGGTGCTCGACGAAATTATACAGGAAAACTTCCAAAACACTTGGAACATGAACCCAGCCCAAATCCAGGACGGTCAGAGGACTCCCAGCAGATATGACCCAAAGCAATCTTCACCCAGACATATGGTGCTCAAGTTCCACTCCAATGAAGACAAAGAAAGAATCCTGAGACAAGTACGAAGCAGAGAAAAGATCACATACCGGGGAAAACCAATCAGGATCACTGCTGACTTCTCTGAAGAGACTTTACAAGCAAGAAGAGAATGGACAAAGATCTTCCAAATCCTGAATCAGAACAACTGTCAACCAAGAATATTGTACCCAGCAAAGATCTCATTCGTATTTGAGAACGAAATCAAATACTTTCACAGCAAAGAGAAATTAGAAGAATATGCCAGCACAAAACCAGCCCTACAAAATCTCCTTAGAAATGCACTAAATCCAGAAAAAAAGGAGGTGAATCATAAGCAAAGATGGCAAACAGGAAGATCTCCCCACTAAAGTCCACACAAGGAAGGGCAATTACACAGATATCAACACCCACAAAAACAAGTATGGCAGGGCAAAATCACAACCTCTCAATTTTAACTCTTAACACAAATGGGCTGAACTCACCAATCAAAAGACATAGATTAACAGAATGGATTATCAAACAGCACCCAACTATCTGTTGCCTACAAGAGACACATCTAACCAGAAGAGATTCGAAGAAGCTGAAAGTGAAAGGCTGGAAACAGATATTTCATGCCAATGGACGAGAAAAAAAGGCCGGGGTAGCTGTCTTAATTTCAGATGATGTGGACTTCAATCTGACACACATCAAAAAGGACAGGGAAGGACATTATATATTGGTGAAGGGACTGATCCATCAGGAAGTAATTACCATTGTGAACATATATGCACCAAATTCAAACGCACCTAGCTACGTGAAGCAATTACTCATGGACTTAAGGGGAGACATAGATATGCACACAATAATAGTGGGTGATCTTAACACCCCACTAACAACAATAGACAGATCAACAAAACAAAAACTCAACAAAGAAACAACAGAGCTCATACAAACAATAGAACAACTGGACTTGGTTGACATTTATAAAATTTTTTACCCTAAGGCCACAGATTATACATTTTTTTCAGCAGTGCATGGCACCTTCTCCAGGATCGACCACATGATAGGACACAAAGCAAACCTAAATAACTTCAAAAAGATAGGAATCATACCATGTACCCTCTCAGACCACCATGGAATGAAGCTGGAAATCAGCAATTCAAAATGACCCAGGAAATACAGAAACTCTTAGAGGCTGAACAATATGCTATTAAACGAACAATGGATCAGAGAAGAAATTAAAGATGAGATCAAAAAATTTATGGAAACCAATGAAAACTCTGACACAACATTCCAAAATTTGTGGGACACTGCCAAAGCAGTGCTACGGGGTAAACTCATCGCAATTGGAGCTCATGTCAAGGCCCAAGAGAGGCGCCAAATACAAGAACTAAACACACACCTCCAGGAATTGGAAAAACAACAGCAGACGTGCCCCACACACAATAGGAAACAAGAAATCATCAAAACAAGGGAGGAAATCAACCAGATAGAAATAAAAAAAACCATACACAAAATCAATGAATCAAAAAGCTGGTTTTTTGAGAAGATAAACAAGATAGACACCCCACTGGCCCGACTGACAAAGAAAAAACAAGAGAAGGCAAGAATTAACAGCATCAAAGATGAAAAAGGCAACATAACAACAGACACCGCATCCATTAAGGCCATAATTAGAAATTACTACCAAGCACTGTACTCCAACAAATCAGAAGATCACCAAGAAATGGAAAAGTTGTTAGACTTCTACCACCTGCCAAAACTTAGCCCAGAGGCAACAAACGACCTGAACAAACCTATAACTGAAGTAGAGATTGAATCAGTGATTAAAGACCTCCCAACAAAGAAAAGCCCAGGCCCAGACGGCTTCACTACAGAATTCTACAAAACATTCCGAACAGAACTGACCCCAATCCTCTACAAACTCTTCAAAACAATAGAAAAAGAGGCAACCCTTCCAAACTCATTTTATGAAGCCAACATTACCTTAATCCCAAAACCAGACAGAGAACTAACAGAGAAGGAAAACTACAGACCTATCTCTGTGATGAACATTGATGCTAAGATTCTCAACAAAATCCTAGCCAACAGAATTCAAAAACACATCAGACAGATCGTTCATCCAGATCAAGTAGGATTCATCCCTGGAATGCAAGGATGGTTCAACATTCGCAAATCCATAAATGTGATACACTACATCCAAAAACTGAAAAACAAGAATCACATGATAGTATCAATATATGCAGAAAAAGCTTTCGACAAAATCCAACACCACTTCCTACTAAAAACCCTAACCAAGGTAGGCATAGACGGAAAACTCCACAACGTAATTAAAGCCATATATGAAAAACCCAACGCCAGCATCATACTGAATGGAGAAAAGCTGGAACCCTTCCCACTGAGATCTGGAACACGACAGGGATGTCCACTTTCTCCACTACTATTCAACATAGTCCTAGAGGTACTTGCAGAAGCCATAAGACAAGACAAAGAAATCAAAGGAATCCAAATGGGAAACGAAGAAGTCAAACTCTCACTATATGCAGATGATATGATTCTTTATGTAGAAGAGCCAAGAGACTCAATACAGAGACTGCTAGAACTTGTACGAGAGTTTGGTAGAGTGGCAGGGTACAAAATTAATGAACCAAAATCAACAGCCATAGTGTATGCGAACAGCCCCAAGATGCAAAAAGACTTAATCAGCAAGATACCATTCAAAATAACAGAGAAAAGTATGAAATATCTGGGAATAAATCTAACCAAAAATGTAGGAGACTTATTCGAAGAAAACTACAAACTACTTAAAAAAGAAATTGAACAAGACCTCAAAAGATGGAGTAACATCCCATGCTCCTGGATAGGTAAAATCAATATCATTAAAATGTCTATACTACCAAAAGCAATATATACATTCAACGCAATCCCAATCAAATTGCCCAAAACATTCTTCATGGAACTGGAAACAATGATCCAAAGGTTCATCTGGAAGCACAAAAAACCACGAATAGCTAGAACCATCCTGAAAAACAGGAAGTTAGCAGGGGGAATCACAGTTCCGGACCTCTGGACATACTATAGGGCAGTGGTTATCAAAACAGCGTGGTACTGGCACAAAGATAGAGAGGAAGATCAATGGAGCACAATAGAAACACCAGAAGGAAACCCACACAGATACAGCCAAATAATCTTTGACAAAAAGACAAACGACAATCCAGGCAAATGGGAAGGTCTGTTCAATAAATGCTGTTGGGACAACTGGTTAATAGCCTGCAGAAACAAAAAGATAGATCCACATCTCTCACCATACACTAAGATCAGATCTAAATGGATAACAGATCTAAACCTACATCCAGAAACCTTCAAACTATTGGAAGAAAATGTTGGAAACACACTGCAAGATTTAGGTGTAGGCCCTCACTTCCTAAAAAAGACTCCAAATGCATTAGAAATCGAGACCAAAATAAACAATTGGGACCTCATCAAACTAAGAAGCTTCTGTACAGCTAGAGAAACAATCAACAAAGTAAAAAGGCAACCCACAGAATGGGAGAAGATCTTCGCACACGACATAGGTGATAGAGGGCTGATCTCCAGAATATACAAAGAGCTACAAAACAACCAAAATGTCAAAACAAACAAGCCACTCAAGAAATGGGCACGGGAAATGGGCAAACACTTCACAAAGGAACAAACCCAAATGGCAAATAAACATATGAAAAATGCTCAAGTTTCCTGGCAATAAGGGAAATCCAAATTAAAACATCAATGAGGTACCACCTAACGCCAGTAAGACTGGCCCACATGAATAAAAGCACCAACAACACTTGTTGGCGAGGTTGCGGGGAAAAGGGATCCCTACTCCACTGCTGGTGGGGCTGCAGGCTGGTACAGCCTCTATGGAAATCAGTATGGAGAAGATTCAAACAACTCAAATACAACATACCGTATGATCCAGCAATAGCACTCCTAGGAATATATCCAGAAGACTTGTTTTATGAGAAACCAACATGGACTCCTATGCTCATAGCAGCACAATCAGTAATTGCAAAAACATGGAAGCAACCAAAATGCCCATCAACAGAGGATTGGATAATAAAGCTATGGTACATCTACTCCATGGAATACTACTCAGCTATTAAAAAAAACACAATGCAGTTCTTTGTGGCCAAATGGGCCAAACTGGAAACCATAATGCTAAGGGAAATGAGCCAATCCCAAAAGGTTAAACACCACATGTTTGCCTTAATTTAAGATGATATGATGTTATGTATAACATGTTATGTTTTGAATGTTATATGTTGTGTATAAACTAAATTGAAGTATAGGTGAGGTGGTCACAGAAGGTGGCTGGCAACTCGCATTTACTTTTAACATATTGGTTACTCATTACTATGTCAATTAATTCCATAATGATGTAAATTTTTGCTGATGGTATGTTGGAGCTTTCAATTGACTGGGATGATACTCTGCTGGCTCTGTCTTCAGACCAGAAAGGGTATACCTAAGAAGCCGTTGAACTTGACTGGACAATAAGATGCTGGACTCTATGTTTGGTATATGCTTGCAATGGGGGAATCTCAACTGAACTTGAGCTGTGGTTATGCAACAAGGTGGAGGAATCCACCATGGTTTGGGGAGGGTTTGGGGAGGGGTGGGGAGAACCCAAGTACCTATGTAACTGTGTTACATAATACAATGTAATTAATGAAGTTAAATAATAAATAATTTAAAAAAATAGCATTATGATAGATTTACTGAATTTAGATTCCCACTAGCAGTTGCCTTGGCAGGACTAGACAAAATTATTCTGCTGGCCTCTTTTTTAAAAATATTATTTTTATTTTTTATGATTTTTACACAGTTGATTAGGGTGATAAGGACCTAGAGCTACAGGAAGGTGGGTGAGATCACCATTTCCACATTCTCTTTGTTTCCTTCCTGTTTTGCCAGGGTCTTATGGCTGCCAGACCAGACATGTCCACCTCTGGAATACGTGCAGGAAAAAGTCCACACATGATCAGTTCAGCTGCCACTTCTTTTTCTCATAGTTTTGATCCACAGTCAGCGGAGCCCATGGGGGTATAACATCCTGCTGTCCTTTCCCATACGGTGTGTTTTACAACAGCAGTCTCTTACTGAACTGTACTTAGTAGTATAAAGTTTACTGCATTTAAAAGCTGTAACAGATTTGTTTTTCTAATAAAAGGTTCATTCCTTATAGCAAAAATCTTCCTCGATATGAAGGATCTTAAGGCAAGGAAAGGGACCTACACACTCGCTGCATGGGGGCAGTGGAAAGCTCAGGCAAGGAGTATGGGATGTGTGGGAGGGAAGAATGCTGAAGGAGAACATTACAGGTGAGGAATGCTCTCTGGGGAACTTCCACTGACCAGAACACTGCTCTTGCAGGTACACCAGAAGGCTGTGACAGCGTAGTTTGGAGGAAGGGAAACTGGAAGACCTAAGCTGTATTAGCTAATATTGACCATTGCATACAAATGCTAGGGCTTGTCAAATACTGAGGTGAAATGTCCCATACCATACTGTGCTGCATATCCATCAACACATGTGAGCCACTAGAGGAGGCTGAGAGACTGGTGGGGGAGTTTTGGGGATTACCATGCTGGACCACTGCTCCTGCTGGTGAGCATGAGGGCTGGGACTGGGGTCAGATCAGGCTGGCAAAGTTACAGCCACTGTCAGCCTACATGTGAAGTGGGTTAGGGGGAGAGCCAGGTTGGGCTGGCCAGCAGTATCCACTGGTTCAGGCATGATCCAGATAAGGGCAGGCTGTTCGGGCTTTGCCACAACATTGGCTGGCTAGTGCTAGGAATAGAGGCCAGTGCTATTGAGCTGGATTGCAGAACCACATGGAGAATGCAAGATCTGCGGTAGGAAGTGGGCCCAGGATGGAAACTGTGGTTACTCCTGAGATGGTTGCAGTTTCCACTGGTGAGCATGAGAACCAGTATTAATAGCAGGCCTGGCTGGAAAATCAGTGGCACCTGCTGAATTGAGTGTGGCCTGAAGGGTGGAATCAGTTGTGTTGAGTTAGGCTTCAAGGCCCAATTATGTATAGGAGAGCTGAATGGGATGTGGAAAAGACCAAACCAGTCAACTGCATGCTAGCAGGCACAGAAATTAGAGCTGGAGTATGATCCACTGGGGATCTCTCAACATGGACTACTGGACTCAGAACTCCAACCATGAGGAGAGTGGCATGACCTGTGATCTGAAAATGGAGTGGATGTGTCAGAACTGGACCTCCTTGGTGCTTGGACGTAGCAGTGGATGTCATATCCAGATGCACATGGAAGATGTGGCAGTCCATTGGAATCTGCAGTGGACATGTGATACCACAGTAGAGCAAGGATGACAGAATAAGTTGGTCATCCATTTCTCTGAAGCTTGACACTGATTATCTGTGTGAATGGAGATTATGCCTGAAAATGGACTTTGGAAGGAGTTCGTCATCCTTGGATCTGTGACATCGACAGCATGTCAGAACTATCAAAACCACTAGAGCAGAACCCTTAGACCATGCTCCATATCAGGGAACCTGAGATGACATTGAGTGTCCATTTCCCATCGCTGGGGCAGTTGGGAGGCTGGATGTGGTTTCTCCCTTTGTCTCACACTTTTCCCAGATACAAGAAGAAGAAGAAGAAAGTGTGGAAAGAATGGTCTTACCACCCTCCCCTAATCCTCGACCCTTTCCTGATCAACAATGTAAGTATCATCAAAAATAAAATTAAATTTAAAAAGCAAGGGCTGGGGAGCCTGCCTGGCAGGATACAGTTCACATTACTTGTTGGGGCAGTGGGTGGGTCATGATAGGCTGGGTCATGACACTAACTGGCAAACAAGAGATCAGGGTCTTTGGGTAGCTCATGCGGGGAATTTGTATGCCCACCCCTATGGATCAGCTACCTACTGGTTTTCTCAAAGGCTGGGGGTAGTGACTGGCCAAGCTAGGCATGACCACAGAACTAACCAACCCTTAAGGGCTGGGAATAGGCTGGGCTATTCCAGGCTGCAGCACCCACAGATGACCCAAGAACAGAGTGTGGGCTGGGCAGGAACACAACATTCACCAGCACACAAAGGCCGAGACGAAGGGGGGCAGACTATTCTGAGTAGGGGCTTAGTATCCAATTACACACATGAGGTCTGGGAAAGGACCTGGTGGGGGAGCTTGAGGTGCTCTTCTCCTGGATTGAAACACATACTGATGAGCACATACCTGCACTTGTTGGCAAGTAGTGGCCTGACATAGGTGGTGGACTGAGCAGGACCATGCTAAGCCGTAGCACATTGGCAGGTACAGAGGCCAGTATGTGGTGTGGGCCAAGTTGTGCTAGGCTACCACACCCTCCAGTCTGAATGGGAGCCAGGGATGAGGGCAGGCTAGACAGACTTATGCTGCAGCACCCACTACCAGGAGTTGAGGATGGGAGTGGGCTAGGCAGGCCAGGCTTCAGAATCCAATCACAATGGTGAGAGCAAATCTTGGTATGCATAAGATTTGTGCCTGGGAACAGGTCTAGCAGAGGAGATGAGGGGTCCCCCTGCTAGGCTGCAGTTCCCAGTGGTCATTGCAAGAGCTAGGAATACGGCTAAACTAGGTTGAACCACAGCTACAAAATCCCTTGTCATGTGTGTGGCCTGGGTCTGGGATGTGCCAGACTAAAACTAGCTCCAACACCTCCTGGGCTTCATGAGAGCCAGAGTATGGGATGGGCTGAGCTAGTTGTTGACACCCCTGATCCACATAAGAGCCAGGTCTGTGGGTGGGCCAGGCAGGGCTGGGCTGTATTCACATGAGAGCCAGAACAAGTGTGTGTGGCAAGGCTGCAGTGAATGTTGGGACTAGAAGTGGGCCAAGTCTGGCTAATACTTACAACAATTGCTCGAGATCCAGCACTGGGAGCTGGTCTGACAGAGGAGCTTGGGGAACTCCCCTGTTTTGACACAGTCCCTGCTGGTAAGTGGGAGAACCAAAGCTATGGGCAGTGCAGGCGAGGCTGAGTTAGTGTCCACTGTCATAAAAGTGAGTCAGGTTTAGAGCAAGTCCAGGATGGGGGTCTGCAACACCCACTGGGTTGCGTGAGTATCAGGATGAGGTGCTTGCCAGGCTGGGTGGCAATGCAATAAATAAGTGCTAGGACTGGGGGCTGGGCTGGGCATTACCAGTCTGCTGCACCACCCAGCATGGACTAGGGGCATGTGGACAAAGCCAGGCTGCAACACCTGCCAATGAATGCCCAGATGAGATGGGCCATGCCACTTTGTTTTGCAGTACTCATCAACACAAACAAGACCCTGGCCTAGCAGCAAACCTGCTGGAAATGCTATGAGAACTAGGACTGGGGGTGAACCAGACTGGGCAAGGCTGTGAAAACCATCAGCCTGCCTGTGAGTTGGGGTTGGGGGAGGCCCAGGCTAGTCAGAACCATTTCATCTGCTGGTGCTTGCAAGGGCCAGAGTCAGTGCCAACTGATTGGTCTTTGTCACACCATCAATAGTAACTGCCACAACTGGGCACCAGTCATGTCAGACTGGACCACAGTACTCCCTGGAAAGTGTGAAATCCAGGATTTGGATTGGGCCTAATAGGCAAACTGTGGGCACTCTTCTGCTGGGCTGTAGCTCCTACAGAAGTGCATGAGAGCCTGGACAAGTCAGCGATGCCTGTCTGCATATGTGTGGACTGAGTCATGGGGTGGGGTTGGCCAGGCTAAGCTGAAATACCCATAGGTGTATACAGCAGCCTGCAGAATGTGGAACAAACCAGACTATTTGGCTGTACATACTGGCATGTGCAGAAACTGGAGTTGGGCTGGTTCTGGTGGGGCTTCTCTGGGGTTGCCCTAACTAGGCTGAGCTCCTGCTGGTGTGTGCAAGGGCCAGCTCTGTGGCACACTGGAGGGAGCTGGGCCACAGCATCCATCGGTTTGTATGGGACCTGGGGCTGGGGAAAGAACAAACCAGGGAATTGCAATTGCCTGTGTGGAGGTGCATATGAGTGACGACTGAACTGCAACCTGTGCTGGCTGGCATATGCAACAGCCAGGCATGGGGTCGCCTTAGGAGAGGTTTCTCAGGAGAAGCCCCAACTGCACCACTAAATTCAGAAGTTCAGCCTCAGAGAATCACGTGATTTGTGATCTAACCTTTCATTTCTCAATTCAAAGATTTCTTTATTTTTTAATTGCAAAGTCAGATATACAGAGATGCGGAAAGACAGAGAGGAAGATCTTTGTCTCTGTACCTTCTTCTCTCTGTAAATCTGACATTCATTCAAAATAAATAAATCATTTTAAAAAGGATGTATAGTTTAATTTTGAAGAAACATAATAAATGTTATATGACGTATTGGAGAGCAATTTAGAAGAGAATACCAAGGATTAAAATGTAAGAGTATAGTCTTGAAATGGTTCACAAAGATTTGGTTAAATGAAAAATGAAAAATATAGAGCAATTGTAGTTTCTTGAAATTGTTTCTTAGTTTTCATGAATTTTTCACAGAGAACTTTACCAATTTGTTTGGAAGACAGAGTGACAGAGAAGGATAGAATGACGGAAACAGAGACAGAAATACATAGAGACAGAGATCTTCTTCCCACTGATTCACTCCCTGAATGACCAGAAGCCACTGATGTGCCAGGCTAATCCAGGAACCAGGAACTTCATCTGAGTAGAAATTGTTCTATTCTCACCAAGGCCAAATACATCATGACACGGACATGACTTTAGCTAAACATTTAACACTGAGAGCTAGTGATGTGGCACAGCAAGTTAAACTGCCACCTGTGACTCTGGCATCCCACGTGAGCACTGGTTCAAGTTCTGTTTTTTTTTCTTTTCTGCTTCATCTCCCTACTGCTGCCCCTGAGAAATCATTGAAAGATGGCCCAAGTACATGTACCTGCCTCATGGGAGACCACAGTGGAGTTGTTGGCTCCTGGCTTCAATCTAGTGTGGTCTCAGCCATTGTGGCCACATGGAGAGTGAACCAGCAGATTAACAATCTCTGTAATGCTGCTGTTCAAATGAGGTTTATTTATGTATTTATTTATTTATATCTCTCACATATATGTGCATATACATGCATTATTCAACTTCTTTTTTTTTCTAAATGAGGTAGTGTTCTGAAACTCAACAACACCAATTAAGCTCCTCGATGTATGCAAGTATCACAACGTTTAAACAAATATTTTGTATTTCTTGTGAGGAGTGATTTGAACATCCCATCTTGGACCAGATGCAGCTTTCTGCTTCCTCTCCCCATTGTTTGTGAAATTAGTGGCATCTGGTTATCCACCAATGAAATGTAACCTCATGTCTTATGTGAGAATCCCACCCCCAAATCTCTCACTATCCCACCCTTTAGTCTCCACCCACCTATCTGTGGCTCAGATAATCCCTGTCACAAGTCCTTTGGGACCCTGCCCACAGACCCTCCAACCCAATTGCCCATGCCCCGCCCACACCTTGCAGGTTCACCTGGGTTGTGTGAATGAGCCTCCACCTATGCCCCTTCTCTTCCCTTCCTTCCCCTTGTTTTCCCATCCCTTCTCATTCTTCCCTCGGCTTCCCTCCCCTCCGCTTCCCTTCCCTTCCATATCCTTTCCTCCTCTTTCCTCTCCCCTCTCTCCCCTCCCGTCCGCTTCCCTTCCCTTCTTTCCCCCTTCTTTCCTTTCTTCTCCTTTCTCTTCTCTCTCCAGTCCTCCATGCTGCCCCTTCCCCTGCCCTGGCAGCCGCCATCCTGCCATGTCAGGAGATGCGTCGCTTCTAGTTTTGTCCCCCTCCACCCCCACTTCCAATCTTACCCTGTTGGAATATAAAGACCTCCTAATATCTCATCGCGTCTGGTGTTTTCAGCTTAAGGTAAAAGAGGACTTGGCTGTGGGAATTAGCTGCATGTAGCAATGTAAAAACTTTATAAACTTTAAGTCCGTTTTAAAACCCAACATTTCTAATTTGTGTATTTTGAAGAGTTGCAGTAGAGGTGAGGCCTAGCAGTAATGGAATATGGACAGAGAAGCCAGGAAAAGATGAATGTGTGTAGATTTGTAAGTGTGTCCTGGTTGTTTGCGGCATGTCCCTTAGAATACTTTATATTGTTGGGGAAGCTAGGACATAGGCAGTTTAATGGAAGGATTTCACAGTAATTATCGTTTGTTCTCTAAGGGTTTTCATTCAAACCGGATTGCCACCGGAGTTGCTATATGCTGATTTCTAGTGGCCCCTGTATCATCAAACTTGGTTAATAAAGATCCCTTAATACATCCTATACTTGTCTGGCATGATCTGTCTTGTACCCTACAACATTTTCATACCCAAATGACCACAGCAGCCACAGCAGAGCTGATCTGAAGCCAATCAGTAGCCAGGAGCTTCTTCTGTGCCACACTCACAGATGCAAGGTACCAAGACATGGGTCATCCTTTGCTGCTTTCCCAGGCCGTAAGCAGAGATTAAGGACATGGACCAGCACTCAAATGATATGCCAGTGCTGGCAGGTAAAGGATCAGCCTGTTGAGCCACCGCACTGGCCCCTCTTTGTGCTGTTCTTACAATTTTGTGTAAGTGTGAAATAGAATATTTCTAAAATAAGCATTTAAAATGATATCGACAAAACAGAATCCCCCAAATATAAGAAATCATCAATCCATACTGATGTAAGTCAATGAACAAATTGGAAATTTCAAAAGCAACAGCAATATCTACACTGAGTCAAATAATCTTCTTCCCCTTGAAAATCAATTGTGAAGTGAAAAAGAAACATAGAGAAGTAATCCAAGAGACACCATTAATACTATTAACACTAGCAGTAACACAAAATAAAAATAGATCATGTGATATTGTGCAGAGAGATCACAGGATGTTTTCTGAGTAAACAAAGCTGTGTCAACAGTAGTCATTTAAATGCATTTGACAGATATTGTGCAACACTAGACTTTACTTTTTAAAGATGCAGTTTTAATTACCAATTGAAGAGAGACTGAGGAACTATTCCAGACATTTGGAATCTAAGGAATGTAATGGTTGAATCCAATTCATGCATTTGAATGAGATTCTTAGGCTAGAGAAGACACTGTAGACAAGCAGTCTATGGTGTAATCTGAGGATAACAGATAGAATATAATAGTACATCCCTTCCAATTATGAAGATTGTATGATCATATGAATAATATTCTCAGTTGTAGGACCTAGATACTAGAGTAATCAGGGATGATGTTACACGTCATCATCAGTTTATTCTCTAATGGTTAAGGGAGGATATTCTTAACACTAGTGTGGGAAATTCAGTCTTAAATTTTTCTAAATGTCAAGAAAAATACATAATACATATATGAACAGAAAATGTGAAAAGCCTTAGATAAATCTTATTTCCCTGTGAGGATGGTCTATTTTAGTCAGTACTTAAAATGCATCAGTTTTATGGAATTATGAAGACTGAACTATGTCCAAACATTGACAAAGGCCACAATATCAGTATACCAAAATGGTGCCTAGAGATTTAGATTTTCATATAATGGCAAAAATTGGTAAATAAGAATAAGCTACAAGTTAACTGCACGAAATTATGAATGAAAAAAATTTTAACTGTTGTGTAATGACTGGCATACATCTCAAAAGTTATTTGCAGACACCAATGAGAAGAATAATATTCTGTGCAAGGTTAGATATTGGGTGCAGCAGTTAAGATCTTGGTTGGGGCATTCACAACCCAAGTCAGAGTACCTGAGTTCAAGTCATAGACACACTACAGGTTTCAGTTTCCTGTTAATGCACAGACTAGAGGATCCCAGGTGATTTCCCAAGTAATTGGTTTCCTGTGACACTTGTGAGAGACCTGGTTGGAATTTCTGGCTCCTTGCTATGATCTGGCCAAGCAATGAACAATGTATGAATTCCATAACAGACCAGAGAAAGGGGATTCTTTCTCTCTCCTCTCATTCTGTCTTCCAAATATCGAACAATTAAAAATAAGATAAAATGTTGTATAAAGGAGCAAGAGTTATACAATTTGAAGAGAAATCAAATTATAAAATTTTATACTCACACAGGTACAAAAATATTTTCTTTTAGTAAAACTTTTCATGTCATATTTTAAATAGGAAACATTAAGATTTTGAGTTCACCAAGGAAAATTTTATTAACTCAGAGAATACATATTTTTTCTTTTACGTATGTACAGATTAATGATCTCAGAACTCGAATTTGGTTTAGATTTTACCTCTGTTAGATGCTAGAGAAAGGCTCTATAAGATCCAGATCCAAGTTCAGCAATAGCTGGAAAGACAAGTAAATTCTTTATCTCAGAGACTTCACAGTTAAGAACTTTATCAGTTTTAACAATGAAAAATTGTATATGTATAACTGTAGTACAAAATTGATATTGCATATACCATTTGCCTGCAGTTGCACAAGAATTAATTACTACTGTTTGTTTATTATCAAGAGTCCTGATTTTCTTATTCTTCAGCCAATTATTGTGTAATCATGTGCTAAGCAGTAACATTGCAAAGTGAAGACCATAGATGTACAGGCAGTTTCTACAAAGAGTTATACATGGCAGGAGTACAACAGAGTGCTACTGGAAAACAAATATGGGACACACATCTACCTTTATGACACTATGGTAGGCCTTTCGGTGGAGGTGGAATGGATGCTGGTACCTGCCAGAAAACTAAAGTGTACCAGAAAGACAGGGAAGCAGGGTATTTTCAAAAAAGATAAAGAGAGAAAGACTTGTGGAATTTAAATAATCTAATTTGGATTAATAGAACCAAATTTATTTCAATTTTTTAAATTCCATGTCAAGAAACCTGGAATTTCCCTGAAGATAAAATGTAATTAAAGGACTAAGGCAATGACTAGGGCTATTACATGCAATCAGTCAAACAACAGCTTCTCAGCTGTAATTGTTTGACTGGCTAGTTCTAGATGAATTTGGATTTTTTCTTACTGTGTCACTACTATACACTGAGACTCTGATAGTGCCAGTTCTTAGTATGATTTGAATACTCTATCAGTGCCAGAGCAATGGCAGAAAAAGTTTCATATTTTATAAAAAGATACATAACATGATGACTGAATCATGAATTATATTATTCAATATGAATGTTCGTTTTCATGTATTTTATTAGATGTATCAAATGTCATATATTAAAGTAGGGTATGATAGGAATGCCATTTTTTATTTACTTAAATTTAATTGACAATTTTTATCAACATACCTCATCTAAGTCTCTACTTAGGTTGGTTTGTTTCTCTTCCAGCATCTGAAAGAAGTTTCACAAGATATCAGCACAAGGTATGGGAATGTAGTATCACTTACAAAATGCAACCTTTAAATAATACTACAACTTGTTGTTGTTTGTCTATTTATTCTAGGTTTTTGTTTTCTTAGTTTGTTTGTATGTTAGAATCAGACAAGAAAGAGCTAGCGTGGGGGAGACTCGCAAGATGGCCGACATAGGAGGAAGGTTGTGAGAGAGCTCACAGACAGAGAGGGCTAGAACGCGACAAAAGCGTAAGTGGAGCAGCATAGAACTACAGGGAGAAGAACGTGAAGTTCCCTGGACAGTGTGGAACCAAAAAAATGCACACAACTCGGAAGAGCAACCAGGGAAAAACAAAAAGAAGGGCAGGGAAGACGACTTTCCGCTCCTGACCTGCTGAGTCACCTTTGAATGCAGACGCTGAAAGCCGCCGACCGAACCGCAGAGGCTGAAAGCCGCCCGACCGACCCGCAGAGGCTGTGGCCGTGAGGACCGGCAGTGATCGGGACCTGCTGGCATCTGCTCACCCTGGTCACCAGGACCCGCCAGGACTCCCCCCACTGCGGACACCAGGACCCTGAGTCACCGGGACCCGCTGGCATCCGCCCACCCTGGTCGCCAAGCCCCGCCGGGACCGCTGCAGCCTCCAGGTTCCACCCGCCTACACCCGCCGAGACCAGCAACTGACGCAGTAGACGGGAGACGCATCTGCGGCGAGCGTTCCCACCAGAGGAAGAGGCAAACTGCAAGAACCTGAGGTTTGAGTGAGTTGGGTAGGGACAGTAGTGGGTTGGAGGCTTCGGGAGTTGGCCCCCCAGGGGCATGCACAGAGCCTGAACACAATTGGTGCTCGTCTCCCCGCCCCTCCCCCCCCGAGACTCCAGCGTCTAGAGACACCGGGAGAGTGCCTTGAAACTGCCAAAGTTGTGTCTGGGAGAAAGGCAAAAGGCACACTGAATACTCCCCTGTGCCTTTGCGGTCTGGCACTCAGCTGGGCGGTGCTATCCCACAGGAACCCAAGCACGCCTCTGGGCTGGGCAGTCCCGTGCTAGCGCTGGGGCGGTCAGTCCCCTGCAAGCGCTGGGGTGGGCGGGCCTGCGCAGGAGGCGCCTCCAGAGAGCACCTGGAACACCCCACGCCCTATAGTCCCCGTGCTCGGAACCTTGTGATCCTGCGCACAGGGGGCACACACAGAGAGTGTCTTCACTCCCCCACGCCCTGTGGTAGCATACCTGTAGGGGACGAGCTGAGAGTGCGCTTTGAATCCGCTGGGCCCTGGAAGTGGCGCCCTGAGGTCCAGTGTTCTGGAGACGCACCAAAAGTGCCTTGAAAATTCCCACACCCTGCTACTCCACGCCTGCAGACTCCGATCTCTACAGGATAGTGCTTGGAGACCCCTCAGCACACTGGTGCCTAGGTCTCTCAAAAAAGAAACACTAACACAATGGGAAGAAATACCAGAAAGGGTAATGATCCAGATGAGAGTGCCAACACCCTACCAATAAAGAATCAAAAGCCAATGTCTATTTCGGAGATGCGAGATGAAGACATAGAAGATCTACCAGACAAGGAATTCAAAAAAATAATGTTAAAATATGTCAGAGACAATGAGAAAAACTGGGAGGACTTCAAGGAATTCAAGAACCACATAGCCTCAGAAATACAACAAATGAAAAGTAAAATCCTTGACTTAGAGCACAAAATTGAGAGCCTAACCAACAGAACAAATACAGCAGAGGAGAGGATCTCTGAAACGGAAGACACACAAAACGAACATACCCAGTTCATTAAACAGCTGGAGACAAGTCTGAACAAAGCCAATAAGACCATACAAGAAATGAAAGACAACCTCAGAAAATCGAATATTAGGATTATTGGCCTTCCTGAAGGAGCGGAAAAAGAGTCAGGAATGCAAATGGTGCTCGACGAAATTATACAGGAAAACTTCCAAAACACTTGGAACATGAACCCAGCCCAAATCCAGGACGGTCAGAGGACTCCCAGCAGATATGACCCAAAGCAATCTTCACCCAGACATATGGTGCTCAAGTTCCACTCCAATGAAGACAAAGAAAGAATCCTGAGACAAGTACGAAGCAGAGAAAAGATCACATACCGGGGAAAACCAATCAGGATCACTGCTGACTTCTCTGAAGAGACTTTACAAGCAAGAAGAGAATGGACAAAGATCTTCCAAATCCTGAATCAGAACAACTGTCAACCAAGAATATTGTACCCAGCAAAGATCTCATTCGTATTTGAGAACGAAATCAAATACTTTCACAGCAAAGAGAAATTAGAAGAATATGCCAGCACAAAACCAGCCCTACAAAATCTCCTTAGAAATGCACTAAATCCAGAAAAAAAGGAGGTGAATCATAAGCAAAGATGGCAAACAGGAAGATCTCCCCACTAAAGTCCACACAAGGAAGGGCAATTACACAGATATCAACACCCACAAAAACAAGTATGGCAGGGCAAAATCACAACATCTCAATTTTAACTCTTAACACAAATGGCCTGAATTCACCAATCAAAAGACATAGATTAACAGAATGGATTATCAAACAGCACCCAACTATCTGTTGCCTACAAGAGACACATCTAACCAGAAGAGATTCGAAGAAGCTGAAAGTGAAAGGCTGGAAACAGATATTTCATGACAATGGACGAGAAAAAAAGGCCGGGGTAGCTGTCTTAATTTCAGATGATGTGGACTTCAATCTGACACACATCAAAAAGGACAGGGAAGGACATTATATATTGGTGAATGGACTGATCCATCAGGAAGTAATTACCATTGTGAACATATATGCACCAAATTCAAACGCACCTAGCTACGTGAAGCAATTACTCACGGACTTAAGGGGAGACATAGATATGCACACAATAATAGTGGGTGATCTTAACACCCCACTAACAACAATAGACAGATCAACAAAACAAAAACTCAACAAAGAAACAACAGAGCTCATACAAACAATAGAACAACTGGACTTGGTTGACATTTATAAAATTTTTTACCCTAAGGCCACAGATTATACATTTTTTTCAGCAGTGCATGGCACCTTCTCCAGGATCGACCACATGATAGGACACAAAGCAAACCTAAATAACTTCAAAAAGATAGGAATCATACCATGTACCCTCTCAGACCACCATGGAATGAAGCTGGAAATCAGCAATTCAAAATGCCCCAGGAAATACAGAAACTCTTGGAGGCTGAACAATATGCTATTAAACGAACAATGGATCAGAGAAGAAATTAAAGATGAGATCAAAAAATTTATGGAAACCAATGAAAACTCTGACACAACATTCCAAAATTTGTGGGACACTGCCAAAGCAGTGCTACAGGGTAAACTCATCGCAATTGGAGCTCATGTCAAGGCCCAAGAGAGGCGCCAAATACAAGAACTAAACACACACCTCCAGGAATTGGAAAAACAACAGCAGACGTGCCCCACACACAATAGGAAACAAGAAATCATCAAAACAAGGGAGGAAATCAACCAGATAGAAATAAAAAAAACCATACACAAAATCAATGAATCAAAAAGCTGGTTTTTTGAGAAGATAAACAAGATAGACACCCCACTGGCCCGACTGACAAAGAAAAAACAAGAGAAGGCAAGAATTAACAGCATCAAAGATGAAAAAGGCAACATAACAACAGACACCGCATCCATTAAGGCCATAATTAGAAATTACTACCAAGCACTGTACTCCAACAAATCAGAAGATCACCAAGAAATGGAAAAGTTCTTAGACTTCTACCACCTGCCAAAACTTAGCCCAGAGGCAACAAACGACCTGAACAAACCTATAACTGAAGTAGAGATTGAATCAGTGATTAAAGACCTCCCAACAAAGAAAAGCCCAGGCCCAGACGGCTTCACTACAGAATTCTACAAAACATTCCGAACAGAACTGACCCCAATCCTCTACAAACTCTTCAAAACAATAGAAAAAGAGGCAACCCTTCCAAACTCATTCTATGAAGCCAACATTACCTTAATCCCAAAACCAGACAGAGAACTAACAGAAAAGGAAAACTACAGACCTATCTCTTTGATGAACATTGATGCTAAGATTCTCAACAAAATCCTAGCCAACAGAATTCAAAAACACATCAGACAGATCGTTCATCCAGATCAAGTAGGATTCATCCCTGGAATTCAGGGATGGTTCAACATTCGCAAATCCATAAATGTGATACACTACATCCAAAAACTGAAAAACAAGAATCACATGATAGTATCAATAGATGCAGAAAAAGCTTTCGACAAAATCCAACACCACTTCCTACTAAAAACCCTAACCAAGGTAGGCATAGATGGAAAAATCCACAACATAATTAAAGCCATATATGAAAAACCCAACGCCAGCATCATACTGAATGGAGAAAAGCTGGAACCCTTCCCACTGAGATCTGGAACAAGACAGGGATGTCCACTTTCTCCACTACTATTCAACATAGTCCTAGAGGTACTCGCTGAGGCCATAAGACAAGAAAAAGAAATCAGAGGAATCCAAATGGGAAACGAAGAAGTCAAACTCTCACTATATGCAGATGATATGATTCTTTATGTAGAAGAGCCAAGAGACTCAATACAGAGACTGCTAGAACTTGTACGAGAGTTTGGTAGAGTGGCAGGGTACAAAATTAATGAACAAAAATCAACAGCCATAGTGTATGCGAACAGCCCCAAGATGGAAAAAGACTTAACCAGCAAGATACCATTCAAAATAACAGAGAAAAGTATGAAATATCTGAGACTAAATCTAACCAAAAATGTAGGAGACTTATTCGAAGAAAACTACAAACTACTTAAAAAAGAAATTGAACAAGACCTCAAAAGATGGAGTAACATCCCATGCTCCTGGATAGGTAAAATCAATATCATTAAAATGTCTCTACTGCCAAAAGCAATATATACATTCAACGCAATCCCAATCAAATTGCCCAAAACATTCTTCATGGAACTGGAAACAATGATCCAAAGGTTCATCTGGAAACACAAAACACCACGGATAGCTAGAACCATCCTGAAGAACAGGCACTTAACAGGGGGAATCACAGTTCCGGACCTCTGGACATATTATAGGGCAGTGGTTATCAAAACAGCGTGGTACTGGCACAAAGATAGAGAGGAAGATCAATGGAGCACAATAGAAACACCAGAAGGAAACCCACACAGATACAGCCAAATAATCTTTGACAAAAAGACAAACGACAATCCAGGAAAATGGGAAGGTCTGTTCAATAAATGCTGTTGGGACAACTGGTTAATAGCCTGCAGAAACAAAAAAATAGATCCACATCTCTAACCATACACTAAGATCAAATCTAAATGGATAACAGATCTAAACCTACATCCAGAAACCTTCAAACTGTTGGAAGAAAATGTTGGAAACACACTGGAACACTTAGGGGTAGGCCCTCACTTCCTAAAAAAGACTCCAAATGCAGTAGAAATCGAGACCAAAATAAACAATTGTGACCTCATCAAACTAAGAAGCTTCTGCACAGCTAGAGAAACAATCAACAAAGTAAAAAGGCAACCCACAGAATGGGAGAAGATCTTCGCACACGACATAGGTGACAGAGGGCTGATCTCCAGAATATACAAAGAGCTACAAAACAACCAAAATGTCAAAACAAACAAGCCACTCAAGAAATGGGCACGGGAAATGGGCAAACACTTCACAAAGGAACAAACCCAAATGGCAAATAAACATATGAAAAATGCTCAAGTTCCCTGGCAATAAGGGAAATCCAAATTAAAACATCAATGAGGTACCACCTAACGCCAGTAAGACTGGCCCACATGAATAAAAGCACCAACAACACTTGCTGGCGAGGTTGCGGGGAAAAGGGATCCCTACTCCACTGCTGGTGGGGCTGCAGGTTGGTACAGCCTCTATGGAAATCAGTATGGAGAAGATTCAAACAACTCAAATTCAACATACCGTATGATCCAGCAATAGCACTCCTAGGAATATATCCAGAACACTTGTTTTATGAGAAACCAACATGCACTCCTATGCTCATAGCAGCACAATCAGTAATTGCAAAAACATGGAAGCAACCAAAATGCTCATCAACAGAGGATTGGATAAGAAAGCTATGGTTCATCTACTCCATGGAATACTACTGAGCTATTAAAAAAAACAAAATGCAGTTCTTTGTGGCCAAATGGGCCAAACTGGAAACCATAATGCTAAGGGATATGAGCCAATCCCAAAAGGTTAAATACCGCATGTTTGCCTTAATTTAAAATGATATGTTATGTATAACATGTTATGTTTTGAATGTTATATGTTGTGTATAAACTAAATTGAAGTATAGGTGAGGTGGTCACAGAAGGTGGCTGGGAACTCGCATGTACTTTTAACATATTGGTTACTCATTACTATGTCAATTAATTCCATAATGATGTAAATTTTTGCTGATGGTATGTTGGAACTTTCAATTGACTGGGATAATACTCTGCTAGCTCTGTCTTCAGACCAGAGAGGGTATACCTAAGAAGCCATTGAACTTGACTGGACAATTAGATGCTGGACTCTATGTTTGGTATATGCTTGCAATGGGGGAATCTCAACTGAACTTGAGCTGTGGTTATGCAACAAGGTGGAGGAATCCACCATGGTGGGAGGGTTTGGGGAGGGGTGGGAGAACCCAAGTATCTATGTAACTGTGTTACATAATACAATGTAAGTAATGAAGTTAAATAATAATAATAAAAAAAGAGCTAGCGTGGATTTATTCATACCTCACTAGGTGGGACACAAAGATTAGTCACTACTCACCATGGTGTTGAGGATTTCTCTGCACACCCCCTCCAAAAACAAAATGTTCTGCACCTTAATTGTTGACAAATGTCTTGTTAGAGTCATAAGCCAGTCTAGATTATCCTAAAATCAGCCAAGTTCAGCAAAATTATACTTCAACACAACAAACGGCTAAATACTAAAGTGAAAATAGACACGAACCAGCTGAGTAGTACCCTATAGCCATTTTAAGATGTATAGCAGCCGGTTCTGTATATAAGCTAAAATTGAAATGTCAATTAGCTAATCACAGGATGTGGTTAAGAACTTGCATGTTTTTTTAACATACTGGTTACTCAAAACCATGTCAATTCCATAATGTTGTAAGTTGTTGTTGATGTTATGTTGGGGCTCTTAACTGATTGGGATGATATCCTGCCAGCTCTACCTTCAGACCAGAAATGGTCTCCCCAAGAAACTGTTCAATTCATCTGGACAATAAGATGCTGGACTCTATGCTTGGTATATGTTTGCAAAGAAAGAATCTTGATTGAATTTGAACTGTAATATTGCTACAAGGTGGAAGAATCCACCATGGGGGAAGGGCATTAGGAGGGGTTGGGGGATTCCCAGAGCCTATGAAACTATCACATAATGCAATATAATTAATAAAATTAAATAAATAAATAATAAATAAAAATTTAAAAAATAATACTATAACTGACTTGTGGATATCTTGAATAGAATAATTCCATAAATAAAGTTCTAATTTGTTTTAAGCTGACCATATTATAATGCTATTTGTATTAATTTTATAAACAAAATTAGCATGAGTGTGTTGAATATGCTCTATTTTAGAAGGGTGAGGTCAGACCCATTTGACTAGCTGCCAGAAACAGACTTATGTCTTATTAATGAGCATGGAGTTCTAGGCACTGTCTATACTCAGGAAAAAATGTATTGATTGAAAATACAATTGACAAAATGCACTTAAAGCAATTTTTCAATAATTTTCAGGCATGAGACATAGAAGAGCAGCTTTCTAACTAGCTATCATTTCTGATGTTTTAAATAAAGGAACATAAATTAGCATCTCTTCTGTTGTATTAGCAACCTTCAGTGTATTTAATTTGTAAAATACATGTTTTAACCATAGAGAAAATTTTAATTGAAACAAGACACTGTTGAGAGAATTCCCCTATGATAGTAATTGTCTTGAAATAAGCTTGGTTTACACAAGTCAATCCACAAGTGAATTATTTTTGTAGCTGCTTATTTATAAGACAATGGAAAGGCAGACCTGAGCTCTTTACCTACTAGCATACTTACGTCCACCCAACTTCTAGTCATTGGTTGGAATGCATGGGCTCAGTCTCGCTCCACCTTCCTCAGGGGATTTGGGTGAAGCCCTTTGGGTGTGGATGCTTGGATCTACCTCTTTTGGAATAGATGTGTGTTCACAAAATCATGGGTGAGAGAGTGTTGGCATCTCTGTAGTAAGCTGCCTGCTTTGGAAGTGAGTGTTGAGCATTTCTTTCCTGTTTTCAACTGCTGAGCAAATTATCTAATCTGATGTGACAGTTTGGTACCCCATACTCTTCGCACCTCTAAGTCAAATTCTCTTGTTGGTATGTGTTAGCAACAAAATGAGTGCATTGATTTCCTATATTCAAAATTCAGAAGAGTAAGGGGAGTAACATGTACTGCCAGAGCCCCAGGCCCACTCCTAAAACCAGAACCATGCAACACTTGAAGAATGTGTTTCTACTTGACTTGAACATAATACTAGATACCTTCAAAACTCATTCCTATTTTTAAGAGATGGAAAGACTTGAATGGAAGGTTTCAGAAATAGAAATATTTGAAGTCATTCAACAGTGACAAAGCACTACAAATGCTAACAATGCTAATACACTTGAAATTACAAGTTAGAAAATACGGTTAGTGCTTTTTCATTAACAAAATACATTACAATGTAACATTGTTATCTATTTGAGGTAGCAAAAAATTGTTTTAAAAATAAAAATACTCTTACATGTTTGCAAGGAAAGAATCTTGATTGAATTTGAACTGTAATACTGCATCAAGGTGGAGGAAGCTACCAGGGGGGAGGGGCGTGGGGGGGATTCCCAGAGCCTATGAAACTGTCACATAATGCAAAATAATTAATAAAAAAATAAAAATAAATAAATAAATATACTCTCCCTTGGGATGACATTGGTTGGCAGTTCCCCATCCCTGGGTACTGAGGCAGTGGGGAGGCTGGGTGCGGCTTCTCCCTTTGTCTCCCCCATTCCCTCAGATACAGGAAGAAGATAAATAAAATTTGGAAACAGTGGTCTCATCCACTTCCCCTTAATCTTTAACCCTTACCACCCTGATCAACTATCACAAAAAATAAAACAAAATCAATAAAAATGAATATACTCAAATTTAATTAAGAGGATATAAGTTCCCCCATTTGAACTGTTGGTGTTGAGGAACCATCGGCAACAAGATTAATCTATGAAGGCAGCTTCAAGCAATACTAAATATGTGTATTTTATTGCAAAGAAGAGAACGGGGAATGAAATTTTTTGTTTGAAAGTGATATATATTCTTTATAAAATAAGAATGACCTTTTAATATTTCAGTCATTAGCAAAGAATTCTTTAGCAAAAAAATCTATTCAAGTCTGTTAAACTGAATTTTTGTGAGATGGGGACAATGTGCAGCTTACATGGATTTGTGAAGAGGAAGAATGTAATTAATTATATTTGCTGGTATTTGCAGTTGAGATTTGTCAGCATAATCATCAGTTGTTCAAGTCATGGCAAGGTATTTGCTTTATTTAATTACTTAAATTGCACATTTTCCTGGCAATGGACACATTTTATACATAACAACTATTAGTAAGAGCAATTAGGTATGTACTGTTACAAAGAAAGAAATAGAAAGCAGAAATCTCTGTTAGTGTTGCAGGCTTCACGACTTATCTTGAATTCATTTAAAATGAAACATTCATCTGTTAAAAGAATTTATATGCCAATCATTCACAATGATTGTGGGGAAATTTACAGTGCAACAAAACCTTGAACTGCAGTCCAGTGAAAATCAACTAGACACTGAGCCAAATTCCTCAAAGTGTATTCTATGTTATTAGGCAGGGTTGTTCAGTTTCTAAAACCTAACTGAAAAGCAATTTTACAGGAAATTTTAAAAGCTTTCAACTTGATTAAATTTATTGAATGAAATTATTAAAAATTGGATGATGTAAAATTTACTTCCTTTGTGTGTTAGTTGTAGCAATTATGTGACTAACATGCATAAGTCAGTAAAATCCAGTGCTTTACCAAATAAAAAGTAAAATGGCATAAAAATTAAAGGAAAAGGAAAAAGAAAACCGAACCATAAATAAATAATCCTCCATGCCGTTATGTGAAGCTTGCTGTCTTGAGATTGGGATCATTAAGTTTTCTTGTGAAATTAGATGTCTATTTAGTTCTAAAGTGTTGTTCACATTTCCAACGCAGCCTGACTCCAGGAGAGGCCTTCCAGTGAGAGTGTTGAGTAAACATCTGTTCTGCTGTTTCTCCAGGAGAAGTTTGGTTCTGACCTCTGCTAACATGACAGTAGATCTGTTAACATGACAAAAGACGAACTCTTAATATTTTATTTTTCCCTAATATTTAACTGACTTGCATTAAAAACAAACAAACAAAAACACCTGGCAATGGGAGTAAATGCTGTTTTCTACTCCACAGTTTTTTTTAACACTGCAGGTTTATCAGAGCATATCTACTAAGTACAAACATTTTTAACTATTCAAAGTAGGGAGATTCCTAATTAATAGATGATTCAAAACAGTGGGAAATGGCTATCAGTGATGTATGGTGACCAGGGAGCACCACTGTCTCTGGCATGCCTGTCCTTACAACATTCATGGGAATGCCATTAGCAAAATTGTCTTTAAATGGTAATTGTGACATTATGAGCACATTGATTTTGTTAACTGAAATAATGGTTTTATTCTCCCAATAAATATACATAAACATGTTGCAGACCTTAAAGATACACAGTTGAAATCTTTTTAAAAAGGTTAACCAGTCTTGAGATTTAAGAAATTGTCCTGCAAAGACGTTTTCAGAAATTTACTTTGAAAACTATCACATGCCTCAGGTTTCTTGATTTTTCCCACTTCTTGAGAAACACTAAACATTGAGGGACAATTTGGAGCAGTAATCTTTAGAGGAGAATTAGATAGCTAAGTCAGTGACCACAAACTACTACAGAACTTCCAAGGGTTTTTAGGCTATAACACTACTGCCAGGGCTTCCACACACTCCCTCTATGTGGAACACATTTCATTTCCTTTTTTTAAGATTTATTAATTTTAAAGTTATGTGTTTCAAAATTTGAGTTACACAGAGAGGCTGGCCAGGAGGCACAGAAACGGATCCTTCATCTTTTGGCTCACTCTCCAGTTATCTAACCAGAATGGCCAAGACTGGGAAGGTCAAAGGCAAGATCCAGAAGCTTCTTCCAGGTCTCCAACAGGACTGACAGATGTCCAGGCACTAGAGCCATCTTGGGCATTAGTAACAGGGAATTGGATCAGGGGAAGAGTTAGGTATGACACAAATAGGAGTTCATATGGCATTCTGGCATTACAGGACCCACAAAAATCTATTCCAAAACACTCTGAATTGCATTTTGCTAAGTTTCCTGTATATTTCACAAGCAGAATGAAAAAGCTGGGGAATCATTTATCCTTAAGGTACCCTGCACTAGTAACAATCAAATAATTAACAATCAAGGAAAAGTTCAGTTTGTGTTTAGAATCAGTTGCTCTATTGAGCTAGAGTGGTCATTCCTTTGGTTAGGTTATCCTAGGGTTGAAGTGAACCCAGCATCTGTATTTGAGAAATCTCAAACCAAAGCTAAATCATCATATTTGTGTCCTGACTTCCCACTGAAGGGCCCCATCAGATACCAGGTTTATTTTCTAGGCATGTGTGTAAATAAGCCCATGATGATTCTGTTCATCAGCTTTAAATCATCCCAGTTGATGTTGAGCTAAGAAGCGACTGTCCTTTTTACTCCCAACTAAATTCAGTTTATAAAAGCAAAAGAAATGTCATATTGAAACTGAATCTTTCTGTTTTTTTTTGTAAGAAGGTTGACGGAGTGGAAAGAAGGGAGCATAGAGGAAGGTGGGGTGGTGGAGGGTTATGGCTGATGCAGGAAAAAGAAAGCTGGTCTCCCATATGAGTTACAGGGATCCAGTGACTGCAGCCATAAGCTGTGCCTCCTGGAAACTGCAGTGCAAGGAAGCTAGAATTCGGTGCCTGATCCAGTAAACGCACCCAGGCACTCTCATATGGAACATGGGCATCTTAGGTTTTCTATCCAAAAATATTGAAAAGTGACGTTTTAAAACTTTATCTCATATATATGATTACACACATTTGTGATTGGATGTCTTAATACCACATGGTGATTATATGAATTGATACAAAACTGTGCATGTATACACAGTTAACTGCAAGCATTTGACTAGTTTTTGTTAATACACCTAGCACTTCTTCCCCATATCTGATGGCTTTGTAGACTGTCGTGGCATTGGCAGACCTTGAATTACTTTCTAATCTAAAGATAGTTTTTTTTCTATTACTTACTTACTTTCTTTGTTTTTTTTTCTGGTGGGGAAGGGAAGGCCTAATATGTGATAGTGAAATACAAAGGAGCCCAAATTTATTATGTGAAAATATGTGTGTCTAATTTATAAAATATCAGACTTTAAAACATTTTAAAATTATTTTTAAATATACTCAATATTCTGAAAAAGTTTTATTTATTACATATAATATGTTCACTAAAATCTGTTTCATGAACATGTTTCAAAATATGCAGAAGATGTCTCAAATTGACTTACACTTTCTTCTTAATTTCTTCTGGAGTTTAAATTGCCAGTGGTTTCTTGTTGTTGTAGTTAAAATAGAGATTTAAAGGCAAGCATTTTAATTGCAGTATAAAATCCTTTCTGACTCCAGATTGGGCTACTCCAGTTAGCAGCTTTCTTTTACAGTGTACCCAGGAAGTTGGAACTGGGAGCATAGCCAGGATGTGAACACAAGCATTCTGATATGGAGGCAAAGTAGTGTTAAAGAAACATAGGGATGAGAGAGAGTGTGTGTGAGAGAGATCCACTAATCCTGAGAGAGCTCTGAACAAGTGCAGTGGCCATGGTTTAGCTGAAATAAAGAATTTAATCCTACGGGCCAGCGAGGTGGTTCAACTAGCCAGTTCTCCATTGGCAAGCACTAGCAGCGTACAGCAAATGGTCATGTTTTGCTACTGTACTTCTGATCCAAATCCCTACTGATGGCCTGGGAAAGCAGTGGAGGATGGCCCAAAGCCTTGGAACCCTGCACCCTTTTCAGTATGTTTTTATTTATCAAACATCATTTTTGTTATTTAAACACAATCTAGTCCTCTATATTTAATATTCTCCAGGATTTTTTCTTCTATGTTTCTTGGTGTTCTCTTCTTTTTAAAAACATTTTATTATTATTATTATCATTTTATGATACAGTTCCATAGGCTCCTGTGATCTCTTCTTGACAAACAAAATGTACTCATATTTCAGGGTCCCTAACATTCTCCTTTCAAGTTGCATATTATAGAAAACTACAGTCTGAACTGTTTTAATCTCATTAGTAATACTATGAATTATACATTTAGCCATACGGTAAGCTGGAATGATTCTTTACTTTTTAAATAGACTTAATTTCAGTACTCTAGTTGACCCCTGAGCTTTATTTTCACACTATACCTTATTGACTTCATTAGAAAGAAAACAACGCTCCCCAAAAACCTTGCAAATTTGAACTGTCCTATCCAGCAGCAATATAGTCAGCAAATTAATTGAGGTATTAACTATAGGATGAAACATTTAAGAATTAGTATATACATACCCTAAAGCAAGAAATAAAAGTCAAAAATCACCACACTAAGGCATTTTACTTAGTGGTTAAGATGTCAAGTGGGATCCCAGCATCAATTTGGCAGTGCCTGGATTTGATGTCCAGCTGTGACAGTTGCATCAGGTGACAGGTCCTATTATCTATGTCCTTTTACCCATAGTGGAGTCCTGGCATGCATTTCCAGTTTCAGCGTTATCTTGGCTTTAGCCCACCCATACATAGTTTTCTTCTTCCATTTTCAATTGCATTCTAACTAGGAGGAATCTGAAAAAAATGCAGTGGAACATCTATA
Organism: Ochotona princeps; assembly: GCF_030435755.1. Taxonomy (NCBI): domain Eukaryota; kingdom Metazoa; phylum Chordata; class Mammalia; order Lagomorpha; family Ochotonidae; genus Ochotona; species Ochotona princeps. Next base: position 35,612,676 of record NC_080855.1, on the reverse strand, counting down.
CAGTGAAGAAATATGAATGAAATGTCATAATGACTACAACAAATTAAATATCTTATTTCATGTTTCAATGAAGGTCATGCGCGTATTTGTTAGTGATGTGGAAAGACAGTTTGACTTGGTAATCTCGTTGCCTGCTTCCCAACCTTAGTGTCTCAGTTGGACATCTAACTCTCTCTTTGGTCTTGGGTTCCTGTTTATCTTGTTTTTGCAAAGTGATGATCCTTGAGTTTCTGATACACATGTTGAAAATTACTTCCTGGCAATGGTCCTGGACCAAAAGTTACCTTTGGAGTATTTGGGAACTATATCTACCTGTGTCTGATTCTTCTTGCCATTCAGAAAAAAAAAACAGTTTTCCAAAATCTGTTATTTATAGGAGAACTTTTGTGTATTTCATTGGTACAGTTCGAAAAAGATACCCACACTTCGTTTACCCCCATTCTCTAATAATCCATCTTTCCCCTTCCCCTTTCTTCATCACTTTTCGAGCATACATCAATTTAGTTAACTCTACAGTCATGAGCTTAAATGACCAATAACCATAAGACTCAAAATGTGAATAATGGGAAGATCACAAGTTCACAGGAATATGAACAAGTTCTGAAAACAACAATGATATCCCAGTGATCATTTTATACCAATACCTATTTGGTATTCTATGTAAGCTGCCATGCATCAGAGAAAACATATTTTTTTCTGAGAATGTCTTATTTCACTAAACATGATTATTCCTCTTTAAATCCATTTTGCTGCAACAAAAGACAGTACTTCACTCTTTGTATAGCTTAGTACTATTCCACCATGTATATATACTACATTTTCTTTACCCTGTCATCCATTGATGGACATCTGGGTTGCATCAATATCTTAGCTGTTATGAACTAAGATGCAATAAATATGGGGGTTAATTAGCTACTTTATTCTCATTTCTTATTAAAACTGTACTCCTTTGAAAAGCAAAATACAGAGAAAAGGAGAGAGGAGAGATTTTGCATCTTTTGATTTTCTCCTCAGATGACTGCAGTGATTGGAGCTGGACTGTCCAAAACCAAGAGTCAAGAGATTCTTTTGGGTTTCTGTCACTGTTGCAGAAGCCCACGGACACTGGCTATGTTCCATTGCTTTCCCAGGCACATTCGCATGAGATGGGATCAGAAGTGGAGCAGTCTATACTCCAACCAGTGCCAGTACAGGATTCTGATGGTGCAGGTGGTGTATCTACCTACGTGCCACAGCACTCTGCCCCTCATGTACTGATTTCATCTTGTTTGGATAATTCCCAGGAATGGGATGGCTGGGTCATATCGTCACTTTACTGTCAGATTTCTAAGGAATTTCCATTCTGTATTCAGTAATACAAATCCTGATTTATACTCCTGCCAACGTTGGATTAGGATATCTTTTTCTAACATATTTATGGTGGCACCCTGGACTTTGTCCTTTGTCCCACCCACAGATGCTGGACAGAACTCTATGGCCCAGCGAAACACATATCTCTAGATAGTGCCTGATTGTGCATTATGCCAAGTAGAAAATTCTCCAAGAACAGAAACTTCCGAGGAAATATCTATAAGTCTTTCTCCAGATGAATAAAAATCATCTATCTATCTATCTATCTATCTATCTATGAAGTATGAACAAGAAGGATAATACAACTTCCCTAAAAGACACAGTAATATTTTAATTTTGAACTGTCAAGACAAGGGTATTGATAAAATATCTGTGAGGAAGTCAAAAGATTGGTTGTAAGAATATTGAAAAATAGAGAAGCAATTCCATAGTTAAACAAATCTATGAATGACATGAGACATTTGTGAAATAAAAATAGTGGTAGCTAGCAACAAAATTGAAATGTTAGAAATGAAGAATTCACTATGTTAAATTAAAACATACATTGGAAAGTTTGAGCAAAAGACAAAGTGAGGCCATCAAAAGAATATCTGATCTGGTAGATAAAAGATTCTGAAATATCATAGTCAGAATAACAACAAAAATTCAGAAAAGAATGAAAAGTGTTCAGGAACAATTGGATTTATAGGATACAGTCAAATGACAAAATGTACCTGTATTAGACATTCCTGAAAGATTGGGAAACAGAATTTTTTAGAGAATTTATTCAATGAAGTAATAGCAGGAAGCATAGGGAAATCCAGTTAAACAGATATTTTTTGGTTGAAAAAAATTTACAAAATTAACACACCAGCGGTCCCCAAAAGAAAAGGCAGGAAGACAATGCTGTGACTGGTTCAACCCGGAATAACTCATCATGGAAGCACTGGATACATTGGCATAGACACATAATTCAATGAATAGACCCAAGGCATAGACAATAACAACAGAAAAAACAAGACCCAAGGGAAAAAATATCATTCTACAGGAAGTGTTACTCAGTTTTCAAAATAAAAGGCATCAGGGAGATTCCATGATTACTGTAAGAACTAATGGTATATGTGAATGATTTATTTGTAAATGTAAATGTAAAAAAAAGTTGATCAAATTTTGTATTTCCTCTAAGGTTGTAAAAGAGTTCCCTAATAATGTTTCTCTGTAAGATGTTCAGCTCATTCTTCTTATCACCCCTAACTTCATCAAAGTGGTTAAAATTTTTTGTTATTTATAAAAATATGTTAAAATTGCAAAATGTCCTATTCCTTCAAAATTGTTTTTGTGATCAACTTTCCATTACATGTATTAGATGCTGATAGAATACTTAATTTTACAAGTAAATAGTATGTAAAATTTGGTTCAGGTCAAGAGTACTTATTTCATAATAGAGCATTTACCTTGGAATCAAAATCAAACTCTTTCACTTCTGGTGTAGGCCATGGATCACTAGGATCAGGTTTTCTAGAAAGCCTTTAGAGAAAAATATACAAGAAAAGTGTGTGAATCTGGTGAGAGGTCAGCTCTCTTTATTGTCAATGATTGTTTGGAGACATAATTAAAATTTGACCTTTGCTTTAAGAAATCTTTTGGTTACTTATTTCAGGTTTCAATTCGCTCATCACTTTTAAAATTCAGTGAAGACTCACCCTTAATATTACAACCAAGTCTGAAAACTAATAGTTACTGTAGTCCTGAAGGTTCAACAAAAGACCTGTTTGCTTGTTATTGGTGTTTGGTAACCTAAATGGAACAAACCTGACAGCCTGAGGTGAAATTCTATTCTAGTCCCTTGCTAACCTTTTCTGAAAAAAAAAAAAAAACTAACCAGTGTGCCTCTAGAAGGTCCCATTCCTTCTAGAAACAATACAAGGGATCTCATGAAGCATCTGAGATTTTTGAATTCTAAAGACATAAAGCATACAGGAATCTATATAACATTTTCAGATTTAACCAGTAAATATTACAGAATACAATTATTTTCTTTATGTAAGTCTTGCATTATTGAGGTTCATGTAAACTAGCAAGCCCTCAAGCACCTCCACAGTTACTAAAATACCTCAGGGAGACTCTGCTGGAACAACAAGGGTCCCGATACATGTGCCTCTCTTTTTCACAATAGTCTGTTTTCTGTTGGGCTTCTACTCCCAGAACCCTCTTTCATCGCTTCAATGGCAGTGTTGTGTGTTGCATAATAATTTCGGTACCCTCCAAGGCCCGAGTACTTACTAGAGACTTGGTACCCCAACTCTTATGGCAATGATCAGTGGATTCAGGTGAAGGTAATTATGATACCTACAATCATGATGCTAAAGTAGGAGGGCTGTAGCTGGTCAAGGCATGACCTCTGAAGGCAGTTCCCATAAAAGATTAGGTAAATGAAGTCTGAAGCAAGTTATTTCTCGGCTTCCTGGATCCCCACATCATTCTCCCTCCACCCACATGTTGCAATTTCTGCTGCACAACAGATGTCAATTTGCACTCTTAGATTCTGAGTCTCCCAAAGTCCAAGTCAAAACGAATACGCAAGCTTTATGAATTGCCTCCTCTCAATATAACAAAAAGCTCTCTAAATTTAAATCTTCAGCTTATGGCACATAGAACCTTTGGGTTAAGAAGGATAGAAGATTTTTTTTTCTGCTTCTGTCACACACACACAAAAAGCCTAGTACACAGATATAATGTTTGTTTGAAAGGGAAGAGAAAAGGCTTCAGTTGAAGCCTTTTAAAATTCATTTTAAAATTCAACTTGCTATGACCAGCCAAGAAAATAAAGGTGTGAAGTATGTTTAAGTCCTGATTGAATATACCTATTACACCATATGTGTTCAGGTTATGTTTGACAAACAGAGTTCCAGAAAGATTAAATACAGCTGGTATTGTATATAAGCAAAGTTGGATATCTTTGAAGAAAAATTCTATAAAATACAGAAATTCTTTTAAAAGCAGTTCTGAGCATTAAATTTAACATGAACAGAGCTAATATAAAATTATGATCAGCACAATATGTTATCAAATTGTCAAAATATGTATACAATTAAAGGCATGGAGAGTGAAATTGGCAAGCATGGAGAAAAATATTTGGAAGATGTTAAAATGTCCGCAAAAATTTAATTGCAAGTTAGAAATTTTTATCTGACAGGACTCATTTCAACCGTTTTCAAGGATTTGTAAAAAGCAAACTTGAATTAAATATTTTTGCATGTTCATTGTAGAAATAACATAAAAAAGAAATGTTACATAAAATTCAGATGCCTATAGTGTCAACAGATATCCAGTTTATATTTTGCTCCTTTTATTAACTGATATAAGGCTATTTTCTGTTGTATTCATATTGAAACCTGTTTTTCTCATTTGGTTTACCAGTTATATCTGCACATGTTCACATATACCCTCTGGCACTCTCAGTGGTCACATACTGCATACTATGGATGCACTGTAGCTTACAAAACAAAATATGAGATATTGGGAAGCTATTTGATGTACTATTTAAAAACAAATATCTTCTATAAAAGTTACTTTTGTGTTATACAAGGAGGGCATAGGTTTTTAAATAGGCTACAATACTTAGCCCCAAAGTGTGTATTTTTAAAGTCACAGGCTAAGTAAACTTGAAGCAGCAGTGTATGTTCTACTTCTCTCAATATTGACAAACTTACAGAGAGAAGAATGTGTTTTAATTCTGACTTTAATTCCTTCAAAATGCTTGGTTTTGAGGTAACACAGACTGAACCACATAAGGCTGTTGATGGGCACTGTGTTTTAGCATTTTTTAAGTTTTGTATATTTTAAACTGCTAATATTTATTCTATAACCGTGACATGATATGTGGCCAGCTTGCCTAAATTTGCAGGTATTTACAAATGATTTTCACATTTCCCTAGTAATATGAAATGTAATTTCCATCACCTGTTAAATTCCTAAGTATGCTTGCATGTTCCTGGATTTTTTGTTTAGCTCCCTTCACTTATAGGTCTGTTCAGCCAGCAATAAAATGTTTAATTTTTGAAAATTAACAGCATATGTTTATAGCTAGAAGGTCAGGCATTTCACCAACTAACTAATGCATCGAAACAATGAAAGACAACATGTGTAACTCAAATATTTAAAACCTTCATGTTGTTTGTGGTTTAGCAAAATAGAACAACAGCTAAAGAATTCATGCTTGGAAAACAGATGAATCTTGCTATTCAAGAACATGGGTCAGTAAATATAGTTCAGTAAATACAGACACGTGCACAGGGGTATGAAATAACTATTTGATCTACTTAAAAAAATTTCAGCCCAGAAGTTGGTATGTAATGGATATTATTTCTTTCAAGTCTATTTTTCTAATGCATATAGAAATGTTTTTTAAGCTATGTGCACTAAAGGCAAACGGTGTAGACTTAATTTGGTTGGTTACATATCCAATAAAGTGCGCTGTAAGAACTCTTGAGTAGACAGGAACTGGCTGAAGTTTGGGTTTTGTTGTAGCCACTCCCAAGACACCCAGGGTGCCCTTGGGTTCCTGTTGCTGGACTTGAAGAGTTGCCTGGGTGTGGGGAGGGGGCATTTCTCCCGCTTTGGCCTGGTTTCTTTCCTGTCACCGCTGCCCCCCATTTCCAGTTAGCTGCTCTGGTCTCTGCCATTCATGTCATTTACTCTCAGCCAGAGGAGCTGCCCTCCGTGGGCTGCTTCCCCCACGCTGGCAGCCTTGAGGATCTTCCTGAGGCTCTTGTCCTGGGAACAACACCCAGACAAGATCAATTCCCAACATCTTCCTCACACTCAACAGAGGACCTCAAGAGCCTCTGCTGTCTCCTACCCACCAAAGTGAAAATCTTCCTGTCCTCCTGTGCCAATTGCTGTGGAGACTAGACTTGAGCTTGGTGGGTGACGGCATCCTACCAATCGAAGATTTCTGCGCGTGAAGGGTAGGCAATGGGGGAGGGGCAACAGCTAGCCAGAAAAAACACATTTGCGCATATATATGTGTGTTTGTGCTTGCGTGTCTATATTCTATTTGGATCTCAAACAACACAACCAAAATATCCAGATGATAAATGTAGAACACATAAATTCAGCTTCTATTTTAGAAGGACTGTTGGCCAGCCTGGTACAGTAGTCAAGCAGCTAAGGTGCTTGCTTTGCACATGCCAGGATTCCTTATAGGCACCGGATTTTATCCCGATGTCCCCGTTTCCCATCCAACTCCCTGCTTGTGGCCTGGGAAAGCAGTCGAGGATGGCCCAAAGCCTTGGGATAGTGCACCCACATAGGAGACCCGGCAGAGCCTCCTGGCTCCTGGCTTCAGATTGGCTCAACTCCGGCCGTTGCCGCGGATTAGGGAGTGATTCAAGAACAGAAGACCTTCCTCTCTGTATATCTAACTTTCCAGTAACAACTAAAATAAGTCTAAAAAAAAGAGTGTTGGCAACTGCATGTACTTGTAGACTCACATGAAATGGACTATGAGAAAAAAGGTCCCTAATCCATTTGAATTGACATCCATTCAGGCAAATTTCCTGTCCTCATCCTTGAAACATCTACAGTGATTTTCATTATTCATGGATAAATGACAAGGGTAAGATATACAATATTAAACTATAAAACTCTCATAAAATATAAAATAATCAGATTCCTTGTGTTGATTGTTTAATTTTGTATCTTAGTTAAATGTATCTGAAGATCTTAGTTTTGATATTGCAGTGCTACAGTGAATAGTTTGAAAGTTGCTACTGTTGGAAGAAATTGAGTGAAGCGTACAAGGAATATCTGCGTGATTTCTTGAAACTACATACAAATATTTAATTACATCAAAATTAAAACCTTAACTTGAACAAAAAAGCACCCAGGAGGCAGGCTAGGCATTACCATTCTGTGTCAAAAACTTAGAAAGAGTGGGCCAGAAAAATAAGACCTTCCAGCATATAAACATGAAACTGTTTCAAGTCTATCAGCTTACATTTGCTGGAACCAACATGTGAAAAGGATGTTTCTCCTTTTACAGTTGTCAGCTAATGATGTGTTTATCATGGTTTCTGCCTCGCAGCCTCGTGGATATCAGGGAAGAGTGGATTCTAATCTCTACTCAGAAGGGACTGCTCCAGGTTCAGTAACCACCTTCATCAAAATCCTGGTCTACACAGTGGTCAGCGACTCTTTCAGGATAACACATTGTAAATCCCTAATTTGGGGGGTGGATTTGTGGCCCTGCATGGTAAAAGAGCAGTAAACTGCTTTTATTGGTTTAAAAAGCCCGAGCAAAATGTTATCACTTCAAACAGCCATGCTGTCTCATGTGGCTCTCTGTAAGATGAGCATTGTACTGATATTGATCCAAATAAACATATATTTTAGAGTCTGTTTTGGCCATTTCCCAAATTTATCAAATTCATTCATTTCATATTGGTAATGTACTTTTCCGGCATCATGAGCAATATATATGGTTGTTTCCCAGTGCAGGATGGTGTGTACCTTCATGTTTGGAAAGCTATGATTTCTATATCACATTGTATTTTTCCTTTTTAAAAAGATTTATTTATTTCTATTGCAGAGTCAGATATACAAAGAGGAGAGATGGAGAGGAACATCTTCTGTCCAATGATTCACTCCCCAAGTGTCCACAATGGCTGGAGCTGAGCTGATTCAAAACCAGAATCCTCAAGCCTCTTCCAGGTCTTCCATGCAGGTGCAGGGCCCCAAAGCTTTGGGCCATCAACTGCTTTTGCAGGCCTCAAGCAGGGAGCTGGATGGGAAGTAGGGCCACCTGGATTAGAACCAGCGCCCATAGGGCATCCTGGTGAGTGCAAGATGAAGACTTAGCTGCTGAGCTACTGCACTGGGCCCCACACTGTAATTATTTTAAGAGAATGATTTTTTTTCTCATTATGATTGCAAGATTTTGGGTGTTATTGTGAAATATTGAGCACTGGGGTGAAATTGCTAGGCAAATATTGGCTGCATTTATTGTGAAATTTGAAGAAATGTCCACATAAATATAAATATTACAGATTCTAGTTAAAACAGCATTTCAATATATTAACTCAGGCAGATCGAATGTTCCTATCATGTTTTTACTTTGAAATTCCACTGTGAAATTTTATTTAAAATATCATTAGAAAAATATAACCTTAAAATATCTTGAGTAAATTAAAAAAAATATCTTGGGTAAATTAAGAAGTAATGTCATCTCTATGATAGTATTGATAATTAAGTAGAAAGCTTTCTAGTTGCAAGTAATTTTTTAAATTATTTTTTATTATTTTTAATTCATTAATTATATTGTATTATGTGACACAGTTTCATAGGTACTTGGGTTCTCCCCACCCCTCCACAAACCCTCCCACCATGGTGGATTCCTCCACCTTGTTGCATAACCACAGCTCAAGTTAAGTTGAGATTCCCCCATTGCAAGCATATACCAAACATAGAGTCCAGCATCTTATTGTCCAGTCAAGTTCAACGGCTTCTTAGGTATACCCTTTCTGGTCTGAAGACAGAGCCAGCAGAGTATCATCCCAGTCAATTGAAAGCTCCAACATACCATCAGCAAAAATTTACATCATTATGGAATTAATTGACATAGTAATGAGTAACCAATATGTTAAAAGTAAATGCGAGTTCCTAGCCACCTTCTGTGACCACCTCACTTACATTTCAATTTTAGTTTATACACAACATATAACATTCATAACATAACATGTTATACGTAACATCATATCATCTTAAATTAAGGCAAACATGTGGTATCTAGCCTTTTGGGATTGGCTCATTTCTCTTAGCATTATGGTTTCCAGTTTGGCCCATTTGGCCACAAAGAACTGCATTGTGTTTGTTTTAATAGCTCAGTAGTATTCCATGGAGTAGATGAACCATAGCTTTCTTATCCAATCCTCTGTTGATGGGCATTTTGGTTGCTTCCATGTTTTTGCAATTACTGATTGTGCTGCTATGAACATAGGAGTGCATGTTGGTTTCTCATAAAACAAGTGTTCTGGATATATTCCTAGGAGTGCTATTGCTGGATCATACGGTATGTTGATTTTGAGTTGTTTGAATATTCTCCATACTGATTTCCATAGAGGCTGTACCAACCTGCAGCCCCACCAGCAGTGAAGTAGGGTGCCCTTTTCACGGCAACCTCGCCAACAAGTGTTGTTGGTGCTTTTATTCATGTGGGCCAGTCTTACTGGCGTTAGGTGGTACCTCATTGATGTTTTAATTTGGATTTCCCTTATTGCCAGGGAACTTGAGCATTTTTCATATGTTTATTTGCCATTTGGGTTTGTTCCTTTGTGAAGTGTTTGCCCATTTCCCTTGCCCATTTCTTGAGTGGTCTGTTTGTTTTGACATTTTGGTTGTTTTGTAGCTCTTTGTATATTCTGGAGATTAGCCCTCTATCACCTATGTCGTGTGCGAAGATCTCCCATTCTGTGGGTTGCCTTTTTACTTTGTTGATTGTTTCTCTAGCTGTACAGAAGCTTCTTAGTTTGATGAGGTCCCAATTGTTTATTTTGGTCTCGATTTCTACTGGTTTTGGAGTCTTTTTTAGGAAGGGAGGGCCTACCCCTAAGTGTTGCAGTGTGTTTCCCAAATTTTTTGCAAAAGGTTGAAGATTTCTGGATGTAGGTTTAGTTCTGTTATCCATTTAGATCTGATCTTAGTGTATGGTGAGATCTGTGGATCTATCTTTTTGTTTCTGCAGGCTATTAACCAGTTGTCCCAACAGCATTTATTGAACAGACCTTCCCATTTGCCTGGATTGTCGTTTGTCTTTTTGTCAAAGATTATTTGGCTGTACCTGTTTGGGCTCCCTTCTGTTGTTGCTATTCTGCTCCATTGATCTTCCTCTCTATCTTTGTGCCAGTACCACGCTGTTTTGATAACCACTGCCCTATAGTATGTCCAGAGGTCTGGAACTGTGATTCCCCCTGCTAACTTCCTATTCTTCAGGATGGTTCTAGCTATTCGTGTTTTTTTGTGTTTCCAGATGAACCTTTGGATCATTGTTTCCAGTTCCATGAAGAATGTTTTCGGCAATTTGATTGGAATTGTGTTGAATGTATATATTGCTTTTGGGAGTATAGACATTTTAATGATATTGATTTTACCTATCCAGGAGCATGGGATGTTACTCCATCTTTTGAGGTCTTGTTCAATTTTTTTTTAAGTAGTTTGTAGTTTTCCTCAAATAGGTCTCCTACATTTTTGTTAGATTTATTCCCAGATATTTCATACTTTTCTCTGTTATTTTGAATGGTGTCTTGCTGGTTAAGTCTTTTTCCATCTTGGGGCTATTCGCATACACTATGGCTGTTGATTTTTGTTCATTAATTTTGTATCCTGCCACTCTACCAAATTCTCATATAAGCTCTAGCAGTCTCTGTATTGATCTCTTGGCAAGTAATTTTATTCCATCATTTGAAATTTATGCTTAGAATTTCAATGTTTTGTGTATCATTTGTACAAAAAATGGAATATTTTTTGTTGTACCTTCTACATTAATTTTAGGTGAAAACAAGCTGCTAAAGAGTTTTTCAGTTAGAAATTTTCTTCCTTCCTTTCTTTTTTTATCTTTTGTTCTTGGTACAGTTCCATAGGCTCTTGGATTTACCCTCTATCCTCCTTAAATCCTCTCTCCTCACTGATTTCCTCTGTATTATTACATTAGTAGAGTCTTCATAAACAGTCGTAAGTCTGTCGTTCTGCTATTTAAGTGTATCCTGACATTATAGATACAGGCAATGACAGAGTCTAGCATCTTATTGTCAAGATATATTTAACAGTTTCAATGGGAGTTCATCTTTGATTTGTAAGTAAAGATGCCTATTGAATTGTATCATCACATCTAGATATGATTTCTATTGTACAGTTTCTATTGTACAGTCTTCTAGACGACAGTATTTTTAATAATGAGGAACCTCTTTTCATTATCCAGTTTGCTTCCATATCATATCACAGATGCATTATGGATTTTGTTAATCAGTTTTTGTCTGTCTCTTAAATATAGTCTCTTTTTATATTTTAAAAGCCATATATTTTAAAGATCATGTTTACAATAAATAAATTACATTGTGAAGAAATGTCAAAATAAAGTTGGTGGATAAAAAGCCACATAGTAAAGTTTGAGAGTAGAGAGAATAGAACAGTTCCTGTTTGTGTTGAAAGAAGAAGGAAAGGGTGACAGACATATTACAATGATTTCTCAGGTTCAGGGTTGTTGTCAGTTGAGTGATTAACATGAGCTGCTTTTCTCCCTCGTCTCAGCAGTCTCTGCTTTTCACTGACATTCGGGCAGGCCCTAGGTCATGGGCCATGTAGAGCTGATGCATCAGTGCAGGGCTAGGGCGGAGATGGCTGTGATCACCCAGCTGGTCCACCAGCTGGAATTAGAATCGACGGTGGTGGTAAGAGTTTACATGGGCTTGCTCAGCTTTGATCTGTCTTCCGGATGCAGCTCCCTGATGATGAATGATTTGGACAATTCTCTGGTGTGTATAGGGTGCCCAACATCCTCAGAGTTCTCTGTGGCATCGCCTCTGGCCTGTTCCCTCAGGACTTCCTCCCCAGCAGGATGCTCCTCCAGGAATTTGGTCAGGTGAATGATCACCTTGTGTGATGATCAGCCAGGGGCTTTTGCTGTGGTTGTGCTTCTTAATCTCTTCCAGGGTGTAGTACTTGGTTGCACTGCTCGGCCATTTCTTCACGTTGCGAGCCAGGCTGTCACTCAATATGAGTGGAACACAGCTAGTGTCTCAAGATATCTTATCTCTTTTGATAAAGTATTTGACAACTCATACTGATTTTTAAAATATTTATTTTATTTTTATCAGAAAAATATACTAAGAGGAGGAGAGGCAGAGAGGAAGATCCTCCTTCGAATGATCCACTCCCCAAGTGACTGCAATGGCCGGAGCTGAGCCGATCTGAAGACCGGAGCCAGGAGCCTCTTCCAGGTCTCCCATGCTAGTGCAAGGACCCAAGGATTTTGGCAGTCCTCCACTGTTTTCCCAGGCCACAGGCAGGGACCTGGATGGGAATTGGGGTTGCCAAGATTATAACCGATATGCAGATGGGATCTTGATGCATGAAAGGCAAGGATTTTAGCATCTAAGCTATGGCACCCGGTCCCAATTTATGCGGATGTTAAAAAGATTTATTTATTCATGCTTGAAAGGCAGGCCTGTAGAGAAAAGAGAAAGAGAGAAAGAGAGAAAGAGAGAAAGAGAGAGAGAGAGAAAGAGAGAAAGAGAGAGAGAGAGAGAGAGAGAGAGAGAGAGAGAGAGAGAGAGAGAAAGAAATCTTGTTTTGCTACCCAAACAGCCACAATTGCTGGAGCTGGTCTGATCAGATCTGAAGCTAGGAGTCAGAAGATTCTGCTAGGTCTCCAATGTGGGTAAAGTCACCCAAGCACATGGGCCATTCTCTCCTGTTTCCCCAGTCCACATACAAAGAGCTGGGTCTGAAGTAGAGAAGCTGGACTGAAACTGGTATTCCTATGGTATCCCAGTTCTTAAAGGTGGAGGATTGGCCTCTTGAGCCACAATATCAGCACCAATTGATGCTTTTAAACATCATGATAACTTTGGATTATTAAGGTATCACATGTTTATGACATAATATTATATTGCCACATTTGATCTCTTAATATTTTATCACATATAGTCTATGCACAGTAAGGATTGTTGTTTTGCAGGGTGTTTTTTCCTTGTAATGTGTTTCTCAGAGTTTTTTTTAAGATTTATTGATTCATTTATTTGAAAGTCAGTTGCAGAGTGGGAATAGAGAGATCTTCCATCTGCTTGTTCACTCTCCAGATGGTTCCAACAGTCAATTCTCGGCTGTGTTGATACAAGAAACAACACTGGGTCTTGTACATGGGTGGCTGGGGCACGAACACTTCAATCACCTGTTTTTGCAAGGCCATGGCAGGGAGTTGTATCACAGCAGAAGCTTCTAGGATACAAACCAAATCTACAGTGAATGCACGTTTCAGCTTTACTTACTCAGCCAAAATGCAAGTTTGCATCTCTGGTATTAATAACAGTATTTTGCTACCCTCAGGAAATTAAGTTGAAAGGTGTTCTTTCTACCTCATATTTAAAAAATAGATGATGATGGATGCTTTATTGTGTTTCTTTTCATCAAAGGTTTTGTGGAGCCATGAAGTCATCTAGGCCTAGAGATTATCTGGAAAGAACTTTTTTTTCTTCCTTTAAATTTCCAATTCAGTTTCTTTAAGAAATACAATGTGAAAATACATTATTGTTCTTCAGTGAATTTGGATGACTTGTGTTATAAGGAATTCATTTCATCTGTTATCAGTTATTTTTCCTTATTACCATTATTATGTCTTTAGCTATGTATGAAATTCTTTTTTTTTAACTTTTATTTTCAATAATGTTTATGTAGTCAATCAGATTGGAAAGCACCTAGGGTTAGGAAGAAGTGGGTAGGATCATTGTTTCTAGACTTTCTATTTCTTCTTCCCAATTCTGGGGGGACAAAACAGATAAGAGGATAGGCCACACCAAACCTGCCAACCATCCCAGTACTCGAGGATGGGGAATGGCCACCTGATATCAATCCAGAGTTACAATAGCCCCTGTTTAGAAAGTTCTGCCCAAGAGGATGCAATAGTTTCCAAAAATGCTCCCGATTTCATGAATCTATGGATGAAGAATCCCTCCCAATGCTGACACCATTGACCTTATAGTCTCCAATCACCCAGATATTTGCTCTCATCATTTGGCTGAAGTAGTTGTCCATATGTTCTGTATTCCATTCTCTGCTATGGTACCAGATGTCCTCTGCAGGCCCCAATGAGCTACCATGTTCTTCCATGTGCAACATGGTGTGCATTCTAGCATTCCATCTTCTTTTTTTTTTTAAAGATTTATTCATTTTATTACAGCCAGATATACACAGAGGAGGAGAGACAGAGAGGAAGATCTTCCGTCTGATGATTCACCCCCCAAGTGAGCCGCAACGGGCCGATGTGCGCCGATCCGAAGCCGGAAACCAGGAACCTCCTCCGGGTCTCCCAAGCGGGTACAGGGTCCCAATGCAGTGGGCCGTCCTCAACTGCTTTCCCAGGCCCCAAGTAGGGAGCTGGATGGGAAGTGGAGCCGCCGGGATTAGAACCGGCACCCATATGAGATCCCGGTGGATTCAAGGTGAGGACTTTAGCCACTAGTCCATGCCGCCAGGCCCAACATTCCATCTTCTACACTGTGGAGGACCAGTTGTCCTATGTGGGCTAATGGACCTGCGTCAGTGACCTGGGCCATGCTGGACCCCCATCACTGGGATTCAGACATCCAGCAACCACCTTGCAGGCAGGCCCATGTCCAGCCTCACAGATGTGAGGCCAATGATCAGAACTCCAGAGCCAGTCAAACAGGTTGAAAATTCAAATATTATTAGTTACAATGCAACCTCAGGCCAGTATTCTTACCTGCCCCAATTGATGTGCGAACAAAAACTTTATACTGCATGCAAAACTATGCCCCTCCAATGACCTTCCAAACATTGGTACTTATTATGCTGGCTTCTTATTGACACATCAAATATTTTAATTCATACTTTGAAAATGTTTATATAAACATCCTTCAAATCTGAAAATTTGTTCTAATCCAATGTTTCCATAAGGGATAGATTCTACTTTTCTGAAGTCATTTCTGCCATTCATCAACTTCTCCAATCCATTGCAGACTGGGTTCAGTGCACAAGTTCCCTCAGCATAAGTCAGAGATTTCTGAGGGAGTATGGTGTTAGTCTCTTCAGCACCAATGCCATGCAGTTTTTGGAGGGTGGCTGGAGTGTCAGGAAAGTGAGTAAGCAATGTGCTTGTGATTGAGATTTATTGCTAAGACTGTGCTTTCTCTTTGGATCAGGTAGGCAGAGTCTTGCAGTCATGCATAGTTTCATCCTTTAGGAATCTCCTTTGTTATTCAATCATTTATCTCCCTTTATCCCCATCCCACCCCACAATGCAAACCTGATCTCTCCTGCTTCTACTTCATCTGCTGCATGCACAGAATGATCCAGAAAACTCTCTTACTGTGTAATGCTCTCCCACCTGTCTTTCTGCCCCAGCCTTGGCAGTAGAGCTCTCCTTAGTGCATGAGCAAAAAACATGTTTCCCAGTGTTGAGTTTATTGCCATCTTCTCATAGGTGCACCCTGTTTTTCCTCTTGCCCCTCCCTAGACACGAACTCAAGAGGGGTGGCATAGTCTCCTCCTTTTCCTTCTGGTTGCTTACAGTTTAAAAATCAGGGTCTAAAGAAAACTTTTTCTAGCTCCCTTTCCAAGCATGTGCCAGAAGATATGGAAGCAGCCTCACTCGTCCTACTCACCTCCAAACTCTTTACCCTCCCTTCCTCCCCTTAGTCACTAGGAAGCAGCTTCTACTGCTGCTTCTGGTCAAGACTCAAACTCCAGGTCAAAGACCAGTTTCTCCCCATTCTCTGTTTTAAGTATATTGATCACTGACCCTCTTCTCCTGTGTCAGGGAGAAACTTGCAATTCCATTTTCGCCTGCAAAAGAGCCTCTTCTGCACCCTTCAGGCCAGGGTAAGAAAGGAAAAGGTTTTTGCTGCATTTTATTCACATTGACTACAAGAAAGCAACCCACAGGCTGATGTTTTACAGAAAATGTGACATGACCAGGTTCAGAGGATTGTACCTGCCTATCCTGAGGACTCTGTTGGTTATGCTGCTGAGAGCGACTGCCAAGGCCTTCTAATCATATGGGTGTTCCTAGAATGGGGGGGGGGGGGAGTCCTGCAGTATAAGTGGTTGGGAGGAAGGCTACAGGAAAGTATCTTGACGTCACTGACAGAAGAAGTGCACACCAGAATAGAGCTTTTTTTTAGCTTCCAGGCGAGGTTGTGTTTGGACACCGTAGTAGACTGAGCTAAAGACAATTCTGTTGTTAAAGTATCTTTGGAATATTTGGTGACTGCCTTTTCTGAGGTCACTTATTGGATGGTGAATGGCTCAGTCAGCACCACAGACCATACAGCCTCTTTACCATGGAGCTGGAGGCTCAGAGCTCACTGGTGTTACATGTAGATGCTCTGTACAGTCCAGGAAACCAAACATAACATTTGCATCATTGCTAGTGCTACAGCTTAGGACAGTCACTGGTTTCTGAGAATTTGCTTCTCACCTCCAATGCCAGCTCCATTTTCGGGTCATACTGGAGTTGGTCAAAATTGGAAGCAGCCTCTGGCAGCACAAAGAGGTAAACTCCTGACTCCTTTCCCTTCCTTTACCCTCTACCTCCATCCTCACCTTTACCCTCATCTTCTGTCCAGGATCTTCTCCCTTCCATGCCTGCTTACTGGACATTGCTAGGAGGTCCCAGAAGCCCCCATGGAGTATATACTGCAAGGAGTTAGAGAAAGTCAATAAGCTGCCTGCTCCCCCACAAGCTGCTCAAAGGGTGGTGAATGAGAGTTAAACCTGGAAAACAGTCACAGCTCGTGTTCTCATGGAAAAGGTTGAGACCGTGATCATAGGAATTAGGTCTGTAATTCAGGAAATATTGCACAAAGGTAAATTACCTTTTCACTCTGAAGTGTAAATATCCTTTTATCAGAATGTGGTCTCAGGCACATATCTCTTCTCAGCATACACACTCTCCTTTAGCAGTGAAAGCCATGGACCAAAGAGACCACCCCCATATACTTAACTTCCAAATCTATCTGTTGCTCCAACTCATGCATCCAATAGCTCAAGTTCTACCTGAATGTCCCACAAATAGCACTCAGCTGAGAGATCTAGTGTCATCCACTCTCTGCTTGCTTCCTTGCTTCCTTTTTTTTTTCATAAAGCAAACTAGAAATCTGGAGTAGGAAATAAAATCTTTCTCTTCTCTTTTTTCCTTCATTCCATACTTAAAACTTCTGCTCATCAAACATCCATGCTATCGACAAATATTAGTTTGCTTGTCTTTCTATTATCCTATTGCCAGTGACCAACTCTATATTTTTGGTAACACTCACTAGATCCAGTGGTGCCTCAACCATTGACATTATCCTAACTTGCTTAACACAACCAACAATGACATGCCCTGGTACTTTCTTGCTATTAACTCAAACCTTGCTAATTTGTGTTTAAGAGATCAAGAATGTCCCCGCAAATGTTGAATGTAGCCCCAGTGACTCAAAGGTTTATTGTAGATGGCACAAAAATAAAAGTTCTTTTTTACATTTGAGAGTTCTGTGTATATATTAATGTGTATTAGGAAAAATGTACACCAAAACCAGAAACCCGTTTTTTTCACATGTATTTTTAACTATGAGAGTTAAATATTTTCAAAGTGAATTTTTTCTGAATAAAATGATTAAATAAAATTGATAATACAAATGGGACAAAAGTTAGGGTACTGGACCAGGCGTGATAGCGTAGCAGCCAAAGTCCTGGCTTTGAACATGCTGGGATCCCATACGGGTGCCTGTTCTAATCCCAGCAGCATCGCTTCCCATCCATTTACCAGAGTGTGGCCTGGGAAAGCAGTCCAGGACGAACTATAGCTTTGGGACCCTGCACCCATGTGGGAGACGCAAAGGGATCTGCTGAATTTTGGGCTTATAATGTCTCATCTCCAGCCATTGCGGCCGCTTGGGGAGTGAACCATTGGATGGAAGATCATCGTCTCTGTCTTTGCTCCTCTCTGTAGATCTGCCTTTCCAATAAAAATAGATGATTAAAAAAAAAAAAAAGGACACCAAGACCTCAGTGTTTAGTTTTTGGGAAGCACCAGTTTGAAGGTCAAGTGCATGTTGTTTAGCACAACTTCAAGATCGTCTTTAATTTAGCTTTACCCACTTCTTCAGCCTTATCTACCATTATTTCTCACTTTCAACTTGATAAATTCATCCATCCTAAATGACTAGCGAGTCTATAGTTTCAAAAGGTCCATGTTTCCTCAATTTGCCTTTCCATGGACACTTCCTCCTCTGTCTGGCTTCTGGCAAATTCTTATTCATCCCCCATTACTCCATAAAATCTCATACCTTTGTGAAACCTTTACTGACTCACCTCATCCCTCCATACAAAATTAATTAAAGAAAATCATCTGTACTGATTTGGGATTGTGACATAGTTCTCTTATTGCCAGGATTGTCAGTTTTGTATTTATTACTGAGTATCTATCTATGCTAATAAAACAGGAATGTTAAAAAGACTATAACTTCATCACCTAACAATGGAGAAAGAGCCATTTACCAAACCTGAGACCATGTTAGGTGTTGATTGTTCTTGGTCACACATTTACACCGTGATCTTGGGCAAGTCATTAATCTCTTCTATTTAAACTCTGGCTAAGGGGAGATAAGGATTCTGACAGGTTGTCTTTGGCACACAAAGGGCCTTACCTGGAAGAGTCCCACACAAGCGGCGCGAGGGTGACAAGGCAGGGCAGAGCCGGAAGCTGTGGTCCTGGACCCTGTCCAGCTCTGCTGCTGCTCTGACCAGCACCAAGGATCCAAAGCCCACAGCAGGAGGCAGCTGGAGCTGTGGCCAGCCCAGAATGCCTGTGAGTGCGCATGTGCCACGTCACTGAGGGCATCTCCCAGGAGATGGAGGCGCGCCACGCCCCGGTTGCCGGGCAACGAGGCAAGCCACTTCCCAGCCCTGCTGTGGGGAGCTGCTTTCTGGTCCATGGTAGGTTCCCTTCAGTATATCTGTGTGTGAGTCAGGAATGTGGAGGCGTGGCGTGGGGCTTGGGTGCGGGGATAGTGCAGTCACTTTTCTGCCCTAGAGGGCAGCAAGTTGTGTCCCTGATGGAGCAGGTGCCCTTGGGGCTGTGACCTCCAATAGGGCTCTGGAAGTTACAGGTGCACTGCTTTGGATGGGCACTGGGAGGCACAGCACCCAGCGGGAACCTTTGTCCAATGATCACGTCCCTCACTTCATATCACTTGGATTCCCTCAAGCTCCTCCTTCATCTTCTTTCTCTCTTTTTCTTTTTATGTTTATTATTAACCCCCTTCTCCTTCTCTTCCACTCCCGCTCCTCCCACTACTCCTCCCCTTGCTCTCCTGCTTCTCTTCTCTTCTCTTCCTGCTTCTTTAAAAATGAATTTTCTTATTTTTTGAAGGGCAGATTCACAGAGAAGAAACAGAGAGAAAGAGATTCAGAAAGGCTCTTCTTTCTGCTGGTTCAGTACCCCATGTCCTGAGTTGACTCAATCTGAAGCCAGCAGCCAGGGGCTTCTTGTTAGTGCCCCATTCAGGTGCAGAGTCCCAAGAGCCTGGACCATGTTTGACTGCTTTCCCAGACCACAAGCAGGGAGCTGGATGGGATGTGAAGCAGCAAAGACTCAAACCGGAGCTCTGGCTCCGGAGGTAAGGATTAAGGTAAGGATTAAGGTAAGAATTAAGCCAGCAGACTATGGCCCCAGGCCACACCTCTTTCATTTTTTACATGCCCCACCTCTTTGGGATCATTCACAGGGAGGGTCTAACCAGTGAGCAAGGCCTTCTGTGAAAAGCTGGTCTTTCACTTGTCCAGTTCCTTAGTCTAGTGAGTGTCATGACTCAGGGGAACAGTTAGGTCCTGAGGAGTTGCAGGTATCAGGCCTTTTTGGTCACAAGGAATTTGAATTGATTTTTCAAAATGTTTCTTGAAGGTTGGTCCTGGAGGTAAAATACTATATTGCAGGCACCTGGATATTGTAGTAGAAGTGGCATTCCCAAAGAGGATATATTAGAAATCAAGGGAGCTCCCGTTTACTGATTCCTTTCACAAGGATCTGTAATTGCTGGTGCTGGGCTGCGGCAAAATTCATGAGCCATGAACACAATCAAGGTCTTGCCCAAGAATAGCAGGATGCCAGTTCGGTGAGCCTCCCAGGGTCTGTTGGTGGGAAGCCAGCTGGCATCAGGAGCCAGAGCTGGGAGCTACAGCCAGGAATGCCAATGGAGTGATGCATGTGTTTCAAGTAGCAGCCTGAAAGCCTACTCTAGAGAGGAAGGGGGGTTCCTTTTCTACATAATGTGTCTTGCTAAATTGAAACGCAAAGCTAGAGAGAGAGAGACATGGAGCAATAGAGATCTTTCATCTGCTGACTGGTTCACTACCCATAGGGCCACAATGGCCAGAGCTGATACCATCTGAAACCAGGAGACTCTCCCAGGTCTCCCCCATGGGTGCAGTGTTCCAAGGGCTCAGGCCATCCTCCACTGTGTCCCAGGAAATCAACAAGCAACTAGATCACAAGTGGAGCAGCCAGGACACAAAGTGGTGCCCATAGGGGCTGCCAGTGCATGCCATTGGAGTATTAGGCTGCTAAGACACTGTGCTGAGTGTTCTCTCCCTCTTTGAACTCCCAATACAGCCCTAGGGCCAGCTCCAAGGTCAGCCCTAGATGACAGGCCTATAGGACAGTTGACAGCATGTGACACCCTGAACCTCACCCCCTCTTTGGGCTTGGACTTCCACTCCTGGCTGCCCTTCTGAGGCGACCTCTCTGCACGTGCACACCCTGGCAGGGTGACTCAAGGATCAGGGTCCTTGTCACCCCCAGATCAAACGAGCCTGAACTTTTGTGCTACTGACTTCCACGTATGTCAACCTCGGCCAGTGCATGTACTGGAGGCATGAATCAGTGCAGAGAAGATGGTCTGTGTCTTTGTATCTGCCTCACAAAGCAAATTACACTTGATCATTCAATGTTTTTGTGTTTTTGATGCAAGTGAAAGGCCTTGAGTGATGGCTCCATTGACTAATCCTTCCGTTGCAAGTGCTCAGATCCCATATGAGCGTCAGTTTGTGTCCTGGATGCTCCACTTCCCTTCTGGCTCATTGCTTGTAGCCTGGGAATGCAGCAAAGGATGGTCAAAATTCTTGGCAGCCTGTTCCTATGTAGGAGACCAGGAAGAAGCTCCTGGACCTTGGCTTTGGATCGGCTCAGATCTGGCCATTGTGGCCAATTTAGGAGTGAACCTGCAAATAAAAGATCTCTGTACTTCTCCTTCTCTCTGTAAATCTGTGTTTCCAGTAAATGTCAATAAATCCAAAGTTAAATAAATAAACATGAATGAAATAAAACTTAATATCCCTTACAGTTGTAGTCTCCCTTGGCACAAGTGTGGACTGGGACAAGACACACCAGGCCAGGCCAGACTGCAACACCTTCTAGTGTTCTGGAGGACCAGGGTAGATGTGGGATGGACTAGGCTAGGTCTCAACCCCTACTGAGCCATATATGAACTATATGTGGGTATGGATGCACTATATGTGGGCTGAAACATCCAACAGCAAAAGCCAGAATGGGTTGAAGGCCAGTTATGAGAGGCCACTGTTCCTGCTAGGACAGGAGGTGAGCTGAGTAGTGCTGGCTCAAGGACCCAGTGGTATGTGTAAAATCTGGCACTTGGAGGGGTTCTGCTGGAGGAGCCTGGGCAACTCCTCTGGCAGGACACAGACCCTGCAGGTAAGCACAAGAAGCATGGAAGGATACAGCCAAGAAAGAGGTCATGGAAAGTGTTCAACTGGCATACATTTGGCAAGGGTCGGGGGCAGACCAGGCTGAATCAGTTCACGTCACCCACTGGCAAATCCGAACACTGGAACAGAGTATGAATGGAGCCAGGTTTGGTCGTGACAAAAGCTGTTCACAATGCAGAATGCCAAGGTGAGGTTGCCTGTGCCAGACGTGACTGCAGCACCCAACCAGCACTTGTGAGAGCCAAGTTGGGAGGGGGCAGAACCGGCAGGGAAATAAGGGGTGGTCCCCTTGCTGAACAGCTACTCCCACTGGAGAGCATGAGCAGGGATGAGGGGCAGACCAGACCAGGCAGGGCTACTGCACCAGTGCACCTCATGTGGACCAGAACAGGGAAGAACCAGGCTGGGCCGATTGTTCCTACTGGTGCAATCTACAATTAGAGTGGGTGAGGATTGTTGGGGCTTGGCTGCAGCATCAGCTGGCAGAAACTGCCACTGGGGGCTAGTTCTGTCAAGTTAAACCACAGAACCACCCGGAGACTACATAATCCGGGAGTGTGAGTGGCCTGGGAGGGAAACAGTGGGCTGCTCTCTCGGGTTACAGCTCCCCATGGAAGGACACGAAAGCTAGGGCAGGGGTTGGGGTGGTTAGACAGAGAGACACCCAACAACATCTGTGAGGGCTGGGTAATTGAGCTGGTTAGATGGGACATGGTTCTCATGCCCACTGACATGTATGAGAGCAGAAGGGGATGTGAAATATACTGGACACACATATTGGCAAACCAGGGCAGGGGGCTGGTCTGGTGGGGTTATTGTGGGTCGCTCCAACAGGACGGCTGCCCCCACTGGCTTGGGCCAGGGCCGAGTATGTGCTGGGTAGAGCCCGTCTGGAATGTGGATACCCATTGGTTCCAGTGGAAGGTGAGACTGAAGACAGAACCAACCCAGCAACCTCAACCACCAGCTCATTGAGGCGATGGACTGTGATGGGCTCAGTTCTTGCCGGTACACACAGGAGTTTGGTCTGGGAACATCTCAGAGAAAGGTTCTATGGGGATTTAAGGACAATCTGTTGTAACTAAGTCTATTTCCCTTACTGCTATTTGGTGCAGGGCATACTTTTGTGCATTTGAGGAAATTTCTGCAGACTATCAATCATTTTTGTAAGCCAAAATGAGCAATATCTGCACTTGAAACAAATTATGGGGGCAGTTGAATCATCCTGCCAACTTCCCCAGGAGTCTCAGTTCCTGCTGTGTTTGTCACTTGAGGCCAGGGCTATTCACAAATATTTAAAAGCAGTCAGGGCTTGCATCTTGTACCTTATAATTTCCATGTTCAGTCACCAGCTTTCAGATGGGTGATTTTTCTAATATAGATGTGTTGACCTCACCTCTTTTCCAGTGGGGATTTTCTTTATGAAACACACACAAAATTGGAATATGCCCACTTGCAAAATGTGTCAAAATAACTATCATGGAAAAATAATACAAGTATTCAAAATAAATATTTGAAAACTATGGGGCTGAGGTAGGCATTGTTTACATGATTAAAAAATCTGCTTGTTTTTCCTTAAGTGTCAAGGTTCTCCAAAATAATTACCCAATTTACAAGATTTTCTCCCAACCCACATTTTCTCTATGTGATCTTTGAATACAGAGTCAAATAACCAGGATGGATTCTGTTTAAACTATGGATAGAAAGAACGTAAGAGGTTTACCCAAGAGGTGGGAGTAAATTGAATCCTAACCCAGTTCTGTCAAGTGGGAATTACATCTGAGTTCTGGTAGGAAAGCTGGTTTTCACGAGGGTCATTCTTGGAGCCTTCCTTGAGAGGGCAAGGTGGAAGCATGCTATTTTACATGACACTCCACACTCAGCTATGTCCCTTTGTTTAAATATGTAACCAGGTCTCCTTATCTTTACCAACTCACTAATCAGATAATGGCAGATTTTTCTGATGCCTGGTAGAGGATTTGATAGAGAAGAGTCCTAACCAAACTGTCAGTAGCACCTATTGGGCACAGTTCTTCATGGGAAAGATTTAACTGGAGGTAATTCTTCCCAATATTCAAAAAATGCTATTGTTTTAGCACATAAGCCTTAGAGATGTAAATTTTCACTAATGATGCATCAGCGAAAGTGAGGCACACCAGTGATGAATTTTAAGATAGAGGAAAAATTTCACATGTTTAAGAATAAGGGGAAAGCCACAAAAACAAAATCAACAACAGGAAGAAAAAGAAATTAACAGCACCATGAAGTTAAATAGCATGGTACTGAATGACTAACGTTTTGCTGAAGAAATGAAAAAGAAAATCAACAAACTTCTTGAAGAAATTGATTCGACTGCATGATCTATGAGTCACTATCATTTTGTGGCTTTTCATTTAATGGAATGTATAGCTACTGTGTACTGGAGATTATCATATTTAGTATCATGCTATTTAACCTCATGGCATTGTAACTATTTTTCTTCCTGTCACTGATTTTACATTGTGGCTTTTCATTTAAGGGGAAGCGTAGTAACTGTAATGGAGACTGTCATATCCAGATGTGAGGATACAATACACTATGCATTTCTACTTCCAGACTAAAGATGGACTCCCAATGAAACTATTTACTGTATCTTGACAGCAGGATGCTGCAGTCTCTGTCATTGTCAATGCCCGTGATGATGGACATGACTGTTTATGAAGAACTGTAATAATATAGGGGAACACAGAGAGGTTGATGAGGGAATTAGGAAAGGGATAAGGGAAATCTCAGGACCTATGGAACTGCATCATAAAGTGATAATAATAAAACAAAGTAAAAAATTAAAAAAGAACAAGTGGAAAAATATTTGGAAATTATTGGTATGCATGAGCATCTGTGGTTAGTATGAACCAGCTGACATCTTGAAATACATAGCTAACTGCATGTTTATTCCTTAGTTACACATGCAACACAATGGGAATTTGGACTTATCTTCTTGTTCACAATATGGAGATGTGTAGAAAAGTCACTTGCATTTTTTCCTACACTTACCTTTCATCTGTTTCCTGTAGTATCAGGAGTAGAGCAAGTGCTAAAGCTTTATCTTATGTGAAAGCTGGGTGCCACGTGGATGCATTGTCGCCACCTGCACGACTGTCAATCTTTACATAATTATGTGTCTCCAAAGGTCAAATGGGAACATAAACGATTGTTTTAGTTCTTAGCTTTTATTTTTTAATTAAAATTTGTAATACATAAAACACCTATACACTCTTCAAAATTGTTTAGCAACATACCAGAGGAGTTTAAAAGTTCACCAAAATTGGAATGTAAAACAAATTTATTTACATACAAAAAAAGTTGAAATGTTTGTAGTTGATTTTAAAATCTCAATACATGGCCACAAACCACTCTTGAAAAGCCATTTCCTGTAGTTGTGATAACAGGAATAGAAAGCAATAGCTTCTAGAGAGTGTCAGCTAACTTTTTAAAAAAATAGCACTATACCACAAAGACTGGTTTTACCTATATGCTAAGAAAAATATTAAGGGGCTGTAGCATCACTTCAAAAAATAAATTTAATCTGGACATTTAATTGCAATTGCTTTACAAAGACCATTACTTAATCAAGACTTTGTAATGAAACGTATCATGATATTATCTTTGTATAAATAAAACAATTCTAAATAAAACATAGAAAATAAGCAAATGAAAGTGAAACACAACAAAATAAAGAGAATCATGGTATCAAATAACAATCCTTGAAGGAGCACACTAAAAAGAAAAAAGAAAAAACACAATCCACCAAATTAATATTGGTTTATTGGATTTAACACACTGCATTTATTTTTCTGAATAGGAACTATAAATTATGAAATCAGTAATTTTTCGTTTTAAGCAGTTACGGTTTATATGGGAAACGCACACTTTTTAATGGAACAGTAAACAAGCTCAGGCCAGAATTCAAGGAGAAGAGAGTTAGGAGCTAATTGTCATCAGCATGACTGTGAAAGCCGCCTTCCATAGGCCAGGGGCAGGTGAGCAACATGGCCCCTGTCTAATCAGTCTTTCTTTAAAGCAACTTGATCCCCACCCTGGTTTACACCCAGGGTTCTGCCATTGGCTGTCATTTTGCTTGTCATGTGTAACCCAGTGACCTTGACTGTTAGTCTCCATCTTGTTGACTTAAAGACCTATTCACCTTTTGGGCCCCACATACCAGTAATATGACCTTTGCCGTTCTCCACACCCTCATCCACATTAGGGACACTCTCTCTTTGTGATGACAGATTATCTGTTGTTGTTGCTGTTGTTGTTTAATATTGAAAAGGCAGAATTTATAGAGAAGCAGAAACAGAGATCTTCTGTCCACTAGTTCATTCCTCAAGTATCTGCAATGACTAGAGCTGAGCTGATCTGGAGCCAGGAGCCAGGAGCCAGGAGCCAGGAGCCAAGAGCTTCTTCTGGATCTCCCGCATGGATGCAGGGTTCTAAACCTTTGGACCGTTCTCTACTGCTTTCCCAGGCCACAAGCAGGGAGCTGGAAGGGGATTGGAGCTGCTGAGATATGAACTGATGACCATATGGGATCCTGCTGGATACAAGCCAAGGATTTTTGCCACAAGGATTTTTGACTGTACTGGGCCCTTCTGGTGTGTGGCTATAGTTTTGATCAGCCTTTCCTTGGTGGCTAATGAAGCAAACCATTTTATTAAGCACTTGTTCTCTTCCTTGGATATAGGTCTGTTCAGATGTTGTGCTATATTTAAGTTGCACTATTTGTCTTTTTTTATATTTTATTTTTTTATTCATTGATTACATTGTATTATGTGATACAGTTTCGTTGGAACTGGGAATCACCCCACCACTCCCCCAACCCTCCCCCCCATGTGGAATATTCCACCTTGTTGCAAATTCACTGATCAAGTACAGTTGAGATTCCCTCTTTGCAAGCATAAATTAAACATAGAGTCCAACATCTTATAGTCCAATCTAGTTCCTCAGCTTCCTGGGGAGACCCTGTCCGGTCCAAGGGCAGAACCATCAGATTATCAACCCGATCAAATAAAGGCTCCAACATACCCTCAGCAACAATTAACTTCGTTGTGTAACTAATAGTTATAGTATTGAGTAACCAGTATGTTAAAAACAATTGCAATTTCTTAACGATCTTCTGTGATCACCTCATTGTCAATTCAGTTTTAGTTTATAC
Organism: Ochotona princeps; assembly: GCF_030435755.1. Classification (NCBI taxonomy): domain Eukaryota; kingdom Metazoa; phylum Chordata; class Mammalia; order Lagomorpha; family Ochotonidae; genus Ochotona; species Ochotona princeps. The sequence goes on along the minus strand of NC_080855.1, from coordinate 35,585,654 downwards.
ACAACATATAACATAATATACATAAAATAACATGTTTTACATAACATCATATCCTCTTAAATTAACGCAAACATGTGGTATCTGACCTTTTAGGATTGGCTCATTTCCCTTAGCATTATGGCTTCCAGTTTGGCCCATTTGGCCACGAAGAACTATATTTTGTTGTTTTAATAGCTGAGTAGTATTCCATGGAGTAGATGAATCATTGCTTTCCTATCCAGTCTTCTGCTGATGGGTATTTTGGTTGTTTCCATGTTTTTGCAATAACTGATTGTGATGCTATGAGCATAGGGGTTCATGTTGGCTTCTCATAAAAAACGTGTTTCGGGTATATTCCTAGGAGTGCTATTGCTGGGTCATACGGTATGTTGATTTTGAGTTGTTTGAATGTTCTCCATACTGATTTCCATAGAGGCTGTCCCAACCTGCAGCCCCACCAGCAGTGGAGTAGGGTTCCCTTTTCACTGCAACCTCGCCAACAAGTGTTGTTGGTGCTATTATTCATGTGGGCCAGTCTTACTGGCGTTAGGTGGTACCTCATTGATGTTTTAATTTAGATTTCCCTTATTGCCAGGGAACTTGAGCATTTTTTCATATGTTTATTTGCCATTTGGGTTTGTTCTTTTGTGAAGTGTTTGCCCATTTCCCATGCCCATTTCTTGAGTGGCTTGTTTGTTTTGACATTTTGGTTGTATTGTAGTTCTTTGTATATTCTGGAAATTAGCCCTCTGTCACCTATGTGATCCGCGAAGATTGTCTCCCATTCTGTGGGTTGCTTTTTTACTTTGAAGATTGTTTCCTTTGCTGTACAGATGCTTCTTAGTTTCATGAGGTCCCATTTGTTTATTCTGATTTTGATTGCTAATGCTTTTGGTGTCCTTTTTAGGAAGTTGTGACCTACTCCTAGATCTTGTAGAGAATTTCCGACAGTTTCTTCCAAAAGTTTGAAGGTTTCTGGATGTAGGTTTAGATCTTTTATCCATTTGGATTTGATCTTAGTATATGGTGAGAGATGTGGGTCTATCTTTTTGTTTCTACAGGCTATCAACCAGTTGTCCCAACAGCATTTATTGAACAGACCTTCCCATTTGCCTCGGTTGTTGTTTGTCTTTTTGTCAAAGATTACTTGGCTGCATCTGTGTGGGTTCCCTTCTGGTGTTTCTATTCTGTTCCATTGATCTTCCCCTCTATTTTTTTTACCAGTACCAGGCTGTTTTGATAACCAATGCCCTATAGTATGTCCAGAGGTCCGGAACTGTGATTCCCCCTGCTAACTTCCTGTTGTTGAGATTGGTTTTACCTATTCTTGGTTTTTTGTGTTTCCAGATGAACCTTTGAATCATTGTTTCCAGATCTGTGAAGAATGTTTTGGGCAATTTGATTGGGATTGCGTTGAATGTATATATTGCTTTTGGCAGTATAGACATTTTAATGATATTGATTTTACCTATCCAGGAGCATGGGATGTTACTCCATCTTTCTAGATCTTGTTCAATTTCTTTTTTAAGTAGTTTGTAGTTTTCTTCAAATAGGTCTCCTACATTTTTGGTTAGGTTTATTCCCAGATACTTCATATTTTTCTCAGTTACTTTGAACGGTATATTTCCATCTTGGGGCTGTTTGCGTACACTATGGCTGTTGATTTTTGTTCATTAATTTTGTGCCCTGCCACTCTTCCAAACTCTCGTATAAGATCTAGCAGTCTCTGTATTTTGTCTCTTGCTTCTTCTATGTAGAGAATCATGTCATCTGCGTATAGTGAAAGCTTGATTTCTTCGATTCCCATTTGGATTCCTTTGATTTCTTTTTCTTGTTTCATGGCCTCAGTGAGTACCTCTTGGACTATGTTGAATAGCAGTGGAGAAAGCGGACATCCTTGTCTTGTTCCAGATTTCAGTGGGAAGGCTTCCAGTTTTTCTCCATTCAGTATGATGCTGGCATTGGGTTTTTCATATATTGCTTTGATTATGTTGTGGATTTTTCCATCTATGCCTACCTTGGTTAGGGTTTTAGCATGAAGTGGTGTTGGATTTTGTTGAAAGCTTTTTCTGCATCTATTGATACTATCATGTGGTTTTTGTTTTGCAATTTTTGGATGTGGTATATCACATTTATGGATTTCCGTATGTTGAACCACCTCTGCATTCCCTGGATGAATCCTACTTGTTCTGGATGAATAATCTGTCAAAAGATTTTTTGAATGCTATTGGCTAGGATTTTGTTGAGAATCTTAGTGTCAATGTTCATCAGAGAGATAGGTCTGTAGGTTTCCTTCTCAGCTGGGTGTTGTGGGCTGAGGAGCTGATTTACATTACTTTAGCTGAGCACCCAGGAATCAGGCCTAAGGCAGTAGCACCTGGCCTGTGCAGACTCATTGACGTCCTATTGTCCTGTTAATGGACTTGGGGGGAAGAGGAGATAATATGTAACAAAGAGGCTTAGGAGCAGACTGCTCCCAGCATTTCTACCACCAGCATGGTCTCCGTGTGTCAGTGCTTTTCGCTTGGACATTCGCCATGCCTACTATGCCGGCTCAGCGGAAGAATTCTAATCTGTCCAGGCATTTTTGCTACTGTGAGATTGGCTTTTTACACAATGTGAGCTTAGTGGTTAATGTCAATAATAATGTCTTACAAAAGGGCCTTCTATTATTCCTACTGTCTTGGTTGTCTCCATTGACCTTATGTTAATCAAGGGACCTGTAATTAGGGTTTCATTCTTTTCTTAATCTTTAGGTTCTCCTTTTCTTTGTGACACAAGATTAGGTTGTAGGGTAAGAATGGTAGCAGGAATTTCTATTGTTTTGGATAAAGCAGATGGCAGGGTTGTTCTTAGAAACACCCACTTGACCATGACATGGGAAGTCTGAGCCAGAGTTCAACTGATTCTGTATAAATAAAGCGGACGGCTTTATTGCCGTGTCCACTATCATCATGGAATCCAAGTGGTCCGTCTCTTTCTTTCTGCGCCTCATCCACGCACCCTTCCCGAGAACCGAAACCCAGGCTGGAGCTGGACTCCGGCAGTTGGGTCTCTGTCGGGTATTGGGATTAAGGTGATGTTGGCTTCATAGAATGAGTTTGGAAGAGTTGCCTCTTTTTCTATTGTATTGAAGAGTTTGTAGATGATTGGGGTCAGTTCTGTTTGGAATGTTTTGTAGAATTCTGCAGTGAAGCCTTCTGGGCCTGGGCTTTTCTTTGTTGGGAGATCTTTAATCACTGATTCAACCTCTGCTTCAGTTATGGGTTTGTTCAGGTCGTTTGTTGCCTCTGGGCTATGTTTTGGCAAGTTGTATAAGTCTAAGAACTTTTTCATTTCTTGGTGGTCTTCTGATTTGTTGGAGTATAGTGCTTGGTAGTAATTTCTGATTATGTTCTTAATGGTTGCCATGTCTGTTGTTATGTTGCCTTTTTCATCTTTGATGCTGTTAATTCTTGGTTTTTCTTGTTTTTTCTTTGTCAGTCGGGCCAGTGGGGTGTCTATTTTGTTTATCTTCTCAAAAAACCAGCTTTTTGATTCATTGATTTTGTGTATCATTTTTTTATTTCTATCTGATTAATTTCCTCCCTTGTTTTGATGATTTCTTGCTTCCTATTGTGTGTGGGGCTCTTCTGCTGTTGATTTTCCAATTCCTGGAGCTGTGTGTTTATTTCCTGTATTTTGCGCCTCTCTTGGGCCTTGACATGGGCTCCAATTGCAATCAATTTACCCCACAACATTGCTTTGGCCGTGTCCCATAAGATTTGGAATTTCGTATTGTGTCAGAGTTTTCATTGGTTTCCATAAATTTTTGGATCTCATCTTTAATTTCTTCTCTGATCCATTGTTCATTTAATAGCATATTGTTCAGCCTCCAAGAGTTTCTGTATTTCCTGGGACATTTTGAATCGCTGATTTCCAATTTCATTCCATGGTGGTCTGAGAGGGTACACGGTATGATTCCTATCTTTTTGAAGCTATTTAGATTTGCTTTGGGTCGTATTATGTGGTCTGTCCTGGAGAAGGTGCCATGTTCTGCTGAAAAAAATGTATAATCTGTGGCCTTAGGATAAAAAGTTCTATAAATGTCTACTAAGTCCACTTGTTCTATTGTTTGTATGAGCTCTGTTGTTTCTTTGTTGAGTTTTTGTTTTGTTGATCTATCTATTGATGTTAACGGAGTGTTAAGATCACCCACTATTATTGTGTGCATATCAATGTCTCCTCTTAAGTCTGTAAGTAATTGCTTCACGTAGCTAGGCGCATTGGAATTTGATGCATATATATTCACAATGGGGATTACTTCCTGATGTATCTGTCCCTTCACCAATATGTAATGTCCTTCCCTGTCTTTTTTGATGTCTGTCAGCTTAAAGTCTATATCATCTGAAATTAGAATAGCTACCCCAGCCTTTTTTTCTTGTCCATTCGCATGAAATATCTTTTTCCATCCCTTTACTTTCAGTTTCTTAGAGGTTTTTCTGGTTAGATGTGTCTCTTGTAGGCAACAGATTGTTGGGTTCTGTTTCATGATCCAGTCCGTTAATCTGTGTCTTTTGATTGGTGAGTTTAGGCCATTTGTGTTTACAGGTAATATTGAGAGAAATTGATTTTGGGCTGCCATGAGCGTAAGTGTGCAAGTGTGTATTTGCGACTATTAGAATCTCTGCCTGGTTGAATATCCTCTTATGGATTTTAATGGGGAGGTCTTCCCATTTGTCATCTTTGATTTTGGTTTTCATTTTTTCTCTCTGGGCTCAGCACCTTCCTGAGGAGGTTGTCTAGAGCTGGTTTAATGCTGGTGTATTCTAGTTTCTCTTTGTTGTTGAAATATTTAATTTCATTTACAAATACAAATGAAAGCTTTGCTGGGTACATTATTCTCAGTTGGCAGTTGTTTTGCTTCAGGATTTGAAAGGTTTTACCCCATTCTCTCTTCTTGCCTTTAGTGATTCTTCTGAGAGATCTGCTGTGATTCTGATTTGCCTTCCTCTGAAAGTAATCTTGTCCTTTTTTCTCACTTGTCTTAGAATTGTTTCCTTATATTCGCTGGAAGGCAGTTTGAGGACCACATGTCTGGGTGAGGATCGCTTTGGGTCGAATCTATTGGGGGTTCTCTGACCTTCCTGGATTTCTGCTCGATTTATATTTCCGGTATTCTGGAAGTTCTCCTGTAATATCTCATTGAGCACCCATTGCAAGTCTATCTCCCTTTCCCCTCCCTCTGGAAGGCTGCATTTCAAGTTTCAAGTTTTAAACCCTTGTTCTTTGAAGTTTCACATTTGTCTCCCTTTATAAGATGCACCATATACTTTTTGTTTTCCATGGTGAGAAGTCAAAATGCATCATTTCATGTGTAGTAACAGTTGAAACCTGCAAATAAACAAACTCTTTGTACCTCAATTATTGCCATCTGTTCCAAGATATTATCAAGCCATTTCTTTAGGAAAACAATCCTTATATTATGGCAAGCTCCAGGCCAAAGATTGGCACATAACAAAATGTTGGGGAACATTGTGAGCTCAATTGCATTATTGTATGCTTTTAGCTGAGTATCATTGACTTAAGCTGCTAAAGACACTTTTACCATCATCTGATTGATTAGTTTCAGGTGTTATACCAGTTACAAGAATCATTTCAAATTTGTAGAAAAGCACCACAAGCAGCCTCAGGAGAATTCCATGAAATAACAGAAAAGTGATTGAGTATCCATATAATAGGGTGAGGCAGCAATGAGGTGACCAGACACATTCTGCCTTGTTTTGCCACCAGCCAAAAACCCCTCATAGCCTTGCTAACCGAAGAGCAATGCTCATTACACACCCATGTCATCTGACACAACTGCATGACTTCCCACAAAGGTGGGAACCAGCACATTATCACTACTGCTTATCTCCTAGGGCTGCCATGAGGATTGATTAAGAAAGGTGTGAGATATTTTGTAAGCCATGCAGTGCTGTGGAGAGGCGCAAGAGTTGTCTATCAGGAGAGAGGCATTGCAGGAGGAGCTAGAACGTGTGCACTAATGATAAAGTCCTACTTGACTTCTGTTCAATAGCTTCAGAGCAGTGCAAGGAGGATAGAAAGGACATCCTATGCCTTCTCCCAGCCTTTGTGGGCTGTTTTCCATACCAGATTAAGGTATGGAAACCATCCATTAAATATGCCTCCTACTGACTAGAAAGTTGGATGGTATGTTTTTCTATCCCTTTAGTCCCAAAGAAGAAATACAGAGTTATCTTTTTAAAACTCTGGGTGTAGTCTATGCTACCTAAGGTGACATCTGCCACAACTTTGATGCCCAAAGTGGTAGAGATCCATGTGGACATTTGGCCTATTCTCTTGTGTTTTTACTTCACACCCATTCTTGGGGTACATAATCTTTCTGTAGATAGAGAACCAAAGTGAATGAAATCTAATTAATCTACTGCTGGGCTCTGAGTGCACAGAACACAGCCTGAATTAATGTAGCCCAAAGGCAACAACAGTTCCATCTGATCCACACTTCAGGAACTCTGTGGCAACAGAATCCTAGTGGATCACCCACCATGTCCAGTCTTGCTGTGGTAATAATCCAGGAAGATGTAATGTTCTCCACAGGGTCACTTAAGATGGTTATAGAGGATCTAGCAATATTACCTGATTCAACCAACCTGATGACACCCACTGTGCTAGACACTAGAGGTATAACAGAGACTAAGAACCAGGGCATGGCTTTGAGATGCTTGTGATGTGATGTGATAATGAAAGCACAGGTGGAGCTGATGGTGATGCTGAAAGGCAATGAAGACAGTGACACAAATGAGTGTATGGGTCTGGTGATACCTGGAGGAGAGAGTGCATGGTGTGTTAGAGAAGTTTGGTGAAGAATGATGCTACCAGTAGGGTTTCTGTGTGCTTTGGGATTTGAGGGAAAAGTAGCAGTGATCCTACTCCTATCTATTGGCAGAGGGTCATTCTAATCAGAGAAAGGTTCATGAGCAAGATGCCTTGGTGTAGGTTGTTTGTGTGAATTTCAGATTATTTAAATTTTGGCAGCTGTAGAGACAGTGATAGTTTGAGGAGATTTGCTACCATAGTTTCACATGTGTTTCTGATGTAACTAGAAAATCAATAACATTTCTTATTTTTTTCAAATTGATTTCACACAGAATATGAGCCTAAGAGATAACCAAGGGGTGTCTAAGATTCTTTGCCAACTACCAAATTGGAGTGAGCCCAGATGGCAAGCAGGGTGAAAGTAAATTTTCTACTCTTGCAGTTCCAGCCACACCTATTTCCTCAGTACATAAATATTCCAGTCACCTTGATTAGATCACAGCTTACAGGGCAGAGTAGCTGTGCACGCACAGCCCAGAAAAGAGCAGCACACACAGCTGCAGAGAACATTCAGAGGAGAGAGCTGCAGCAGCGAGTGGCAATGGACCTGATGCTAGACTTTTCCTTAGAAACCTGGGTTCTGGTGGCTACAAGCCTGGTGCTCCTGTATCTGTGAGTAGCTGTCCATCTGATTTCTCCTGTAGTCTTGGATCTGGAATGGTAATGAGGCTTGCATTGCATTTGTCTATTTTGATGATAAGAGAGGAAGTTGTCCAAAAGCTGAGTGACAGCAATAGGAAGGTAATTCCTGATTTATGTGAGACAGATAATGTGTCCAGTTTCACATTTCTGTATGTTGGAATGCTTAATGGCGTCTGTTTCTGAGAAAAGATGCTGATTGACTCTCAGTTCGACCCATGCTATCTACTTATAATTCGATTGAGATAGGTTATAAAAACATGGTTGCGAAGTGCAATGAGATCCTCAGCCAGGGCCTACACTCCAGAGATTCTGAGGAAAGAAGAGGTTTACTTGCACTGATTTGCAGTAGCTTTGCCTTCTGAGTCTGCATCAGTGCTGGAGGAGTGTGGAAAGTCATTCCCTTGTGCTTGGTTGGCTTTTTTGCTTCTCCCTTCCACTGCACAGGCATCCTAGGTACCGAGCAGTCTAGTGCCTCAGGCTTCAGTGGAGATTCAGAATCTGTTCTTCTGCTCCCCAGTGCTCCCACCCCAGAACTCCGCTTCTCTCAGCTCTCTCCTATGAATTCAGTCCTCAGCCTTGCACTAGGTGAATGGTGATTTTCAGAGAAGGGCATACATGCCAGTAACCCCACAGATTTCTTTCCCTTTTTCTCATAGTTTCTATGAAATTGGCATTTAGTATAGACATTTATTTTCCCTCTGATATTCCTCTTTAAATAAGCCTCAAGAAACCAGAACACCACCAAATCAAATTTATATTTTCTCTTTCATTTTTTTGTTTTTCTTTTAAAATTGTGCATTACTGAGAGGGACCCATGTCCATTTATTAGAGTTCTGCTTAGGGTGAGAGATTGAGGTATGGAGGAATGTGTGCATGACATATGCTTCAATTTTGTTTGTTTTGTCCTGAGTCTGCAGTGGAGTGAGCAGCAGGTTTTATTCCTTGATGTCAGACTACCTGAGATGTTAGGAATGGGGATCAGTCTTTTGATGATGCCTTAGAGAACCACGTTTGAGAAGAATGTCTCAAGGAAGTTATTTCTGTAGTTTTGATACTTTTGAGAAATTGTTGCTTTCTTTACTCCAGTGGAAATTCTGTCCAAGGTCTGATGATTAACAAGGTCCACCTATTGCATACAGAAACCTAGGAACATGTTGCAATGCTTGGCCAGAATTGTCCAACACGTTCTGTTTGCCATGCTCAGATGAGTCATTTGATATCCACTACTGGCCTAGAGCAACTTACTGTCATGACACAGGCATGCATCTGGACATGCTGTCAACCATACAGGCATCAACAACTGAAGCAGCCCAGTCCCAACACATGTTCCCCAAAGCTGCACCACATATCCTGTGATTTTCCTTGAGGCCTGCTTCTGAATCTAGTAGTTTCTTTGGGTTCTCTAAGAAACCTCACTTGGAGTAACTCATTCTTGATTCTTGACTTTCAGTGAAGGTCAGGTGTGTTATGTCACTTATTGCAACCAACACATGAACCAGTGCATGCAACTGCTTGATCAGTTCCCCCGAAGACCCCAACAAGGACAGCTCTTAGCCCTGGTTTTTGCCATCTTCTGCTGCAGCCTAGCCCTGCTCAGTCCACATTATATCTGTTTCTCATGAACACCTGTGGGTGCTGTGGCTTAGCTCAGCCTGCCTCACTTAAAGACCCAGCCCTGACATGCTGCCAAGTGTCATCACTGTCTTGTCCAGCCTGGCCCACTTTCAGCCCTGGTTCTTGTGTTCACCAGCAATAGATACAGCCTAGCAGGTGAGTGGCCATAATTCATAAGCAAGGGATGTTCACAGCACCGAATCATATGCCATCCAGAAGGTTTTGCAGTTCAGCCTAACACAACTCATAAACAGTACAGGCACATGTTAGCTTGTGTAGCAGTCCAACTCTGCCCAGCCCAATTCCAGATGAGTTCACCCACAGTCCCAGTTCTCATACACTCCAACAGAGGCAGCAGGTAAGCAAGGGAGGCCCTGAATTTCTCCACTGGACTTGCTCCCAGCCTTCAGAATTTTGTGTGCCATCAGGTGCTGTAGTGCAGTCTAAAATTGCCTTCCTCAAATTTCAGCATTCACCAGCAAGTGCTGCAACCTGGCTCAGCCTGCCGATCCCCAACCCAAGATCCCACTGACAGTGGAACAACCTAGCCCACACACAGCCTTCACATGGGCTGGCAGGCATTGCAGTCCAACCCAACTTGGCTTGCACCCTGTCTTGCCTTTCAATTGTGCCAGTGTGTGCTATAAACTAACACTGCCTGGACCACCCACTGTCCCGGCTCACATGTATGCCAATCTGTGCTTCAGCCCATCCTGGTCTAGCCTGTTTACAACACCAGCTCTTGTGCTCACCAGCAGGATCTGTGCCCAGCATGGATGTTTCCCATGTTACCCTGCCAGGCATGCTCCTAGCAATAGTTCGTTCATATATTGGCAGGTGTTGCTACCCAGACTGGCATGGTTAGACTCAGTCCTGGCTCTCACTAGTGGGTACTTTGGCCTAACCCAACTGGCCTGAATTTTTTCTGGTTCATAGCAATGGGTACTACAACCTAACGCAGCCTGGTCCACTCCCAAACCAAGCTCTCTTGTGACGCAGCAGGTGCTGTAGCCTAGCTCTGCCTGTCCCATACCCATTCTGTCTCTCCTGAGTACCAGTGACTGATGGAGTGCAGCCCAGTTCAGCCTGTCCAAACCCAATCAGTACATGTTGATGGATGATGGGGCCTTGCCCAGCATGGTCCACCCACAGCCCTGATTGTCATATTTACCACTGAGAGTTACAATCCAGATGAGAAGTCCTGAGAGTTACCCTACTATTCCTGGGTGTTCTGTGTTAGCGAAGATTGTGGGTGTTTCAATTCAACCAGTCATGGCCTCTCCATAGTCTCAGCTCCCACTGGCAGGTGTTGTAGCCAGCCCAGCTGGATGACCCATACTCTGTACTGGCTCCTGTGTGTTGCAGCAGGATCTGTGGCCTGGCCCAGCCTGACCTCTCCCCAGACATTGGCAGACACAAATGCTGACAAATGCTGCAGACTTACCTGACCTGGCCTGCCCTGAACCCTGACACTTGTGCTCCCAAGTGGAATCTGCAGTTGAAAAGAAACATTCCCTAACTTCCACTCCCAGACCAGCTCCCAGCTCCAGATTTTATGTGTACCCTACTTGCCATCATCTGCTCTTAGTGCTGGTCCTTGCATGTACTGGTAAGTGATGCAGAATGGCATTTTATAGCATCTCCCAGTCCCAGCTCCCACAAGAGTCATTTAGATTCCTTTCAGGTGAGTTATGTGGTCCAGCCTGGCTTGGCCCTTCACTGCCCCCAAGCTGCAGATGCTGTAGTCCCACAGAGGTGAGCCCATATGTTCCCTAAAGAATCTAGTCCCAGATCTGATTTCCTTACATTCTATTGTGTTCTGTAGTTGAGCCAGATGCGTAGCAACTCCTTCTGCACTACAAGCAGATGGGCACGGTGACCTAGCCTAGCCAGTCATATTCCCCAGCCACAGCTTTTGGGAGTGCCAGCAGGTGGTGGACAAAGCCATTTAACCCAGCCTGAATCTCTCATGTGTCAGTGCCTTGGCCTTATGCAGAAGTGCCCTACTGTTTTCCCCATTCCTAAACCACTGTATTGGTTCCCTCACCTACCTGCAAGTTCAGTGGTCTGGAGGGTGGAAGACCCCAGAAGTCATTCCTTCCTTGTCAAAATGCACTCAGCAGTTCCTCTTTCCCAAACCAACCACAATGCTGCCTGCCATACAGAGACCAGAGTGATGTATGCCTGCTGGGAATCCTCTGTATTCTTCACTAATCATGAGAAAAAGTCAGAAATTTTCCTGGCCTGCCAGTATAGGTAACACAGATTTGGCATTAGCCAGGCCCAAATCTCTGCAAGCCACTTGTATTTTTTTTCCTCAGCAGTGCAACACTTGCCCAGGTACAAGGCAACCTATGCAGGAGCATGGACTTGGGATCCATTTTCAAGTGTTCCCCTACCTAATCAGTTCTCACACAAGAGCATGAACCAAAACCGTCTAGGACATCCAAGAGAGGAATTGGATTTTATGGTAAGATTCCTTGTCTCACAGAGCAGTTGAGAAACAGGGTTCATTTGGATTGAGTATGGGAGAGGCATCATTCATGTCACATTTGACCTCTACTTCTTTTATACATCTGTGGGGATTCGTGAATCTTACTGAATCAAAAATAAAAGCTGCAAATCTTGACACTTGAAATAAGGTTTAGGAATTCTTGTGGTAAATACTTAACTTTCTGATGATATTAGAGTTTCACTTTGTTTACATAGTGTTATTGTTTTTGTGTGTTTGTTTTGTTGTGGTTTTTTTTTTTTTTTGACAATAGGAAGCCAACGATTCCCCAACCTACACTATACTTTTATGTTGTCTAGTGTAAACCTACTATTCCTTTTTTAAGATTTATTTTTATTTATAAGGCAGAGTCAACAGTTTTAAGGAGGTACAGGGTTTCCTAGCACCTGCTTTTTCATTCCCAAATGGTCATAGTGACTGAAAGTGAGCTGTTTTGAAGCCTGGATCCTGGAGCTTCTTGTAGGTCTCCCATGCTGATGCAGGTTGCAAGAACTTGAAAATCCTTCACTTTTTCTTTATTATTTTTTTTTAAAGATTGGTTCATTTTATTACAGCCAGATATACAGAGAGGAGGAGAGACAGTGAGGAAGATCTTCCATCCGATGTTTCACTCCCCAAGTGAGCCGCAATGGGCCGATGCGCGCCGATCCAAAGCCGGGAACCTGGAACCTCTTCCGGGTCTCCCACGTGGGTGCAGTGTCCCAATGCATTGGGCCATCCTCAACTGCTTTCCCAGGCCACAAGCAGGGAGCTGGATGGGAAGTGGAGCTGCCGGGATTAGAACCGGCACCCATATGGGATCCAGGGGCTTTCAAGGCTAGGACTTTAGCCACTAGGCCATGCCACCGGGCCCAATCCTTCACTTTTTCAAGTCAAATACAGAAAGGTGGATATGAACTAGTGAACCTTTACATGAACTGCTCCCATATGGGATGCCTGCTCCAGAGGCTCATGACTAAACTTCTACTCAACTGTGCTGTCTCCTGAACTTATGAATAACATAGTGTCTCCCTACAGAGCTGGTGACAGAATAAATTATTTTCTCAATTTCATTTGAGAGGTTATGTGACAGACGGAAAGATTAGAGATTATATGCATATATTATATACATTTTATGTATAATAAAAAGGTTTATTACACATGAATAATGAAAGATTACAGAGAGAGTGAATTCAAAGAGAAAAAGATTTTTCATCTGTTTGTTGATTCAACAAGTAGCCTCAACAGCTGGTCTGACGCCAGAAGCCAGAACTTTTTTGAGTGTTCTATTTGAGTTGCAGGGGCCCAAGCACTTGGATGACTTTGCTTTACTTTACCAAACCATTATATGGAACTGGACTGGAAGTGGAGAAGCCAAGACTTGAACTAATGTTTTAATAGGATGCTGGCACTGGAACATAGTAGAAAAAAATAATTTCTTTGCTATTGTGGCAATAATAAAGCATGCAATGGAGTGGGAATAAGCAAAGCCCTTCAGCCCTGCAGAATTTGGCACCTGGTGTGTTACTTTCAATATTTGTCCTACTGGAGGGATCGCAATGCCCTATTGTAATAGCTTGGGGTGTCTGGCAATCAAATGCATGAGTGTTCATGCAATTTTTCAGTTTTATGAAATCCCATAAGAGCTACTGAGTTGACAATTTTGGTACCCTATCCTGCCCTAAAGACTAATATCTCAACAGGCTATTAGATCATAATTCACATCATATAAAACATGTCATATGTATTCCATAATGTATGCACCTGTTACTGTGAAGAAGAGTGGAAGACTTGTTGCTAATAGAGTGGCTGTATACGTGAAATCATTTGTAAAAAGTTTATACTTTAGTAACGCTTTCTAAATTTCCCACCATGTGGCCATCCATGTGGATTTTGCAGCTTCAGCCTTAAAGTGGTTTCCACTTCTGCTTCTCTTCCTCTGGTCTGCTATCTCAGTGTCACTGTAGTGAGCATTAACAAGGATCCAGGACCTCAAATATTGGAGTCTATATATGACAGTAAAACCAGGTTACAGGTATGTATGGCCTGACGTGCATTGGCCTCCATGGTTTTGGTTCAGAAATGGTTGAAAGGCAGAAGAAAGAAAATTGGTGCTTTGTGACTGAACATCTTGAAAAGAGTGAATGTGCCTGGTGTCGTGTTTATAAGGTGAGTATCAGCAGTTGTAATTGTGGTTTTCATGAGAGAAGGCATGGCTTGGGTATGAATCCTTGAGTGTTAGTTAAGGGAAGATATGCATACTCACATATTCCCAAGTTCAGATCAGCTAGATTGTGTTAAGAAAATATTTACATTGGCCCTGGCATGATAGCGTAGAGTTTAAGGTCCTCACCTTGAATGCACCGGGATCCCATATGGGCACCAGCTCTAATCCCAGCAGCTTCACTTCCCATCCAGCTCCCTGCTTGTGGCCTGGTAAAGCAGTCGAGAATGGCCCAAAGCCATGGAACTCTGCATCCACATGGGAGACCTGGAGGAGTTTCCTGTCTCCTGGCTTCAGATCTGCACAACACTGGCTGTTGTGGTCAATTGGGGAGTGAAGCATTGGAAGACCTTCCTCACTGTCTCTCCTCCTCTCTGCATATCTGTCTTTCCAATAAAATAAATAAATCTTCTTTTTACTTTTTTTATTTTAAAAATTAATTACATTGCATTATGTGACACAGTTTCATTGGCTCTGGGATTCCCCTGTGCCCGTGCTCTCCCCCCATGGTGGATTCCTCCACCTTGTTGCAGTATTGTAGTTCAAATTCAGTCAAGATTCTTTCATTGCAAGCATATACCAAGCATAGAGTCCGGCATCTCATTGTCCAGATAAATTCATCGGTTTCTTGGGGAGACCATCTCTGGTCTGAAGGTAGAGCTAGCAGAATATCATCCTGATCAATTAAAAGCCCAAACACAACATCAACAATGATTTATAACACTATGGAATTAATTGACATGGTATTGAGTAACCAATATGTTAAAAAATGCAAGTTCTTAACCACATGCTGTGACTGCTTCATTGACATTTCAATTTTAGTTTGTATACAACCAGCTTCTATACACCTTTAAATGGCAACAAGGTGCTATTCAGCTGTCTTGTGTCTATTTTCACTTTATTATTTAGTAGTTTATAGTGTTGAAGCATAATTTTGTTGAACCTGGCAGCTTTTAGGGTTATAAAACTGACTTATAAGTCTAACAAGGCATATGTCAAAAGTTTAGGTGCAGTAGAGTTTTAGGAGGGGTGTGCAGAGAAATCTTCAATACCCTAGTGAGGAGTAACTAATCATTTGTGTCCTACCTAGTAAGGTATATGTAAATCAATGCAATAAATAAATATTAAAAAAGAATAGAAAAGAAAATACTTACATTGCTGAAAATTGCTCATATTTTTGATGCCCAATGAAACCTGCAAACACAACTTTAATTTTGTTGAAATGGGGATACCAATAATTCATTTTGAGTAGTTTTCTCCCTGTTCGTATCTTACATATAGGGCAGTACCCCCAAACATGAATTCAAACAAAAATCTATATATTAAATATGTAATATCTATTATTTATATAAAATTAAAAAAATATATATATATATATGGTGTGAAGGCAGATTTAAGAAGCGCCATGCCCTAAATAGGATATGGGTTATAGAAACAGAATGTAAAGCCTAAAATTGAAAGCAACCTGCAAGAGTAATGATATCACAGACTCTTAGTGACTCCCATCTTTGTTGGAGGCAGTTATGCAACAACTTGTACTCAGAGCAAAGAAAAATTATTTTCCCCAGTTTGGACCCAGAACAGGAATCTTCACTGTGTTTGAGTGAATGACATAACTTGCGGGCATTCCAGCCTGAACCTCTCAGTATCATTGTCATTTGGGGGAGATTTTCAGGGACTCAGTCCAGGATTGGGGCTTTGAAGACTTCAGAGTCTTTATCAAGTCATTACGACTTCTTGGTGGAGTTGTTGTAATTAGGAAGTAGATAACGAGATCTGCTGTTAATCATTTGGCTATGTGTTACCTCCCTAGCTTGTCTATTCTGGTATCTGAGCAGATGTCAACTACAAAAAAAGCTATCACACCTGTGACGTGATTCCTCCTTGACTTTACAGATATGGCACCTCTACACATGGCCTTTTTAAGAAGCTGGGAATTCCTGGGCCAACACCTCTACCTTTCCTGGGGACGCTCATGGGTTACCGCAAGGTGAGTGTCATTTGAACTGTTGTTTTTCTTCACATATTTGCATAGACTGTTGTGGTTTATGAAATGAAGTTCTCCACAGGGGACATGCTATTTTTTTTTGACAATCTTTACATAATTAGGGTAAAAACCTTCAAAACCTACAAGAAGATGAGTAAGACAATTAGCTCCGTATTGTTTCCTTCATACATCTGATGTAAAAGGGAATTTTAAGGCAGAAGCCCCACCCAGTCTCCCTCTCACCCCAGGTCCCTGATGTGGGGCATGCTCCGAGGATCTTTCTCAAGTGGTTTTGATAGTTCAACAGTTATGAATTGCTGCCAATCTCGCCACTCCAAGCATGATGAAGTCGTTGAAGAATCCACTGATTGACTTGGTCCATTTGGAGTCTCCATTTGCCCAGTTTTTCGCTGCAAACTCATAGCTGAGGTGGTTAACTTATTCTGTCCTCAATCTTTTCATGGTTAGGGTTCTGAGTCCAGCAGTTCAAGTGGAGGGATCCCCAAAGAAACTTTGCCTGAGTTGTTCCCAGACCAGATTCCTGTATGTACTAGCAAGTCCAGGGCCAGGCACAGTCCATTTCCACAATCAGCTGGTGGTTGCAACTGCTGGGTTGGTTCCGTTTTCAGCCCTGTCTTCCACTGAAACCAATGGGTGCTGCAGTCCAGCCTGGTTCTGCCCAGCACTACTCGGCCCTCTCACACAGACCAGTGTGGCCTGAAGCCTAGTCAGAGCGACCCACAATAAATCCCAAAAGGCCCACCCCCTACCCTGGCTTGCCAGTATGTGTAGCAGACCAGTCCAGAATGTCCCACATCCCATTCGGCAATTGTACATGTCAATGGATTTTGCAGCTTAGTTCCATTTAACCAGCTCAAATATCCAGCCCTCACGGATGTTGTTGGCTGTCTCTGTCTAGCCACCTGTTCCTGTTCTGGTTTGTGTGCCTTTCCGTGGGGGTGGTAACCCAAGAGGGAGGAGCCCTCTATTTCCCTCCCAGGCCACTCACACTCCCGGATTATGTACTCTCCAGGTGGTTCTGTGGCTTAACTTGACAGAATTAGCCCTCAGTGTCAGCTACTGCTGTGGCTAAGTCCAAACAACCCTCACCCACTCTAATTGCAGATTACACCAGTAGGATCAATCAGCCAGCCTGGTTTTTCCCTGATCCAGTCCACATGAGACCCACAAGTGTTGTAGCCTAGCCTAGTCTGGTCTGCCCCCATCCCACCTCACGCTCTCCAGTGGGAGTAGCTGTCCAACAAGGGAACCACCCCTTATTCCCCTGCCGGCTCTTCCCCCTCCCTTCTTGGTTGTCACATGTGCTGTTGGGCGCTGTGGTCACATCTGGCACAGGCAACCTCACCTTGGCTTTCTGTGTTGTGTACTGCTTTTGTTGCAACCAAACCTGGCTTGACGCACACTGTTCTGGCATCTGGATTAGCCAGTGGATGACGCGAATTGATTCAGCCTGATCTGCACCCAACCCTTGCCAAATGTATGCCAGTGGGATAATTTCCATAGCCTGTTCTGGGCTGCTTCCTTTCATGCGTCTTGTGTTACCTGCAGGGTCTGTGTCCCGCCAGAGGAGTTACCCAGGCTCCTCCATCAGAACCCCTCAGAATGTCAGCTTTAGTGCACACCAGTGGGTCCACGAGCCAGCACCATTCAGTTCACCTCCTGTCCTAGTAGGAATAGTGGCTTTTCCTGACTGGCCCTCAACCCAATCTGGCTCTTACTGTTGGATGATTCAGCCCAGCCATGGATCACCCATACAGCTCCTACATGGCTCAGTAGTGGCTGAGACCCAGCCTAGTCCATCCCACATCTACCCTGGTCCTCCAGAACACCCGAAGGTGTTGCAGTCTGGCCTGGCCCATTGCGTCTAGTCCACACTTGTGCCAATGAGGACTGCAACTGTATCCTGACCAGAACACAGCCTCTCTTCCAGTCCATGTGCCCCTTGGTGGGCACCTCAACCCAGCTAGGGTGTTGCCTTAGCTCCCCAACTGGTCCTGTTCCCAGCCATAGATGGTTGCTCTGACTCAGCTTGGTGCTGCCCCTCACCTGTCCCAACCCTTGCCTTAGACACTGTGGCTTAATGTCAGTGGCTCACGTAGACCAGTAGGTGGAAGAACCTAGCTCGGTATGTCTGTGCTCCATCCTGGTTTCTGACTTTACATATGGGCAAAGGTTTGCTCAGTTTTGCCCAGTATGCCCATTCCATTGCCATTTCATACATTGACCAGTTGTTGGAGTGACTTTGCCCGGCTTGTCCGACCTCCAAATATGAACCACGAGTTCACCAGTTGAACTATGACCCACCGGGGGAGTTTCCCAAGTTCCTCCACTACATCCCCTCCCAGACCTAGTTCTCATACATGCTATTGGGTTTTAGGCCAGTGCCCGGCATAGTCTGGCCTTCCTTTTGGCCTTGCATGAGCTGGTGAACATTGCAGCCCAGCCCACCCCACACCCTATTCAGAATGCACATTCGGGTTCCACTGCCTTGACCAGTCCAGACTGTTGTCAGTTCTTTAATCTGTGATTGATGACAGGCTCCTTGGTCACACCTAGTTTAGTCCATCACCACTCCATCTCTTGAACTAACCCATGGGGTTAGAATTTACATATGGTTTTGTCCACACCTCCCCCACAGAATCTTCCCCCTGATATGGTTCTCAAGCGTGTTTGTTAATGTCATGGCCCTGTCTAATGTGACCAATCTCCACTGGGTCTGTTCTGTTTCCAGCCCTGTCATATACTTGAACCAATGGGTATTGTGTTCCAACTCGATCCTGCCCACTTCTTACTCCATCCTGATGCAAACCAGTGGGAGCTACAGCCTAGTTGGGCGTCTCCCTATAGCCCCCCACCAGGCCTGCTCCGTTCCCTAGTTCCCATGCATGCCAGTATGTACCACAGGCTTGTTCAGTCTGCCCCACATCCCATTAAGCTCTGGTACTTGTCAATGGACATTGAAGCCTGGTTCAACTCAACTAACCTACTATCCAGCCCACACACATACTGGCAGGTGCCTTTCTGTCTAGCCACCCCTGCCCCTGTCCTGGTTTTCATGCTCTTCAGTGGGAGTAGCTAACCATGAAGGAGGTGCCCACTATCTGTCTACTAGGCCACTCCAACTTCTGGATTATGCACTCTCCAGGTGGTTCTAACATTTAACTTAACAGAATTGGCGCTCGGTGCCAGCCTCTGCCATCTCATGTGGCAAAGCCCAACCAACCCTCACACACTCTAATTTCCTGATTTCTATTCTTTTCTGTGAGTTGAAGATTGCTTGACCCTACCCAGTCCACCCCCTTCTGGTTGCATCTCGGTCCACCCACATCCTATTTTAGGATGCACCTTCGGGTGGTGCTGCCTTGACCTGCCAGATTGCCATCAATTTCTTTACCCATAAGTGATGGCAGGTGCCATGGTCACTCCTAGCTTAGCCCATCGCCACCCCAGCTCACGAGCTAGCCTGTGGGACTTGTATTTCCATAGGATTGGGCCCACCATTCCCCCATAGAGTTTACCCCTCGACTAAATTCTCTCACTCACTAGTTGGTGTCTTGACCCTGCCAAATGTGACCAGTCCACTATTCCACCACCCAGTCAAGTAATTGTACCTAGCCCTGCCAGACAGGCCCCCATCCACAGCTTTGGTGTGGACTGGTGTGTGGCATTCAGTGATGCTTTATGCTAACAACCCATCTCAGGATTCCTAATTTGGCTGGTGAATCAGTCTGGCCCAAATAGATCTTTTGCATATTCCCCTTGAAATCATCAGGTCTCAGTCCCACTATTGCCCTGAAGTTTCCTGACCATGTTATTGGTAATCACGAAGAATTCGTGTCTCACCTATACTAAAGCTGGCCTTACTCATGGGTGTCCCTAAGCAGCTATTTCATATTGTAAGAACCGCAGAGCTTGCCACTGGGCCACCAGCAGGCAGAGCCTGGCACCAGTTGATGCACTGGCCCCCCAAATCCAAGGACTCAGTCACTGCCTTTCGGTAATGGCCTTGGCCTGAGTCCCCAGCATAGGATCCCGCCCGGCAGGAGCATCCCGCCACAGCCACCACACTGTGGGGAATTGTAAGCTGCCTCCAGCCCCAAGATCCAGAATCCTGGAATCCTGACAAGTTTTAGTTTACTAACGTTCTGACATATGTTTGGATCGCGTCCAGGTAATGGAGAAGTTTAGTCTGGGCTGAAAATCCTATTTGCCTCAGTAAAAGAGGGCATTTTGGAGTCTGGTATGGTGGCCATGCAGCTAAAGTGCTTACCTCGAATGCTCCAGGTTCCCATACGGGCTCTGGTTCTAATCCCGGCTGCTCTGTTTCCAATCTAACTGTGTTTGTGGCCTGGGAAAGCAGTTGAGCATGGCCCAAAGCTTTGGGACCCTGCACCCACATGGGAGACCTAGAAGATCTTGTGGATCATGGTTTTGGTTCAGCAACGATCTGGCCATTGTGGTCACTTGGGGAGTGAATCATCAGACACAAGATTTTCATCTCTGTCTATCTTCCTATCTATCTTTCTATCTATCTATCTGTTTGACTTTGTATTAAAAATAAATACATAATTAAATAGGGAATGTTTGTGTTTCATCAACACTCGATGTTCAGCTGTGACTTGATATTTACACTGTGTGAGCATTATGAAGAGAACTTTCAGTTTTCTTTGGCACTTTCTCAGGAACATAAAGCAGAGCTTGGTATTTGGACAATGCAGCATGTGGACACCATGTTGACGCATGAAGCTGTATGCTCAAGATTCCAGTTTTCCTGACTGCAGCAGAGGTCATAATAATGTTTGGTCTCTTCTCCATGCATAGCTTTGAAACTTTAGTTTATTAGGCACATAGCTATTTACAACCAGAATATTGAACGTATTTTATGTGTTTATTTGTTAACAAGTAGTTCGGGGAGAGGAGATTCAGCTTTGATGTGCTGTGTACTCTGCAAATGCCTTCAATATCCATGACTACACTGGTTCAGAATCTCAGAAGTTCAACTGAATCCAGGTCTTCTGAGTAGAATGGAGGTACCCTGTTAGTTGAGCCATCCCTCATTCAGCCTAGGATGTGTAACAGTGGAAATTTAAAGTGAGGAGGCAGGCCCAGATATGTGACACAGATACTCAAATATAAGAGAAGTGACTTAGCTACTATGCTGGAACGCACGTCCATATGCAATTATTATAAGATCCTGGGTCGGGGCACAACTAAGTAGCCTAGCAGTTAAAGACCTTGCCTTGTAGCACAGGAATCCCATATGGGCACTAGTTCTAATATCGGTGGCCCTGCTTCCCTTCAACTCCCTGCTTGTGGCCTGCAAAAGCAGTAGAAGATGGTCCAAATCTTTGGGACCCTGCACCTTTGCAGGAGACCCAGAAGAGGATCCTGGCTCCTGGCTTCGCACTGGCTCAGCTTAGGCCAATGCAATCATTTGGGGAGTCAATCACTGGATGGAAGTTCTTCCTCTGTGTATATATGATTTTGTAATAAGAACAAATATATCTTTAAAAAATAGTATGCTGGGTTCTGTGTGTAAAGGTGATATTTGCTCCTCTTGCCCATACTGTGATCCAAAACTGGAAGGTGAATTCACATGCATTCTTTCACCAATGCATTTTCTTACTCAAAAAACATACCCAAGAGTGACCTACATTTTTGACAACAAAAGAGATTAACTGATGTCTTTAGCTTCTTAATTCTGTCAGAAGTCTAGAAATTTCATGAGATCTAGAGAAGTGAGTGGATGGATCCCTGTGAACCTCACAGCTTTCCTCAAGTCTCAGTTTCCTCAAGTGCTTATGGAGGAAAATAATTGCTGGCTTAGGAGATTTATGGAGATCACAAAGGCCCAGGAAAATTCTTCACAGTGACAAGGGTTGTGTCATATCTGTAGACAAGGCTAAGCCACCGGGTTTCCACAATATTTAGGGAAACTCCAAATTGCCTTTGAATTCTGCACTTCAAATGTCTTCTCTCTTTTTCTCCCAGGTACCTGCAAATTTTGAGATTCTGGATAATTAAAGTATAATAGTATTAAGCTAGTTGTAATTGCATTTTGTTCAGTTTACTTCAAATGGATATCAAGTTTACTCTGTTTACAATAATAATCACATATCCTTTCATTTCCCTTCACAGGGTGTGTGGGATTTGGACATGAAATGTTTTAAAAAATACGGAAATACGTGGGGGTGAGTATTTGGAAAGCTTCCTCATTCTGGTGAGGTACTCACTGTATAAGGGACAACATTAGTTCAGAGCCTTTTGATATAAACTTATCCAGGGTAAAGTTGTAAAGGCTTGTTCTACCAAAGACTGCATATACCCCAGGTGTCAGTGTCTGAATTTGGAGTAAATGTTGTAGGTCATCAACGTTTTCAGCTGTTGTTGACCAAGGGACCCCAATCTGAACAGAGCATGGTTGCTTTATATTTTGGTTGCTTTTGGATCAATAATTGAGTATAATACATTTTTCCATTACATTCTAATATGCGTTTGTGTCTGCGTGATAGCATATCTTCTGTCTGTTGATTCCTTTTATTTATTTTTTGAAGGTTATTTTATTTTTTTATTATATTTTCGACAATCTTTACATAGTTAATTATGGTAAAAAGGTTCAAGGGCTACAGGGAAGTGGGTAAGACTATTATTTCCATATTGTTTCCTTCATGTATCGGAGGTAAAGGGGGTTATTGAAGGAGAGGCCCCACCCAGTTTCCCACCCACACCAAGTCCCGGTTGTGGGGCATGCTCTAAGATACTCACTTAAGTCGTTTTGGTAGTTCACCAGTCATGAATTGCTGCCAGTCTCGCCACGCCAAGCACTATGAGGTCGTTGAACAATCTACTGTTTGATACAGTCCAACATAGAGACTCCATTTGTCCAGTATTTCGCTGCCAACATATAGCTGAGGTGGTTGATTGGCTTGTTCTTTCTTCTTTCTTTTCTTGGTTAGGGTTCTGAGTCTGCCATTTCAATTGGGGAGATCTCCAAAGAAACTTTGTCTGAGGTGTTCCCAGACTAGATTCTTGTTTGTTCTAGCAAGCATAGGGCCCGGCACAGTCCATCACCACCAATCAGCTGGTGGTTGTAGTTGTTGGGTTGGGTCTGTTTTCAGTCCCAACTTGCACTGGAACCAATGTTGCAGTCCAGCCTGGTTCTGCCCAGCACATGCTCGGCTCTCACATAGACCAGTGGGAGCTGCAGCCTAGTTGGAGCGACCCACAATAACCCCCACCAGGCCCGCCCCCTACCCTGGTTTGCAAGTATGTGTAGCAGACTAGTCCAGTCTGTCCCACATCCCATTTGGCTCTCGTACATGTCAATGGATATTGAAGCTTAGTTCCATCAAACCAGCTCAACTATCCAGCCCTCACGGATGTTGTTGAGTGCCTCTCTGTCTAGCCACCTCAGGCCCCGTCCTAGTTTTCATGCCCTCCCACGGGAGGGGCAACCCAAGAGGGGGAACCCACTATTTCCCTCCCCATTCTCTCTCAGTCCCAGTTTATACACTCTCCAGGTGGTTCTGTGGTTAGACTTGACAGAATTAGTCCCCAGTGCCAGCTTCTGCCAACTGATGCTGCAGCTAATCCCAAACAACCCTCACCCACTATAATTTATGCTTGCACCAGCAGGAATAATCAGCCCAGCCAGGCTTTTCCCTGATCTGGTCCACATGCAGCACACAGGTGTTGCAGCCCTGCTTAGTCTGGTCTGTCCCCATCCCAGCCGACGCTCTCCAGTAGGAGTAGCTGTCCAGCGAGGGAACCAGCCCCTTAATACTCTTGCTGGTTCTGCCCCCTCCCTTCCTGGTTCTCACACTTGCTGGTTAGGTGCTGCAGTCACATCCAGTACAGTCAACCTCACCCTGGCATTCCATACTGTGCACTGGTTTTTGTCGCCACCAAACATGGCTCAACCCACACTCTGTTCTGGTGTTCAGATTTTCCAGTGGATGACATGAACTGATTCAGCTGGGTCTGCCCCCGACTCATGCCAAGTGTATGCCTGTGGTAAACTTTTCATTCTTAAGGTGGGGGGCGGCCTGAAACTTCTGCAGGGTGGCGGCGGCAGGAGGTGCCCCTCGGAGGTGGAATTCAGCCAGGGACCCAGGCCAAAGCCATGGCCCTGAGGTGGTGGGCGGGTCCTTAGCTTTGGGCGAGCTCTGAGGTTTTTATGATACGGAATAGCTGCTTGGAGACACCCATGAATAAGGCCAGCTTTAGTGTAGGTGAGACAGGATTCCTGATGCTATCCAGGAACAGGGGCATAAAACTTTAAGGCAACAGTCATAGTTCCCCTTGGCACTAGTGTGGACTGGGACTGGATGCACCAGGCCAGGCCAGACCCCAACACCGTCTGGTGTCCTGGAGGACCAGGGTAGATGTGGGACGGATTAGGCTAGGTCTTAACCCCTACTGAGCCATTTGTGATCCGTATGTGGATATGGACGAGCCATGCCTGGGCTGTAACATCCAACAGCATGAACCAAAATGGGTTGAAAGTCAGCCAAAAAAAAAAAAAAGCCACTGTTCCTGATAGGACAGGAGGTGAACTGAGTAGTACTGGCTCATGGACCCCCTGGTTTGTGCAAAATCTGGCACTGGGAGGGGTTGTGATGGAGGAGCCTGGGCAACACTCTGGCAGGACACAGTCCCTGCAGGTAAGCGCAAGAAGCATGATAGAAACAGCCCAGAATAGGCCATGGAAAGTTTCCCACAGGCATGTTGATTGCTTTTTTTAAACTAATTATTTTGCATTATGTGACAGTTTCATAGGATCTGGGAATCCCCCCACCCCTCTCCCTCCCCTCCCCCTGGTGGATTCCTCCACCTTGATGCAGTATTACAGTTCAAATTCAATCAAGATTCTTTCCTTGCAAACATATACCAAGCATAGAGTCCAGCTACTTATTGTCCAGTTTCTTGGGGAGTTGAACAGTTTCTTGGGGAGACCATTTCTGGTCCGAAGCTAGAGCTTGTACAATATCATCCCAGTCAATTAAGAGTCCCAATATAACATCAGCAGCAATTTGCAACATTATAGAATTGACATGGTTTTGAGTAACCAGTATGTTAAAAAAAAAAAAAAAAAGCAGCAGCAAGTTCTTAACCACAACCTCTGATTAGCTCATTGACATCTCAATTTTAGTTTATATACAGGACCAGCTGCTATATACCTTAAAATGGCTATAAGGTACCATTCAGCTGTCTCGTGTCTATTTCATTTTAGTATTTAGCCATTTGTTGTGTTGAAGTATGATTTGCTGATCTTGGCAGATTTTAGGATAATCTAGACTGGCTCGTAACTCTAACAAGACATTTGTCAACAATTAAGCTGCAGAACATTTTTTTTTTGTGGGGGGGGGTGTGCAGGAAAATCCTCAAAACCGTGGTGAGGAGTAACTAATCTTTCTGTCCCACCCAGCAAGGCATAAGCCAATCCACGCCAGCTCTTTCCTGTCAGATTCCAAGCTCTACTTTTTGTTGTTTGTCTATTTATTTTAGGTTTTTTTTTTTAGTTTATCTGATTGTTTGTTTGCCATGAGGGGTTTTCGGAGCAATCGCGATGGTCATTGCGAGGGAGGTTGGGGGTCCAGAGGTGGAGCCACGCTCGGACCAGAGAAAGCTCTCCTCCCTGGTCCCAAAGGACATTTATTGTTCTTCTGTTTCTGCGGACCGCTCAGGGCTTCTGGTTGTCTTTCCGATGACGTTGGTTTTTGCACGGTAGAGTTTGGACTTCTTCCGTCCCCTGTGGAAGCTCCGGTTGGGGGGTGGGTGACCTCAGAGTACTCGGCCTCCTAGGGCATCCAATTCCCTGTGGCCTCCTTGGCAGTTGGGATATAGTCCTTGTTGCTCATATTAATAGTTTGTGGTGAAGGTCTGGGGGTCTTCATGGTTGGGATCCAAGCTTCCTCCTTACCATCTGCTCCACTCTGGAGTGCCCCCCTGCTCCACGCACATGACCTCCTGTTAGGAGGTTGTCAGGATCACACCCGATTCCCCACTCATGCATTGGTATACTAGTTTTACTATTGTTTAGTGCTGCTTTGCGTTTGTTGTCTATGAGTTATCAGATTTGATCTTGATAGGCTATATTTTGCTTTTTCCTCACTCTTTTTATGGTCCTGAAAGACTTCCCTGCACTTTCTCCCCATTACCGGTTAACATAGCGTATTGGGGGTATAGTAGGCTTTACAGTTTTTCGATGTAGATCTTAAGTATTCTGACATTAATTGTTGGTTTATAGATTGTATCACATTATCTTATTGCATTGGATACAGATTGTTAGAGATTGCACTAATATTACAATATACAGGTACTATCTTCCAAGTTGTCATCTTTTCATCTCAGATTAAGGCGAACATGTGGTATTTAACCTTTTGGGATTGGTTCATTTCTCTTAGCATGATGGATTCCAGTCGGGCCCGTTTGTCCACAAAGAACTGCATTTCGTTTTTTTATTAATAGCTGAGTAGTATTCCATAGAGTAGATGAACCATAGCTTTCTTATCCAGTCTTCTATTGATGGGCATTTTGGTTGCTTCCAGGTTTTTGCGATTGTAGATTGTGCTGCTATGAACATAGGCGTGCATGTTGGTTTCTTGTGTAGGAGATGTTTTGGATATATCCCTAGTAGTGCTATTGCTGGGTCATACGGTATGTTGATTTTGAGTTGTTTGAGTATTCGCCAAACTGATTCCCATAGAGGCTGTACAAGTCTGCAGTCCCACCAGCAGTGGAGAAGTGTTCCCTTTCCCCACATCCTCGCCAGCAAGTGTTTTTGGTATTATGTATGTGTGCCATCCTTACTGGAGTTAGGTGGTACCTCATTGTTGTCTTCATTTGGATTCCCCTTATTGCCAGGGAACTTGAGCATTTTTTTCATATGTTTGCCATTTGGTTTGTTCTTTTGTGAAATGTCTGCCCATTTCCTGTGCCCATTTCTTGAGTGGCTTGATTCTTCTGGTGTTTTGGTTTCTCTGGAGATCTTTGTATATTCTGGATATCAGCCCTTTATCTCCTATGTAGTGTGCAAAGGTCTTCTCCCATTCTGTGGGTTGTTTTTTTTTACTTTGTTGATTGTATCTCTAGCTGTACAGAAGCTTCTTAGTTTGATGAGGTCCAAATTGTTTATTTTGGTCTCGATTTCTAGTGCTTTTGGAGCCCTTTTTAGGAAGTCAGGGCCTATTCCTAAGTGTTGCAGTGTGTTTCCCAAATTTTTTGCAAAAGTTTGAAGATTTCTGGATGTAGGTTTAGGTCTTTTATCCATTTAGATTTTTCTTTATTATTATTAAATATTTTGCATTATGTGACAGTTTCATAGGATCTGGGAATCCCCCCACCCCTCTCCCTCCCCTCCCCCTGGTGGATTCCTCCACCTTGATGCAGTATTACAGTTCAAATTCAATCAAGATTCTTTCCTTGCAAACATATATCAAGCATAGAGTCCAGCTACTTATTGTCCAGTTTCTTGGGGAGTTGAACAGTTTCTTGGGGAGACCATTTCTGGTCCGAAGCTAGAGCTGGTACAATATCATCCCAGTCAATTAAGAGTCCCAATATAACATCAGCAGCAATTTGCAACATTATAGAATTGACATGGTTTTGAGTAACCAGTATGTTAAAAAAAAAAAAAAAAGCAGCAGCAAGTTCTTAACCACAACCTCTGATTAGCTCATTGACATCTCAATTTTAGTTTATATACAGGACCAGCTGCTATATACCTTAAAATGGCTATAAGGTACCATTCAGCTGTCTCGTGTCTATTTCATTTTAGTATTTAGCCATTTGTTGTGTTGAAGTATGATTTGCTGATCTTGGCAGATTTTAGGATAATCTAGACTGGCTCGTAACTCTAACAAGACATTTGTCAACAATTAAGCTGCAGAACATTTTTTTTTGTGGGGGGGTGTGCAGGAAAATCCTCAAAACCGTGGTGAGGAGTACTCGGCCTCAGAGCGCATCCAATTCTCTGTGGCCTCCTTGGAAGTTGGGATATAGTACCAGGCTGTTTTGATAACCACTGCCCTATAGTATGTCCATTGATCCGGTACTGTGATTCCCCCTGTTAAGTTCTGCTCTTCAGAGTGGTTCTGGCTATTCGTGGTTTTTTTGTGTGTGTGTTTCCAGATTAATCTATGTATCATTTTTTCCAGTTCGATGAAGAATGCTATGTGTAATTTGATTGGAATTTTATTGAATGTATATTATGCCTTTGGTAGTATAGACATTTTGATGGTATTAATTTTGCCTATCCAGGAGCATGGGATTCTGTTCCATATTTGAGGTCTTGTTTTATTTGTTTTTTTGAGTGTTTTGTAATTTTCTTCATAAAGGTCTTCTACGCTTTTGGTTAAATTTGTTCCCAGATATTTCATGCTTTCCTCTGTTATTTTGAATGGCAACTTGTTGGTTAGATCTTCTTCCATCTTGTGACCATTTGCATACACTATGGCTGTTGATTTTTGTTCATTTATCTTGTATCCTGCCACTCTGCCAAATTCTTGTATGAGTTCTAGGAGTCTTTGTATTGAGTTTTTTGGTTCTTCTATGTAAAGAATCATGTCGTCTGCGAATAGTGAAAGCTTGACTTCTTCATTTCCAATTTGGATTCCTTTGATTTCTTTGTCTTGTCTTATGGCTTCTGCAAGTACCTCTAGGACTATGTTGAATAGCAGTGGTGATAGTGGGCAGCTTTGTCTTGTTCCGGATCTCAGTGGGAAGGAATCCAGTTTTTCTCCATTCAGTATGATGCTGGCATTGGGTTTTTCATATATTGCTTTGATTATATTGTGGATTGTTCCTTCTATCCCCACCCTGGTTAGGGTTTTTAACATGAAGTGGTGTTGAATTTTGTCGAAGGCATTTTCTGCATCTATTGATACTATTATATGGTTTTTGTTTTTCAGTTTTTGGATGTGATGTATCATATTTATGGATTTCCTTATTTTGAACCATCCCTGCATTCCCTGGATGAAACCTACTTGGTCTGGATGAATGATCTGTCTGATGTTTTTTTGTATTCTATTGGCTAGGATTTTGTTGAGAATCTTAGCGTCAACGTTCATCAGGGAGATCGGTCTGTAGTCTCTCTTCTCTGTTAATTCTCTATTCGGTTTGGGGATTAAGGTGATATTGGCTTCATAGAATGAGTTTGGAAGAGCTGCTTCCTTTTCTATTGTCTTGAAGAGCTTGTAAAGGATTGGGGTTAGCTCTGGATGGAATGTTTTGTAGAATTCTGTGGTGAGGCCATCTGGGCTTGGGCTTTTCTTTGTTGGGAGCTCTTTAATCACTGATTCTATCTCTGCTTCAGTAATGGGTTTATTCAGGTCTTCTGTTGCTTCTGGGGTGAGTTTTGGTAAGTGGTGGGAGTCTAGGAATCTTTCCATTTCCAAGTGGTTATCGGATTTGTTGGCGTATATTTTTTTTGTAATAATTTCTAATTATTTCCTTAATGGTAGTAGTGTCTGTTGTTATGTTGCCTTTTTCATCTTTGATGCAGCTAATTCTTGCTTTGTCTTCTTTTTTCTTTGTCAGTCTGGCCAGTGGGGTATCTATTTTGTTTATCCTCTCAAAGAACCAGCTTTTTGATTCATTTATTTTCTGGATGGTTTTTTTTTTAATTTCTTTCTGATTTAGTTCTTGTTTTGATAATTTCTTGTTTCCTCTTGTTTGTGGGGTTCATCTGCTGTTGCTTTTCCAGTTTCTGGAGGTGTGTGCTTAATTCCTGCATTTGTTGCCTTTCTTGGGCTTTGATGTGCGCGCTAATTGCAATAAGCTTACCATGTAACACTGCTTTGGCAGTGTCCCATAAGTTTTGGAATTTTGTGTCTGAGTTTTTGTTGGTTTCCATAATTTTTTTGATCTCGTCTTTAATTTCTGCTCTGACCCATTATTCGTTTACTAGCATATTGTTCAGCCTCCAGGAGTTTACGTGTTTCCTGGGACATTTTGAGTTGTTGATTTCCAGTTTCACTCCGTGATGGTCTGAGGAGGTACATGGTATGATTCTGATATTTTTGTAGTTAGTTAAACTTGCTTTGTGTCCTATTATGTGGTCTATCCTGGAGAAGGTGCCATGCACTGCTGAGAAGAAGGTGTAGTCTGTGGCCTTAGGATGAAATATTCTATAGATGTCTACTTGGTCCAGTTGTTCCATTGTTTGTGTGAGTTCTGTGGCTTCTCTGTTGAGCTTTTGCTGCGTTGATCTATCTATTGGTGTTAGTGTGGTGTTCAGATCTCCCAGAATTATCGTATGTTCATCTATGTCTCCCTTTAAGTCCAAAAGTAGTTGTTTCACGTAGCTGGGTTCATCCGGGCTAGGAGCATAAATGTTCATAATGACGATTGGTTCTTGTTGGATCCTCCCTTTCAAGAAAATGTACCGCCCTTCCCTGTCCTTTTTGACATTCGTTACTTTGAAGTCCATATCATCTGAGAATAGGACTGCCACACCAGCCTTTTTCTCTCGTCCATTGGCATGGAATATTTGTTCCCACCCTTTCACTTTTAGTTTCTTGGAGATTCTTCTGGTTAGATGTGTTTCTTGCAAGCAGCATACAGTTGGGTCCTGATTTTTAACCCATTCTGCTAATTGGTGCCTTTTGTGTGATGAATTTAAGCCATTTGTGTTGAGGGTTAATATTGAGAAATTATAATTTTGCCATGCCATATGCCTGTGTTTTTGAGGTTGTTGGTAATTGATTCTCGTTTCTGTGGATGAACTTTATTGAGATCTCCCAGATTGCCATCCTTGCTTCTGGCTTGCTTCCATTTCTAAGGAGATTTTGTAGAGTTGGTTTTGTGTTGATATATTCTTCTAATTTCTCTTTGCTGTGGAAGTATTTAGTTTCATTCTCGAATACAAATGAAATCTTTGCTCGGTAAGAGTATTCTTGGTTGACAGTTGTTCTCTTTCAGTACTTGAAAGATTTTGTTCCACTCCCTTCTTGCCTGGAGCGTCTGTTCTGAGAAGTCGGCAGTGATTCTGATGGTCTTGCCCCTAAATGTAAGCTTCTCTTTGGTTCGTGCTAACCTTCGGATTCTTTCTTTGTATTCATTGGAGGGTAACTTGATTACCACGTGTCTTGGGGAGGATTGTTTTGGGTCCACCCTGTGGGGAGTCCTCTGGCCTTCCTGAATCTGGATTGGGTTCATGTTGCAGGTATTTTGGAAGTTCTCCTGCATAATTTCCTCAAGTTCTGATTGTATGCCTGTCTCTCTTTCCACTCCTTCTGGGAGCCCCATGATTCTGATATTTGACTTCTTGATGTTGTCATTCATCTCCTGGATTGTCTTGGTCGCCTTCTGTAGTTGTGACTCTAGTTGGTTAATAATCTGCCTGCTTTCATTCTGGAAATCTTCCAAGTCGGATATCCTGTCTTCTGCTGCTGTAATTGTGTTGGCTAAGCTCTCAACTTTGTGCTTCAAGTCTAGGATCTCATTTTTGAGTAATTTTGTTTCTGTGATTATGTGGTTTTGAAATCTTTGAGCTCATCCCATTGTTTTTCATTGTCTCTGAAGAGTTTTATAATTATTTTTCTGAACTTCTTATCAGAGACGTCTTCAGTTTCTTCATCTGTAATCTCTGCGATTGACCAGGCTTTATGGTGGCTTTTTGGGGTGGCACTAGCTGTTTCTACTTAGCTAATTCTCTTATTACGTCCCATATTTGTGGCCCAGGGTGTTGCTGGATTCTCACCCTTGACCTCTGTTGCCACCATTGGGTGGCCTGAGGTCTAGCTGGCCGAGGTTTTTGTTTTCCTTCTGGACCAGGGAGTTTTTGATTTTTTGTTTTTTTTTTTTTCCCTTCAGGGTTTCAGGTTTCAGCGCCTCAGGTTTCAGTGCCTAGGTGCCCGGGTCTCATCTCTTGGGTTTTTTGTTGTTTGTGGTGTTGTTTTGTTTAGCTTGATTTGGTTTCATTTGGTTTGCTTTGATTTTATGTCTGAGGCACGGAATCTGACGGACCCACTCCACCGCCTCTTTCCCTGGACTGGGTTGTCCCAGAATTTAGATTAGCTGTGAACCTGGGGATTTCACCCTCGCTGCAGCAGCTGCCAGCTACTGCACTTCAGGGTCCTAATGCCCTCCTGGTACCGTGGTGTTTCGTTATGGGGGAGTGTGTGTTAGGTAGCCGTCCCTGTCTTTGCCTGGGTCTTGCCAAGGTTATTAATATCACCACCAGTGCTAGAGGTTTCAGCACTCCTGCAGTTTCTAGCCGCCACTGGAGGGGCTTTGTGCAATGATTTCCTAAAGTTGCCTGTATATCCTCCGGTTAAAATTCCTGCCGGCCTTTCCCCTGCTGGGTTCTTAACTCACCCTGTTCGAGCCCACAAGCCGAGGCGCCCGAGCTGCCAAGCGCTGCCTTGTTTTTTTTTTTTTTTTTTTTTTTTTGTTGTTGTTGTTATTGGTTGATTCTCCAGATTGCATGGGTCTTGTTGATTCCGCAGTGTCCTGGGAGGTTTGCACACCTGCTTATACTGTTTCTAACTATACTTGCTCCTTCTTCTGGCACTTTTTGGCCCACTCTCTCTGCCTTCCCCCTTACATCAACCCTCCATGGTCGGCCATTTTTCCCCCTATGTTGATTGCTTTTAACAAAGTATCTAAATTCTGTTACCTAAAGATCATATTTAGAATGTGATTTTGAAAGAATGATTATTGGTAAAGCTGTTTGTATAGATGGTTATTTTTCCACCTATTAGTCCTGGCATTTTTTTTTTAAAGATTTTGTTGTTATTAGAAAGCCAGATATACAGAGAGGAGGGGAGACAGAGAGGAAGATATTCCATCTGATGTTTCAATCTCCAAGTGAGCCGCCACGGGCCGGTACGTGCCGATCCAAAGCCGGGAACCTGGAACCTCTTCCGGGTCTCCCACGCGGGTGCAGGGTCCCAAAACTTTGGACCGTCCTTGACTGCTTTCCCAGGCCACAAGCAGGGAGCTGGATGGGAAGTGGAGCTGCCGGGATTAGAACCGGCGCCCATATGAGATCCCGGGGCCTTCAAGACGAGGACTTTAGCTGCTAGGCTACGCTGCCGGGCCCAGTCCTGGCATTTTATATGAACTCCAGTGTGTGTCCAGCTGCTGCACTTCTGATCTGATGCTCTGCTGACTGCTTGGGAACGCAGTGGAGAGTGACTCAAAAACTGGGCCCCTGACCCACATGGGAAACTAGAAAGAATCTCCTGTTCATATATTTGCTTCAGTTCAATTCTGGCATTTATGACCAATTGGGGAGTGAATCAGAAGATTGAAAATTTTCCTTTTTGCATCATTCCTTCTCTGTGGAATGTACCTTCAAAAAATATATGAGTGAATTGAATTCTTTAGAAAAGAGAATAACTGAGAGGTACAAGTAAATATGTTGTATATATACATCATATCTATGCAATATATATGCCTATATGTATGTATTAGTCTCTGCAAGTGTATGGGTTTTTTTTTTTTTTTGGTTTTCAAAAATTTAAACCAATAGTTTTAGCAAAGATAAGTATACAAATTTCTTTGCTTTTTTTCCCCTGAATCTAGTGAGTAAACATAGGGTTATTTGAACTATTTGGTCTCTCTTGGATTGATATACTTGATGACATACAGGGCACACTTTTCATTTTCAGCATTCATAAAGAGGTATAACTGATAGGATTGAAACCTATGTGCAAATGGGAGAAGACTTTGCCTCTTCCTATTTTTTTTTAATTTCAGATCTTGTCTCATCAAACTCTTAGAACTGGTCCAGGAGCTTCTGAGGTGACATGGCCTACAAAAGTGTTCTAAGAACATGCAGCACTGGACCTCTTTTCACTCAATCCTAAATTCCCCTTGCAGGATTTAGTATTTGTCAGTCTTAAATGATTCACTTGCCTTTGTGTTTTAATTGCATAATACCATTTTTTTAAAAATTAAGAGACATACAGAAAGAAGAGCATCTCTGCCATTAGTTGTTTCATGCCACCAATGCCAAAGAATGCTAGGGGTGGTAGGTGGGAGGAGCCAGGAGCATAATCCAGATCTCCCATGAGGGTGACAGGAAGCAACCACCCGTCACCTTCTGTACCTCAGGATCTTCTTTGACATAATATGGAGTCTGGGGTTGGATCTTCAATTTGCACTCAGCCAATGCAGTATAGGATGTGGTGACTGACTGCCATCGTCACTAGTAAGGAAATGCTCACTCCCTTATTTGACTTCATGCTGTTGTAAATTTTCTATTTTTCTTCCTGTTCTTCATCTTGTTTTATGGATTTCATGTAAAGGTATGTATGGTAGCTGTGTAAGAGAGACTATCATATCCAGACATGAAGACACAATGTAGTATGCATCTCAAGTTCAAAGTCACAAATGGACTCACAATGAAAGTGTTACATATACCATAACAACAGGATGCTGGACTCTCTGCTACTATGTATACATATAATATCAGGATACTTAAAGAGCAGAATGTTGGACTTGTGACTGTTTATGAAGGACTTCACCATAGTAATATAGTGGAAGGGTAATCTAAGCATTTATGGAACTGTATCATAAAATAACAAAATGGGAAATTGAAAAAATAATGAAATACATAGTATTACAAAAGGGTTTGTTGAAATTGTGTATGATGAACAAACTATGCCTAAGTTGAAACTTTACCTCAAATTCAGCTTATCTTTTCCTTAGTGAAATTTGAAATTCTCTTATCTTTTAAATTCTTTGAACCTAGATCTAAGAAATGCTCTAAAATTCTTTCAAAATATTTATTGATTATGTTTTCATAATCATAATGGCAAAGAGAAACAGAGAAAGAGATATTTTCCCTTTGGGTTTTGAGTCCCTGTGTGGCCAAATAGCTTGTATGAGACCAAGGAAGGCAGGAACCAGGAGGCTTATTCAATCTTCAACATGGATGTCAGGATCACAAACACATGGGCCATCTTCTGCTGCTTTCCCAGGCTGCTACTTGTGAGCTGATTTTAATGTTGAGCAGCCTTTCCGGTGATGATTTTCAACTGCTATGCCACCATGGCAGCAATCTAGTATTATTTCTATATGTGTGATTTTCATGATGAGCTGTTTAGTTTCTAAATTTATTTTACTTGAGTGATCTTGCCTTTATGAAGACAAGTGTGTCTTCTGTGATTGGAATCTCACTGTACATCCTACTCTAACTTGAACCAAAAAGGGATGTTGCTGTGTTATACAAAAGGAGTATGAGAAAGATGACATCAGGATCCAAGTGTGGTTCCTGGGCTTGGCTGTGGCTATTGCATTAGGCTTGCTGTGTTTAATCATTTCTGTTTTCCCATAATAGATTGTATGATGGTCGACAGCCTGTGCTGGTCATCACTGATCCAGAGATGCTGAAAACTGTGCTGCTAAAAGAATGTTACTCCAGCTTCACAAACCGACGGGTAGGCATGCTTATTATTCAAGTTTAAGTATTAATTGTTAAGCTTTTATTCTTAAATATTATATAGTACCAAAATTATCAGGGAAGTTTCATGTGTGTTTCATTTTGTTTTTCATTCATTTCATAATTAGTTTATTTTTCCAGTGGCAAGTAGAAAACAAACATTATTCATATCAGATTTCATGTTTCACCTCTCTCTCTCTCTCTCTCTCTCTCTCTCTGTGTGTGTGTGTGTGTGTGTGTGTGTGTGTGTGTAGCTAGCCACATGGAGCAGATATGTAGATTTGTGTAACTAGCAGCACAAACAAGATGAGAATTCTTTCATTACAGAGATTCCCTCTTACTATTTTGTTGGAGCCACAACATGCATCTCATCCATTACTTTTAATAGATTCCTTAATAGATTCCTTATAGGAATCTTTACTTTTTTACTTAGATTTTGCCTAATGTTCATTTTATATTTTCAAAGTTGAAAGAAAAATATTTATTTAAATTTTTAATTTTTAAAACTGTTTTTTAGCTATCCGTGGTTTTTTGTGCTTCCAGATGAACTTTTGGATCATTGTTTCCAGTTCCATGAAGAATGTTTTGGGCAATTTGATTGGGATTGCGTTGAATGTATATATTGCTTTTGGCAGTATAGACATTTTAATGATATTGATTTTACCTATCCAGGAGCATGGGATGTTACTCCATCTTTTGAGGTCTTGTTCAATTTCTTTTTTAAGTAGTTTGTAGTTTTCTTCGAATAAGTCTCCTACATTTTTGGTTAGATTTATTCCCAGATATTTCATACTTTTCTCTGTTATTTTGAATGGTATCTTGCCAATCACAAAAGGTTAAATACCACATGTTTGCCTTAATTTAAGATGATATGATGTTATGTATAACATGTTATGTTTTGAATGTTATATGTTGTATATAAACTAAATTGAAGTATAGGTGAGGTGATCACAGAAGGTGGCTGGGAACTCGTATTTACTTTCAACATGTTGGTTACTCATTACTATGTCAATTAATTCCATAATGATGTAAATTTTTGCTGATGGTATGATGGAGCTTTCAATTGACTGGGATAATACTCTGCTAGCTCTGTCTTCAGACCAGAGAGGGTATACCTAAGAAGACGTTGAACTTGACTGGACAATAAGATGCTGGACTCTATGTTTGGTGTATGCTTGCAATGGGGGAATCTCAACTGAACTTGAGCTGTGGTTATGCAACAAGGTGGAGGAATCCACCATGGTGGGAGGGTTTGGGCAGGGGTGGGAGAACCCAAGTATCTATGTAACTGTGTCACATAATACAATGTAATTAATGAAGTTAAATAATAATAATAATAAAAAAAACTGTTTTTTAGATAAAGTTTAGTTGGCGCTGGAGTCTCTCTTCCCTTTCCTCCAAGTTCTCTGCCCTCTCCTCTTTTATCCCCTCCAGTCTCACAATGTGTGTCTTCCATGAATTTTCCCAAGGCCATTTTGATGCCACTGGAGTGTCCCCCAATCATGTAGGAGACAATGTCCCTCTTCTCACTATTGCTTGTACTGCCCATAAATAACAAAGATCTAGTTCTGCTGTTCTTCATTAGGGCCCTGGTACACAAGAATTAACTCACAAAAAAATGACTGACAGTCTCATGCATGCCTTTTGTTCATTGTGCTTTTGATATCAAATCTAAAAATTATTTGCCTAGCACTTCTGTTTTTTTTTTCCAATTTTATGGCTATGTTTTATGCATATAATCTATTTTGACCTAATATTTATGTCAGGTTTGAGGTTTAGACTAGTGTTAATTTTGGACTATGTGCTACCCAATTGTTTCAACACTCCTTCACTCACTTCCTCAAATTGCTTTATCACCTTTGAAAATCAGTTAGTAGTGATTGTGTGGGTCTAGGTTTGATTATCTGTTCTGTTGTACTGATCACTCTGTCTAATCCTCCAATAATGCCATAGTGTCTTGGTAATGGTAGCTCTATAATAACCTTTAACATGTAGAGTGAATTCTCCCATTTTATTTTTCAGAACTGGCTTAGCTGTTCTTGGTCTCTCGTCATTCCATACAAAGTTAGGATAGTTCATTTTTATCTACAACAAACCACAGATGAGCTGTGTTAGAGTCTGTGTCCTTAGAGTTGTGAGTCTGTCAGTCTATGACCATAGCATGCCTCTCCATTGTGTTAGGTTTCTTGGATTCCTTTCATTTACATATTGCTATCAGTATATATATATACATATATATATATATACATATATATATATATACATATATAGCAATATCAGTATATATATATATATATATATACATGTATATATATATATATATACATATATAGCAATATATATATACACATATACACATATAGCAATACATATAGTCTATATATATATACACATATAGCAATATATATATACACATATACATATAGCAATATATATATGCACATATATATATTCTATCTACCTATCATCTCTCTATATGTATATCAGCATCTATATCTATATCTGTATCTGTTAAACTTTCTACTTAAATTGTTTATGTTTATCAGAAGTGACTGCAATTGTATTTGTATGATGTCTTCATAAATTTTTACATGAAAGTGATTTCTGTGCATTGGTCTTGTGTTCT
This sequence comes from Ochotona princeps, assembly GCF_030435755.1. Taxonomy (NCBI): domain Eukaryota; kingdom Metazoa; phylum Chordata; class Mammalia; order Lagomorpha; family Ochotonidae; genus Ochotona; species Ochotona princeps. The sequence goes on along the minus strand of NC_080855.1, from coordinate 35,547,798 downwards.
GACTGATGGGAATGGGAAATATTGAGTTTCCCCATTACATTGTGTACTGACTGAGAATCTTTTCTTCTGTTCTTTTTGTATAACAACATGATTTTTTTTTTCTTAATTAAGTTGAAGAAATTTGCTGTATTTCTGTATTTAGGTTTTTTATGCATAAGTATTGGAAATGTTCATTTTAAAACTAAGTATAGTTTTACAAGTTGGAAAATGTTTCCTAGAATTTTGAATTGCTAGGCCAGTCTGAGGATGGTCGTTATAATTCTCCTTTTCCTTTTCTCTTTGAGGTGTGAGACAAATGGACTTCCATGCAATCTCATATTTCTTCAGAATAGCAAATAAGTTTATTTTTTAAAGATTTATTTATTTTGTAATTGAAGGGCAGACTTTACAGAGAAAGAAGGTGAGACAGAGAGGGAAGTCTCTCATTTACTGGTTCTCTATAAATGGCTGCAATGGCCAGAGTGAATTTAATTAAAGCTCAGATCCAGGAGCTTCTTCTGGATCTCCCATGTTAGTGCAGGTACCAGATGACTTCACCATTCACTGCTGTGTCTCTAGGGTATATGCAGGAAGCAGGATCAGAATGCTGATCTAGCATGTAAGGGTTGATATAGGATGTCAGAACTGCAATGAGTGAAGGTTAGCATGCAGTGCCAAATACTGGCCTCACGATAGGTTTGCAGTCTCAGAGGTATTATCTATCTTAAAAAGTGATCATAAAAACTATGTTTTTGGTTGCATATAATACATTTTTTTATTTTACTGTAGGATATTTCAATAAAAGTAGAATCAGGTAGTGAACATGTTTACATGTTAACATGTTTAGACTTTAATTTTGTAAAGGATTTTTCATTTAAATATGCCAGAAACCTGTTACTGAAAAAGATGGCGGCAGGAGAGAAAGAATAAAACAGAGAGTGAAAGAGAGCAAGAGTGAGACAGAGCATGAGTGTCCATCCATTGGTTCACTCCCAGATTGCTGCAATGGCCAGAGTTTGGCCCATATGAAGGTCAGAGTCAGGAGCTTCTTCTTGGTTTTCCACATGGATGCAGGAACCAGAACACTTTGGTTATTCTCCTTTGCCTTGCTCTGCCATTAGCAGGCATCTGGATTATAAATAGCACAGTAGGTGCAGTTATGGGGTCCCACTGATACTGTTCCTTGTATTTTCTTGTAGTTTTCTTTATGCCAGGGCTTATGAGTTTTTCTCTTTCAGTGTTTCATTCAATAAAAAAATAAGTTGTTGTGAAGTATAGATGTGCCACTCTGTATCAGATGCTGAATCTTATTACGACACAGTGTTATGGTGCCTGCCATTCAAAATCCTTCTCTATTTCCTCTTGCAGTGCTTCAAAGACTCTTTTTTTGTTCAGAATGTGTTATAAAAATTCTACACATAAGAGAAACGTTTGGTGTTTGCTTTTCTGTGTAATGTTTATTTGTTTTAATATAATAAGCTTCCATTCCATCCATTGTGCTGTGAATAACAGGATTTCAGTGTTTAGTTCTTTGTTTGATACTATGATTTCATGGTTTGGTGGGGGAATAAATATCTCAAAGCAGAATATCTAAACCTAAATGAAATGTATTTTTACTTTGTAAGGAAAGTTCTCTTCTTTTATCAGTTGTTGTTCATGTGCATGTTTTTGTGTATAGAGAGTAGGGCAGAGTGGAAAACAAAATTGTTTCAAAGAAACATACAGGCTTTTTTGGCCATCTGGATGTCCACCAGCAATTCGTATCTGTTGTGCTCTATATTAGAGGATGTTTCTATTTCTGTTTAGTCTCCTGGAATGACAGATTCTCTGATATATGGCGAATTGATTTTTATAGGAAAATGGAAAATAAATGCCTCAGAACACAGCGCATCTACTCTCTTATGAGGCTAGGGATTTAGAATAATATTAATGAGCACATAATCTTAGCATACCAAGTGGTAGACTTCTACTAAATAGTTTGAAATGCCTGATGTGCATGTAATAAACACAACAGTGATGATCTTCAGAACTTATATTGGGCAAAATATCTTTATTTGAATTTTAGTCTTTTGGACCAATGGGATTTATGAAAAGCTCCATCACCGATTCTAAGGATGAAGAATGGAAGAGAATAAGAACACTGTTGTCTCCAACCTTCACTAGTGGAAAAATCAAGGAGGTAACAAATTAGTATATGTTAATTACAAACTTAACTGAGTCTGAAAAAAAAAATGGAGAGACGATCCTAGTCCATTTGAAGCGGAAAGTTTATTGGCACCAATGTTCCTTAAACTGAGCTTTTCTCTTTATAATCTAGAAGAGAATTGCATTCATTAAAAATGTTGATGAACTACCTCTGCTTTGATAATCCAATCCTTTTGACTTGAATATTTACTTTTAACTGTGGATGAAGTGGTGTGTATAGAGTCATTTTATCACTCCTGCTTCGTTAGAAAACTATTTCCTTATGTGACCTGGATCTCTGCATCTCACTGTGGCTGGTGTTGTGTGTGTGTACTTAGATGCTACCCATCATTGCCCATTATGGAGATGTGTTGGTGAAAAATTTGAGTCAGGAAGCAGAGAAAGGCAAGCCTGTCAATTTGAACAAGTAAGTAAGAATGTATTTGTGGGGTTCTGGGCTCTTTCAGTACATGGCATGGAGTTGAAATTTCCCTTTGGGAATCCCTAGAGTGAACATACGAAAGAGTGTATGTTGTGTTACAACTCCAGTGATTCCACCAGAAAGGATAACATACAACACAAAGGAAGTTGGGGACAGACTGGCTTTTCTTGGAATAGAGCACATAATACAGTTACCAGTTTGGCTATCACTTTGGCTATTTGAGAGGCAAAATTCATGTGTAGAAAGAAGGAATATGATTCTGTGGAAGTTTTTTGTTTGTTTTTGTTTTGTTTTGTTGTGTTTTGTTTAAGATGGTATGGAATTGGGATTGCGAACTAAGGGAAGAATTTGGTATAAATCGGGAAGCAGGGTCTATGCCAGGAGAGTCCCAGAGTGTGTTTGTGTGTGTGTGTGTGTGTGTGTGGGAAGAACCAAAATGCCTTCATGGAATTGCTGATTATATTAGAAAAATGCTAAACACTGAAGTATATCTTTTACTTCAAATTTCTTGAATATGTGGAGAGAGAAGGCCCAGAAAAGCCTTTGGGGATGGCAACAAAATAATTTGTTAGCTAAACTTGAATATTTATTTATATTATGTATATTCATTTGGTGTGACGAAAGAACTAGAACGAGATATATTCTGTGTCCTGATCCTAAATATCTGCAACAACTAGGGATTAGCCAAGCTTAAGCCAAGAGCTAGGGATTCAATCTAGTCTCACCTGGGGGTGGAATGACGCAAGTGCCTGACTTAATACATGGTATCTCCAAGAATGTGCATTCGCTGGAATTTATTAGTGGAGCTGCTATTTGGACAGAGGACTAACATATGAAATACAGCATCAAAATTAGCATCATTTGAAATTTTTGAAAATTTTGCTCTCCCAGTCAGAATGTACTAACTTTGAATTATTCAGGAGTCTGCTTTGTAAACTATGAATTCCTGGAGAAGCAGATAGCATTTCACACAGTTATGAATTCTTCTTGTTAATAAGTTTAATGTTAAGTTATTATATTTAACCACAGTCATCCTTGGATATACCTTTTAAAGGGAATTCTACCCTCAAGGCCACCTCAGATTCTGGAGATGGAAAAGAGGGTGTATTTTAGAGCTTTGTAAATGAATGAAGGGAAGGATTGATTGTTCTGTAATTCAGATCAGAGTGTTGATATTTAGTAATGTGTTAGGAAAAAATCATCTTTGCAGACAGTTTCTAAGGTGAGGGAAGACCTGGCTGAGCGCCATCTTCATGAGTTCCAGGGAAGAGTGAATTATTCCAGCTATCCTGCTAAAGCTTAGGTCTTACATCCAAATACAGAGTTCTGTAACCTGTGTGATTATGGTCTTTAACTCTGCTTGAGCTTAGATGCATCTCTAATTTTACTAGAGTCCCTGCTACCCAGGGCAAAGACAACTGTATCTTCCACCCTTGATATGTTTGAATGTGAATGACAGTAGTAATGATCATTCTGATGATCTAGATGGTAGTTCTATTTTTTAAAATAAAGATGTTTATCTCAATGAGACAGACAGAGAGAGAGAGAGAGGTAGAGAGGGAGCTATCTTCCATTTGCTGGTTCACCAGACTAGGTTGTTTGAACGCATGCATGCCCTGCATGTGTGATAGGGAACCAAGCTGTTAAACTACCAGCTTTTGCATTCCGGGATGTGTTAGCATGAAGCTAGATCAGAAGTGTGGTCGCTGGATTTGAAACAGAATTCTGACTGGTGATATGTGCTTACTAAACCTCAGCCACTGAGCCTCAATGCCTGCTTCCAGATGTGGTCCAGGAATTGTTTGGCTCTCTGCTGTTTTGCTTGACATGTGCTTTCTCAGCACTTCCTGCTACATGTGTGGCTCAAGAATGGCAAGTAGCTGCTGGTTTTAATTGTCCTTGTATCTCTCTCCACAGAATCTTTGAGGCATACAGCATGGATGTGATCACTGCAACATCGTTTGGAGTGAACATTGATTCCCTTAGAAACCCACATGATCCTTTCTTAAAAAACCTCAGGAGGCTATTAAATCTTAATTTCTTTAGTCCTTTACTTTTCTCAGTCAGTAAGTATTGCACCATTTCTTCCTCTTTTTAAAATGTCTTGAGAAGTAATTCAGAAGCAACAATGTACCCATTTTAAATGTACAGTTGTCATCACTGTTGCCAATTCCAGAATATTTTTGTCACTCCAGCAATTCTGTTCCTTCCCTCATCACTCCTTGCTCCTGTACCACTAATATTTTATCTCCAGATAGTGACTATTTCTTAAATTGTGTTCCAATGGAATTGTGTAATACATGTTCCCTTGTGATTGGCTTATTTTAATCATTGTTAAGTTCTCAATGATTTTCTATGTTGATGTGTGTGTGTCATAACATCATTTCTATGTAGCAACAAGTAACATTATTCCATTATGTAACTTTTCATTTTTTTAATCAATGGATTCATTAGTTGTTGGGCATTTGAATTTTTATTACTTTGTCTTGAAAACTGTGTTCATTCTTTAAAAATTTATGTTAAATTCATGATTTTATATCCATTTCAATCTTTTGAATGTAAGTTCAGTGGTAGAATTTGTGGCAATAATTCTATTTAGCTATTTCAGTAACTTTCAAGGATTTTCCATAAAACCTGTATAATTTTGCTTTCTCACCTAGAGTATGTAAGGTTCCAACTTTTTCTCTTCCTTGCCAGTGCTTGACTCTTCCATCGTTTTCATCATATAGCCTCTCTAGTGAATCGAATTCATAACCCATTTTGGTTTAAATGTTCATCCTCAAATTGATAATCACATTAACCAACATTTACCATTTTCATGCCTTCTCTCAATAATTGTGTACCAATTTCCAGTGTCATAATACTTGAATTGTTTTTTCTGTGTTTTTGAGTTGCAAGAAAACTTTATATTTTAGATAAATATAATGACAGATAAATTGCTTGTAAGATTTCTCCTGATTTTTATCTTTTACCACTCTTGACAGTTTCTGTGTGTGAATCATTTTTGCTTATTCCAGTTTTATTAATTTCTTTTTTTTTAATTTTATTTTAAATTCATTAATTACATTGTATTATGTGACACAGTTTCATAGGTACTGGGATTCTCCCCACCCCTCCCCAAACCCTCCCACCATGGTGGATTCCTCCACCTTGTTGCATAACCACAGTTCAAGTTCAGTTGAGATTCCCCCATTGCAAGCATATACCAAACATAGAGTCCAGCATCTTATTGTCTAGTCAAGTTCAATGGCTTCTTAGGTATACCCTCTCTGGTCTGAAGACAGAGCCAGCAGAGTATCATCCCAGTCAATTGAAAGCTCCAACATACCATCAGCAAAAATTTACATCATTATGGAATTAATTGACATAGTAATGAGTAACCAATATGGTAAAAGTAAATGCGATTTCTTATCCACCTTCTGTGACCACCTCATTGACATTTCAATTTTGGTTTATACACAACATATAACATTCATAACATAACTTGTTATACATAACATCATATCAAATTAAGGCAAACATGTGGTATTTAACCTTTTGGGATTGGCTCATTTCCCTTAGCATTATGGTTTCCAGTTTGGCCCATTTGGCCACAAAGAACTGCATTTTGTTTTTTTTAATAGCTGAGTAGTATTCCATGGAGTAGATGAACCATAGCTTTCTTATCCAATCCTCTGTTGATGGGCATTTTGGCTGCTTCCATGTTTTTGCAATTACTGATTGTGCTGCTATGAACATAGGAGTGCATGTTGGTTTCTCATAAAACAATTGTTCTGGATATATTCCTAGGAGTGCTATTGCTGGGTCATACGGTATGTTGTATTTGAGTTGTTTGAATGTTCTCCATACTGATTTCCATAGAGGCTGTACCAGCCTGCAGCCCCACCAGCAGTGGAGTAGGGTTCCCTTTTCCCCGCAACCTCGCCAACAAGTGTTGTTGGTGCTTTTATTCATGCGGGCCAGTCTTACTGGCGTTAGGTGGTACCTCATTGATGTTTTAATTTGGATTTCCCTTATTGCCAGGGAACTTGAGCATTTTTTCATATGTTTATTTGCCATTTGGGTTTGTTCCTTTGTGAAGTGTTTGCCCATTTCCCGTGCCCATTTCTTGAGTGGCTTGTTTGTTTTGATATTTTGGTTGTTTTGTAGCTCTTTGTATATTCTGGAGATCAGTCCTCTATCACCTAAGTCGTGTGCGAAGATCTTCTCCCATTCTGTGGGTTGCCTTTTTACTTTGTTGATTGTTTCTCTAGCTGTACAGAAGCTTCTTAGTTTGATGAGGTCCCACTTGTTTATTTTGGTCTTGATTTCTACTGCATTTGGAGTCTTTTTTAGGAAGTGAGGGCCTACCCCTAAGTGTTCCAGTGTGTTTCCAACATTTTCTTCCAAAAGTTTGAAGGTTTCTGGATGTAGGTTTAAATCTTTTATCCATTTGGATTTGATCTTAGTATATGGTGAGAGATGTGGGTCTATCTTTTTGTTTCTGCAGGCTATCAACCAGTTGTCCCAACAGCATTTATTGAACAGACCTTCCCATTTGCCTGGGTTGTCGTTTGTCTTTTTGTCAAAGATTATTTGGCTGTATTTGTGTGGGTTCCCATCTGGTGTTTCTATTCTGCTCCATTGATCTTCTTCTCTATCTTTGTGCCAGTACCAGGCTGTTTTGATAACCACTGCCCTATAGTATGTCCAGAGGTCTGGGACTGTGATTCCCCCTGCTAACTTCCTGTTCTTGAGAATGGTTCTAGCTATTCGTGGTTTTTTGTGTTTCCAGATGAGCCTTTGAATCATTGTTTCCAGATCTGTGAAGAATGTTTTGGGCAATTTGATTGGGATTGCGTTGAATGTATATATTGCCTTTGGCAGTATAGACATTTTAATGATATTGATTTTACCTATCCAGGAGCATGGGATGTTACTCCATCTTTCTAGATCTTGTTCAATTTCTTTTTTAAGTAGTTTGTAGTTTTCCTCAAATAGGTCTCCAACATTTTTGGTTAGGTTAATTCCCAGATACTTCATGCTTTCCTTTGTTACTTTGAATGGTATCTTGCTGGTTAGATCTTTTTCCAACTTGGGGCTGTTAGCATACACTATGGCTGTTGATTTTTGTTCATTAATTTTGTACCCTGCCACTCTACCGAACTCTCGTATAAGTTCTAGTAGTCTCTGTGTTGAGCCTTTTGGCTCTTCCATATAAAGAATCATGTCATCTGCATATAGTGAAAGTTTGACTTCTTCATTTCCCATTTGGATTCCTTTGATTTCTTTTTCTTGTCTTATGGCCTCAGCGAGTACCTCTAGAACTATGTTGAATAGCAGCGGAGAAAGCGGACATCCCTGTCTTGTTCCAGATCTCAGTGGGAAGGGTTCCAGTTTTTCTCCATTCAGTATGATGCTGGCATTGGGTTTTGCATATATTGCTTTGATTATGTTGTGGATTTTTCCATCTATGCCTACCTTGGTTAGGGTCTTTAGCAGGAAGTTGTGCTGGATTTTGTCGAAAGCTTTTTCTGCATCTATTGATACTATCATGTGATTCTTGTTTTTCAGTTTTTGGATGTGGTGTATCACATTTATGGATTTGCGAATGTTGAACCATCCCTGCATTCCAGGGATGAATCCTACTTGATCTGGATGAATGATCTGTCTGATGTGTTTTTGAATTCTGTTGGCTAGGATTTTGTTGAGAATCTTAGCATCAATGTTCATCAAAGAGATAGGTCTGTAGTTTTCCTTCTCTGTAGGATCTCTGCCCGGTTTTGGGATTAAGGTAATGTTGGCTTCATAGAATGAGTTTGGAAGGGTTGCATCCTTTTGTATAGTTTTGAAGAGTTTGTAGAGGATTGGGGTTAGTTCTGTTCGGAATGTTTTGTAGAATTCTGGAGTGAAGCCGTCTGGTCCTGGGCTTTTCTTTGTTGGGAGGTCTTTAATCACTGATTCAATCTCTGCTTCAGTTATGGGTTTGTTCAGGTTGATTGTTGCCTCTGGGCTAAGTTTTGGCAGGTTGTGTGAGTCTAAGAACTTTTCCATTTCTTGGTGGTCTTCTGATTTGTTGGAGTACAGTGCTTTGTAGTAATTTCTGATTATGTTCTTAATGGTTGTAATGTCTGTTGTTATGTTGCCTTTTTCATCTTTGATGCTGTTAATTCTTGCTTTCTCTTGTTTTTTCTTTGTCAGTCGGGCCAGCGGTGTGTCTATTTTGTTTATCATTTCAAAAAACCAGCTTTTTGATTTGTTGATTTTGTGTATGGTTTTTTTATTTCTATCTGGTTGATTTCCTCCCTTGTTTTGATGATTTCTTGTTTCCTTTTGTTTGTGGGGCTCATCTGCTGCTGCTTTTCCAATTCCTGGAGGTGTGTGGTTAGTTCCTGTATTTGGCGCCTCTCTTGGGCCTTGACATGAGCTCCAATTGCGATGAGTTTACCCCGTAGCACTGCTTTGGCAGTGTCCCACAAGTTTTGGAATGTTGTATCAGAGTTTTCATTGGTTTCCATAAATTTTTTGATCTCATCTTTAATTTCTTCCCTGACCCATTGTTCGTTCAATAGCATATTGTTCAACCTCCAAGAGTTTCTATATTTCCTTGGGCATTTTGAATTGCTGATTTCCAGTTTCATTCCGTGGTGGTCTGAGAGGGTACATGGTATGATTTCTATCTTTTTGAAGTTATTTAGATTTGCTTTGTGTCCTATCATGTGGTCGATCCTGGAGAAGGTGCCATGTACTGCTGAAAAAAATGTATAATCTGTGGTCTTAGGATAAAAAATTCTATAAATGTCTACCAAGTCCAGTTGTTCTAATGTTTGTACGAGCTCTGTTGTTTCTTTGTTGAGTTTTTGTTTTGTTGATCTGTCTATAGTTGTTAGCGGGGTGTTAAGATCGCCCACTATTATTGTGTGTGTATCTATGTCTCCCCTTAAGTCTGTAAGTAGTTGCTTCACGAAGCTAGGCGCATTGGAATTAGGTGCATATATGTTCACGATTGTAATTACTTCTTGATGGATCAGTCCCTTCACCAATATATAATGTCCTTCTCTGTCCTTTTTGATGTCTGTCAGCTTGAAGTCTAGGTCATCTGAGATTAGAACAGCTACACCAGCCTTTTTTTCTCGTCCATTGGCATGAAATGTCTTTTTCCATCCTTTCACTTTAAATTTCTTACAGGATTTTCTGGTTAGATGTGTCTCTTGTAGGCAACATATAGTTGGGTGCTGTTTGATGATCCATTCCGTTAATCTATGCCTTTTGATTGGTGAGTTTAAGCCATTTGTGTTTAGAGATAATATTGAGAGGAATTGGTTTTGGGCTGCCATGAGTGTAAGTGTGCAAGTGTGTATTTGCGACTATTAGAGTTTTTGATTGGTTGACTTTTCTTGTATGGATTTTAGTGGGGAGGTCTTCCCATTTGCCATCTTTGATTTTGGTTTGTATTTTTTCTTTCTGGGTTTAGCACCTTCCTGAGGAGATTTTCCAGAGCTGGTTTCGTGTTGATGTATTCTTCGAGTTTCTCTTTACTGTTGAAGTATTTGATTTCATTCTCAAATATAAATGAGAGCTTTGCTGGGTACATTATTCTTGGTTGGCAGTTGTTTTGTTTCAGGATTTGATAGGTTTTACCCCATTCTCTCCTTGCTTGGAGCGTTTCTTCTGATAGGTCGGCTGTGATCCTGATTTCCCTTCCCCTGAAAGTAATCTTATCCTTTTTTCTTACTTGTCTTAGAATGGTTTCCTTGTATTCACTTGAAGGTAGCTTGAGGACCACATGTCTGGGAGACGATTTGTTTGGGTCGTATCTACTGGGGGTTCTTTGTCCTTCCTGGATTTGTGCTAGATTTATATTTCCAGTATTCTGGAAGTTCTCCTGTATTATCTCATTGAGCACTCGTTGCAAGCCTGTCTCCTTTTCCACTCCTTCGGGAAGGCCTATTATTCTAATATTTGATTTTTTGAGGTTGTCTTTCATTTCCTGTATGGACCTATTGGCTTTCTCTAGATTTGTCTCCAACTGTTTGATGAGCTGCTGCCTTTCATTCTGATTGTCTTCCAATTCTGATATTCTGTCCTCTGCTGTGTTCATTCTGTTGGTTAGGCTTTCAATTTTGTTCTCTATATCAAGGATTCCCTTTTTGACTTGATTTATTTCTGCAGTGATATGGTTTTCGAATGCCTTAGACTCTTCCCAGCGCTTTTCACTCTCTCTGACGAATTTCATCATTAGCTTCTTAAAGTCCTTATCTGGTCGATCCTCTATGTCTTCATCTTGCATCTCAGATATTGGGATTAGTTTTTGGTTGTATTGGGAGGGAGTGCTTGATCTTTCCTCTGGGTCATTGCTTTTTCTGATACTTCTCCTCATTGTGTTTTTACTTCTTGTTGTTTTGAGATTTTAGCGGTGATTCAGCTGAGCCGGCTCTGGTTTGGGGTCTCCGGCTGAGCCCAGCAGGGCTTACTGCCTGAGTCACCAGCTGCTTTCAGGGTCTGTAGATCACAGCCCCGAGTTGGGTCAGGAGGCTTTGTGGGCCAGCCCTAGTGCCAGGCCCATTCCCCTGTGGCTCCCTCTCAAAGGCGGTGCCCTACAGATTCACTCTGCCGAGCCGCGCCTGGGCTTTGGGTCACAAGGCTAATACAGCGGGGGTCTCTGCCTCAGTGCTGAGCCGAGACTCTCCTTCAGGGCTTGAGGTTAGCACAGCAAGGGCTCCTGCTGCTCGGAGCCTAAAATCCCCAACCCCGGCCTGTGCTGGGCGGGAGATCTCCGCGGCCCCAGTGCCAAACTCGGAAGCGCTGCTCCGCCTAGGGCTGCAACACCACAGGCAGGTCTTTCCGAGCGGGCTCCTGCTGGGAAAACCTGTCCGGCCAGTTCAGCTGAGCCCGCTATGGTCTGGCCTCTCTAGCTGAGCCCAGCTGGGGACTCCGCCCTGAAGAAGCCACTTCCTCAGCTGCACTCTCTCAAGGATGGAAGCGGATCTCTGAGAGGCACAGAGCCCTTGAGGAGAGACGTGCCCCCACTAGTCTGCTCCTCTGCCCAGGACGTGAGGCCCTGTCGAGCGTTGCCCAGCCTGTGGGGCTCAGGGCGAGTCCAGCAACAGGATCCACTGACTCTCCCGCAGCCAGTCCACAGCTCGGAGCCGATATGGGGATCTCTGAGCCCCAGTCCCACAGCGCTGCTCCTGTTCCCTCTGCACTCTCCCAGAGCCGCTGAGCAGCGGGTAGGCAAGCCTCTGGGAAATCTCCCCAGCTTTTCCTCCACTTCTGCAGGGATAATGCACCCAATGATCAGTCCAGTAGCCTCCTCTGGGGGCTCCTGCCTTCCAGGGGACTGGTGCCCCTGTCGGTGTGGGCGCCTATCCTTCCAGCCGCCTCTGTTTTCCCTGGGGCGGTTGAGCCTCTGCCGCCTTCCCCCCGCCTGGGATCGTGACTCACCAGGTTTCTCGCGGCGTGCTGTATTTTCTTTCCTACTTTTTGCGGCTGTTCCTTCACGCTGTGTAGATCTTCTTGCTTTAGTGAACTCCAGTGACCTTCTCGCTCTTCTCCCTACAGTTTCGCGCCTCCTGGCCTGTTTCTCTGCTGGATCGGCTCCCCTCCTTCCCTACTCCACCCTACACCAGCTCTCTGCAGTCGGCCATCTTTTTCAGTCTCCCTTTATTAATTTCTAACTAATTTTTATCTTATACTACAATTCCATAGACCCTTGAATTTCTTTTACCCCTCTTCAAATCCTCATTCCTCTGATTTCCCCTATGTTATTGCAATAGTATGTTGATTAATAAGCAATCATATGTCACTCATTGTGCTATTTAGACATGCCTTGATCCTGCAGGTATAGAAATGGCAAAGGGTGCAGCATTCTACTTTTCCCTGTTCTGTGGGTATCTTTTAGCTGTATAGATAGTATCTGGGTAAGTGCAAATGATTAACTTTTGCTGATGTAAAATTTATGTGTTTCCATTTATTGTTTGTGATTTGGGTATCAATTCTAAAAATCCATTTCCAAGTCTGAAACCATGAACTCAACGCTTATGGCTTTTATGCTAGAATTGTATAGTTTTATATCTGCTGTTGATGCATTTAAGGTTTTAAAGATTTATTTTTATTGATTTGAATGACAGAGTTACAGAGACAGCGAGTGAGGTTGGGTGTAGAGGTGAGAACGAGGGATTGAGAAATTTTCATCTCTGATATGGCTTATTTCCTAAATTGCCTCAAGTACTGGGGGCAGGGCAAAGCCAAATCCAGGAGTAGGAGCTCCATGAATGTCTTTAAATGGTGCATGGCCTGAGAACTTGTGCCATTTTCTGCTGCATTTCCAAGGCACATTAGCAGCAGCCTAGATGGGAATTGGTTTCAGCAGGACTTGAACCAGAACCCATATGAAATGCCTCTGCTGCAGAAAATGACTTAGTTTCTCACAGCACAGTGCCAGTCCTTGAAGTTAGCTTTGTACAGAATAATAAATAAGGGCCTGACTCTTTTCTTTTGGTCTGTCACTATCCAATTGTACCAGCACTAAATGTTGAACTGAATAGCCCCATCTCTTATATGGAAATAACTCATTCACGCTATTCAGTGGAAAAATGGAAATAATGTTTACTTCTGGGCTCAACTTCCATTACTTTGATCTCCGTCTATACAGAAGGCCATGCCCCATTTACTGTGTTCTTTTTAGCTTTCAGTATGTTGAAACTGGGAGTTATGAGAGAGTGATTTTTTGTCTGCTGATTCCTTCCTCAAATAGTCATAACATTTGAAGTTGAGCTAATCTGAAGCCAGTAGTTAACATCCTTTTCTGGCTGTTGCAGAGATTCATTTATTTATTCGAAAGTCAGATTTACAGAGAGGAGGAGAGACAGAAAGTAAGATTGTACATGCACTGGTCGACTACCCAAGGGGCCATAACAGCAGGAGCTGAGTCTATCCAAAGCCAGAAGCCAGGAGCTTCTTCCCTGGATTCCCATGCAGGTACAGGATCCCAAGGCATTGGGCCACCTCTACCGCCTTCCCAGGCCACAAGCAAGAATGGGTAGAGGAGTAGCAGGAATACAAACTGGTGCCCATAAGGGATCCTGGCTTATGGAAGGCAAGAATGTTAGACACTAGGCTACTCTGCCAGACCCTGATTGAGTCATTTAATCTGCAGACAGATTATTGGTCAGGTTGCCACTGCACAGGCCTTGATATCTAATGTTATTATCAGAGTAATATTAGTTTCATAGTATGAATCTGAAAGTTTATATTCTTCCAAGTATTTTTTAATTAATTAATTGTATTAGTTTTTGATGCAGTTCCATTGTTTCTGGGATTTCCCCTCCCACCTCCTAAATCACCTTCCCTTCATTAGTATCTCTTTTAGTATTACAATAGTATATTCCATCATAAACAGTCCATCATTCTGTTTTTAAGTGTATCCTGACATTGTAGAAATGGACAATGGCAGAGAGCCATCATCCTATTGTTAAGATATATTTAACAGTTTCATTGGAAGACCATTTGTAGTTGAAAGTGGAGTTGCATACTGCATTGTATCTTCACTCCTGTGCATGAAAGACTGTATGACATAGTCATTAAATATGACCATAATGAAAAGCCATAGAAAAATCAAGAACAGGAGAAATAGAGATTATTTACTCCATGAAGTTAAATAACATTCTACTGAATGACCAATGTGAAACTGAAGAAATGAAAAAGGAAATAAAAACTTTCTTGAAGAAGCTATGCTACTGTGTGGTCTATGTGTCACTGAATAAATCTGTAGGAAAAAAAAATATCACAACTCATAATATGTGGCCAAAACAAAGGACATTTATATCATGAGATGCTTACAAAGCAATCAAAATCTCAAATAAAAGACCTGATAATGCATCACTTTTTTTCTTTTTTTCTTTTCTTGAATTTAGTCATTAATTACATTGTGTTCTAATTTCATAGGAACTGGGATTCTCCCCACACCTCCCCACATCCTCCCCACATGGTGGGTTCCTCCACCTTGTTGCATCACCACAGTTCGAGTTCAGTTGAGTTTCCCTCTTTGTAAGCATATGCTAAAGATAGAGTCCAACATCTTATAGTCCAGGCATGTCCAACTGCTTCTTGGGGAAACCCTCTATGGTCTGATGGCAGAGCCAGCAGAGTATCAATCGATCAAATAAAAGCACTAACATACCATCAGCAACAATTAACATTGTGATGGAATTAATTGACATAGTATTGAGCAAACAACATGTTAAAAAAGTAAATGTGATTTCTTAACCACATTCTGTGACCACCCCATTCACATTTCAATTATAGTTTATATATGATATATGACATAACATCCATAACATAACATGTTATGCATAACATCATATCCTCTTAAATTAAGGCAAACATGTGGTATGTAACCTTTTGGGATTGGCTCATTTCCCTTAGCATTATGGTTTCCAGTTTGGCCCATTTGGCCACAAAGAACTATATTTTTGTTTTTTTTAAGAGTTGAGTAGTATTCCATGGAGTAGATGAGCCATAGCTTTCTTATCCAATCCTCTGTTGATGGGCATTTTGGTTGCTTGCATGTTTTTGCAATTACTGATTGTGCTGCTATGAACATAGGAGTGCATGTTGGTTTCTCATAAAACAGACGTTGTGGATATATTCCTAGGAGTGCTATTGCTGGATCATACGGTATGTCGATTTTGAGTTGTTTGAATATTCTTCATATTGTTTTCCATAGAGGCTGTCCCAGCCTGCAACCCCACCAGCAGTGGAGTAGGGTTCCCTTTTCCCCGCAACCTCGGCAACAAGTGTTGTTGGTACTTTTATTTATGTGGGCCAGTCTTACTGGCATCAGGTGGTACCTCATTGATGTTTTAATTTGGATTTCCCTTATTGCCAGGGAGCTTGAGCATTTTTTCATATGTTTATTTGCCATTTGGGTTTGTTCCTTTGTGAAGTGTTTGCCCATTTCCCGTGCCCATTTCTTGAGTGGCTTGTTTGTTTTCGTGTTTTGGTTGTTTCGTAGTTCTTTGTATGTTCTGGAGATTAGCCCTCTATCACCTACGTAGTGGGCGAAGATCTTCTCCCATTCTGTGGGTTGCTTTTTCACTTTGTTAATTGTTTATTTGCTGTACAGAAGCTTCGTAGTTTGATGAGGTCCCATTTGTTTGTTTTGGTCTTGATTTGTATTGCTTTTGGTGTTCTTTTTTATTTATTTATTATTTTTAATTCATTAATTACATTGTATTATGTGACACAGTTTCATAGGTACTAGGATTTTCCCCAACCCTCCCCAAACCCTCTCACCATGGTGGATTCCTCCACCTTGTTGCATAACCACAGTTCAAGTTCAGTTGAGATTCCCCCATTGCAAGCATATACCAAACATAGAGTCCAGCATCTTATTGTCCAGTCAAGTTCAACGACTTCTTAGTATACCTTCTCTGGTTTGAAGACAGAGCCAGCAGAGTATCATCCCGATCGATTAAAATCTCCAACATACCATCAGCAAAAATTTACATCATTATGGAATTAATTGACATAGTAATGAGTAATCAATATGTTAAGAGTAAATGCAAGTTCTTAACCACCTTCTGAGACCACCTCATTCACATTTCAATTTTAGTTTATACACAACATATAACTATATAAAATAACATGTTATACATAACATCATATTGTCTTAAATTAAGGCAAACATGTGATATTTAACCTTTTGGGATTGGCTCATTTCCCTTAGCATTATGGTTTCCAGTTTGGCCCATTTGGCCACAAAGAACTGCATTTTGTTTTTTTAAGAGCTGAGTAGTATTCCATGGAGTAGATGAGCCATAGCTTTCTTATCCAATCCTCTGCTGATGGGCATTTTGGTTGCTTGCATGTTTTTGCAATTATTGATTGTGCTGCTATGAACATAGGAGTGCATGTTGGTTTCTCATAAAACAAGTGTTCTGGATATATTCCTAGGAGTGCTATTGCTGGATCATACGGTATGTTGTATTTGAGTTGTTTGAATGTTCTCCATACTGATTTCCATAGAGGCTGTACCAGCCTGCAGCCCCACCAGCAGTGAAGTAGGGTTCCCTTTTCCCCGCAACCTCGGCAACAAGTGTTGTTGGTACTTTTATTCATGTGGGCCAGTCTTACTGGCATTAGATGGTACCTCAATGATGTTTTAATTTGGATTTCCCTTATTGCCAGGGAACTTGAGCATTTTTTCATATGTTTATTTGCCATTTGGGTTTGTTCCTTTGTGAAGTGTTTGCCCATTTCCCGTGCCCATTTCTTGAGTGGCTTGTTTGTTTTCGTGTTTTGGTTGTTTCGTAGTTCTTTGTATATTCTGGAGATTAGCCCTCTGTCACCTATGTAGTGCGAAGATCTTCTCCCATTCTGTGGGTTGCTTTTTCACTTTATTGTTTCCTTTGCTGTACAGAAGCTTCTTAGTTTGATGAGGTCCCATTTGTTTATTCTGGTATTGATTTCTATTGCTTTTGGAGTCCTTTTTAGGAAGTCAGGACCTACCCCTAGATCTTGCAGAGTATTTCCAACATTTTCTTCCAAAGGTTTCAAGGTTTCTGGATGTAGGTTTAGATCTTTTTTCCATTTAGATTTGATTTTAGTATATGGTGAAAGATGTGGGTCTTTTTGTTTCTGCAGGCTATTTACCAGTTGTCCCAACAGCATTTATTGTACAGACCTTCCCATTTGCCTGGATTGTCGTTTGTCCTTTTGTGAAAGACTATTTGGCTGTACCTGTGGGTTCCCATCTGTTGATTCTTTTCGGCTCCATTGATCTTCTTCTCTATCTTTGTGCCAGTACCAGGCTGTTTTGATAACCACTGCCCTATAGTATGTACAGAGGTCTGGAACTGTGATTCCCCCTGCTAACTTCATGTTCTTCAGGATGGTTCTTGCTATTCGTGTTTTTTTGTGTTTCCAGATGAACCTTTGGATCATTGTTTCCAGTCCATGAAGAATGTTTTGGGCAATTTGATTGGAATTGCGTTGAATGTATATATTGCTTTTGGCAGTATAGACATTTTAATGATATTGATTTTACCTATCCAGGAGCATGGGATGCTACTCCATCTTTTGAGGTCTTGTTCAATTTCTTTTTTAAGTAGTTTGTAGTTTTCCTCAAATAGGTCTCCTACATTTTTGGTTAGATTAATTTGTAGATACTTTATACTTTTCTCTGTTATTTTGAATGGTGTCTTGCTGGTTAGCTGTTTTTCCATCTTGGGACTGATTTTATATACTATGGCTGTTGATGTTTGTTCATTAATTTTGTATCGTGCCACTCTACCAAACTCTCGCATAAGTTCTAGCAGTCTCTGTATTGAGCCTCTTGGCATTTTTGTATAAAGAATCATGTCATCTGCATATAGTGAAAGCTTGACTTTTTTGTTTCCCATTTGGATTCCTCTCATTTCCTTGTCTTGTCTTATGGCCTCAGCAAGTACCTCTAGGACTATGTTGAATAGCAGTGGAGAAAGCGGACATTCCTGTCTTGTTCCAGATCTCAGTGGGATGGGATCCAGTTTTTCTCCATTCCGCATGATGCTGGCATTGGGTTTTTCATATATTGCTTTGATTATGCTGTGGATTGTTCGTTCTATGCATAACTTAGTTAGGATTTTTAGCATGAAGTGGTGTTTGAGTTTGTCGAAAGCTTTTTCTGCATCTATTGATACTATCATCTGATTCTCGTTTTTCAGTTTTTGCATGTGGTGTATCACATCTGTGGATTTCCGTATGTTGAATCATCCCTGTATTCCAGAGATGAATCCTACTTGGTCCGGTTCAATGATCTGTCTGATGATCTTTTGAATTCTGTTGGCTAGGATTTTGTTGAGTATCTTAGCATCGATTTTCATCTGAGATAGGTCTGTAGTTTTCTTTCTCTCTTGGCTCTCTATCTGGTTTTGGAATTAAGATAATGCTGGCTTTATAGAATGAATTTGGAAGGGTTGCTTCCTTTTCTATTGTTTTGAAGATTTTGTAGAGGATTGGGGTTAACTCTGTTCGGAATTATTTGTAAAATTCTGTAGTGAAGCCATCTGGTCCTGGGATTTTCTTTGTTGGGAGGTCTTTAATCACTGATTCAATTTCTGCTTCCGTTATGGGCTTGTTCAGTTCGTTTGTTTACTCCGGGCCAAATTTTGGCAGGTTTTATAAATCTAAGAACTTTTCCATTTCTTGGTGGTCTTCTGATTTGTTGGAGTAAAGCGCTTTGTAGTAATTTCTAATTATGTTCTTAATGGTTGCCGTGTCTGTTGGTATGTGGCCTTTTTCATCTTTGATGCTTGTGTTTTTCTTTGTCAGTCGGACCAGTGGGCTGTCTATTTTGTTTATCTTTTCAAAACACCAGCTTTTTGATTCATTGATTTTGTGTATAGTTGTTTTTATTTCTATCTGATTAATTTCCTCCCTTGTTTTGATGATTTCTTGTTTCCTGTTGTGTGGGGGGCTCTTCTGCTGTTGTTTTTCCAATTCCTGGAGGTGTGTATTTAGTTCCTGTATTTTGCGCCTCTCTTTGGACTTGACATGTGCTCCAATTGCAATGAATTTACCCCGTAGTACTGTTTTGGCTGTGTCCCACAATTTTTGGAATGTTGTGTCGGAGGTTTCATTGGTTCCCATAAATTTTTTTTATCTCATTTTTAATTTCTTCTCTGATCCATTGTTCGTTTAATAGCATATTGTTCAACCTCTAAGAGTTTCTGTATTTCCTTGGGCATTTTAATTGCTTATTTTCAGTTTCATTCCGTGGTGGTCTGAGAGGGTACCTGGTATAATTCCTGTCTTGTTTAAGTTATTTAGATTTGCTTTGTGTCCTGTCATGTGGTTGATCCTGGAGAAGGTGCCATGTTCTGCTGAAAAAAAATGTGTAATCTGTGGTCTTAGGGTAAAAAGTTCTATAAATGTCTACCAAGTCCAGTTGTTCTATTGTTTGTGTGAGCTCTGTTGTTTCTTTGTTGAGTTTTTGTTTTGTTGATCTGTCTATTGTTGTTAGCGGGGTGTTAAGATCACCCACAATTATTGTGTGCATATCTATGTCTTCCCTTAAGTCTGTAAGTAATTTCTTCACGTGGCTAGGAGTGTTGGGATTTGCTGCATATATGTTCACGATGGTAATTACTTCCTGATGGATCAATCCTTTTACCAATATATAATGTCTTTCTTTGTCCTTTTTGATGTCTGTCAGCTTGAAGTCTATATCATCTGAAATTAGGACAGCTACCCCAGCCTTTTTTTCTCATCCACATGGAGTGAAATATCTTTTTCCATCCCTTCACTTTCAGATTCTTAGAGGCTTTTCTGGTTAGATGTGTCTCTTGTAGGCAACAGATAGTTGGGTCTTGCTTGATGATCCATTCCGTTAATCTGTGCCTTTTGATTGGTGAGTTTAGGCCATTTGTGTTAAGAGTCAATATTGAGAGGTTGCGATTTTGCCCTGCCATACATATGTGTTTTTGTGGGTGTTGGTTTCTGTTTGATTGCCCCTCCTTGTGTGAACTTTAGTGGGGAAACCTTCCTGTTTTCCATCTTTGCTTATGATTTGCCCCGTTTTTTCTGGATTTAGCACATTTCTAAGGAGATTTTGTGGAGCTGGTTTTGTGCTGGCATATTCTTTGAGTTTCTCTTTGCTATGTTCGTATCTGATTTCGTTCTCAAATATAAATGAGATTTTTGCTGGGTACATTATTCTTGGTTGACAGTTGTTGTGATTCAGGATTGGGAAGATCTTTGTCCATTCTCTCCTTGCTTGTAGGGTCTCTTCAGAGAAGTCAGCAGTGATTCTGATTGGTTTTCCCCTATATGTGATCTTTGCTTTGTACTTGTTTCAGGATTCTTTTTTTTTTTTTAACTTTTTTTTTTAATTTTATTTTAAATTTATTAATTACATTGTATTATGTGACACAGTTTCATAGGTACTGGGATTCTCCCCACCCCTCCCCAAACCCTCCCACCATGGTGGATTCCTCCACCTTGTTGCATAACCACAGCTCAAGTTCAGTTGAGATTCCCCCATTGCAAGCATATACCAAACATAGCGTCCAGCATCTTATTGTCTAGTCAAGTTCAACGGCTTCTTAGGTATACCCTCTCTGGTCTGAAGACAGAGCCAGCAAAGTATCATCCCGATCAATTAAAAGCTCCAACATACCATCAGCAAAAATTTACATCATTATGGAATTAATTGACATAGTAATGAGTAACCAATATGGTAAAAGTAAATGCGATTTCTTATCCACCTTCTGTGACCACCTCATTGACATTTCAATTTTGGTTTATACACAACATATAACATTCATAACATAACTTGTTATACATAACATCATATCAAATTAAGGCAAACATGTGGTATTTAACCTTTTGGGATTGGCTCATTTCCCTTAGCCTTATGGTTTCCAGTTTGGCCCATTTGGCCACAAAGAACTGCATTTTGTTTTTTTTAATAGCTGAGTAGTATTCCATGGAGTAGATGAACCATAGCTTTCTTATCCAATCCTCTGTTGATGGGCATTTTGGCTGCTTCCATGTTTTTGCAATTACTGATTGTGCTGCTATGAACATAGGAGTGCATGTTGGTTTCTCATAAAACAAGTGTTCTGGATATATTCCTAGGAGTGCTATTGCTGGATCATACGGTATGTTGTATTTGAGTTGTTTGAATGTTCTCCATACTGATTTCCATAGAGGCTGTACCAGCCTGCAGCCCCACCAGCAGTGAAGTAGGGTTCCCTTTACCCCGCAACCTCGCCAACAAGTGTTGTTGGTGCTTTTATTCATGTGGGCCAGTCTTACTGGCGTTAGGTGGTACCTCATTGATGTTTTAATTTGGATTTCCCTTATTGCCAGGGAACTTGAGCATTTTTTCATATGTTTATTTGCCATTTGGGTTTGTTCCTTTGTGAAGTGTTTGCCCATTTCCCGTGCCCATTTCTTGAGTGGCTTGTTTGTTTTGACATTTTGGTCGTTTTGTAGCTCTTTGTATATTCTGGAGATCAGCCCTCTATCACCTAAGTCGTGTGCGAAGATCTTCTCCCATTCTGTGGGTTGCCTTTTTACTTTGTTGATTGTTTCTCTAGCTGTACAGAAGCTTCTTATTTTGATGAGGTCCCACTTGTTTATTTTGGTCTTGATTTCTACTGCATTTGGAGTCTTTTTTAGGAAGTGAGGGCCTACCCCTAAGTGTTCCAGTGTGTTTCCAACATTTTCTTCCAAAAGTTTGAAGGTTTCTGGATGTAGGTTTAAATCTTTTATCCATTTGGATTTGATCTTAGTATATGGTGAGAGATGTGGGTCTATCTTTTTGTTTCTGCAGGCTATCAACCAGTTGTCCCAACAGCATTTATTGAACAGACCTTCCCATTTGCCTGGGTTGTCGTTTGTCTTTTTGTCAAAGATTATTTGGCTGTATTTGTGTGGGTTCCCATCTGGTGTTTCTATTCTGCTCCATTGATCTTCTTCTCTATCTTTGTGCCAGTACCAGGCTGTTTTGATAACCACTGCCCTATAGTATGTCCAGAGGTCTGGGACTGTGATTCCCCCTGCTAACTTCCTGTTCTTCAGGATGGTTCTAGCTATTCGTGGTTTTTTGTGTTTCCAGATGAACCTTTGAATCATTGTTTCCAGATCTGTGAAGAATGTTTTGGGCAATTTGATTGGGATTGCGTTGAATGTATATATTGCTTTTGGCAGTATAGACATTTTAATGATATTGATTTTACCTATCCAGGAGCATGGGATGTTACTCCATCTTTTGAGGTCTTGTTCAATTTCTTCTTTAAGCAGTTTGTAGTTTTCTTCAAGTAGGTCTCCTACATTTTTGGTTAGGTTAATTCCCAGATACTTCATGCTTTCCTTTGTTACTTTGAATGGTATCTTGCTGGTTAGATCTTTTTCCAACTTGGGGCTGTTAGCATACACTATGGCTGTTGATTTTTGTTCATTAATTTTGTGCCCTGCCACTCTACCGAACTCTCGTATAAGTTCTAGTAGTCTCTGTGTTGAGCCTTTTGGCTCTTCCATATAAAGAATCATGTCATCTGCATATAGTGAAAGTTTGACTTCTTCATTTCCCATTTGGATTCCTCTGATTTCTTTTTCTTGTCTTATGGCCTCAGCGAGTACCTCTAGAACTATGTTGAATAGCAGCGGAGAAAGCGGACATCCCTGCCTTGTTCCAGATTTCAGTGGGAAGGGTTCCAGTTTTTCTCCATTCAGTATGATGCTGGCATTGGGTTTTGCATATATTGCTTTGATTATGTTGTGGATTTTTCCATCTATGCCTACCTTGGTTAGTGTCTTTAGCAGGAAGGTGTGCTGGATTTTGTCGAAAGCTTTTTCTGCATCTATTGATACTATCTTGTGATTCTTGTTTTTCAGTTTTTGGATGTGGTGTATCACATTTATGGATTTGCGAATGTTGAACCATCCCTGCATTCCAGGGATGAATCCTACTTGATCTGGATGAATGATCTGTCTGATGTGTTTTTGAATTCTCTTGGCTAGGATTTTGTTGAGAATCTTAGCATCAATGTTCATCAAAGAGATAGGTCTGTAGTTTTCCTTCTCTGTAGGATCTCTGCCCGGTTTTGGGATTAAGGTAATGTTGGCTTCATAGAATGAGTTTGGAAGGGTTGCTTCCTTTTGTATAGTTTTGAAGAGTTTGTAGAGGATTGGGGTTAGTTCTGTTCGGAATGTTTTGTAGAATTCTGGAGTGAAGCCGTCTGGTCCTGGGCTTTTCTTTGTTGGGAGGTCTTTAATCACTGATTCAATCTCTGCTTCAGTTATGGGTTTGTTCAGGTTGATTGTTGCCTCTGGGCTAAGTTTTGGCAGGTTGTGTGAGTCTAAGAACTTTTCCATTTCTTGGTGGTCTTCTGATTTGTTGGAGTACAGTGCTTTGTAGTAATTTCTGATTATGTTCTTAATGGTTGTAATGTCTGTTGTTATGTTGCCTTTTTCATCTTTGATGCTGTTAATTCTTGCTTTCTCTTGTTTTTTCTTTGTCAGTCGGGCCAGCGGTGTGTCTATTTTGTTTATCATTTCAAAAAACCAGCTTTTTGATTTGTTGATTTTGTGTATGGTTTTTTTTATTTCTATCTGGTTGATTTCCTCCCTTGTTTTGATGATTTCTTGTTTCCTATTCTGTGTGGGGCTCATCTGCTGCTGCTTTTCCAATTCCTGGAGGTGTGTGGTTAGTTCCTGTATTTGGCGCCTCTCTTGGGCCATGACATGAGCTCCAATTGCGATGAGTTTACCCCGTAGCACTGCTTTGGCAGTGTCCCACAAGTTTTGGAATGTTGTATCAGAGTTTTCATTGGTTTCCATAAATTTTTTGATCTCATCTTTAATTTCTTCCCTGACCCATTGTTCATTTAATGGCATATTGTTCAACCTCCAAGAGTTTCTATATTTCCTTGGGCATTTTGAATTGCTGATTTCCAGTTTCATTCCGTGGTGGTCTGAGAGGGTACATGGTATGATTTCTATCTTTTTGAAGATATTTAGATTTGCTTTGTGTCCTATCATGTGGTCGATCCTGGAGAAGGTGCCATGTACTGCTGAAAAAAATGTATAATCTGTGGTCTTAGGATAAAAAATTCTATAAATGTCTACCAAGTCCAGTTGTTCTAATGTTTGTACGAGCTCTGTTGTTTCTTTGTTGAGTTTTTGTTTTGTTGATCTGTCTATAGTTGTTAGCGGGGTGTTAAGATCGCCCACTATTATTGTGTGTGTATCTATGTCTCCCCTTAAGTCTGTAAGTAGTTGCTTCACGAAGCTAGGCGCATTGGAATTAGGTGCATATATGTTCACGATTGTAATTACTTCTTGATGGATCAGTCCCTTCACCAATATATAATGTCCTTCTCTGTCCTTTTTGATGTCTGTCAGCTTGAAGTCTAGGTCATCTGAGATTAGAACAGCTACGCCAGCCTTTTTTTCTCGTCCATTGGCATGAAATGTCTTTTTCCATCCTTTCACTTTAAATTTCTTACAGGATTTTCTGGTTAGATGTGTCTCTTGTAGGCAACATATAGTTGGGTGCTGTTTGATGATCCATTCCGTTAATCTATGCCTTTTGATTGGTGAGTTTAAGCCATTTGTGTTTAGAGATAATATTGAGAGGAATTGGTTTTGGGCTGCCATGAGTGTAAGTGTGCAAGTGTGTATTTGCGACTATTAGAGTTTTTGATTGGTTGACTTTTCTTGTATGGATTTTAGTGGGGAGGTCTTCCCATTTGCCATCTTTGATTTTGGTTTGTATTTTTTCTTTCTGGGTTTAGCACCTTCCTGAGGAGATTTTCCAGAGCTGGTTTTGTGTTGATGTATTCTTCGAGTTTCTCTTTACTGTTGAAGTATTTGATTTCATTCTCAAATATAAACGAGAGCTTTGCTGGGTACATTATTCTTGGTTGGCAGTTGTTTTGTTTCAGGATTTGATAGGTTTTACCCCATTCTCTCCTTGCTTGGAGCGTTTCTTCTGATAGGTCGGCTGTGATCCTGATTTCCCTTCCCCTGAAAGTAATCTTATCCTTTTTTCTTACTTGTCTTAGAATGGTTTCCTTGTATTCACTTGAAGGTAGCTTGAGGACCACATGTCTGGGAGACGATTTGTTTGGGTCGTATCTACTGGGGGTTCTTTGTCCTTCCTGGATTTGTGCTAGATTTATATTTCCAGTATTCTGGAAGTTCTCCTGTATTATCTCATTGAGCACTCGTTGCAAGCCTGTCTCCTTTTCCACTCCTTCGGGAAGGCCTATTATTCTAATATTTGATTTTTTGAGGTTGTCTTTCATTTCCTGTATGGACCTATTGGCTTTCTCTAGATTTGTCTCCAACTGTTTGATGAGCTGCTGCCTTTCATTCTGATTGTCTTCCAATTCTGATATTCTGTCTTCTGCTGTGTTTATTCTGTTGGTTAGGCTTTCAATTTTGTTCTCTATATCAAGGATTCCCTTTTTGACTTGATTTATTTCTGCAGTGATATGGTTTTCGAATGCCTTAGACTCTTCCCAGCGCTTTTCACTCTCTCTGACGAATTTCATCATTAGCTTCTTAAAGTCCTTATCTGGTCGATCCTCTATGTCTTCATCTTGCATCTCAGATATTGGGATTAGTTTTTGGTTGTATTGGGAGGGAGTGCTTGATCTTTCCTCTGGGTCATTGCTTTTTCTGATACTTCTCCTCATTGTGTTTTTACTTCTTGTTGTTTTGAGATTTTAGCGGTGATTCAGCTGAGCCGGCTCTGGTTTGGGGTCTCCGGCTGAGCCCAGCAGGGCTTACTGCCTGAGTCACCAGCTGCTTTCAGGGTCTGTAGATCACAGCCCCGAGTTGGGTCAGGAGGCTTTGTGGGCCAGCCCTAGTGCCAGGCCCCTTCCCCTGTGGCTCCCTCTCAAAGGCGGTGCCCTACAGATTCACTCTGCCGAGCCGCGCCTGGGCTTTGGGTCACAAGGCTAATACAGCGGGGGTCTCTGCCTCAGTGCTGAGCCGAGACTCTCCTTCAGGGCTTGAGGTTAGCACAGCAAGGGCTCCTGCTGCTCGGAGCCTAAAATCCCCAACCCCGGCCTGTGCTGGGTTGGAAATCTCCACGGCCCCAGTGCCAAACTCGGAAGCGCTGCTCCACTGAGGGCTGCAACACCACAGGCAGGTCTTTCCGAGCGGGCTCCTGCTGGGAAAACCTGTCCGGCCAGTTCAGCTGAGCCTGCTCCGGTCTGGCCTCTCTAGCTGAGCCCAGCTGGGGACTCCTCCCTGAAGAAGCCACTTCCTCAGCTGCACTCTCTCAGGGATGGAAGCGGATCTCTGAGAGGCACAGAGCCCTTTAGGTGAGACGTGCCCCCACTAGTCTGCTCCTCTGCCCAGGACGTGAGGCCCTGTCGAGCGTTGCCCAGCCTGTGGGGCTCAGGGCGAGTCCAGCAACAGGATCCACTGACTCTCCCGCAGCCAGTCCACAGCTCGGAGCCGATTTGGGGATCTCTGAGCCCCAGTCCCACAGCGCTGCTCCTGTTCCCTCTGCACTCTCCCAGAGCCGCTGAGCAGCGGGTAGGCAAGCCTCTGGGAAATCTCCCCAGCTTTTCCTCCACTTCTGCAGGGATAATGCACCCAATGATCAGTCCAGTAGCCTCCTCTGGGGGCTCCTGCCTTCCAGGGGACTGGTGCCCCTGTCGGTGTGGGCGCCTATCCTTCCAGCCGCCTCTGTTTTCCCTGGGGCGGTTGAGCCTCTGCCGCCTTCCCCCTGCCTGGGATCGTGACTCACCAGGTTTCTCGTGGCGTGCTGTATTTTCTTTCCTACTTTTTGCGGCTGTTCCTTCACGCTGTGTAGATCTTCTTGCTTTAGTGAACTCCAGTGACCTTCTCGCTCTTCTCCCTACAGTTTCGCGCCTCCTGGCCTGTTTCTCTGCTGGATCGGCTCCCCTCCTTCCCTACTCCACCCTACACCAGCTCTCTGCAGTCGGCCATCTTTTTCAGTCTCCTGTTTCAGGATTCTTTCTTTGTCTTCATTGGAGTGAAAACTGAGCACCATCTGTCTGGTTGAGGATCTATTTGGATCATATCTATTTGGAGTTCTCTGTCCATCCTTGGTTCATGTTCCAAGTGTTTTGGAAGTTTTCCTGTATAATTTCATTGAGCACCGTTTGCATTCTTGATTCTCTTTCTGCTCCTTTGGAAAGTCTTACAACTCTGATATTCAATTTTCTTAGGTTGTCTTTCATCTCCTGTATGGTCTTGTTGGTTTTGTTCAGGCTTGTTTCTAGCTGTTTAATGAGCTGGGTACTTTCATTTTGTGTGTCTTCAGTTTCAGAGATCCTCTCTTCTGCTGCATTTATTCTGTTAGTTAGGTTCTCAACTTTGTGCTCTAAGTCAAGGATTTTGTTTTTGACTTGCTGCATTTCTGTAACTATGTGGTTCTTGAATTCCTTGAAGTCTTCCCAGTTCTTCTCATTGTCTCTGACAGCTTTTAACATTATTTTTTAAAGTTTCTTGTCTGGTAGAGCTTCTATGTCTTCATCTCGCTATCTAAAATAGATATTGGCTTTTGGTCTTTTTTTGGTGGGGTACTGGCTCTCTCGTCCGGATCATTGCTTTTTCTGAAGTTTCTTCTCATTGTGTTATTGTTTCTTGTTGATTTCGGGGATGTATTCTCTGATTTGTTTAATCTACAGCTTCTGGTCTCTGTGCAGTAGTTTGGAGTAGGTGTGAGTTCGCTGCTTTCTTTTGGTTTACATTCGGTGGAGAATTTCTTTGAGTTCTATTGGAGACGTTTGGTGAGGGGGGATAGCTTTATCAACACCTGGATGTCTATAACTCTCTGTAGCTTGGTTTCTCTAAGGTCTGTTGGTTAGACCTTTCGTCCTGTGTGCGTCTTCAGGGGTAGAGCTTAGTAGCAGCACTTTGTAGCTTCAGGGCCCCTGGTCTCTAGTTCTGGGGTGGATTTGGAAGACCCCTAGCGTCCCTCAGCCCTGTGTGGGAGTATGTGTCAGTCTGTCAGGGGCTCTAGCTATGTGTATCTGAGACAGTGTTTCAGAGCCTTTAGTTGTGGAGCTGCCCAACCCTGTCCTTATGTGAAACTCAGATGCTGGTGTGCTGAGGGGTTTGCCCAGAGGGATTCCTCAGAGGAAATGAAGCTGCACTTCCCACTGCTGTTGCCCGCCTGTGCGGGCCACAGCCATTCAGCAGTGAGAAGCTGTGTTGGTCTCCGGGGCCATGGGCGTACAGCAGTGAAAAGCTGTGCTGGCACACCCCAGATGTTGTTGTGCTGAGGGTTTTGCTTAGGGAGATCCCTCAGAGGAACTGAAGCAGCACTCCCCACCGCTGGCGCCCGCCTCTGTGGGGTCACGGGCATACAGCAGTGAGAAGCTGTGCTGGTACACACCCCAGACGTTGTTGTGCTGTGTGGTCCAACCAGCGATGTCCCGTAGAGAAAGTTAGGCTGTGCAAGCCTCTTGCGCTGCACCACTGGGGGACCCGTAAGAGCTCTACGCCCTGGCCCCCACACAAGTTGGAGTGTTCAGTTCTTGCACAGCCTCAGACTGGGAGAATTCTGTAGGAGAGAGGGGCACTGAGCAGGGTCATTCTCAGTATGGTTCTCTCAGGGAGCAAAAATCACGAAAATCGAGGGGTTTTTCCACCCCTGGTGCACTCCGCTTCTCTGGGTTCCTGGGCGTCCCGGCGCCACCAGTGCCAGCACCACAAAGCCGCTAAGCCAGGTGCCTCCAGGGGCCGGTGTTGCTCAGAGCGCCAAGCAGTCTCACAGCTTTGGTTGCTGGGTGTTCCGCCAGGAGGGGAGGGGTCACTGCTGCTGGTGGGGGCCTTCACAAAAGGCAACCCGTCCCGCTGTCTTTATTTGCCCTGGGTCCTCTGGGCTTCCCGCTGATGCACCCTTTTCCTGGGATGTCTCACCACGTTTTTACCGGGTCTTTGTGTTCCCTGCATTCCTTCTCTGGATTTCTTCCAAGTTATGTGTTTCTTCTTGGATGCTCAATGTCCAGGGAGCTTCTGGCACTCATTCCTGTGGTTCTTTGGTCTGCAGATCTCTCTCCAGCTGCACCCTGTCTCTCTTTCAGTGCTTCCGTTTCTATGCCCATCCTCCCAGGTCGGCCATCTTTTTTGTCTCCGGCCTATTATTCTTATATTTGATTTTTTGAGGTTGTCTTTCATTTCCTGTATGGACCTGTTGGCTTTCTCCAGATTTGTCTCCTAGTGTTTGATGAGCTGCTGCCTTTCATTCTGATTGTCTTCCAATTCCGATATTCTGTCCTCTGATGTATTCATTCTGTTGGTTAGGCTCTCAATTTTGTGCTCTAGATCGATGATTCCCTTTTTGACTTGATTTATTTCTGCAGTGACATGATTTTTTAATTTCTTGGACTCTTCTCAGCGCTTCTCGCTGCCTTTGATGAATTTTATCACTAATTTCTTCAATTCCTTATCTGGTAATTCCTCTATGTCTTCATCTTGCATCTCTGATATTGAGATTTGTCTTTTTTTGGGGAGGTGAGTGCTTGATCTTTCTTCTGAGTCATTACTTTTTCTGATACTTCTCCTCATTGTGGTGTTGTTTCTTGTCATTTTGGAATTTTAATCTCTGACTTGCTTGTCCAGAGCCGTTGCCCTCCGTGCTGTAGCCTATAGGAAGTGTGACCCACCTGCTGCTGCATGGAACATTGGCATAAGCGTAATTCTTCTTACTCTATTTGTGACAGCAGGTGATGGTGGGGTGGGTGTTGGGTTGTTTCATTTGTGCCTGGGTTTATATCTCTGCAATCTGGTTCCATTGCAGCTAGTTGGTTAGGTGTTGTCTTGCGTATGCCAGCGGGGATATGGTGTAGATGAGAGACTTTGCAACCTCGGGCTTCTTATCTTTGCTTTGGGCAGATGTAGAGCATGCGGTTCCTACCCTACTATACCCTCACAAATGTGCTCCCCTGTTGGGAAGCACACTGCTATTGCCCTGCTTGTCTGTACTTCTTGCCGGATCAGCAGATCTGTTGGATGGCACCACTGTCTCAGGGGCTCTAGCTGAACACAGCAGGGGATTGTGCCTGATTCTCCAACTGCTTGTTGCTCAGAGTCTGTAGTTCACAACCCCAAGCTGAGTTGGGAGGCTCTGAGGCCCAGCCCTGGTACCAGGCCCCTTCCCCTGCAACTCCTACTCAAAGACGCTGTGTTTCTGGGAGACACAATATTGTGTCCCTGCTAGACCACATAGGCAGACTCTGCCGAGCAGCCTCCAGAGCTTGGATCCAGCACAGCAGGCTGTTCTGCCCCAGCCTCTAGGCGCCTGCCACTGCTGGGAGACACACTATTGTGTCTCCGCTAGTCCACGTTAGCAGACTCTGTCGAGCAGCGTTCTGCCTCTGGAGCTTGAACCGAGCACAGTAGGGGCCTCTGTTCCTGCCTCTAGCCACCCACAGTTGCTGGGGGACACACTATTGTGTCTCTACTAGTGCACATTAGCAGACTCTGCTGAGCAGCGTTCTGCCTCTGGTGCTTGAACCGACCCCAGCAGGGGGTTCTGCCCCAGCCTCTAGCTGCCCACCGCTAGGTATCCACAGCCCTGAGCTGGCTAGGAAAGCTCTGTGGATCCGACCCCAGTGCCCTGCTCCTCCCCCCGGGGCTTTATCTCAAAAGTGCTGCCCCGCTGGGGTTGGCAGATTTTTGAGCAAAGTCCCGCCTCTGGGGTTTGAACACTGCAGGCTAATCTGCCTGAGTCTTCAGTTGTTTGCTGCTCCCAGTTCACAACTCCCCGCCTTGCTCCTGTGCTAGGCTTCTTTCCCTGTTGCACTCTCTCAAAGGAGCGGAGCCGTGGGTGGCACGTAGCCATGCCCCTGCTGGCCTGCCCTACTGTCCAGGTTGGGAGGCTCTGCCGAGTGTTGCCCAGCCTCTGGGGCTCTGGCTGAGCACAGCAGAAGATTCCACTGGAGTCTCTAGCAGCTAGTCCACAGTTGATTCGGAGCTGATTCGGGGATTGCTGCAATCCAGCCCCAGAGCGCAGCTCTAATCCCCTCTGCACTCTCTCAAAGTTGCTGACTTGCTGGGAGGCGCGTTGCTGGAAAACCCCCTCTGCTTGTCCACTACCTCAGCACGGGTTGATAGCCCCTATTTTCAGTCCTGTAGCTACCTTTAGGGTCTCCAGCACTCCAATGGCTTGTGTCCCTGCAGGTGTGGGTACTTTTTTTATTTTTTAGCCGGCTTTGTCTTCCCTGGGTCGGCTGAGACTCCGCCACCTTCCCCCTGCCTGGGACCACAACTCACTAAGTTTCACGCAGCGTGCTGTCTTTCCTTTCTGTCATTTTATGGCTGTTCCTCCACGCTGTGTAGATCTTCTTACTTCAGTGAACTCCAGTGAACTCCTCTCCTCTCCCTGCAATTCTGTGTCTCCTGCTTTGTTTCTTTGCTGGATCGGTCTCCCTCTCTCTCTACTCCACCTTATTCTAGCTCTCCGCAGTCAGCCATCTTAGTCCCTGATAATGCATCTCAAGGATTATTAAAACAGAAAAAGTGAACAGGAAGCAGGAAATGATAAAAAATGAATTGAAACTAAAAAACTACACATTGCAACGAGAATGAGTTTTTATTTTTATTTTTTTTAAAGTTTTTTGGTGATGTTTATAAGTCAATTGATGTAGAAAACGTGTAGGATCAGGGGGAAATGGGTGAAACCATTGTGTCCACATTTTCCTCTCCTTCTTCCTGTATATGGGGAAGGAGAGAGTAAAGGGAAAAGCCACACCCAGCCTCCAAAACACCTCAGTACCCGAGGAATGGGTCATGGCACCCGATGTCATTGCAAAGTCATTGAATTGAAGCATGTCTCAAGGGTTTTGCTCAAGAGATTTCAACATTGATCTCACAGATGCAAGGATGAGGATATCTTTTCAAGGTTCATTGGTTGGCACAGTCCACCTCTAAGTTGGCTCTGATATGTGCTGTCATGCTTCATTGGGGTAGTTGTCCAGTTTGTTCTGACCTCTTTGCTATGGTACTAGGTGTCCTCTGTAGGCTCCAATGGCCTGGCATATCCTCCATGTGCTTCTGGATGTGCTGTCCACTGCTCTGTCAAAGCCACTGAGGAGGCCTAATTGGGACACATGCACCTCCATTGACAGACTGCTGATACTGCCACTCTCTCCATGGTTGGAGTTATGAGTCTAGCAGTTTTGCTCTGGGATCCTGGAAGCACTCTTGTCCCCTGTGGTTTCAGACCCAACTCTTCTGTGTGCACCCACTTACATGGGTACAGATTGTTCTTTCTCCCATATCATCCTATGTTCACACTGATAATTGCAATTACTAGGTAAGATCCATCTTGAGCCCCCTTTATTTTTTAGTTTTATTTAATTATTTATATGCTTTATTTTTATTATTATCATCATTCTATGAAACAGTTCCATCAACCCTGGAATTTCCATTATCCCGTTCTCTAACCCCACCCCACCCACTGCAACAGCATAGTTCAAACTAGAGTGTCACAAATCCATCATTGTGGGCATGGACAGCATTCCATTGTTAAGGCACATTTTCAACAGTTTCACTGGAAGTGCATTCTCGATCCAGAAGTAGAATTGTATACTGCACGGTATCCTCACATCTGAACATGTTATTCTCCATTACACAGTGTAAATCCCCCAAAGTGAAGGGCCACAAAATAAAATCAACAACAGAAAGAAAAGAAGAAATTAAAAATACCATGAAGTTAAGTAGCATGCTACCGCGTGACTAATGTGTTGCTGAAGAAATAAAAAAAGGAAATAAAAAACCATTATGAATAAAATGATGCTACTGTATGACCTGACTCAGTAAAGATTAATGAGAAAAATAAAACTGTTTTGAAGAAATTAAACTAAAACATCAAAATCCATGAGATCTAGTTTCTGCTTATTTTTGCTGGTGAGATGTATCTCCTGTAGGTCACAAATAGATGGGTTTTGTCTTTTTAATCCAGTCTACTTCCTATGACATTTGATTGATGAGTTTAAGCCATTTACATTCAGGGTGAATATAAATAGGTGGCAATGTGGTCCTGTCATTTTAGCAATGGATTCTTCATTGATTTAGTCTATTGTTGTTTTTTACTGCAATGTTCTTCACATTTGTCTTTCATTTTGGTGGGGCTATTCCTTTTTTTTCTGTCAAGAGAACATCTGTAACTATCCCTTGTAGGGCAAGTTTGGAAGAGGCATATCCGTTTAACTTTTATTTATTGTGGAAGAATTTTTATTTCATTTCAAAGACAAAGGACAACTTTGCTGTGAACATTATCTGGGCTGACAATTCTTAGCTTTTAGAATCTGTAATATGTTGCAACATTCTCTTCTGACATGTAGAGTTTCCTGTGAGAGATTAGCTGTCAATTTAATTGCCATTCCTCTGTATGTCAATTGATTATTTTCACTAGCATATTTAAGGAACCTTTCCTTATGTTTGATTGAAGAGAGCTTGATTTCCATGTGTCATGGTAAAGATTGCTTTGGTTCAATCCTGTTGGGAGTTCTGTGCCCCTCCAGAATGTTGTTTCCCAATTCTTTCTCCAGATTATGCAGGATTTGTTTTATTATATCTTTAACTATGTTTTTTCAAACCAGCTTCTCTTTTTGTACCTTCTGGGACTCTCATAACAATTATATTTGTCCTTTTAATAGTGTTTCTCAGTTTTTTAATACATTTTTCAGCTTGACCCAGGTCTGCTTGCAGCTTTTTGTTTGCTTCCCCTTGCTGAAAGGAAATATATTCAAATTCCGAAATTCTTTCTTCTGCTTCCTTCATTCCATTTTGGAGATTCTCTACTGGACTTTTAATTTGCTCCACTCTATTCTGAATTTCTGATATATCAGCTTTCATTTGATCCATTCCTGTTATTTCCTGTGTAACATATTCCTTAAACTCCTTGAACTCCTTCTTTAAGTGCTTCTTGTTGTTGATAAGAAGCTTTATAACAAGTGTTTTGAATCCGGTATCCCCCATTTTCTCTATGTCTTCCTCAATGATTCCTGAGGTTGGCAAAGATTTTTGCTCCTCTGCAGGGGATTCTTCAGTAATATAAATTGTGCTTTTGTGTCATCTTTTGTTTTGGTCATTTTACTTCTGATTATCAGATTCATCTCTATGGGGCAGATTTCCAAGCTCTGTCACCCACAGGTCTGCAACTCAATTTTACTTATCGTGGTTGGTACATGGTTGTTCATTTGCAGTCACTTTTACCACTTCCTTCAGCTAGTCTCATATCTGTGCTCTTATGTTAGACTTTTACCACGGTCTGCGTATCTCAGCTCCTGGCTCACCACTCTCTATTTCCTGTAACCCTGCACTATTCTTGCACCATTGTCTGTTGAATGCTTCTCGCAGTTTCAATTTACGTAATTCCCAAGATGATAGCATATGTGCAGCTCACTCTTGTCCCTACAGTGGCAAAGCTTTTGCCACACTGTACCAAATGACAGCTCATGTGAAAATTGTGGAGTTCTGCATCTGCTGGCCATTAGGTCTGGGGGCCACCTGGTCCCATTTTGGGTGAAACTTGAAGGATGCCACATTGTTGTAGTTCATTGAGCCACAAATGTGTTCACTTACAACTTAGTTCATGCACAGTTCTGTCCCATAGCCATTACCTCCCTACACAAGAGGGCACTCGATTTGGCTTTAGTGGACTTAGTTTATAAAAGCCACCATGTTCCCGCACCACCTATTTGAAATTTGCTGCTCCTTCTCTGCTCCTGGTCAACTCAAACAAACCAGCAGGTTGGGCAATGCTTTGACTGGGTTCACCTCCTGAGTTCTCAAGGAGTCCCACTTCTCACTTGGTTTCTGGTGGATTTCTGGCTCCTGGTGCAGTTCAGATCACCACTTGCTGAATGCTACTGGTGTATTCAGTCACTGTAGCACCACACCATTGTATTCACTGCTTTACTATGTCTATCAGTCTCCAAATGCCCCTCTGATGTTAGTCTGTCCTCTCCTATTTCCTGGTATGTGTCCTCTCTGCTTGACCCTGGCTAATATTTGTCTATTCAAATGTGTCATAGCCTTATTCCACCAGCTTGGTTTTCTCCAGTCCCATTTCTTACACAAAAGAATGGGTGCTGTGGCCCACCCCAACCCTGTCCTCCACATAGTTAGCCCTCATGTACACCATTGGGAAGTACAGTCCACTCAGAGTGACCTCCAAAAACTTCCACTGAGCTGGACCCAAGTCCTAGTTTCTGTGTCTGCCAGCATATGCAATGGATTGGTCCAGTCTGTCTTACCTTCCCTTCAGCTCTTGTACACATAATTGGCCATTGCAGCCTAACTCATCTCAGCTGACTCCACCCTCCACCCCACACTCTTGCCAGTGGGTATCAGCACCTGTCTAGTCAGGTCTGCCTCCAGTCCTTGTTCTCAGGAAAATGCTATTTTTTAAAAGAAGTTGAACAAAGCACTGTTTTACCCAGAGTAGCAAAGAAAAGCAAGAGAAAAACAAGTTAATTTAGAGATGAAAAAAAAATCCTAATAAACCTGTCAGTTGATCTCCTTGCTGTTTGGATTCTTTGATCACTATGTGCTGTTCTTTATTGCTTTAAATGTTTTGCAGTCTAGCATGAGCCCCTCACATCGGCATTTGCTAGTTGGTGTTCTACCATGGCTCAGCCTTGCTTTCCTCCTCCCGTCCTGGCCATAATGTGAACTGGTTGGTATTGTGGTCCAACTTGTCCAACCCACACTGCATTGCTGTGCTCAGATTCGCCAGAGGGTCATATGAATTGGCCCATCCTGGCTTGCCCCAGACCTGAGCCATAAACTAGCCTGGGCTTGGCTGCTTCCTGCATTGAATCTTGTGTTTACCTGCAGGGACTGTGTACCAACAGAGGAGTTCCCTAAGCTCCTCCCTCAGATACTGTTCCAGTGCCAGGTCTC
Source organism: Ochotona princeps (assembly GCF_030435755.1). Taxonomy (NCBI): domain Eukaryota; kingdom Metazoa; phylum Chordata; class Mammalia; order Lagomorpha; family Ochotonidae; genus Ochotona; species Ochotona princeps. Next base: position 35,511,821 of record NC_080855.1, on the reverse strand, counting down.
TCACATACAGGTGGCTCCATGCCCAGCCAACTTAAAATATGCCCTATCCTAACAGGAACAATGGCCTTTCCTGACCTGACCTCACACATTGTTGGGTGCTTAGCCCACCAAAGCCTGGTCCACACCCAGGCATGGTTCAAGCATGACTGTCCTTTTTCCACCCTGGTTCTCATGAGCACCAGTGGGTTCTGAATTGTAATCTAGTCTGTCACACACCATATGTAGTCCACACCCTTGCTGAGGTACATTACAGCCATGTCCAGACCAGATTACAGCCCCCACTCTAACCTTACACTCACCAGTTATGACATTATTCAGCCTGATCATTCCCTTAACTCGACAACCAGGCTTGTTCCCAGGCACAGATGATGTGCACGGCACTGGTTGCTCTGGTCCAGCTTGGTATATCCCCTCCCCTGTCTTGTACTTTGCCTTCAGATGCCATAGCCTAGCCTGACTTGGATGGCCCTACTCACAACTTTTGTAGGCTGTGCTGCATCCAGGCCTTACCAGTCTATTCCCATCTTTGCCTCATGTAAACTGGTAGATATAATAGCCAAGCCTGGCATGACCCAAACTACTGCATAGTTTTTGCATTTCTTATTTCGTTAAGGTTTGCTTGGCCCTGCCTGTTCCACAGCCTTTCAAAACCATTCCACACTTGTCATTGGGTGGAGCTACCATGCAAAGCATGCCCTTTTTCCAGACCTGAGACATGTGTTCACTAGCGAGAACTACGGCCCACCAGGGGAGTTTCCAAAGTTCCTCACGTTGTGCAAGTCCAGACCTAGACCTCACACAGGCCAGGTGGTATAGATCCATACCTGGCATAACTTGCCCTTTCATCCCAGCCTTTTCATGAGCTGGTTAATGTTTTGGCCTGGTCTGCCCCATACCCTGTTTTGTGGTGCATATACAGGTGCTGCAACTGGAACCTGCTATGCCTGTTCCTACCCCCACTATCCATGAGTGCTGGCAGGTTTCATGGTCATGCCTAGCTCAGCCCAGCACTATCGCAAATCTTCGGCTAACCAGCAGTACTTGTGATTCCACAGGATTAGGCCCACATATTGCCCACAGAATCGACCCCTGGACCTGCTTCTCTATTGTGCTGGTGTCATGGGCCAGCCTAATGTTACCCTTCCCCTATGATGGCACTGATAGATACTGTGATCTAATCCTGCCAGGAAGGACCCTAGCCCTAGCTTTTGTGTGAGCTGGCATGTGGTGGTCAGCAGTGTTTCATGCTAACAAGCCCAACTCAGTTCTGCCATTTTGCAGTCCATCAGTCAGACCCAGACCTAGCCTCTCCCTCCATATGGTCAGCTCTCAAGTACAATGGCCTTGTTGCTGGGAGTTCCTCAGGAATCATTTCTTACTGCAACAAACTCCCTGAGTGGTCCTGCCTTCCCCATATCCCTTTACCCCTTTCCCTAATGAATCCACAATCATTGTGTCCATCAGTGCCTGTGTTCTGCAGCTCAACCTTTGCAAGCGTAGTGAGTGGTGTGCTGGTCTAGAGCTCTACATGCCCACCGAAGTCCCAAGCTCCTGGTACATGTGCTAGCCTATTGCTTTACCCCTTTACCCACCCATAATTCATGCCTATTGAAGTATTCCAGGCCCAGTCAGCCAGCTCACCATGGCAGCATGTTGCCCTGTGGCTCTGCCTGCCCCTATCCTCACCTCACCTGGCACCAAGAACATGAGGAATTCTCCTGGTTTGCTTGCCTGCTTAGATGTGAACTCTAAGGCCCTCATGTGCCCCACTGGTGATATGTCCTCCTCCCCCTACCAAGCCCATATCCTCAGACTCCCATGAGCTGTTACTGACCCCTCCCCATCCCCTCACCATCTCAGCAAAGGAATTTCAGTTTTAAAATTCTTTATCCCCCATTTCCTCAATGCATTCCTCAGTTTACTTCACAGTTGATAAAAATGTTTACTTCTTTTTGTGGGGGAGGCATTATACTATTCATTGTGCCTGTCTCTTCTTTTGCTCTTGGTCATTGCACTTCTGATTAGATTTCTCTTAGGTTGTTTTCTACGTTGCGTCACCATGGGTCTACAGTTCATTTTAAGGAATGTGTTCAGTACCCTGTTCTTCATTTGCAGTCACTTGTGCCATTCTATCCAGTGAGTTTCAGTCCAGGGCCCTTTCATTGCAAAAATGGAGAAAAGGTCATTGATGGTCCATTCTAGCAATGGCCTCTGTATGTGGTTGTGCAATTGCTCAGTGTTTGTTCTGGAAAACTAAAGAAAATGGTGAGGGAATGCTTCCTTGTTGAGAACCCTGAGGACTTTTACTGTCCTGATTCAGAGATTGTAATTGTGTCACATAAATTTTGCTTTTCATTATCATTTCTGTTTTTCTTTCTCCTGTAGCACTCTTTCCTTTCCTTACCCCAGTATGTGAAGCATTGAATATCAGTAGGTACCCCAGAGATGTTACAGATTTTTTGAAAACCTTTGTTGAAAAGATTAAAGAAGAACGTCTCAAAGATAACAAAAAGGTAAATCTGATGCTACTTGCATGAGGATGTTCTTTTTTCCCCAGGTTTTGGGGTTTCAGCCATATGATTGTTTTGAGATATAGCATTAAGATGATGACTCAGGCCACTCCAGGCAGACCTCTAGACTTGAGTGTGGTCTCCTCAGAGAGAAGCCGCAGTGCTGAGCTCCTGATGGACTTCTGATATGGGGTTATCTTGTCTTTGACCTCTCTTTCAGCACCGAGTGGACTTTCTGCAACTCATGATTAACTCCCAGAATTCCAAGGAAGTTGATTCCTACAAAGGTAACCAAGAATACATGGGAAGCTCAGAGGGAGAAATGGCTGTGTCAGATGGTAGATTTATTTTCAGAATTCTGAAGAATTTCCATGTTGACCTGTGTAATTGTTGCTGGAAATCTGAATTTTTCATGAGCTCCTAGGTGCAGTTCATCATTGGACTACATTCTAAATGTCACAATTTTATCTGTAGCCCCTTCTTGTCCCCTTAATTTAACTCACATATACGTAAGTGAAACATCCTTTAGTTTTTATACAGTAAAGTCTTATTATTTTACACTCAGTGTTTTCAAATATTTTAAGTAGAATTCAATGTATTCTCTATGTGTGGGAAGATGGCCGACCATAGAGAGCTGGTGTAGGGCAGAGTGGGAACAGAGGGGAACCAATCCAGCAGAGAAACAAACCAGGAGACACAGAATTGTGGGGATAGGTGTAGGAAGGTCACTGGAGTTCACTGAAGTTAGAAGATCTACACAGCGTGGAGAGACAACCATAAAAAGGAAAAAAGAGGAGACAGCATGCTGTGAGAATTTTGATGAGTCGCGATCCCAGTCAGGGGGAAGGCGGTGGAATCTCAGCCGTTCCAGGGAGGACAAAGGCGGTTGGAAGGACAGGCGTCCACATCGACAGGGGCACCGGCCACTGGAGTGCAGGAGACCCTAAGGAGGCTACTGGATTGAACAAAGGGGCCATCAACCCACGAAGATAAGTGGGGGAGGGGGGGTTGCCCAGAAACGTGCCTCTCAGCAGGTGAGCAACTTTGAGAGAGTGCAGAGGGGGCTGGAGCTGCACTCTGGGACCTGGTTACAGTAATCTCCAACTCAGCTCCGAATGGTTGACTAGCTGCAAGAGACTCCAGTGGAAACTGTTGCTGGGCTCAGCCTGAGCACTAGGAGCAGGGCAACACTTGGTAGAGCCTCCCTGGACAGAGGTGCAGGCTGGTGAAAGCATGGCTACATGACTCCCATGGCTCTGCTCCCAAAGGCGGAACACCTTTGAGAAAGTGCAAAAAAAAAAGAAAAAAAAAAGAGAGAAAAAATAAAGAAAAGCCTTGTAAAGGGGGCAGGGCAGGACTGTGAACTCGAGCAGATCCCCTGCTGTGCTCAGCTCAGCAGGAGACCCCGAAGCAAAGCCGGTTCTGGGTTCTGCAGAACCACAGGGCAAGTTCTCCCAGCCCGTAGAAGCTGGAGGCTGCTAAGCAAAGCCTGCTGGCCTGGCAGCGGAGTCGCTGTAGTACATCTCCCAGTGGGACAACTCTTTTGAGTGGGAATTCCAGGGAGAAGAACTTGATGGATCTTTCCAACCCAGCCTAGGGTGTAGATTCCAAACCACAGGAGGCAAGGGCCCAGGACAGAGACCCCCGCAGTGTGCAGCACGGGTCCCCAGCCCAAGAGGCAAGACAAGACTTTGTGGACCTGTGGGTTAAGGTGGCGCAGAGGCCCTGAGCCCAAGAGGCAAGACACAGCTCAGCAGAGTCAACTAACGCGGACGGAGGCGTGGAGCAGTGTGTCTCCCAGCGGGGCAACGACTTTGAGTGGGAGCTGCAGGGGGAAGGCCTGGCACCAGGGCTGGGGCATAGAGCCTCCTGACACAGCTCGGGGCTGCGGACCACAAACCCCGAGCAACATGCTGAGGATACGTTGGAGCCTTTAATTGATTGGGTTGATAATCTGATGGTTCTGCCCTCAGACCGGACAGGGTCTCCCCAGGAAGCTGAGGAACTAGATTGGACTATAAGATGTTGGACTCTATGTTTAGTTTATGCTTGCAAAGAGGGAATCTCAACTGTACTTGATCAGTGGATATGCAATAAGGTGGAATATTCCACATGGGGGGAGGGCAGGGGGAGGGGTGGGGTGATTCCCAGTTCCAACGAAACTGTATCACATAATACAATGTAATCAATGAATAAAATATATATATATATATAAAAAGAATTCGATGTATTTTCCTTAAGGACAATGCTACCACATATTATCCAAATGGTGTACTGGTTGCACTGTGCATGTGTGACAGGGAAGTTTTCTCCTGACATCACCTAACTGAATTGGTGATAAGGATAGTGTAATAAAGAGAGGATAGCAGTGCATGGGATAGGCTGGGATAAAGTGAACTCAAGGAAATATTTTTTTCCTGACTGTGTGAATAACATTCACCTGTTGACATTGAATTTCTTCTTTATTTTTTTTCTTTTTAAAAATGTCTATTGGAAATGCTAATCAGATTTACAGAGTAAAGGAAAGACAGAAAAGACTTGAACCACTGATTCACTCTCGAAGGGCCACAATGGCAAGAGTTTAGCCAATCCTAAACCGAGAGTCAGGGGCTTTTTCGTACTCTCCCATTCCATTGCATAACCCTTATCTTTGATCCTACTCTGTTGCTTTCCCAGGCTGTAAGCAGGGAGCTAGATGGGAAGTATAAGAGCTAGGATAAGTCCTGGCACCCATATGTGATGCTGGCAATGGGAGGTGAAGCATTAGCCAATCGAGCCAACCTGCTGGGTACTTACACATTTTTTTCCTACCAGAACTTTGAAACTTTTGTAATCTTTTCGTTCCTTTAAGTATTTATTTATTTAAAATTAGAATTAAAGTGGGAACCAGAGAGTGAGTATTTCTCCATCACTGGTTGATTCCACACATGGCTGCCATGGCTGGGGCTGGGCAGGGATAATCCAGGAACCTGGAAATCTTCTGTGCATGTTCAGGGGCACAAGTAGTGTAGCCATATATTTATTCCTTTCCAGAATCACTACCACAGTGCTGAATTGGAATCAGGAACCTGGACGTGAATCCAGCAGTCAAATGCAATGCTGTCTCTGTAGGCAGTAGCTTAACTTGATGTACAATAACATCTGTTCATATATGGATTTTTCATCTACTATAGGGTGATTCACAATGACCTACTTTGCTTAAAATGTTTTTCTTCTCTTGTTAGCTCTGACTGATACAGAATTGGTAGCTCAGTCAATTACTTTTCTTTTTGCTGGCTATGAGTCCACTAGCAATACTCTTTCTTTCATCATGTATTTATTGGCCACTCACCCTGATGTTCAGCAGAAACTGCAGCAGGAGGTTGATGCAGCTTTTTCCAAAAAGAAGGTGAGTGAATGAGTGGTACTTGGGATGGGTGCACTGTGGGGCAGGAGTAGTGTCTTGATAGAATGCCTCCAGAGCACTGTTCAGGGGACTGCTTGCAAAGTATGAAGTGAAGATACTTCATTTACAAGTAAAGGAATAATCTAAAGAGAAAAACTCATTTGGAAAAAGGGCTGAAGGTGCTACTCACAGAACTATAACAACTTGGTAAATCAGTGTTTGTCCTGCGTGTCAGTTACAAGAATCCACAATGGCACCTAGAAGGAGTCTTTGTTACTCAAGTCTGTGGTCATTAGCTCTGCTTCCATTGGCTGAACTTAGTCTGGTTGGGCTGCTGGCTGAGTGAAGCTGGCCTGGGCTGTCCAGGACTGCCTAGGGCGGAAGACTGTGTTCTGTTTCCTGCCATTCTCATCCTCCATTCACACCACCAGTGTTAAAGAGGACATGAGATGACCCAGGGTGTTTGCTGTCGATTGTGAAGGAGCCTGAAATCTAGCGTGACATGGCTGTTCGATGGCCAGATAAACATAGCCTTAAGCTATGCATGAGGGACTGTTCTAGAAATAATATGTGAAGTGAAAGTGTTTTCTTTTCTCTGTAGAACCTCACTTGACCTGAATTTATTGTCATATTAATATGTATATTAAAAAATAATGGGGGCCTAGTAGGACTATTTAGAAAAACTATTTCTTTCTTTATTTTGAAAGACAAATGCAGAGAAAGGAAAAATGAGAAGGAGGGATAGAGAGAGATTTCATATTCTTGCCACTCTTTTATGTCCACAATGCCAAGTGTGACATCAAGATGAAGGCAAGAGTCAGAGTTGCTTATGGGCTCCCTTAATGGTGACCGGGACAGAAAGTCCTGGAATGCACTGTGTTGCCATTTCCAGATCATTATCTGTGAGACGGATGAAAATGGAATAGATACCTCCTGACCCTCATGAGGGATGGTGTCATTGCAAGTGGTGGCTTCGCCTGCTACATGCCAATCTTGGCCTTTTCTGATATTTTATATGGGGTCAAACCAGTTTCTAACCCGAATTTTTGAGGAGAAAATTCTGAGGCAGGTTAAGGGATTCTTTGCTTTTAATGTTCCAGTTTGTTGGCAGTATTGTAGCCTCTCTTTGAGAGGTGACTGCGACTTTGCATATTTTCTTTAAGCACAGTGTTCTACTCTGTTCATCTGTCTTTTTAAAAATGATTTGTCATTTTTTGTTTTTTTTTTAATTGAAAGTCAGATATACAGAGAGGAGCAGAGACAGAGGGGAAGATCTTTCATCTGATGCTTGATTCTCCAAGTGGCTGCAACAGCCAGAAATGAGCCAATCTGAAGCCAGGGGCTTCTTTTGGGTCTCCCATGCAGGTGCAGAGTCCCAAGACCTTGGGCTGTCCTCAACTGCTGTCCCAGGCCACAAGCAGGGAGCTGGATGGGAAGTGGGGCTGCCATATTTAGATCCAGCACCCATAGAGGACCCAGGCACATGCAAGGCGAGTTCTTTAGCCATTAGGCAACCACACCATGCCCAGTGTTTATCTCTTTCATACACATGAAGCAGCATGAGTGTTGTAAGGCCATGCTTATGTTTTCTGGGCCTGGTTAGGGGTTTGTCCTCAAAATCTCCTTGTTCACAACTTGTTAAATCAAATATTGTTTTGATTTTTTTGTGTGTTATTTAGTTATGAGGAAAGTGTATGATAAGCAGTCCATTTGATGGTTTACTAATTTCTTCGTTGTTGAGAAGTCCGGGTTGATTATGTATTTAATATGACAGCCATTTGTGTGCTGTGAATTGCATTAAGAGTTATGTAGGGCAGAGTTGATGCTTACTAAATGTACAAAATGGATTGATGAGATTAGCCAGTTAAATCTTTTCACCAGTAAGGCACTCAACAGCCCATGAGATATTTATTAAAAATGTCAAGTAAATACTCTTATACTTAAATACTCTGATACTTTTGTATCATAGTGTCAAATAGCAGTAAAATAAACATGTTAAGATCCTTAATCTACTGCTATGTTTCACTGTAAAATTTACCTTTGTTAAAATTTGCTTCTGTTCAAATTTGTTGAGACCGCACGTAAAAGTATCCTAATATTACTTTGGCTGGTATTTTCTAATTACTGTATAATATTTTGGGAATGCAAATTTTATTTGAATGTTAACTACAGTTAAGCATGTGCTGTTTGTTTTTCTTACTCAGGTTTTGTAATTTGATAGAATGTTTTCATCACAGTTTAATAAATGTTTGCTTTATTTAAAAAAAAAAATCTCCTTGTTCACAACTACTTTCCACATCGGAATGCACTGTTCATTGAACAGGATGGAGGACACATCTGTTTTAATTTCAAATCTCATTTTGTCAAAATGTGTTTCTTTCTACCCAGACACTTGTCACATCTGATGCTGTCATGCAGATGGAATATCTGGACATGGTGGTGAATGAATCATTCAGATTATACCCAATTGGTAGCAGATTTGAGAGGATATGCAAGAAAGACATTGAAATAAATGGGATATTCATCCCCAAAGGGACAATTGTGGCAATTCCGATGTATGTCCTCCACCGGAATCCGAAGTACTGGACAGAGCCTTGTGAATTCCGCCCTGAAAGGTACAGGATCCCTGGAAAGGGGAACCTATGTTGAAACAATCTGGCTCAAGCATATGTGGTAAATCTATGTGAAGACGAGGAACTCATGAGAACAGAATCATTTGTGTCTGTTATTTTAGAAGCTTTTCTTATGGAAAAATAATGATTGTTTTCAAAATTGTTCAAAGTGGTAACTGGAGAAAGGGTACGATTGTCATCCTTGAATCCAAACCGTTGTTGCATCTGGTGAGCTTAAATTACACAGGAGGCTCTGAAAATGCTATGTAATTTTCTATTAGGGACTATTGATACAATTTTGGTAATATTTGCATTTAGCTGTAATTTATTGACTGTAGTTTATTTTAAGTGTACAGGCTTTAAAAAATTCTTTCCAGTTTTCCTATGCTAATTACTTTGGCGGTGAAATGTCACAGTACTTATAGAAAAGCTTTCCACCTTGAATCTGGTGGCCTCTTCCTGTAAACCAATTGTAAAACCACAGGCTGTGCTAATGAGAAGTCCTCATCATGGATGGACAGAAGATTCAGTCAAGTCAGGAGAGTCTGGGTACCCTGATCCTGGTTCTACTTGCTATCTTCTGGCAGCCCACACGCTTACTTAGTAGTGAGTGAATCCTTCTTTCACTGTGAAGTCACTGGCTCTCAAAGCTGTTTGCTATTCTTGGAATAGTAATATAGGCCAGGCTTTTGGACATTGTACACTTTGGAAGTGGTTGCTCAGCTACCATTGTTGCTTTGGCAAGGAAAAATGAACACTGGCTGGCAAGTCAGAAGTCTTGGAATGAAGACATTTTTATCGCCAACAGATGGACTTTCTGCTGACAGAAATTTTGTTGTGGGCATTTTGACCTTACTGATGACACAGAGTGCTCATGTGGTAATTATAAGTCAAGTAAATTAGTGTTCTCATAACCCTTTATTTTCAAAGCCATGAATTCTTTGTGTCCTGAGGCCAGGACTTCTACTTTCTGTAGCTTCATTCATGTTCAGTGATAAGTCCGTAGGGTTCTCTTTGATTGCTTTAGTCATCAACCTTTTTTTTCAGATTTTTAAAAATTTATTTATATATTAGTCACCAACCTTTAAGTGTCAGTGCTTGGGCCAAGCAATGAGAACATTGGATGTTATCAATGTTGAAGCTGGAGAATGTTTGAAATATTCCCATATGTAACAGAGAAATACAAGTCTATGGGGGCACTTCTACTGCATCTGCATGGGCCTAATACTTGTAAAAATACCAAGCACCTATGTCAGCTCTCTCATACACTACATTGCTCTGATGATATGCTATTGCGACTGAAATATTTACTGCCCTCCTTCTGTTGATAAGATATTGTGAGCAAAGCAACCTATAGTGCTCCAGTGCATTGGCATAGAAGCTGAAGTCTTTGCCTTGCACGCACCGGGATTTCATGTGAGTGCTGGTTAATGTCTGGAATCCCTGCTTCCTATCTGGCTCCTTGCTAATGTCCAGGGAGGCAATCAAGGATGGACCAGGGGGTTGTGAACCTGCACTCATGTGGAAGACTTAAAGGAGCCTTCTGGTTCCTGTCTTTGAATTGGCTCAGCTACAGCAATTGTGGCCACTTTGGGAGTGAAAGAGCAGATGGGGATCTTCCTCTCTGTCACTCCTCCTATATGTATATCTGACTTCCCAATAAAAATGATAGGTTAATCTTTAAAAAGAAAAAAAATCTAGAAATCTAAGAATATTGTACAAAACTGTAGCTCTATTTTAAAATCAAAGAACAATATTCCATGGTCATTTTTCCAATATAAACATTATCTTCTCAAAACCATCAACTATCAGGAATTGCATGAATAAATGATAGCTTTATATTCAAATAATTTATGGCCTGAATGAAGAGATATATATCACTGATGTCATTAAAGTATGATAGCATCAGATGTCGTGTCAGTATCTCACTTAAACAATTATGGCAAGAGAGAAGGAGTATGCTGGTGGGGAGTAATGTCAAAAAGTATTTTATGGAGAATTTGGAAAGAAACTAAGTATATAGAAAAAGAGTGAAGTGAACGGTGAAAGAGAATGAGGAGGAAGCAGGTGAGAAGGAGGCTGGAGAAGAGAGAAATTGGGGCTAGTTTTGTTTAGATGCTAAAAGGCATCATCTTCTTCCTTAGTTAACATATGTTCATATGGTTGTCAGTTGAAGCAGGAACCTGCTTTTCCTTTCACCATCCTTACTTTCCATATGTGTTCCAAAATGTGAGCTCATCACCACCTTTAATGTAATTTTAAGGTGTAAAGGTAAGTGTCTTTTCAAACAGCACTCACATTATCTCACCAACAAGACAGAAAAGTCCTGTGTGGTGAGGGTAATTGCTAACTGGAACACCTCTCCAATTTAGAACCCTTAAAGCTCAATAACAGTAAGATTTGAATGGCCAAGCCATAATCATTTCAAAGGTCCAATTGATAACTCCAACTAAGTGATTCTTGTGGTTCTACGCATCACTAACGTGTGCTCATTTCTGTTGTGGAATCAGGTTCAATAAGAAAAACAAGGACAAAATCAATCCTTATGTATACCTTCCCTTTGGAGCTGGTCCTCGAAGTTGCATTGGCATGAGGTTTGCTCTCATAAATGTAAAACTTGCTCTAGTCAGATTAATACAGAACTTCTCCTTCAAGCCTTGTGAGGAAACTCAGGTTAGTGTACTTCATGTAGTAAGAATGCTTTTCTGGCAACTTTCTAAAAAAAAAAACTGAATGTTGTTGTGTTCGAATAGAATGTTTTGTCATTACATCATTAGGTTTGGTTCGGTTATTCCTACATCTCTGAATGCTTCCCTAAATCTATTGTCCTTGAATAAATCTTCAATAATGTGTTTTAGGGGGCTCATCCCACTTACAGCATGCAAAAAACATGATTAAAGAATGATTTGACTTTGATTTGGAATTCACTTGAAACAATATTATCAAGAGATCTCTGTATTTCTCCAATGGATGTGTATAAATGGAATTTCAAATTTAAATATGATCACTTGTTATGTTCATAGTAAACAATGATCTTTTGCCTTCATGTCCATTAATGTGAGAATTTATAGAACAGAATCAGTGAGAATCAATAGCTCATTATATTTGATCATCAGCATCACATCTGTCAGGGTTTGTTTCAGAACTTCAATGTGACGATCAAGATAGATGAGAACTAATCTGTGACTTTGCCTATGCTTTAGAAGGCAAATTAATTGTTATATTTTGATGTTCTGAAGTACATACTTTCATAACCCTCAGGTGAATATTAGCATTTTTACAATTACTTCTGATTTAGTGCTTTTAATTCCTCTCCCAGGATGTTTCAGTTTATAGCCTTCTTGATTCTATCTTCAACTGCAAACTGTTAATGCCATGAAAATGCAGTAACAGAGGTTTGAACTGCCATGTGATTGTGTGGAATGGCTGCTAAAAATCCCAGTTCCAGTGGTTGTCAGGAGCTGTCCAGGGTTCATCTTTTTCCATCTTTCTCTGGATTTGGTCCTGTGACGAACTGTGGCAGAGCATCATTACAGAGTATGGGCACATTGATTCCTACCAGGGAAGGCCCTAAGAAACTTATGTCTAGAGTTTAAGTTGCATTTAATATTCATCTCCTTGACCTCAGTATGTTTTCTGTAGAGGAACCTAGGAGGGTAGAATTGGTCACCAACTGAAATCCAGTGTGTAAGTTTATAAGTGTGTGAAGAAATGGAGTCATCACTTGGGAAAGCAGGTCTCTGCCACACGTGCTATGGGATACCTCCTCCTTGGTAGGCTTCCAGTCATCTTCATACTGCTCTTCCTCACGTTGTAAGAAATTGCTGCAGCTTCTCTTTACTGAGATGAGACCTATTACATGCTTTCCCACACTAATTGAATGGATCCCTGATAATGGAGCTAAGAGGATTCATGAAAGCTCTTCAGAACTTCAGAATTCCCGCATTTACAATTCATAGTACAGTTGGAAAACAAGAGGGAATGTTAGAAACAAAAAGCACATATTTTCTTTTGCATCATTAAATGCAATTGACTTTTCCATAAGGTCAGAATTATTTATACACTTGAAATATGTTATCCACTCAAGAGTAATTTACGCTTCAACATAGAAAAATTAACTTCATGAGACTTTTCTAAATGTGTCAACCATATGGTCAGGAATGATGTTAGCATTTTTCAGTATCATTATTCTTGTAGCTTTTCTGTTTTGCTTCTGTTATTGATTGTGTTTTTTTTCTGTTCCTTTGTATGTTTACTTCATTGTTGCAGATGCCCCTTAAATTAACCACACAAGGAATCCTCAAGCCTGAGAAGCCCATTATTCTAAAGATTGTGTCAAGAAATTGAAATGTACATTGTGCTTGATTATCTGTGGAGTTCGTCTTTGCTGTTCATGAAAGATGTACACAAACCATCAGAGACCACAATGCATTTTCATAATAATGGTTGGAAATAATGTTGTTACTAACCTGTGGCACACAAAGAAGCATTGCAGGGAATGGGCACATACAACCATCTGTGTGTGCAGAGTACTCTCTTTTGTGTAATAGAGAGGAGCTGACTAAATCAGTGCCAGATATGTAGATTCAAACACTCTGGTTCTTGTTGATCATCTCTCTTCCTCTTCTTTTAGTCTTCTCATCACTTGCTTAGCTGGATCACACAATATAACATTCTTAGTAGTTTACCAATAATACTAAAAACAAAGATTTGAATAAATGAGGTCACCGTAGTAGCGACATTTGTATTTTTTCTTGCTTGTATTTACTAGAATAACCATTAAATATGCCAATTTCTTTAAAAATTTTTTCTTCTAATATATTCTTCCTATTTAAATGGCAATCTATGGTACTGAATCAGTGAGAACCAATGGCTGACATTTTACATCCACATGAACACACTGTGTGATGCCACTTCAGGAATTCCAGATTGATTCTTCAGGTATATTACAGGGAGAGTATATTTAAACACTGTTCATCATTTTCCAGATTATATAAGGAACTCAACAGCAAACCCCAAGTACCTTGATCAAAAACTAAGAAATTAATAGAATAAAGAATATGAGTAGATTGTCAATATTTCAAGTAACCAGGCAATGGAAGTCAAAACTACAATGGAAAGTAACCTCCTGCCAGTTATAATGGCTATTTTCAAGAAAACCTATAAAAATTGTTGTGAAGTTGTGGAGAAGAATTAGAAGAGGTAGTGTTTTTCAAGATTGGACAACAGGTCCCAAAATGGCTAAATGGAAGGTATAATTGTGAATGCTCCACATCACATTCTGCTGGGTGACTGCAGTTCATACTAACAGTTTTTTTTGTTTGTTTTTAATAAAGAGCTAGAAGAGATTAAAGGTCCCAAGTGTAAAGCAGTGGTGTACAATGTCAGTGCTAATTAATCTGACTTGATCAATACATGCTGTATAGATGTATTGAGACATCATAGTGTGGCTCATTATTGTATCATTGATGTGTGCAAATCAAATCATTTCTTCCTAGAGTGCTCAACAAGTTTCATAAACAATGTGGTAAGTTCAATGTTCCAGATCAAATCCCTGGAGGTCACTGCTCAGAGTGACTAGCTGGATTCTGGAGAGAAATTTCTGAGTTTCAGTCATTCCCATTATCAGCCTCAGAGATGTTGCCCTGTGAGTTGTGAAGAAGAGAATTTTATGGCAACACTCTTGACTACTTGTATTTCTGGACTGAAGAACTACCCCAACATCTTCTCCCCCCTAATTGTCCCTTTCCTTTCCCAATCTCTGTGCCATGTGGCAGAGTTATGGGTTATCCCTTAAACGCATTTTGATGATTTTTCTCTTTCTGTGGACTCAGTGTCTGATTGGACAAAGAAATGCAGTGAGGGACTCTCCTGGTGTCATTGTGTTGATATCGATATTATTCAGGACACGTACTTCTACCGTACAGACTCTTGGCATTGGGAAAGCGGCAGAAGGAAGGTCAGTGACCCTACCCTAGTCATTTTCTCCTGAGTCAGATCATATAATGCTCCTGCTTGAGTGTGCCCCTCTGTATTTTAATAAATGGAGCATTGCTGTTCCCAATGACCAGGGACACAGAGGTGACTATGGTTAAATAGATTCTGCATGTTACATCCTCTTGCATTTCGTGTGTTTTTCTCCTGTGAATTTGTCTTTTCATAGAGAAGCTTCAGATGTGAACCTGTTAGCGAGCCAATTCTGAATATAAAGTCCATTATTACTTCAAACTGGAAAAAGGAGACATTCACTCTGGTGGCAACAGTTGGGAACTGTGGTGAAGACAGTGAAAATAATAATTGTTGCTGCATTGTTTTCACATCTCTGTGATGTATAGTTAGAAGAAGGTAAAATTCCCATGTGCTCTTTTTATTTTAAGTCAAATTAGTAACAGAAAATCTTTAAACATGTGCTTTGACTTAGGTGCACATTTGGTATATACTGTGCTTTTTTGTGTTCCCTGTTCTAGGGACAGGCATTATGTTTCTTTTGGTGTACTGTTGGATCCTAAGGAATTGAATAAATTTTTTTTTTTCCTCTCAGGGCATGCACAACAATGATTCTGTGTTTGCAGACACCCAAATGCAAACTGGAAATCCAATGATAAAACAGCACAGAAATGTACTTTGTGTCCCTTGTACAAGTGATTTGTTGCTTGTTATCAGTCCTAAAGAAATGCTTTGAGGCTTTTCCCTGTGTCTCTTTTTCATGGCTTTCTGTACAGAATTTCTTGGCCTAAGGAATTCCTGCTTCCATTTTGGGCATTGTTTTAAATTCTGTTTAATATGAAATGAAGAGAGTGAGAATGAGTGAAAGACCCCAGACCCCCTCCACTCTGCCATCCCCTGTTCATCTGAGCAAGATCCCAGGCTGACTTCTCTATCTCCCATGTTAGTCCATAGGTCACCCGAGGCTGCCTAAGAGATTCTGGGGTGAAACCAAGCTGCCTCCAGGCACTGTATGGCCAGAAGCAAATCTTCCATCCTCTACTATGGTTCCATTTGTTCTCTGCAGGCTCCAGTGTAAGGCATATCCTCCATATGCATCTGAATATACTGTCCACCGCTCCTTCAAAACCACTGAAGAGGCCCAGATCTGACACATACATTCCATGTTCAGACCATGGAACCTGCAATTTCCTCCATGGTTGGAGCTTTTTAGCCAGCACTTCAGTTGGGGGGATTCCAAAAGAAACTTTATCTGAGGTAATCCCAGATCCAATTGCCAATACAGGGTCTGGCACAGTCTGTCATCCAAATCAACCTATGCACAAAGCGTTAATGCCAATGGCTGGGTCAGCTGTCTCAAATCCTGTCTTCTGAGCAAATTAATGTGTGTTGCAGCTTAGCCACATCCTTTTCACCACACACATTTAGCGTTCATGCAAACCAATGGGAGCTGCAGCCTAGTCAGAGTGAGGTAGAATAACCCCTACCAGGCCCATCTTTGTATAGCTTCGTACCTGTTTTGGCCTTTGACTTTGGGTTTGGGTGCCACAGCCAGGCCTGATCTTGCCTGCAACCAGTCCTGATACTTGCAGGCAGGTGCTGCAATCTGGCCGTGCTCAGTCTGCTCCCATCCCTGGCTCATGTAAAGCAGTAGGTGTGACACCTTAGCACAGCATGACTGACATTCCAGCCTGGTTTCTGCACTCACCATTAGGCTAAGGTTTGCTCAGCCAGCCTATTCCACCCACATCCAAAACCAACCCACAAACTTGCCAGTGGATGGAACTATCTTGCCTAGGCTGCCCAACCCAGACCTGGACCACCTGTTCACCAGTGGATGCTTTGAGCTACCAATGGAGTTTCCCAAGTTCTCCCATTTAGCCTGCTCCTAGACATGTCACACATACCAGAGGGTATTAGGCCCTTGCCTAGACATCTGGCGGCCTACCCTCACCATAGCCTTGTATGAGCTAGGGGATGTTGTATCCCAGTCTGCTCTACATCCTCTTTTATTGTGTTCATGTGGGTGCTGCAGTCTGGACCTGCTTAGCCTGAGCCTATTCACAGAACCCCAGTGTTGGCAGGTTCCATGGTCATGCCTATCTCAATGCCTCACCTCCCAAACTCTTAAACTAGCCAGTGGGACTTGTAATTCCACAAGGCTAGACCCACATATCCCCTAAAGAATCTACCCCTGAACTTGATTATCTTGCATGCTGGTTTGTGTCATGGGCCAGCCTAATGTGACCTATCACCTGTTCTGACACTCACTGTCAGATCCTGGGATATAGGCCTTGCAGACATGCAACAAGCCCTAGCTGTTTTTTAAATTTATTAATTGCATTGTGTTAGGTGACACAGTTTTATAGGCACTGGGATTCACCCCAACCCTCCCCTGACCTTCCCCCATGATGGATTCCTCCACCTTGTTGCATAACCACAATTCAAGTTCAGTTGAGATTCCTTCATTGCAAGCATATACCAAGCACAGAGTCCAGCATCTTATTGTCCAGTCAAGTTCAATGGCTTCTTGGGGAGACCTTGTCTGGTCTGAAGGTAGAGCCAACTGAGTAAAATCCTGATCAATTAGAAGCTCCAACATAACATCAGCAATAATTTATAATGTTATGGAATTAATTGACATCGTATTGAGCAACCAATATGTTAAAAATAAATGCAAGTTCTTAACCGCATCCTGTGACTATTTCATTGACATTTCAATCTTAGTTTAAATACAACTGGGTTCTATACATCTTAAAATAGCTATAGATTACTGTTCAGCTGTCTTCTGTCTGTTTTCATTATTATATTTATTTATTTATTTATTTATTTATTTATTTATTTATTTATTTAAAAATTTATTCATTTTATTAGTCAGAAATACACAGAGGAGGAGAGACAGAGAGGAAGATCCTCCGTCCGATGATTCACTCCCCAAGTGAGCCGCAATGGGCCGGTGCACGCCAATCTGATGCCGGGAACCAGGAACCTCCTCCGGGTGTCCCACGTGGGTGTAGAGTTCCAAAGCCTCGGGCCGTCCTCAACTGCTTTCCCAGGCCACAAGTAGGGAGCTGGATGGGAAGTGGAGCTGCCGGGACCAGAACCGGCACCCATATGGGAGCACAGGGCATTCAAGGCGAGGACTTTAGCCGCTAGGCCATGCTGCCGGGCCAATCATTATAATATTTAGCCTTTTATAGCATTGAGGCATAATTTTGCTGAACTTGGGATTTTTTCCGATATTCCAGACTGGCTAATAACTCCAAGGAGACATTTGTCAACAGTTTAGGTGCAGAACAATTACAGCAGAGGTATGCAGAGAAATCCTCAATATCCTAGTGAGGAGTAACTAATATTTCATGTCTCCCTCACATCTAGTAGGGTGATGGAATATTACTCCGCTCTCCTGCACTGTTATGAAATAATATAGGGCATTAAAAAGTATATTAGGTTGTGCAATTCTTTGATGTAGATCATAAGCAGTCTGACTTCCCAAAGTCTTATTGCATGTGCGATAGGTGATAGGCTGTTTAATGTAGAGATAATATTATGTTTTATATGTACTATTTTACATACTGACATCATTTCATCTTAAATAAGGCAAACATGTGGTATCTGACCTTTTGAGATTGACTCATTTCCCTTGGCATTATGGTTTCCAGTTGGGCCCATTCGGCACAAAGAATTGCATTTTGCGTTTTTTAAATAGCTGAGTAGTATTCCCTGGAGTAAATAAACCTCAGCTTTCTTATCCAGTCTTCTGGAGAAGGTCATTTGGGTAACTTCTATGTTTTTTCAATTACTGATTGTGCTGCTATGAACATGGGGGTGCATGTTGGTTTCTATGTAACATTTTGGATATATTCCTAGGAGTGCTATTGCTGGATCATATGTTATGCAGATTTTGAGTTGTTTGAGTGTTCTCCATACTGATTTCCATAGAGGCTGTACCGAACTGCGACTCCACCAGCAGTGAAGAAGGGTACCCTTTTCTCTGCATCCTCACCAGCAAGTGTTGTTGGTGGTTTCCCTGTACGTGGGCCAATTTTACTGGTGTTAGGTGGTACCTCATTGATGTCTTAATTTGGATTTCCCTTATTGCCAGGGAACTTGAGCATTTTTTCACGTTTGTTTTCCATTTGGATTTGCTCCTTTGTGAAATGTCTGCTCATTTCCCATGTCCATTTCTTGAGTGGTTTGTTTGTTTTGGCAGTTTGGTTGTTTTGTAGTTCTTTGTATATTCTGGAGATTAACCCTGTATCACTTATGTAGTGAGCAAAGATCTTCTCCCATTCTGTGGGTTGCTTTTTTGCTTTGTTGATTCTTTCCCTTGCTGTACAAAAGCTTCTTAGTTTGATGAGGTCACATTTGTTTATTCTGGTCTAGATTGCTATTGCTTTTGGTGTCCTTGTAAGGAAGTCGGGACCTACCCCTAACTCTTGTAGGGTGTTTCCAACCTTTTCTTCCAAAAGTTTGAAGGTTTCTGGATGTAGGTTTAGGTCTGTTATCCATTTAGATTTGATGTTAGCGTATGGTGAGAGATGTGGGTCTATCTTCTTGTTTCTACAGGCTATTAACCAGTTGTCCCAACAGCATTTATTGAAAAGACCTTCCCGTTTGCTTGGATTGTCGTCTGGTTTTTGTCAAAGACTATTTGGCTGTATCTGCGTCGGTTCCCATCTGTTGTTTCTATTCTGCTCCATTGGTCCTCCTCACTATCTCTGGGCCAGTTCCAGGTTGTTTTGCTAACCACCACCCTGTAGTATGTCCAGAGGTCCAGAACTGGTATTCCCCCTGCCAACTTCCTGTTCTTCAGGATGGTTCTAGCTATTCGTGTTTTTTTTGTGTGTGTGTGTTTCCAGATGAACCTTTGGATCATTGTTTCCAGTTCCATGAAGAATGTTTTGGGTACTTTGATTGGGATTACATTGAATGTATATATTGCTTTAGGCAGTATACATATTTTAATGATATTGATTTTACCTATCCAGGAGCATGGGATGCTACTCCATCTTTTGAGGTCTTGTTCAATTTCTGTTTTAAGTAGTTTGTAGTTTTCTTGAAAAGGTCTCCTACATTTTTGGTTAGATTGATTCCTAGATATTTCATACTCTTCTCTGTTATTTTGAATGGTATCTTGCTTGTTAGATCTTTTTCCAACTTGGGGCTGTTTGCATGCACTATGGCTGTTGATTCTTGTTCATTAATTTTGTACCCTGCCATTCTACCAAACTCTTACATAAGTTCTAGCAGTCTCTATGTTAAGGCTCTTGGCTCTTCTATATAAAGAATCATGTCATCTGCATATAGTGAAAACTTGACTTTTTCGTTTCCTATTTGAATTCCTTTGATTTCTTTTTCTTGTCTTATGGCTTCAGCAAGGACCTCTGTGAATATGTTCAATAGGAGTGAAGAAAGTGGAAATCTCTGTCTTGTTCCAAATCTTAGTGGGACAGGATCAAGTGTTTCTCCATTCAGTATGATGCTGGCATTGGGTTTTTCATATATTGCTTTGATTATGTTGTGGATTGTTCCTTCTATGCCTACCTTGGTTAGGGTTTTTAGCATGAAGTGGTGTTGGATTTTGTCGAAAGATTTTTCTGCATCTATCGATAGTATTATTTGATTTTTTAAAAAGATTTTATTATTATTGGAAAGCTGGATATATAGAG
This sequence comes from Ochotona princeps, assembly GCF_030435755.1. NCBI lineage: Eukaryota > Metazoa > Chordata > Mammalia > Lagomorpha > Ochotonidae > Ochotona > Ochotona princeps. The sequence continues at coordinate 35,491,696 of NC_080855.1, read as the reverse complement.
AGGAGGAGAGACAGAGAGGAAGATCTTCCATCTGATGTTTCACTCCCCAAGTGAGCCACAACGGGCAGGTGCGTGCCGATCTGATGCCGGGAACCAGGAACTTCTTCGGGGTCTCCCACGTGGGTGCAGGGTCCCAAAGCCTCGGGCTGTACTCAAATGCTTTCCCAGGCCACAAGCAGGAAGCTGGATGGGATCGGAGCTGCCCGAATTAGAACCAGCGCCCACATGAAATTCCAGGGTGTTCAAGGCGAGGACTTTAGCCGCTAGGCCATGCCACCAGGCCCTATTATTTGATTTTTGTTCTTCAGTTTTTGGATGTGGTGTATCATATTTATGAATTTCTGACTGTTGAACCATCCCTGCATTCCAGGGATGAATCCTACTTGATCCAGGTGAATGATCTCTCCGATGTTTTTTTGAATTCTATTGGCTAGGATTTTGTTGAGAATCTTAGCATCAATGTTCATCAGAGAGATAGGTCTGTGGTTTTCCTTCTCTGTTGACTCTCTATCTGGTTTTGGAATAAGAATATATTGGCTTCATAGAATGAGTTTGGAAGGGTTGCTTCCTTTTCTACTGTTTTGAAGAGCTTGTAGAGGATTGGGGTTAGTTCTGTTTGGAATGTTTTATAGAATTCTGTAGTGAAACCGTCTGGTCCTGGGCTTTTCTTTGTTGGGAGATCTTTAAGCACTGATTCAATTTCTGCTTCAGTTATGAGTTTGTTCAGGTCGTTTGTTGCCTCTGGGCTAAGTTTTGGTAGATAGTGGAAGTCTAAGAACTTTTCCTTTCTTGGTGGTCTTCTGATTTTTTGGAGTACAGTGCTTTGTAGTAATATTTAATTATGTTCTTAACGGTTGCAGTGTCTGTTGTTATGTGGCCTTTTTCATCCTTGATACTGTTAATTCTGTCTTTCTCTTGTTTTTTCTTTGTCAGTCAGGCCCGTGGGGTGTCTATTTTGATTATCTTCTCAAAAAATCAGCTATTTGATTTGTTGATTTTGTGTATAGACTTTTATTTCTATTTGATTTATTTCCTCCCTTGTTTTGATGATTTCTTGTTTCCTTTTGTGTGTGGGGCCCTTCTGCTGCTGTTTTTCAAATTCCTGGAGGTGTGTGTTTAATTCCTTTATTTGAAGCCTTTCTTGGACCTTGACATGAGCTCCAAATGCCATAGACTTACCCTGTAGCAATGCTTTGATGGTGTCCCACAAGTTTTGGAATGTTGTATCAGAGTTTTCATTGGTTTATATATATATATATATTTACCAGTTTAGGGCTTTTTAATTAAAATTTCAATTAAAAACATGAACGATGACTCACAGATTTTTTTCAAGTGTCACTGATGCTATTGAAAGACAATATCCATTTTCAAGTGATGACATATTTTATATAATTACTATGTGTGCAGATATGTGTATATATATGTATTTGTTCATACACAGGCAAGTTTTAACAAAGGTGTTACTAAAAAGGAAAGTGACAGGATCCCTTTCAGCATCATGGTGTTAAATTCCAGCCGCTGTTCAGTACTACACAATCCAATAAGATGTTTTTGTTTTTTTTATTAATTGTATTGCATTATGTGACAGTTTCATAGGATCTGGAAATCCCCCCACCCCTCCAACGCCCCTCCCCCCTGGTAGCTTCCTCCACCTTAATGCAGTATTACAGTTCAAATTCCATCAAGATTCTTCCTTGCAAACATATACCAAGCATAGAGTCCAGAACTTATTGTCCAGATGAGTTGAACAGTTTCTTGGGGAGACCATTTCTTGTCCGAAGTTAGAGCTGGTAGAATATCATCCCAGGCAATTAAGAGGCCCAATATAACATCAACAGCAATTTGCAACATTATGGAATTGACATGGTTTTGAGTAACCAGTATGTTAAAAAAAAAAAAAAAAGCAAGTTCTTAACAACAACCTATGATTAGTTCATTGACATTTCAATTTTAGTTTACATACAGGACCGGCTGCTATATACCTTAAAATGGCTATAAGGTACCATTCAGCTGTCTCGTGTCTATTTCATTTTAGTATTTAGCCATTTGCTGTGTTGAAGTATAATTTTGCTGATCTTGGCAGATTTTAGGATAATCTAGACTGGCTTGTAACTTTAACAAGACATCTGTCGACAATTAAGGTGCAGAACATTTTTTGGGGGGGGTATGCAGGAAAATCCTCAACACCATGGTGGGGAGTAACTAATATTTGTGTCCCACCCAGCGAGGCATGAGCCAATCCATGCCAGCTCTTTCCTGTCAGATTCCAAGCTCTACTTTTTGTTGTCTATTTATTTCAGTTTTTTTTTTTTTTTTAGTTTGTATGATTGTTTGATTGGTTTGAGGGGTTTTCGGAGTGACCCCGATGGTCATTGCGAGGGAGGGCGGGGGTCCAGAGGTAGAACCAGGCCCGGACCAGAGAAAGCGCTCCTCCCTGGTCCCGAAGGACATTTATTGTTCTTCTGTTTCTGCGGACCACTCAGGGCTTCTGGTTGTCTTTCCGATGACGTTGGTTTCTGCGCGGTAGTGTTTGGATTCTTCCATACACTGGGGAAGCTCCTGTTAGGGGTGGGTGACCTCAGAGTACTCGGCCTCCGAGGGCATCCAATTCCCTGTGGCCTCCTTGGCACTTGGGATATAGTCCTTGTTGCTCGTATTAATAGTTTGTGGTGAAGGTCTGAGAGTCTTCATGGTTGGGATCCAAGCTTCCTCCTTACTACCTGCTCCATCTGGAGTTCCCCCCTACCCCACGCACATGACCTCCTGTTAAGAGGTTGTCAAGATAGCACCTGATTCCCCCCTCATGCATTGCTATAGTAGTTTTACTATTTTTTAATGCCGCTTTGAGTCTGTTGTCTACGAATTACCAGATTTGATCTTAATAGGCTATATTGTACTTTTTCCTCACTCTTTTTATGGTCCTAAAAGACTTCCCTGCACTCCCTCCCCATCACAGATTAGCATAAGGTATTGAGGGTATAGTAGGTTTTACAGTTTTTCGATGTAGATCTTAAGTATTCTGACATTAATTGTTGGTTTATAGATTATATCGCATTATCTTATTGCATTGGATACAGTTTGTTAGAGATTACACTAATATTACAATATACAGGTACTATCTTCCAAGTTGTCATCTTTTCATCTCAGATTAGGGCAAACATGTGGTATTTAACCTTTTGGGATTGGTTCATTTCTCTTAGCATGATGGATTCCAGTTGGGCCCATTTGTCCACAAAGAACTGCATTTCTTTTTTTTTAATAGCTGAGTATTATTCCGGAAAAAATAGCTGATCATGGAGGGTTGATGTAAGGCGGAAGGCAGAGAGAGGCAAAAAGTGCCAGAAGAATGAGCAAGTATAGTTAGAAACAGTATAAGCAGGTGTGTGAACCTCCCAGAACACTACGGAATCAACAAGATCCATGCAATCTGGAGAATCAACCAAAAATAACAACAATAAAAAACCAAGGCAGCGCTCGGCGGTTTGGATTAGTGGCGCAGCGGCTCGAAAAGCATTAGTTAAGAACCCAGCAGGGGAAAGGCCAGCGGGAATTTTAACCAGAGGATACATAGGCAACTTTAGGAAATCGTTGCACAAAGCCCCTCCAGTGGTGGCTAGAAACTGCAGGAGTGCTGAAACCTCTAGCACTGGTCGAGATATTAATAACCTTGGCGGGACTCAGGCAAAGACTGGGATGGCTACCTGACACACACTCCCCCATAACCAAATGCCACGGTACTGGGAGGGTGCTAGGACCCTGAAGTGCAGTAGCCAGCAGCTGCGGCAGCGAGGATGAAATCCCCAGGATCACAGCTAATCTAAATTCTTGGCCAAACCAGTCCAGGGGAAAGAGGCGGTGGAGTGGGTTTGCCAGATCCCGTGCCTCAGATAAAAAAAAAAAAAAAAAGCAACCAAAGAGACAAGACCCGGACGGGTGCCTAGGCACTGAAACCTGAGGCCCTGAAACCTGAAACCCTGAAGGGAAACAAAAATCAAAAACTCCCTGGTCCAGAAGGAAAACAAAAACCTAGGCCAGCAAGACCGCAGACCACCCAATGGTGGCAACAGAGGTCAAGGGTGAGAATCCAGTAACACCTTGGGCCACAAGTATGAAATGCAATAAGAGAATTAGTGAAGTAGAAACAGCTAGCGCCACCCCAAAAAGCCACCATAAATCCTGGTCAATCGCAGAGATTACAGATGAAGAAATTGAAGACGTCTCTGATAAGAAGTTCAGAAAAATAATTATAAAACTCTTCAGAGACAATGAAAAACGATAGGATGAGCTCAAATATTTCAAAAACCACATAATCACAGAAACAAAATTACTCAAAAATGAGATCCTAGACTTGAAGCACAAAGTTGAGAGCTTAGCCAACACAATTACAGCAGCAGAAGACAGGATATCCGACTTGGAAGATTCCCAGAATGAAAGCAGGCAGATTATTAACCAACTAGAGTCACAACTACACAAAGCGACCAAGATGATCCAGGAGATGAACGACAACATCAAGAAGTCAAATATCAGAATCATGGGGCTCCCAGAGGAGTGGAAAGAGAGACAGGCATACAACCAGTATTTGAGGAAATTATGCAGGAGAACTTCCAAAATACCTGCAACATGAACCCAATCCAAATTCAGGAAGGCCAGAGGACTCCCCACAGGGTGGACCCGAAACGATCTTCCCCAAGACTCGTGGTAATCAAGTTACCCTCCAATGAATACAAAGAAAGAATCCTAAGGTTAGCACGAAACAAAGAGAAGCTTACATTTAGGGGAAAGACCATCAGAATCACTGCCGACTTCTCAGAACAGACACTCCAGGCAAGAAGGGAGTGGAACAAAATCTTTCAAGTACTGAAAGAGAACAACTGTCAACCAAGAATACTCTTACCCAGCAAAGATTTCATTTGTATACGAGAACAAAACTAGATGCTTCCACAGCAAAGAGAAATTAGAAGAATATGCCAACACAAAACCAACTCTACAAAATCTCCTTAGAAAAGCGCTACTCCCAGAGAAAAAGGAAGCAAGCCATAAGCAAGGGTGGCAATCTGGGAGATCTCAATAAAGTCCATCGACAGAAACGACAATCAATTACCAACAACCTCAAAAACACAGGCATATGGCATGGTTTCCATATATTTTTTGATCTCATCTTTATTAATTTCTTCTCTGACCCATTGTTCGTTAAATAGCATATTGTTCAACCTCCAAGAGTTTCTGTATATTCTGGGGCATTTTGAATAGTTGATTTTCAGTTTCATTCCATGATGGTCTGAGAGGGAACATGATATGTTTCATATCTTGTTGAAGTTATTTAGATTTGCTTTGTGTCCTATCATGTGGTCGATCCTGGAGAAGGTGCCATGCACTGCTGAAAAAAATATATAATCTGAGGCTTTAGGATAAAAAGTTCTATAAATGTTAACCAAATCCAATTGTTCTATTTGTTTGAGTTCCTTTGTTTCTTTGTTGAGTTTTTGTTTCGTTGATCTGTCTTTTGGTGTTAATGGGGTATTGAAATCACCCACAATTATTGTATGCATATCTATGTCTTTCCTTAAGTCTGTAAGTAATTGCTTCAAATAGCTAGGCGCATTGGAATTTGGTGCATATATGTTCACGATGGCAATTACTTCCTGGTGGATCTTTCCTTTCACCAATATAAAATGTCCTTCCCTGTCCCTTTTGATGTTTGTCACATTGAAGTCTATATCATCTGAAATTAGGACAGCTACCCCAGCCGTTTTTTCTCGTCCACTGGCGTGAAATATCTTTTTCCATCCCTTCACTTTCAGATTCTTATCTTCTTTTCTGGTTAGATGTGTCTCTTGTTGGCAACAGATAATTGGGTCCTGTTTGATGATCCATTCCGTTAATCTGTGCCTTTTGATTGGTGAGTTTAGGCCATTTGTGTTAAGAGTTAATATTGAGATGTTGCGATTTTGCCCTGCCATTCATATGTGTTTTTGTGGGTGTTGGTTTTTGTTTGATTGCCCCTCCTTGTGTGGACTTTAGTGGGGAGACCTTCCTGCTTTCCCTCTTTGCTTATGATTTGCCCCGTTTTTTCTGAATTTAGCACATTTCTAACGAGATTTTGTAGAGCTGGTTTTGTGCTGGCATGTTCTTTGAGTTTCTCTTTGCTATGAATGTATCTGATTTTGTTCTCACATATAAATGAGATCTTTGCTGGGTACATTATTCTTGGTTGACAGTTGTTCTGTTTCAGTATTTGGAAGATCTTTGTCCATTCTCTCCTTGCTTGTAGGGTCTCTTCAGAGAAGTCAGCAGTGATTCTGATTAATTTTCCCCTCTATGTTATCTTTTCTTTGCTTTGTACTTGTCTCAGGATTCCTTGTCTTCATTGGAGTGAAACTTGAGCACCATGTGTCTGGGTGAGGATCTGTTTGGATCATATTTATTGGGAGTTCTCTATCCTTCCTGAATTTGGGCTGGGTTCATGTTCCAAGTGTTTTGGAAGTTTTCCTGTATAATTTCATCGAGCACCGTTTACATCCTTGATTCTCTTTCTGCTCCTTTGGAAAGTCTTACAACTCTGATATTCAATTTTCTTAGGTTGTCTTTCTTCTCCTTTATGGTCTTGTTGGCTTTGTTCAGGCTTATTTCTAGCTGTTTAATGAGCTGGGTACTTTCATTTTGCATGTCTTCAGTTTCAGAGATCCTCTCTTCTGCTGCATTTATTCTGTTAGTTAGGCTCTCAACTTTGTGCTCTAAGTCAAGGATTCTGCTTCTGACTTGTTGTATTTCTGTGACTATGTGGTTCTTGAATTCCTTGAAGTCTTCCCAGTTCTTCTCATTGTCTCTGACAGCTTTTAACATTATTTTTTAAAGTTTCTTGTCTGGTAGAGCTTCCATGTCTTCATCTCGCATCTCCAAAATAGATAATGGCTTTTGGTACGTTTTTGGTGAGGTACTGGCTCTCTCATCTGAATCTTTTTTTATTTTTTCTGATGCTTCTTCCCATTGCATTATTGTTTCTTGTTGATTTGCGGGAATGTATTCTCTGATTTGTTTATCCACAGTTTCTGGTCTCAGTGCAGTGGTGTGGAGTAGGTATGAGTTTGCTACTGCTTTATGGTTTGCTTACAGAATAGAATTTCTTTGAGTTCTATTGGGGACTTTTGGTGAGGGTGGGGGGTAGCTTTGTTAACCCCTTGGTGTATATAAGCCTCTGTAGCTTGGTTTCTCTAAGCTCTGTTGGTTAGACCTTTTGTCCTGTGTGCGTCTTCAGGGGTAGAGCTTAGTAGCAGCACTTTGTAGCTTCAGAGGTCCTTGTCTCTGGTCTTTGTGGATTTCGGAGACCCCCAGTACCCCTCAGGCCTGTGAGGGAGTATGCATCAAGCCGTCGGGGGCTCTAGCTATGTGCATCGGGGCCACTGTCTCGGAGCCTGCAGCTGTGGAGATGCCCAGCCCTGTCCTGATGTGAAACTCAGGTGCTGGTGTGCTGAGGGTCCTCCCAGCAAGGTCCTGCAGAGAAAGTGAAACTGCACTGCCCACCTTCGCCTGCTGCCCCAGGGCTACAGGCATTTAGCAGTGGGATGCTGCTCTGGCATGAACCCCAGGCGCTGTGTGCTGAGGGTCTGCCCAGCAAGGTCCCGCAGAAAAAGTGAAGCAGCGCATGTTGGCTGCGCTGCACCACTGGGGGACCTGTAGGAGCTCCACGCCCAGCCCCCACACTAGGTGGAGCCTTCGGTTGTTGCACAGCCTCAGTCTGGGAGAATTCTGGGGAGAAGAGGAGCACCAAGCAGGGTCTAGCTTCATATGGTTCTCTCAGGAATCTGAGGGGCTTTTCACCCCAGCCGTCCCCACCTCCCTGGGACCCTGCATGACTCAGTGCAGCTGGTGCCAGTGCCACAAAGCCTCCAAGCCAGGTGCTGCCTGGGGCCTGTGCTGCTCAAAACGCCAAGCAATCTCACAGCTCTGGTCGCTGGAAATTCCACCAGAAGGGGAAGGGTCCCTGCTGCTGGTGGAGGCGTTCACAAAAGGCAAACTGTCCAGCTGTCTCCATCTGCCCTGGGTCGAATGGGTTTCCCGTTGGTGCCCCCCTTTCCCAGCATGACTCCACATTTTGAGTGGGTCGCTGTGTTCCCTGCCTTCTTTCTCTGGATTCCTTCTGAGTTATGTGTTTCTTCTTGGATGCTCAAAGTCCAGGGAGCTTCTGGAACCCCTCCATGCAGTTCCTTGGTCCGCTGCACCAAGTCCTAGCTTTTGTGTAGGCTGGTGTGTGGTGGTTGACAGTGCTCCACGCTAACAAGCCCAGCTCAGGTCTCCCATGTGTCCTGGTGCATTGGTCTGATCCATAAAGGTCTTCTGGCTTCTCCCCTGTATATGGCAATGTCACAGTTGCCTAGCTTACCTATAGGCTCAATGGCCCTGTCATTGAGAGCTCCTCAGGAGTCATTCCTCATCTGCAAGATACTCCCAGAGTGGCCCTCCCTACTACCTATTCCATGCTCCTTTCCCCATTCAATCCACAATCATTGAGACCAGGAGTGGATGAGTGTTCCTGCCCCGTCTTTGGAAGCTGAGTGGCTTGTATGTTCATCTGAGATTCTCCTAACCACCAGGGTCCCAAGCTCCACATGTGCTGGCCTGTTGCCTTACCCCTCCACACACCCAAGATCAAAGTCCATTGGAGTTGTCTAAACCTGGTTCACCAGCACACCAAGGCAGTATGCTGGGACGCTCTCTTCAGCCAGGACCAAACACATGGAGAAATCACCAGGTTCATTCCATCTGCCTAGAGGCAAGGTTCCATGTCCCCACATGCCCGCCAGTGCTATAACTGTATCCCTCTCCTGCCCCAAGCCTTCATCCATAGGCCTCCACGTGCTCCCAACCATTTGATGGCCAGCAATGGTAGTGAGTTGCCACCAAAATGAATTATTTTTATTGATTTGAAGGACAGAGTTACAATGAGGGAAAAGGAGTATGAGTGTAGAGGTGGGGCGAGAGATTCAGAGAGGAATTTTCATCTCTGATTTGGGTTATTTCCCAGACTATTTCACTGGTTCAGGGCAGGCAAGGAAAGGCCAGGTTCAGGATATTTGTAAAGGTCTTCACACGCTGTATGGGCCTGAGAACTTGTTTCATTTTCTCATACCTTCCCAGAGTACATTAGCAGGATGATAGATACGAAACAGAGCAGCTTGTAATTAAAGCAGAACCCATATGGGATGCCTCTGCTGTGGGGTGACTTAATTTGTTGCACCACAGCTCCAGCCCTTGGAGTTAGCTTTGTACAGAATGTTTAACAAAGAACTGACTCTATTCCTTGTGTGTGTGTCTGTCCAATGTGCCAGCAATATTTGCTGAATTGGAGGCCTCATTCCTTAAATGGTTGCAATACTTTCACAAAATTTAATGGATCATGAAAATAAAATTTACTTCTAGACTGACTTTCTGTTATTTTGATCTCTGTCTATACTGAAGGCACTACTGCACTTGCTGTGGTGATATAGCTTTCTTTATTTAAAAACTTGGAATTTTGGGCCTGGCGGCGTGGCCTAATGGCTAAAGTCCTTGCCTTGAAAGCCCGGGATCCCATATGGGTGCCGGTTCTAATCTGGGCAGCTCCACTTCCCATCCAGCTCTCTGCTTGTGGCCTGGGAAAGCAGTTGAGGACGGCCCAATGCATTGGGACACTGCACTCACGTGGGAGACCCGGAGGAGGTTCCAGGTTCCTGGCTTCAGACCAGCGCGCACCGGCCCGTTGTGGCTCACTTGGGGAGTGAAACATTGGACGGAAGATCTTCCTCTCTGTCTCTCCTCCTCTGTGTATATCTGGCTGTAATAAAATGAATAAATCTTTAAAAAAAACTGGGAATTTTGAGAGAATGATGTTCCATCTGCCAATTTGCTCCTCAAATAGCCACAATATTTGGAGTTGAACAAATCTGAAACCAGAAGTCAGGATTCTCCTCTGGACCTCGTGAATGGTGCCCAGCCCAAAAATTTAGTCCATTCTCCACTACTTTCACAGGCTATAAGCATGAGCTAGATGGGAGGTTGAGCAATCCGGATATGAAACAGTGCCCATATGGACTGCCAGTTTCATAGAACAAATCTAGATGTACTCATTTTTCTTCCCTGGTTTGCAAATTTTTTTTAAAAAGTGACACTAGTTCTTTAAATATATTATTGTGTCCATCTTTGAAGGCATCTGGAATTGGGAATCTCATCTATTCTTGTGGTCCTTGGAAAGATGAAGAAAAGACCATTGATGCTCTAGGTTCCAGTGATGGCATCTTTGTGTGAATGTGCCATTGTTTATCCATTAGCTTGGCAGTCAAAATAAGTGTGGAGGGAATGCTTCCTGGTTGAGAACCCTGATGACTTTTACTCCTCTGAATGAGAAACCACAATTGTACTACATGAAATTTGCTTTTCATTGTTTTTTTTTTTTTCCTATACCACTCTTTCTTTCTTCACTCCAGTATATGAAACAGTGTATATCACTAGGTAAACCAAAGACGGGACAGATTTTTCGAAAATGTCTGTAGAAAAAATTTTAAAAAATTGCCTCAGGAATAAAGAGGTAAATTCAATACTACATGAGAATGGTCTGCTTTTGGCAAGTTTTGGGAACTGTAACTATGATTGATCTTTTAATCAAACATTTATTTGATTTTATTGGAAAGGTGGATAAACACAGAAAAGTAGAGACATAGAGAAAGATCTTCTGTCTGCTGGTTCGCTTCCCAAATGCCCACAATGTCTGGAGCTGAGCTAATCTAAAGACAGGAGCCAGGAGCTTCCTCTCAGTCACCCACGTGAGTGCAGGGTCCCAAGGCTTTGGGCTCCACTATTGCTATCCCTGGCACAAGAGGGGAGCTGGAAGGGAAGTAGAGCAGTTAGGGCACAAACTGGTGCCCATATGGAATGTTGGTGTGAGGATTTAGCCACTAGGTTATTTTGTTGAGCCTGTTAGTTGTAGGTTTAAGGTGAGTGTTTGTATTTCTTGAGTGATGAAGAATTTTGGGTTTGTAAAAGAGATACGAAAATGAATCAGTGACAACATTTCTCTGTGTGTGTGTGTGTGAATTTTTTTAATTAAATCTATTCATTAATTACATTGTGTTGTAATTTCATAGGAACTGGGATTCTCCCCACACTTCCCCACACCCTCCCCCCATGGTGGGTTCCTCCACCTTGTTGCGTAACCATAGTTCAAGTTCAGTTGAGATTCCCTCTTAGCAAGCATATGCCAAGCATAGAGTCCAACATCTTATACTCCAGTCAAGTCCAACTACTTATTGGGGAGACGCTCTCTGGTCTGAGGGCAGAGCCAGCAGAGTATCATTCCAATCAAATAAAAGCACTAACATATTATCAGCAACAATTAACATCGTGATGGAATTAATTGACATAGTATTGAGCAGCCAACATGTTAAAAATAAATGAGAGTTCTTAACCACCTTCTGTGACCACCCCATTCACATTTCCATTTTAGTTTATATACTACATATGACATAATATCCATAACGTAACCTGTTATGCATAACAATATATCTTCTTAAATTAAGGCAAACATGTGGTATTTAATCCTTTGGGATTGGCTCATTTCCTTTAGCATTATGGTTTCCAGTTGGGCCCATTTGGCCACAAAGAACTGCATTTTGTGTTTTTTAAGAGTTGAATAGTATTCCATGGAGTAGATGAACCATAACTTTCTTATCCAATCCTCTGCTGATGGGCATTTTGGTTGTTTCCATGTTTTTGCAATTACTGATTGTGCTGCAATGAACACAGCAGTGCACTTTGGTTTCTCATAAAACAGTTGTTTTGGACATATTCCTAGGAGTGCTATTGCTGGATCATATGGTATGTCAATTTTGAGTTGTTTGAATATTCTCCATACTGATTTCCATAGAGGCTGTCCCAACCTGCAGCCCCACCAGCAGTGGAGTAGGGTTCCCTTTTCCCCCACAACCTCACCAACAAGTGTTGTTGATGGTTTTCATGTGGGCCAGTCTTACTGGAGTTAGGTGGTACCTCATTGATGTTTTAATTAGGATTTCCCTTATTGCCAGGGAACTTGAGCATTTTTTCATATGTTTATTTGCCATTTGGGTTTGTTCCTTTGTGAAGTGTCTGCCCATTTCCTATGCCCATTTCTTGAGTGGCTTGTTTGTTTTGGTGTTTTGGCTGTTTTGTAGTTCTTTGTATATTCCGGAGATTAGCCCCCTATCACCTATATAGAGTGCAAAGATCTTTTCCCATTCTGTGGGCTGCTTTTTCACTTTATTGATTGTTTCCTTTGCTGTACAGAAGCTGTAGTTTGATGAGGTCCCATTTGTTTATTCTGGTCTTGATTTCTTTTTTTTTTAATTATTTTGCATTATGTGTCAGTTTCATAGGATCTGGGAATCTCCCCACCCCTTACCACGCCCCTCCCCCCTGGTGGCTTCCTCCACCTTGATGCCGTATTACAGTTCAAATTATATCAAAATTCTTTCCTTGAAAACGTATACCAAGCATAGAGTCCAGCTACTTATTGTCCAGATGGGTTGAACAGTTTCTTGGGGAGACCATTTCTGGTCTGAAGTTAGAGCTGGTAGAATATCATCCCAGTCAATTAAGAGTCCTAATATAACATCAAGAGCAATTTGCAATATTATGGAATTGACATGGTTTTGAGTAACCAGTATGTTAAAAAAAAAAAAAAAAAAACAAGTTCCAACAACAACCTATGATTAGTTCATTGACATTTCAATTTTAGTTTACATACAGGACCGGCTGCTATATACCTTAAAATGGCTATAAGGTACCATTCAGCTGTCTCGTGTCTATTTCATTTTAGTATTTAGCCATTTGTTGTGTTGAAGTATAATTTTGCTGATCTTGGCAGATTTTAGGATAATCTAGACTGGCTTGGAACTCTAACAGGATATTTGTCGACATTTAAGGTGCAGAACATATTTTTTTGTTTTGTTTTTTGGGGGGATGTGTAGGAAAATCCTCAACACCATGGTGAGGAGTAACTAATATTTTTGTCCCACCCAGCAAGGCATGAGCCAATCCATGCCAGCTCTTTCCTGTCAGATTCCAAACTCTACTTTCTGTTTTTTGTCTATTTGTTTTAGGTTTTTTTTTAGTTTGTATGATTGTTTGATTGGTTTGAGGGGTTTTCGGAGTGACCCCGATGGTCATTGCGAGGGAGGGCGGGGTCCAGAAGTGGAGCCAGGCTCGGACCAGAGAAAGCTTTCCTCCCTGGTCCCGAAGGACATTTATTGTTCTTCTGTTTCTGCGGACCACTCAGGGCTTCTGGTTGTCTTTCCGATGACGTTGGCTTCTGCGCGGTAGTGTTTGGACTTCTTCCATCCCCTGGGGAAGCTCCTGTTAGGGGTGAGTGACCTCAGAGTACTTGGCCTCTGAGGGCATCCAATTCCCTGTGGCCTCCTTGGCAGTTGGGATATAGTCCTTGTTGCTCGTATTAATAGTTTGTGGTGAAGGTCTGAGAGTCTTCATGGTTGGGATCCAAGCTTCCTCCTTATCGGATCTTGATTTCTATTGCTTTTGGAGTCCTTTTTAGGAAGTTGGGACCTACCCCTAGATCTTGCAGAGTATTTCCTACATTTTCTTCCAAAAGTTTGAAGATTTCTGGATGCAGGTTTAGATCTTTTATCCATTTAGATTTGATCTTGGTGTATGGTGAGAGATGTGGGTCTATCTTTTTGTTTCTGTAGGCTATCAACCAGTTGTCCCAATAGCATTTATTGAACAGACCTTCCCATTTGCCTGGGTTGTCGTTTGTCTTTTTGTCAAAGATTACTTGGCTGTATTTGTGTGGGTTCCCATCTGGTGTTTCTATTCTTCTCCATTGATCTTCTTCTCTATCTTTGTGCCAGTTCCAGGCTGTTTTGATAACCACTGCCCTATAGTATGTCCAGAGGTCTGGGACTGTGATTCCCCCTGCCAACTTCCTGTTCTTCAGGATGGTTCTAGCTATTCGTGGTTTTTTGTGTTTCCAGATGAACCTTTGGATCATTGTTTCCAGATCTGTGAAGAGTGTTTTGGGCAATTTGATTGTAATTCCGTTGAATGTATATATTGCATTTGGCAATATAGACATTTTAATTATATTGATTTTACCTATCCAGGAGCATGGGATGTTACTCCATCTTTTGAGGTATTGTTCAGTTTCTTTTTTAAGTAGTTTGCAGTTTTCCTCAAATAGGTCTCCTACATTTTTGGTTAGGTTAATACCCAGATACTTCATACTTTTCTCTGTTATTTTGAATGGTATTTTGCTGGTTAGATCTTTTTCCAACTTGAGGCTGTTTGCATACACTATGGCTGTTGATTTTTGTTCATTAATTTTGTACCCTGCCGTCAGTGACAACATTTACAATAAAATGATAGGTATGACAATTAGCATTTTGAGTGATAATTTTGAGATGATGATTCACGCGACTCCAGACAGACCTCTGGACTTGTGAGGGGTCTTCTCAGAGAGCAGTTGCAGTCCTGAGCTTCTGATGCATTTCTGACAAGTGGTTATTTTGTCTTTAAAATTTTCTTTCAGCACCAAGTGGATTTTCTGCAACTGATGATTAAATACCAGAATTATAAAGTAGTAAATTCCTAAAAAGATAACCATGGATTTCTGTGAGGTCTGTGGTGTGGAGCCTCTGAGGGAGGATTTGTTCCAAAATATGCATGCAATTTTCCAGGCAAGTGAGCAATTCTTCCAACTTGCAAAAGGATGTGTGTTCAGATATGACAGTGGTAGCCAGAGTGAATTCTCCCAGCCAGTGCCATGACCACAAGAAGTGTAGCATTTCATACCAGAAAGCCGGTGAGTGGCCAATGGATCACCATTATTGGTAGAACAGTGGCAGATCCCCAGTCACATCAATATCCCTGTGTCAGAGTCTCAGCCCGGAAAGGTTCGTTCATTTATACATGGAATCAGTCATTGTATCCAGAGCTATTTTATTAAGTCGGACTACTTGGTGAAGTTGTGCTTACTGGCCTAATCTCCCATAACATTTCCTTTTTATGCTTGTAGTACACATGCACCCTGTTGGGAACACTTTTAAGAATTTGTGTATTTGCAGTTTCTTCTGAAACCTCTACCTACTGGTTTGATCATGCAATGATGGGTTTCAAATTAACCCATGGTCATTGTGCTGGATGTGAAATAACTTCTTACATCTCTGATTTTTGAGAGCTAGAACTGATCATTGCTACCGAGTTGTCGCCTTTCTAGATTATTTCTGTGATCAAAATGTGGAAATCAAGTTTATTTACAGAGAACCAGAAATGAGTTACTTCCATTGATACCATACCAAGTGATGTCAGTGAACTTTTTTTTAATTTCTCCATGTCGCATTATTTTGTCTCTCTCAAAAACGTCCCCAATCCGGAACCTATTTCTTTAACATAAATATTCTCATCATATTAAGTTTCAACCTACTAGCTTCAAGAAGATAGTTTCACAAACTATCTGGCAAAATAATTAAGAACCTCATAGTTGGCTTAGATAGTAGAATAGACTGATCCCAGTACATCCATGTAACTATATCTTTGTATACATTTCAATCTAATTTTTCTTTATTCTAGTTGTATTGGAAATTTTTATTTTTTTTTTTTTCTTGAAGTAGGACACAGCAAGTGAACCAGTATGCACTTCTTCTTTTTTTTTTTTTTTTTAAGATTTTCTTATTATTGGAAAGCCGGATGGATGTACAGAGAGGAGGAGAGACAGAGAGGAAGATCTTCCATCTGATGTTTTACTCTCCAAGTGAGCCGCAATGGGTCGGTGCTGCACCGATCTGATGCCGGGAACCAGGAACCTCTTCCGGGCCTCCCACGTGGGTGCAGGGTCCCAAATCTTTGGCCGTCCTCAACTGCTTTCCCAGGCCACAAGCAGGGAGCTGGATTGGAAGTGGAGCAGCTGGGATTAGAACCGGCGCCCGTATGGAATCACAGGGCGTTCAAGGCGAGGACTTTAGCCACTAGGCCATGCTGCCGGGCCCCAGTATGCACTTCTATCCATTAACTCCTTAAATGTTCACAATGGCCGTGGATGTCCTAAACATATTATAGAAATTGTACATGGTAAACCCGAACAACCAAGATGGTGGAACAGGATAAGGATACATTTACTCAGATGGGGAAACATTAGCCAGTGTGAAGCAGAGAAGGCACATTGCAGGAAATTGGAGAGAACAGAACAACAGCAGAGGGTTGCCAGTTCACTGATAGACACAGGACAGCAGTAGACACAATGGTGTAGCATTGGAGTGACTGATAAACCAGAAGCATTAGGTAAGTAGAGATCTGAGTTGCAGTGGCAGTTGGAACTCCATCGCAACAAGGGTGCTGGATGCGAATCAGGGCTGCCAGGGTTAGAACCAGCGCCCATATGGGATCCTGGCACATGCAAGGTGAGGACTTTAACCACTATGCTATCGTACTGGGCCCAAAATGCATTTTTTATAAGTCGCTAAATAGTATTCCACGGAGTAGATGTATCATAGTTTCCTAATTCAGTTTTCTGTTGACGGGCATTTTATTTGCTTCCATGTTTTTTTATTATCATTATTGATTGTGTTGCTATGAACATAGGGGTGCAAGTTGCTTTCTCATTTAACAGGTTTTAGATATATTCCTAGAAATGATTTTGCTGAGTAATATGGTATGCAGATTGTCAGTTGCTTGAGGATTCTCCATACTGATTTTCATATAGGCTGCACCAGCCTGTAATCCTCCAGCATTGGAGTAGGGTTCCTTTTCCCCCATAAGTGTTGTTGGTGGCTTTCTGTATGTTAGACATTCTTATTGGAGTTAGGTGCTACCTCAGTGATGTTTTAAATAGTCAGACACTTTACAAAGGAACAAATTCAAGTGGTTGTCAGGCATAAGAAAAAGTGCTAAAGCTGCCTGGTAATAAGCCAAATCTGTACTCTTGAGTGTCACTTTTGTCCTTGAATAAACACTCAATGATGTATTTTTTTCTGAGCACTTATCACACTGACAGCATGCAAAAAACATGTTTAAAGAATGATTTGACTTTGATTTGGAATTTACTTGAAACAATATTACCAAATTATCTGTGTATGTCTTAAGGACAGTGCATGACTGGCATTTCAAATTTAAATATAATCACTTGTCATGTTCATAGTAAACAATGATCTTCTGCCTTCATGTCCATTAATGTGAGAATTTATAGAACAGAATCAATAGCTCATTATATTTGATCACCAGCATCACACGTATGGGGGTTTTTTCAGAACTTCAACGTGACGATCAAGATAGATGAGAACTAATCTGTGACTTTGCCTATGCCTTAGAAGACAAATTAATTGTTATATTTGATGCTCTGAAGTACATACTTTCGTAACCCTCAGGTGAATATTATCATTTTTACAATTACTTTTGATTTGGTGTTTTTAATTCCTCTCCCAGGATGTTTCAGTTTATAGCCCTCTTGATTCTATCTTCAAATGCAAACTGTTAATGCCATGAAAATGCAGTAACAGAGGTTTGAACTGCCATGTGATTGTGTGGAATGGCTGCTAAAAATCCCAGTTCCAGTGGTTGTCAGGAGCTGTCCAGTGTTCATCTTTTTCCATCTTTCTCTGGATTTGGTCTTGTGAGGAGCTCACCTGACTGTTTCTTTGATTCCTACCAGGGAAAGCCCAAAGAAACTTATGTCTAGAGTTTAAGTTGCATTTAACATCAATGTCCCTGATTTCATTATGATTTTTGCAGAGGAACCTAGGAGAGTAGAATTGGTCACCAACTGAAATCCAGTGTGTAAGTTTATAAGTGTATGAAGAGATGGAGTCATCACTTGGGAAAGCAGGTCTCTGCCACACGTGCTATGGGATACCTCCTCCTTGGCAGGCTTCCAGTCATCTTCATACTGCTGTTCCTCACGTTGTAAGGAGTTGATGCAGCTTGTCTTTACTGAGATGAGACCTATTGCTTACTTGCCCACACTGAATGAATAGTTCCTTGAGAATGACGTTAAGAGGATTCATGAAAGCTCTTCAGAACTACCAAGTTTTCCTAATTGCCATTAACAATACAGTTGGAAAGCAAGAAGGGATGAGAAAAACAAACAAACAAACAAAAACACATTTTATTTCACATAACAAAGTTGGAATTTTTTTCCATAAGACCAGATCTATTTATACACTTAAAATGTGTTGCCCACTCAAGATTTATTTATGTTTCAATGTAGAAAAATTAACTTCATGAGACTTTTCCAAATGTGTTAACCATATTCAGGAATGATGTTAGCATTTTTCAGTATCATTATTCTTGTAGCTTTTCTGTTTTGCATCTGTTATTGATTGTGCTTCATTTCCTGTTTCTTTATAAGTTTACTTAATTGTTGCAGATTCCCCTAAATTAACCACACAAGAATTCCTCAAGCCTGAGAAGCCCATTATTCTAAAGGTTGTGTCAAGAGATGATCTTGATTATCCTCTGGACTTCGTCCTTGCTCTTCAGTGTATGCAAAACACCAGAGAGCTCAATGCATTTTCATAATAATGGTTGGAAATAATGTTGTAACTAACCTGTGGCACACAAGGAAGCATTGCAGGGAATGGGCACATACAACCATCTGTGTGTGCAGAGTACTCTCTTTTGTGTATTAGAGAGGAGCTGACTAAATCAGTGCCAGATATGTAGATTCAAACTCTCTCTTTCTTGTTGATCATCTGTCTGCCTCTTCTTTTAGTCTTCTCACCCCTTGCTTAGCTGGGTCATACACTAAATATTCTTACTAGTTTTTCAGTAATTCTAAAATAGAATTGAATAAATAAGGTCACCCTAGTAGTGTAATTTGTATTGTAATAGTTTGTATTATTCTCTAGAAAATATCCATTAAATATGCCAATTTCTTTTAAAAATTTTCTTCTAATACATTCTGGCTATTTAAATGGCAATCTAGGGCCAGCACGATAGCATAGTCCTTGCCTTGCACGTGCCAGGATCCCATATGGGCACTGGTTCTAACCCCAGCAGCCCTGCTTCGCATGCAGCACCCTGCATGTGGCCTGAAAAAGCAGTAGAGGATGGCCCAAAGTCTTGGGACCCTGCACCCAGAAGACACTCCTGGCTCCTCACTTGAGATTGGCTCAGCTCTGCTGTTGTGACACTTGAGGAGTGAATTATCAGATGGAAGCATTCCTTTCTTTCTCTCTGCCTGTCTGTATATCTGACTTTGCAATAAAAATAAATAAATCTTCAAAAAAAGCAAGGTTACTGAAAGGACTTGCTTGCCATACACATGAGTTGGAATTGACTTATTACCAGCTATCAGAGCCCTTGCATCTCCTGCCTAAGTGCAGCCTTATCATCCCATGAGTCTGCATGTGGCAGGTGGTGAGACTGTATGAGTGTGACTATAACTACACCATATATGCTTGTGTTCTTGCATGTAGAAGTCATGTACTTGAACTAGTACTCCTCAGAGAATGGAAAGGAAACCAATACCAATCATAGGCTTATCATATGCCAACTTATCATATGCCAGCACTTTTCTCTGTTTTTTTGTAATTTATTTATTTGAAGTAGAGAAGAGAATCTTCATCTACTGTCACTGTAAGAGGGAGTAGGAGGCCCCAACATCCCTACAAGCCCCCAACTTCCAGGTCTGGTTCATGCTGAAGCCAGGAGCTTCATCTAGGTTTTCCATATGAGTGGGAGGGTCCCAGGTACTTGGACCATGTTCCAGGAGCATTAGTGTGGAGCCAGATCAGAAGTGGAGCCACCAGGACATGAACCAACACTCCAATATGAGTCACAAGTAGCAGCTTAACCAGCTTTGTCACAGCAATTAACTCTTAGAACAATCACCAGGCAAGGGTTATTGATACTATTTGGCAGGTGAAGAAACAGAAGAGGAGCTGCCAAATCAACAAGGGAGACTTAGAGCCAGGGTTTAAGTCCAAGTATGTGTGGCTCTCAAACCTGTGCACCATGTCCTCTGCTTCTCAGTCTCTGTGGCTGAAGTGAATGACCCTCCATGGCTCTGTTCTGTTACAGCTGGAGAATACCTAGACTAACAGAACTGAAATTCCCAGCATGGTAGTAATCCCACCATATGTCTATTGAATGGTATATTTTAAATTATTGGAATTATCAAACTCACCAGAGGTTTTATGTTGGGTCCAACAGCTCAAGCTGAAAAAGTCCTGAGCAAGGTGGAAGGAGAAGATTCTTGAATTGAAGCCTAACAGATATTGAAACATACCAGATCATTGAGAAGTGGGATGATGCCAGTTTGAAGCTTCACAGTTCCCACAAGCAGCCACACCCATGCTAGGAGCAAAGTGACCTGTGCTGCAGGATGTGAATGAGTCCACTTCTCTCCTCTGTAAACAGAAAGGAGAAAATCAAATCACTGCAGCTGCAAACATTTTGATAACTAAGCTAGCCTTTCACCTTCCCTAGCTTTTTCTCAGGATGCTTGCTTTCAGTATGATGGAGGCTAACGTGGTAAAGGCTCTTGATGTAGTCAGTTGACCCATTCTCTAGATGCCATATTCCAAAATCATGCTTTGTAAACAGACTTAATGAGCCCACTAAAAGGTATGAAAGAAGTTAAAATTCTAGGCCATGAAATAAAATACTTTCTGGTGTTCCTTGCCTCCTACAACTTAAGAAGCCGGTAGTACCCAAGTCCTGGTGGCTGGAGCCAATCATGATACAAACGTATTTCAAAAAATTCATGGAGTATCTGACATTGTGGCACAGTGGGTAAGCCAAGGCCTGCAATGCTGACATTGGTTAGGATCCCTGCTAATTCACTTCCATCTAACTCCCTGCTAATATGCCTGGGAAAGAGGCAGAAGATGGTCCAAGCCCTTGTCTCCCTGTACTGTGTAGGATACCAGATGGAGTTCAGGCTACTGGTTTTGGCCTGGCCCAGCCCTGAACATTGAAGTCGTTTGAGTTGTGACCAGTGAATACAAGTTTTGTGTCTCTTTCTCTTTATCTTCGGATAAAGAAATGAATTTTTAAAGTTCATGGAAAATGAAATTGAGATTTTTAATCAAGGAATCGAAATCTATGCGTATAATGGTCTTCAAAAATTTTATGAAAAATGTATTATGAAAAACCTATATTCAAGCTTAATTTACAAAATAGGGAATGGAGATTTGTAGGATGACAATTGATTGGAGATCATTTGTATTAAAAACAGCTGATTGGATAACCTTTATCTGGGAATAATGGATTGGACATACAAAACAAGAGATCCTTTCAGACAAGGGTTCTGTAGACATGTTTATTAACAAACTTCACTTATTGACCATCCAAAAAAAAAAAAAAAAAAAGGAAAACCTGTGAGTCAATCTCAAATTTTTTGCAAAACATGAATTTAACTTTTTAAAGATTTATTTTTAATTAGAAAGTCAGATATATAGAAGGAGTAAAAACAGAGACAAAGATCTTCTGTCCGGAGAGGTAAGGAAAGATGGCAGACCGCGAAGAGCTGGTATAAGGTGGAGTACAGAGAGAGAAGGACTGATCCAGCAGAAGAACAAACCAGGAGACACAGAATTGCAGGGAGAGGAGTGGGAAGGTCACTGGACTTCACTGAAGTAAGAAGATTCACACAGCTTGGAGGAACAGCCAGAAAAAGAAAAAAAGGAAAGGCAACACGTTATGTGAAACTTGGTGAGTTGCGACCCGAGGCAAGGGGAAGGCCGGCGGAGTCTCAGCCGATACAGGCAAGACAAAGTCAGCTAGAAAAGCAAGTACGCACACCAGCGGGGGCCACAGACCACTGGAGTGCTGGAGACCTTAGAGGTGGCTGCAGGATTGAACATAAGGCCATCAACTCGTGCAGAGGTAGAGGACAAGCAGGAGGTTCCCAGCAGCGTGCCTCCCAACAGGACAGCACGTTTGAGAAAGTGCAGAGGCGACTGGAGCCCCACTCCAGGGCGGGGCTACAGAACTTCCAGACCCAGCTCAGGGCTATGAGACTCAGGTGCAACTCCCTGTTGTGCTCAGCAAAAGCCCCAGAGGCAGGGAGCCACTCAACAGATGTTGCCGACTTAGGCAGAGGTGCAGGCAAGCAGAGACACAGCAGCGCGGCTCCCAACAGGGGAACACCTTTGTGAAAGTGTAACAGGAAGAGGAGCCGGGCACTGAGGCCAGGCTGCAGAACTTCCCTACCCAGCCCGGGGCTGTGGATTCTGAGCAGCAAGTGGCTGGAGACTCAGGCGGAATTCCCCGCTGTGCTCAGCTCCAGTCCCAGAGGCAGGTGCCATTCAGAAGAGTCTGCTGACCTGGGTGGAGGCATAGGCAAGCAGGGCATAGCAGTGTGTTTCCCCACAAGGGAGCACATTTGTGAGAGTGTATTAGGGAGTGGAACTGCACGCTCTACATCTACCCAGAGCAAAGTCAAGAAGTCCAACTTTACAAAGTCTCTTATCTATACTCTATCCCCATGGGCACATGCAAGGCAACACCTAACCAACTAGCTGCAATGGAACCAGATTGCAAACACATAAACACAGTGGCAAACGAAACAACCCAACCCCCACCACACCATCGCCTGCTGTCCCCAATAGAGCAAGAAGAATTACGCTTCTGCCAACGTTCCATGCAGCAGTAGCTGGATTACACCCGCTTTAGGCTACAGCACTAAAGGCAGCAGCTGTGGACAAACAAGTCAGAGGCTAAAATATCAAAATGATAAGAAATAACAACACAATGAGGAGAAGTATCAGAAAAAGTAATGACTCAGAAGAAAGATCAAGCACTCCCTCCCAATACAAGCAAAAACTAATCTCAATCTCTGAGATGCAACATGAAAACATGGAGGAATTACCAGAGAAGGAATTTAAGAAAATAATGATAAAATTCATCAGAGATAGCAAGAAGCATTGGGAAGAGTCTAAGGAATTAAAAAACCATGTCACTGCAGAAATAACTCAAGTCAAAAATGGAATCCTTGATCTAGAGCACAAAATTGAGAGCCTAACCAACAGAATAAACACAGCAGAGAGCAGAATATCAGAAATGGAAGACAACCAGAATGAAAGGCAGCAGCTCATCAAACAGTTGGAGGCAAACCTGAACAAAGCCAACAGGTCCATACAGGAAATGAAAGACAACCTCAAAAAGTCAAATATTAGAATAATGGGCCTTCCCGAAGGAGTGGAAAAAGAGATAGGCTTGCAACGGGTGCTCAATGAGATAATACAGGAGAACTTCCACAACACTGGAAATATAAGTCCAGCACAAATTCAGGAAGGACAAAGAACCCCCAGTAGATTCGACCCAAAGAGATCGTCACCCAGACATGTGGTCCTCAAGCTCCCCTCAAGCTAATACAAGGAAACTATTCTAAGACAAGTAAGAAGAAAGGATAAGATTACTTTCAGAGGAAGGCAAATCAGAATCATGGCCGACCTCTCAGTAGGAACACTCCAAGCAAGGAGAGAATGGGGTAAAACATTTCAAACCCTGAAACAAAACAACTGCCAACCAAGAATAATGTACCCAGTGAAGCTTTCATTTGAGAATGAAATTAAATTCTTCAACAGTAAAGAGAAACTCGAACCATACGCCAGCACGAAACCAGCTCTAGAAAATCTCCTTAGGAAGATGATAAACCCAGAAAAAATGGGAAGGTCTCCCCACTAAAATCCATACGAGGAAAGTCAACAAATCAGAGATACTAACAGACGCAAAAGCCCACTTGCACGCATGCACATGCTCATGGCAGCTCAAAATCGCAACCTCTCAATATTATCCCTAAACACAAATGGCCTAAATTCATCAATCAAAAGACACAGACTAGCAGAATGGATCAACAAACAGAACCCAAGCATATGTCACCTACAAGAGAAACATCTAACCAAAAAAGATGCCGAGAAACTGAAAGGGAAGGGATAGAAAAAGATATTTTACGCCAATAGATGAGAAAAAAAAGGCTGGAGGAGCTGTTCTAATCTCAGATGACTTAGACTTCAACGTGACAAACATCAAAAGAGACAGAGATAGACACTTCATATTGCTGAAGGAAACCTTCCAGCAAGAATTGATTGCCACTATAAACATCTACGCATCAAACACAGGTGCTCCCAGCTACATGAAGCAATTGCTGATGGACTTAAGAGGGGGCATAGACACACACACAATAATCGTGGGAGACCTCAACACCTCTTTAACACCAATAGGCACATTAACGAAACAGAAATTTAACAGAGAAACAATAGAACTCACACAGACCATAGAACTAATCGACTTGGTAGACATTTAAAGAATCCTCCATCCCACGGATACAGAAATACATTTTTTTCAGCAGTGCATGGCACCTTTTCCAGAATCGACCACATGATAGGGCAAAAAGCAAGCCTCACTAACTTCAAAAAAATCAGAATCATACCATGCACCTTCTCAGACCACAAAGGAGTAAAACTGGAAATCAATAAATCAAAATGCTACAGGAAGTACGTAAATACCTGGAGGCTGAACATTATGGTACTAAAGGAACAATGGGTCAGAGAAGAAATAAAGGACGAGATAAAAAAATTCATGCAAACCAACGAAAACTCAAATACAACATTCCAAAACGTATGGGACACCGCCAAGCAGTGTTGCATGGTAAATTCATAGCAACTGGCGCCTAAGAAAGATACCAATTACAAGAGTTAAACACGCTCCTCCAGATACTAGAGGAACAGCAACAAAATGACTCTGCAACCAAAAGGAAACAAGAAATCATCAAAACAAGGGAGAAGATAAACCAAACTGAAATTAAAAAAAAACTATTGACAAAATCAATGGCTCAAAAAGCTGTTTTTTTTTTTTTTGAGAAAATAACCAAAATAGACACCCCGCTGGCTCAACTGACAAAGGAAAAACAAGACAAAACAAGAATTAATAGCATCAAGGATGAAAAAGGCAAAATAGCAACTGACACTGCAACCATTAAGAACATAATTAGAAATTACTACAAACAACTGTACTCCAACAAATCAGAAAACCACCAGGAAATGGAAAGGTTCTTAGACTCCCACCACTTACCAAGACTTAGCCTAGAGGAAACAAAAGACCTGAACAAACCTATAACTGAGGCAGAGATTGAATCAGTGATTGAAGATCTCCCAACAAAGAAAAGCCCAGGTCCAGACAGTTTCACTATAGAATTCTACAAAACATTCCAACGAGAGCTGACCCCAATCCTCCACAAACTCTTCAAAACAACAGAAAAGGAAGCAACCCTTCCAAACTTATTCTATGAAGCTAACATATCCTTAATCCCAAAACCAGACAGAAAACCAACAAAGAAAAAAAACTACAGACCTATCTCTCTGATGAACATTGATGCTAAGATTCTCAACAAAATCCTAGCCAATAGAATCGAAAAAAAAAAAAAACACATCAGACACATCATTCATCCGGACCAAATAGGATTCATCCCTGGAATGCAGGGATGGTTCAACAGTCAGAAACAAATAAATGTAATACACCACATCCAAAAACTGAAGAACAAAAATCAAATAATAGTATTAATTGATGCAGAAAAAGCCTTCGACAAAATCCAACACCACTTCATATTAAAAACCCTAACCAGGGTAGGTATAGAAGGAATAATACACAACATAATCAAAGCAATATATGAAAAACCCAACGTCAGCATTACACTGAATGGAGAAAAATTGGAATCTTTCCCACTGAGTTCTGGAACAGGACAAGGATGTCTGCTGTCAGACTGCTATTCAAAATAGTCGCAGAGGTACTTGCTGAGGCCATAAGACAAGACAAAGAAATCAAAGGAATCCAAATTGGAAATGAAGAAGTCAAATTTTCACTATACACAGATGACATGATCCCATACATAGAAGAACCAAGAGACTCAATACAGAGACTTCTTGAACTTAAGTGAGAGTTTGGTAGAGTGGCAGGATACAAAATTAATGAACAAAAATCAACAGCCATAGTGTATGCAAATAGCCACAAGATGGAAAAAGATCTAACCAGCAAGATACTATTCAAAATAACAGAGAAAAGTATGAAGTATCTAGGAATAAACCTCACCAAAAATGTAGGAGACCTTTTTGCAGAAAATGACAAAATACTTTAAAAAGAAATTGAACATGACCTCAAAAGATGGAGTAACATCCCATGCTCCTGGATAGTTAAAATCAAAATTGTCAAGATATCCATACTACCAAAAGCAACATACACATTCAACGCAATCCCAGTAAAAGTACCCAAAACATTCTTCATGGAACTGGAAACAATGATCCAAAGGTTCATCTGGAAACACAAAAAAACATGAATAGCTAGAACCATCCTGAAAAATAGGAAGTTAACAGGGGGGATCACAGTCTCGGACCTCTGGACATACTATAGAATGGTGGTTATCAAAACAGCCTGAAACTGGCCCAGAGATAGTGAGGAGGATCAATGGAACAGAATAGAAACAGCAGATGGGAACCCACACAGCTACAGCCAAATAGTCTTTGACAAAAAGACGACAACCCAAGCAAATGGGAAGGTCTGTTCAATAAATGCTGTTGGGACAACTGGTTAATAGCCTGCAGAAATTGGAAGATAGACCCACATCTCTCACCATACACTAAGATCAAATCTAAATGGATAAAGGACCTCAACCTATATCCAGAAACTTTCAAACGTTTGGAAGAAAATGTAGGAAACACCCTGTAAGAGCTAGATGTAGGCCCTGACTTTCTAAATAGAACACCAAATCAATAGCATCAAGACCAAAATAAACAAATAGGACCTCATCAAACTTAGAAGCCTCTGTACAGTAAGGGAAACAATCAACAAAGTAAAAAAGCAACCCACAGAATGGAAGATGATCATTGCAGACTATATAGGTGATGGGGGCTAACCTCCAGAATATACAAAGATCTCCAGAGAAGCCAAAACACCAAAAGAAACAAACCACTCAAGAAAATAGGCATGGGAAATGGGCAGACATTTCACAAAGGAACAAACCCAAATGGTTCAGGCATGATCGAGAGTAAGGGAAACCTGGTCATGCTTTGCACAAGGTCGGTTGGCTAGTGCTGAGACAGAATAAGTTGGTCATCCATTTCTGTGAAGCTTCACAGTGAATTTCCTGGTGAATGGAGACTCTGAGGTAGACTATGTCTGAAAATGAACCTTGCAAGGATTTCCTCATTCTTGGATCTGTGAGATAAACAGCATGTCAGAACTATACAGGCACTTGAGCAGAACCCTCAAAATATTCTCCATATCAAGGACCTTGGGATGACATTGAGTGTTCCCCATCACTGGGGCAGTTGGGAGGCTAGATGTGGTATCTCCCTTTGTCTCTTCCCTTCTCCCAGATACAAGAAGAAGAAAAAGAAGGTGTGAAAACAATGGTCTTACCACCTTCGCCTAATCCTCGAACCTTTCCTGATCAACAATGTAAGTATCATCAAAAATAAAATTAAATTTAAAAAGTTCGGACTGGGGAGTCTGTCTGGCAGGACACAGTTCAAATTACCTATTACGGCGGGTGGGGGGCGCTCATGGTAGGCTGGGCTATGACACTAACTAGCACACAAAAATCAGGTCTGTCTGCAGCTCATGTGGGGAATTTATGTATCAGTTGGCTACCAATTTTCTCAAGGGCTGTGGGTGGTGATTGGCCAAGCTAGGTATGATCACAGAACTAACCCACACTTAAGGGTTGGGAATAGGCTGGGCTGGTCCACACTGCAGCACCCACAGATGATCCAAGAATAGAGTGTAGGATGGACAGGAACACAACATTCACTAGCAAACACAAAGGACGAGATGAAGAGGGGCAGACTATTCTGTATAGTGGCTTAGAATCTGATGACATGCATGAGGTCTGGGAAAGGACCTGGTGGGGGATCATGGGGCACTCCATCCTGGATTGAAACACATAGCTGTGAGCACATACCTGCACTTGTTGAAAGGTATGTGGGCTGACTTAGGTGGTGAAATTAGCAGGGCCTGGCTAAGCCATAGCACATTGGAAGGTGCCTGAGGCAGGATGTGGTGTGGGCCAGGTTGCACTAGGCTACCACACTCTCCAGTTTGACTGGGAGCCAGGGATGAGGGCAGGCTGAGCAGACATCTGCTGTAGTACCCACTACCAGGAGTTGAGGATGTGAGTGGGCTGGGCAGGCCTGGCTTCAAAACCCAATGACAATGATGAGAACAAATCTTGGTATGCATAAGATTTGTGGCTGGGAGCAGGTCTGGCAGAGGAGATGAGGGGTCTCCAAGCTAGGCTGCAGTTCCCACTGGTCCTTGCAAGAGCTAGGAATAGGGGTGAATGAGGCTGAACCACAGCTACAAAATCCCTCGTCATGTATGTAGGTTGGGTCTGGGAGTGTGCCAGACTAAGCTAGGCTCCAACACCTGCTGGGGTTTATGAGTGCCAGTGTGTGGGATGGGCTGAGCTAGTTTGTGGCACCCCTGATCCACATAAGAGCCAGGTCTAGGGGTGGGCCAGGCAGGGTTGGCTGTATTCACATGAGAGACAGAACAAGTGTATGTGGCAAGGCTGCAGTGAATCTTTTGACTTGAAGTGGCCCAAATCTGGCTAAGCCAAACGCCCATTGGTATGCTCGAGAACCCAGCCTGGGAGCTGGTCTGACAGGAGGTGGGGAACTCCCCTGTTATGACAGAGTTCTAGCTGGTAAGCACCAGAACCAAAGCTGTAGGCAGTCCATGCGAGGCTGAGTTGCATTACCCACCAACATACAAGTGGGTCAGGTTTATGGGAGGGGCAGTTTGGGGGTCTGTAACACCCACTGGCAAGAGTGAGGGTCAGGATGAGGTGCTTGCCAGACTGGGTTGCAATGCAACACGTAAGTGCTAGGACTGGTGCTGTCTGGGCTGGACTAGGCTGCAGCACCACCCAGTATGGATTGGGACTGGGGCAGAGAGGACAAAACCAGGCTGCAACACCTGCCACTGAATGACCAGAGGACATGGGCCATGCTAGTTTGGATTGCAGTAAACATCAACACACACAAGACCCTAGACCAGGAGCAAACCTGCTGGAAATGCTGTGAGATCTAGGACTGGGGGTGAAGCAGACTGGGTAAGGCTGTGAATACCATCAGCCTGCCTGTGAGCTGGGGTTGGGGGAGGCCCAGGCTAGTCACCACCATGCATCCGATGGTGCTTGCAAGGGCCAGAGTAAGCGCCAACTCACTGGTCTTTGTCACAGCATCCAATAGCAACTGCCAGTACTGGATACAAGTCATGTCAGACTGGATCACAGAACTCCCTGGAATGTATAAGATTTGGATTGAGTTCCCTTTTCCCCACAGCACCACTCCACCCTACTCCACTGCTGGTGGGGCTGCAGGTTGGTACAGCCTCTATGGAAATCAGTATGGAGAGCACTCAAACAACTCAAAATCTGCATACCATATGATCCAGCAATAGCACTCCTAGGAATATACCCAAAACACCCGTTTCATGGGAAACCAACATGCACCTCTATGTTCATAGCAGCACAATCAGTAATTGCAAAAACATAGAAGCAACCGAAATGCCCATCAACAGAAGACTGGATAAGAAAGTTATGATTCATTTACTCCATGAAATACTACTCAGGTATTAAAAAAAATGCATTTCTTTGTGGCCAAATGGGCCCAAATGGAAACCATAATGCTAAGGGAAATGAGCCAATCCCAAAGGGTTAAATACCACATGTTTGCTTTAATATAATTTGATATGATATCAATACAGAAAACAGTACCTGTCAAATGCAATATTATTTTTTTTTTGCTTTTGAATTGAGCTTTATTTTTGTGTGCAGAAGCAGAATGCATTATAAATGATTGTAGCATTTAAATTCTAGGTTTATTTTCAAGTGTAGTCGATTTGACTTAAATGGGAATTCTGTAGCTATTTAGTAATTAGGAATGATAGTTCTCTGCAATTCGTAATTGGACCCAAAACAGGTGTTTTTTTTTCTTTTTTTTTAAATTATTATTTAACTTCAGTAATTACATTGTATTATGTGACACAGTTACATAGATACTTGTGTTCTCCCCACCCCTCCCCAAACCCTCCCACCATGGTGGATTCCTCCACCTTGTTGCATAACCACAGCTCAAGTTCAGTTGAGATTTCCCCATTGCAAGCGTATACCAAACATAGAGTCCAGCATCTTATTGTCCCGTCAAGTTCAACGGCTTCTTAGGTATACCCTCTCTGGTCTGATGACAGAGCCAGCAGAGTATCATCCCAGTCAATTGAAAGCTCCAACATACCATCAACAAAAATTTACATCATTATGGAATTAATTGACATAGTAATGAGTAACCAATATGTTAAAAGTAAATGCGGGTTCCCAGCCACCTTCTGTGACCACCTCACCTATACTTCAATTTTAGTTTATACACAACATATAACATTCAAAACATAACATGTTATACATAACATCATATCATCTTAAATTAAGGCAAACATGTGGTATTTAACCTTTTGGGATTGGCTCATTTCCCTTAGCATTATGGTTTCCAGTTTGGCCCATTTGGCCACAAAGAACTGCATGCACTCCTATGTTCATAGCAGCACAATCAGTAATTGCAAAAACATGGAAACAACCAAAATGCCCATCAACAGAGGATTGGATAAGAAAGCTATGGTTCATCTACTCCATGGAATACTACTACTCAGCTATTAAAAAAAACAAATGCAATATTATCTCAACCTCAAACAGCCTATCTCACATGCAATAAGATATTGTGATGTAACTAATGAACCAACAATCAATGTGAGCCAGACTGCTTATGAACAGCATCAAAGAACTGTAAAACCTAATATACTTTTAACACCCTATGTTATTTCGTAATGGGGTGGGGGAGCAGAGAAATCTTCCATCTTCTTAGACTTGTAAGGAAGACGTGAAATATAACCTACCAGGATCATAACTGGTAACTGATAGACAACAGACTCGAATCAGTATTAGACAATAGTTAAACTACAAAGACATATAGGGGGAATTGAGAGCAATCCTGACAACCTCTTAACCAGAGATCATATGCACAGAGCGGTCGGGGACCCGAGACTGGAGCAGGTGGACAAGAGAAGGCTTGTATCCCAACCCTGAAGACTCCCGGATTCTCACCAAGGAGCATCAGTATGAGCACCAAAGACTACATCCCAACTGCCAAGGAGACCATGGGGAATTGGAATGCCTTCGGAATCCAAGAACTCCGAGGTCATCCACTCCCACTTGGATCTACCACACGGGATGAAAGAAGTCCAAATCCTTCCTTGCAGGATCCAAGGTCCTCAGAACAACATCCAGGAGTCCTGAGCTGTCTGCAGATACAGAAGAACAGTAAACTTCATTGGGGACTAAGGAGGGGAGTTTTCTCGGGTCCTTGTTTTGTTCCTACTTTGGATAGGCATGGAGGGAAATGACAGCCAGCTCATTTGGGTCTGCAGGGGATGTCAAGTGCTATGTAAGAAGATGAGAGTAGAACATGTTGGACAACTCTCACGGGAAGCTGTCTGGGTGAGTGGATGCACTAGAGTGGACTCTGTCAACCAACAGACCTTGGAAGGATTTCCTCAACCTTAGAGCAGTGAAGCCAACAACAGCATTGTGGAACTATCAAAATCACCCCAGCAACACCATTGGAACATTCTTTCCACACTGATAACAGACCATTGTGCCTTTACTTTTGCATGATTACTTGGAAATGAAGACATAAAGTGAAAACAAAAAGTGGAGTAAGTTAATTTCATTTTAAGATGCTTGCTCCATCACACACAAAAAAAGCATTAAACATAGCAAGACCCTCTTCTTTAACTGCATGCTTAATGCACATAGGTCACGTTGGCTTTCAACCAACGTGATGACCCAATTTTTGAAGGGAGAGAGGCAAGACCCGGCTTCAGCTCGAATCTGGAAACCTGATACTTAGGGTTTACAGGTTTTTGTCCATCCTGGAAATGCTGCAAGTCCCCAGTTTGTGGGTGTGGGGCAGCTGTTTTCTCCTACTGACCTGGGGTTGGTGATGTCCTTTCTAAATTCACCCTAAAGCAGCCACTAGACAGCGTCCACCAGATGGCGCTGCTCGGGCCCCAAAGGCCCAGGAGGCCAAGGTCCTTACCCATGCTCCTCAGATCCTAGCCCAGGGAACTAGCCTAGAAAGCCTGCGAAAACCAGGACATGATCTCTCAGTGTGAGCACCTCGTTGTGAGGAATGTCCAGAGCCGTCAAGCGGCCCACCCTGCCTGAGTTCAAGTTCCAGGTGAGATGCTGGTACCCCAAAACCTGTCGAGAAGCACCCAGGGAGAGGCAGAGCAAGGCTTGGGTGCTGACACATGAAAGGCTTCTCCTACCTGTTGTTTTACTAAGGAACAAGGCTCTCCCATTGTCATGCAATCTGAAGGAAGGTCAAACTCCTTGGGGGACACTTTTGATCCACCCCGGTATGTGTCCAGGGAACCTCGAGTGCCACAGGGGCCAGCAGCCCGCCATGGCCCACAACACTTTACTCTCATGGTTACCACGATGGGGCAGGGAGAGGAGGCATTGAGGCCACCCCTGCAACGCAGCTCTCAGCGCCCACTGCCCGCTGATACCGCACCTGGCCAGTGAGGGGCAGGCGAGGACCCAACGCACAGTTTTTAGCAAGAAAACATCAGCAGCACCAGGGGCAACATGCCCTGAGTGCTGTGGATGCCTCTGTGCTTGGCGAGGCTCCTGCCAGACATCCGGTCTGTGTGCACTGCTGGGGACTCCACAGCCAGGAAGCCCCATAGCCCATTCCTGCCACCACCCGCACCCATAGTCTGTTCGGCATCCAAAGAATGGAGGCAATGCAGACTCTCTCATCCCAAAGCACACAAGAGCATCTGCAGTGGCGCCCTCGCCCTCAGTGCAGCCGTGTTCCTGCTGCCCACGGCCATAACCAAGTGCGTTAGTCACTCTGCAGGACAGTGACAGTGGCCTGCCCGCCTCCACTCCTCCTCACCAAGGGCAGCTTCACGAATTGCAGACCCCACGCTGAATGCAGTGATGATCACCGCGGAGTCGTCGGGCATGTGCTGTCATGCCTGTTGAACACCCCGGCTGGTGTGCCCCTCTGCTATGTGGCCGGAACAGGGCAGGAACTAACCCAGAAAAAAAGCATTCTGATGGGCAACTCAAAGCCCAAGGCCATCTCCCCTTGTGCCTGGAGTTCGATGCCCGCAGCCGGAGCCCCACCAGCTATCTCTCTTACAGCCGCCTATCTGAGCCGGTGCCCTGCGGTTATGGGGCAGGTGCCGCTCCTTGGCTGGGCACTTGTGCAATGGAGATGCCAAGGGCCGAGGGCCAAGATGTGGTGGCCGTTGGTGTCGTTGGCCACGGTGGAGTCTCTGTGGTGGTTCCGTCTTGACGGCCTGGAAAGTGCTAGTGAGTTTATCCTTGTGATGCCAGGGGAGGCCAGAGGCCTACAGCAAAGCAACAGGGTGGCCTTGTGGGCCTGCAGTGGACCTGCCTCCTGTTCCCGGGCCTGCTGCAATAGCAGGGCTGGTGGCTTGTCAATGAGCAGGCAGGGAAGCAGGGATTCAGGCACCAGCCCTGGAGGGCAGGGATGTGGACCTGCACCTGGAGCTGACAACAATCAGCTGCCCAGGACCACCACCAAGCCTCCTCTAGTCCCTGACTCAACCCGGTGGGTCTCCCCTTTGTGATGGACAGAATTCACCAAAGGCTTAAACTACTGTGCCACAGCACTAGTGCCTGAGTCAGATCCCACATGTTCCTGAGTTCTGTCATCACCGCTAGTCTGAAAACATTGGTTCTGGTGAGCAAATACTACACTGAAATTGCTTATGATGCCAATGTCATCCTTTTACATCTGAATAACCATCTTTCCCCTACATCCCGCTGAGTGAAGAAATTATCCACCCCCCCCTTATTGTATATTCTTGGCACCTTTGTTGAAGATGAGTTAACAATGTATGTGTTGTCTTGAGTCTGGCCTTTCTCTTCAGTTCTGGTGGTTTATGTGTCTGTGTATTGGCTGATATCATACTGTATTATTAACTGTTGCTCTGTAATACTTTTTTTTTCTTTTTTAGCCACATTTGATTTTAATGGAATAAAAACACGTGATATCTGTAATGAATGTGTCAGCTCTAGGAAGAACAATGATAGGGATGATCAGTATATAACTTTTCTTATCTACACAAATCAAGTTTGATTTGTCAAAGACTATGGATGACTTAAGCTAGATAGCTCTGGCATCAGGTAATACATTGTAAAATCAGAGAGTGTAATGACTCCTGTATTGTTCTTGCTTCAGGTTCCTTTGGGTGTTCAAGGCATTTTTGCCTTCCATATGAGTTTAGAGGCTGTTTCCCCAGTTATAATGCTACCAGCCATTATGGAATCTGTTAGCACTGACAGCATCTCTGATCTCTTACTTACTACCCTTAAATTTTCTGCCCGTGGCTCCGTTGCCTAGCTCATCCCACAGTGAACAGCACGGATGTCCATGGGAGGAAACCACAACTGACCAATCCTAGAAGGTCTCAAAGAGATCGGTGAAGGCTGGGGAGATGGCAAATGGAGAATTACACACTTCTTTATTATTTTTTGTAACACAAATAAGAAGTGTCAGAATTTCGTGCAACGGTATTTGTGGGGTTGTACTACAGATACAAATATCATCTATCATGCTGGAAGTCAGAAAATGGTATTTGGAATTCTGGTCTATGAGGCTGACTCGCAGGGTAGAAATGTGGGTAACAGAAATATTTTATCTGCTAGCATCAAGTATAACGAGGTACTTTCAATTTTATGCTTGCTAGGCACAAGTTTACTAGTGTTGAATCGTCTGTCTTTGGGCGAGGGAATGGAATCCATTTCTGGTTCCTTACCTGTCCTGTGCTCAGTACTTAGGCTTCATTGTGAATGAATGAGAAGTAAATTTTCAGCTACCTTGCATATTCTAAGTATGCCCTCATTTGAGTGATACCCAATTCAGAGGTATAATGTTAGGTATGATACTGATTATGTAAAATTCAAAGTTAAAGAACTTAATATCATTATCAGAGAGTGATGTTGTTTGCACCTTGATTAAGGAGGGGTAGGAGAATATAGTTACTAAGACACATCACATTCACTGTACCAAAGAAAGGAAAGAGTATTAGACAGAAATTATTCTCCATATGCTGATGGAGATGGGGTGGAATGCAATCCTCTCTAAACTTGGCTGAAAGTGGTCTACTCACCTGCCCCTGCCCCACTAAAAAATACTAGAAAGTGAAGAAACCAAGACCCAGGGTCCGGTTTCGTTCCATGGTGGTCAGGAGTTATACACGGTGTGATATCTTTTTTTTTCCCCTGAAGCTGTTTTATGGCCTAGTATATGGTCTATCCTAGAATAAGCTTCATGAAATAATGACAAGAATGCGTGTCCTGCAACTGTGCGGAGAGACATCATGTAGGTATTCATTAGGTCCACTTTGCCCATTGTGTGGATCAGGTGTGTTGCTTCTTTGTAAATTGTCTGTCTAGTCAGGCTGTCCACTGATGAAGATGGAGTGTTGAATTCCTGCAAAGTTAATCTATTGGAGTCTGTGTCTTCCCTTTAGATCAACTAAAATTGCTTTAAATACCCAGATGTCCTGACACCAGGTTCGTATACACTTTCTCTAGTCATTTATTTTTTCAAAGTATCTATTTTATTTCTTCTTATTATCTATTATTTATTTTCCATAATAAACTTTTTTTAGGTATAAGGTTCCTCCCTTCCTTTCACTTTGCTCTCTTTCTGCCATTTTCCCCAAAATTATCACAGTAGTACAGTTCCTTAGTAAGAGCTACAAGTTTGACTTCATGTATTTAATTGTGTCATGGCATGCTAGGTATAGACAAAGGAATACATCAAATATCAAATATACTGTAAAGGTATATTTTAATGTTTCATTGGAAGTCCTACTTTTATTTGTGATTGAGAAGTAGAATATATCTTTACTTGCTGGTGTGCTGGTCTCCATTATGCAAATCACTGAAGAGGATATCTGTATGCACTGGTTACTCATATTTATATATTTTGTTTAGCCAAATTGTTCATATTATTTGCATGAAGGAGAATATATGGTACATACCCTTTTGTACTTATTTCACTAGGCATAATTCTCTCCAGTTGTGACCATTTTGTTACAAATGGTAGGATTTGATTCTGTTTATGGCTGTGTAGTATTCCACAGAGTAGGTACACTAGTTTTTTATCCATTCATTTGTTGACAGGCATCTTGGTTGTTTCCTTATCTTTGTTATTGTGAACTGTTCTGCTCTAACAAAAGGGTTGTAGGTTGCGTTCTCATATGCAGATTACATTTCTTTTGGATATATTTCTGGAAGTGGGATAACTTGGCTGTATGGTCAATTCTCTATTATCCCCATTATCTGCATCACACTCTCCATAGTGATTGTGAAGAGGCTGCACTAGTCAGCACTCGCACCAACAGGGAATCAGGTGCCTTGTTTCTCGCATCCTCGGCAGCAGTTACTGTTAGTAGATGTCTGCATACAGGCAGTACTCAATGGAGTTAGTTGGAACCTCAATGTGGATTTAATTTACATTTTCTCTAAAATCTATAAAGACTGAACATTTTTTCATATCTCTAACAACCATTTTAAATGTTCTCCTTATGGAAAATATCTGCTCATGTCTTTTTTCCTTTGCTCTTATTGTTTGTTTTGTTATTATTGAGGTTCTGAAGCATTTTTATATCATAGGTATTAGTCTCCTGTTACTAATAGCTTTTAAACATTTTTCCATTCTCTTGTTTGTCTCCTTCCATCCTTGACCATTTCCTTTGCAGCACAGAATGTTGTCCCATTCATTAGTTTGTGCTTTTGGTGTATTTTCTGAAAGTCATTTTCCTGGACCTGACATGATAGCCTAGCTGCTAAAATCCTCACCCTGCATAAGCCAGCATGCCAGAGGAGCACCAGGTCATGTCCCAGCTGTTCCACTTCCATTACAGCTCCCAGCCTGAGGGCTTGGAAAAGAGAAGAGGACGGCCGAAAGCTTTGGGTCCCTGCATGAGAGACCCAGAAGGGGCCCCTTGTTCCTGGCTTTTGACCAGTTCAGCTCTGGCTGTTGAGGCCATTTGGGTAGAAGGACTTTCTTTCTGTCTCTCCTTGTCTCTATAAATCTGACTTTCCATAACAATAAATACATTTTATTAAAAAATAATTTTCCTACACTATATATTGTTGAGTGTACCCTATGTTTCCTCTAATAAATGAATGGTTTCTGGGTATAGATTTAGCTCTTTGATCCCTTCAGAGCCCATTTTTCCATAAAGTGAAAGGTGGAGATCTTGCCTCTTACTTTTATAAAGTGTATATTCAATCATCCCAACATATTTGTAGAAGAGATGAACCTTTCTCCCTTGATTATTCTCAGTTCTCATGTGGGCTGTATGTTTGTGGTCTCACTTCTTAGACTTGTGTTCATCCTCACTGATCTCTGTATATGTACCAGTATCAAAATCATTTGACTGCTGCTCCCCTATATTACATGTTGAAATGTGGAATCATGATTCCTCCATTTCTCATCCTATTGTGTAATACATCTTCAGAGAAACAGTGCAATGGCTCAGTGACTAATTCCTAGCTATATATGCTCTATGATTCCAAATGGAGATCAATCATGCCACAGCAACTCTACTTCCCAATCAGTTCTCTGAAAGAGGCCTGGGAAAGTAAGAGGGTGATGCTAGCCTTGGAACTTGACAGATGGACGAAACAAAAGAAGACCAGGGATACTGGCTTAGAATTAAATAAGATGTACAGAGGAGCACTAGTTAGGGGTGGAAAATGGAGCACAGAAGCCTGCTGGCTGCTGGGGCCTCCTGCTGGGACTCATTTAAGGGAACTGGTCTCTTAGCATCCAAGACAGCTGCGCTCACCAGACAGAGGTGATCGGGGGCAAGAGAGGCATCCTTGGCTCAGTTGGCATGGAACGGCCTCACCTGGAAGTGTCCAATGCAGCCAGCTCCAAGGTAGACATGCAGGGCATAGCAAGAGGCCCCAGCGTTGGGTTCCCTGGCCAACCCTGTCCACAGCTCTGAACAGCACCAGGGCTACAAGGCACACAGGAAGAGGCATCTGGGGCTGCGGGTGGTCCTGCATGTGGGCATGTGCACATGCATGTGCCATGTCACTGAGAGTTTCTCCGAGGAGAAGGAGGCTTGCAAGGCAATGAGGCAAGCCACTTCCCAGTCATGCTGTGGGGAGCTGCTTTCTGATCTGTCCCCACCCCAATGTTTGTGTGTAGAGTCAGGGATGTGGAGGTGTGGCATGGGGGAGGAGTGGGAGTAGTGCGATCATTTTTCTAACTGATGGGGCACCAAGTTTTGCCTTAGATGGAGCAGGTACCCTGGGGCCATGATCTCCAATAGGGCTCTGGCACTTACAGGTGCCTGGCTTTGGATGGGCGCTGTAGACACCAGCAGCCAGCAGGAATGTTTGCCCAAACTTATCTTCCCTCACTTCAAGTCACATGGATTCCCTCAAGCTCTTCCGTTTGTTCTGCAAACTGGGGACTCCTTCAACATTTTCTCCTTTCTCTTTTCTTCCTCTTCTTCTACTACTTCTTTTCCTTTTAAAAGCAATTTTGTTATGTTTTTGAAGGGCAGATTCACAGAGGAGAAAGAGAATCAAAGAGGATCTTCTGTCTGCTGGTTCAGTACCCCAGTGTCTGGAGCTGAGCCAATCTGAAGCCAGGAGCCAGGGGCTTCTCTGAGTGCCCCATGTGGGTGCAGGGTCCCATGAGCCTTGGCCATGCTCAACTGCTTTCCCAGGCAAACAAGCAGGGAGCCTGATGTCATGTGGAGCAGCCAGGACTCGAACCGGAACTCTGGCTCCATAGGATCCCAGGATTCTGGCAGGGGCATGGAAGGTGAGGATTGAGCCACCAGGCTATAGCCCTGGGCCCACCTCTTCCATCTTTGGCATGCCCCGCCTATTTTGGGTCATCCCTATGGAGCTTCTAACCAGTGAGGAAGGCCTTCTGCGAAGGAGTGGGCTTTCACTTGTCTAGTTCCTTGGTCTAGTGTGTGTCATGACTCAGGGGAACTGGCAGATCCTGAGGAGTTGCGGGTATCAAGCCTTTTGGGACACGTGAGAATTAAAGTGAGTTTTTAAAATGTTTCTTGAAGGTTGGCCTGGAGGAAAATAGCAAATTGCAGAGACCCGGAAATTGTAGTAGTGACCTTTCCAAGAGGATGGCTTAAAGATCAAGGGAGCTCCCAATATAGTTTCCTTTCACAAGGAGCTTTAATGACTGGGGCAAGCTCCACGAGCCAGGAACACAATTGAGGTCTTGCCGAAGAGCAGTAGGAAGCCAATTTTAAGAGCCTCCCAGGCTCTGTTGGTGGGAAGCCAGCTAGCTTCAGGAGGCAGAGCTGGGCAACTCAGCCAGGAATGCTGATGGAGGGATGCAGGTATCTCAAGAAGCAGCCTGAAGGCCTTCTCCGGAATGGAGAGAGGTTTTTTTCTATAAGATGTCTCTTGCTGAATTGAAAGGAAAAGCTAGAGAAAGAGAGAGACATGGAACAAGAGAGAGATCTTCCACCTGCTGGCTGTTTCACTCCCTAGAGGGCCACAACAGCCAGAGCTGAGACTATCTGAAGCCAGGCACCTCTGCTGGGTCTCCCCCATTGGTACAGAGTTCCAAGGGTTTGTGTCAACTTCCACTGTTTTTCCAGGCAATCAACAGGCTACTGGATCATAAGTGGTGTACCCAGGACAAAACTTGATGTCCAGAAGGGCCCCCTCTGCTTGCCATTAAAGTAAGAGCTGGCTGAATCACTGCACTCAGCCATCTTTTCTCTCTAAATTCCCAGTACTGCTCTGTGGCCAGCTCCAAGGCAAGCCATGGAGGGGCAAACCTGTGGGACAGCAGTCAACTTGCAGCTTGGGACACCTTGAACCCCATTCTGTAGGCTTGGGCTTCCACTCTTTGCTGCCCTTCTGAAGTCACTTTTCAGCTCATGCACACCACGGTGGGCAGCCTGTAATGACTCAAGAATCTGGGTTCTTGACAACCCCAGT
This sequence comes from Ochotona princeps, assembly GCF_030435755.1. Lineage (NCBI taxonomy): Eukaryota > Metazoa > Chordata > Mammalia > Lagomorpha > Ochotonidae > Ochotona > Ochotona princeps. The sequence continues at coordinate 35,451,639 of NC_080855.1, read as the reverse complement.
GCAAACCTAGATGGATTTTGGACTCCTGGATTCCACATATGTCAGCACTGGAGGCATGAATCAGTGTAGAGAAGGTAGTCTGTGTCTTTCTGTGTCTGCCTCACAAAGCAAAATACATTTGACCATTCAATCTTTTTCTGTGTTTTATTTCCAACACAAGTGAAGGGCCTGGCATGATGGCTCCATTGACTAATCCTTCCCTTGCAAGCACTGCAATCCTATATGGGTATCATTTTATGACCTGGTTGCTCCACCAACTCTCTGCTTGCAGCTTGGAAAGGAAGCAGGGATAGTTCCAAGTCCTAGGCAGCCTGTAACCATGTGGGAGAATTGGAACAAGCTCCTGGCTCCTGACTTTGGATCAGTTCAGATCTGGCCATTGTTATTTGGGGAGTGAAACAGCAGATTTAAGATTTCATTACCTCTCCATCTCTGTAAATATGTTTTAAAATAACAGTTGATAAATCCTACCAAATAAGTGCCTTTAACCACCTTATAATTTTTTAATCAATCAACAAAGTGAAATTTAGGAGAGCTGGCCATGTGTCTGGCATGCCATATGGATAAACGATTGAGTTCCCAGCTTTCCCACTTCCCATCAAGCTCCCAGGTCATGTTCTGGGTAAACCTGGAAATGATTCAAGTCCTTGGGTTCCTGTACCCACATGGGGAACAAGGAAGAAACACCTGGATTCAGTGTGGCTCAGCCCTGGCTCTGCAGCCATCTAGTGAGTGAACTAACAGATGGAAGGTGTCTTGGTAATCCTGATTTTCAAATAAAGCAATCTTTAAAAATAAATAAATGAATAAGTGTAAAACCAATGATCTAGAAATTGCTTGCTGTTAGGGAGTCTCTGTTTTGATCATTGGGAGCTGGTCAAAGTCTGAGAGCAAGTAGTTGATCTGTGCTATAGACAAACGTTCTCATAAGAATTTGTCAAGAGGGGCTGCACAAAGTGGAATACTGAGCTCATGGTCCACCTGCAGGTGTTGGCATTTCCTATGGAAAGCAAGTCTTGTCTTAGCTGTTCTACTTGTGTTCCAGACCTCTGCTTGTGGCCATGGAAGGCAGTCGAGTATCACCCTAAATCTAAGGGTGCTGCACCTGTGTGAGAGAGCTGAAAGAACTCCCTGTCTTTAGATGAGCTCATCTGAAGTGAAGCTCATTTGGGAAGTGAACCAATGCACAGAAGATCTTTCTGTCTCTGTTTCTGTCTCTGTCCGTGCTCTGGAAATCTGCCTCAAAAAAAGATTATAGTCTGTCCAAACCCAAACCTTCAACTGCAGGTGCAGGGCTCTGTGTCCAGGCGGGGAGAGCTTGCAGACAAGAGTGAATGATGCCCATGAAGGATCAGGACCTGCATCTCCCATGGGGAGGTGGCTGAAGATGTATCAAGTCTGTAAGGGTCATGACTCAAAACTCTGCAGTGAACAGGAGAGGCAGCCAAGCTGACTGACCCCTTCGGATGCACATGTCCTCTGAGGTATGTAAATGGGTTCACAAAGCTGCCCTGGAGCCAATGCTGTGGTGAAGCCTCTGGAGGCCAGGATGCCATCACCTAGGGGCTACAGAGTCAATCCTCAGCTATGCCACTTGCTATGCAGCTAGCTCCCTGCTTCCCCCCACTCCCACCCCCGGTAAAGCAGCAGTGTGCAGTGCTGAGCCTAGGGCCAGAGGGCCAGAGGGCCAGAGGGCCAAAGAGCAGGGCTTGAACCCCAGCTAGGGGTGGGGTGGAAAAGTGAGCAGGGGGACTTGCTGGGCATTGGGGCCTCCTGTTGGGACCCATCCAAGGCCACAGGATGCTTGGTGTTCATGATAGACCTGCTGGCCAGACACAGCATAATCCAGGCCCCACTGCCAGAGTTCTAGGTGGGCTAGGGTCTTGGAAGGTCCTTAGCAGCACATGCACCATGCAGGCTGCACGGACAATGGTGACAAGGCAGTTGGGAGCCCGAAAATCAGCTTTGGTCTGACAGGGCCCAGAGCTCCACACCCACCAGGAGGAGGCAGTAGCTGCAGGTGTCCATGCATACAGCGAACACACATATGCCGCATCACTGAAGTCATCTCCCAGAAGGAGGTGCGCCAGGCACCGGTTGCCCTGTAATGAGGCCAGCCACTTCCCTGCCCTGATGGGTGAAGCCTCCTTGTGGTCCACAGGGTAGGTCCCCTTCTCCAAGTGTCTGTGTAGGTAGGTTAGCGGATGTGGAGGGGGTGCCACCATGGACAGACAGGGGAGGTGCCATGATTTTTCTTCCCTAGGCGGCACTGTACCAGGTTTTGGATGGGCCCTGCAGGGACACTGCTGCTGGCTGGAAGCCTTGCCCAAAGCTTTCTTCCCTCACCTCACCCGTATTCCCTTCAACTCTTTCATGAGCTCTGCCAGCTTCTGTCTCCTTTATCTTTGATTTGATTCTCTCTGTCTTTCTGCAGGATTGATTTCTTTTCATTGAAGGGCTGATTGACAGAGATGGAGATACAGAGATGATCTTGTGTCTGCTGGTTCACTACCTGAGGGGCCACAATGGCTGGAGTTGAGCTGATCTGAAGCCAGGATCTAAGAGCTGCACTGGAGTGTCCAATGTGGCTGCAGGCTCCCAAGTACCTGGACCATCCTCAACTGTGTTCCCAGGCCACAAGCAGGGAGCTGGATGGGAAGTGAAACAGTTATATTCAAACTAGCATGTTTGAGAACCTATGGGATCCCAGGGTCCTGGCATGTGTACAGGGCCAGGATTGAGCCACTCAGCCATGGTGCTGGGCCCCACCTCCTTTGTCTTTGGCCTGTGTGAATCCTGAGGGCAAAATCTGGGGGAAGCTGGCCCTGAATCTTTCTCAGGTCTTCCCACTGAGGAAGGCCCTCTGCAAAGAAGGAGTGGGGCTTCACTTGTGCAGTTCCTTCCCCTTGGCTGTGTCATGACTCAGGGGGGACTGATCTCTACTGAGGCTTTGGGGGATCAGGCCTTTCCAGCCTGGTCAGAATTGGTTGGAGTTTTCCTGATGGACCTTGAAGGTTGGTTCTAGAGTAAAAAGAGGTCATTCAGGAGACCTGGAGCACATAGTAGTTCATTCCACAAGGAGCTCAAAATGATGGCCGGTGTTGTTGTCAGTAGATGCTACAGTCCACTCCAATCTGGCCCATCCCTTTTTCCCAAATTGCATGCGCCAGTGGGTGGTGTTTCCTAGTCTATCTGACTCTGAAGACCCCACGCTTGAACACAGGCCTGACAATTTTCTATATTGGCTGGTGTTCAGCCTAGTTGTGAAGACTAATGGGGTTTACCCTTCCAGGACTGCCACCTGACCTTGCTCTTGTATTTGCCAATGGGTGCTGCCATCACATGTGGTTTGCTACCTCCCTATCCTTAGCAGCAGCCATAGCCCGATTAGGGATTCCCCATCCTTGCACACACCCAGCTCCATCCCATTTGTATGCCATTGGATGATGCAGCCAACCCCCAACAAATGCACACCTATCCCCCATGCTCTTGTAGCAATGCTAGTGTCCAGGGTGGCACAACAGGCACTTGCTCCAAGTTTGTCCAGGTCTTTATAGAAACAATTATAAGAATTGAAAAGATAACTATGCTGACATGCTGGTATAGTAAACATGCTTGGCATTAATCAGGCCAAGAATGCTCTTCTGCCTGTAGCTGCTTTGGTCCCAAAAGCATTATACTTGTGTAGATACAATGCAACCTAGGTTGTTACATACAGCTGGGCTTTTCTGTTTTTTAAAAGGTTATATTTAAAAATTATTTGAGAAGGAGAGACAGAAGAATAGTGCATTTTTTTACTATGTAGGAAGGAATCTTTAAGAAATTCAATTGTGGATATCTTCTTTTTTCTTCTTTTATATATTAATTATTTTGCATTATGTGACAGTTTCATAGGCTCTGGGGTTCCTCCCCACCCCTCCCCATGCCCCTCCCCCACGGTGGACCCCCCACCCCGTTGCAGCATTACAGTTCAAATTCAATCAAGATTCTTCCCTTGCAAACAGATGCTAAGCACATAGTCCAGCTGCTCATTGTCCAGATGGAATGTACAGCTTCTTGGGGAGACTATTTAGCTGCGATCAACCCCTAGTGATTTTAATATTTCTCTAGATATGAATCACTGCCAGTCTCGCCACTCCCATTTTGATGAGGTCGTTGTAGAGTTCACTGGCTGACACTGTCCATCACAGAGTCTTCATTCGCCCGGTTTTCGCTGCCAACATATATCTGAGGTGGTTGATTGACCCATTCTGTCCTCTGTCTTTTCTTGGCTAGGGTTCTGAGTCCAGCTGTTCATTGCCACAATCAGCTTGTAGGTGCAATTCCTGTGCTGGTTTGTTTTCGGACTGGAGTTGCTCTGGAACCCGTGGGTGCTACAGACTAGGTTGGTTCTGCCCAGCAAGTACTCGGCACTTGCGTCAGCCAGTGAGGGCTGTGGCCTAGTCGGGGCGATCCACAACAACCCCCACCAGGCCTGCCCCCTATCCTGGTCCGCCTGTGTGTATAGCAGACTAGTCCAGTCTTTCCATCTAGGTCTTGCACTTGTCCCTGGGTTTCAAAGCTTAGTTCTGACTAAGCAGCTTGGCCATCCAGCCCCCACAGATGTTGCTGAGTTCCTCTCTGTCTAGCCACCCCAGCCCCCCTCCAAGTTATCATGTCCTCCCGCGGTAGCAGTGACCCAGGAGGGGGGAACCCATTGTTTCCCTCCTGGGTCGTTCACTGTCCCGGTTTATGCATGTTTCGGGTGGTTCCGAGATTTGACTTGACAGAATCAGTCCCCCGAGCCAGCTTCCGCCAGCCAGTGCAGAGGCCAAGTCCTTACACCCCTCATCCATTCTAATCTAGGCTTGCCCCAGTATGGGATAATTTGCTCAGTCTGACTTTTCCCTGGTCTAGTTCCCATGCGGCACACAGGTGTTGCAGCTCTACCTAGTGTGGTCTGTCCCCAAACCAGCCCACACTCTCCAGTGGGAGCAGCCGCCCGGTGAGGGGACCAGCCCCTAAATTCTGATGTCGGCTCTGCCTCTCCTGGTTCTCATGTGTGCTGGTTGGGTGCTGCAGTCAAATCCAGTACCGGTAAACTCGCCCTGACATTCCACATTGTACGCTGGTTTTGTCGCAACCAAACCTGGCCCAACCCACACTCTGTTTGGTGTCTGGATATGCCAGTGGACAACATGCACCGATTCAGCCTGGTTTGCCCCTGTCCCGTGCCAAATGTATGCCCATGGGAAATTTTCCATGGCCTATTCTGGGCTGTTTCCTATTGTGCTTCTTGCGCTGACCTGGAGGGTCTGTATCTTGCCAGAGGACTTGCCCAGGCACCTTCCTCTGAGCCTCTCCCTTTGCCAAGTTATGCACATACCAGGGGGGTTTTGAGCCAGCTCTTCTCAGTTCACCTCCTGTCCAAGCAGGAACAGTGGCTTAACCTGGCTGGCTTTCACCCCATTCAGGTTCTTGTTATAAGATGTTTCAGCCCAGCTGTGGTTCGTCTATACCCACGTACAGTTCACAAGTGGCTCAGTGGGGGGTCGAAACCTAACCTAGCCAGTCTCATGTTTACCCTGGTTATCCAGGACACCAGACGGTGTCGGGGTCCGGCACAGTCAGGTGCATCCAATCCCAGCCCACCCTAGTGCCTTGAGAGACTACAACTAGGTTAGGACACAGCCCCCATTCCCACACACGTTCCCCTTGGAGGGAGCCTCAACCTAGTCAGGGTATCCGCTTGGCTCCCAGACTGGGCCTGTTACTAGCCGTAGATCGTATGCCTGCCAGTGGTTGCTCTGACTCAGCTTGTTGCAGTCTCTCATTTGTCCTATCCTCAGCCTTATACATTGTGGCTTCGCATCCTGGATTCAAGCAGAGTAGCAGGTGAAATGGCTCAAATCGGCCTGACCTGTAGTCTATTCACCATCCAACGAGGGTGGTGGGTGTGTTGTCCTAGAGATTCAAGCCTCTGTTCCTGGGCACTGCGAGGAATCCTGTCTCCCCTATACCAAAGTTGGGCCTATTGATGGGTGTCCCCAAATAGCTTTCCATATCAAAAAAATCTCTGAGCTCGCCACTGGGCGGCCAGCACCCTTGGAGCACTGGCCACCCAGAACAGAGGACTCGTCCTCAGCCTCTCTGCTGTGGGTTTGGCGAATGGAATTCACCCGAGGTACCCGCTCCCAACTAGCGGGAGCAGGGCGGAGCTTGGACTTCAGTCCAGCTCTGAGGCGGCCCCCATGGCTGCTAACCTGGTGGCTCCGTTGCCCCTTATGGGTCCAAAGGGGGTGGATATCTTTTTAAACGAAGGGACTACATTTAGGTTTTCCCAGCTTGTCACTTCAAGCTATTACTGAATATACCAAGAAAAATTCTTAACCTAAGCAAATAATAGTTTGAACACACTTTTAAAAGATGTGTATTTTGCATAGCATAATACAGTATACCTGTGTTTTAATTTATTTATGAGAGCTTTCATGATATGTATGTAAGGACAAGTTAATCATAAAATATCAAATATGGTATAAACTAACATTACCCGATAGAGAGAAGTGGTACATGGACATGTAGTTACTCTTTGGATGTCTGTTACAATTAAAATAAATCCCAGTGAGTTACTCACAATGTCAGCATCTAAAACCATGGCAAAATCAGATGAACACGTGTTTTTAAAAAATAATTTACTCCTTTGGTAATTTGAAGAATAGTTTGCATCTTCTGTATCATTCTTCCAAAGTCTAAATTTCTGGAAGTGTCATACAAATCCCCTGTGGTTGGTATGGACAGTGGTACTTTCACTAAGAAAATGTATGTTAGGGCCTGGTGCACTATGGTAGTGGCTAAAGTCCTCACCTTGCATGTGCTGGGATCCCATATGGGGACCGGTTCTAATCCTGGCAACCCTGCTTCCTATTCAGCTCTCTGCTTGTGGCCTAGGAGAGCAGTAGAGGGTGGTTCAAAGCCTCGGAACCCTGCACTTGCGTTGGACACCACAAAGAGGCTTTGGGTTCCTGGCTTCAGATCAGCTCAGCAACAATAACTGCAGCCACCTGGGGAGTGAATCAGCGGATGGAACATCTTCCTCTCTGTTTCTCCTCCTGTCTGTATATCTGACGTTCTAATAAATAACAAAACAAGTCTTATAAAAAAGTGTATGATAACAGAGATTTGGGTTAAAAGTAGAGCCAGCACTGGAACCATGGTACTCCAGTATGGGATCCTGGCATCCCAGGTGGCATTATAACTGCTGTGGCAAACTCTTGCCCCTGGCAACCTCATTAACCACACAAAAAACAAACAAACAAACAACAACAATAAAACTGGACCCAACAGAGTCGCTCAATTAGCTAATCCTCCCACTTAAGCACTGAGATCCCATATGGGTGCTGCTTCATTTCCCAGCTGCTCCACTTCCCATCCAGCTCCGTGACTGTGGCCTGGGAAAGCAGTAAAGGATGGCCCAAAGCCTTTGGACAATGCACACATGTGGAAGACTCATAAGAAGCTAATGGCTCATGGCTTTAGATTGGTTTAGCTCTAGCTATTGCAGCCAGCTAGGAGTAATCCAGTTGCTGGAAGATTTTTCTCTGTTTCTCTCCTTCTCCCTCTGTAAATCTACCTTTCCAGTAAAAATAAATAAAATGCTATAATTACAGTGGAGAAACATATTCAGTTGACCAGCTTTAATATTTCACTCAAGCATTGTTCTTTAAAAGAATTTATTTCAAAGGCAATTAGTTGGAGAAGGAATGAAAAAGATTTCTTTGTGTGTGTAACTATATCTAAACTGATGGCTTTTAATATCTTGTACCAACAAAGAGGTCCTTTGCGAATGTGGGTAAGAAAGTCTTACTTTTTGCAGATACAAGAGGGTGATGTTGTCGCATCACTGAAATGTGTAATGCTGGACTCTGAATCGTAATGTGAAGCCACAACTGGGGTCTTGCCTGTGTCATGCAACAGGAGGCCCTGTGGCCTCAAGTTTGTCTCTCTGTTTCATTCTGCTGAAGGATTGGAATATCTTTCTGCATCAGTTCAATGATTTTGATTTCTGTGTGTCAGAAAATTAAACACTGAAGCCTATCACCAACAACACTAAAACTCCAGAAAGCACAATGACCAGCAGGCAGACCAGGGGCTTTTCCAATTTCCCTAGACTCTCTGTCCCCTCACAGCCCAGCCAGTACCAGCCCATGAGTCAGGACTGGCCTTCAGTGTGACAGACATAGTACTGAGATTATTGAGAACTCGAGGAGCCCTTAATTTCCATCTTCCTGTCTTTACTCTGTCTTCAGCAGGCAGAACAGGATGCTACCAATGTGCTATGGCACCTCACTGCTTCATCTTCCTTGTTCCTGTGTGTGGTGGTTCATCTCTATCAAACTCCTATAGAATGCCCCACAGGTACATGATGGCAGAGCCAAAGGGGCACTGTGTTTGTATCTTGACAGTCCCCAATCAAAAGACTGGTCTGACACAATGCCATAGGTTCCAACATGCAATCCTCATGCAAGGACACTCAGAGACCAAGGCACCATCTCTGAAGGGTCATCAGATGGAGTGTGCATGGATGGAAATATGCATAGAACCTTGTATACATGCAGTGTATTCTATACTTAATCAAATGTGAGTGAAATGGAAGAAGAAATATAGGAGCATAAAAAGCCTTGGCAATCTGTGACATTGTCCTTAGTCAGGATCTCAAGCCCCAGAAAGGATTCAGGGCAAGGTTCATGAACTCAGAAGAATCATGCATTGCACATTGTGTCCTGCGGAATTTGCCTCCTTTTTTTACCTGACCTGTGTGGTTAGGGTAAAGCACATGGCAATGACCTCTAGGGTCAGATTTATTCTCAGCAATTAATTCCAGGAGTGTTTTTCATGCATTTGTGCCTGCTGTGGGGTTAGTTTAAAGCTAGACCATGTTCAGCCTGAGCCCCTAACACTGTCCCATTAAGACCTGTTATAACCTGATGGGCTGGGAAGTGTGCACCATGGGAGGAGCACCCAGCAGGGTGAATGTGCTCCCCTATGTGGCTGGCACCTATCCTGCCCTCAGTCCCAGGGAGAGCAGTTACAGCCATCTGCATAAAACGTAGGTGAAGCTATCACCTTCTGACACCATCCTCTATGACATCATCCTGTGTATTGCTAACAGGGAGGGTCATGTCAAGGATAAGGGCAGAGCAGGGAGAGCCCCTGGGTAGAGATCATATCCTGTTGGGAGAAGACCTGGGGAAGGGTTTACAAGGGAACACTGGATTCAGATGAGGGAATTCCAGAGCACAGCAGATGCAGATGAGGGAATTTACGGGGGTGCAAAGAGTGAAATGGTGTCTGTGGGAGGAAGTAAGGCTACTTAGGGCAGAGGATGGAGTGAGGGTGGGTCGAGCAAGGGCAATTGTGCGTTGATGTTCTGCATGGGAAGGTGAGAGTGGGCCAAAGGTGGGTGCGGGCAGGCAGAGGAGAGTATAGACAGGCTTAGGGTGGGCTGTGGGTCCTGTCCAACCAGGACATGATCACAACCACAGGGCGAGAGTGGACAGAGGGCATGCTCAGGGTGGGCTGAGGGAAGGTGAGAGAAAGTAAGGTCAGAAGAGGTTCTGTTGAATTGAGTACGGGTGAGCAAAAGTGAACTGATGGTCGGATGAGGATGTGCTAGGGAGGGTTAGGGTGAACAAGTATGGGCCAAGGACTGCCATGGGTGATGAAATGGGGATAACAAGATTGATGGTGGTGAGGCTGGCATGGAACAAGAGGTGGTGTCTCCCAGGTACATGGGGCGATTGCTAAAGCCAGGGTCTGGTGGGTTACATTGTAAGCCATCTTAGTCAGTCTGGGACATTGGGGCTGGACAGTGAGAGTGTTGTAGGTTTTCCTTCACTACTTGGCGAGAATTTCGGTTCATGGAAGTATGTTCCTTCAAGGGTTAGTGAATGTACTTTTGCCATTCAGCAACTTGTGTACAACCTTTTGTTTATTCTTTAGTTCTCAAATTTCCCAGGACATTGTTCATGTTCCATTTCATGTCCTGACATTTTGCTGTTTCAATAGGATAATCTTGATTATCTTCCTAGCATAGCTTCATTATTGAGTCTTATGGTATTACTATTTTTCCATTTCAGAATCTTCACAGAGAAAGTTTGTAGGCTGATTCAAGGCAACATATTTCCACATTTCAGGAGAGTGCTCAACAGATGTTTTGCTATTGGAGGACTCTGATACTGCTGTGAGGTGTCTTAAGATAGCCTTTCTTACCTCTTAAGACTGTCCTATGAAAGACAGACTGACCTTTGCATTGTAGGAAACAAATGTTGACTGCTCTAGGTACCCATGTTATGGTAAATTTTATATCATACTGTAAAATTTCTACAGGGAAACAAAGTCATGTGCACACACTAAATTATAAATACACACACACAGACACACACAAATACATATACTCACATATACTGAAGCCTCAACCTCCAGTATTCCATCGTTGGGTGGGGCAGTAAGTGCTGCCTTCCTTGTCATAATATTGAGTGGAATCTGGTCTCCAAGTGAGTTTTTTGACATGTTTGTGAGTTTTGTTAAATCAAACTGCATTGTTTTTGTTATTGTTACTGAGTTTTCCGCCCATCTATGCTGACTGGTTTCTTTTTTATTAAATAAAGCAAACATTTATTAAATTGTGATAAAAACATTCCATCAAATTACAAAACCTGAGTAAGAAAAACAAACGGCACATGCTTAACTGTAGTTGACATTCAAATAAAATTTGCATTCCCAAAATATTATACAGTAAGTAGAAAATACCAGCCAAAGTAATATTAGGATATTTTTACGTGCAGTCTCAACAAATTTGAACAGAAGCAAATTTTAACAAAGGCAAATTTTACAGTGAAACAAAGCAGTAGATTAAGGATCTTATTTTACTGCTATTTGACACTATGATACAAAAATAAGAGGATTTACTTGACATTTTTAATAAATATCTCATGGGCTGTTGAGTGCCTTACTGGTGAAAAGATTTAACTGGCTAATCTCATCAATCCATTTTGTACATTTAGTAAGCATCAACTCTGCCCTACATAACTCTTAATACAATTCACAGCACACGAATGGTTATCATATTAAATACATAATCAACCCGGACTTCTCAACAACGAGGAAATTAGTAAACCATCAAATGGACTGCTTACCATATACTTTCCTCATAACTAAATAACACACACAAAAAAGATGGTTGATGTTACTGTTAAAATTATTGTACTTCTTTATAATTAGTTCTGATCTAAATATAGATTGCTGCAAATCAGGTCCCACGGCAAGAGATGGTGAAAATTCTCTGTTATAGGCATGTAGGCATTTCATGGATGAACTGACTGGTTTGGGACCATTGCCTAAGTTGAGGCATAGAGAACATTCAATTGGAAAGGCAAAGCAGGGCCAGTATAAGGTAAGCCACTGCCAATGACACTAACATCCAAAAGGAGCACTTGTTTGAGTCCTGGTTCCTCCACTTCTGACCCACCACCCTGCTAATGCAGTTGGGAAAGCATCATAGGATGTGAAGTTCTTGAGATCCTTCACCCTTGTGGGAGGCCCAGATGGAGTTTCTGGTTCCTGTTTCAAGGCAGACTCAACCACAGCTGGTGAGCCCATTTGGGAACTGCACCAATGGGTAGAGTATCTCTCTCTCATTCTCTTTGTCTTTCTTTTTCTCTCTCTCTCGCTTGCTCTCTCTCCCCATCACCCCAAATATTTAAATAAATAAATAACTTTTTAAAAGAAAAGCAAACAACAAAATAACCTCAAATATGCAATTGGTTGAACATGACATTTTCCAGCCACTTGTGGAAACCATGGTCTGATAAACCCTCACCACGGACCTTGCATAAGAAACCTATGGAGTTCTTCTTGGAAAGAGACCATTGCCACTCAACCTGACCCAGGTGCCCAAGGAGCCGATGGCAGAAGCACACTAAGCGGTAATTCACAAAGTTCTAACATCAGGTCAATTAAGTCATCCCTCTTTACCTAGCCAAGCCTCCTGATCCACATGGAGGAAACATGGGAATGCAAACTTGGACTCATCCAGTACAGCCAGGTCACACATAAGAGCTCAGGAAAGGGTCCTTAACATTCCATATGGACTCTTGAATGACAGCTCCCCCAGACACATCAACAAGAGAACACTGGTAGATGGGCATCTCCAACAACACTGCAGCTCTCTGGGTTTGTTTTTAGAATCAGCACTAAGCTCCTCTTGCCCATCTTTAATGAAATGGAAGGCCTTTTTCTGAAGGGTTTGCTATGGTTTTTGTGGTGTAAGAAAGAAATACAGACCAAATCCTCCATCAAAGGTTATAAACTTTTGTTCATGGCAATCATGACATGATCAGAGACCTAAGAATATGGGTTTTTTTATGCTTTATATATTTTTATTGGACAGTTAGAAATACAGAGAGGAGGGGAGACAGACAGGAAGATCTTCCATCTGATAGTTCACCCAAAAGCAACCGCAATGGCTGGAACTGAGCCAATCTGAAGCCAACAGCCTCTTTCAGGTCTCCCATGCAGGTACAGAGTCCTAAAGCTTTGGGCCTTCCCCGACTGCTTTTGCAGGCAGGAAGCTTGATGGGAAACAGGTCCAGCAGCACTAGAAACAGTGCCCATATGGGATCCTGGCATTTTCAAGGTGAGGACTTTAACCACTACATTATTGCTTCTTGCCAAAGACTGTGCTTTTCCCCCCCAATCTTTTGATGATATACCAGTTCCATCCAAAAACGCGAGTTGATACAGCAATGTGAGGAGTGGATGCTGCAATTATATAAAATCATTGTATTAATTATGACACCTGGGCTTTTGTCAATGCTGCATCTGTGGTCCTCAAATACAGCAAAGATCCATGAACTTGCAATTTGTAATTCTTTAGTTAGAACTCTGTACAGGCATTCAGAGACTTGGTAGTACAAATGAAATGGTGGTGTACATTAGGATATTTAAAGTTGGCTACTCACACAGCACTCAGCTCCTCACATGGAGTCATCCTGCGTGCTTCTGGATAATCAAGGTAGTCTTGATTATCTAAATGTTTAGGCTTATTGATTAATTTACAAATAAATTGCTGATTAAATGCTTCAAAAATTAAAAATTCCTTCTGAAAGAAAGAATACAGCCACAGAGTGAAATATGCTGATGTGAAAGGGATAAGAAAGACATTTCTTGCCTGGTTAGCTCCCTTGTGAAACTTTCAACAACCTTTCTGATTACTTGGCATGTATCCTTACAGTAAATGTAGGTATTTGGCTAAGGTATGTCCCAATACTCTGCTGAGTATATGCTGAATATAATATCCAATTCCTTCCTTGAGTTTCAATGGGAAACATCCTGTTTTGTTTTTACATCAGTAACACTATCTTCCTATCGTAAGTGAAGTGGTTCCACCCTCACATGGATCTGCTCACAGATTTCAATGGTGGCAGCTTCATATTTCTACTCCACTCCTTTCAAACTAAAACAAAGTCCCCCAAAATTTAAAAAAATGCGTCCACTATTCAGACTTTCTGTATCAGTTTGAAAATGATGAAAGCCACAACACAACTTTATGTTTATGAAAGAAGAAAACAATTATGCAAACTTAGAGAAATTATTTCCCAGGATGTCTTCTTTTTAAAGATTTATTTTATATTTTTATTGGGAGGTTAGATCTACAGAGAGGAAGAGAGAAAGATTTTCTGATAATTGATTACTTTCCAAGTAGCTGCAATGGCCAGAGTTATGACAATCCAAAGACAGGTGCACGGAACCTCTTCCTGTCTCCCACATGGGTGCAGGACTCCAAGTCTTCAACCCACCCTGAACTGTTTCCCAGCCCACAAGCAGAGAGAGAAATGGCAAAAAGGGTTGTCAGGATAGGAACACTTGCCCATATGGCTTTCTGGCACATGCAAGGTGAAGACTTGAGCTGCAAGACTACTGCACAGGAACTAGGGGTCTTTGTTACTGTTTTTTTAAATTATTTATTATTTTTAATTCATTAACTACATTGTATTATGTGACACAGTTTCATAGGTACTTGGGTTCTCCACACCCCTCCCCAAACCCTCCCACCATGGTGGATTTCTCCACCTTGTTGCAAAACCACAGTTCAAGTTCAGTTGAGATTCCCCCATGGCAAGCATATACCAAACATAGAGTCCAGCATCTTATTGTCCAGTCAAGTTCAACGGCTTCTTAGGTATACCCTTTCTGGTCTGAGGGCAGAGCCAGCAGAGTATCATTCCAATCAATTAAAACCTCCAACATACAATCAACAAAAATTTACATCATTATGGAATTAATTGACATAGTAATGAGTAACCAATATGTAAAAAGTAAATGCGAGTTCCTAGCCACCTTCTGTGACCACCCCATTCACATTTCCATTTTAGTTTATATACTACATATAACATTCATAACATAACTTGTTATACATAACATCATATCATCTTGAATTAAGGCAAACATGTGGTATTTAATCTTTTGGGATTGGCTCATTTCCCTTAGCATTATGGTTTGCAGTTTGGCCCATTTGGCCACAAAGATCTGCATTTTGTTTTTTTTAATAGCTCAGCAGTATTCCATGGAGTAGATGAACCATAGCTTTCTTATCCAATCCTCTGTTGATGGGCATTTTGGATGCTTCCATGTTTTTGCGATTACTGATTGTGCTGCTATGAACATAGGAGTTCATGTTGGTTTCTCATAAAACAAGTGTTCTATATATATTCCTAGGAGTGCTATTGCTGGATCATATGGTATGTTGATTTTGAGTTGTTTGAATGTTCTCCATACTGATTTCCATAGAGGCTGTCCCAGCCTGCAGCCCCACCAGCAGTGGAGTAGGGTTCCCTTTTCCCCGCAACCTCGCCAACAAGTGTTGTTGGTGCTTTTATTCATGTGGGCCAGTCTTACTGGCATCAGGTGGTACCTCACTGATATTTTAATTTGGATTTCCCTCATTGCCAGGGAACGTTAGCATTTTTTCATATGTTTATTTGCCATTTGGGTTTGTTCCTTTGTGAAGTGTTTGCCCATTTCCCGTGCCCATTTCTTGAGTGGCTTGTTTGTTTTGACATTTTGGTTGTTTTGTAGCTCTTTGTATATTCTGGAGATTAGACCTCTATCACCTATGTCGTGCGCGAAGATCTTCTCCCATTCTGTGGGTTGCTTTTTACTTTGTTGATTGTTTCTCTAGCTGTACAGAAGCTTCTTAGTTTGATGAGGTCCCATTTGTTTATTCTGGTCTCGATTTCTACTGCTTTTGGAGTCTTTTTTAGGAAGTGAGGGCCTACCCCTAAGCGTTGCAGTGTGTTTCCAACATTTTCTTCCAAAAGTTTGAAGGTTTCTGGGCGTAGGTTTAGATCTTTTATCCATTTAGATCTAATCTTGGTGTATGGTGAGAGATGTGGATCTATCTTTTTGTTTCTGCAGGCTATTAACCAGTTGTCCCAACAGCATTTATTGAACAGACCTTCCCATTTGCCTGGATTGTCGTTTGTCTTTTTGTCAAAGATTATTTGCCTTTACCTGTTTGGGTCCCCTTCTGGTGTTTCTATTCTGCTCCATTGATTTTCCTCTCTATCTTTGTGCCAGTACCAGGCTGTTTTGATAACCACTGCCCTATAGTATGTCCAGAGGTCCGGAACTGTGATTCTCCCTGCCAACTTCCTGTTCTTCAGGATGGTTCTAGCTATCCGTGGTTTTTTTTTTGTTTCCAGATGAACCTTTGGATCATTGTTTCCAGTTTCATGAAGAATGTTTTTGGCAATTTGATTGGGATTGCGTTGAATATATATATTGCTTTTGGCAGTATAGACATTTTAATGATATTGATTTTACCTATCCAGGAGCATGGGATGCTACTCCATCTTTTGAGGTCTTGTTCAATTTTTTTTTAAGTAATTTGTAGTTTTCTTCAAATAGGTTTCTTACATTTTTGGTTAGATTTATTCGCAGATATTTCATACTTTTCTCTGTTATTTTGAATGGTATCTTGCTGATTAGATCTTTTTCCATCTTGGGGCTGTTCGCATACAGTATGGCTGTTGATTTTTCTTCATTAATTTTATACCCTGCCACTCTACCAAACTCTCGTATAAGTTCTAGCAGTCTCTGTATTGAGTCTCTTGGCTCTTCTACATAAAGAATCATATCATCTGCGTATAGTGAGGGCTTGAATTCTTCGTTTCCCATTTGGATTCCTCTGATTTCTTTTTCTTGTCTTATGGCCTCAGAAAGTACCTCTAGGACTATGTTGAATAGTAGTGGAGAAAGTGGACATCCCTGTCTTGTTCCAGATCTCAGTGTGAAAGGTTCCAGTTTTTCTCCATTCAGTATGATGCTGGCGTTGGGTTTTTCATATATTGCTTTAATTATGTTGTGTATTATTCCTTCTATGCCTACCATATTTAGGGTTTTTAGTAGGAAGTGGTGTTGGATTTTGTCGAAAGCATTTTCTGCATCTGTTGATACTATCATGTGATTCTTCTTTTTCAGTTTTTGGATGTGGTGTATCACATTGATGGATTTCAAAATGTTGAACCATCCCTGCATTCCAGGGATGGATCCTACTTGATCTGGATGAATGATCTGTCGGATGATTTTTTGAATTTTATTGGCTAGGATTTTGTTGAGAATCTTAGCTTCAATGCTCATCAGAGAGATAGGTCTGTAGGTTTTCTTCTATGTTCATTCTCTGTCTGGTTTAGGGATTAAGGTAATGTTGGCTTCATAGAATGAGTTTGGAAGGGTTGCTTCTTTTTCTATTGTTTTGAAGAGTTTGTAGAGGATTGGGGTTAGTTCTATTCGGAATGTTTTGTAGAATTCTGTAGTGACGCCGTCTGGGCCTGGGCTTTTCTTTGTTGGGAGATCTTTAATCACTGATTCAATCTCTGCTTCAGTTATGGGTTTGTTCAGTTCCTTTGCTGCCTCTGGGCTAAGTTTTGGCAGGTGGTGTGAGTCTAAGAACTTTTCTTTTTTTGGTGGTCTTCTGATTTGTTGGAGTACAGTGCTTTGTAATAATTTCTAGTGATGCTCTTAATGGTTGCAGTGTCTGTTGTTATGTTACCTTTTTCATCTTTGATACTGTTAATTGTTGCCTTCTCTTGTTTTTTTCTTTGTCAGTCAGGCCAATGCAGTTGTCTATCTTGTTTATCTTCTCAAAAAACCAGCTTTTTGATTCATTGATTTTGTGTATCATTTTTTTTATTTCTATCTGATTAACTTCCTCCCTTGTTTTGATGATTTCTTGCTTCCTATTGTGTGTGGGGCTCTTCTGCTTCTGTGTTTAGTTCCTGTATTTGGCACCTCTCTTGGGCCTTGACATGAGGTCCAATTGTGATGAGTTTACCCCTTAGCACTGCTTTGGCAGTGTCCCACAAATTTTGGAATGTTGTGTCCGAGGTTTAATTGGCTTCCATAAATTTTTTGATCTCATCTTTAATTTCTTCCCTGACCCATTCTTCGTTTAATAGCATATTGTTCAGCCTCCAAGAGTTTCTGTATTTCCTTGTGCTTTTTGAGTTGCTGATTTCCAGTTTCATTCCGTGGTGGTCTGAGAGGGTACATGGTATGATTCCTATCTTTTTGAAGTTATTTAGGTTTGCTTTGTGTCCTATCATGTGGTCGATCCTGGAGACGGTGCCATGCACTGCTGAAAAAAATATATAATCTGTCGCCTTAGGGGAAAAAATTCTATAAATATCTATCATGTCCAGTTGTTCTATTGTTTGTATGAGCTCTGTTGTTTCTTTGTTGAGTTTTTGTTTTGTTGATCTGTCTATTGTTGTTAGTGGGGTGTTATGATCACCCACTATTATTGTGTGCGTATCTATGTCTCACCTTAAGTCCGTAAGTAATTGCTTCACGTAGCTAGGTACGTTTGAATTTGGTGCATATATGTTCACAATGGTAATTACTTCCTGATGGATCAGTCTCTTCACCAATATATAATGTCTTTCCCTGTCCTTTTTGATGTGTGTCAGATTGAAGTCCACATCATCTGAAATTAAGACAGCTACCCCAGCCTTTATTCTCGTCCATTGGCATGAAATGTCTGTTTCCAACCCCTTCACTTTAAGTTTCTTAGAATCACTTCTGGTTATCTGTGTCTCTTGTAGGCAACAGATAGTTGGGTGCTGTTTGATAATCCATTCTGTTAATCTGTACCTTTTGATTGGTGAGTTTAGGCCATTTGTGTTAAGAGTTAAAATTGAGAGGTTATGGTTTTGCCCTGTTATACTTGTTTTTGTGGGTGTTGATATCTGTGTAATTGCCCTTCCTTGTGTGGACTTTAGTGGGGACACCTTCCTGTTTTCCATCTTTGCCTATGAATCACCTCCTTTTTTGCGTGATTTAGTACATTTCTAAGAAGATTTTGTAGAGCTGGGGTTGTGCTGGCATATTCTTCTTATTTGTCTTTGCTATGAAAGTATCTGATTTCATTCTCAAATTCGAATGAGATCTTTGCTGGGTACAATATTCTTGGTTGACAGTTGTTCTGATTCAAGATTTGGAAGATCTTTGTCCATTCTCTTCTTGCTTGTAAGGTCTCTTCAGAGAAGTCAGCAGTGATCCTGACTGGTTTTCCCCGGTATGTGATCTTTTCTCTGCTTCATACTTGTCTCAGGATTCTTTCTTTGTCTTCGTTGGAGTGGAACTTGAGCACCATGTGCCTGGGTGAAGATCGCTTTGGGTCATATCTGCTGGGAGTCCTCTGACCGTCCTGGATTTGGGCTGGGTTCATGTTCCAATTGTTTTGGAAGTTTTCCTGTATAATTTCATCAAGCACCATTTGCATTCATGACTCTCTTTCCGCTCCTTCAGGAAGGCCAATAATCCTAATATTCGATTTTCTGAGGTTGTCTTTCATTTCTTGTATGGTCTTTTTGGCTTTGTTCAGACTTGTCTCCAGCTGTTTAATGAGCTGGGTATGTTCGTTTTGTGTGTCTTCCATTTCAGAGATCCTCTCTTCTGCTGTATTTATTCTGTTGGTTAGGCTCTCAATTTTGTGCTCTAAGTCAAGAATTTTACTTTTTATTTGTTGTATTTCTGCGACTGTGTAGTTCTTGAATTCCTTGAAGTCCTCCCAATTCTTCTCATCGTCTCTGCCATATTTTACCATTATTTTTTTGAATTCCTTGTCTGGTAGATCTTCCATGTCTTCATCTCGCATCTCCGAAATAGACATTGGCTTTTGATCCTTTATTGGTGGGGTGTTGGCTCTCTCATCTGGATCATTACCTTTTACGGTATTTCTTCCAATTGTGCTAGTGTTTCTTTTTTTAGAGACCTAGGCACCAGCGTGTTGAGTAGTCTCCAAGCACTATCTCATAGAGATCGGAGACTGCAGGCGTGGAGTAGTAGGGTGTGGGAATTTTCAAGGCACTTTTGGTGTGTCTCCAGAACACTGCACTTCAGGGCGCCACTTCCAGGGCCCAGCGGATTCAAAGCGCACTCTCAGCTCGTCCCCTACAGGTATGCTACCACAGGGCTTGGGGGAGTGAAGGCACTCTCTGTGCACGCACACTGTGTGTGTGATCACATGGCTCGGAGGATTCTAGGTGCTTTCTCGGTGTGTCCCCAGTGCCAGGGACTGCAGGGCATGGAGGTTCCAGGTGCTCTCTGGGAACGCTTCCTGCACGTGGGTCCACAGTGCCCTCCTGTTGAGTCTCCCAAGCATGGGACTATAGGGTGTGGGGTGTTCCAGGTGCTCTCTGGAAGCGCCTCCTGCTCAGGCCCGCCCACCCCAGCGCTTGCAGGGGACTGACCACCCCAGCACTAGCATTGGACCACACAGCCCAGAGGCGTGCTTGGGTTCCTCTGGGACAGCACCGTCCAGCTGAGAGCCAGACCGCAAAGGCACGGGGGAGTATTCAGTGTGCCTTTTGCCTTTCTCCTCAGCACACAGGACCGCTGTGCGTCACCTCCCAGACACAGTTTTGGCAGTTTCAAGGCACTCACCCTGTGTCCCCAGACGCTGGAATCTCGGGGGGGGGAGGGGCGGGGAGATGAGCACCAAGGGTGTTCAGACTCTGTGCATGCCCCTTGGGGGCCAACTCCTGAAGCCTCCGACCCACCACTGTCCCCACCCAACTCACTCAAACCTCAGGTTCTTGCAGTCTGCCTCTTCCTCTGGTGGGAACCCTTGCCGAGGGTGCGTCTCCTGGCGACTGCGTCTGGTGCAGGTCCTGGCGGGTCCCAATGGGACCTGGAGACTGCAGCGGGTGCAGGTCCTGGCGGGACGTGGCGACTAGGGTGGGCAGGGCCAGTGGGTCCTGATGTCTGCCAGCGTGTCCTGATAACTGCGGGTCCTGACAGCCACAGCGTTTGCGGGTCCTGAGGACTGTGGGTTGACTGCGGCTCTCAGCAGTTGCACTCAATGGTCATTCAGCAGGTCAGGAGCAGAAAGCCGTCTTCCCTGCCCTTTGTTTTGTTTTGTTTTGTTTTTCCCTGGTTGCTCTTCGCAGTTGTGTGGATTTTTTTGGCTCCACACTGCCCAGGGAACTTCACGTTATACTCCCTGTAGCTCTATGCTGCTGAATTATGCTTTTGTCATGTTCTAGCCCTCTCTGTCTGTGAGCTCCCTCACAGCCTTCCTCCTATGTTGGCCATCTTGCGAGTCTCTCTAGGGGTCTTTGTTTTAATGTTAGTTCAAGTCTTCTACCATATTTTTAAATTAATGATCTCTTTCTTTATTATACTTTTCATAAAAGAATACATCCATAGCACTTCTATTCACTAGCCAAATGATCTTAGATAAAACTTACTTCCCCAGGTTTCCTTGGCAATTTGGTAAAATGAAGACAGAATAATCAAAGAATTGTTTTAAAATATGCAGTGCCCTTCTGGGCTGATGCCCCAAATGTGCTCCCTCATTGTGAGTTGTATGGCTGCGAACATCAGAAGACATGATGGTTTTCCATGGGGTAAAGCTTGCTTCAATTTTAGGAGCCAGGAAATACTTACATGAGTGACAGATGCCTCCAAGATGAAGCATGATTCAAACTTTCCTGTTAGAGGCCCTACATGAATTAGTTCATGATAAAAGTGCCCAGAAAAACATAATGCTTCTTCCAAGGATGACATGACACATGAGGTGCTTGAGAAACTATAATACTCTTTCATTTTAATGCATGTATACATCTTATTTGTTTGCTATATGAATAATAATAAAAATGGAAATGAAGCCTAACGTAAACAAAAATTTCCAAGTTGTTATCAAACTTTGGGATGGACAGATGAAATTAGCTACTTGTGATTAAGGGAGAATTTTAACTGTTCGAAAAACAGAAATGGCTAGGAGGACCATTTTCAATCTTGGAGCTCTTCAAGAATTTCAACAAAACACAGGAGAATACAAGGAGGATAACAAAACCAAAAGTCAAAATCATGAAAAACCAGATGCGGCCATTAGGAACAAAGCACAGAAAAGGGCCAGGGAACAAGCAGGAGGTCAACTGAGTTGGAAGCACAGACAGCCAGGTTCAGAGGCCTGGCAGGTAAGAGGCTACATCCACTGCACAGTGAAGCTCCTGTCTAGACTCCTGCCTCTGCACCTGGTTCCAAACCCTGCAACCCGGGAGAAACAGAAGGCTGTTTTAGCTGAGGCTAAAATTTCAATAGTGAAAGTGCTTGTTCCTGGCTGACACAATCCCAGATGCTGGGAGCATTTTTGGAAGCAAAATAGTGAGTGAGATGTTCCCTACTTCCCTCCTTTCAAATAAATCAGAAACATTATGCCACTTCTTGGATGTATATAAAGCATTAACCCCACTTCTTAGATGAATATAAGACTCTTTCTTCAAAAGAACAGGAGCAAATAAAAACCAGTGCAAACTTTAGAAGATGTGGGTCAGCTCTCGCCCAACGGGATACCCCACAAGTGGCAGGGGTGTATCTGGAAACATTGTGGCAGAATCCAGGATTCGAAAAGAAGAGTTGTTCCCTGATTGAGACTATGACACCTGCTTTGGTGGCAGCCAATTGGACCCCAGGATGGCTGTTGGAGAAGTGATTCCTAATTTGTCCCCGTGCCGTTGCTGGGGCCTGACTGCCAGGAGGAAAAGATGTTATGAGTCCAAAGCTGCTTTGGAGGAGGCTTCAACAGCTGTGGCGCCTCCCAGGAGGCTAAGAAAGAGGAGGTGCAGATGCTGCCTCTGCATCTCCTTTAGCGTTCCCTAGCAGCACCTGGTGCACAGCTGGAGCCAGAGGCTCTGCTACGGTCCGGTGACATCGGACCAGGACTGCTGCAGTCCTACATTGAACCAGGATCAGGATCCAGATCAAGCATCCAGGCTCAGAGAGGCATGACCAACAGGGACACGGGATATCTGCCAGGCCAGGACTGTTGTGACCTGGAGCAAGCCCAGAGCCATGCTGCTGTAGCCCCTGTGATCACCTCCACCTGGAGAGCCCGGGTGACCAAATCGCGGACAGCATGGGCAGCCTGTCTGACTTGGCCATGCTGCTTGCAAGACACACTGCGGAGCTGCTGTGCAGACACTCCAGGACAACCTGTCCAGTGGCAGCAGCAGCAGCAGCAGCAGGGACAAAGTGGTGTTGTGGGCTGAGGAACTGATTTACATTCCTTTAGCTGAGCACTCAGGAATCGGGCCTATGGCAGTAGCATCTGGCCTTTGCAGACTCATTGGCGTCCTATTGTCCTGTTAATGGGCTTGGGGGGAAGAGGCTATAATATGGTAATAAAGAGGCTTAGGAGCAGACAGTTCCCACCACTTCTAACACCATCATGGTCTTCGTGTGTCCGTGCTTTTCGCTCGGACATTCGCCGTGCCTACTAGGCCGGCTCAGCTAGCTGTGACAAATGGCGCCATAACATGGGGCACAGCGCAAAGGACGTCTGAGGGTCCCCTGGAACTACCAAGGTAAGGAATTAAGGAATTATGAATTAAGGAATTCTGAATTAAGAATTTGGAATTTGGGAATTTTGCAGGGGCATAACTGATTTAATCCCCAGACCTTCTCCCTGTGCTAGGGCACAAGGGACTATCTGAGGGACCCCTGGAACTCTGGAGGGACAAATTAATCTCATCCCCAGACCTTCGCCCTGTTCAGGGGCACGAGGGACACTCTGAGGGACCCCAGAAATCCAGAGGCAGGTTTAGGATTTAACTCTAGGGGTCATAATTAATTTCATCCCCAGACCTTCTCCCCATCTTGGGGCACGAGGGACAATCTGAGGGACCCCGGAAATCTAGAGGCAGGTTTTAAACTTTTTGCAGGGGCATAAATAAAATTTATCATGGGGCAAGAACTCTCTAAAATGCAGGTAATTAAGGGAATCCAAGATCTGCTCTAGTCTCTAGGCACCGACACTACGCTTAAGGCCTCGCAGGGCTTTTTTGAAACTGTCTGCGACATAGTCCCATGGTTTGCTTTCACTGTAGTCCTCCTTTTTCTCTGGCGCTTGCTAAATATTGCTTGGTCATCCCGTCGAGCAGTGGTGGAAGCCTGCTGTAAGAAATTGTCCATTAAAAGTAGGAGACAGCTACAAAACAGGGTAAATAAGGAGAAAGAGCCCCAGACAAGACAAGGTCTGGAGAAAGTACGCAAAAAAGATTCACGGTCCTCTTCTGAGGAGGCTGAGGAGGAAAAGGATGGAAGTGAGTTTGCTGAGGATCTTCCACCTGTAGAGTTTGTGCCAAACAAAAGTCCCTCTTGGACCGGCACAGAGCTCTCTGTGCCGCCTGAGCCATTGGCGCCATCATGTCTGAGCACAGTTGTAAAAGGTTTACATGAGCAACTTCAGCACCTCTCCCTTCAGTTGAGGCAGGAACAGAGTGGATGTACTGTTGGAGCTTGTACTGGACCCCCGCTTTCAACTTCTCTTTCAGCTGTGGAACATACGGTAAAGCAAGCACAGGAGCAGGGAAAACCTGAGGCAGCTACCCTGGCTAGGCGCTTTACCTTTCCGATAGTTGAGGTAGAGAATCAGCAGGGGCAGAGAATTAGACAGCATTTGGCACTCTCCTTTAAGGACATAAAGAGTCTGAGGGACGCTGTTGCCACATATGGCCCATCGGCCCCCTTTACTATTTCCATGATTGAAGCCTTGGCACCTAACAGTTTGACTCTGGCTGATTGGAAACAGCTCTGTAAGTCAACTCTGGATGGGGGCGATTTTCTAATATGGAAATCTGAGTTTTGTGAGCTTTGCCTTGACACAGCATGGCAAAATACCTAGGCAGGCTTTCCTGAGAGAAATCATGATATGTTGACAGGAGAGGGGAATTTTGCTAATGTACAGGATCAGATTAATTATGACCCAGGGGTTTATGTACAGACCGCTGCTGCTGCTGCAGTGAGGGCCTGGAAGTCTTTATCACCTAAGGGCTCGCTACATTTACATCACTCTAAAATTGTCCAAGGCCAGGATGAGCTTTACCAGGCATTTGTAGATCACCTACTGGTAACTGCAGATAGGGTATTTGGTGATGCAGATCAAGCCATGCCTTTCGTAAAGCAACTAGCATAAGAAAATGCCAACAAATGGTGCCAGGAAGCAATTAGACCTTGGAAGCATAAGCCCCTTAACACGTATCTTAAACTTTGCAAAGACATCGGGAAAGGACAGATAATGGGTGCAATCATTGCAGAGGCATTGCATGATGGCACAACCGTGGGCTCGGGAGCTCGCCCAAAACAAGGATGTTTTAAATGTGGCTGGCTGGGGCATATCCACCGGAACTGTCCACTCCAAGACTGTGCACAGGCTGTTAATATGGACAGACAGTCCCCAGGAGTTTGCCCTCGATGACAAACATTGGGCAAATGAATGCAGGTCCGAGATAGACATCTCCAGGCAGCCATCTGTGCCGGGAAATGGGAGCAGGAGCCAGCCCTGGGCCCCGCAAGCACCAATCTATGGTGCAGCAATTCAGTTTGTTCCTCAGGGACAAAGGCCATTCATGACCTTACCTGAGGGAGCCCAGGCAGTGGAGGATGGACCACCATACCACCTCCTACATAGTATTGACACCCCAAATGGGGGTACAGGCTATTCCTACAAGAATTTATGGGCCACTACCCCCTGACACTGTAGGGTTTCTGCTGGGATGTAGCAGCACGGCCTTGAAAGGAGTTCATATTACCCCAGGAGTGATTAATGCAGACTATACAGGGGAAATTAAATTTCTAGCCAGTGTTCATGCTGGAGTTGCAGTTTTACCCCAGGGGGCACAAATAACACAGTTAGTGCTGCTCCCCACAGTGAAGTCAGATAATGCTTGCAGGGCTGGACAGAAGAAAGCAGGGTTTGGTTCCAGTGGTGAAGCCTCTGTTTATTGGGTCGCTGATATGGCAGGCCGCCCTACTTTGGAGTTGAGTATAGAAGGAAAGAAATTTACTGGGCTTCTAGACACTGGTGCCGACACCACTCTTATTTCACAGAAATACTGGCCCCCAGGTTGGCCTGTTACACCCACCATGACCACTTTGCAAGGATTTTGGATTACCCAAAACCCCCTAACTAGCTCCAGGCCTCTAGCCTGGAGGGATAAGGAAGGAAATGGTGGTCATGTTACCCCCCTATGTAGTACCAGGTCTGCCAGTTAATCTGTGCGGGAGAGATGTTTTGCAACAAATGGGGGCAGTATTAGTATCTGGTCAGGAATTAGCTATGCAGCAGATGGAGAGGTATGGCTACATTCCTGGAAAAGGTATAGGAAGAAAGCTGCAAGGAATTACTCAACCAATCTCTGTGGAACATAAGAAGGATAAGAAAGGGCTAGGGCATTTTCCCTAGGGGCCATTGTGATGGCGGCTGAGGTTACTCCACAGAAGATTACATGGAAAAGTTCTCAACCCGTTTGGATTGACCAATGGCCCCTTTCTACAGAAATAATAGCCACCGTTAAGGAAATAGTTCAAGAACAGCTAGCTAGCTGGACATATTGTCCCTTCCACTTCACCTTGGAATACACCTATTTTCATGATTAAAAAGAAATCAGGGAAGGGGAGACTTTTACAGGATCTCAGAGCAGTGAATGCTACCATGGAGATAATGGGATCACAGCAGCCAGGATTACTGCTGCCTTCTGCCATTCCAAAAGACTTTAATATTGTTGTGATCGATTTAAAGGATTGTTTTTTTTCCATTCCCCTTCATCCAGAAGATTCGCCTCATTTTGCTTTCAGTGTGACTTCTGTTAGTTTGCAGGAACCATTTGAACGGTACCAATGGAAATTTTTACCCCAAGGAATGGCTAATAGTCCTACTATGTGTCAGATTTATGTGGCTGCCGCCTTAAAACCGGTGCACGCCAGCTTTCCCTCTGTTATGGTTGTTCATTATATGGATGATATTTTGCTGGTAGCTCTATCTACTCATGTGTTGCAATCCTGTTCATGTAAGTTACAGCAAGAGTTAGAAAAAGCAGGATTAGCTATAGCCCCAGAAAAAAATACAACTTGTTTCTCCATTTAATAATTTGGGATTTCAACTTTTTCAGAATTGTGTTAAACCCAAAAAAATTTCCATAGCCACAGAAAAGTTGCGAACTCTTAATGACTTTCAGAAATTGTTAGGGGATATAAATTGGATGAGACCCAGTTTGAAACTTACTAATGCAGATTTGAAACCTTTGTTTGATATCTTAAAAAGTGACTCCTCTCCGACATCCCCTAGGGTGCTGACTATGGAGAGATGTCACGCCCTTCACAAGGTTGAGATAGCTATTGAACAATCCCATTTGACTAGAATTGATTACAGTACCCCACTTTTATTTATTGTTATAGCATCCTCGTATATACCTACGGGAGTATTTCATCAGCAGGGTCCTATTTTGTGGGAACATTTGCATGTCTCTCCTGCTAAGACAATTGTGCCTTGCTATTTGGCCATAGCAGAGTTGATACAGAAGGCCACTAAGAGCAGCCTAAGACATTTTGGAAAGGTCCCCGATACCATTATCGTTCCATACACTCAGAAGCAGCTTTTGTGGTTGCAGAATATGGAAGAGACCTGGTCTGTACTTTTGAGCACTTTAAATGTTAACTTTGACAACCACTATTCCAAGGACCCCATTGTACAGTTTTTTATTTTGCATCCTTTTGTTTTTCCACTTGTAACCTCTCTTCAACCATTGCCAGAAGCTTTAACTGTTTTCACTGATGGGTCGTCAAATGGCCAGGCAGCTTTTGTAGTAGATGGCCAGGTTACCACCATCCCCACGTCTTTTGTCTCTGCATAGGTTGTAGAATTGGTGGCCGTTCTTGCCGTCTTTCAAACATTTTCCATGCAGCCCTTTAATTTGTATTCTGATAGTGGATATGTTGCCCATTCCCTTCCTGTGCTGGAGATGTGGGCCAAATTTCTTCCCACTCTACAGCAGCATCTCTATTTGCTAAAATTCAGGCCTGTATTTGGGCCCACAAAGATAAATTCTTTGTGACTCATATTCGAGCCCATACAGGTTTTCCTGGGCCCTTGACTTCAGGAAATGCGGCTGCAGATTCAGCCACCAAATTGGTGGCCTCAGCTCTTGAAGAAGCTCTAAAGGCACATGCTAGATTTTACTTGAATTCTAACACGCTTCGTTTGCACTTTAGTATGACTAAGGAACAAGCCAGAACCATCGTGAAGCAATGCTCAGTGTGCCCTCAGTTTTTGCCTGTTCCTCATTACAGTGTTAATCCCCGAAGACTGTTGCCCAATCATGTCTGGCAGATGGATGTGACACACATCCCAGAGTTTGGGATACTGAAGTATGTGCATGTCACTATCGATACTTGTTCTGGATTTATTTTAGCTACTCCTCAAACAGGAGAACAAGTCAGACATACTCTAGCCCATTGCTATGCATGTTTTTCCTTCTTGGGAACTCCTAAATTTATCAAAACTGATAATGGTCCTTGCTATACTAGCAGCAAGTTTCGTGATTTTGCTGCCTCCCACCACATACAACTAATTACAGGTATTCCTTATAATCCTCAAGGACAAGGTATTGTGGAACGTGCCAACCGTACTATTAAGGATTACCTTATTAAAACCAAAAAGGGGGAATATAGCACTCCCCGAGATCATTTGAATCTTGCATTGTTTATTTTAAATTTTCTAACATTGCATGCTGAAGGACGGTCTGCTGCAGATCATCATTGGACTGCGTCTCAGAAGCAGAAGGGTTATGTTATGTGGAAGGACCCCTTGACTGGTAAGTGGCAAGGCTCATATCCCGTCCTCATTTGGGGGCGAGGATCAGTTTGTGTTTTCCCAGAAAATGAAAATGGTCCGAGGTGGATTCCTGAGAGGCTTGTCCGGCAAGCTTCTGCTGCTGAGTCTTGTGAGACCTCGGATCCTGGCCAAGATGATGGCATTTGAATCAGAAGATCAACTGGACAAGCAAATATATTAGGCCTTTATATATTATATAAGTATATCAGTATTTTGTCGCTGTTCTGCAGCGTGTTCCCTGACTGATGGCAAAGCCAGAAGTTTATCGGTGGCTTTGGACTTTTTTCTCTGAGGGCCATGTGGGATGGGGGAGGAAGTATTGAGCCTTCCTAATACCCATCCGTGCTTTGATTTGGAACTCCTTTTGTTTCGTTTATATTTTCCCCACCTTGTCTTGGATTCACCAGAGCATGTCTCTCCCAGGACAAATGCTTATCTTATTAGGTACTTACTTCCCCAACAGACTAGGGTGACATTTACATTTCTATTCCCCACCTGAAGTCTCAGCCCATTTCTGTCTCCAGCCATTACTAGGGGGATGGCTTCAGACTGGTCTCTTTATCATTTGAAAGGGACCAAGTAAGTTGGCCAGTGACACCTTTCTGGCCTTTTGTCCCAAGGCCAGGTACCTTGGATACCAGGAATTTTCTTTATTTTTGGAGAAACAGCTTTGAGAGGAAACTTTAAAAAATGCTTTTCCCACCATGAATACAGGTTTTTCTCTCTTGTTTTTCCTCCCGCCATTATGGCAGAGGATCTTGAGGACTCGCTCTTGTGAGTGAACCTTAGCTCATTGAATTTGAAGCTTCTGTTTATTTGTTTGTGTTATCCCTATGATTCTCTCTTAAGTACAGGAGATGTCTCTGAAAGGAAGTTCCAGTGCACCCTGACAGCATGCTGGAATGGCAATTGCGATTCTGCTGTTCTCCTGCAGCTGACCTGAATCCTGCCTGTGCCTGTTGGAACTTACGGAGAGGCCTATGTTGGCCTGATAAGAATAAAAGAGACTTTGGCATAACGGCGACCATCATAGCCAGTACATCAACAGCCGCCACCACCAGCTACCGTGGTGACTGTGAACAAGGTCACAGAACAGACTGCCAAAGTTATGGAACAACAGGACTTTACTGATGAACATGAGCGGGTGGGCATGCTTAAGCTGTGACTGTGGGGTGTTTTGTTGGAAAAGAAATAGCAGATGCTGCCTTTCTGTTGTATTGTATGCATTTCTATTTTATCATCTGTGCAAGTGCTAAATGTTTTGCCAAGCCTGGGAACTGCTGTCTGCTCATTGCTACTGAGCTAAGTTACTCCTAAGTTCATGGCCTCTTGTCTCCTATTGTGCCTTTTATGTATGATTCACCTGTGAAGTGCTTTGTTTTCCCAAGCCTGGGAACTGCTGTTTGCTCATTGCTACTGAGCTGATATTCACTCCTAGCCATGGAACAGGGTTGCCAGCCTCTCCAAGTATGGTTTGAGCAGCTGCAGCAGACAATGCGTTGAATGGCAGCCAGTGACGGGTAAGATGGACCTGGAATGGACCCACCTAAGACAGGGCCTCCATCATGCTATGGAGATTACCGATGACGGGTAAGGCTGATAACCTGAGAGTCCACAACCTAAGACAGGTGCATTCAAGTCTGCTTTAATACAGAAGGGGGAATATGTTGTGGGCTGAAGAACTGATTTACATTCCTTTAGCTGAGCACTCAGGAATCGGGCCTATGGCAGTAGCATCTGGCCTTTGCAGACTCATTGGCGTCCTATTGTCCTGTTAATGGGCTTGGGGGGAAGAGGCTATAATATGATAATAAAGAGGCTTAGGAGCAGACAGCTTCCACCACTTCTAACACCATCATGGTCTTCGTGTGTCCCTGCTTTTCGCTCGGACATTCACCGTGCCTACTAGGCCGGCTCAGCTAGCTGCGACAACTTGGGGCAGCCGAGATTCAGTGATTGGCATCTTACGGAGAGCGTGCCCCCAGCCACCTCAGCAGAGAAGACTAGTGGGGGTTTGGGCACTGAGTGCGCCTTGGCTGGTCTGACGTTTGCTTGAATACCCAGGACACTTAGGAGGTGAGCAGCTGCCAGAGTGCCCTTGACCATCTGCCTCCTGCAGCTCGCCATCTCAGAGCAGAACTTGGCGGGTAAGGCCGACCTGACACAAAGCAACAGGAGCTTCTCTGATTTCTGCTTCTCTGATTTCATCACCAGAAACCTTTCCCCAAAAAGGAATAAGGAACTCTAATCAGTTAGCTATTGTGCTTCTGGTTGATAATTATTTGGTTATGTCCTTCCCAGAGAAAATCTTCAGGAAACTTCCAAAATCATTCAGCACAAATATGAAGCAGGGACAGAGAGGACCTGTAAAGAAGTCCCTAAGAATTTTGCTTGTGAACGCTTTCTAACCTATCCTGATTCCAGCCAAATCTGTGGGAGAAGTTTTAGGTCACCGTCAAGAATGAGAGGAGATGATGGCTGAGGCTAAAAACACAAGTGCATAAAAGAAAATGACTCATTAAAGAGCGATTTAAACAGGAGGATAATTATGCAAATGCAATGGTGATTTTGATGAGTGAAACGTGCCCAGTTGTGAAGTAACCCATTCACACCAGAGCACCATAATTGTTATGTCAGAAGTTGCCCCCCTTGTGGTTGTGGGAAAATATGGAGTCTAGCTGTAAGAAATGAACTAAATATCAGTCATGAACTCAATGAAACCTTCATTTCAAGAGCAAAAGAAGGGTGGAGGGGCTGGCGCGATGGCTCAGTAACTAACTCCTTGCCTAGCAAGCGCTGGGATCAGGTATGAGCGCCAGTTCTGGTCCCAAGAGCTCCACTTCCCATCCAGCTCCCTGCTTGTGGCCTGGGAAAGCAGTAGAGGATGGACCAAAACCTTAGGACACTGCACCTGCATATAAGACCCAGAAGAAGCTTCTAGCTCCCGGCTTTGAATCAATTCAACTCTAGCCCTTGTGGCCAATTTATGAGTGAACCAGTGCATGGAAGATCTTTTTGTTTCTGCTTCTCTCTGTCTACTTGCCTTTACAATAAAAATAAATGAATCTTTAAAAATAAGAAAGAATAAGTTCAGTGAAATATGTTCTGAGAATGGGATACAGAAGGTGTGTTTATTGCTGATGCAGAGGCCAGTCTGGAATTAGTTAGGTTGTATCCAGTACATTTCCATGTCTACATCTTTCAGAAGGGTGGTCCGAATCATGACATTTTACATGGTATCTTACGGGCATTGACATTACAGAGCTGATGTTGGCTATGTCCAAGGGCTGTCCTTCATCGCAGCAGCACTCATTGTCACTTAGGAAGAAACAGATGTCTTCATTGCATTTACAAATCTTCCTAATTAGGAAATTTGGGGAAAGATGGCCGACTGCAGAGAGCTGGTGTAGGGTGGAGTAGGGAAAGAGGGGAACCGATCCAGCAGAGAAACAGGCCAGGAAACACAAAATTGTAGGGAGAAGAGTGGGAAGGTCACTGGAGTTCACTAAAGCAAGAAGATCTACACAGAGTGAAAGAACAGCCACAAAAAGTGGGAAAGAAAATACAGCACGCTGTGAGAAACTTGATGAGTCATGATCCCAGACAGGGGGAAGGCAGCAGAGTCTCAACCGTCCCAGGGAAAACAGAGGCGGCTGGAAGGATAGGCGCCCACACCAACAGGGGCACCAGTCCACTGGAGGGCAGGAGCCCCGAGAGCAGGCTACTGGACTGATCATAGGGGGCATCATCCCCTGCAGAAGTGGAGGACAAGCAGGGGAGATTTCGCAGAAGCAGGCCTCCCAACTGCTCAGCAGCTTTGAGAGAGTGCAGAGGGAACTGGAGCAGCGCTGTGGGACCGGGACTCAGAAATCCCCATATCAGCTCCGAACAGTGGAATGGCTGCTAGAGAATCCAGTGGATCCTATTGCTGGGCTCAACCTGAGCTCAGAGGCTGGGCAACACTCGGCAGAACCTCATGACCTGAGCAGAAGAGCAAAATAGTAGGGGCACGGCTGTGTGCCCCTCACAGCTCTGTGCCTCTCAGGGCTCCGCTTCCACCTTTGAGAAAGTGCAACTGAGAAAGTAGCTTCCTATAGGGGCCAGGGCTGTGAATTCAAAGCAGAGAACAGCCACTGCCTCAGGCAGAATCCCCTGCTGGGCTCAGCTGGAGAGGCCAAACCAGAGCAAGCTCAGTAGATTCGGCCAGACAGGTTCTCCCAGCAGGAGCCTGCTCAGAAAAACCTGCCTGCCTGGTGGCGGGAGGCAGTGTGGTGCCTTTCAGCAGAGCAGCACTTCTGAGTGGGAATTCCAGAGAGCAGAGTTCAGCGCTGAGGCCCGGAGAAATTTCCAACCCAGCCCGGGGTTGGGGATTTCAAGCTTTGAGCAGCAGAGGCCTCTGCTGTGCTAAACTCAAGCCCTGAAGGAAAGTCTCAGCTCAGCACTGAGGCAGAAACCCCCGCTGTGCTAGGCTTGTGACCCAGAGCCAAGGTGCTGCTTTGCTCAGCAGAGTGAATCTCAGTGCGGCAACCCCTTTGAGTGGGACCTGCAGGGGGAGGGACCTGGCACTAGGGCTGGCCCACAAAGCTTCCTGACCCAGCTTGGGACTATGATCTACAGACCCTGAACAGCAAGTAGTTGGTGAACCAGGCAGCACGCCCTGCTGGGCTCAGCCAGTGACCCCAAACCAGAGCCGGCTCAGTGGAATCGACCAGACAGGTTCTCTCAGTGGGAGCCCGCTCAGAAAAGCCTGCCTGCCTGGTGGCGGGAGGCAGTGTTACGCCTTTCAGCGGAGTAACAAATATGAGTGGGAATTCTAGAGAGCAGAGTTCAACGCTGAGGCCCGCAGAAATTTCCAACCCAGCCCGGGGTTGGGGATTTCAAGCTTCGAGCAGCAGAGGCCCTTGCGGTGGTAACCTCAAGAACTGAAGGAGTGTATTGGCTTGGCACTGAGGCGGAAATCCCTGCTGTGCCAGGCTTGTGACCCAGAGCCCAGGTGCAGCTCGGCAGAGTGGATCTCAGTGGGGCAACCCCATTGAGTGGGAGCTGCAGGGGGAGGGACCTGGCACTAGGGCTGGCCCACAAGTCTCCTGACACAGCTCAGGGCTGTAGATTACAAACTCTGAGCAGCAAGCAGCTGGTGACTCAGGCAGCACCCCCTACTCTACTCAGCTGGAGCCTCAGAGGTGGTGGTGCCACCCAAGAGATCTGCTAAACCAAGAAGAAGCACAGGCAAGCAGGGCCACCGCAGTGTGCTTCCCAACAAGGCTAAACATTTGTGAGGGTTAGGCTGGGTGTAGAACCGCAAGCTATACAACTACCCAGAGCAAAGACAAGAAGCCCAAGGTTACAAATTCTATCATCTACACTAAACCCCTATTGGCACATATAGGACAACTCCTAACCAACTAGCTGCAACGGAGCCAGGTGGCAGAAATATAAACCCAGGCGCTAACGAAGCAACCCAACAACAACCCCACCATCACCTGCTGTCCCCAATAGAGTAAGAAATATAACGCTTATGGCAGCACCCCATAGAGCAGCAGGTAGATCACACTTCCTACAGATTACAGCACTGAGGGCAACAGCTGTGGACAAACAAGTCAGACGCTAAAATCCCAAAACAAGAAGCAAAAACACAATGAGGAGAATAATCAGAAAAAGTATTGACCCAGAAGAAAGATCAAGCACTCATTCCCAATACAACCAAAAACTAATTCCAATATCTGAGATGCAAGATGAAGACATAGAGGAAATACCAGATAAAGACTTTAAGAAACTAGTGATGAAATTCATCAGAGACAGGGAGAAGCGCTGGGAAGAGTCCAAGGTATTCGAAAACCATGTCACTGCAGAAATAAATCAAGTCAAAAAGGGAATCCTCGATACAGAACACAAAATTGAAAGCCTAACCAACAGAATGAACACAGCAGAGCACAGAATAACAGAATTGGAAGACAATCAGAATGAAAGGCAGCAGCTCATCAAACAGTTGGAGACAAATCTAGAGAAAGCCAATAGGTCCATACAGGAAATGAAAGACAACCTCAAAAAATCAAATATTAGAATAATAGGCCTTTCCGAAGGAGTGGAAAAGGAGACAGGCTTGCAATGGGTGCTCAATGAGATAATACAGGAGAACTTCCAGAACACTGGAAATATAAATCTAGCACAAATCCAGGAAAGACAATGAACCCCCAGTAGATTCGATCCAAACAGATCGTCACCCAAACATGTGGTCCTCAAGCTACCTTCAAGTGAACATAAGGAAACTATTCTAAGACAAGTAAGAAAAAAGGATAAGATTACTTTCAGAGGAAGGCAAATCAGAATCACGGCCGACCTATCAGAAGAAACGCTCCAAACAAGGAGAGAATGGGGTAAAACCTATCAAATCCTGAAACAAGCAACTGCCAACCAAGAATAATGTACCCAGCAAAGCTCTCATTTGTATTTGAGAATGAAATCAAATACTTCAACAGTAAAGAGAAACTCGAAGAATACATCAACACGAAACCAGCTCTGCAAAATCTCCTCAGGAAGGTGCTAAACCCAGAAACAAAAAATGAAAACCAAAATCAAAGATGGCAAATGGGAAGACCTCCCCACTAAAATCCATACAAGGAAAGTCAACAAATCAGAAACTCTAATAGTCGCAAATACACACTTGCACACTTATACACACTCATGGAAGCCCAAAATCACACCTCTCAATATTGTCCCTAAACAAAAATGGCCTAAACTCACCAATCAAAAAGCATAGATTAACGGAATGGATCATCAAACAGCACCTACCTATATGTTGCCTACAAGAGACACATCTAACCAGAAAAGCCTGTAAGAAATTTAAAGTGAAGGGATGAAAAAAGACATTTCATGCCAATGGATGAGAAAAAGGCTGGAGTAGCTGTCCTAATCTCAGATGATTTAGACTTCAAGCTGACAGACATCACAAAGGACAGAGAAGGACATTATATATTGGTGAAGGGATTGATCCACCAGGAAGTATTTACAATCATGAACATATATGCACCAAATTCCAATGCACCAAGCTACGTAAAGCAATTACTTACAGACTTAAGGTGAGACATAGATATACACACAATAATAGTGGGCAATCTTAACACTCCGCTAACAATTATAGACAGATCAACAAAACAAAAACTCAACAAAGAAACAACAGAGCTTATGCAAACAATAGAACAACAGGACTTAGTAGACATTTATAGAATTTTTTATCCTAAGACTACAGATTATACATTTTTTTCAGCAGTGCATTGCACCGTCTCCAGGATGGACCACATGATAGGACACAAAGCAAATCTAAATCACTTCAAAAAGATAGGAATCATACCATGCACCCTCTCAGACCACCACGGAATGAAACTGGAAATCAGCAATTCAAAATGACCCAGGAAATACAGAAACTCTTGGAGGCTGAACAATATACTATTAAGTGAACAATGGGTCAGGGAAGAAATTAAAGATGAGATAAAAAAATTTATGGAAATCAATGAAAACTCTGACACAACATTCCAAAACTTGTGGGACACTGCCAAAGCAGTGCTAAGGGGTAAACTCATCGCAATTGGAGCTCATGTCAAGGCCCAAGAGAGGCGCCAAATACAGGAACTAAACACACACCTCCAGGAATTGGAAAAGCAGAAGCAGAAGAGCCCCACACACAATAGGAAGCAAGAAATCATCAAAACAAGGGAGGAAATTAATCAGATAGAAATAAAAAAATGACACACAAAATCAATGAATCAAAAAGCTGGTTTTTTGAGAAGATAAACAAGATAGACAAACCCACTGGCCCGACTGACAAACAAAAAACAAGAGAAAACAAGAATTAACAGCATCAAAGATGAAAAAGGCAACATAACAACAGACACTGCAACCATTAACGACATCATTAGAAATTACTACAAAGCACTGTACTCCAACAAATCAGAAGACCACCAAGAAATGGAAAAGTTCTTAGACTCACACCACCTGCCAAAACTTAGCCCAGAGGCAGCAAAGGAACTGAACAAACCCATAACTGAAGCAGAGATTGAATCAGTGATTAAAGACCTCCCAACAAAGAAAAGCCCAGGCCCAGACAGTTTCACTACAGAATTCTTCAAAACATTCCGAAAGAACTAACCCCAATTCTCTACAAACTCTTGAAAACAATAGAAAAAGAAGCAACCCTTCCAAACTCATTCTATGAAGCCAACATTACCGTAATCCCAAAACCGGACAGAGATCCTACAGAAAAAAAAAAAAAAAAAAAAAAAAAAAAAACAAAAAAACTACAGACCTATCTCTCTGATGAACATTGATGCTGAGATTCTCAACAAAATCCTAGCCAATAAAATTGAAAAAATCATCCGACAGATCATTCATCCACATCAAGTAGGATTCATTCCTGGAGTGCAGGGGTGGTTCAACATTTTGGAATCCATAAATGTGATACACCACATCCAAAAACTGAAAAACAAGAATCACATGATAGTACCAATAAACACAGAAAAAACTTTCGACAAAATCCAACACAATTTCCTGCTAAAAACCCTAACTAAGGTAGGCATAGATGGAAAAATCCACGACATAATCAAAGCCATATATGAAAAACCCAACGCCAGCATCATACTGAATGGAGGAAAACTGGAACCTTTCACACTGAGATCTGGGACAAGACTAGAATGTCTGCTATCTCCACTGCTATTCAATGAAGTCCTAGAGGTACTTGCTGAGGCCATAAGACAAGAAAAAGAAATCAAAGTTATC
The DNA here is from genome assembly GCF_030435755.1 of Ochotona princeps. Classification (NCBI taxonomy): domain Eukaryota; kingdom Metazoa; phylum Chordata; class Mammalia; order Lagomorpha; family Ochotonidae; genus Ochotona; species Ochotona princeps. The sequence goes on along the minus strand of NC_080855.1, from coordinate 35,414,654 downwards.
CAAATAGGAAACGAAGAAGTCAAGCTTTCACTATGCGCAGATAACATGATTCTTTATGTAGAACAGCCAAGAGGCTCAACAAAGAGACGACTAGAACTTATACGAGAGTTTGGTAGAGTGGCAGGGTACAAAATTAATGAAGAAAAATCAACAGCCATAGTGTATGCAAACAGCCCCAAGTTGGAAAAAGATCTAACCAGCAAAATACCATTCAAAATAACAGAGAAAAGTATGAAATATCTGGGAATAAATCTAACCAAAATGTAGGAGACCTACTTGAAGAAAACTACAAACCACTTAAAAAAGAAATTGAACAAGATCTCAAAAGATGGAGTAACATCCCATGCTCCTGGATAGGTAAAATCACTATCATTAAAATGTCTATACTGCCAAAAGCAATATATACATTCAACGCAATCCCAATCAAATTGCCCAAAACATTCTTCATGGAAGTGGAAACAATGATCCAAAGGTTCATCTGGAAACACAAAAACACATGGACAGCTAGAACCACTCTGAAGAACAGGAAGTTGGCAGGAGGAATCACAGTTCCAGACCTCTGGACATACTATAAGGCAGTGGTTATCAAAACAGCCTGGTACTGGCACAAAGATAGAGAGGAAGATCAATGGAGCAGAATAGAAACACCAGAAGTAAACCCACACAGATACAGCCAAATAATCTTTGACAAAAACCAGATGACAATCCAGGCAAATGGGAAGGTCTCTTTAATAAATGCTGTTGGGACTACTGGTTAATAGCCTGCAGAAACAAAAAGATAGATCCACATCTCTCACCATACACCAAGATCAAATGTAAATGGATAAAAGATCTAAACCTGCATCCAGAAACCTTCAAACCTTTGGAAGAAAATGTTGGAAATACTCTGCAAGAACTAGTGGTAGGTCCTGACTTCCTAAAAAGGACCCCAAAAGCAGTAGAAATCAAGACCAGAATAAACAAATGGGAACTCATCATACTAAGAAGCTTCTGTACAGCTAGAGAAACAATCAACAAAGTAAAAACGCAGCCCACAGAATGGGAGAAGGTCTTTGCGCACTACGTAGGTGATAGAGGGCTGATCTACAGAATATACAAAGAACTACAAAACATCCAAAACACCAAAACAAACAAGCCACTCAAGAAATGGGCACGGGAAATGGGCAGACATTTCACAAAGGAACAATCCCAAATGGCAAATAAACATATAAAAAAATGCTCAAGTTCCCTGGCAATAAGGGAAATCCAAATTAAAACATCAATGAGGTATCACCGAACGCCAGTAAGACTGGACCACATGAATAAAAGCACCAACAACACTTGTTGGCGAGGTTGCGGGAAAAAGGGAACCCTACTCCACTGCTGATGGGCCTGCAGGCTGGTATAGTCTCTATGGAAATCAGTATGGAGAACATTCAAACAACTCAAAATCAACATACCGTATGATCCACCAATAGCACTCCTAGGAATATATCCAGAACACTTGTTTTATGAGAAACCAACATGCACTCCTATGTTCATAGCGGCACAATCAGTAATTGTAAAAACATGGAAACAACCAAAATGCCCATCAACAGAGGATTGGATAAGAAAGCTATGGTTCATCTACTCCATGGAATACTACTCAGCTATTAAAAAAAAACAAAATGCAGTTCTTTGTGGCCAAATGGGCCAAACTGGAAACCATAATGCAAAGGGAAATGAGCGAATCCCAAAGGGTTAGATACCACATGTTTGCCTTAATTTAATATGATATGATGTTATGCATAACATGTGAGGTTATGGATGTTATGTCATATGTAGTATATAAACTAAAATGGAAATGTGAATGGGGTGGTCACAGAATGTGGTTAAGAACTCGCTTTTATTTTTAACATGTTGGCTGCTCAATACTATGTCAATTAATTCTATACCAATGTTACTTTTTGCTGATAATATGTTAGTGCTTTTATTTGATTGGGATGATTCTCTGCTGGCTCTGCCCTCAGACCATAGAGGGTCTCCCCAATAAGTAGTTGGACTTGACTGGAGTATAAGATGCTGGACTCTATGCTTGGCATATGCTTGCTAAGAGGGAATCTCAACTGAACTTGAACTATTGTTATGCAGCAGGGTGGTGGAACCCACCATGGGGGGGAGGGTGTGGAGAAGTGGGGGGAGAATCCCAGTTTCTATGAAATTACAACACAATGTAATTAATGAATAAATTTAATAAAAAAAATCTTCCCAATTAGCCATGCCAGTTGGCCTTTTTTCATGGGGATCACAGCACAACATTGAAATGTTTTGCTACATTGGAAGTATTCTTTGAAGAACATCTCTGCTAATTATTTCTTCATTTTAATCTTACAGTCTTACACCAGATATGTACTTGATAGAATAGATCTGGACACTGCCCACCAAACCCTTCCCACTCGGTCTGGTTGTTGAGTGTGGAATGTATTTAGCAGAGATAAGGAGCAGTTTTTGTTTGAGACTGGATTAGGAATCTGAGATACTCTTGTACAATGAACCTTATTCACATAGCCCAGTTTCTTTTATTTTTACAGAAGATATATTTATTTTTGCTGGAAAGGCAGATTTTACAGAAAGGAGCGAGAGAGAAAGATCTTCCATCAACTGGTTCACTCCTCAGGAGTAACCTGAATTGCCAGATCTATGGTGCAGGGTCCCAAGGCTTTGGGCCGTCCTCCAGTGTTTTCCCAGGTCACAAGCAGGAAGCTGGATGGGAAGTGGAGCAGCTGGGATCAGAACAGTCACCCATATGGGATCCCAGCACATGCAAGGTAAGGACTTTAGCCACTACGCTATCAGTTTTGGCCCTATAGCATCATTCCTAACAAAGCTGATAGAAGGTTTCACATACATATAAAAAAGAGTTCCACTATAGTACTGCAATTCTGAAGCAGAATTGCACCAAAAATGGGCTCAGATCTTTGCTTCTATAATGAGGGATAGTAAAGAAGGGTACAAGAACAATAGTCCTGCTGGGAAAAGTTAATCTTTAAAATTATAAGACTGATGATGGCACAGGTGCCACAATGGCACTTGGAGGTCACAGCAGGACTCTTACATACTGGTTTCTCTTCCAAGAATATGATCGTGCAGATATTGTCTCCAGCTCAAACTCTTTGAAGGCATCATAGGCAAAGGATGAGTAACTACGGTTGTTAGGAAAGTCATGGTAATTGTATTTCATTCACAGTTTGGGGCAATTTTGGGTTACTGGGAACAAGGAAATTTTGGAGGGAGACTGCTATTTGTTTAGGCATTTTCTCCATAATATCCTGTCTGGATTTAAAAAGAAAATTCTTTCTCTTCCTTAAGAAATTCCTATGGAGAGACTAGCAACATGGCCGAAATAGGAGGAAGGCTGTGAGGGAGCTCACAGACAGAGAGGGCTAGAACGCGACAAAAGCATTAGTGGAGCAGCATAGAGCTACAGGGAGAAGAATGTGAAGTTCCCTGGGCAGTGTGGAGCCAAAAAAATCCACACAACTGGGAAGAGCAACCAGGGGAAAACAAAACAAAGGGCAGGGAAGACGGCTTTCTGCTCCTGACCTGCTGAGTGACCATTGAGTGCAACTGCTGAGAGTCGCAGTCGACCCGCAGACCTCAGGACCCGCAGACGCTGTGGCCGTGAGGACCAGCACTGATCAGGACCCGCTGGCAGCTGCCCACCCTAGTCGCCAGGACTCGCCAGGACCTGCACCCGCTGCAGACATTAGGACCCGAAGTCATCAGGACCTGCTGGCATCCGCCTACCCTAGTCGCCAAGCCCCGCTAGGACCTGTACCCGCTGCAGTCTCCAGGTCCCATTGGGACCCGCCAGGACCTGCACCAGACGCAGTCTCCAGGAGACGCACCCTCGGCAAGGGTTCCCACCAGAGGAAGAGGCAGACTGCAAGAACCTGAGGTTTGAGTGAGTTGGGTGGGGACAGTGGTGGGTCGGAGGCTTCAGGAGTTGGCCCCCAAGGGGCATGCACAGAGTCTGAACACCCTTGGTGCTCATCTCCCCTCCCCTCCCCCCGCCGAGATTCCAGCGTCTGGGGACACAAGGCGAGTGCCTTGAAACTACCAAAACTGTGTCTGGGAGGTGACGCACAGCGGTCCTGTGTGCTGAGGAGAAAGGCAAAAGGCACACTGAATACTCCCCCGTGCCTTTGCGGTCTGGCTCTCAGCTGGGCGGTGCTATCCCACAGGAAACCTTGGAAGCGTCTGGGCTGGGCAGTCCCATGTTAGTGCTGGGGTAGTCAGTCCCCTGCAAGCGCTGGGGTGGGCGGGCCTGAGCAGGAGGCGCTTCCAGAGAGCACCTGGAACACCCCACACCCTATAGTCCCGTGATTGGGAGACGCAACAGGAGGGCACTGTGGACCCGCGTGCAGGAAGCGTTCCCAGAGAGCACCTGGAATCTCCATGCCCTGCAGTCCCTGGCACTGGGGACACACCGAGAAAGCACCTACAATCCTCCGAGCCCTGTGATCCCGCACACACAGTGTGCGTGCACAGAGAGTGCCTTCACTCCCCCAAGCCCTGTGGTAGCATACCTGTAGGGGACGAGCTGAGAGTGCGCTTTGAATCTGCTGGGCCCTGGAAGTGGCGCCCTGAAGTGCAGTGTTCTGGAGACACACCAAAAGTGCCTTGAAAATTCCCACACCCTACTACTCCACGCCTGCAGTCTCCGATCTCTATGGGATAGTGCTTGGAGACCACTCAACACGCTGGTGCCTAGGTCTCTAAAAAAAGAAACACTAGCACAATGGGAAGAAATACCGTAAAAGGTAATGATCCAGATGAGAGAGCCAACACCCTACCAATAAAGGATCAAAAGCCAATGTCTATTTCGGAGATGCGAGATGAAGACATGGAAGATCTACCAGACAAGGAATTCAAAAAAACAATGGTAAAATATGGCAGAGACGATGAGAAGAATTGGGAGGACTTCAAGGAATTCAAGAACTACATAGTCGCAGAAATACAACAAATAAAAAGTAAAATTCTTGACTTAGAGCACAAAATTGAGAGCCTAACCAACAGAATAAATACAGCAGAAGAGAGGATCTCTGAAATGGAAGACACACAAAACGAACATACCCAGCTCATTAAACAGCTGGAGACAAGTCTGAACAAAGCCAAAAAGACCATACAAGAAATGAAAGACAACCTCAGAAAATTGAATATTAGGATTATTGGCCTTCCTGAAGGAGCGGAAAGAGAGTCATGAATGCAAATGGTGCTTGATGAAATTATACAGGAAAACTTCCAAAACACTTAGAACATGAACCCAGCCCAAATTCAGGACGGTCAGAGGACTCCCAGCAGATATGACCCAAAGCGATCTTCACCCAGACACATGGTGCTCAAGTTCCACTCCAACGAAGACAAAGAAAGAATCCTGAGACAAGTATGAAGCAGAGAAAAGATCAAATACCGGGGAAAACCAATCAGGATCACTGCTGACTTCTCTGAAGAGACCTTACAAGCAAGAAGAGAATGGACAAAGATCTTCTAAATCTTGAATCAGAAAAACTATCAACCAAGAATATTGTACCCAGCAAGGATCTCATTCGAATTTGAGAACGAAATCAGATACTTTCACAGCAAAGAGAAATTAGAAGAATATGCCAACACAAAACCAGATGTACAAAATCTACTTAGAAATGCACTAAATCCAGAAAAAAAGGAGGTGAATCATAAGCAAAGATGGCAAACAGGAAGGTGTCATCACTAAAGTCCACACAAGGAAGGGCAATTACACAGATATCAACACCCACAAAAACAAGTATAACAGGGCAAAATCACAACCTCTCAATTTTAACTTTTAACACAAATGGCCTGAATTCACCAATCAAAAGGCATAGGTTAACAGAATGGATTATCAAATAGGACCCAACAATCTGTTGCCTACAAGAGACACATCTAACCAGAAAAGACTGTAAGAAATTTAAAGTGAAGGGATGGAAACAGATATTTCATGCCAATGGACGAGAAAAAGGCTGGGGTAGCTGTCTTAATTTCAGATGATGTGGACTTCAATCTGACACACATCAACAAGGACAGGGAAAGACATTATATATTGGTGAAGGGACTGATCCATCAGGAAGTAATTACCATTGTGAACATATATGCACCAAATTCAAACGCACCTAGCTACGTGAAGAAATTACTTACGGACTTAAGGTGAGACATAGATAGGCACACAATAATAGTGGGTGATCATAACACCCTACTAACAACAATAGACAGATCAACAAAGCAAAAACTCAACAAAAAAACAACAGAGCTCATACAAACAATAGAACAACAGGACTTAGTAGACATTTATAGAATTTTTTATCCTAAGACCACAGATTATACATTTTTTTCAGCAGTGCATGGCACCTTCTCCAGGATAGACCACATGATAGGACACAAAGCAAACCTAAATAACTTCAAAAAGATAGGAATCATACCATGTACTCTCTCAGACCACCACGGAATGAAACTGGAAATCAGCAATTCAAAATGCCCAAGGAAATACAGAAACTCTTGGAGGCTGAACAATATGCTATTAAACAAACAATGGGTCAGGGAAGAAATTAAGGTGAGATCAAAAAAATTTATGGAAACCAGTGAAAACTCTGACACAACATTCCAAAACTTGTGGGACACCGCCAAAGCAGTGCTACGGGGTAAACTCATCACAATTCAGCTCATGTCAAGGCCCAAGAGAGGCACCAAATACAGGAACTAAACACACACCTCCAGGAATTGGAAAAGCAGAAGCAGAAGAGCCCCACACACAATAGGAAGCAAGAAATCATCAAAACAAGGGAGGAAATTAATCAGATAGAAATAAAAAAAATGATACACAAAATCAATGAATCAAAAAGCTGGTTTTTTGAGAAGATAAACAAGATAGAGAACCCAACTTGCCCGACTGACAAACCAAAAACAAGAGAAAACAAGAATTAACAGCATCAAAGATGAAAAAGGCAACATAACAACCGACACTGCAACCATTAACGACATCATTAGAAATTACTACAAAGCACTGTACTCCAACAAATCAGAAGACCACCAAGAAATGGAAAAGTTCTTAGACTCACACCACCTGCCAAAACTTAGCCCAGAGGCAGCAAAGGAACTGAACAAACCCATAACTGAAGCAGAGATTGAATCAGTGATTAAAGACCTCCCAACAAAGAAAAGCCCAGGCCCAGACAGTTTCACTACAGAATTCTTCAAAACATTCCGAAAGAACTAACCCCAATCCTCTACAAACTCTTGAAAACAATAGAAAAAGAAGCAACCCTTCCAAACTCATTCTATGAAGCCAACATTACCGTAATCCCAAAACCGGACAGAGATCCTACAGAAAAAAAAAAAAAAAAAAAAAAAAAACTACAGACCTATCTCTCTGATGAACATTGATGCTGAGATTCTCAACAAAATCCTAGCCAATAAAATTCAAAAAATCATCCGACAGATCATTCATCCACATCAAGTAGGATTCATCCCTGGAATTCAGGGGTGGTTCAACATTTTGGAATCCATAAATGTGATACACCACATCCAAAAACTAAAAAACAAGAATCACATGATAGTACCAATAGACACAGAAAAAGCTTTCGACAAAATCCAACACCACTTCCTACTAAAAACCCTAACCATGGTAGGCATGGATGGAAAAATCCACAACATAATCAAAGCCATATATGAAAAACCCAATGCCAGCATCATACTGAATGGAGAAAAACTAGAACCCTTCCCACTGAGATCTGGAACAAGACAGGGATGTCCACTTTCTCCACTGCTATTCAACATAGTCCTAGAGGTACTTGCTGAGGCCATAAGACAAGAAAAAGAAATCAGAGGAATCCAAATAGGAAACGAAGAAGTCAAGCTCTCACTATACGCAGATGATATGATTCTTTATGTAGAACAGCGAAGAGACTCAATACAGAGACTGCTAGAACTTATACGAGAGTTTGGTAGAGTGGCAGGGTACAAAATTAATGAAGAAAAATCAACAGCCATAGTGTATGCAAACAGCCCCAAGATGGAAAAAGATCTAATCAGCAAGATACCATTCAAAATAACAGAGAAAAGTATGAAATATCTGGGAATAAATCTAACCAAAAATGTAGGAGACCTATTTGAAGAAAACTACAAACTACTTAAAAAGAAATTGAACAAGACCTCAAAAGATGGAGTAACATCCCATGCTCAAGTACCTGTATATTGTAGTATTAGTGCAATATCTTATAACCTGTATCCAATGCAATAACATAACGCGATATAATCTATAAACCAACAATTAACGTCAGAATACTTAAGATCTACATCGAAAAATTGTAAAACCTACTATACCCTCAATACGCTATGTTAACCTGTAATGGGGGGGAGTGCAGGGAAATCTTTCAGGACCATAAAAAGAGTGAGAAAAAAGTACAATATAGCCTATCAAGATCAAATCTGGTAATTCATAGATAACAGACTCAAAGCGGCACTAAACAACAATAAAACTACTATACCAATGCATGAGGGGGGAATTGGTTGCAATCCTGACAACCTCTTAACAGGAGGTCATGTGCGTGGAGCAGGGGAGCTCTCCAGAGTGGAGCAGGTGGTAAGGAGGAAGCTTGGATCCCAACCATGAAGACTCCCAGACCTTCACCACAAACTATTAATACGAGCAACAAGGACTATATCCCAAGTGCCAAGGAGGCCACAGGGAATTGGATGCCCTTGGAGGCCGAGTACTCTGAGGTCACCCACCCCCAACCGGAGCTTCCCCAGTGTATGGAAGAAGTCCAAACACTACCGTGCAGAAACCAACGTCATCGGAAAGACAACCAGAAGCCCTGAGTGGTCCGCAGAAACAGAAGAACAATAAACGTCCTTCAGGACCAGGGAGGAGAGCTTTCTCTGGTCCGAGTCAGGCTCCACCTCTGGACCCCTCCTCCCTTGCAATGACCATTGGGATCGCTTCGAAAACCCCTCACAGCAAACAAACAATCATACAAACTAAAAAAAAAAAAAAAAAAAAAAACCTAAAATAAATAAACAACAGAAAGTAGAACTTGAAATCTGACAGGAAAGAGCTGGCATGGATTGGCTCATGCCTCGCTGGGTGGGTCACAAAAATTAGTTACTCCTCAGCATGGTGTTGAGGATTTTCCTGTACACCAACCCCCCCCCCAAAAAAAATGTTCTGCACCTAAAATGTTGACATATATCTTGTTAGAGTTACAAGCCAGTCTGGATTATCCTAAAATCTGCCAAGATCAGCAAATTTTTACTTCAACACAACAACTGGCTAAATACTAAGATGAAATGGACACGAAACAGCTGAATGGTGCCTTATGGCCATTTTAAGGTATAGAGCAGCCGGTCCTGTATATGAACTAAAATTGAAATGTCAATGAGCTAATCATAGGTGGTGGCTAGGACTTGTTTTCCTTTTTTTTTTTTTTTTTTCTTATTAATACACTGGTTACTCAAAACCATGTCAACTCCATAACATTGCAAATTGCTGTTAATGTTATATTGGGACTCTTAATTGACTGTGATGATATTCTGCCAGCTCAAACTTCAGACCAGAAAAGGTCTCCCCAAGAAACTGTTCAACCCATCTGGACAATAAGTAGCTGGACTCTATGCTTGGTATATGTTTGCAATGAAAGAATCTTGATTGAATTTGAACTGTAATACTGCATCAAGGTGGAGGAATCCACTGGGGGGAGGGGAGGGGAAGGGAGGGGGGGATTCCCAGAGCCTATGAAACTGTCACATAATGCAAAATAATTAACAATAAAAAAAATACAAAAAAAAATCACTATCATTAAAATGTCTATACTGCCAAAAGCAATATATACATTCTACACAATCCCAATCAAATTGCCCAAAACATTCTTCATGGAAGTGGAAACAATGATCCAAAGGTTCATCTGGAAACACAAAAAAACACGGATTGCTAGAACCACTCTGAAGAACAGGAAGTTGGCAGGGAGAATCACAGTTCCGGACCTCTGGACATACTATAGGGCAGTGGTTATCAAAACAGCCTGGTACTGGCACAAAGATAGAGAGGAAGATCAATGGAGCAGAATAGAAACACCAGAAGGGGACCCAAACAGGTAAAGCCAAATAATCTTTGACAAAAAGACAAACGTCAATCCAGGCAAATGGGAAGGTCTGTTCAATAAATGCTGTTGGGACAACTGGTTAATAGCCTGTAGAAACAAAAAGATAGACCCACATCTCTCACCATACACTAAGGTCAGATCTAAATGGATAAAAGATCTAAACCTACTCCCAGAAACCTTCAAAGTTTTGGAAGAAAATGTTGGAAACACACTGCAACGCTTAGGGGTAGGCCATCACTGCCTAAAAAAGACACCAAAAGCAGTAGAAATTGAGACCAGAATAAACAATTGGGACCTCATCAAACTAAGAAGCTTCTGTACAGCTAGAGAAACAATCAACAAAGTAAAAAGGCAACCCACAGAATGGGAGAAGATCTTCATGAACTACGTAGGTGATAGAGGGCTGATCTCCAGAATATACAAAGAGCTACAAAACAACCAAAATGTCAAAACAAACAAGCCACTCAAGAAATGGGCACGGGAAATGGGCAAACACTTCACAAAGGAACAAACCCAAATGGCAAACAAGCATATGAAAAAATGCTCAAGTTCTCTGGCAATAAGGGAAATCCAAATTAAAACATCAATGTGGTACCACCTAACGCCAGTAAGACTGGACCACATGAATAAAAGCACCAACAACACTTGTTGGCGAGGTTGCGGAGAAAAGGGAACCCTACTCCACTGCTGGTGGGGCTGCAGGCTGGGACAGCCTCTACGGAAATCGGTATGGAGAATATTCAAACAACTCAAAATCAACATACCGTATGATCCAGCAATAGCACTCGTAGGAATATATCCAGAACACTTGTTTTATGAGAAACCAACATGCACTCCTATGTTCATAGCAGCACAATCAGTAATTGCAAAATCATGGAAGCAACCAAAATGCCCATCAACAGAGAATTGGATAAGAAAGCTATGGTTCATCTACTCCATGGAATACTACTGAGCTATTAAAAAAAACAAAATGCAGTTCTTTGTGGCCAAATGGGCCAAACTGGAAACCATAATGCTAAGGGAAATGAGCCAATCCCAAAGGGTTAAATACCACATTTTTGTCTTAATTTAATATGACACGATGTTATGTATAACAAGTTATGTTATGAATGTTATATGTTGTGTATAAAGTAAAATTGAAATGTAAATGAGGTGGTCACAGAAGGTGGCTAGGAACTCGCATTTACTTTTTACATATTGATTACTCATTACTATGTCAATTAATTCCATAATGATGTAAATTTTTGTTGATGGTATGTTAGTGCTTTTAATTGATCGGGATGATACTCTGCTGGCTCTGTCTTCAGACCAGAAAGGGTATACCTAAGAAGCCGTTGAACTTGACTGAACAATAAGATGCTGGTCTCTATGTTTGGTATACGCTTGCAATGGGGGAATCTCAACTGAACTTGAACTGTGGTTATGCAACAAGGTGGAGGAACCCTCCCAAACCCTTTGTAATAAAAATGATTAAATCTTTTTAAAACATCTACCTTTCCAATAAACATAAACATAAATAAATCTTTTTTCACAATTGAAATTTTCTTGTTTCACAAATAATATTATTTGTCCATCTCCTATAAATTTCACTTCCTCAGATTGAATTTTTTGGGGGGGATTTTAGATTTTGCTTTCTGCAATCCTCTTCATGTATTATGTCACTGTAGATTCACTTTTGTATTAACGTTTATTTAACTTATTTTTTTAAAGATTTATTTATTTTATTACAGTCAGATATACAGAGAGGAGGAGAGACAGAGAGGAAGATCTTCCATCCGATGATTCACTCCCCAAGTGAGCCGCAATGGCCGGTGCTGTGCCAAACCGAAGATGGGAGCCAGGAACCTCTTACAGGTCTCTCATGCGGGTGCAGGGTCCCAAGGCTTGGGACATCCTCGACTGCTTTCCCAGGCCAGAAGCAGGGAGCTGGATGGGAAGTGGAGCTTCAGGGATTAGATCCAGCGCCCATATGGGATCCTGGTGTGTTCAAGGTGAGGACTTTAGCCGCCAGGCCATGCCACCGAGCCCGGAAAGGTAGATTTATAGAGCATAGGAGAGACACAGAGGAAGATCTTCCATATGTCAATTCACCCTCCAAGGGGCCGCAATTCCCAGAGTTGTGCTCATCCAAAGCCAGGAGCCACGAGTCTTTTCCAGGCCTGCCACGCGAGTGCAAGGTTCCAAGGCTTTAGGCAGTCCTCCACTGTTTTCCCAAGCCACAAAATGGGTGGTGGATGGGAAGCAGGGCAGCCAGGATTAGAACCAGCATCCGTATTGGATGCTGGTGCTTGTCAGGCAAGAACTTTTGCCACTAGTCTAGTTTGCGGGGCACAAGAATATGTCTTAAAACACAAAGAAAGGCCTCATCACTGTAGCCTTGCATGCGCTGGGATCCTATATGGGCACTGCTTCACACCTCAGCTCCTTTACTTCCCTTCCAGCTCCCTGCTCATGGCTTGGAAAAGCAGTAGAAGATGGCCCAAAGCCTAGGGACCCTGCACATGTGTCAGAGACCTAGAGGAAGTTCATGGCTCCTGGCTTCAGATTAGCTCAGCTCTGGCCATTGAGCTGCTTGGGGGGTGAACCAGCTGATGGAAGCTCTTCCTCTCTTCCTTTCCTTCTCCCTGTAAAGCTAACTTTCCATTAAAAATAACAAAATCTGTTTAAAAGTAACACTGAGAAAAGGAAGAAAATTTGTAAAACCAATATGACAAAATATTTTATGAAATAAAATATAACTTTGGAATATCAACTAAAAATGATCATGATTCAGAAAGTATTATTTATCTCCAAGGGAACAAATCATCAGGCACCTAGACAAAGAAAGTAACCTACTCCTAAATGCCACCAAAAAATAAGAGAATTTCACTGGATTTGATCAAAAGATATTGTGACAAAAGACAATGAGAAGATGCATTTAAGATTTTCAAGACAAAAATTATTTGAACACAGGTTTTCTTGGTTAAAATCTCCTTGGCAATTTTGAGCCACTGTTTAAATTTATTCACTGAGAAACACATGAGAACAGTGTATCCAGGAACTTTCCCTAGAGACTTTTATGGGATTATGAGTCAACAGTGTAAGAATTTGTGTTCACTACGAAATATGTATTAGTACAATCAAGAGTGAGCACTTGAGGTGTTTATTTCATAACACCGTCTCAAAAGTCTTTTCATTCTTGAGCCCCCACATTTTGAATGTGCTAGTAAGCAGGCAACAGAGCCATGACATAAGGCACACAGTCTAGTACCAATCAGTCTATTCTCTTTCGAGCTGTGTTACACAATTCTCCAGCTACATAGAATGCCCTGTACACTTTTTCTTTGGTTAGAATCACAACGTACATATTATCACAAAGCCACACCAGGCTGATCATAATTTTAACTATATATTTTAATGGATACTGGAAAGATTGTGAAAATGTACCAAAAATCAGTTTGGGCAACAAAATACCTTGACTGACAAAATATTCACAAAAACGATTACTGGACAGCCCAAACGATATCAGATACAGTGTTCACAGCCACACATTGCTACTTACATTTTCCTGTCCCCAATATTAGTTACAAAATTAACTAGGAGTTTGATCCAATGCAAACTGAGGGATATACAATTGCTTTCTCAGCACCACGATTGTCCCATTTTTGAGTCACCATCTATAGCTTTTTACTTTATTTTATTATATTCATTTGAGAAAATGACAATTCTGATTCTCAGGTTCATTCCCAAATGTCTGCTATGGCCATGGCTGGCCCAGGCTAATGCTGGAAGCCAGGACCTTGATCCAGGTCTCTCATGGGGATAGCACAAGCACAGTCACTCCAGCCATCACAGCCATCACAGGTTTCCTCCCTCAATCTACATTGTAGGAGGAAACTGGATCAGGGATGAAGCCAGGACCCCACATTGCTGAAATCTGTTGTGTGCACATCATATCCAGCAGCTGAACTGCTGGGCCAAATGCCCACTTCTCTGTATCTGTTCTCTCTGTGTCTCTCCTTTTCTCTCACACATCTCTCCTTCTCCTTTTGCAGTCAGCAAAGTTTTCTAGGCATGTAGCTCATGCCAGGCACTGGCCTTCAAACATCACACATAGGGCGATCCACATGTGGTCACCCACAAAATTGAGCAGTAAAACCTGTAAGAAAAATGTAGAGTGTAGTTTTACATCATCAGTGTTGACAGACCAAATGATTTCATTAAAGTAAAAGGAGTTAACATTTTTCTACTGCTTAAAGGAAGCTATCTATGCACTACAAAAACATTTGAGGAAAGTGAACATTAAGTTAGCCTAATAGTTAAGAGATCCACACCCACGATTGAGTACCTGAATAGCATTCCTGGCTCCAGATTTTGATTTCAACGTCCTGCCAAATTAGATCCTGGAAGTGACAGGTTTATAATTTGAATACTTCAACCCTGTGGACAATGCAGAATTGTTCCTGGTTCCTTTCAGTCTCCAGCCTAACTCCAGGTAGCATTTGTAAGCAAACTTGTGCATGAAGTCTCTGCTTTCTAAATCAGTAAAATTTACAAACCAAAATAGTCTATAGCAACATAGTAAAATTTACCAAATTCAACATGGACATGGTCACTTAGTATATAGTATTTCCACTTGGGCAGTGGAAAGTTCCAGAAATAAATCATGATGATGACTGCACAACATTGTAAGTACAGTTGCAGCAATGAATTATACAATTAAAAGCAGCTAAAATGGCATAAAAGATACCAACATTTACTTTCTTATGGCAACAATTAATGCAACATTCTTATCGGTAACTAAAATAACTGGAAGTTTTATAACATTCAAAATAAGAATTTTGATGTAACACATATATTTTAACTTAATTATTTGCTAACTGGAGTTATTCTGACTGCTACAAGCATGCATTTCTATACTTAGTCTCTAAGTTCATCAAGAATCCGAAATTTTAAAAATTAAGAAGGAAAAAAATATATTACCATGCTTAGAACTTGGTATAACGATAGGGGTTAACTCAATGGCTCCATTGGCTAATCCTCCACTTCCAAGCATGGCATTCCATATGGGAGCTGATTCATGTTTCGACTTCTCCACTTCCAATCTATGTCCATTCTTGTGGCCTTGGAGGCCTTGGAAAGTGATTAGAGCTGGCCCAAGTTTTGGGAACCCTTCACCCATGGCAGAGACTTATTAGAATCTCCTGGCTCCTCGGTTTGAATTGACTCAGCTCAAGACATTGGAGAATTTTGGGGAGTGAACCAGAGGTCAGATGATCTTTCTCTCTCTCCTTGTCTTTGCAAATAAAAATAAATGAATCTTTTTACAAATATGTTCATAGCGGATTAGCTTCTATGAATTTAGGTGAAACTACACACTGACACAAAATTCCGTATTTCCTCTGGCTGCTCCACCCCAACACTACATCACTAAGAGGCGTGTAAGCAACCATGATGTGTTAGTCTAAATTCTGCTGGCTCAGGAATACTGGAGGAAGGCACCATCCACATGGTGTTCAGTGAAGACCTTTCATGGACAGCACCTTCTTGCTGCATTTGCCACATGGTGGAAAACGTGAAGGAATTCCCTTGGGTTTCTTTTGTATGAGCACTAATGGAATGAATGAGAGCTGCACTCTCATGATTCATCAACTCCCAAAGGCCACACCTCCAATAGTCATCCCCTGGGAAGTCATGATTTCAATGGATCAATAGGTCTTGGTGCAGGACAAGGCACAAATACTCAGACCGGTGCAGCAGTATAACCACATTTACTCATATATTCTGATTCTGTTTTACTACACACATCAGTTTTCAATGTTCATTTCCTCCTCTTTCAGTATTCCTGAAAATTAAACTTAAATTGGGGTTTCTGTCTGTAGCCACAATAATGTCATTTGCATTATTATACAATTGCATTCCTATTAAATGCTCTTTGTTAACTTTGAGGAGTTCTCATCTGTAATATCAGAGAACCAATTGAATAAAGTTGCAAGAGTGATTGCTAATCACAAAGAATCTGCCTCAGGCACAATTAAGTCTAGACTAACCATTATAAGGAAAGCAAAGGGCAGCATTTCCCATGTTCACTGATGAAAACAGTCTAAACTGAGACTGTGTTAATAATTGTGCATTTGTTACAAATGTACTAAAATTAACCAAAGGATACTTTTCAGGTTTGTCTCAGTGAAGTTGTTCACATGTTTCTCAGAGCTGGTAATGTGGTGCAGTGTGTTAAGCCACCTCTTGCAATGTATGAGTATTGAGCAGTATCAGTGAAATGTATGCCTCCACCCTGTGGGAGTGCTGGCTGACAGCTGTCACTCTCACTGCCTAGGGCTTCATGATCTTTACAGTGGAAAGCACAGATCCCTTCCTGCTGTCTTGAGCCCTAGAGCCTCTGCCACCAGGACCTCTACACCCTGTCCTCACCAAAAGATTTCAAAGAAATGAAAGGCTCTACCAGCCTAATGGCAGAACCACTTAAATCAGGTAAGGTATTCTGACTTGGTGGCTGCTGCAGGATCTACAAAACTAACAGCTTAATCCAACAGAAAACAATGATGTGGAGTTTGAGAAGCTGATGTAGGGAAAGATGAGAACTTTTTTTTCTTTCTTTTTTTTATATTATGATATTCATTTTTATTTTAAAAATATTAAAGAGGCAGAGAAGCAGAGAGAGGAGGCCCTTTCCATCGACTCATTATTTCCAAATGACAAAAACTGCCATGGCTGGGCCAGGCAAAAGGTAGGAGCTGGTATTTTAATCTGAGTCTCCATGTTGGGTGACAGAGACCCGAAGATTCACATATTTGTAAAATCATCTCCTTGCCTACCACATCTGCACTAGCAGGAATCTGATGCTGTGGACAGAAGCCACTATTTGAATCCTGGTACACAGAATGAAAGTGTGTCAAGCAAAATCATGCACATTTTGCCAAACACACACTGTGATCGTTTTTGCAAGGTTGTTGAAAATTAACTAATGTTCAACTACTGCTAACTGCTTATTTCCTTTGTAACTTGATTTGTACATTTGACCAACTCATCTCACACATTAATATTCTTGAGATTATTTTGTTTAGAGTAATTGGGAAATCTTGTTTTCAAAATGTAAATGGAAGTTTTGTTTAAAGTCCTGAGAGAAAATACGAATCAGAAACATGATAGTTTTTCATTGCTGTTCCAGACCCTGTACTCCTAAGGAATACTAGGTAAAGATGTTATTTATGTATTTTTGATGACCATACCAATGAGTCATAACTCATGCCTTATAAAATAAACCAAGATATGTACTGATTAGCTAAAAGTAGTCCATAAGGCAAACATCATCTCCCACCTGTTTTATGTATCAAGTTTCATTGAGATACAATCACATCTGTTCCTTGCTGTTAAGATGAGAACTTTTTACACTAATGACAAAAACATCCTAAGTAAGCCTTCAGAGGTATAACCGAAAATCCACAAAGGTCACTTTGTCTCCCTCTTTTCCTTCTATTCCCCAGCTTGGAACACTTTATTTCTACAAAGCCTCAATTCACAATGGCTCAACACAACATTCAGGTTCAGTGTTCCTGAAACTCATGCAAAATATGTTTGGCATTTCCACGTGGGGCCAGAATGAAGCAGAACACTGCTGTTCCTGTCTACCTCCCCTCCAAGATGTGCACTGAGTTACAGAGCAGACCCCATCAGGCTCAGCATCTTGGCAGAGCGCTTCCATCCAGGTACCAGCGGGAAGCTTATCTCATGCCCCAGACCTCTTCTGACAACAGACAGTTTACTTTGGTTTCAAGAACCTAACAAGCCTGCTTCCAGCCTTACAGGTGTGAGGCCAAATGATCAGAACTGCAGAGCCAGACAAACAGGTTGAAAATCCAAGTACTATTACTTGCAATGACACCTCAGGCCAGTATTCTTACCTGCCCCAATTGATGTGGGAACAAAAATTTTACACTACACGCAGAACCATGGCCCTCCAATGACCTTCCAAACAGTGCTACTTATTATGCTGGTTTCTTATTCATATATCAAATATTATTCTAATTCATGCTTTGGAAAAGTTTCTATAAACATCCTCAAATATGAAAATTTGCACTAATCCGATGTTCCCATTAGGGAGAGGTTCAACATTTCTGGTGTCATTTCTGCCATTCATCAACTTCTCCAATTCATTCCAGAATTCTGTCAGTGCACATAAATTTCCCCAGCAGAAGTCAGAGATTTCTGACCAGCATGGTGTTAGTCTCTTCAGCACCAACCCCGTGCAGTTTCTGTAGGTTGGCTGGAGTGTCAGGGAAGCAAGTAATCAATGTGCTGGTGATTGACATTTATTGCTAAGACTGTGCTTTCTCCTTGGATCCAGTAGGCAGAGTCTTGCAGTCATGCATGGTTTCATGCTTTAGGAGTTTCCACTTGTTGTTCAATCATTTATCCTCCTTCATCTCCATCCCACCCCACAATGCAAACCTGATCTCTCCTGGCTCTACTTCATCTGCTGCATGCACAGAATGATCCAGGAAAAGCTCTTACTGTGTACTGCCCTCCCACCTGCCTTTCTGCCCCAGCCTTGGCATTAGAGCTCTCCTTAGTGCATGAGCAAAAAACACTTTTTTTCAGCTTTGATTTTGTTGCCACCTTCTCCTAGGTGTACCCTGTTTTTCCTCTTGCCCCTCCCTAGACACGAACTCAAGAGTGGTGGCCAAGTTTCTTCCAACTTCCTTCTGGTTCCTTACAGTATGAAAATCAGAGTATTAGCTTTCCTTCGCTAGCAGGTGCCAGGAGATAGGGAAGCAGCTTTTCTTGTTCCACTTACCCTCCCTTCTTCCCCTTAGTCACTCAAAAACCATTCTACTGCTGCTTCTGGTCAAGCCTCAAGCTCTAGAACAAAGACTTGCTTCTCTCCATTCTCTACTTACAATGCATCTTAGGCAGAAGCTTGAAGTTCCCTCTGAACCTATAAAGGAGCCGCTTATCCACCCTTTAAACCAGGGAAAGGAAATGGATGTTTTTGCTGCATTTCACTCACATTGACTACAAGAAAGCAAACCACAGACTAATGTCTTACAGAAAATGTGCCATGACTGGGCTCAGAGGATTGTACCTGCCTTTCCTTGGGACTTAGTTGGTCATGCTGCTGAGCGTGGCTGCCCACAGCCTCATAATCCTAGGAGGGTCTTGCAGTGTAAGTGGTTGGGAGGAAGGCTGCAGGAAAGTATCTTGACGTCACTGACAGAAGGGGTGCACACCACGATAGAGCTTTGTTAAGCCTCCAGCGTGAATTTGTGTTTGGACACATGGAGTAGACTGAGCTAAAGACAATTCTGGTGTTAAACTATCTTTGAAATTGTTCATGACTCCCTTTACTAATTCTACTTATTGAGAGGTGAATGGCTGTATCAGCACCACAGAGCATACTGCCTCTTGACCATGGAGCTGGAAGCTCAAAGCTCACTGGTGTTACATGTAGATGCTCTGTACACCCGAGGAATCCAAACATAACCTTTGCATCATTGCTGGTGCTACAGCTTAGGACCGTTCCTGGTTTCTGAGAATTTGCTTCTCACCTCCAATGCCAGCTCCAATTTCAGGACGTACTGGAAGTGGTCACAATTGGGAGCAGTCTCTGGCAGCACAAAGTGGTAAACTCCTGACTCCTCTCCCTTCCTTTACCCTCTACCTCCATCCTCACCTCTACCCTCACCTCCTGCCCAGGATCTTCTCCCTTCCCTGCCTGCTCACTGGCCATTGCTAGGAGGCCTCAGAAGCCCCCATGGAATATGCACTCCACTGAGTCAGAGAAAGGCAATAAGCTGCCTGCTCCCCCTAAGTGCTCAAAGGCTGGTCAATGAGAGATAAACCTGGAAAACAGTCACAGCTCGTGTTCTTGTGCAAAAAGCTGAGACTGTGATCATAGGAGTTAGGTCTGTCCTTCAGGAAAGATTGCACCAAGGGAAAGTACTTTTTCACTCTGAAGTGTAAATATCCTTTTATCAGAATGTGGTCTAGGGCCTAGCGGCATGGCCTGGAGGCTAAAGTCCTCACCTTCAACGCGCTGGGATCCCATATCGGTGCTGGTCCTAATCCTGGCAGCTCCACTTCCCATCCACCGCCCTGCTTGTGGCCTGGGAAAGCAGTGGAGGACAGCCCAAAGCCTTGGGACCCTGCACCTGTGTGGCAAATCTAGAGGAGGCCCTGTTTCCTGGCTTCGGATTTGTACAACACCAACCATTGTGCTCACTTGGGGAGTGAATAATCGGATGGAAGACCTTCCTCTCTGTCTCTCCTCCTCTATGTATATCGTACTTTCCAATAAAAATAAATAAATCTTATTAAACAAAGGAAAAAAAAAGAAGGTGGTCTTAGGCACATATCTCCTCTCAGCATAGACATTCTCCTTTAGCAGTGAATGCACTGGACCAAGGAGACCACCCCTCTTTTAGTTTACTTCCCAAACTATCTGCTGCTCCAACTCACACATCCAACAGCTCCATTTCCACCTGAATGTCCCACAAACACTACTCAGCTGAGAGATCCTGTGCCATCCACTCTCTGCTCGCTTCCTTCCTATTTTTTAATTTATTTTTACTTCCCTTTCCTCTTTGTGATACCACTGTCTTTCCAATAACCAAAGAACAAATCTGGAGTGGGGATATCACATTTCTCTTCTCTTTTTCCTTCATTCCACACTTAAATCTTCTGATCATAAGCCATCCATGCTTTCAGCAAATATTAATTTACTGATGGTTCTTTATCCTATTGCCAGTGACTAACTCTGTAGTTTTGGTAACACTCACTAGATCCACTGGTGCCTCAACCATTGACCTTATCCTAACTTGCTTAACACAACCAACACTGTGACATGCCCTGCCACTTGGTCGCTATTAACTCAGGCCTTGCTAATTTGTATTTGGGATATCAAGATTGTCCACCAATGTTGTGTATGTCCCCAGTGACTCAGAGGTTCATCATAGATGGCACAGTTTAAAAAAAAAAAGCTTTTTTTTACTTTTAAGTATTCTCTGAATTTTTAATATGTATTAGAAAAAAATGTGAACTAATAACCAGAAACCCACTGTTTCTTATGTGTTTTTAACTATGACAGAGTTAAATATTTTCAAAGTGAATTTTTTTCTGAATGAAATGATTAAATAAATGATAACAAAACAAGATTACAAAAGATTGGATACTGAGACATCAGTGCATAACATTTGGGAAGCACAGGTTTCTGGGGAAAGTGGATGTTGTTTAGCCCAACTTCAAGATCGTCCATAATTTAGTTCTACCCACTTCTTCAGCCTTATCTACTGCTATTTCTCACTTTCAACTTGATCAATTCTTCCATCTTAAATGTTAGGGTGTCTACGAATTCAATAGGTCCATGATTTCTCAATTTTCCTTTGCATGAATTACTTCCTCCTCTTTCCGGCTTCTGCCAAGTTCTTATTCATCCCCCAATACTCTATAGAATCTCACACTTTTGTGAGATCCTTAGTGACTCAGCTCGTCCCTCCATACAAAATTAATCAAACAAAATCATCTGTACTGATTTGGTACACATGACATAGTTGTATTATTGGCAGGATTGTCATTTTTGTATTTGTTATTGAGCACATATCTCTGCTAATAAAACAGGAATGTTAAAAAGACTATAACTACATTGCCCAACAATAGAGAAAGAGCCATTTACCAAGACTCAGACCATTTTATGTGTTCTTGGTCACACATTTGCAGCGTGGTCTTGGGGAACTCATTCAGCTCTATTTAAACTCTGGCTAAGGGGAGTTAAGGCTTCTGAGAGGCTGTCCTTGGCACACAAAAGGCATTACCTGGAAGTGTCCCACACAAGCAGCTTGAGGGTTACAGTGCAGGGTAGAGCTGGGGCCCTAGTTCTGAATTCCCTGGCCAGCTCTGCCCGCCGCTGTGACCAGCACTAGAGCTCCAAGCCCCACAGGAGGAGGCAGCTGGGGTTGTGGCAGGCCCTGAGTGTCTGTGAGTGCGCATGTGCCACATCACTGAGGCCATCTCCCAGGACATGGAGGCGCACCACACCCCAGTTGCCAGGCAACGAGGCAAGCCGCTTCCCAGCCCTGCTCTGTGGAGCTGCTTCCTGGTCCATGGTTCGGTCAACTCCTGGCTATCTGGGTGTGAGTCAGGGGTGTGTAGGTGTGGCTTGGAGGGTGGGCGCGAGGATAGTGCTATCACTTTACGCCTGAAGGGGCAGCAAGTTGTGTCCCTGATGGAGCAGGTGCCCTTGTGGTCATGACCTCCAACCGGGTTCTGGCACTTACAGGTGCCCGGTTTGGATGGGCACTGGGGAAACACAAAGGCCAGCAGGACATTTTGACCAAAGTTTTCTTCCCTCACTGCACATCACATGGATTCCCTCAAGCTCTTCCATTAGCTCTGCAAGCTGGTGCCTCCTTCATCTTTTTCTTTCTTTCTTTCTTTCTTTCTTTCTTTCTTTCTTTCTTTCTTTCTTTCTTTCTTTCTTTCTTTCTTCCTTTTCTCTTTCCTTCTTTCTTTCCTCTTGTTCTTCCTTCTTTATGAAGAATTTCCTTATTTTTTTGAAGGGAGATTGACAGGAAGAAGGCGATTCAGAGAGAATGTTCTGTCTGCTGGTCCAGTACCGAAGAGTCCAAAGTTGAGTCAATCTGAAGCCAGGAACCAGAGGCTTCTTCTGAGTCTTCCATTGTTTACAGGGTCCCAAGAAGCCTGGGCCATTATTGGACTGCTTAGCCAGGCACCACGCAGGGAGCTGGATGGAATGAGGAGCAGCCTGGATTCCTACCGGAACTCCAGCTCTATTGGATACCAGGATCCTGGGAGGGGGGACAGCGGGCATACAGGGTGAAGATTGATCCACTACAAAAAGGCGCTAGGCCCCAACTCTTTCATCTTTGGCTGGGAATCCCGAGGGCAATATTTGCAGAAAACATACCCGGCCTCTTTTGGGGCATCCCTAGGGAGGTTCTAACCAGTGAGGAAGGTTTTCTGCCAAGGGGTGGACTTTCACTTGTCTAGTTCCTTGGTCTAGTGTGTGTCAAGATTCAGGGGGAACAGGTAGGTCCTGAGGAGTTGTGGGAATCAGGCCTTTTGAGACACATGGGAATTGAATTGAATTTTCAAAATGTTTCATGAAGGTTGGTCCTGGAGGGAAAATAGGAAATGGCAGGAGACCAGGGAATTGTAGTAGTGGCCTTTCCAAAGAGGATGCATTAAAGATCAAGGGAGCTCCCATTTGCTGGCTCGTTTCACATGGAGCTGTAATTGCTGGGGCTGGGCTGGGCAAGCTCAACAAGTCAGGAAGATAATCAAGATCTTGCCCAAGAGCAGAAGGAAGCCAATTCTGTGAGCCTCCCAGGCTCTATTTGTGGGAAGCCGGCTGGCCTAGGAGCCAGAGCTGGGAACCTTAGCCAGGAATGCTGATGGAGTGATGCAGGTGTCTCAAGCAGCAGCCTCAGGGCCTGCTCCAGACTGGAGGGAGATCTTTTTCTATAAGATGTCTCTTGTACAGTTTAAGGCAGCATTAGAGAAAGAGAGAGACATGGAGCAAGAGAGAGATCTTCCATCTGCTCGCTGGTTCAACACCCCAGAGGGCCACAACTGCCAGAGCTGATACATTCTGAATCCAGGAAGCTATTCCAGGTCTCCCCCATATGTGCAGTGTACCAAGAGCTCAGCCCATTCTCCACTGTCTTCCCAGGAAGTCAACAGGCGACTGGATGACAAGTGGAGTGTCCAGAACACAACGTGGTGTGCATACTGGTTGTCGATGCATGCCATTGGACTATTAGGCTGCTGAAACACTGTGCCGAATCTTCTTTCCCTCTTTGACTCCCAATACAACCCTAGGTCCCAGCTGACCTGTGGGACAACAGTCAATTTGCAGTTTGGGTACCATGAACCCACTCACTATAGGCTTGGACTTCCACTCCTCTGCCCTTCTGAGGCAACCTTTTTGTGCATGTACACTGTGGCAGGACAGCAGGTGATGACTCAAGGATCAGGGTCCATGCCACCCCAGGGCAAACCTGGATGGACTTTTGGGCTGCTGGATTTCGTGTGTGTCAGCTGCGGCCAGTGCACACATTGGAGGCATGAATCAGTGCAGAGAAGATGGTCTGTGTCTTTGTATGTTTGCCTCACAAAGCAAATTATATTTGACCATTCAATGGTTTTTGTGTTTTGTTTTCAATTCAAGTGAAGGGCCTGGCGTGATGGCTCCATTGACTAATCCTTCCCTTGCATGTGCTGGGTTCCCATATAGATGTCAGTTTGTGTCCTGGCTGATCCACTTCCCTGCCAACTCCCTGCTCATAGCTTGGGAAAGCGGCAGAGGATGGTCTACAGCCCTGGCATCCTGTACCCATGTGGGAGACCTGAAAGAAGCTCCTGGACCTTGGCTTTTGATGGACTCAGATCTGGCCATTGTGGCCAATTTGGGAGCAAACTGACAGAGGATCTCTCTACTTCTCCCTCTCTCTGTAAATCTGCCTTTCCAGTAAACGTCAATAAATCCTAAGTGAAATGAAGAAATAAATATTAATCAAATAATATGTAATATTCTTGTTAAGATATCAATAATCAAAGTTGAGTTGGCCTTATGCCTGGCAACTCATTTGTGTGACAGTTGGTTTCCCAGTGCCGTACTTTCCATCGAGCTCCCATCTCAGGTCCTGGGAAAAACAGAAAACAATTCAAGTGCTTGAACTCCTGTACCCATGTGAGAGACACTGAGGAAGCATTTGTATTCTGTGTGTCTCAGCTCTTACCATGCAGTCATCTGGTAAATGATGCAGCAAATGGAGGGCCTATCCATGTTCTTGATTTCCAATCAAGGCATTAGAGAAAAAAAAAATAGAAGAACAAAAGCAAGAGTTGTGAATTAAATTGACATCCTAATCAATCTCACATTTGATCACTGGGAGAATGTTTAGCCCCTATGAAAATTTACCCTGAAATAAATCGAAGAATGCATCACAAAAAAAGAAAAGCACATGATCTACAGAAACACAAACCAACAGTTGCAAATAAGAAAATTAATATACATATAGTATTATCTAATAAAAAGTTTACCTCAAATTTCCCTAAATGTCTAGACAATAGCCGACTGTGGGAAAGAAATGGTGCTAAACTGCACCACAGCTTCACGGGAGAAAAAAGGTGGATGTTCAGTCATGTCACTTGACATGTTTCTTTCCAGCATGACGATGGTGAGAAAGGAGAACAGAATAGGATGCAAGAATAGTTAGGATGACAGTCAAGACATTCAAGAGTCAGATTAAGCCTAGGTCCTACAAAGCAATGTGGCTGTTAAGAAGCAACAATGTTGGTTTCTCATAAAACAAGTGTTCTGGATATATTCCTAGGAGTGCTATTGCTGGGTCATACGGTATGTTGTATTTGAGTTGTTTGAATGTTCTCCATACTGATTTCCATAGAGGCTGTACCAGCCTGCAGCCCCACCAGCAGTGGAGTAGGGTTCCCTTTTCCCCGCAACCTCGCCAACAAGTGTTGTTGGTGCTTTTATTCATGTGGGCCAGTCTTACTGGCATTAGGTGGTACCTCATTGATGTTTTAATTTGGATTTCCCTTATTGACAGGGAACTTGAGCATTTTTTCATATGTTTATTTGCCATTTGGGTTTGTTCCTTTGTGAAGTGTTTGCCCATTTCCCGTGCCCATTTCTTGAGTGGCTTGTTTGTTTTGACATTTTGGTTGTTTTGTAGCTCTTTGTATATTCTAGAGATCAGCCCTCTATCACCTAAGTCGTGTGCGAAGATCTTCTCCCATTCTGTGGGTTGCCTTTTTACTTTGTTGATTGTTTCTCTAGCTGTACAGAAGCTTCTTAGTTTGATGAGGTCCCAATTGTTTATTTTGGTCTTGATTTCTACTGCATTTGGAGTCTTTTTTAGGAAGTGAGGGCCTACCCCTAAGTGTTCCAGTGTGTTTCCAACATTTTCTTCCAAAAGTTTGAAGGTTTCTGGATGTAGGTTTAAATCATTTATTCATTTGGATTTGATCTTAGTATATAGTGAAAGATGTGTGGATCTATCTTTTTGTTTCTGCAGGCTATCAACCAGTTGTCCCAACAGCATTTATTGAACAGACCTTCCCATTTGCCTGGATTGTCGTTTGTCTTTTTGTCAAAGATTATTTGGCTGTATTTCTGTGGGTTCCCATCTGGTGTTTCTATTCTGCTCCATTGATCTTCTTCTCTATTTTTTTGCCAGTACCAGGCTGTTTTGATAACCACTGCCCTATAGTATGTCCAGAGGTCCAGAACTGTGATTCCCCCTGCTAACTTCCTGTTCTTCAGAATGGTTCTAGCTATTTGTGGTTTTTTGTGTTTCCAGATGAACCTTTGAATCATTGTTTCCAGATCTGTGAAGAATGTTTTGGGCAATTTGATTGGGATTGCGTTGAATGTATATATTGCTTTTGGCAGTATAGACATTTTAATGATATTGATTTTACCTATCCAGGAGCATGGGATGTTACTCCATCTTTCTAGATCTTGTTCAATTTCTTTTTTAAGTAGTTTGTAGTTTTCTTCAAATAGGTCTCCTACATTTTTGGTTAGGTTAATTCCCAGATACTTCATGCTTTCCTTTGTTACTTTGAATGGTATCTTGCTGGTTAGATCTTTTTCCAACTTGGGGCTGTTAGCATACAGTATGGCTGTTGATTTTTGTTCATTAATTTTGTACCCTGCCACTCTACCGAACTCTTGTATAAGTTCTAGTAGTCTCTGTGTTGAGCCTTTTGGCTCTTCCATATAAAGAATCATGTCATCTGCATATAGTGAAAGCTTGACTTCTTCATTTCCCATTTGGATTCCTTTGATTTCTTTTTCTTGTCTTATGGCCTCAGCGAGTACCTCTAGAACTATGTTGAATAGCAGCGGAGAAAGCGGACATCCCTGTCTTGTTCCAGATCTCAGTGGGAAGGGTTCCAGTTTTTCTCCATTCAGTATGATGCTGGCATTGGGTTTTTCATATATTGCTTTGATTATGTTGTGGATTTTTCCATCTATGCCTACTTTGGTTAGAGTCTTTAGCAGGAAGTTGTGCTGAATTTTGTCGAAAGCTTTTTCTGCATCTATTGATACTATCATGTGATTCTTGTTTTTCAGTTTTTGGATGTGGTGTATCACATTTATGGATTTCCGAATGTTGAACCATCCCTGCATTCCAGGGATGAATCCTACATGCACTCCTATGTTCATAGCAGCACAATCAGTAATTGCAAAAACATGGAAGCAGCCAAAATGCCCATCAACAGAGGATTGGATAAGAAACCTATGGTTCATCTACTCCATGGAATACTACTCAGCTATTAAAAAAAAAACAAAATGCAGTTCTTTGTGGCCAAATGGGCCAAACTGCAAACCATAATGCTAAGGGAAATGAGCCAATCCCAAAAGCTTAAATACCACATGTTTGCCTTAATTTAAGATGATATGATCTTATGTATAACATGTTATGTTTTGAATGTTATAGGTTGTGTATAAACTAAAATTGAAATGTCAATGAGGTGGTCACCGAAGGTGGCTGGGAACTTGCATTTACTTTTAACATATTGGTTACTCATTACTATGTCAATAAATGCCATGGTGATGTAAATTTTTGCTGATGGTATGTTGGAGCTTTTAATTGATCGGGATGATAGTCTGTTGGCTCTGTCTTCAGACCAGAGAGTGTATACCAAAGAAGCCGTTGAACTTGACTGGACAATAAGATGCTGGACTCTATTTTTGTTATATGCTTGCAATGGGGGAATCTCAACTGAACTTGAACTGTGGTTATGCAACAAGGTGGAGGAATCCACCATGGTGGGAGGGTTTGGGGAGGGGTGGGGAGAATCCCAGTACCTATGAAACTATGTCACATAATGCAATGTAATTAATGAATTTAAAATAAAATTAAAAAAAAAAAGAAGCAACAATGGGAAATCATTTAAGCCTTTTAAACAAGAGAAAAGATTATCTCCCTTGCGCTTTTGCAATTATTCTGCATGTAGGGTGGAGAACAGATGGGAGAAGTTCGAAAGGGAGGGCTAGAAAGTGGTCCTTACACTATTCAAAAAATTAAACTTGGACCTATAGGATGGCAGTATAGATGGAAAAAAAAACATGGTAGATTAGAGATATTTCAGGCAAGAGGTCCAATTATGAGCTGCTGACCAAATCCAGCCATCCTCAGGTCCAGTCTCAACATGACCACCCATCAGGCATTAGTTGGACTGTTTCCCTGACATTATGGTGGTTTATCTGTCTGTTTATTGGCTGGTATCATACTGTATCATTTTTTATTTTATTTTATTTTATTTTATTCATTGATTACATTGTATTATGTGATACAGTTTCGTTGGAACTGGGAATCACCCCACCCATCCCCCTACCCTCCCCCCATGTGGAATATTCCACCTTGTTGCATACTGTATTATTAACTGTTGCAGTGTAATACTTTTTTTAGCCACACTAGATTTGAATGATATAAAAACATGTGATATCTTTATTGGCTGAGTCAGCTCTAGGAAGAACAATGATAGGGATGATCAGTATATAACTTTTCTTTTCTACACAAATCATGTTTAATTTGTCAGACTGTAGATGACCTAAGTTAGATGGCTCTGCCATCAGGTAGTACATTCTAAGATCAGAGAGTGTAGTGACTCCTGTATTGTTCCTGCTTCAGGTACCATTGGGTGTTCAAGGCATTTTTGCCTTCCATATGAGTTTAGAGGCTGTTTCCCCAGTTATAATGCTACCAGCCATTATGGAATCTGTTAGCACTGACAGCATCTCTGATCTCTCACTACCCTCTTATCTTCTGCTCTTGCTCCATTGCCTAGCTCATCCCACAGTGAACAGCAAGGATGTCCGAAGAGGAAACCACAACTGACCAATTCTAGAAGGCCCCAAAGAAATCAGGTGAAGACTGGGGAGATGGCAAATGCAGAATTCCACATTTCTATATTGTTTTTTGGTATACAAATAAGTGTCAGAATTTCGTGTATGGTGTCCATGGGGTTGTACTATAGATTCAAATATCATCTATCATGCTGGAAGTCAGAAAATGATATTTGGAATTTTGATCTGTGAGGCTGAATGCAGGGATAGAAATGCAGATAATAGAAATATTTTATGTGCTAGCATCAAGTATAAATAGGTACTTTCATTGATATACTTGCTAGGCACATTTTTATTAGTGTTGAAATGTCTATCTTTGGGCGAGGGAATGGAATCTATTTCTGATTCTTTACCTGTCCTGTGCTCAGTACTTAGGCTTCATTGTGAATGAATGAATGAGAAGTAAACTTGCAGCTACCTTGAATATTCTAAGTATGCCCTCATTTGACAGATACCCGATTCAGAGGTATAATGTTAGGTATGATACTGATTATGTAAAATTCATTCAAAGTTAAAGAACTTAATATCATTACCAGACAGTGATGTTGCTTGCACATTAATTGAAGAGGGGTAGGAGAATATAGTTACCAAGACACAGCACATTCACTGTACCAAAGAATGGAAAGAGTACTAGACAGAGATTCTGTCTCTGTATGCTGATGGAGATGGGGGTGGGATGCAATCCTCTCTCAACTTGGCTGAAAGTGTTCCACTCACCTGCCCCTGTCCCACTAAAAATTACTAGAAAGTGAGGAAACTAAGACCCTGGTTCGAGCTTTGTTCCATGGCGGTCAGAAATGATACATGATGTGAAGCTTGTTTTATGGCCTAGCATATGGTCTATCCTAGAGTAAGCTTCATGCACTAATGACAAGAATGCGTGTCCTGCAACTGTGGGGACAGACGTCATGTAGGTGTTCATTACGTCCACTTTGCCCATTGTGTGGATCAGGTGTTTTGCTTCTTTGTGGATTGTCTGTCTAATCAGGCTTTCCACTGATAAAGATGGAGTGTTGAAATCCTCCATCGTTATTGTATTGGAGTCTGTGTCTTCCCTTTAAATCAACTAAAATTGTTTTAAATACCCAGATGTCCTGACACTAGGTTCATATACATTTTCTCTTGTCATTTATTTTTTCAAAGTATCTTTTTATTTTATTTCTTCTTATTATTTATTTTCCATGATACACTTTTTTAGATATAAGGGTTCCTGTCTTGCTCTCACCTTGCTCTCTTCCTGCCATTTTCCCCCAGAATTATCACAGTACTAAAGGCCCTACATAAGAGTTACAAGTTTAACTTTTGTGTTTGATTGTGTCACAGTATGCTAGGTATAGACAAAGGAGTAAGTCTAGTATCATACTATAAAGCTACATTTAAATGTTTCATTTTGAGTCCTACTTTTATTTGTGATTGACATGTAGAATATATCATTTTTTTTGATATACTACTGGTCTCCATTATGCAATTGACTGAAGAGGATATATATATGCACTGGTCACTAACCTCTATCAATTTTGTTTAGTCTAATTGTTCATATTCTTTGCATGAAGATTGTCTTATATCAAAGAGAACATATGGTACATATCCTTTTGGACTTATTTCACTTGGCATAATGATCTCCAGTTGTGACCAATTTATTGCAAATGATAGGATTTGGTTCTGTTTATGGCTGTGTAGTATTCCACAGAGCAGGTTCACTAGCCACTTATCCATTCATCTGTTGACAGGCATCTTGGTCGTTTGCATGTCTTTGTTATTGTGAATTGTTTTGCTATAAACAAAGGGTTGTAGGTCTTTTTCTCACATGCAGATTTCATTTCTTTAGGATACATTTCCACAAGTGAGCTAACTTGGCTGTATGACCAATGCCCCATTATCTGCACCACACTCTCCATAGTGATTCTGAAGTGGTGCATGCATGTACTAGTCTACACTCCCACCAACATGGAACCAGGGTACCTTGTTCCTCGCATCCTTGGCAGCAGCTGCTGTTAGTACAAGTATGCATATCTGGAGTACTGAATGGAGTTAGTTGGAACCTCAATGTGGTTTTAATTTGCATTTTCTCTAAAAGCTAGGAAAACACAATTTTTTTACATCTCTAATAAACATTTTATATTTTCTCCTTATGGAAAATATCTGCTCATGTCTTTTGCCCTTTTCACATGATTGTTTGGTTTCCTATTTTTGAGGTTCTCAAGCTTTTTTATGTCATAGGTATTAGCCTCCTGTTACTAGTAACTTGTAAACATTTTAACCATTCTCTTGTGTGTCTCTTTACGTCACTGACAACAGAAGCTTTTAGCTGCATGTGCTTTTGGTGTGTTTTCTAAGAATCATTTTCCTGGACCTGACATTGTAGCCTAGTGGATAATGTCCTCATCTTGCATGAGCCAGTATCCCAGAGAGGTACCATTTACTGTCCCGGCTGTTCCACTTCCATTATAGCTCCCTACGTGTGACCTGGGAAAGCAGCAGAGGGTGGCTGAAAGCTCTGAGTCCCTGCAACCATATGGGGGTCTCGTAGTTGTTCCTGGTTCCTGGCTTTGGACCAGTTCAGCTCTAGCTGTTGAGGCCATTTGGAGAGTAAACCAGTGGGTACAATGGCTTTCTTTCTGTCTCTCCTTCTCTCTGTAAATCTGACTTTCCAATAACAAAAAATCCACTTATTAAAAAACAAGTGTCCTACACTATATATTGTAAAATATACCCTATGTTTCCTCTAATAAATGAATGATTTCTGGGTATAGATTTAGTTCTTTGATCCCTTCAGAGCCCATTTTTTCCATAAAGTGAAAGGGGGAGATCTTGCCTCTTACTTTTATAAAGTGTATATTCAATCATTCCAAAGTATTTGTAGAAGAGATGGACCTTTCTCCCTTGATTACTTTCAGTTCTCATGTGGGCTGTATGTTTGTGGTCTCACTTCTTAGGTTGGTGTTCATCCTCACTGATCTCTATATATATACAACAGTGTCAAAATCTTTCAACTACTACTACCCTCTATCACATCTTGAAATGTGGAATCATGATTCCTCCAGTTTGATCCTATTATGTAATACAACTTGAGAGAAACAGTGCAATGGCTCAGTGACTAATTCTTAGCAATACATGCTCCAAGATCCCAAATGTACACCAAATCATGCCACAGCAGCTCTACTTCCCAATCAGTTCTCTAAATGAGGCCTGGGAAAGTAACAAGGTGATGCTAGACTTGGAACTCGACAAACAGACCAAAAGAAGACCAGGGTTACTGGCTTAGAATTAGCTCAGATCCACTGAGGAGCACCAGATGGAGGTGGAAAATGGAGTAGAGAAATCTGCTGGCCACTGGGGTCTCCTGCTGGGACCCATTCAAGGGTACTGGGCCCTTAGCAACCAAGACAGCTGTGCTGGCCAGACTGAGGCAAACCTGGGGTCTAGGAGAGGCCTAGTTGGGTTCAATTGGCATGGAAGGGCCTCCCCTGGAAGTGTTCCATGCAGCAAGATCTGAGGGTGACACAGTGGGGCACAGCAAAAGGCCCCAGCCCCGGGTTCCCTAGCCAGCCTTATTTGTGTTTCTGAGCAGCACCAGGGCTCCAAAGCCCACAGGAGGAGGCATCTGGGGCTTTGGGTGATTCTGCGTGTGGGCTCACGCATGTGCCCTTTAACTGAGGGTTTCTCCCAGGAGAAGGAGGCTTGACAGTCCCCAGTTGCTGAGCAACGAGGCAAGCCAACTCTTAGCCCATCTGTGGGTAGCTGCCTTCTGGTCTGTCTGCTCCTCCATGTCTGTGTGTAGAGTCACGAGTGTGGAGGTGTGGCATGGGGTCAGGGTGGGAGTAGTAATATCACTTTTATATCCGAGGGGGCACCAGGTTGTGTTCCAGATAGAGCAGGTGATCTTCGGGACATGACTTGCAACAGGACTCTGGCAATTATAGGTGCCCAGGTTTGGATAGGCCCTGTAGAGACACAGCTTTCATCAGGAACCTTTGCCCAAAGTTTTATTCCCTAATTTCAAATCACATGGATTTCCTCAAGCTCTTCCTTTAGTTCTGCAAGCTGGGGCCTCCTTCATCTTTTCCTTTTTTCTCTCTTATTCCTCTTCTTCTACTTCTTTTCTTTTTTAAGAGAATTGTCTTGTGTTTTTGAAGGGCAGATTCACAGAGGAGAAGGACAAAGAGGATTTTCTCTCTGCTGGTTCAGTACCCGAGTGTCTGGATTTGAGCCAATCTAAAGCCAGGAGCTAGGGGCTTCTTCTAAGTGCCCCATGAGGGTCCAGGGTACCAAGAACTTTGGCCATGCTTGACTGCTTTCCCAGGCAAACAAGCAGAGAGCTGGATTGGATGTGGAGCAGCCAGGACTCGAACCAGAACTCTGGCTCTATGGGATCCCAGGATCCTGGCGGGGGCATACAAGATGAGGATTGAGCAACCAAGCTATGGTACTGGCCCTACCTCTTGCATTGTTGGCATGCCCGGCCTCTTTTGGGCCATCCTTAGGGAGGTTCTAAACAGTGAGGAAGGCCTTATGCAAAGGAGTGGACTTTCACTTGTCTAGTTCCTTGGTCTAGTGTGTGTCATGACTCAGGGGGGATTGGTAGGTCCTGAGAAGTTGCAGGAATCAGGCCTTTTGAGTCACATGGGAATTGAAGTGAGTTTTCAAACTGTTTCTTGAAGATTGGCATGAAGGGAAAATAGGAAATGGCAGGAGACATGAAAATTGTAGCAGTGGACTTTCCAAAGAGAATGTACTAAAGATCAAGGGAGTTCCCATTTGCTGGTTCCTTGCACAAGGAGCTGTATTGGCTGGGGCTGGGCTGGGGCAAGCTCAGTGAGCCAGGAACACAATCGACGTCTTGCGCAAGAGCAGAAGGAAGCCAATCCTGTGAGCCTCCCAGGCTCTATTTGTGTGAAGCCGGCTGGCACCAGGAGGCAGAGCTGGGAGCCTTAGGCAGGAACACAGATACAGTGATGTAAGTGTCTGAGGCAGTATCCTCAAGGCCTGCTCCTGAGTGGAGGGAGGTCTTTATCTGCAAGATGTCTCTTCTGAATTGAAAGGCAAAGCTAGAGAGAGGGAGAGACATGAAGTGAGAGAGATCTTCCATCTGTTGGCTGGTTCACTCCCCAGAGGGCCACACTGGTCAGAGCTGAGACCACCTGAATCCAGGAGCCTCTGCCGGGTTACCCCATGCATTCAGGGTTCCAAGGGCTTGTGCCATCCTCCACTGTGTTCCCACGAAATCAACAGTCAATTAGATCACAATTGGCATGCCCAAGACATACACTGATGTCCAGAAGGGCCCCCTCTGCTTGCCATTGAAGTAGGAGCCAGCTGAATCACTGCACTCGACCCTCTCTCATTCTCTCAACTTCCAGTACCGCTCTGTGGCCAGCTCCAAGGCTAGCCATGGAGGTGCAGACCTGTGGGACACCAGTCGACTTGCAGCTTGGGACACCCTGAATCCCCCACCTATAGCCTTGGGCTTCTATTCTTTGCTGCCCTTCTGAGGTCACACTTTTCTGCTCATGCACACCATGACAGGGCAATAGGTGATGGCTCAAGGATCTGCGTCCAAATCACCCCTCGGGCACCTCAATGGATTTTGGGTTGCTGGATTCTACCTGTGTCAGCCCCGGCTAGTGCATGCACTGGAGGCATGAAAAGGTGGACAGAAGAGGGTCTGTGTCTTTCTGTGTTGCCTCACAAGGCAAATTACATTTGACCATCCAATCTTTTTCTGTGTTTTGTTTTCAACACAAGCAAAGGGCCTGGCATGATGGCTCCATTGACTAAGCCTTCTCAGGCAAGCATTGCAATCCAATATGGGTGTCAGTTTGTGTCCTGGCTGATCCAGTTCCCTTCCAACACCCTACTAGCAGTCTTCGAAAGAAGCAGTGGTAGTTCCAAGTCCTTGGCATCCTGTACCTATGTGGGCAAATCTAAAGAAGTCCTGGCCCCTGGCTTTGGATCAGTTCACATCTGGCTATAGTGGCCATTTAGGGAGTGAACCAACAAATTTAAGATCTCATTACATCTCCATCTCTATAAATCTGTTTTAAAATAAGTCAATAAAATCTCTCAAATAAATACCTTCAAATGTTTTGTACTTTAAAAAAAAAAAGATAAATAAATACAGTAAAATGTAGGGCAGCTGGCCTTGTGCCTGGCACCCCATATGGGTGGACGTTTGGTTTCCCAGCTGCCCCACTTTTGTGCTATGGACAAAAGTCCTCATAAGAATTTGTCAAGAGGGGATCCACGAGGTAGCATAGTGAGCTACTGGTCTACCTACAAGTGTTGACATTTCCTATGGAATGTGGGTCTTGTTCTAGCTGTTGCACTTGTGTTCCAGACCTCTGATTGTGGCCACGGATGGCAGTAAAGAATGGTCAATAGCATAAGGTCCCTAAACCTGTGTGGGAGAGCTGGAAGAAGTGCCTGTCTTCAGATGAGCTCATCTGGGGTCCTTGCAGCCACTAGGGGAGTGAACCAGTGCACAGAAGATCTTTCTGTCTCTCCTTTGCTCTGTGTAAATCTGCCTCCCAAGATGACCAAAGTTTGTTCAACTCCAGGGGAGGATTGCATAAATTGCTGGGGAGAGTTTGTAAGACACAAGGGAATGATGCTCATGAGGGAACAGGACCTGCACCTCCTTAGGGAACATGGCTGAAGACGTATCAAATGTGTGAAGGTCATGACTCAAGACTCTGCAGTGAACAGGAGAGGCAGCCAAGCTGATTGACCCCTTGGGATGCACATGTCCTCTGAGGTATGTAAACGGGTCCACAAAGCTAATGCTGGAGCCAATGTTGTGAATTAGTTGGTGCCAGGATGCCATCCCCTAGGGCTACTGAGTCAATCCCCAAATGTGTCACCTGCTATGCAGCTAGCTCCCTGCTGCTGCACTTATGAAAATAGCAGTGTGCAGTCTCTGAGCCCAGGACCAGAGGACAGAGGGACAGAGGGACAGAGGGACAGAGCAGGGCAGGAGCCCCAGCTAGCGGTGGAAAAGTGAGCAGGGAGAAATGCTGGTCGCTGGGGCCTCCTGTTGGACCGATCCAAGACCACAGGGTGCTTGGCGTCCATGACGAGCATGCTGGCCAGATACAGCACAATCCAGGGTCCACTGCCAGATGCCTAGGTGAGCTCAGGTGCGTGGAAGGTCTTTGACAGCACATGCCCTGTGCAGGTGGTGCCAAATATGGTGACAAGGCAGTCGGGAGCCCGAGGCCTGGCCCGGGTCAAGGGCTGCACACTCACCAGGAGAAGGCAGCCTGGGCTCATGCAGCCACCTCCATAGTGCATGCACATATGCCGAGAGGCTGAGGGTAGGCAAGCCACTTCCCTGCTCAGATGGGTGAAGCCTCCTTGTGGTCCATGGGTTCGGTCCCGTCCTCCAAGTGTTATGGATGTAGGGCCTGGGTGTGGAGGGGTGCAAGCAGGAACCAGGATGGAGGAAGTGTGAGCACTTTTCTCCCCTAGGCAGCACTGTGCAGGCTTTTGCATAGGCTCTGCAGGGACACAGTTGGGCTGGTGGGAACCCTTCTCCTAAGCCTTCTTCCCTAACCTCACCTCTATTCCCTTCAACTTTTCCATGAGCTCTGCCAGCTTGTGTCTCCTTTATCTTTGATTTGATTTTCGCTTTCTCCAGGATCGATTTCTTTTCATTGAAGGGGCGACTGACAGAGAGACAAAGATACAGAAAGGATCTTGTGTCTGCTGGTACACTACCTGAGGGGCCACAATGGCTAGAGTTGAGCTAATCTGGGGCCAGGAGCCAAGAGTTGCTTGGGAGTGTCCCATGTGGCTGCAGGCTCCCAAGAGCCTGGACCAGCCTTGACTGTGTACCCAGGCCAGCAGCAGGGATCTGGATGGGAAGTGGAGCAGTCAGGACTCGAACCAGCGAGTTGTAGAACCTGTGGGATCCTCGGGTTCTGGCATGTGTAGGCCAGGATTGAGCCACTAGGCCATTGTGCCACATTCCACCTCCTTTGTCTTTGGCCTGGGTGAATCCAAACAATGGGTAAGATTTGTGGGAGACTTGCCCTGCCTCTTTCTCAGGTCTTCCCACTGAAGAAGCCCCTCCGCAAAGAAGGGATGGGGTTTCACTTGTGCAGTTCCTTCCCCTTGGCTGTGTCATGATTCAGGGGGGACTGATGTGTACTGAGTCGTTGGGGGAATTAGGCCTTTGCAGCCTGGTCGGAATTGATTGGAGTTTACCAGATGGACCTTGAAGGGAAGAAAGGTCCTTTCAGGAGAGCTGGAGAGCATAGTAGTTCATTCCACAAAGAGCTAGAAGTGTTTTCTGGGGTTGTTGCTAGTGGGTGCTACAGCCAATCCAATCTGACACATTCCTAGTTTCCACCTTGCATGTGCCAGTGGGTGGGTTCTCTAGTTTATCTGACTCTTAAGACCCCAAGTTTTTGCCCAGGCCTGACAATTTCCTACACCAGCTGGTGTTCACCCTAGTTGTGGAGAATCATGGGGTTCCCCTTCCAGGACTGCCACCTGACCTTGCTCTAGTGTTTGCAAATGGGTCCTAAGTCATGGCAGGGTTACTAATTCCGTATCCTCAGCAGCAGCTGCAGCCAGATTAGGCATTCCCCATCCAGGCCTATACCCAGTTCCATCCCCTTTGTATGCCATTGGAAGCTGCAGCCAAGCC
The DNA here is from genome assembly GCF_030435755.1 of Ochotona princeps. Lineage (NCBI taxonomy): Eukaryota > Metazoa > Chordata > Mammalia > Lagomorpha > Ochotonidae > Ochotona > Ochotona princeps. The sequence goes on along the minus strand of NC_080855.1, from coordinate 35,376,979 downwards.
CCAACAAATGCACACCTACCCCCAATGCTCTTGTAGCAATGCTAGTGTCCAGGGTGGCACAACAGACACTTGCTCCCAGTTTCTCCAGGTCTTTATAGAAAGAATTATAAGAATTGAAAAGATAACTGCTGACATACTGGTAGAGTAAATACACTTGGCATTAATCAGGCCCAGAATGCCCATCCGCCTGTGGCTGATTTTCTCCCAAAAGCATTACACTTGCGTAGATACCACACAGCCTAGGTTGTTAACCTACCGCTGGGCTTTTTTTTTTTTTTTTTTTTACTAAAACAGTTATATTTAAAAGTTATTTGAGAGGGAAAAACAGAAAAATAGTGCATTTTTTTACTTGTTAGGACGGAATCTTGAAGAAATTTAATTGTGGATATTTTTTTAAACACAGGAACTACATCCAGGTTTTCCCAGCTTGTCACTTCAAGCTTTACTGAATATATCAAGAACAATTCCTAACCTGAGCAAATAATAGTTTAAACACACTTCTAAAGATGTATATTTTGCATAGCAGAATACAGTATACTTGTCTTTTATTTTGTTTATGAGAGCTTTCGTGATATGAATGTAAGGACAAGTTAATCATAAAATCTATCAGCATATATGTCACACACTAACATTACTTGATAGTCGCGGTATGCGGAAACTTAGTTTGCCTTTGGATGTGTGCTACAATTAAAACAAATCTCAGTGAGTTACTCACAATATTGGCATCTAAAAGAATGGCAATATCAGATGAATTTATATTTTTAAAAATTAATTTGCTCATTTGATAATTTGAAGAATAGTTTTCATCTTCTGGATCATTCTTCGAAAGGTTAAAGTGCTGGGAGTGTAGTATGAATCCCCTCTGGGTGGCACGGACAGTGGTACTTTAACTAACAAAGTGTATGTTAGGGCCTGTTGCATATCATAGTGGCTAAAGTCTTCGCCTTATATGTGCCGGGATCCCATATGGGGACCAGTTCTAATCCTGGCAACCCCACTTCCTATTCAGCTCCCTGCTTGTGGTCTGGGAGAGCAGCAGAGGATGGTTCAAAGCTTCAGGACCCTGCACTTGAGTTGGAGACCACAAAGAGGCTCTGGGCTACTGGCTTCATATCAGCTCAGGCCCAATAAATGTGGCTGCTTGGGGAGTGAATCAGTGGATAGAACATCGTTCTCTCTGACTCTCCTCCATTATGTAAATGTGACATTCTAATAAATAATAAAATAAGTCTTTAAAAAAAGAGTGTGTGGTAATAGGGATTTGGGTTACAAGTGGAGCCAGCATTGGAACCATGGAACTCCAGTGTGGGATCCAGGCATCCCAAGTGGCATTATAACTGAACTGCACAGCTGAGTTGTTCAATTAGCTAATCCTCCCGCTTAAGCACCGAGATCTCATGTGGGTGCTGCTTCATTTCCCAGCTGCTCCACTTCCCATTCAGCTCCTTGCCTGTGGCCTGGGAAAGCAGTAAATGATGGCCCAAAGCCTTGGGACCCTGCACACATGTGGGAGACCCATAAGAAGCTCCTGGCTTCTGGTTTTGGATTGGTTCAGCTCTAGCAATTGCAGCCAACTAGGGAGTAATCCAGTTGATGGAAGATTTTTCTCTGTGTCCCTCCTTGTCGTCTGTAAACCTACCTTTCCAATAAAAATAAATAAAACAGTATATTTACAATGGAGAAATATGTTCAGTTGAACAGCTGTAGTATTTCATTCAAGTATTTTTCTTTAAAAAGACTTTATTTGAAAGGCAATTAGTTGGAGAAGGAATGGAACAATTTTTTTGTATATTTAGTGAAACCCATGGTTTTTAATAACTTGTCTCAACATAGAGGTTCAATGTGAATGTGGGTAGGAAAGTCACACACTTTGGCCAGCACAACAGGGTGATGCTGTCTTATCACTGACACTTGTAATGCTGGACTCTGAATCATGATGTGATGCCACACCTGGGGTCTTGCCTGTGGTCCTGCAGCAGGAGGCTCTGTTGGCTCAAGTTTGCCTCTGTTTCATTTTGCTGAAGGATTGGAATAACTTTCTGCATAGAGTTAATATTTTGATTTCTGTGTGTCAGAAAATTAAACACTGATCTGGATAAACGATCTGTCTGATGTGTTTTTGAATTCTGTTGGCTAGGATTTTGTTGAGAATCTTAGCATCAAGTTTCATCAAAGAGATAAATGCAGGGATGGTTCAACGTTCGGAAATCCATAAATGTGATACACCACATCCAAAAACTAAAAAACAAGAATCACATGATAGTACCAATAGACACAGAAAAAGCTTTCGACAAAATCCAACACCACTTCCTACTAAAAACCCTAACCATGGTAGGCATGGATGGAAAAATCCACAACATAATCAAAGCCATATATGAAAAACCCAATGCCAGCATCATACTGAATGGAGAAAAACTAGAACCCTTCCCACTGAGATCTGGAACAAGACAGGGATGTCCACTTTCTCCACTGCTATTCAACATAGTCCTAGAGGTACTTGCTGAGGCCATAAGACAAGAAAAAGAAATCAGAGGAATCCAAATAGGAAACGAAGAAGTCAAGCTCTCACTATACGCAGATGATATGATTCTTTATGTAGAACAGCGAAGAGACTCAATACAGAGACTGCTAGAACTTATACGAGAGTTTGGTAGAGTGGCAGGGTACAAAATTAATGAAGAAAAATCAACAGCCATAGTGTATGCAAACAGCCCCAAGATGGAAAAAGATCTAATCAGCAAGATACCATTCAAAATAACAGAGAAAAGTATGAAATATCTGGGAATAAATCTAACCAAAATGTAGGAGACCTACTTGAAGAAAACTACAAACTGCTTAAAGAAGAAATTGAACAAGACCTCAAAAGATGGAGTAACATCCCATGCTCCTGGATAGGTAAAATCAATATCATTAAAATGTCTATACTGCCAAAAGCAATATATACATTCAACGCAATCCCAATCAAATTGCCCAAAACATTCTTCATGGAAGTGGAAACAATGATCCAAAGGTTCATCTGGAAACACAAAAAACCACGGATAGCTAGAACCACTCTGAAGAACAGGAAGTTGGCAGGGAGAATCACAGTTCTGGACCTCTGGACATACTATAGGGCAGTGGTTATCAAAACAGCCTGGTACTGGCACAAAGATAGAGAGAAAGATCAATGGAGCAGAATAGAAACACCAGAAGGAAACCCACACAGATACAGCCAAATAATCTTTGACAAAAAGACATACGACAATCCAGGCAAATGGGAAGGTCTGTTCAATAAATGCTGTTGGGACAACTGGTTAATAGCCTGCAGAAACAAAAAGATAGATCCACATCTCTCACCATACACTAAGATCAGATCTAAATGGATAACAGATCTAAACCTATCCAGAAACCTTCAAACTTTTGGAAGAAAATGTTGGAAACACACTGGAACACTTAGGGGTAGGCCCTCACTTCCTAAAAAAGACACCAAATGCAGTAGAAATCAAGACCAAAATAAACAATTGGGACCTCATCAAACTAAGAAGCTTCTGTACAGCTAGAGAAACCATCAACAAAGTAAAAAGGCAACCCACAGAATGGGAGAAGATCTTCGCACACGACATAGGTGATAGAGGGCTGATCTCCAGAATATACAAAGAGCTACAAAACAACCAAAATGTCAAAACAAACAAGCCACTCAAGAAATGGGCACGGGAAATGGGCAAACACTTCACAAAGGAACAAACCCAAATGGCAAATAAATATATGAAAAATGCTCAAGTTCCCTGGCAATAAGGGAAATCCAAATTAAAACATCAATGAGATACCACCTAACGCCAGTAAGACTGGCCCACATGAATAAAAGCACCAACAACACTTGTTGGCGAGGTTGCGGAGAAAAGGGAACCCTACTCCACTGCTGGTGGGGCTGCAGGCTGGCACAGCCTCTGTGGAAATCAGTATGGAGAACATTCAAACAACTCAAATACAACATACCATATGACCCAGCAATAGCACTCGTAGGAATATATCCAGAACACTTGTTTTATGAGAAACAAACATGCACTCCTATGTTCATAGCAGCACAATCTGTAATTGCAAAAACATGGAAGCAGCCAAAATGCCCATCAACAGAGAATTGGATAAGAAAGCTATGGTTCATCTACTCCATGGAATACTACTCAGCTATTAAAACAAACAAAATGCAGTTCTTTGTGGCCAAATGGGCCAAACTGGAAACCATAATGCTAAGGGAAATGAGCCAATCCCAAAAGGTTAGATACCACATGTTTGTCTTAATTTAAGATGACACGATGTTATGTATAACAAGTTATGTTATGAATGTTATATGTTGTGTATAAACCAAAATTAAAATGTCAATGAGGTGGTCACAGAAGGTGGCTGGGAACTTGCATTTACTTTTACCATATTGGTTACTCATTACTATGTCAATTAATTCCATGGTGATGTAAATTTTTGCTGATGGTATGTTGGAGCTTTTAATTGATCGGGATGATACTCTGCTGGCTCTGTCTTCAGACCAGAGAGGGTATGCCTAAGAAGCCGCTGAACTTGACTAGACAATAAGATGCTGGACTCTATGTTTGGTATATGCTTGCAATGGGGGAATCTCAACTGAACTTGAACTGTGGTTATGCAACAAGGTGGAGGAATCCACCATGGTGGGAGGGTTTGGGGAGGGATGGGGAGAATCCCAGTACCTATGAAACTGTGTCACATAATACAATGTAATTAATGAATTTAAAATAAAACAAAAATAAAATAAAATTAAGCTAAAAAAAAAAAGAAAGCTAAGGTTCATCTACTCCATGGAATACTACTCAGCTATTAAAAAAAACACAATGCAGTTCTTTGTGGCCAAATAGGCCAAACTGGAAACCATAATGCTAAGGGAAATGAGCCAATCTGAAAAGGTTAAATACCACATGTTTGCCTTAATTTAAGATGATATGATCTTATGTATAACATGTTATGTTATGAATGTTAATGTTGTGTATAAACTAAAATTGAAATGTCAATGAGGTGGTCACAGAAGGTGGCTGGGAACTCGCATTTACTTTTAACATATTGGTTACTCATTACTATGTCGATTAATTCCATAATGATGTAAACTTTTGCTGATGGTATGTTGGAGCTTTCAATTGACTGGGATGATACTCTGCTGGCTCTGTCTTCAGGCCAGACAGGATATACCTAAGAAGCTGTTGAACTTGACTGGACAATAAGATGCTGGACTCTATGTTTGGTATACGCTTGCAATGGGGGAATCTCAACTGAACTTGAGCTGTGGTTATGCAACAAGGTGGAGGAATCCACCACGGTGGGAGGGTATGGGGAGGGGTGGGGAGAATCCAAGTATCTATGTAACTGTGTCACCTAATACAATGTAATTAATGAAGTTAAATAATAAATAATTAAAAAAAAAGAAAATTGAACACTGAAGCCTATCACCAACAACACCAAAACTCCAGAAAGCACAATGACTAGCAGGCAAACCAGGGTGCTTTTCCAATTTCCCTAGACTCTCTATCCCCTCACAGCCCAGCCAGTACCAGCCTATGAGTCAGGACTGGCCTTTAATGTGAGAGGCATAGCACTGAGAATATTGAGTGCTCAAGGAGCCCTTAATTTCCATCTTCCTGTCTTTGCTCTGTCTTCAGCAGGCAGAACAGGATGCTACCAATGTTCTATGGCACCTCACTGCTTCCTCTTCCTTGTTCTTGTGTGTGGTGGTTCATCTCTATCAAACTCCCATAGAATGTCCCACATGTACATGATGATGGAGCCCAAGAGGCACTGTGCTTGGAACTTGCCAATCCCCAGTCAGAAGACTGGTCTGACACAATTCCATAGGTTCCAACATGGGATCCCATGCAAGGACACCCAGAGACCAAGGCACCATCTAAAAGGGTCATCAGATGGAGTGCACACAGATAGAAATATGCGTAGAGCCTTGTGTACATGCAGTGTTTCCTATGCCTAATCAAATGTGAGTGAAATGGGAAGGAGAAATATAGGATTATAAAAAGCCTTGGCAATTTGTGATATTGTCCTTCCAGGATCTCAAGTCCCAGAAAGGATTCAGGGCAAGGTTCATGAACTCAGAAGAATCATGCCTTGCACATTGTGTCCTGGGGAATTTGCCTCCATTTCCTACATAACCTCTGTGGTTAGGGTAAAGCACATGACAGTCACCTCAGGGTCTGCTCTGTTGTCATCAATTAAATCTAGGAGTGTTTTTCATGTACTTATGTGTGCTGTGTGGTTAGTTTCAAGCTAAGCCATGTTCATCCTGAGTCTCTTAAGGTATCCCCATTAAGAATTGTTCTGCCAGAGAATCAAGATGGTTTTCAGATTCCCCAAGACACTTTTCATGGTGTTCTGTCTCAGGCTCTGACGTCTCACTCTTTCAATAGGATACTCTTGATTTTCTTTCTATTATAGCCTCATGATTGAGTCTTACGATATTACTGTTTTTCCGTTTCTGGGTCTTCACAGAGGAAATTTGTAGACTGACTCAAGGTAACAGATTTCCACATTTCAGGAGAGTGCTCAACAAATGTTTCTGTTGGAGGACTCTGATACTGCTGTGCGGTGTCTTAAGACACCTTTGTCAGCTCTGGTGTCTGTTCTGTGAAAGACAGACTGACCTCTGCTCTGTACAAATGCTGGCTGCTCCAGGTACCCAAGTTATGGTCAATTTTATGTAACATTGTGAAATTTCTACAGGAAAGCAAGGTCATGTGTATACACACATTTACAAATGCACAAACACTAAAACATACAAATATACATACTCAGACACTGAAGCCTCAATTTTCAATACGCCATTGGTAGGTGGGGCAATGTGTGTGCTGCCTTATTTGCCATAATATTGAGTGGAATCTGGCCTTCCAGTGAGTTTTTCAACATGTGCGTGAGTTTTGTGAAGTCTAACTGCAAATTTTTGTTTGTTTTTTGGATGAGTTTGCCACCCATCTATGATGACCGGTTTTGGACCATTGTCTAAGTTGAAGGGTTTAGAATATTCACTTGAAAAGGCAAAACAGGGCCAGTGTAAGGTAAGCCACTGCCCATGACACTAGCATCCAGTAGGAACACTTGTTTGAGTCCTGGCTCTTCCACTTCTGCTAATGCACTTGGGAAAGCATCATAGGATGGCAAAAGTTCTTGAGATCCTTCAGCATTGAGAAAGGCCCAGATGGAGTTTCTAGTTCCTGTCTTCGGCCAGATTCAGCCCCACCTGGTGAGCCCATTTGGGAAGTGAATCAGTGGGTAGAGGAATCCTCTGTCTCTCCAACCCAAGCAAATTTTTTAAAAAGAAAAACCAATAACAAAACAACCTCAAATATGCAATTGATTGAACACGACATTTTCCAGCCACTTGTGGAAACCAGGGTCTGATTAACCCTCACCATGCACCTTGCATGAGAAATCTATGGAGTTCTTGGAAAGAGGCCATTGCTACTCAAGCATACCCAGGTGCCCAAGGAGCCGAAGTGCAATAAGGGATACTTCACAATGTCTTAACATCCCCATATTGACTCTTGGATCAGAGCTCCCCCGGAAGCATCAACACAGGAACTCTGGTAGATGGCCATCACAAACAACACTGCAGTCCTCTGGGTTTGTTTTTACAATCAGCACGAAGCTCCTCTTGCCCATCTTTATTGCAATGGAAGGCTTCTTTCTTAAGGATTTGCTCTGGTATTTGTGATGTAAGGAAGAAATACAGACCAAATCCTTCATCAACTGTTATAAATTTTTGTTCATGGTAATCATGACATGATCATAGACCAAAGATGTGCTTTTTTTAAAGATTTACTTATTTCTATTGGGTAGTCAGATATACAGATAGGAGGAGAGACAGACAGGAAGATCTTCCATCAGATGATTCACTGCCCAAGTAGCCGCAATGGCTGGTGCTGAGCCAATCTGAACTCAGGAGCCTCTTCCAAGTCCCCCATGCAGGTGCAGAGTCCCTAAGCTTTGGGCCATCCTCGACTGCTTTCCCAGGCCACAGACAGGGAGCTGGATGGGAAGCAGGGCCACCAGCACTAGAACCGGCACCCCTATGGGAATCTGGTGCATTCAACACAAGGACTTTAGACACTATGATATCGCACTGGGCCCAAGGTTGTAGTTTTTCTCCCCAATCGTTTGATGATATACAAGTTCCCATCCAAAAATATGAGTTGATATAGCAGTGTGAAAAGTGAATGCTACAATTAGATAAAATCATTGAATAACTATGGAAACTGGGTTTTTGGCAGTGCTTCATCTGTGGTCCTCAAATACAGCAAAGATCCATGAACTTCTGATTTGTAATTCTTCCATTAGTACTCTGTACAAGCATTCAGAGACTTGGTAGTGCAGATGAAATGCTGGTGTACATTAGGATATTTAAAGTTGGCTGTTCACACAACACTCAGCTCTGTACATGGAGTCATCCTGCATGCTTCTGGATAATCAATGTAGTCTCGATGTCTAAATGTTTAGGTTTATTGATTGATTTACAAATATATTACTGATTAAATGTTTCAAAAATTAAAATTCCTTCAGAAAGAAAGAATGCAACCACAGAGTGAAATATGCTTATGTGAATGGCTTGAGAAGATCTGCTCACAGATTTCAGTGGTGGCAACTTCATATTTCTTCTCCACTCCTTTCAAATGGAAACAAAGTCCCCAAAAATTAAAAAAAAAAAAAACACTATTCAGACTTTTTGCATCAGTTTGGAAGTGAAGAAAGCCACAAAACAACTTTATGTTTATGAAAGAAGTAAACAATTATGCAAACTTAGAGAAATTGTTTCCCAGGAAATAATTTATTTTGTGTTTTTTGTTGGAAGGTTAGTTATACAGAGAGGAAGAGAGGAAGGAAGATTTTCCGCCCATTGACTTACTTTCAAAGTAGCTGCTATGGCTAGAGCTGTGACAGAACTGTGACAATCCAAAGACAGGTGCCTAGATCCTCTTCCTGGCTCCCACATGGATGGAGGACCCCAAGTCTTAAGCCATCCCGACGGCTTTCCCAGGCCACAAGCAGGGAGTTGGATAGGAAAAAAGGGTTGTCAGGACATGAACAGGAGCCCTTATGGCTTTCTGGCACATGCAAGTTGAAGACTTGAGCTGCTGGGCTACTGTTCTGGGATCAGGGGTCTTCTTTTTAATGTTAGTTGAAGTCTTGTACCAAATGTTCAAATTAATGATCTCTTTCTTTATTGTACTTTTCATAGAAGAATACATCTATAGCACCTCTATTTACTAGCCAAATGATGTTAGATAAATCCTACTTCACCAGGTTTCCTGGCTTCCTTGGCTGTTGGGGTCTGTGCAGTTGGTGTGGAAGACAGGAAGGTGTGAAGGGTATTGTTCCATTGCAAGCAGGGCCGCAAGGAACCTCCTGCTGTGCAGCTGGGCTCCTGTAGGAATATCTCTACAATCACCTGAATGCAGCTCCACTTCCCTTTGCATGGACACCAGACCTTCCCACTGAGTTTCTTGTAACCTATTTAGGCATTGTCTGCCCCTGCCGAGTTAATGTATAGTATCTGTGCCAGCTTAGAAGCTGATGTTGGTTTTAGCAATAAGGTGTCTCACTATTGCTGCCACGGCTGCCCCCTTTGATCCTATGCTAATCAAAGGCATAGCAGATATCTACGCTTAGAATCCTCTTACCCTATTGACCTTGTGCTAATCAAGGATGCTAGTCTCCAGGTAAAGGGGAAACCCATTCTTTCCCTCTTTCTTTGATCTTTGGGTCCTGCCTCCTGTGTTACATTTCCTCCCTTAGCTGATTCAAGAGGAATGTGTTACTGATTGAGCTTGCCTTACGTGAAACACGGCAGAATTAGCCTTGGTAACACCCACTTGACCATGACGTAGAAAGTCTGAGCCAGAGTTGGACTGATTCTGCTTAAATAAAATGGAAGGCATTATTGCAGGGTCCACTATCATCAAGGAATCCTGGTGGTCCGTCTCTTTCTTTATTCTCTCTTTGTGCCGACTCCATGCACCCTTCGCGAGTTTCAAACCTTTGCCGGAGCTGGACTCTGGCACTTGGCCTAATGAAGACAGAATAATCAAAGAATTATTTTAAAGTGTGCAGTGCCCTTCTGGGCTGGCACACCAAAGGAGCTCCATCATTGTGAGTTGTATGACATGGTGTTTTTTCCATGGTGTAAAGCTTGCTGTAACTTTAGAAGCCAGGGAATATTTACAGGAGTGACAGATGCCTCCAAGATGAAGCATGATTCAAACTTCCCTGTTAGAGGCCCTACATGAATTAGTTCATGATAAAAGTGTGCAGAAAAATATATTGTTTCTTCCAAGGATGATGTGACACACAAGGTGCTTGAGAAACAGCATGTATACATCTTATTTGCTATATGAATAACATTAAAAATGGAAATGAAGCCTAATGCAAAGAAAAAATATCAGCCTTTGGGATGGACAGATAAATTAGCTACTTGTGAATAAGAGAGAATTTTAACTGCTTAAATAATAGAAATGGCTAGGAGGATCATTTTTGATTTTGGATATCTTCAGATTTTTTCCACAAAACACATGATACAAGGAGGATATAAAAACCAAAAGAGCCAAATTGACTAAAATCCAGAGAGACTCACTAGGAACAAAGCACAGAAAAGGGCCAGGGAACAAGCAGGAGGGCAACTGAGGTGGAAGCACTCAGCAGAGAGCCAGGTTCAGGGGTCTGGCAGGTAAGAGGCCACATCCACTGCACAGTGAATCTCCTGCCTAGATTCCTGCCTCTGCACCTGGTTCCAACCCCTTGCAACCCGGGAGAAGCAATGGGTGATAGCGGAAGTGCTTGCTTCTGGCCGACACAATCCCAGATGCTGGGAGCATTTTTAGAAGTAAAATAGTGAGTGAAATGTTCCCTGCTCCTTCCTTTCAAATCAAAAAATCAGAAACATTAGGCCACTTCTTAGATGAATATAAAACATTAACCCCACTTCTTAGATGAATACAAAACAACTTCTCCAAAAGAAAAGTAGAGCCTAATGAAATATGTGCAACTGCCCTAGCCCAATGGGCGACCCCACAAATGGCATGGGTGTATCTGGAAACATTGTGGCAGCAGCCAGGTTCTCACATCCCAGAGCTATTCCCAAATGGAGACTACACTGCCTGGTTTGGCTGCCTGGTTTGGTGATAGCCAACCTGACTCCAGGATGGCTGTTGGGGAAGTAATACCAAATTAGTCCCGGTGCCATTGCTAGGGCCTGACCACCAGGACGCTAAGATGCTCAGGGTCTGGGGCGGCTTTGGTCGAGGCAGGCATCTGTGCTGTGGGGCCGCCAGGGAGGCTGAGAATGAGGAGGTGGAGATGCTGCCTCGGCATCTCCTTTAGACTTCCCTAACCTACCAATTCAACAAACACTTATGAACATTTTCTCCTGGAAGAGGCTACCCACCATGAGTCCTAAGCATGCTACCAGTTCTTGCTGACTTTGTCAGACTTCAAGTCTTGCCTACCTTCTGATATTGAAGAATGTCAAGGTGTCGAAAGTGTGCCTACCATGTACCCACTTATCCCACCAGATGAATTCAGCATTGATGAGCCAACAATATATATTAAATGAAGTTGCTGTTATGACTTTGAAGAAAAAAATAGTCTGCCAACTTGCTCTTTTTAAAAGTTAACATACAATCATGATTGTATATTTATATAGAATGGGCCTGCAATGTGTAAAAACCCTGTGCTGTTGAACCTCAGCCCTTCTTTTTTTCTTCTGGCCTTTCTTCTGCCCTTTTTGCTGCTGATGCTGATTGGGTTGTTACCGTTCTCCGATCCTGCTGGACAGGGGAGAGTTCCCTAGCACTCCCTAGCAGCTCCTGGTGCACAGTTGGGAGTTGGGGGTTCCGCTGCTGTCCAGTGCCAGGGAACTAGGCCTGTGCCCAGCAGCTCGTGGCAGTCCCACGCTGGGACCAGGATCAGGAATCGAAACAAACAGCATGGCTCACGGAGACATGATGGGGACACTGGATTTCAGCCTGGCCAGGACTGTCGCCACCTGCAGAAAGCTAAGAGTCCCGCTGCCAAAGCTCCTGTGATTGCGTCTGCCCAGAGAGACCTGGTGACAGGATCCCAGACAGAGCAGGCAGCTTGAAGACCCAGCGGAGCTGCGGTGTGGCCACAGCGAACACCTAGCCGTCCCAGTCTGCAGGCAGTGTCTCCAGGACAGCCTGTCCAGTGGTGGCAGCACCAGGGAGGACTTGGTGTAGCAGGGAGTTAGCGAAATGGCATCTGGTGGAGGGCGCACCCCAAGATACCTCAGCCAAAAGGACTAGTGGGGGCTGGGGCGCTGAGTGTGCTTCAGCTTGTCCTACTTCTCAAGGCTTTGGGCCATCCTCTACTGATTTCCCAGGCCATGAGCACGGAGCTCAATAGGAAGTGGAGTAGCTGGGAGTAGAACCGGTACCTATATGGGATCCCAGCATTTGCAAGGCGAGAACTTTAACCACTAGGCTACAGCACAAGGTCCTGATAAATTAATTTATGGTGTGTTTTGATGTTGCAGCGGCCACTTGGGGAGTGAATCATCGAATGGAAGATCTTCCTCTCAGTCTCTTCTCTCTGTTTATCTACCTTTCTGATAAAATAAATCTTAAAAGACCGTAACAGCTTAATCCAATAGAAAACAAAGATCTAGAGGTAGAGAAGCTGATGTAGAGAAAGACAAGAACTTTTACACTACTGACACAATCATCATAGGTAAGCCTGCAGGTGTCAAACTAAAAATCCACAAAGTCACTTTGTCTCCCACTTTTGCTTGTTTTCCCTAGGTTTGCACACTTTATTCCTACAAAGCCTCACTTCACAGTGGCTCAACACAACATTCCGGTTCAGGAGGAGGGAAACTCATGCGGAAAATGTTTGGCATTTTCACGTGGGGCCAGAATGAAGCAGAACACTGCTGCCCCTGTCTACCTCCTCTCCAAGAAGTGTACCTAGTTACAAGCAGACCCCATCAGGGTCAGCATCTTGGCATCCAGGTACCAGCAGGAAGCTTATCTCATGCACCAGAACTCTTGCTACAACAGACACTTTACTTTGCTTTCAAGAACCTGATAAAAATCCTCCTGTCAGCCTCACAGATGTGAGGTCAATGATCAGAACTCTAGAGCCAGTCAAGCAAGTTGGAAATCCAAATATTATTACTTACAATGCAACCTCAGGCCAGTATTCTTTTTTTTAATTAATTACATTGTATTATGTGACATAGTTTCATAGGTACTGGGATTCTCCCCACCCCTCCCCAAACCCTCCCACCATAGTGGATTCCTCTCTTGTTGCATAACCACAGTTCAAGTTCAGTTGAGATTCCCTCATTGCAAGCATATACCAAACATAGAGTCCAGCATCTTATTATCCAGTTAAGTTCAATGGCTTCTTAGGTAAACCCTCTCTGGTCTGAAGACAGAACCAGCAGAGTATCATCCTGATCAATTAAAAGCACTAACATACCATCAGCAAAAATTTACATCATTATGGAATTAATTGACATAGTAATGAGTAACCAATATGTTAAAAATAAATGCAAGCTCTTAACCACATTCTTTGACCACCTCATTGACATTTCAATTTTAGTTTATACACAACATTAACATACATAACATAACATGTTATACATAACATCATATCATCTTAAATTAAGGCAAAGATGTGGTATCTGACCTTTTGGGATTGGCTCATTTCCCTTAGCATTATGGTTTCCAGTTTGGCCCATTTGGCCACAAAGAACTGCATTTTGTTTTTTTTTAATAGCTGAGTAGTATTCCATGGAGTAGATGAACCATAGCTTTCTTTTTTTTTATTTACTTTTTTATTTATTTTTTTATTGTATTGTTGTTGACAATCTTTACATAGTTAATTACAGTTAAAGAAAGAAAAAGAAAAAAAAAAGGTTCAGGGGGATAGAGAAATGGGTAATACTATTATGTCCATATGGTTTCCATCATGTATCTGAGGTAGAGGGGGATGTTGAGGGAGAAGCCCCACCCGGTTTCCCGCCCACCCCAAGTCCCAGATGTGGGGCATGCTCTGAGATATGTGCTCGAGTGGGGTTAATAGTTCTCCAGTTATGAATCACTGCCAGTTTCGCTCGATGAGGTAGTCCACTGATTGATATGGTCCATAATAAAGTCTCCGTTTGCCCCATATTTTGCTGCCAACATATAGCTGAGATGAATGATTGATCTGCTCTGTCTTCTGTCCTTTCTTGATTAGAGTTCTGAGTCCAGCAGTTCGATTGGGGAGATCTCCAAAGAAACTTTGAGGTATTCCTAGACTAGTTTCTTGTATGTTCTAGCAAGCACAGGGCCCAGCACAGTCCATCACCCCGATCAGCTGGTGGTTGCAATTGCTGGGTTGGTTCTGTTTTCAGTCCCGAGTTGCATTGGAACCAATGGGTGTTGCAGTCCAGTCTGGTTCGGCCCTTACATCAACCAGTGGGAGCTGCAGCCTAGTCGGGGTGACCCACAATAACCCCCACTAGGCCCGCCCCCTACCCTGGTTTGCCAGTATGTGTAGCAGAAGACCAGTCTGTCCCCCATCCCATTTGGCTCTTGGACTTGTCAATGGGTATTAAAGCTTAGTTCTATCTAAACAACTCAACCATCCAGCCCTCATGGATGTTGTTGAGTGCCTCTCTGTCTAGCCATCCCAGCTCCCGTCCTAGTTTTCATGCCCTCTCATGGGAATAGTGACCCAAGAAGGGGGAACCCACTTTTTCCCTCTCAGGTCTCTCTGTCCCGGTTTACGTACTCTTTATGTGGTTCTGTGATTTGACTTGACAGAATTAGTCCCCAGTGCCAGCTTCTGCGGCTATGCCCATACATCCCTCACCCACTCTAATTTATGCTTGCACCAGCAGGAATAATCAGCCCAGCCTGGCTTTTCCCTGGTCTAATCCACATGCGGCGCACAGGTGTTGTAGCCTTGCTTAGTCTGGTCTGTCTCTATCCCAGCCCACGATCTCCATTGGGAGTAGCTGTCTGGCGAGGGGACCAGCCCCTTAATCCCCCTGCTGTTTCTGCCCCTCCCTTCATGGATCTCACATGTGTTGGTTGGGTGCTGCATTCATATCCAGTACAGGCAACCACGCCCTGGCATTCCATAATGTGTACTTGTTTTGTCGCGACCAAACCCGGCTCATCCCACACTCTGTTCTGGTGATCGGATTTGCCAGTGGGTGACATGAACTGATTCAGCCTGGTCTCCTCCTGACCCATGCTGAAAGTGTGCCAGTGGGAAGCTTTCCATGGCCTATTCTGGGCTGTTTCCTATCATGCTTCTTGCGCTAACCTGTGGGGACTGTGTCCTGCCAGAGGAGTTGCCCAGGCTCCTCCATCAGAACCCCTCCCAATGCCAGATTTTGCGCATGCCAGGGGGTCCTTGAGCCAACCCTACCCAGTTCACCTCCTGTCCTAGCAGGAACAGTGGCTTTTCCTGGCTGGCTTTCACCCCATTCTGGTTCTTGTTGTTGGATGTTTCAGCCTGGCCATGGCTCGTCCATACCCACTTACATCTCACACATGGCTCAAGAGGGGATTGAGACCCAGCCTAATCAGTCCCACATCTACCCTCTGGTTCTTCATGACACCAGATGGTGTTAGGATCTGAACTGGCCTGGTGCATCCAATCCCAGCCCACACTAGTGCCTCGGGTGACTACAACTGTTTCCTAGATAGAATGCAGTCCCCATTCCAGTACACACACCCCTTGGAGGGAACCTCAACCCAGTTAAGGTGTCCCCAAGCCTCCCCAACTGGGCCTGTTCCTAGCCGTAGATCATGCACCTGCCAGTGGTTGCTCTAACTCAGCTTATGTCAGTCCCTCACTTGTCCTGGCCTCTGCCATAGACAGTGTGACTTAGCGTCCTTGACTCAAGTAGCTACCTAAGCAGCGATTCAGACAACCAATACCCCAGAGCTCCCTGGCCGGGTGGCCAGCAGGCAGAGCTTGGCAACACATGGTGCACTGGCCGTCCTAGGGGAGGCCAAGGACTCGTTCACTGCCTTGAGGCAGTGTCTTTGGCGTGAGCCCCCAGCATTGGGTCCGACCCGGCAGGGGCACCACCCACAACCGCAACACTGTGAGGAGCAGCACTTGTCCCCGAATCCCAAGACCCGAACCCCTCCCAAACTCACCCTGTCACAAGATATTAGCGGCTGGGCGGAGTTAGGGATTTTAACCCAGTTCCCAAGTTCCCTCATGGTGTACTTACCCTGAGGGAAGAGCTCTCTTGGGTCCTGGGGGAGGCCAAGGACTCGTTCACTGCCTTGTGGCAGTGTCTTTGGCGTGAGCCCCCAGCATTGGGTCCGAACCAGCAGGGGCACCCCCCACAGCCGCCACACTGTGAGGAGCAGCACTTGACCCCGAATCCCAAGGCCCAAACCGAACCATAGCTTTCTTATCCAATCCTCTGCTGATGGGCATTTTGGCTGCTCCCATGTTTTTGCAATTACTGATTGTGCTGCTATGAACATAGGAGTGCATGTTGGTTTCTCATAAAACAAGTGTTCTGGATATATTCCTACGAGTGCTATTGCTGGATTATACGGTATGCTGATTTTGAGTTGTTTGAATGTTCTCCATACTGATTTCCATAGAGGCTGTCCCAGCCTGCAGCCCCACCCGCAGTGGAGTAGGGCTCCCTTTTCATGGCAACCTCGCCAACAAGTGTTGTTGGTGCTTTTATTCATGTGGGCCAGTCTTACTGGCATCAGGTGGTACCTCATTGTTGTCTTAATTTGGATTTCCCTTATAGCCAGGGAACTTCAGCATTTTTTTCATATGTTTATTTGACATTTGGGTTTGTTCCTTGTGAAGTGTCTGCCCATATCCTGTGCCCATTTCTTGAGAGACTTGTTTGTTTTGGTGTTTTGGTTGTTTTGTAGCTCTTTGTATATTCTGGAGATTAGCCCCCTATCACATATGTAGTGCGCAAAGATCTTCTCCCATTGTGTGGGTTGCTTTTTTACTTTGTTGATTGTTTCCTTTGCTGTACAGAAGCTTCTTAGTTTGATGAGGTCCCATTTGTTTATTCTGGTCTTGATTTCTATTGCTTTTGGTGTCCTTTTTAGGAAGTAGGGACCTACCCCTAGATCTTGCAGAGTATTTTCTTCCAAAAGTTTGAAGGTTTCTGGATGTAGGTTTAGATCTTTTATCCATTTAGATCTAATCTTAGTGTATGGTGAGAGATGTGGGTCTATCTTTTTGTTTCTGCAGGCTATTAACCAGTTGTCCCAACAGCATTTATTGAACAGACCTTCCCATTTGCCTGGATTATCGTTTGTCTTTTTGTCAAAGATTATTTGGCTGTATCTGTGTGGGATCCGTTCTGCTGTTTCTGTTCTGCTCCATTGATCTTCCTCTCTATCTTTGTGCCAGTACCAGGCTGTTTTGATAACCACTGCCCTATAGTATGTCCAGAGGTCTGGAACTGTGATTCCTCTTGCTAACTTCCTGTTCTTCAGGATGGTTCTAGCTATCCGTGGTTTTTTGTGTTTCCAGATGAACGTTTGAATCATTATTTCCAGTTTCATGAAGAATGTCATGGGTACTTTGAGTGGGATTGCATTGAATGTATATATTGCTTTTGGCAATATAGACATTTTAATGATTTTGAATTTTGCTATCCAGGAGCTTGGGATGTTACTCCATCTTTCAAGGTCTTCCTCAACTTCTTTTTTAAACAGTTTGTAGTTTTCTTCAAATAGGTCTCCTACATTTTTGGTTAGATTTATTCCCAGATACTTCATACTTTTCTCTGTTATTTTGAATGGTATTCTGCTGGTTAAATCTTTTTCCATCTTGGGGCTATTTGCATACACTATGGCTGTTAATTTTTGTTCATTAATTTTGTACACTGCCACTCTACCAACTCTCATATAAGTTCTAGTAGTCTCTGTATTGAGTCTCTTGGCTCTTCTACATAAAGAATCATGTCATCTGCGTATAGTGAAAGCTTGACTTCTTCATTTCCCATTTGAATTCCTCTGATTTCTTTTTCTTGTCTTATGGCCTCAGCAAGTACCTCTAGGACTATGTTGAATAGCAGTGGAGAAAGTGGACATCCCTGTCTTGTTCCAGATCTCAGTGGGAAGGGTTCCAGTTTTTCTCCATTCAGTATGATGCTGGCATTGGGTTTTTCATATATTGCTTTGATTATGTTGTGGATTGTTCCTTCTATGCCTACCTTGGTTAGGGTTTTTGCAGGAAGTGGTGTTGAATTTTGTTGAAAGCTTTTTCAGCATCTATTGATACTATCATGTGATTCTTGATTTGCAATTTTTGGATGCGGTGTATCACATTTATGGATTTCTGAATGTTGAGCCACCCCTGCATTCCTGGGACGAATCCTACTTGATCCGGATGAATGATCTGTCTGATGTTTTTTTGAATTCTCTTGGCTAGGATTTTGTTGAGAATCTTAGCATCAATGTTCATCAGAGAGATAGGGCTGTAGTTTTTCTTCTCTGTTGGTTCTCTGTCTGGTTTTGGGATTAAGGTGATGTTGGCTTCATAGAATGAGTTTGGGAGGGTTGCTTCCTTTTCTGTTGTTTTGAAGAGTTTGTAGAGGATTGGGGTCAGTTCTGTTCGGAATGTTTTGTAGAATTCTGCAGTGAAGCCGTCTGGGCCTCGGCTTTTCTTGTTGGGAGATCTTTAATCACTGATTCAATCTCTGCTTCAGTTATGGGTTTGTTCAGGTCGTTTGTTGCCTCTGGGCTAAGTTTTGGCAGGTGGTGTGAGGCTAAGAACTTTTCCATTTCTTGGTGGTCTTCTGTTGGAGTACAGTGCTTTGTAGTAATTTCTAATTATGTTGTTATGTTGCCTTTTTCATCTTTGATGCTGTTAATTCTTGCTATCTCTTGGTTTTTCTTTGTCAGTCAGGCCAGTGGGGTGTCTATTTTGTTTATCTTCTCAAAAAACCAGCTTTTTGATTCATTGATTTTGTGTATAGTTTTTTTTATTTCTGTCTGATTAATTTCTTTCTTTGTTTTGATGATTTCTGTTTCCTATTGTGTGTGGGGCCATTTTGTTGCTCTTTTTCCAATTCCTGAAAGTATGTGTTTAGTTCCTGTATTTGGCGCCTCTCTTGGGCCTTGACATGAGCTCCAATTGCGATGAGTTTACCCCATAGCACTGCTTTGGCAGTGTCCCACAAGTTTTGGAATGTTGTGTTAGAGTTTTGATTGGTTTCCATAAATTTTTTTTGATCTCATCTTTAATTTCTTCTTTGATACATTGTTCATTCAATAGCATATTGTCCAACCTCCAAGAGTTACTGTATTTCCTGGGGCATTTTGAATTGCTGATTTCCAGTTTCATTCCGTGGTGGTCTGAGAGGGTACATGGTATGACTCCTATCTTTTTGAAGTTATTTAGATTTGCTTTGTGTCCTATCATGTGGTCTATCCTGGAGAAGGTGCCATGCACTGCTGAAAAAAATGTATAATCTGTGGTCTTATGATAAAAAGTTCTATAAATGTCTACCAAGTCCAGTTGTTCTACTGTTTGTATGAGCTCTGTTGTTTCTTTGTTGAGTTTTTTTTTTTTTTTTTTTTTTTTTTTTAAAGATTTATTCATTTTATTACAGCCAGATATATATAGAGGAGAGACAGAGAGGAAGATCTTCCGTCCGATGATTCACTCCCCAAGTGAGCCGCAACGGGCCGATGCGCGCCGATCCGAAGCCGGGAACCTGGAACCTCCTCCGGGTCTCCCACGCGGGTGCAGTGTCCCAAAGCATTGGGCTGTCCTCGACTGCTTTCCCAGGCCACAAGCAGGGAGCTGGATGGGAAGTGGAGCTGCCGGGATTAGAACCGGCGCCCATATGGGATCCCGGGGCTTTCAAGGCGAGGACTTTAGCCGCTAGGCCACGCCGCCGGGCCCCTTTGTTGAGTTTTTGTTTTGTTGATCTGTCTATAGTTGTTAGTGGGGTGTTAAGATCACCCACTATTATTGTGTGTATATCTATGTCTCCCCTTAAGTCCGTAAGTAATTGCTTCACGTAGCTAGGTGCATTGGAATTTGGTGCATATATATTCACAATGGTAATTACTTCCTGATGGATCAATCCCTTCACAAATATAAAATGTCCTTCCCTGTCCTTTTTGATATTTGTCAGCTTGAAGTCTATATCATCTGAAATTAGGACAGCTACGCCAGCCTTTTTTTCTCATCCATTGGCGTGAAATATCTTTTTCCATCCATTCAGTTTCAGCTTCCTAAAGTCTTTTCTGGTTAGATGTGTTTCTTGTAGGCAACAGATAATTGGGTCCTGTTTGATGATCCATTCTGTTCATCTATGTCTTTTGATTGGTGAGTTTAGGCCATTTGTGTTAAGAGTTAAAATCGAGAGGTTGCGATTTTGCCCTGCCATATGTATGTGTTTTTGTGGGTGTTGTTATCTGTGTAATTGCCCCTCCTTGCGTGGAGTTTAGTGGGGAGACCTTCCTGTTTGCCATCTTTGCTTATGATTCGCCTCCTTTTTTTCTGGATTTGGTGCATTTCTAAGAAGATTTTGTAGAACTGGTTTTGTGCTGGCATATTCTTCTAATTTCTCTGTGCTATGGAAGTATCTGATTTCATTCTCAAATACGAATGAGATCTTTGCTGAGTACATTATTCTTGGTTAACAGTTGTTCTGATTCAGGATTTGGAAGATCTGTGTCCATTCTCTTCTTGCTTGTAAGGTCTCTTCAGAGAAGTCAGCAGTGATTCTGATTGGTTTTCCCTGGTATGTGATCTTTTTTCTGCTTCGTACTTGTCTCAGGATTTTTTCTTTGTCTTTGTTGGAATGGAACTTGAGCACCACATGTCTGGGTGAAGATCTCTTTGGTCGTATCTGCTGGGAGTCCTTTGACCGTCCTGGATTTGGGCTGGGTTCATGTTCCAAGTGTTTTGGAAGTTTTCCTGTATAATTTCGTCGAGCACCATTTGCATTCCTGACTCTCTTTCTGCTCCTTTAGGAAGACCAATAATCCTAATATTCAATTTTCTGTGGTTGTCTTTCATTTCTTGCATGGTCTTATTGGCTTTGTTCAGACTTATCTCCAGCTGTTTAATGAGCTGGGTATGTTCATTTTGCGTGTCTTCCGTTTCAGAGATCCTGTCTTCTGCTGTATTTATTCTGTTGGTTAGGCTCTCAATTTTGTGCTCTAAGTCAAGCATTTTACTTTTCATTTGTTGTATTTCTGTGACTATGTGGTTCTTGAATTCCTTAATGTCCTCCCAATTCTTCTCATTGTCTCTGACCGACTTTAACATTATTTTTTTGAATTCCTTGTCTGGTAGAGCTTCCATGTCTGCATCTCGCATCTCTGAAGTAGACATTGGCTTTTAACCCTTTATTGGTGGGGTGCTGGCTCTCTCATCTGGATCATTACCTTTTCTGGTATTTCTTCCCATTGTGTTAGTGTTTCTTTTTGAGAGACCCAGGCCCCAGCATGCTGAGGGGTCTCCAAGCGCTATCCTGCAGAGATTGGAACCTGTAGGTGTGGAGTAGCAGAGTGTTGGAATTCTCAAGGCACTTTTGGTGCATCTCCAGTGCACTGGACCTCAGGGCGCCACTTCCAGGCCCAGTGAATTCAAGGCGCACTCTCAGCGCGTCCCCTACACGTATGTGACCACAGGGCGTGGGGGAATGAAGCGCTCTCTGGGTGTGCCCCCTGTGCGAGGGTTTACAGGGCACGGAGGGTTCTAGGTGCTTTCTCGGTGTGTCCCCAGTGCCAGGGACTGCAGGGCATTGAGATTCCAGGTGCTCTCTGGGAAAGCTTCCTGCACGCGGGTCCGCAGTGCCCTCCTGGTGCGTCTCCCAAGCACGGGACTATAGGGCGTGGGGTATTCCAGGTGCTCTCTGAAAGCGCCTCCTGCGCAGGTCCGCTCACCCCAGCAGCACGGGACCATCCACCCCAGCACTAGCATGGTTCTTTCCAACCCAGAGCTCTGGTATGGGCGGGTGGCATGGTTCAGTACAGCCTAGCTGTGTGCCAGTCCGCACGGCACGGGGGTTTCAGTGCTCCTTCTCCATGTCTCCTCAGCGCACAGGACCACTGTGCGTCAACTCCAAGACACAGTTTCGGCAGTTTCAAGGCACTTGCCCTCTGTCCCCAGATGCTGGAGCCTCTGGGGGGGAGGGGGGAGGAGATGAGCACCAAGAATGTTCGGGCTCTGTGTATGCCCCTGGAGGGTAAACTCTGGAAGCCTCCAACCCACTGCTGCCCCTACCCAGCTCACCCAAACCTCAGGCTCTTGCAGTCTTGGTTGTTCAGTCTTTTATCTCCCTTCATCTCCATCCTACCCCACAATGCAAACCTGCATCTCTCCTAGCTCTACCTCATCTGCTACATGCACAGAATGATCCAGAAAACTCTTATTGTGTAATGCCCTGCCACCTGTCTTTCTGCCCACACCTTGGCAGAAGAGCTGTCATTACGGCATGAGCAAATAACATGTTTCCCAGTGTTGAGTTTGTTGCCATCTTCTCCTAGGTGCTCCCTGTTTTTCCTCTTGCCCCCCCAGACATGAACTCAAGAGTGATGGCATAGTTTCTTTCAACTTTCTCCTGGTTCTTTACAGTATGAAATCAGTGCCCGGAGATAACTTTTTCAGCTCGCCTTCCCAAGCAGGTGCCAGGAGATAGAGAAGCAACTTCTCTTGTACTATACATCTGTCATCTTTTTACCCTCCCTTCTTCCCCTTAGTCACTAGAAAACAATTCCACTTCCACCTCTGGTCAAGCCTCAAGCTCCAAGGCAAAGACTAGTTTATCTCCATTCCATATTTACAGTATATTGATCATTGCCGCTCTCCTCCCATCTCAGGAAGAAGCTTGAAGTTCCTTTTGTGCCTAGAAAGGAGCCTCTTACACACCCTTCAACCCAGGGTAAGGAAGGGGAAGTTTTTGCATTTCACTCACATTGAGTATAAGAAAGCAACCCACAAACTGTGGTCTTACAGAAAATGTGCCATGATCGGGTTCACAAGATTGCACCTGCCTAGGAAAGGGACTGAGTTGGTTATGCTGTTGAGTGTGACTGCCCAAGTACTTCTAATCCTAGGGTGTTTCTATAATGGAGGGTCTTGCATTGTGAATGTTTGGGAGGAAGGCTACAGGAAAGTGACTGTGCTTACTGGCAGAAGGGGAGCCTGGCAGGTAGGATAGAGTTTTGTTCAGCTTTCAGGGTAAGGTGGAGTTTGGACTCCTGTGGTAGACTGAGCTAAAGACAGATTCTAGTGTTAAAGTAATTTTGGAATCTTTGGTGACTTCCTTTTCTAAGGCCACTTATTGAGAGGTGATTAACTCTTTCAGCACCACAGACCATACTGCTCTGACTATGGAGCTGGAGGCTCAGATCCCACTGGTGCTACACAGAGATATTCTGTACACCCCAGGAACCCAAACATAACCTTTACATCATTGCTGGTGCTACAGCTAAGGACAGTTCCTGGTTTCTGAGAATTTGCTTCTCACCTCCAATGCCAGCTCCAATTTCAGGACATACTGGACTTGGTCACAATTGGGAACAGCCTCTGGCAGCATAAAGTGGTAAACTCCTGACTCCTCTCCCTTCCTTTATCCTCTACCTCCATCCTCACCTCTACCCTCACCTCCTGTCCAGGACCTTATCCCTTCCCTGCCTGCTCACTGGACATTGCTAGGAGGCCCCAGAAGCTCCCATGGAATATACACTCCACTGAGTTAGAGAAAGGCAATAAGCTGCCTGCTCCCCACAAGCTACACAAAGGCTGGTCAATGAGAGTCATGAGTCACACCTTGTGTTCTCATGGAAAGGCTAAGACCGTGATCATAGGAGTTAGGTCTGTTCTTCAGAAAAAATTGCACCAAGGTAAAGTACCTTTTCACTCTGAAGTGTAAATACCCTTTTATCAGAATGTGGTCTTAGGCACATATCTCCTCTCAGCATAGACACTCTCCTTTAGCAGTGAAAGCCATGGATCAAGGAGACCACCCACATATAATTAACTTTCCAATCCACCTGCTGCTCCAACTCACAGGTTCAACAGCTCCATTTCCACCTGAATGTCCCACAAATACTACTCAGCTGAGAGATCTAGTGCCATCCACTCTCTACATACTTCCTTGCTTTTTAAATTTATGATTATTTTTTAAATTAATTACATTGCATTGTGTGACATAGATTCATAAGCTTTGGGATTCCACCCTCCCTTCCCTGTGTCCTCCCCCCTTGGTGGATTCCTCCACCTTGTTGCAGTATTACAGTTCAAATTAAGTCACGATTCTTTCATTGCAATCATATACCAAGCATAGAGTCCAGCATCTTATTGTCCAGATAAATTCAACAGTTTCTTAGGGAGACCTTCTTTGATCTGAAGGTAGACCTGGCAGGATATCATCCCGATCAATTAGAAGCCCCAGCATAACATCAACAACAATTTACAACATTATAGAATTAATTGACATAGTATTGAGTAATCAATATGTTGTAACAGTGCAAGTTCTTAACCACCTCCTGTGATTACTTCACTAACCAATCAGTTTTTGTTTGTACTCAGCACCAGCTGCTATACAGCTTAAAGTGGCTATGGGGTACTATTCAGCTGTCTCATGTCTGTTTTCATTTTAGTATTTAGCAGTATATTGTGTTGACGCATAATTTTGCTAAATTTGATAGATTTTAGGATAGTCTTAAGCTGGCTTATAAATCTAACCAGGCCTTTGTCTACAGTTGAGATGCAGAACAGTTTCAGGAGGGGTATGCAGAGAAATCTTCAATAACCTAGTGAGAATTAACTAATCTTTGTGTCCTATCTAGTAAGGCTTATGTGGATCCACGCTGATCGTTTCCTGTTTGGTTCTAAGCTTTTCTTGAATTTCTCTATCTACTCTATTTTTTGGGGGGGTGGTCTGAAAAATAGTCCCCATGTATTGTAATATTATTTTTAACCTCAAACAGCCTGTATCTAATGCATTAAGATATTGTGATGTATTTAATGAACATACAATTAATGTGAATCAGATTGCTTATGTTCTACATCAAAGAATTGTAAAACCTAATATACTTTTAAGACCCTAAGATACTTGGAAATGGGGTGGAAGAACAGGGAAATCTTCCATCTCCTTAGAATGTGTGAGGAAGACGTAAAGTATGACCTACCAGAAACATAACAGGTAATTCATAGACAACAGACTCGAATCAGCATTAAACAATAGTTAAATGAGAAAGACATATATGGGGAATCAAGAGCGATCCTGACAACCTCTTAACAGGAGGTCATATGCACAGAGCGGTGGGGGGGACCCCAGAGTGGAGCAGGTGGACAGGAGGAAGCGTGTATCCCAACCCTGAAGACTTGGATCCTCACCAAGGACTCTCAGTATGGGCACCAGGGACTACATCCCAACAGACAAGGAGAACACAGGGAAAATTGGATTGCCTTTGGAGGCCGAGAACTCCAAGCTCACTCAGCCCCATTTGGATCTACCACATGGCTTGGAAGAAACCTAAATCCTTCCTTGCAGGACCCAAGGTCATTGGAACAACATCCAGGAGCCTGAGAGATCTGCAGAAACAGAAGAAAAGCAAACTTCCTTTTGGACTAGGGAGAGGAGCTTTCTCTGGTCCTTACTTAGTTCCAGCTTTGGATCCTCACCCTCTCTTGCAATGACCATCAGGATCGCCCCGGGGCCCCCTCCCCCTCAAAAAAATACTTCCTCCCTTTTTATTTTTTTTATATTTCACTTTCCTCTTAGTGATACCACTGTCTTTCCAATAACCAAACTGCACATCTGGAGTGGGGATATCATCTTTCAATTCTCTTTTTTCCTTCATTACACACTTAAATGTTTGGCCGTTCAACCATCCATGTTTTCAACAAATATTAATTTGTTGGTGTTTTTTTTTTTTTTTTTGATACTATTGTCAATGACCAGCTCTAGAGTTTTGGTAAAACACACTAGATCCAGTGGTGTCTCAACCATTGACCTTATCCTAACTTGCTTAACACAACCAACACTGTGACATGCCCTGCCACTTGCTCGCTCTTAACTCAGGCCTTGCTAATTTTTGTTTGGGAGATCAAGATTGACCCCAAATGTTGTGTATATCCCTAGTGACTCAGAGGTTTATCATAGATGGCACAGTAAAAAAAAAGCTTTTTTATTTTACTTTTAAGTATTCTCTGAATTTTTAATATGTATTAGAAAAAATGCAAACTAATAACCAGAAACTCGTGGTTTCTTATGTATTTTTGAATATGACAGATTGAAATATTTTCAAAGTGAATTTTTTCTGAATGAAATGATTAAATAAATGATAACAAAATAAGAGTTACAAAAGATTGGATACTGAGACATCAGTGTGTAGCATTTGGGAAGCACAAGTTTCTTGGGAAAAGTGCATGTTGTTTAGCACAACTTCAAGATCGTCCATAATTTAGCCCTACCCACTTCTTCTACCTTATCTACTGCTATTTCTCACTTTCAACTTGATCAATTCTTTCATCCTAAATGATTAGGAAGTCTACAATTCAATAATTCCATGTTTTCTCAAGTTTCCTTTGCATGAATTACTTCCTCCTCTGTCCGGCTTCTGCCCAATTATTATTCGTGCCCCAATACTCTATAAAGTCTCATATCTTTGTGAGACCTTTACTAACTGTCCTCCTCCCTCTATACATAATTAATCAAAGAAAATCATCTGCACTGATTTGGGATAATGACATAGTTCTATTATTGCCAGGATTGTCAGTTTTGTATTGGTTACTGAGCACATCTCTGCTAATGAAATAGGAATGTTAAAAAGACTATAACTACATTACCAAACAATGGACAAAGAGTCATTTACAAGACTCAGACCATTTTAGGTGTTGATTGTTCTTGGTCACATATTTGCAGCGTGGTCTTGGGCAACTCATTCATTGCTATTGAAACTCTGGCTAAAGAGAGCTAAGGCTTCTGAGAGGCTGTCCTTGGTACACAAAGGGCCTTAGCTGGAAGTGTCCCACACAAGCAGCTCGAGGTTTACAAGGCAGGGCAGAGCCGGGGTCCCTGGTCATGGATTCCCTGACCAGCCCTGCCCTAGGTTCTGAGCAGCACCAGGGCTCCAAGGCCCACAGGAGGAGGCAGCTGGAGCTGTGGCAGGCCCTGAGTGCCTGTGAGTGTGCATGTGCCACATCACTGAGGGCATCTCCCAGGAGAAGGAGGCAGCTATGCCCCGGTTGCTGGGCGATGAGGCAAGACACTTCCCAGCCCTGCCCAGTGGAGCTGCTTCCTGGTTCAGGGTTCGGTCCCTTCCTGGCTGTCTGTGTTAAGTCAGGGGTATGTAGGTGTTGCGTGGAAGGTGCGTGCAAGGATAGTGCTATTACTTTACCACATGAAGTGGCAGCAAGTTGTATCCCTGATGGAGCAGGTGCTCTTGTGGTCATGACCTCCAACCGGGTTCTGGCACTTACAGGTGCCTGGTTTTGGATGGGCACTGGGGAGACACAGAGGCCAGCGGGAACCTTTGCCCAAAGCTTTGTTCTCTCACTGCACATTGCATGGCTTCCCTAAAGCTCTTCCATTAGCTCTGCAAGCTGGTGTCTCCTTCATCTTTTTCTTTCTTTCTTTCTTTTTTCTATTTTCTCTTGTTCTTCCTTCTTTATGAAGAATTTCCTTATTTTTTTTGAAGGGGAGATTGACAGGAAGAATGAGATTCAGAGAGGACATTTTGTCTGCTGGTCCAGTCCCAAGTCCAGAGTTGAGTCAACCTGAAGCCAGGAGCAAGATGTTTCTTCTGAGTGTCCCACGTGGTTGCAGGGTCCCAAGAAGCCTGGGCCATGCTTGGACTGCTTTCCCAGGCCACAAGCAGGGATCTAGATGAGATGTGGAGCAGCCAGGATTCGAACCGGAGCTCCAGCTCTATTGGATACCAGGATCTTGGGAAGGAGGAGTGGCTCATAAAAGGTGAAGATTGAGCCACCATGAAAAGGCGCCAGGTCCCAACTCTTTCATCTCTGGCTGGGAATCCCGATGGCGATATTTGCAGAAAACATACCCGCCTCTTTTGGATCAACCTTATGGAGGTTCTAACCAGTGAGGAAAGCCTTCTGCAAAGGGGTGGGCTTTCAGTTGTCTAATTCCTTGATCTAGTGTGTGTCACGATTCAGGGGGACAGGTAGATCCTGAGGAGTTGCGGGAAACATGCCTTTTGAGACAGCTTGGAATTGAATTGAATTTTCAAAATGTTTCTTGAAGTTTGGTCCTGGAGGGAAAATAGGAAATTACAGGAGACCAGAGGATTGTAGCAGTGGCCTTTCCAAAGAGGATGTATTAAAGATCAAGGGAGCTCCCATTTGCTGGTTTGTTTCACATAGAGCTGTAATTGCTGGGGCTGGGCTGGGACGAGCTCCACAAACCTGAAACATAATCAAGATCTTGCTCAAAAGTCACAGGATGTCAATTCCGTGAGCATCCCAGGCTCTGTAGTTGGGAAACTGGCTGGCCTTAGGAGCCAGAGTTGGGAACCTTAGCCAGGAATGCAGGGTTCTCAAGCAGCAGCCTCAGGGCCTGCTCCAGAGTGGAGGGAGATCTTTTTCTACAAGATGTCTCTTGTAGTACTGAAAGGCAATGTTAGAGAAAGAGAGAGACATGGAGCAAGAGAGAGAGAGATCTTCCATTTGCTGGCTGGTTAACACCCCAGAGGGCCACAACGGCCAGAGCTGAGACCATTTGAAGGCAGGAAGCTATTCCAGGTCTTCCTGGCATGGGTGCAGTGTACCAAGGGCTCAGCCCATCCTCCACTCTCTTCCCAGGAAATCAACAGGCAACTGGATGACAAGTGGAGTGCCCGGGACACAAAGTGGTGCCCATAGCGGTGCTGGTGAATGCCATTGCCTCTTAGGCTGCTGAAACACTGTGCCAAGCCTTCTTTCCCTCTTTGAACTCCAAGTACAGCCCTAGGGCCATCTTCAAGATCAGCCGTGGAGGGGCAGGCCTGTGGGACAGCAGTCAACTTGCAGCTTGGGATACCCTGAAGCCACCCTCTGTAGACTTGGGCTTCCACTCCTGGCTGCCCTTCTGAAACCACCTTTCTGCCTGTGCACACTGTGGTAGGACAGCAGGTGATGACTCAAGGATCAGGGTCCATGCCACCCCAGGGCAAAGCTGAAGGAACTTTTGGGCTGTTGGATTCCGTATGTGTCAGCCTCAGCCAGTGCACAGATTGGAGGCATGAATCAGTGCGGAGAAGATAGTCTGTGTCTTTCTATGTTTGCCTCACAAAACAAATTACATTTGACTACTCAATGGCTTTTGTGTTTTGTTTTCAATTCAAGTTGTAGGGCCTGACATGATGGCTCCACTGACTAATCCTTCCCTTGCAAGTGCTGGGTTCCAATAAATGTGTCAGTTTGTGTCCTGGCTGATTCACTTCCCTGCCAACTCCCTGCTTGTGGCCTGGGAAAGCAGCAGAGGATGGTCTTAATTCTTGGCATTGTTTATCCATGTGGGAGACCTGAAAGAAGCTCCTGGACCTTGGCTTTTGATGGACTCAGATCTGACCATTGTGGCCAATATGGAAGCAAACTAACAGATAGATATCTCTACTTCTCCTTCTCTCTGTAAATCTGTCTTTCCAGTAAACGTCAATAAATCCTAAGCGAATATACATTGGAGCTGGAAATACAGCTGTGGAACTAACTGGCCTACAATCCAAGTTCTGAGCCATTAAACTGGGAATTCAGGAAGATAGTTGGTAATTCAGGAAGAAAGAAATAATACAGCAGCAAACCTTGAGTCACTTCAACCTCTAGAGAATGCATAATCACACCCCACCAGAAAGAGCAGAAAATCACAAGAATAATGTCATGTAAAGTGAGTTAGTGTTATAGCAGGAGTCAGTTCTGTCAAATGCCCTGGAGAAGTGAAATGAGCACAGAGGAACATCCATGGGGCTTCACAACATCAAGTCATGTGAGCCTGTACATGGTCACCCTCACTAAGCTAGAGAACCAAACTGGAGTAAGTGGAGGAAGCACAACTTCTGTTACCAGCCATGGCACACTACAGACCTTATTCCCTCTCCTAAGGAAACAACTGAGAGAAAAATACATTTCTGAAAGTACAATTTTATACAAATCACTATTTTGGCAAATGAAAAAAAATTAGGAAAGGCAGAGAAATCTTCCACCTTCTTAGAATGAGTGAGAACAATGTTAAATGTAATGTATCAAGATTGTAACAGGTAACTTACACACAGTAGACTCGAATCTGTATTAAACATTAGCAAAAATTATAAAGGCATACAGTGGGATCCAAGAGCAATGCTGATGGCCTCTTAACAGGAGGCCATACACACAGAGCAGGATGAGACCTCAGAGCGGAACAGGAGGACAGGAGGAGGCTTGTATCCTAACACGTAGACTCTCAGTACCTCACCAAAGACTATCAATATGGGCACCAAGGACTGTATCCCAACTGTTAAGGAGATATCAGGGAATTGGAGTGCCTTCATAAGCTAAGAACTCTGAGGTCAATCATTCCCTATTGGATCTCCCACACTGCTTGGAAGAAGCCCAGATCCTTCATCACAGGATGTAATGTCATGGGAAAAACAGCCTGGAGTCTTCAGAAACAGAACATCTGTTCCCTGGCAGAGGATGTCAAGTGCCATGTAAGAAGAAGAGCAGAACATGTTGGACAACTCTCCTGGGAGCTGTGTGGGTGAGTGGATGCACTAGGGTGGACTCTGTCAACCAACGGATCTTGGAAAGATTTCCTCAACCTTGGAGCAGTGAAGCCAACAACAGCATCTTAGAACTGTCAAAACCACCCAAGCAACACGTTGGAGAACATTATTCTCCACACTTTTCATAGACCATTGTGCCTTTACATTAGCATAATCAGTTGGAAATGAGGACATAAAGTGAAAACAGCAAGTGGAGTAAATTTTTATTTTGAGATGCTTGCTCCATTACAAAAAAAATATATATTAAGCCTAGTAAGACCCTCTTCTTTAACTACATGCTTAAAGCTCACAGGCCACCTCTTACTGGCTTTCAACCAACCAGATGACCTGCTTTTTGAAGGGAGAGAGGCAAAACCAGCATCAACTCGAACCTGGGAATCTGATACTTAGGGTTTACACGTTCTCCTCCACCCTGGAAACACTGCAAGTTCCCACAAGGAGGGTGAGGGGTGGCCACTTTCTCCTACTGACTTGGGTTGGTGACAAAGTTTCCATCTAAATATGCCCTCACCCTCTGTTAGGGTCCCCCAGCGGGAGCAGGGATGGTCCCTGGCGACCACTAGACAGCGTCCACTAGATGGAGCCACTTGGGCCCCATAGGCCAGGATGGCCAAGGTCCTTACCCATGCTCCTCAGATCTGAGCCAGGGCGTGAGCCCAGAAAGCCTGCTGGCCAGCACGGGCAGCAGGACAGGGTCTCTCAGTGTGAGGACCTCTCTGTGAGGAATGTCCAGAGCCGCCAAGTAGCCCACCCTGCCTGAGCTCAAGTTCTAGAGGTGTCAGCCAGGGGAGATTTCAGTACCCCAAACTTGTCCAGAGGCACCCAGGGAGAGGGAGAGCAGGGCTTGCGCGTTGGCACAGGGAGGGCTTCTCCCACCTGTGTTCTCCTAAATAGCAAGGCTCTCCCATCATCACGCAGTGTGAGGGAGGGCAAAAGCTCTTGGGGGACACTTTTGACCCACCCCGGTATGTGTCCAGGGAACCCTGAGTGCTATGGGCACCAGCAGCCCGCCCTGGCCCACAACACTTTACTCTCATGGTTACCACGATGGGGCAGGGAGAGGAGGCATTGCGCCCACTCCTGCAGCGCAGTTCCTCTGCCCAGGGCGCCCTGGAATACAGCAGCACAAGCAGCACCCACTGCCCACTGATCCCGCACCTGGCCAGTGAGGGGCAGGCGAGGCCCGAACCCGTGAGTTTGGGCAAGAAAACAGCAGCACCAGGGACAACATGCCCTTTGTGCTCTGGATGCCTCTGTACTTGGCGAGGCTCCTGCCAGACACCTGGTTGCTGGGGACTCCGCAACCAGGAAGCCCCACAGCCAATTCCCTCTGCCACCTGCACCCATATTCTGTTTGGCATCCAAAGAATGGAAGCAGCGCAGACCTTTCATCTGGGCAAGAGAGGCTGCACTGGCGCCCTCTCCCTCGGTACAGCTGTGTTCCTGATGCCCACTGCCCTAACCACGTGCATTAGTCACTTTGCATGATGGTGACAATGGCCTGCCCACATCTACTCCTCCTCACCAGGGGCAGCTGCACGAAGTGCAGACCACAGGCTGAATGCAGTGATGCAAGCCAGGGGGTCACCAGCATGTGCTGCCACACCTGTGTAACAACCCGGGCTCGAGAGCGCTCATCTATGTGGCCAGAGCAGGGCAGGAACTTACCTGGAGATCGGCAGCATGACGACGGGCAACTCAGAGTCCTGGGCCATCTCCCCTTGGCCTGGAGTCCAGTGTACATGGCCAGAGCCCCACAAGCTGCCTCTCTTCCAGCCACCGATCTGGGCTTGTGCCCTGTGGTTATGGGGCAGTGGCCGTGCCTTGGCTGGGTGCTTGCGCAGTGGACATGCCCAAGACCAAGGGCTCAGGATTGGTGGCCGTTGGTGTCGTTGGCCACAGTGCAGTCTCTGTGGCAGTGCTGACTTGGGCAGCCTGGGACGTGCAACTCAGTTTGTGAGTTTACCGTTATGAAACCAGGAAACGTCAGAGGTCTACAGCAAAGCAACAGGTTGGGAGCATCAGCCAGCAGCAGGGCTCCCCTCCTGTCCCTGGGCCTGCTGCAGCAGCAGGGCTGGCTTCTATTCTCCCTAAGGATGACCCGAAAGAGGCAGGGCATGCCAAAGATG
The DNA here is from genome assembly GCF_030435755.1 of Ochotona princeps. Classification (NCBI taxonomy): domain Eukaryota; kingdom Metazoa; phylum Chordata; class Mammalia; order Lagomorpha; family Ochotonidae; genus Ochotona; species Ochotona princeps. The sequence continues at coordinate 35,344,104 of NC_080855.1, read as the reverse complement.
AATAGTTGAGACCAACGCCATAGCCTGGTGGCCTCAATCCTCACCTTGTATGTCCCCGCCAGGATCCTAGGATCCCACAGAGCCAGAGCTCCAGTTCGAGTCCTGGCTGCTCCACATCTCATCCAGCTCCATGCTTGTTTGCCTAGGAAAGCAGCTGAGCATGGCCAAGGCTCTTTGGATCCTACACCCGCATGGGGCACTCAGAAGAAGCCCCAGGTTCCTGGCTTCAGATTGGCTCAACTCCAGACACTGGGGTACTGAACCAGCAGACAGAAGATCCTCGTTGCTTTTCCTTCTCCTCTGTGAATCTCCCCTTCAAAAACATAAGAAAATTCTTTATAAAGGAAAAGGAATAGAAGAACAGAAAGAAGAGAGAAAAGAGAAAAAGATGAAGGAGGCACCAGCTTGCAAGCACTAATGGAAGAGCTTGAGGAAATCCATGTGATTTGAAGTGAGGGAAGAAATTTTGGCAAAGGTTCCTTTTTTTTTTAAATTAAATTTATTCATTAATTACATTGCATTGTAATTACATAGAATCTGGGATTCTCCCCCCCACACTCCCCCCATGGTGGGTTCCTCCACCCCGCTGCATAACCATAGTTCAAGTTTAGTTGAAATTCCCTCCCTGCAAGAATTTGCCAAGCATACAGTCCAACATCCCATAGTCCAGACAAGTCCATCTACTTATTGGGAAGACCCTCTCTGGTCTGAGGGCAGAGTCAGCAGAGCATCTTCCTGGTCAAATAAAAGCACTAATATACCATCTGCAACAATTAACATCGTTATGGAATTAATTGACATGATATTGTGCAGTCAACATGCCAAAAATAAATGCGATTTCTTAACCACTTTCTGTGACCCCCCCATTCACAGTTCAATTTTAGTTTATACTACAAATGACATAATATCCATAACATAACATGATATGCTTAACATCATATCATCTTAAATTAAGGCAAACATGTGGTATCTAACCTTTTGGGATTGGTTCATTTCCCTTAGCATTATGGTTTCCAGTTTGGCCCATTTGGCCACAAAGAACTGCATTGTGTTTTTTTTAATAGCTGAATAGTATTCCATGGAGTAGATGAACCATAGCTTTCTTATCCAGTCTTCTGCTGATGGGCATTTTGGCTGTTTCCATGTTTTTGCAATTACTGATTGTGCTGCTATGAACATAGGAGTGCATGTTGGTTTCTCATAAAACAAGTGTTCTGGATATATTCCTAGGAGTGCTATAGCTGGGTCATACGGTATGTTGATTTTGAGTTGTTTGAATATTCTCCATACTGATTTCCATAGAGGCTGTACCAATCTGCAGCCCCACCAGCAGTGGAGTAGGGTTCCTTTTTCCCCGCAACCTTGCCAGCAAGTGTTGTTGGTGCTTTTATTCATGTGGGCTAACCTTACTGGCGTTAGGTGGTATCTCATTGATGTTTTAATTTGAACTTCCCTTATTGCCAGGGAGCTTGAGCATATTTTCATACGTTTATTTGCCATTTGGGATTGTCCCTTTGTGAAATGTCTGCCCATTTCCCATGCCCATTTCTTGAGTGGCTTGTTTATTTTGGTGTTTTGGCTGTTTTGTAATTCTTTGTATACTCTGGAGATTAGTCCTCTATCACCTATGTCGTGCGCGAAGATCTTCTACCATTCTGTGGGTTGCTTTTTTACTTTATTGATTGTTTCCTTTGCTGTGCAGAGGATTCTGAGTTTGATGAGGCCCCATTTGTTTATTCTGGTCTCAATTTCTACTGCTTTTGGAGTCTTTTTTAGGAAGTGAGGGCCTACCCCTAAGTGATGCAGTGTGTTTCCAATATTTTCTTCCAAAAGTTTGAAGGTTTCTGGATGCAGGTTTAGATCTTTAATCCATTTAGATTTGATCTTAGTGTATGGTGAGAGATGTGGGTCTATCTTTTTGTTTCTACAGGCTATTAACCAGTTGTCCCAACAGCATTTATTCAAAAGACCTTCCCATTTGCCTGGATTATCGTTTGTCCTTTTATCAAAGATTATTTGGTTGTATCTGTGTGGGTTCCCATCTGGTGTTTCTATTCTGCTCCATTGATCTTCCTCTCTATCTTTGTGCCAGTACCAGGCTGTTTTGATAACCACTGCCCTGTAGTATGTCCAGAGGTCCGGGACTGTGATTCCCCCTGCCAACTTCCTGTTCTTCAGGATGGTTCTAGCTATTCGTGGTTTTTTGTGTTTCCAGATGAAACTTTGGGTCTTTGTTTCCAGTTCCATGAATAATGTTTTGGGCAATTTGATTGGGATTGTGTTGAATGTATATATTGCTTTTGGCAGTATAGACATTTTAATGATATTGATTTTACCTATCCAGGAGCATGGGATGTTACTCCATCTTTCGAGATCTTGTTCAATTTCTTTTTTAAGTAGTTTGTAGTTTTCCTCAAATAGGTCTCTTACATTTTTGGTTAGGCTTATTCCTAGATACTTCTGCTTTTCCCTGTTATTTTGAATGGTATCTTGCTGGTTAGATCTTTTTCCAACTTGCGGTTATTAGCATACACTATGGCTGTTGATTTTTGTTCATTAATTTTGTACCCTGCCACTCTATCAAACTCTCGTATAAGTTCTAGTAGTCTCTCTGTTGAGCCTTTTGGATCTTCCATATAAAGAATCATGTCATCTGCAGATAGTGAGAGCTTGACTTCTTCATTTCCCATTCGGATTCCTTTGATTTCTTTTTCTTGTCTTACGGCCTCAGCGAGTACCTCTAGAACTATGTTGAATAGCAGTGGAGAAAGTGGACATCCCTGTCTTGTTCCAGATCTCAGTGGGAAGGGTTCCAGTTTTTCTCCATTCAGTATGATGCTGTCATTGGGTTTTTCATACATTGGTTTGATTATATTGCGAATTTTTCCATCTATGCCTACCTTGGTTAGGGTCTTTAGCAGGAAGTTGTGCTGGATTTTGTAGAAAGCTTTTTCTGCATCTATTGATACTATCATGTGATTCTTGTGTTTCAGTTTTTGGATGTGGTGTATCACATTTATGGATTTCCGAATGTTGAACCACCTTTGCCTTCCAGGGATGAATCCTACTTCCTCCGGATGAATGATCTGTCGGATGATTTTTTGAATTCTCTTGGCTAGGATTTTGTTGAGAATCTTAGCATCAATGTTCATCAGAGAGATAGGTCTGTAGTTTTCTTTCTCTGTAGGTTCTCTGTCCGGTTTTGGGATTAAGGTAATGTTGGCTTCATAGAATGAGTTTGGAAGGGTTGCTTTTCTATTGTTTTGAAGAGTTTGTAGCGGATTGGGGTTAGTTCGGTTCAGAATGTTTTGTAGAATTCTGCAGTGAAGCCATCTGGGCCTGGGCTTTTCTTTGTTGGGAGGTCTTTAATCACTGATTCAATCTCTGCTTCAGTTATGGGTTTGTTCAGGTTATTTGTTGCCTCTGGTCTAAGTTTTGGCAGGTGGTGTGAGTCTAAGAACTTTTCCATTCCTTGGTGGTCTTCTGATTTGTTGGAGTACAGTGCTTTGTAGTAATTTCTAATTGTGTTCTAAATGGTTGTAATGTCTGTTGTTATGTTGCCTTTTTCATCTTTGATGCTGTTAATTCTTGCTTTCTCTTGTTTTATCTTTGTCAGTCGGGCCAGCGGGGTGTCTATTTTGTTTATCTTTTCAAAAAACCAGCTTTTTGATTCATTGATTTTGTGTATGTTTTTTTTTATTTCTATCTGGTTGATTTCCTCCCTTGTTTTGATGATTTCTTGTTTCCTGCTGTGTGTGGGTCTCATCTGCTGCTGCTTTTCCAATTCCTGGAGGTGTGTGGTTAGTTCCTGTATTTGGTGCCTCTCTTGGGCCTTGACATGAGCTCCAATTGCGATGAATTTACCCCGTAGCACTGCTTTGGCAGTGTCCCACAAGTTTTGGAATGTTGTGTCAGAGTTTTCATTGATTTCCATAAATTTTTTGATCTCATCTTTAATTTCTTCCCTGACCCATTGTTCGTTCAATAGCATATTGTTCAACCTCCAAGAGTTTCTGTATTTCCTTGGGCTTTTTGAATTGCTGATTTCCAGTTTCATTCTGTGGCGGTCTATGAGGGTACATGGTATGATTCCTATCTTTTTGAAGTTATTTAGATTTGCTTTGTGTCCTATCATGTGGTCGATCCTGGAGAAGGTGCCATGCACTGCTGAAAAAAAATGTATAATCTGTGGTATTAGGATAAAAAGTTCTATAGACTTCTACTAAGTCCAATTGTTCTAATGTTTGTCTGAGCTCTGTTGTTTCTTTGTTGAGTTTTTGTTTTGTTGATCTGTCTATAGTTGTTAGCGGAGTGTTATAATCGCCCACTATTATTGTGTGTGTATCTTTGTCTCCCCTTAATCTGTAAGTAATTGCTTCACGTAGCTACGTGCTTTGGAATTAGGTGCATATATGTTCACGATTGTAATTACTTCCTGATAGATCAGACCCTTCACCATTATATAATGTCCTTCTCTGTCCTTTGTGATGTCTGTCAGCTTGAAGTTCAGGTCATCTGAGATTAGAACAGCTACTCCAGCCTTCTTTTCTCGTCCATTGGCATGCAATGTCTTTTTCCATCCCTTCACTTTAAATTTCTTACAGGCTTTTCTGGTTAGATGTGTCTCTTGTAGGCAACATATAGTTGGGTGCTGTTTGATGATCCATTCCGTTAATCTATGCCTTTTGATTGGTGAGTTTAGGCCATTTGTGTTTTGAGATAATATTGAGAGAAATTGATTTTGGGCTGCCATGAGTGTGTGTAAGTGTGCAAGTGTGTATTTGCGACTATTAGAGTTTCTGACTCGTTGACTTTCCTTGTATGGGTTTCAGTGGGAAGGTCTTCCCATTTGCCATCTTTGATTTTGGTTTTCATTTTTCTTTCTGGGTTTAGCACCTTCCTGAGGAGATTATCCAGAGCTGGTTTCGTGTTGATGTATTCTTCCAGTTTCTCTTTACCGTTGAAGTATTTGATTTCATTCTCAAATACAAATGAGAGCTTTGCTGGGTACATTATTCTTGGTTGGCAGTTTTTTTGTTTCAGGATTTGATAGGTTTTACCCCATTCTTTCCTTGCTTGCAGCGTTTCTTCTGATAGGTCGGCTGTGATTCTGATTTTCCTTCCCCTGAAAGTAATCTTATCCTTTTTTCTTACTTGTCTTAGAATAGTTTCCTTATGTTCACTTGAGGGTAGCTTGAGGACCAAATGTCTGGTGACGAGCTGTTTGGATCATATCTACTGGGGGTCCTTTGTCCTTCCTGGATTTGTGCTGGATTTATATTTCCGGTGTTCTGGAAGTTCTCCTGTATTATCTCATTGAGCACCCGTTGCAAGCCTGTCTCCTTTTCCACTCCTTCAGGAAGGCCTATTATTCTAATATTTGATTTTTTGAGTTTGTCTTTCATTTCCTGTATGGACCTATTGGCTTTCTCTAGATTTGTCTCCAACTGCTTGATGAGCTGCTGCCTTTCATTCTGATTGTCTTCCAATTCTGATATTCTGTCCTCTGCTGTGTTCATTCTGTTGGTTAGGCTTTCAATTTTGTGTTCTATATCGAGGATTCCCTTTTTGACTTGGTTTATTTCTGCAGTGATATGGTTTTCAAATACCTTGGACTCTTCCCAATGGTTCTCACTGTCTCTGATGAATTTCATCACTAGTTTCTTATAGTCCTTCTCTGGTATTTCCTCTGTATCTTCATCTTGCATCTCAGATATTGAGATTAGTTTTTGATTGTATTGGGAGGGAGTGCTTGATCTTTCTTCTGGGTCATTGCTTTTTCTGATACTTCTCCTCATTGTGTTTTTGCTTCTTGTTGTTTTGGGATTTTAGCGTCTGACTTTTTTGTCCACAGCAGTTGCCCTCAGTACCCTGAAGCGCCTCCCCACTCCTCAATAGCTCCAAGAGAGTGCAGAGGGAACCGCAGCAGGGCCGTGGACTGGGGCTCAGAAGTCCCCACACCAGCTCTGAATAGTGGACCGGCTGCTACAGCATCCACTGGCTCTTACCGCTGGACGTAGCCTGAGCTTCAGAGGCTGGACAACACTCGGCACAACCCCACAACCTGGGCAGAAGAGCAAGCCAGAAGGGGCGCGACTCCCCACAGCCCTGTGCCCCCCAGGACTCTGCTTCCACGGTTGAGAGAGTGCAATTGAGAAAGTAGCCTCTCTCAGGCAGAATCCCCTGCTGGGCCCAGCAGGAGAGGCCAAACCAGAGCCCACTCAGCCGAATCGGTGCGAGACTGGTTCTTCCAGCTGGAGGCCTGCCCAGAAGAGCCTGCTTGTGGTAGCTGGAGGTGGCGCCGCCCCTCTCAGCAGAGCAGCACCTGAGAGGGAATTCAGGAGAGCAGTCTGGTGCTGAGGCCATCGGAACTCTCCAACACAGCCGGGGGGCCGGGGATCCCAAGGCTCGAGCAGCAGAGGCCCACACGGAGGAGTAAGTCCTCAGTGGGGCAACGCCCCTGAGACGGTAGAGAAAGCCAAGCTGAGCAAGTCTCCTGCACTGCACTACTCGGGGCATAGAAGCCCTATACCCCGGCTCCCACACAAGTTGGAGTGTTCAGTTCTTGCACAGCTTCAGACTGGGAGAATTCCGGGGGAGAGGGGGCACTGAGCAGGGTCAGTCTCAGTGTGGTTCTCTCAGGGAGCGAAAAGCCCGAAAATTTTTTCTTTTTTGCCCCTGGGGTACTCCACCTCTCTGGGTTCCTGTGCGTCCCAGACTCACAGGTGCCCACTCCACAACAAAGCTTCTAAGACAGGTGCCTCTAGGGGCCCGTGTTGCTTAGAGCGCCAAGCAGTCTCACAGCTTTGGTTGCTGGAAGTTCAGCCAGGAGGGGAGCGGTCGCTGCTGCTGATAGGGGCCTTGGCAAAAGGCAACCTGTCCTGCTGTCTCCAGCCGCCCTGGGTCCTCTGGGCTTCCAGCCGATGCGCCCCTTTCCCGGGATGACTCACCACGTTTTAACCGGGTCTTTGTGTTTCCTGTGTTCCTTCTCTGGATTTCTTCCGAGTTATGTGTTTCTTCTTGGATGCTTGATGTCCAGGGAGCTTCTGGCACTCCTTCCTGTGGTTCTTTGGTCCGCAGATCTCTCTCCAGCCGCACCCTGTCTCACTTTCAGCGCTTCCCTTTCTATGCCTGTCCTCTCAGGTCGGCTATTTTTTCTGTCTCCCCCAAAGGTTCCTAATGGACACTGTGTCTCTACAGGGCCCATCCAAATCCGGGCACGTATAAGTGCCAGAGCCCTGTCGGAAGTCATGGCTGAAAGGGCACCTGCTCCATCTGTGACAGAACTTGTTACCCCCTTTGGGTAGAAAAGTGATCTTATTACTCCACCCCAACCCCTGTGCCACACCTCCACATCACTGACTCTACACATTGTCATTGAGGAGGGACAGAGCAGAAAGCAGCTGGGAAGCAGCTTGCCTTGTTGTCCAGAAACTGGCGACTTGCAAGCCTACTTCTCCTGGGAGACACCCTCAGTTAAATGGTACATGTGCTTGCCAACACACAGGATTACCCACAGCCCCAGCTGCCTCCTTCTGTGGGCCTGGATCCCTGGTGCTGCTCAGAACCACAGACAGGGCTGGCCAGGAAACCTGGTGCTAGGGCCTCTTGCTCTGTCCTGCCATGTCACCCTGGGAGAGACCTTTGCGGGACACTTCCATGTGAGGCCTATTCATGCCAATTGAGCCCAACTAGGCATCCCCTGGCCCCTGGATTTGCCTCTGTCTAAGGAGGGAGCAATGCTGTCTTGGATGCTAAGCTCCCTGTGCCATTGAATGGGTCCCAGCAGGAGGCCCCAGCAGCCAGCAGGTTCATCTACTACATTTTCTACTCCTAGCTGTTGCTCCTACGTGGAACTTAGTTAATTCTAAGCTAGTATCCCTGGTCTTTGGGTCACCTCATCTGTCAAATTCAAAGGCTAGCATCACTCTCTTAATTTCCTACACCTCACTCAGAGAACTGGTTGGGAAGTGGAGCTGCTGTGGCATGATTTGGTGTACATTTGGGATCGTAGAGCATGTACTGCTAGGAATTAGTCACTGAGCCATTGCACTGTTTCTCTGAAGCTGTGTTACACAATAGGATCGGAACTGGAGGAATCATGATTCCACATTTCAAGATGCAATATAGGGTAGTAGTAGTCAAAAGATTTTGATACTGATGCATAAACAGAGATCAGTGAGGATGAACACAGAACTAAGGAGAGAGACCACAAACATACATCCCACATGAGAACTGAAAGTAATCAAGGGAGAAAAGTCCATCTCTTCTGCAAATATTTTGGGATGATTGAATATACACTTTATAAAAGTAAGCAGCAAGATCTCCACGTTTCACCTTATACAAAAATGGGCTCTGAAGGGATCAAAATCTACACCCAGAAGCCATTAATTTATTAGAGGAAACATAGGGTACACTCAATAATATATAGTGTAGGAAAATTATTTTTTAAAAGGGTATATTTATTGTTGTGGGAAAGTCAGATTTACAGAGAGGAGAGACAGAAATACCTCCTACCCACTGGATTACTCTTGAAATGGCATCAACAGCCAGAGCTGAACTGGTTCAAAGCCAGGAACCACGAGCCCCTTCTGGGTCTCTCATGTGGTTACAGGTTCCCAAAGCTCCCGGCCATCCTCTACTGCTTTCCCAGGCCACAAGCTGGGATTGGTAATGAAAGTGGAACAGTGGGACATGAACTGATGCCTTTAGAGGATGCTGATACATGCAAGGTGAGGACTTTAGCTGCTAAGCTACCATACCAGGTCCAGGAAAATGATTCTTAGAAAACACATCAAAAGCACATGCAGCTAAAAGCCAAACTAATCAATGGGACAACATCAAATCAGAAGCTTCTGTGCTGCAAAGGAAATGGTCAATGATGTAAGGAGACAAACAAGAGAATGGAAAAATGTATCTAAGCAATATGTGACAGATAGGAGACTAATACCTATGATAAAAAAGCTTCAGAAACTCAATAATAGCAAAACAGTCACATGAAAAGGGCAAAATATATGAGCACATATTTTCCATAAGGAGAAAATTTAAAATGGGTATTAGAGACATGAAATAAATGCTTAGTGTTCCTAGCTTTTAGAGAAAATGCAAATCAAAACCACACTGCGGTTCCAACTAACTCCCATGAGTACTGCCCAAATGTAGACATCTACTAACAGCAACTGCTGCCGGAGATGTGAGGAACGAGGTACCCTGATTCCCTGTTGGTGGGAGTCTAGACTACAGAAACCATTTTGGAAGTCACTATGGAGAGTGCTGTGCGGATAATGGGACATTGATCATATAGCCAAGTCATCCCACTTCTGGAAATGTATACAACAGAAATGAAATCTGCATATGAGAAAGCGACCTACAACCCTTTGTTTATAACCGAACAATTCATAACAACAAAGACATGGAAACAACCAAGATGCCTGTCAACAGATGAATGGATAAAAAGCTAGTGTACCTGCTCTGTGGAATACTACACAGCCATAAACAGAATCAAATCCTACCATTTGCAATAAATTGGTCACAACTGGAGATCATTATACTTAGTGAAATAAGTCCAATACCATGTATTCTCTTTGAAATAAGACAATCTTCATGCAAATAATATGAACAATTAGACTAAACCAAATAAATAGATATAAGTAACAAGTGCATACATATATCCTCTTCAGTGAATTGTATAATGGAGACCAGCGTACCAGAAAGTAAAGATACATGCTACATCTTAATCACAAATGAAAGTAGGAAACATTAAAATATACTTTTACAGTATGATATTAGATTTACTCCTTTGTCTACACCTAGCATATCATGGCACAATTAAATACATAAAGTTAAACTTACAACTCTTACTAAGGGACTATACTATTCTGATAATTTGGGGGAAAATGTCAGGAAGAGAGCAAGGTGAGAGGAAGGGAGGAACCCTTAACCTAAAAAGGTTCATCATGGGATATAAATAATATATAATAAGAAGAAATAAAATAAAAAGATACTTTGAAAAAAATAAATGACTAGAGAAAATGTATATAAGTAGAGTATCAGGACACCTGAGCATTTGAAACAATGTTAATGACTCTAAAGGTAAGATACAGATTCCAATAGAATAATAATGGAGGACTTCAACACTTCATCTTCATCAATGGACAGCCTGACAAGACAGACAATCCACAAAGAAACAACACACCTGATCCACACAATGGGCAAATGGACCTAAGGAATACCTACAGAACATCTCTCCCCACAGTTGCAGGACTGTCATTATGGTTATTAAATCATGAAGCTTACTCTAGGATAGACCATATGTTAGGCCATAAAACAAGCTTCAGTAAAGAAAAAAAAATCACATCATGTATTATTCCTGACCACCATGGAATGAAGCTGGACCCAGGGTCTTGGTTTCCCCACTTTCTAATATTTTTTAGTGGGTCAGGGGCAGGTGAGTGGAACACTTTCAGCCAAGTTGAGAGAGGATTGCATCCCACCCCATCTCCATCAGCATATGGAGACAGAATCTCTGTCTAGTACTCTTTCCATTCTTTGGTACAGTGAATGTGCTGTGTCTTAGTAACTATATTCTCCTACCCCTCCTCAATCAAGGTGCAAACAACATCACTCTCTGCAGTGATATTAAGTTCTTTAACTTTGAGTGAATTTTACATAATCAGTATCACACTGAACATTATACCTCTGAATTGGGTATCACTCAAATGAGGGCATACTTAGAATATTCAAGGTAGCTGCAAGTTTACTTCTCATTCATTCATTCACAATGAAGCCTAAGTACTGGGCACAGGACAGACAAGGAACCAGAAATAGATTCCATTCCCTTGCCCAAAGATAGACATTTCAACACTAATAAAAAATTTGCCTAGCAAGCATATGACCAAAAGCACCTAGTTATACTTGATACTAGCACATAAAATATTTCTGTTACCTACATTTCTACCCTGAGAGTCAGCCTCACAGACAAGAATTCCAAATACAATTTTCTGACTTCAAGTATGATAGATGATATTAGTATCTATAGTGCACTCCCACTGATAACATTACATGAAATTTTGGAATTTCTTATTTGTATTACAAAAAACAATAAAGAAGTGTGTAATTCTCCATTTGCCATCTCCCAAGTCTGCATCTGCTCTCTCTGGGGCCTTGAAGGTTTGGTCCCTAGGGCTTGCCTCCTCTGGACATCCTTGCTGTTCACTGTGGGATGAGGTAGGCAATGGACCCAAGGGCAGAAAATATGAGAGTAGTAAGTGAGAGATCATAGATGCTGTCAGAACTAACAGATTACATAATGGCCAACAGCATTTTAATAGAGAAAAAAAAAACTGTAAAACTCACATGGAAGGCAAAAAGGCTTTGACGACCCACAAAAATCTTAAGCAGGAACACTACAGGAGTCATTGCACTCTCTGAATTTGGACTGTATTACATGATGGAAGAGCTGTCTAATTTAAATCATTCCCAGTCTTTGACAAATCAAATTTGATTTATGTTAAGAGAAGTTATTTACTGATCACCCATATCATAGTTCCGACTCAGCCAATAGAGATAGTATGTATTTTTATATCATTAAAATCTAGTGTGGCTAAAAAAAGGTATTACAGAGCAACAGTTAAGAATACAATATGATACCAGCCAATACACAGACACATAAACCACCAGAACTGAAGAGAAAGGCCAGACTCAAGACAACACATGCATTGTTAACTCATCTTCGACAAAGGTGCCAAGAACACACACTGGGGGCGGGGATAATTTGTTCACTCAGTGGGATGTACGGAAAGTGGTTATTCACACATAAAAGGATGACATTGGTATCATAAGCAATTTCAGTGTAGTATTTGCTCACCAGAACCAATGTTTTCAGACTAGCGGTGATGACAGAACTCAGGATCATGTGGGATTTGATTCATGTGCTGGTGCTGTGGTACAGTGAGATAAGCCTTTGGTTAATTCTGTCCAGCAGGAAGGGGAGACCCACCGGGTTGAGTCAGGGACTAGAGGAGGCTTGGCGGTGGTCCTGGGCAGCTGATTGTTGTCAGCTCTTGGTGTAGGTCCACACCCCTGACCTCCAGGGCTGGCGCCTGAATACCTGCTTCCCTGCCTCCTCACAGCCAAGCCGCCAGCCCTGATGCTTCAGCAGACCCAGGGACAGGAGGCAGGTCACTGCAGACCCACAAGGCCACCCTGTTGCTTTGCTGTAGGCCTCCGGCCTCTCCTGGCCTCACAAGGGTAAACTCACTAACACTAGCACTCCCCAGGTATCCCAAGTCAGCACTGGCACAGTGACTCCATTGTGGCCAACGACAACAATGGCCACCACTCCTGGGCCTTCTGCCCTCGGCATGTCCACTGTGCAAGTGCCCAGCCAAGGCTGGGCCCCTGCCTCATAACGGCAGGCCACAGGCCCAGACTGGCACCTGGAGAGAGGCAGCTCGTGGGGCTCCAGCCTTGGGCATTGGACTCCTGGTGGGAGAAGAGATGGCCCTGGACTGAACTGCCCTTCCTAATGCTGTGGTACCTGCACACACTGGCAATTGTAATTCCCTGGTTTGTTCTGTCCACAGCCCCAGGTCCCACACAAACGGAGGGATGATGTGGCCCAGCTCACCTGAGTGTGCCACAAAGCTGGCCCTTGTGTGCACACCAGCTGGAACTTAGCCTAGTTAGGGCAACCCCCAATATCCCCCATCAGCCCAACCCCCGGCTTTGGTTCCTGCACATGCCAGTATGTACAGCTGACTAGTCTGGTTTCTTCCACATCCCACAGGCTCCTGTATACGCCTATGGGTATTGCACGTTAGGTTAACCAACTCCACCCCATGACTCAGTCGACACATATGCAGACAGGTGCTGCTGACTTGTCCAGGCTCTCATGCACATCTGCAGGAGCTGCAGCCCAGCAGATGAGTGCCCACAGTTTGCGTATTAGGCCCAGTCCCAATCCTGGATCTTACACTTTCCAGGGAGTACTGTGGTCCAGTCTGACATGACTTGTATCCAGTTGTGGCAGTTGCTATTGGATGCAATGACAAAGATCAGTCTGTTGTCTCTTACTGTGGCCCTTGCAAGCACCAGCAGATGAAATGCTGCTGAATATAATGCGCCTCCCCCAATCCCAGCTCACAGGCAGGTTGACGATTTTTACAGTCCTGCCCAGTATGGTTCACCCCCAGTCCCAGTTCTCACAGCATTCCCTGCAGGTTTACTCTTGGGCTAGGTTTTGGTGTGTGTTGATGGGTATTGCAACCCAATCTGGCATGGCCAGTCTCATCTGGGCATTCATTAGCAGGTGTTGCAGCCTGGCTTTGTCCACCTTGCACCCATTCCCAGTCCATGCTTGTGGTGCTGCAGCCTTCTCCAGCCCAGCCAACACCCAGTCCTAGCACTTATTTGTTGCATTGCAATCCAGCCTGGTCTGCACCTCATCCTGACCCTCACACCTGCCAGTGGGTGTTGCAGACATCCATCCTGGCCTGCCCTTAAACCTGAGCCACTTTTATGATAGTGAACACTGTAACTCTGCTTCGCCTGGACAGCCTGCAGCTTTGGTTCTCATGGTTACCAGCTGGGACTGTGTCATAACAGGGGAGTTCCCCAACCTCCTCTATCAGACCAGCTCCCAGTCCTGGATCTCGAGCACACCATTGTTGTATGGATTCGCCAGACATGGATCACTTCTAGTCCCAACATTCATTGCAGCCCTGCCAGACACACCTGTTCTGGCTGTCATGTGAATACAGACCATCCCTGCCTGGCCCACCCACAGGCCTGGTTGTTATGCAGATCAGGGGTGCCACAAACTAGCTCAGCTCATCCCAAACACTGGCTCTCATGAACCCCAGCAGGTGTTGGAGCCTAGCAAAGTCTGGCACAATCCCAGACCCAGCCTACACACATGCTCAGGGATATTATAGCTGTGGTTCAGCCTAATTCACTCCTATTCGTAGCTCTTGCAATGACCAGTGGGAACTGCAGCCTAGCAGGTAGAACCCTAATCTCCCCTACCAGGCCTGCTCCAAGCCACAAACTTGCACTTACCAAGATTTGCTCTCATCCTTGTGATTGGATTCTGAAGCCTGGCCTGCCAGCCCGTTCCCATCCTCAACTCCTGGCAGTGGATGCTGCAGCATAGGTCTACCCAGCATGCCCTCATCTCTGGCTCTCATTCAAACTGGAGGTAGCCTAGCACAACCTGGACCATATCACACCCTGTCTTCCCTACTTGCCAATATGCTACGGCTTAGCCTGTCCCTGCTCAGTCCACCACCTAAGTCAGGCCACATACCTGCCAACAAGCACAGGTATTTGCTCAACAGTAGTTGTTTCAGTCCAGGAGGGGAGTACCCCAAACTCCCCCATTAGGTCCTTTCCCAGACCTCATGTATGCCAGTGGATTCTCAACCTCTACTCAGAATAGTCTGCCCCCTGCATCTCAGCCTTTTTGTGTGCTGGTGAATGTTGTGTTCCTGTCCATCCCACACTCTATTCTTGGGTTATCTGTGGGTGCTGCAGCCTGGACCAGCCCAGCCTATTCCCAACCCTTGAGTGTTGGTTAGTTCTGTGGTCATGCCTAGCTTGGTCACAGCCTTTGGGAAAACCAATAGGTAGCTGATCCATAGGGGTGGACTCACAAATACCCCATATGAGCTACCCATAGACCCAGATCTCTTGTGTGCCAGACAGTGTCATGGCCCAGCCTACCATGAGCTACCCCCTGCCCCAATAGGTAATGCAAACTGTATCCTGCCAGGCAGGCTCCCCAGCCCTAGCTTTTTAAATTTAAGTTTATTTTTGATGATACTTACATTGTTGATCAGAAAAGGGTTGAGGAGTAGGGGAAAGTGGTATAACCATTATTTCCACACCTTCTTTTTCTTCTTTCTGTATCTGGGAAAAGTGGTGAGACAAAGGGAGTAGCACACCCAGCCTCCCAACTGCACCGGCAATGGGGAACAGACACTCAATGTCATCCCAGGATCCCTGATATGGAGCATGTTCTGAGGGTTCTGCTCAAGTGGTTTTGATACTTCTGACATTCTGTCAACCTTGCCGATCCAAGGATGAGGAAATCCTTCCAAGTCCACTGGTGTTGGCAATGCCCGCGTCGCCACGTACCCCGAGCTGAGCGGAGGGACTAGGGTTACACAAAGGACAACGCAGAGTGCCAACACAACACAACACGCAGTACACCGAATGCCGATCGATGATAGATTGATCTTTATTGCAACTCCAGGCTTTCTTTTATACTCTCCCTAGCCCCTACCAGTGTTTATCCAGTCCTCAAGGGACCACCCTAAATCCTCGAGTTCCTCCCAGTACTGGCCACCCTAAATCCCTTGAGTTCCTCCCAGTGTTTATCCAATCCGTTGGCAGATAACTTGACAAATAGGAAGCAGGAACTTGAGGTTAAGCCAGTGGCTAGATGTATCAGGCCAAAATTGCTCATCCTGTTTCCCTCTGAGAAACAAGCTAAGCTCTGGAGTTAATCCTTGGGAGACCGGGGCCTGCACATTGGCAGACATAGTCTGCCTCAGAGTTTCCATCTACCCAGAAATTCCCTGACAAGCTTCATGGCAGTAGATAATCAACTTGTTTTTGCCTCCTTCCTCTGCTGTGCTACCAGATGTCCTCTGCAGGATCCAATGGACTGCCAAATCTTCCATATGCATCTGGGTATGCCATCCACTGCTACATCCAAGCCACCAAGGAGTCCCAGTTCTGACACATGCACTCCATTGTTAGATCACAGGTTCTGCCACTCTCCTCATGGTTGGAGTTGTGAGTCCAGTAGTCCAGGTTGGGGGATCCCCACTGGATCATACTCCAGCTCTAATTTCTGTGCCTGCTAGCATGCAGTTGATTGATCTGGTCTTTTCCACATCGTATTCAATTCTCCTACACATCATTGGGCATTGGAGTGTCCCGTCCAGCAGGACAGTCAACTGGGGTCACAACCAATCTAGGAGAGAATGAAGGGACAAGAGACACAAAGAATGGACAGCAAGACAGTAGGTCTGATCAAGCTGTCAGTTTATTGATTTCAACTGAGGGTTTTTATATTCTTCAGTAACTAAGGCTCAGGGAGGGAAGGAAAAACTGGAACGCAAGCCATTGCCTTAAGATTGATTGTTCTTGAGCAGCCACCATATCAACAATAGTAACCACTATATCAATAATAGTGTAGGTACAAGATGTTGGCAGGTACAGCATAAATCACATTCTGAAACAGTTGCTAGAAACAATCGAAACTAAGCGTGTGATTAGTTTCATAACCTCTTTCCCAAGCATAGAGCAAACTGGGGGTTTTCCACTGTCCCATAGGTCTATATTCAAAATGGCTTCAGTGTGGCTATAGTACCTGGCTCCTGACATTGGAGCCTAACTCGACACAACTGATTTCACCCTCCAGGCCACATTCATGCCAGCAGGTGCCACTGCCTGTCCAGCCAGGTCCATCCTCAGTACTGGTTCTCATGCTCACCAGTGGGAGCTGCACCCATCTGAGAAGTGACCGCAGTTTCTATACTGGGCCTACTTCCTACCCCTAATCATGCACTCTCCGGGTGATTCTGCAGTCTAGCTCAACAGAACTGGCTTCTAGTCCCAGTCCTTGCCAGCTGATGTTGTGACAAGGATTGCCTGCCTGCCTTTACTCTGGATCATGCTTGAACCAGTGGATACAGTTGGCCAACCCAGCCTGGCTCTCCCCCTAACCCAGTTCACATGCAGGCTAACAGGGGTTGTAGCCCTGCCAGGCTGATCTGGCCCCAGTCCTAGCTCTCACACTCACCAGCAGGAGCAGTGGTGCAGCAGGGGAATCCCCATTGTTCCTCCACTAGGCTCTCATCTTCCCCTTGGGGCTCACATGTGTTGGTGGATGCTGCAGCCCAGTATGGTATGGTTTTTCTGACCTCAGCATTTGCCTAGCCCTAGTTTTTATGTGCAATTGTCAATACTATAGCCCAGCTTAGGTCTCCCACATGAATAGGTGCATTGGTGTGACCCAGAAAGGTCTTCCAGTTATCTTCCTCCAAACTACGTGGTCACAGCCTCCCGTTGTGTCTGGTCTGTGGAAGTTCCCCAGAGAGCATTCCTCACCTGTAATGTTCTCCTTCGGCATTCTTCCCTCCCACACATCCCATATCCCCTTGCCTGAATTATCCATAGCCCCCATGCTTGCGAGTGCGCAGGTCCCTTGCCTGAAGATCGTTCAGATCTGGGAAGCTTTTTGTCATGAGGAATTAACCCTTCATTAGAAAAGCAAATCTGTTATAGCTTTTAAAGGTGGTACTCTGGGGAGAATCAAGATGGCGGAATAGGGTAAGGACACGTCTATGCAGATTGAAAAACATTTAATCAGGATGAAGCAGAGAGGACATATTTTAGGAACTGGAAGGGACAGAACAACAGTAAAGGGGTACCTGGAGACTGACCGACACAGGAAAGCAGCGGACACAACGGTGTGGTGTCGCAAAGACTGATACTCCAGCACGGCAATCTGAACTCCAGCAGCATCCGGAACTCCACCAGCAACCAGGTGGGAAGGGACTTTACTGGGAGCTTGGGTGGTGAACCCAAAGAACTGTCTGTTCTACTGGTAAGTTTGATTTGATCAGGAGCAGAGACAGAGCAGCAGATCTCAGACAGGCAGTGCGAAAACAGGGTGGATTTCATAGCCCAGTCAGCCTCTTAGAGCTGAATTGGGTGCCATTTTGCGTAAGGAGGAAAGGGAAAGGGAAAGGACTGAGCATGCGCTGAGCATGCACTGAGCTGGGAGTGAGCTCATTTCTGACTCAGTGAAGTGCAACGACGTGGGATTCTATGGGTACCACCCAGGGCAAGTCTGGATAGCCCTCGGATCTGATGGCCAGCAGATCAAGAACTGTAATGGTTCTATATCAGGTGTCATTTTGGGCACTGTGGCAATAGCTTTGGGACTGCAGGGGACAATAGCAAAGTGCGCATGTGCTGAGCTCGCAAGAACTTGCTGAGGTCCGTGATTGCACTGGTCCCATAGGAAAATAATACCGACTGTGGCAGTATACCAGCCAAAATAGGTCCGTGTGGCACCCAGACCTAACGCCCAACAGGTTCCAGTAAGATCAGTGCCACCAACAGCCCAATTATATAGGACACCTTGTGTCTCTCTAATCCTGGGACCTGCTCCAACTAGAAGTGGGAGAAAGGTTGCAGAGACAACGGTGCAGCCTCAGCATGGTATCACAGGAGGTGGAGAGTGGTGAGCCAGGAGCTGGGTCTGTGGAGACCACGGTGGAAATCTGACGTAAGAACCCAGACCTGGAACTCGCTGGAGGTTGTGGCACAAGTGGCTGCAAGCCAAAAGTTCTGTACCAACCGCAATAAGTAAAATCACGTTGTAGCCCTGTGGGTGACACAACTTAGAAACCTGCCCCAAGGAGAAGAATCTGCTAACCAGAAGTTCAATGACCAAGAGCAAAGGAAGAGACAAAGGCACAATGAACATCACTGAAGACTCCCCTGCAAAGGAGCAAAACCCATTGCCAACCTCAGAGTTAACTGAGGAAGACATCGAGAAAATGGGGCACACAGAATCCATAAGAATCATTTTAAAGATTTTGATCAACAATGAGAAGCTCATGCAAGAGTTCAAAGAATTTAAGGAAGGAAGCAGTAAAGCAAATCAAGGCTGATATATCAGAAATTAAGAACACAGTAGAGCAAATTAGAGTACGGTGGGGAGTTTCCAAAGTAGAATGAAGCAAGCAGAAGAAAGAATCTCAGAATTGGAAAATATTTCCTGTCATCAGGGGAAGCAAACAAAAACCTGGAAGTAGAGCTGGATCAGGCTGAAAAAAGTATTCAAGAATTGAAAGACACTATTAAGAGGCCAAATATAAGAGTTATGGGAGTCCCAGAAGGTGCAGAAAGAAAAGCTGAGTTTGCAAATGTATTTAATGAAATAATAAGGGAAAATTTCCCTAATCTGGAGAAAGAATTGGGAAAGAAGTTCCAGGAGGGGCACAGAAATCCCAATAGGCTTGATTAAAAGCGATCTTCACTACGACATATGATCTTCAAACTCTCTTCAATTGAACATAAGGAAAAAAATCCTTAAATGTGCACGTGAAAAAAATCAATTGACATATAAAGGAATGCCAATTAAACTCACAGGAGACCTCTCACAGGAAACTCTACAGGCAAGAAGAGTTGGAGTGACATATTCCAGATTCTAAAAGAAAAAAATTGTTAACCTAGGAAAACATACCCTGCAAAGCTTTCTTTTGTCTTTGAAAAATGAAATAAAATTCTTCCACAGTAAAGAAAAGCTAAAAGAATTTTCCTCTTCCAAACCTGCCCTACAAATAATACTTCAAGAAGTTCTCTTGACAGAGAAGAGGAATAGCACCTACCAAAACCAAAGGCAAATGGGAAGAAGATTCCAGGAAAACAACAGAAGACTAAACCAATGAACAACCCATTCCTAAAATGACAGGACCAAAGTAACACCCATGTATATTAAACTCTGAATGTGAATGACTTAAGCTCAACCAAACGTCATAGATTAGTAGACTGGATTAAAAAACAAAACCCATCTGTTTATTGTCTGGAGGAGACACACTTCAACAAAGATCAGCGGAAACTATGTCACATGGGTTTTGTTGTTTTCTGTTGTTTTCATCTCTTCAAAACATTTCCTTTGGATTAAATCATTCAATGACTCTTAGATCATGCAGTAGCATGATTTTCTTCAAGAAGGTTCTTGATTTTTATTTCTTCAGCTACACATTAGTTATTTAGTAGCATGTTATTTAACTTCTTGATGTTGTTACTATTTTTTTTTCTCCCGAATGTTGATTTTGTTTTGTAGCTCTTCATTTAAGGGGATGTATAGTAGCTGTGTAATGGAGACTGTTATTTAGTAACATGTCATTTAACTTCAGGCATTGTAAATTTCTATTTTTCTTTTTATTGTTGATTTTGTATCATGACTTTTCATTTAAGGGGATGTGCAGTAGTTGTGTAATGGAGACTGTCATATCTAGTAGCATGTCATTTAACTTCATGGTATTGTAAATTTCTTCTTTTCTTTCTATTGTTGATTTTGAATCATGACTTTTCATTTAAGGAGATGTACAGTAGCTGTGAAATGGAGACTGACATCCAGATGTGAGGATGTAGTGTGGTATGCATTTCTGCTTCCAGACAAAGATGGACTTATAATGAAACTGTTTACTATATCATGACAATAGGATTCTGGGCTCTCTGCCATTGTCCATGCCCACAATGATGGACATATGACTGAGTATGAAGAATTATATTTTAGTAATGATATAGAGGAACTGGGGGGGGAGGGAACCAGGGAGGGGATAAGGGAATATGAAACTGTATCATAAAATAATAACAACAATAATAAAAAGTGTTAAAATTAAAAAAAGGTGGTACTCTTTTTTCCTATTAAGTACAGTTCAGAAAGTAATAGCCTGGTGCTATAAAACACTGTATGGGAAAGGACAGCAGGATATTATACCTCCATGGGTGGCACCGACTGTGGATCAAAACTATGAGAAAAAGAAGTGGCAGCTGAATTGATCATGTGTGGACTTTTCCCTGCCCTTATTCCAGAGGTGGGCATGTCTGGTGTGACAGCTGTAAGAAGCTGGCAATACAGGAATTAAAAAAAAAAGAATGTGGAAATGGTGAGCTCACCCACTTTCCTGTAGCTCTGGATCCTTATCACCCTAATCAACTGTGTAAAAATCATCAAAAATTAAAATAATAGTTAAAAAGGGGGGGCCTGGCATAATGGCCTAACAGTTAAAGTCCTTGCCTTGAATGTGTCAGGATCCCATATGGGCACAGGTTCTAATCCCGGCGGTCCCACTCTCCATCCAGTTTCCTGCTTGTGGTCTGCCAAGGCAATTCAGGATGGTACAAATCCTTGGGACCCTTCCTCCTGGGAGAGCAGGAGGAAGTTCCTGGCTCCTAGCTTTGGATCGGTGCAGAACCGGCCTTTGGGGTCACTTGGGGAGTGAATCATTAGATGGAAGATTTTTCTCTCTGTTTCTCCTCCTCTATATATATCTGACTTTGCAACAAAAATAAATAAAATCTTAAAAAAAGAAGCCAGCAAAATAATTTGATCTAGTCCTGCCAATTGAACTGCTACTGGGAATCTAAATTCAGTAAATCTATCACAATGTTATTTTTTTAAAAAGATTTTATTATTATTGGAAAGCCGGATATACAGAGAGGAGGAGAGACAGAGAGGAAGATCTTCCATCTGATGTTTCACTCCCCAAGTGAGCCGCAACGGGCCGGTGCTGTGCCGATCCGATGCCGGGAACCAGGAACCTCTTCCAGGTCTCCCATGCGGGTGCAGGGTCCCAATGCATTGGGCCATCCTTGACTGCTTTCCCAGGCCTAAGCAGGGAGCTGGATGGGAAGTGGAGCTGCCGGGATTAGAATCGGCGCCCATATGGGATCCCGGGGCTTTTAAGGCGAGGACGTTAGCCGCTGGGCCACGCTGCCGGGCCCCACAATGCTATTTTTAAAAAGATGTATGTATTGGTTTTTATTGGAAAGTCAGATATAGAGGGAGGAAGAGAGACAGAGAGAAAGATTTTCTGTTGGATGATTCACTCCCAAGTGGCCCCCAAAGGCTGGAGCTGAGCCAATTTGAAGCCAGGATCCAGGAGCTTGTTCTAGGTCTCCCACATGGGTGCAAGTTCACAAGGCTTTGGCCTGCCCTCAACTGCTTTCCCAGGCCGCAAACAAGGAGCTGGATAGGAAGTGGAGAAGCTAGGTTTAGAACTGCCACCATATGGGATACCAGTGCATTCGAGGCAAGGATTTTAGCTATTAGGCTACCATGCTGCACCCAGTGCTATTTTTAAGTTGATCATTTTGGCCTGCAAATGATATTATGAATAGCCAGATGATACTTGGCAGAAAAAAGGTTCCCCACTGCAACACCTAAGCAGTAAGATACAGCAGCTCTTCATGTAACATTTGCATTGTATGTTAGTTGTTAACAAGTCTAGAGGTGGTCTAAAGCCAATAGGCAGGTGTGTGTGGGTTGTATATACACCACACCATTTTCTGTAAAGGGCTTGGGCATCTGTGGTTTTGGAAGCCTCAGTGTGTCCAAAACTAGTCCTCCGTCCATGCCAAGGGATGACTGGATCATTGGACCCTAGAGGGAGTGGCAGTGACTGTAGGGTTACAAAAAGTTGGGCCCTCCCTTTAAAAAAATGTGGTTATAATTACACTGAGGGATTAACACTTGAGAAGTCCAATGTGAAAGATGGAGAGGATAAAAATATGGATTGGTATCTGCTAGCTTTCATCTTTGTGAAGTGTGAGAAATGTTCAGGCTTTAATTGAGGGTGTGTAACTTTCTATCCTGATAGACTGGAACTCACAGGGGAAGTCCATGTCAAAAATGACCCTGGAACTGTTGACCAATGGTTCTGTTTCCTTTCTGAGGAAAGATAGCTTTGTGTCTGGAGTGAAGATTTTATTATGGTTCCCAGACTGGTCCAGCCAAGGTAAGACCAGTAGATGGTGTTTGTCCTCTGATTTCCTAACATTTTCAGAAAATCCTGAGGCATATTCAGTGAACTGATTAGTCTTGTAGTCTTTAGTCTTCACCCTTTTGGCATTATACACATTTTTTTCCTCTTGGCGAGTGATTTTTCCTTCTTTTCTTAAGAATTAATTACCTGTTTACTTGAAAGGAAGAGTGGCAAGACTCTGATCTGTTAGTTTTCTCTCTTGATGGCCACAGTGGCCAGGAATGGGCCACACCAAATCCGGGATCCTGGAGCTCCATCTGGGTCCTACATGCATGTCAGAGGCCTAATCACTTGGGCTGTCTGTCATGCACTCCTTTCCCAGGTACATTAACAGGGCTGGATTGGAAGCAGAGCAGCTGGGACTCTGAGCATTTTCACTCTGGGGTGTTGTCACAGGGAAGAGTTAACCTGCTGTGCCACAATGAAAGATGCAACTTTCATCTCAGTGTCCATTGACTGCTGATTGTTGGTTCCAGGGGGTCAATGGTGTGAGTCTCTGGTTGTTCCTGAGCTTTCTTCTGCTTCAGCAGAAAGGAGATAGTGCCCTTAGTAGTTCATGTGGGAGTAGGAGTTGAAGATAGCAAACAGAGCCTAGCAGCAGTGTCCCAGTATCCCTGGCTTTCACAATTTGACCTGTCTGTTTAGTTAGGTTTTGACTTGTATTATCGCTCCAGAGTCAAGATGGCTGGCGGTGTTAGACTGATGTAACAGAGGGTCCTAAAAGTTAGGGACGGGAGTAGTCTGAAGTTAGCCCGAGAGGAAAAGAACCATGGGGAACACTGTGGGAAACTCCCCAGCCCCGCCAGGACTGAGAAAAGTGACACACGGCAGCAAAACAAACAGAAAATACTGGGATCAGCAACCTGAGAAGGACAAAGAGGGAGCCCTGAGCTGCAGAGACTCTAGCGAAATTGGGCGAGCAAAATTCGGGGAGCTAACCTTGGTGGGTCACTAATACAGGGAAGTGCCCGCCCTTAGCAGGAGGAACTCAGGACAAAAGGTGCCTGAAGTGTTGCCTCTGATCTGAGCAAGCTTGTTTTGGGGAAGGCGCTAATCTGGGTAGACGGGCCAGAGAGAGCAACTAGGCACAGAAAGAAAGGAGTCTGATCCTGGGAACTGTAGCTTCCTAGCACTGTGCAGGACCAGTCCCAGATGCATGAGAACTCCACAGAAAAGACACTCAAAAGCTATCATAAACATCTCCTGGTCTTAAAAAACCCACAAGACCGCAGACTGAAGAAGTAGGGGGAGGGGAACCCAGGCACCACAAAGAAGAAGAAGAAGAAACAAACAAAAAAAAAGAAATCTAGGCCAGCAAGACCTCAGGTCAACCACTAGGTGCAGCAGAGAACATGGGTGTGAAGCCAGCAATACCTTATATCACATAGACATGGGGCGAGGTCACAGGAAAATTAATAAGTCAGAGGAAGGAGCCAGTGCCATCCCAATAAGTCACCAAAAGGCCTGGTCAATCACAGAGATCACAGATGAAGAAATTGAAGACGTATCAGATAAGGAGTTCAGAAAAATAATTATGAAACTCTTCAGAGACAATGAAAAATGATGGGAGGAACTTAAGAAATCCAAAAACCACATAATCACAGAAACAAAATTAGTCAAAAAGGAGATCATTGACCTGAAGCAGAGTAGAGAGCTTAGCCAACGGAATCATTGCAGCAGAAGACAGGACATCTGAATTGGAAGATTCCCAGGATGAAAGCAGGCAGATTATTAACCAACTGGAGATACAATTGAACAAGGTTAGCAAGGCAATCCAGCAGATGAATGACAACATCAACATTAGAACTATAGGCCTTCCAGAAAGAGCAGAAAGGGAGACAGGCATACAACCGGTGCTATACAGGAGAACTTCCAAAACACTTGGAAAATGAACTCAGTCCAAATCCAGGAAGACCAGAGAACGCCCTACAGACTTGACCCCAAGAGATCGTCACCCAGACACGTCATAATCAAGCTCCCCTCCAACGAAGACAAAGAAAGAATCCTGAAGCTAGCATGAAGCAAAGACAAGCTTACATTTAGAGGCAGGTCCATCAGGATCACCGCCGACTTTTCAGAACAGACGCTCCAAGCAAGAAGGGAATGGAATAAAGGCTTTCAAATCCTGAAACAGAACAACTGTTAACCAAGAATAATGTACCCAGCGAAGTTCTCATTTGTATTTGAGAAGGAAATTAGATACTTCCATAACAAGGAGAAACTAGAAGAATATGACAGCACAAAACCAGCTCTACAAAATCTCCTTAGAAATGTGCTACTCCCACAGAAAAGGGAAACAAACCATAAGCAAGAATGGCAAATGGGAAGACCTCCCCAATAAGCCCACAGAAGGAAAGACAATTAGATACCAATAACCTGAAAAACACACGCGCATGACAGGACAAAATCACAGTCTCTCAATATTAACCCTTAACACAAATGGCCTAAATTCATCAATCAAAAGACACAGACTAACAGATTGGATCAACAAACAGGACCCAACTATCTGCTGCTTACACGAGATGTATCTAACCAGAAAAGATGCTAAGAAACTGAAAGTGAAGAGATGGAAAAAGATATTTCACGCCTATGGATGAGAAAAAAAGGCTGGTGTAGCTGTCCTAATTTCAGATGATATAGATTTCAACATGAGAAACATCAAAACAGACACACAAGGGCATTATATATTGTTGAAAGAACAGATCCATCAGAAAGTAATTACCATTCTTAACATTTATGTTCCAAGTCCAGATGCACCCAGCTACATGCTAATTGCTTATAGACTTAAAGGGAGATATAGATGAACATATAATAATTGTGGGAGATCTGAACACCCCATTAACATCAATAGATAGCTCAACGAGACAAACGCTCAACAGAGAAGCTACATAGCTCACACAAACAACAGAACAACTGGACTTGGTAGAGATTTCTAGAACTTTTTATCCTAAGGTCGCAGATTATACATTTTTTTCAGCAGTGCATGGCACCTTCTCCAGGATAGACCACATGATAGGACACAAAGCAGGTCTTTCTAACCACAAAAAAATCAGAATCATACCATGTACCTTCTCAGAACACCACGGAATGAAACTGGAAATCAGCAATTCAAAATGCCCCAGGAAATACAGAAACTCTTGGAGGATGAACAACATGTTATTAAACGAACAATGGCTTAGAGAAGAAATTACAGCTGAGATAAAAAAATTTATGGAAACCAATGAAAACTCTGATACAACAGTCCAAAACTTGTGGGACACCACTAAAGCAGTGTTACATGGTAAACCTATTGAAATCGGTGCTCATGTCAAGACCCAAGAAATGCATCAAATACAGGAATTAAGCACACACCTCCAGGAATTGGGAAAACAGCAACAAAATGACCTCACAAACAATAGGAAACAAGAAATTATCAAAACAAGGGAGGAAATTAATCAAATAGAAGTAAAAAACTATACACAAAGTCAATGAATCAAAAAGCTGGTTTTTTGAGAAGATAAACAAAATAGACACCCCACTGGCCCGACTGACAAAGAAAAAATAAGAGAAAGCAAGAATTAGCAGCATCAAAGATGAAAAAGGCAAAATAAAAACAGACACTGCAACCATCAAGAAAATAATCAGAAATTACTATGAACAACTGTACTCTAACAAATCAGAAGATCACCATAAAATGGAAAGATTCCTAGACTCCCACCACTTACCAAAACATACCTCAGAGGCAACAGAAGACCTGAATAAACCTATAACTAAAGCAGAGATAGAGTCAGTGATTAAAGATCTCCCAACAAAGAAAAGCCCAGGCCCAGATGGCCTCACCACAGAATTCTACAAAACATTCCAAGCAGAGCTAACCCCAATCCTCTAGAAGCTCTTCAAAACAAATGAAAAGGAAGCAACCCTTCCAAACTCATTCTATGAAGCCAACATCACTTTAATCCCAAAATCGGACAGAGAATTAACAGAGAAAGAAAACTACAGACTGATCTCCCTGATGAACATTGATGCTAAGATTCTCAACAAAATCCTAGCCAAAAGAATTCAAAAAAACATCAGACAGATCATTCATCCAGACTAAGTAGGATTCATCTCAGGAATGCAGGGATGGTTCAACATCCAGAAATCCATAAATGTGATGCACCACATCCAAAAACTGAAGAACAAAAATCATTTAATAGTGTCAATAGATGCAGAAAAAGCCTTCGTCAAAATCCATCATCGCTTTATGTTAAAAACCCTAGCCATGGTAGTTATAGAAAGAACAATCCACAACATAATCAAAGCAATATATGAAAAACCCAATGACAGCATCATACTGAATGGAGAAAATCTGGAACCCTTCAAACTGAGATCTGGAACAAGACAAGAATGTCCACTATCACCACTGCTGTTGAACATAGTCCTAGAAGTACTTGCTGAGGCCGTAAGACAAGACAAAGAAATCAAAGGAATCCAAATGGGAAATGAAGAAGTCAAGCTTTCACTATACGCAGATGACATGATCCTTTACATAGAAGAGCCAAGAGGCTCAATGCAGAGACTGCTAGAACTTATATGAGATTTTGGTAGAGTGGCAGGGTACAAAATTAATGAACAAAAATCAACAACCATAGTGTATACAAACAGCCCAAGATGGAAAAAGATCTAACCAGCAATGTGCCATTCAAAATAACAGAGAAAAGTATGAAATATCTAGGAATAAATTTCAAAAAATGTAGGAGACCTATTTGAAGAAAATTACAAAGCACTTAAAAACCAAATTGTTCAGGCATCACATTCTCGGTATGTATTCTAAATGGGATGCACTTGAAATAAGAATTATGATTTGTAAAAAAAAACAAAAAACAAACAAACAAACAAAAAAACAAATTGAACAAAACCTCAAAAGATGGAGCAACATCCTATGCTCCTGGATAGCAAAAATCAGTATCATTAAAATGTCTATACTGCCAAAAGCAATATATACACTCAATGCAATCCCAATCAAATTACCCAAAAAATTATTTATTGAACTGGAAAAAATGATACAAAGGTTCATCTGGAAATACAAAAAAGCCACGAATATCTAGAATCATTCTGAAGAATGGGAACTAACAGGGGGAATCACAGTTTCAGACCTCTGGACATACTATAGGGCAGTGGTTATCAAAACAGCCTGGTACTGGCACAAAGATAGAGAGGAAGATCAATGGAGCAGAATAGAAACAACAGATGGGAACCCACATAGATACAGCCAAATAATCTTTGACAAAAAGACAGACAACAATCCAAGCAAATGGGAAGGTCTGTTCAATAAATGCTGTTGGGACAACTGGATGATGAAGAAAATAGACCCACATCTCTCACCATACACTAAGATCAAATCCAAGTGGATAAAAGGCTTAAACCTACATCCAGAAACCTTCAAATCTTTGGAAGAAGACGTTGGAAACACACTGCAAGATTTAGGTGTAGGCCCTGACTTCCTAAAAAGGATACCAAAAGCACTAGCAATCAAGGCCAAAACAAACCAATGGGACCCCATCAAATGAAGAAGCTTCTGTACAGCAAAGGAAACAATCAACAAAGTAAAAAAGCAACCCACAGAATGGAAAAAAATCTTAATACGCTACATAGGTGATGGGAGCTAATCTCAGAATATACAAAGATCTCCAGCGAATCCAAAACACCAAAGCAAATAAACCACTCAAGAAATGGGCACAGGAAATGGGCAGACATTTCGCAAAGGAACAAACCCAAATGGCAAATAAACATATGAAAAAATGCTCAAGCTCCCTGGCAATAAGGGAAATCCAAATTAAGAGAACAGTGAGGTACCACCTAATGCCACCAAGGATGGCACACATAGAAAAAAACACCAACAACACTTGCTGGCAAGGATGTAAGGAAAAGGGAACCCTTCTCCACTACTGGTGGGGCTGCAGTTTGGTACAGCCTCTGTGGACATCAGTATGGAGAATATTCAAACAACTCAAAATCAACATACCGTATGATCCAGCAATAGCACTCCTAGGAATATATCCAAAACACTTGTTTCATGAGAAATTTACATGCACTCCTATGTTTATAGCAGCACAATCAATAATCACAAAATTTTGGAAGCAACCAAAATGCCCACCAGTAGAAGCCTGGATAAGAAAGCTATGGTTCATTTACTCCACAGAATATTAAAAATACAAAATGCAGTTCTTTGTGGCCAAATGGGCCCAAATGGAAACCATAATGCTAAGGGAAATGAGCCAATCCCAAAAGGTTAAATACCACATGTTTACCTTAATATAAGTTGAAAGGATGTCAATCAGAAAAATAGTCCCCATGTATTGAAATATTATTTTAACCCGAAACAGCCTGTATCTAATGCATTAAGATATTGTGATGTAATCAATGAACATACAATAAATGTGAATCAGACTGCTTATGTTTTACATCAAAGAATTGTAAAACCTAATATGCTTTTAAGACCCTAAGCTACTCAAAATGGGGTGGAACAACAGGTAGGTCTTCCATTTCCTTAGAAATTGTGAAGAAGACATGAAGTATAACCTATCAGAAACATAACACGTAATTCATAGACCACAGACTTGAATCAGCATTAAACAATATTGAAGTTACAAAGACATATAGGGGGAATCAGGAGCAATCCTGACAACCTCTTAACAGGAGGTCATATACACAGAGCGGGGTAGGGGGATCCCAGAGTGGAGCAGGTGGACAGGAGGAGGCTTGTACCCCAACACTGAAGACTCAGATCCTCACCAAGGACTATCAGTATGGGCATCAGAGACTACATCCCAACAGACAAGCAGAACACGGGGAATTGGATTGCCTTTGGAGGCCGAGAAGTCCAAGCTCACTTAGCCCCGTTTGGATGTACCACATGGATGGAAGAGGCCCAAATCCTTCCTCGCAGGATGCAAGGTCATCAGAGCAAGAACCAGGAGCCCTGAGGGATCTACAGAAACAGAAGAACAGCAAACTTTCTTTGGAACTAGGGAGAGGAGCTTCTTCTGGTCCTTACTTAGTTCCAGCTTTGGATCCCCACCCTCTCTTGCAATGACAATCAGAATTGCTCCAGAGCCCCCCACCCAAAAAATAGAATTGATAGTCAAAGAAATTCAAGGAAAGCTTAGAACCAAACAGGAAGCAATCAATGGGGATCCACATATACCTTACTAGACAGGATACAAAGATTAGTTAATCCTCATTGGGTTATGGAAGATTTCTCTGCACACCCCTCCTAAAACTGTTCTGCACCTCAGCAGTTGACAGAGGCCTTGTTAGATTTATAAGCCAGTTTAGACTATCTTAAAATCTACCAAGTACAGCAAAATTATGCGTCAACACAATAAATTGCTAAATACTAAAATGAAAACAGACATGAGACAGCTGAATAGTACCCCATAGCCACTTTAAGCTGTATAGCAGCCAGTTCTGTGTACAAACAAAAACTGAAGTGTCAATGAAGTAGTCACAAGATGTGGTTAAGAACTGGCACTGTTATAATTATTGATTGCTCAATACCATGCCAATTAATTCCATAATGTTTTAAATTGTTGTTGATGTTGCGCTGGGGCTTCCAATTGAATGGTATGATATTCTACCAGCTCTACCTTCAGATCAGAGATGGTATCTCCAAGAAACCGAGGAATTTATCTGGACATTAAGATGCTGGACTCTATGCTTGGTATATGGTTGTAACGAAAGAATGTTGACTTAATTTGAACTGCAATACTGCATCTAGGTGGAGGAATCCACCATGACGTGGGGAGGGCACAGGGAAGGGATGGGGGAATCCCAGAACCTACAAAACCGTGTCACATAGTGCAACGCAATCAATTGAAAAGAAAAGTTTTGCTTTGTGTTAGTGTTAGTAGAGTATTCAAGCAGACACACACTGCAAATACCTAGCTAAAAGATGCGTTTACGCTGTTATGCCATTTACGTACTTAACCAGCTTCTTAGTTATGAGGTCACAGCTACTCAGTTGTTTCTAGGAAAGGATTCTTAGCAAGACTGGCATGAAGAAAATCAGGGACCAATAGAGGGTTCTACTGCCCCCTTGTGGATGTCAGATACCATAATACTTAGATTTTCAGTTCTCTTGCTCATGTTTGCCCTTAGCAGCAAAGCTGGGAAACCCAATGAAAGGCAAAGAGAACTCTGAGCATCAAGCCAGTGTTCTTTCCCTGCTACTTCTCCAAGGCTGGTCTGAGTGTTGCTGTACAGCTGGTTGGGCTGCTGGTTGGAACTTGGCATCCATTACCAGAGTGCCTGTTAGAGTCTCAGTCACTGCGTTTCTGATTCACCTTTCTACTCCTTGGAGGCAGCAGATGATGGTTGAGTGTGTACCATTCATGTAGGAGACATAGTGGAGTTCCGGGGCCCTGGCTTTGGCCTGGCTGTGCCCCAGGTGTTGGTGTGCATTGGGATGTAACCCAGGGAATTTAAGGTCTCTGTCACCTCTCTCTCGCTAATGTTCTGCCTTTTAAATAAATAAATCTTTAAAAAGATAGAAGCTCATTTTATAAATAAGAAAGCTTGATTTTGACTCACTTTTTTTTTCCTTAGCTGATTTGGATTTTTCATTCCCTATATGCAGAATGAGGTCCGAAATTTGGAGGCCTATAATGAGAAAGGAGTTTTATTTCATCAAGATGTTCTTGTTGTATTTTCTTTCACTGCTGGAATGAGTGATGTTTGGAATAGGCCCTTTGTCCTTAGAGATGAGTATGACATGAATGCTGGCAGTTTGAGAAAGAATTTTCCTCAGTGAGATCGTGTGCAGCTTGACTGTTCTGACACAGTTCACTTTTTGACTAGGTCAGTAGTAAGACCATATTTGCCTTCATGCTTGCTATGTACACAGATGGCCACCTGCTGGAGTGTGCAGAGTGGTTATGCAAGTGGTTAGAGGAAGCAGCCAGAGACTTCCATTTTGGCAAAACTTACCTACAGGGTATGAGATCTGCAGTGTTCGGCCTGGGAAATTCTGCCGATTTGAACCACTTCAACAAGGTATCTGTATGCTGAAACTATAGGGATACATGCTCTTTTGAATAAATAAACACAAACCTCATACACACACCTAAGTTAAGTCATCTACAAACTGGCACTAAATGATAAATGTCTGATGTTACTCTTTCTTTATAGTTGTAAGTTGCCATGCACATTAGAACACTTGAAGAAGTTTGTGGAAAATGGTGGTAGGTGTTTGGTGCAGTGGCTTTCAGATGCCTCTTGGGGGTGACCCACATCTCATGTGAGTGTGAGATTTGATTTCTTGCTCCTCCTCTTGTTATCTATCTTCTTGGCTCACATGCAGCCATGTATACAGATCAAGTACTTGGGTTCCTGTCCCTGAGCTATGGCCTTGGTTCCAGGCCTGGCCAGCGCTAGCTGGTGGGACCATTTAGAGGGTGAATCAGTGAGTGGAAGATAACCCTCTTTCACTCTGCATCTCATATAAAATTAAATAGGAAAGCAAACTTTTAAAAAATAAAAGTTGTGCAAGGTAGAATTTATAGATGTTAAAATGATGCAAACTTCTGACCCTAACACGTAACAGGGTCTTCAAGATTATATAAATTGCATATAATGAAATAGCTTTACATGAAATTCAAAATCGTTTTGCCTCAGAAAAATTCCTAGGAACCATAGACTTTGAGGGAGGATGTACAACCTTGTTTAGTGTGGGTGCTCAACATGCTTTTTTCATCATTTTGGGCTCAATGGGCATTGGATGAGAAGTGACAAAACAGGGTTTCCGGGAGATCTGCTAGTAAAGCTGATGGCTGTGGGGAGCCATGCAGTTGGGTCAGATGGCATGAGTGAATGATGAGCATGGCTTCTCGGTTAACAGAGCTATGAGGGGTTTCTGGCAGCGAGACAAAGCCCGGCAAAATGTCTCTTGTCACCTCATTGCTGCCTCACCCCATTGTATGGACACTCAATCACCTCTCTGGTGTTTCATAGGATTCTCCTGAAGGTGTTGTTTTTGTTTTTCTGCTAATGTGAAGTGACTCTTGTAACTGGAATCACACCTCAAATTGATCAATCATGGTATGATAAAAACATCTTTAGCGATGTAAGGCTATGACACACAGCTGGAAGTATACAATAGTACAATTGAGTCCACAAGGTCTCCAAACATTTTGTTATGTGTTTACTTTGTCCTGAAATTTGCCCTAGTAAAAGTAATGTTTTCCTGGAATTTGCCCTAGTAAAAGTAATGTTTTCCTTAAGAAATGGCTTGATAATGTCTTGGAACTGATGGCAATCATGGAGGTACAAATAGTCTGTTTACCATATGCCTTGAACTGTTACAACACATGATATGACACATTTTAGTTTCTCACCACAGAAACCAAATGTATATGGGGCATCTTCTAAAGGGAAACAAATGTGAACCCCCTCAAAATGGCTTATAGTGGCACTAATGTTTAGGGAAAGAAAACAGTTTATAAAGATAAAAGGATGTTTCTTGTAAAAGCCCTCTGTTTGTAGATCGGCTGAACTGCCTTGATCCCTTTCAGTGCCCTTTAACAGGCTCATGGTAAACAAACTATTTGTACCTCCATGATTGCCATCAGTTCCAAGACATTATCAAGCCATTTCTTAAGGAAAACATTACTTTTACTAGGGCAAATTCCAGGACAAAGTGAGCATGTAATAGGATGTTTGGAGACATTGTGGACTCAATTGTACTATTGTATACTTCCAGCTGTGTGTCATAGCCTTACATCGCTAAAGATGTTTTTATCATACCATGATTGATCAATTTGAGGTGTGATTCCAGTTACAAGAGTCACTTCACATTAGCAGAAAAACAAAAACAACACCTTCAGGAGAATCCTATGAAACATCAGAGAGGTGATTGAGTGTCCATACAATGGGGTGAGGCAGCAATGAGGTGACCAGAGACATTTTGCCGGGCCTTGCCACACAGCCAGAAACTCCTCGTAGCCCTGTTAACCGAGGAGCAGTGCTCATCATATACCCATGCCATCTGACTGAAATGCATGGCTCCCCACATACATCCTTGTTTAGTGTGGGTGCTAAACATGCTTGATTTCATCATTCTGGGCTCAATGGGCATTGGATGAGAATTGACCAAACAGGGTTTCCAGGAGATCTGCTAGTAAAGCTGATGGCGAGTGAAGTTAATGAGCCAGGTGGAGTAGTTTTGGCACTGGAAGACTTCTGCTGCTCCTCAAGAAGTTGCCATTCACCAACACACTGAGTTTCCCTAGATGTCACATGCACATTGAAACATATGTGCTGCCAGAACAGTTGCTTTCAATGGTAGCTAAAAATGGCTTGGCTGCTAAACTTCTCTCTGGAAGTGGAGTACTTAGAGTATGGAGTGATGATCTACATCCTTGATTTCATCATAATGGGCTTTGCACGAGAAGTGCAAAAACTGGCTTTCCGGGAGATCTGCTAGTAACGCTAATGGAATATGAACTTAAAGAACCAAGCAGATTAGTTTTGGCATTGGAAGAAGTGTTCTATATGTGAAAGTTGTCTACGTACCACATGCACATTCTGATATTTATTCTGCCAGAGCATTTGTTTTCGATGGTGCTTCAAAATGGCTTGGGCACTGAACTTCTCTCTGGATTTGGAGTTCCTAGCACATTGAGTGAGTTGCACATTCTTGTTTTGTGTTGGTGTTCAACATGCTTGATTTCATCATACTGGGCAGAATGGGCATTGAATGAGAAGTGTTCATACAGGGTTTCCTGGAGGTCTGCTAGAAAAGCAGTAGAAATGTGCAATTAATGACCCAAGTGAAGTAGTTTTGGCACTGGAATACCTGTAGCAGGACAATGTGACCCTAGGAAGTCAGCGAGCACAGGATTACAGTTGATTGGATAATATTTGCATGAGAACAACCGAATGGCTACCTTTTGTATACCTGATTGTTTATCATTTGTATAAGAACAGTTGAGTGGACAGCATGTGTATGAGAACACTTGGTGGAATATACAAGACAAAAGGAGTTCCAAACAAGAGTACAGAAACAGTTCATGGGTTTTGTTGCTAAGCTCAATACCTCCACCCTTATCCTATATGACCCTCAGTGTATAAAGTCTGGTACCACTAATAAACTTCAGCTTTGACCATCAGTCAGGGTTCATGTGTGTTATTATCTGAACCGTGCACCAAGTTCATCGCTGTGGGACAGTGACAAATCCCTGTGTTGCTCCTTTGGGAATTTGTCATTAAGAAGCGAACTCAGTTTATTATGTGTCACATGCACATTCAGGCATATGTGCTGCCAGAACAGATGTTTTCAGTGGTTGCAGAAAATGGCTTGGGCACTGTACTTCTCTCTGGATGTGGAGTTGTTAGCTCGTTGAGTCAGGATGTACATCCTTGCTTAGTGTGGCTGCTCAGCATGCTTGATTTCATCATCCTGGGCTCAAGGTGCATTGGCCGAGAAATGACCAAGCAGTCTTTCCCAGATATCTGCTAGTAACACTGATGAAATGATAAGTTAATGAGTCAAAGGCAAGATTTTTCACACTGGAAGATTGTGCTGCTCCTTCTGAAACTTGCCATTCAGAAGCACACTGAGTTGCCTAAGTGTCACATGCACATGCAACCATATGTTCTGCCAGAGTAGTTGTGTTCAATGGTAGCTGAAAATGGTTTGGGCGCTGAACTTCTTTTTGGACATGGAGTACTTGGCTCATTGAGTGAGGATTTACATCCTTGTTTATGGTGGTTGCTGAACAGGCTTGATTTCATCACAGTGGGCTCAAAGTGAATTGGCCGAGGAGTGACAAAAAGGGTTTCCAGGAGATCTGTTAGTAACACCGATGAAATGTGAAATTAATGACCCAAGTGGAAGAATTTTGACACTGGAAGACCCATGCTGCTTCTTCTGGAAGTTGCCATTCAGAAGCACATTCAGGGGTTTAAACTTCCAGCAGCTTCCTGGCCACTGGTGGGCCTCAAGATGGGGCATCTTACTCGGATCCCGACTCCAGCCACCATGTGCACATCGTGAGCTGTTCCTGGGCCTGCTTGTGTTCAGGGGCTGCTTCCTTTGGGGTGAGTACACTGAGGGGGTAATTCTCTGTGACTGGGTAGGTCCGGGGCCCACCCACTGCCCTCATTAAGTGGTGAATGGGATTGGGGAGGAGCTTGACCTTGGGCCTGGGGGTTTAAACTTCCAGCAGCTTCCCAGCTGCTGATGGGCCACAGAATGGGGTGTCTTGCTCAGATGCCGACTCCAGCCACCATGAGCACGTGGTGAGCTGTATCCAGGCGGCCAGTGCACCATTTGGCACCAGGCTCTGTCTGCTGGCCATTCAGCCGGGGAGCTCTGGTATTTTGGTTCTTGGAATCACTGCTTAGGTAGCTTCAGTTTGATCCCGCTGTGCTTCTGGGATCTGAGTCAATCCTAAAGATTCCCAATGACAGTTACTCTTCCTTTGAAGAACTTGTAATCACTGAATAATGCTGACCACTGAACACTAGTACATGCAAAAGCTAAGGGTTGGGGCTTGTCCAGCAAGATATCCTATTACCTGACATGATGATGGATCAGGAGACTGGTCACTTTAGGCTGGGCTATAATATTAATTAGCACTCGAGAACCAAATCTGGGGGTAGATTCTGTGGGGGATGTGTGGGCCACACCCTGTGGAAATTCCAACCCCACTGGTTAGCTAAAGAGTTTGGGTGGTGATGGACTAAGCTAGGAGTGACCAAGGAACCTGCCATCAATCACAGGTAAAGGGACCCGCAACAGTCTGGACTGGTCAAGGCAGCAGCACCCGAATGTGCATCCTGAATAGGGTGTGAGGTGGGCCAGGCTGCAACATTCACTAGCTCATACAAGGCCTAATGGAAGGCCAGACTGCTCTGGACACTGGCCTAAAGCCCTTTGGCATGTGTGAGAACTGGGTCTGGGAGGGGATCAAGTGGAGAAACTTGGGAAATTTCCCTTGGCAAGTCATAGCTCCCACTGGTGAACATGTGGTCCAGACCTGGGGGTCAGACAAGCTGGGCAAAGTAGCTTCAACAGTTGGCTAATGTGTAAATTGGTAATGGAACAGGATGTACTGGGCAGGACTGAGCAAACCTTAGCCTACAAGTGAAACTAGAAACCAGGATGGAGCACAGGTCATGCCAAGCTAGGCTCTTGCACTTACTGGTCTACGTGAATCAAGTATGCTAAGCCACAGTGTCTAAGTCAGGGGAAAGGACAAGCGAGGGACTGAGCCAAACTGAGTCAGAGCAACCACTGGCATGTGCGTGATCTATGGCTGGGAACAGGCCTGGTTGAGGTTCCCACCAAGGGGCGCATGGGCTGGAATAGGGGCTGCGTTCTAACCATTAAGCAGTCGTAGTCTCCCTTGGCACTAATGTGGACTGGGGCTGGATGCACCAAGCCAGGCCAGACCCCACCACCATTTGGTGTCCTGGAGGACCAGGGTAGATGTGGGACATACTAGGCTAGTTTTCAACCCCTACTGAGCCATATGCGAGCTGTATGTGGGTATGGACGAGCCATGGCTGGGTTGAAACATTCAACAGTTAGAACCAGAATGGGTTGAAGGCCAGTCAGGAAAAGCCACTGTTCCTGCTAGGACAGGAGGTGAACTGAGTAATGCTGGCACATGGACCCACTAGTTTGCACACAGGTTTGGCTCTGGGAGGGGTTCTGATGGAGGAGCCTGGGCAACTCCTCTGGCAGGACACAGTCCCTGCAGGCAAGCGCAAGAAGCAAGATAGGAAACAGCCCAGAATAGGCCATGGAAAGTTTCCCACTGACATACACATGGCATGGGTTGGGGCAGAGCAGGCTGAATCAGTTCAGTTCATTTGCATCTATGTCCCCTCTTAAGTCCATCAGCAATTGCTTCATGTAGCTGGTTGCACCTGTGTTTGGTGTGTAGAAGTTTATAATGGCAATCATTTCCTGCTGGAAGGTTCCCTTCAGCAACATGAAATGTCCATCTCTGTCTCTTTTGATGTTTGTCACGTTGAAGTCTAAATCATCTGAGATTAGAACAGCTCCTGCAGCCTTTTTTTTTTTTTTCTTGTCTATTGGCATGAAATATCTTTTTCCATCCCTTCACTTTCAGTTTCTTAGCATCTTTTTTTGTTAGATGTGTCTCTTGTAGGCCACATATGGTTGAGTTCTGTTTGTTGATTCATTCTGTTAGTCTGTGTCATTTGATTGATGAATTTAGGCCATTTGTGTTTAGGGATTATATTGAGAGGTTGTGATTTTGAACTGCCATGAGCATGTGTAAGCGTGTAAGTGTGTATTTGCGTCTTTTAGTATCTTTGATTGGTTGACTTTCCTCGTATGGATTTTATTGGGGAGGTCTTCCCATTTGCCATCTTTGATTTTGGTTTTCATTTTTTCTTTCTGGGTTTAGCACCTTCCTAAGGAGATTTTCTCGAGCTGGCTTCATGCTGACATATTCTTCGAGTTTCTCTTTACTGTGGAAGAATTTAATTTCATTCTCAAATACAAATGAAAGCTTCACTGGGTACATTATTATTGATTGGTAGTTGTTTCGTTTCAGGATTTGATAGGTTTTACCCCATTCTCTCCTTGCTTGGAGTGTTTTTTCTGAGAGACTGGCTGTGGTTTTTGTTTGCCTTCCTCTGAAATAATCTTATCTTTTCTTCTTACTTGTCTTAGAATAGTTTCCACTCCACAACTGGCAGCAATATCTAGTGCTGAGCTCATCTAAAACCAGGAGCCAGGAGCTTCTTCTGGGTCACTTATCTGGGTGTTCTTGGAATATCCTCAAGTGCTTTTGCATGAGCTGTGTCACATTATAAACATTTAATTATTTGTAAGCTTGTGTAGAATTTTGTGTTTTTGTCCTGTAATTTGCCTTTAGGAACAGGAGCCTAGATGTGAACCAAGATGTGAAGTGAGAAACATCCTGAATCTTAAGTCTACAGTGACCACAGATTGCTGTGATGTATCACTTAACTCTGGTGACAGCAATTTGGTATTTTTGAAGCCAGTGAAGGTAAGAATTGTTACCATGTCAGTTTCCGCATGTCTGTCAGTGCCCTGTCAGAATAAGTAGGTAAAATTGTAGTATGTTTCTCATATAACAATTCATACTAATAAGAGAAAAAATTAAAAAAAATAATCTTTTAGTTAAGTGTCAATTTTTGTAAAAGATTTATTTATTTTATTATAAAGTCAGATATACAGAGAGGAGGAGAGACAGAGAGGAAGATCTTCCATCCGATGATTCACTCCCCAAGTGAGCACAACGGCCGGTGCCGTGCCGATCCGAAGTCGGGAACCAGGAACCTCTTCCGGGTCTCCCATGCGGGTGCAGGGTCCCAAGGCATGGGGCCGTCCTCGCCTGCTTTCCCAGGCCACAAGCAGAGAGCTGGATCGGAAGTGGAGCTGCTGGGATTAGAACCGGCGCCCATATGGGATCCAGGTGCACTCAAGGCGAGGACTTTAGCTACTAGGCCATGCCGCCGGGCCCCAGTTAAATGTCAATTTAAAATGTGCTCTTGCCTTTGCTTGAGACTAGTTTTGCAACGTTGGGTGCATCAGTTAACTTTTCTGTAGTTTAGTTTAATTGTCTATGAGGTAGAGATAATAGCATTACCTATTTTGTGGGGTCTGTTGAACTGATTAAGGCAAACAGTATGTAGAGTGATACATTTTATTTATACTGTCTGAGATAGAGTTTGCATGTGTCTCTCTGTCTGTCTCATATTGTCTTCTCAGTAGTATAAGCTGCCACCTGTAACACTGGCACCTCATATTCATACACAGGTTCTACTCCCATCTTCTCTGTTTACAATCCAGGTTCCCATTGATGTGAGAATGCAGCAAAAGACAGTCCTTTTGCAGAGAATGAGAGACATCATGCTAAACAAAAGTATGGGATGTCAGTAGAAGGTTTTGTTTTCCAAATTTAGCGATACCAGCTACTGCTATACTCCTGGAGATACTATTCTCCTCAGCCAAAGTCAGAAGTTTTTAAGCTCTTACCTCCAATCAGATTGAAATTTTAGGATTTTTTCCCCTAAAATATCTATTCCCAGGTATTTGATAGCCTACTTACATATTTGAATATCAAGAACATTTTTGCAAGTATATTTCAAAATTAAGCCTCAGCTAATTCAAGTATTAGTGTATCAACATAAGACATTCCTCTCAGATCTTCTGTGACTTTACCACTCCCTTTCCATTGCAGGATAATGTAACCATTCTCCTGTTGAAAAAATACTTTAGAAGACACCCAAAATTTTCTTTCTCTCTTTCCCAGACATTTCTTTTACTGAGGACACATTTTCAGGCTTGCAACCATGTTCCAGCTGCCAACGTCTTTGATTTACATTTTTAAAAATAATTTTACTTAGTTGATTAGGGTACAAAGGGTAAAGGGCTACAGGAAAGTGAGTAAGACCATTGTTTCCACAATAATGCCATCACTTCCCCACCCTCTGCTTCGGGGGTCAGGAGAGAAACAAAGGGAGAAGCCCTACCAAGCATCCCACCCATCCCAGGTCCCCGATGTGAGGCACGCTCTGAGGGTCCTTCTTACGCAGTTTTGATAGTGCAACAGTACAGAATTGCTGCCAATCTTGGTGTTCCAAACACGATGAAATCTTTTCAGAATCCACTGGCTGACATAATCTCTTCATGGTTGGGGTAGTGAGATCAGCAGTTCAGTTGGGGGAATCTCCAAAGAAACTTCACCCGAGAGTATCTCAGACCTGATTCTTGTGTGTGCTTGCCACTACAGGGTCTGGCATAGTCCATCGCGCCAATCAGCTTATGCACATGCTGGTCAATTCTTTTGCTTCTTCTTCATTCATTCTGCATTTCAATAAATTTCTAATGTTCTCCACTGTGTCCTTCATTTCTAAAGATTTTGCTTGGTTTTGTTTCAGTGTTGCTGTTTCCTGTGTGACATATTACTTAAATTTATTGAACTCATGTATGTGTTTCTCATTATTGCTAAAAAGCTATAACAATTTATCTGAATTCTGTGTCCCCTTTTCCTTGATGTCTTTTTCAGTTCTAAAGTTGTCAAAGGCTTGTGCTTCTTTGCAGGAAACATTAATAATATTCATTTTGCCTCTGTCTCATTTGCTCCTGAGCACCTTTGCCTGCATAGCCTTTCTCCCACTCCCAGTTTGAGAAATTTGCAGAATTACACATATACCAGCTGTCTTACATCTCTGGGTTTTTGATGATGCTCGTTTTACCAGAACATGCTGGACTTCAGTTCTTAGAGCCACCTGGACCTATGTTAGGTGGAACTGGTTGCATGTCAGTTTGGTACTTTTTTCTCCATCTGACCAGTGCAATGTGCCCAGCTAAAAGTGAGTTTGTTTTGACCTATACAGCTTTCTTTAGGGGTTCCAGGTTCAGAGCCTTTGCCTTAGTAAAAACAAAACAAAAACGAAAACAAAAAACAAACAAAAAAACACCTGATGTGGCACTGTTGTGGCTCTTGGTTTGCTGTTCATTAGGTTTAGTTCCACTCAGTTTTTTGGGGGGTGGAATCTGTAGGATTCTATGTGGGAAAGGCTTTTAGGCTTTTTTTTTCCCTGTAGGACCAATTCAATGTACTGAGCTGGAAGTGAATTAATTCCCAATTTAGTGCATGCACAGTTGACTTGTCTCTCCAGTCCCACATCTTTTGTGTCGGTACACAAAATGGCATCTGGTGTGGCACTGTTGGATGTGGTCTATAAAATGCTCAGTTTTCCTTCAATATCCACTCTGTCTCTGCTCATTTTTGAATTACACAAATCAGCAGAACATGCAGTTCGATGCCTGGTTCAGCTCCTGGGTTCCCAGTGTACTCTGCTTGCCACCTGGCTGCAGGTAGAGCTCTGATTACCTCTTGCTGACTGCCACTTAGGTGTCTAGTCATTGCAAAATCACTGTTATCTTCACTGCTTCCCAGTGTTTGTGAGAGTCCAGGTGCCCTCTGCCAAAGGCCAGTTCTTTTCTGTTTCCTGGAATGTGCCCTCTGCTTCATCCTGGCTAATGGTTCTCCATCAGTTTCACCATGTACATTTCAAAACCTGAGAAATGCTTGATAATGGATCATACTGGTTTTGGTAAGTTTTTGCCAATGTTAACTGGTATGCATAATTTAATACATTTTGACAGGCAGTTAATGCTTTCATACTTCTGAAAAAATTACTGACATTTTGGTAGATGAAAATAATCAGGTTGAAAATCCCTCAATATTTGTATTAATTTCTTCAACAAGAATTGAATATTTCTATTTTTTCTGAAACCATTGTGTTAATATTACATTTCTGCTTTAGTCTTGTAATGTGATGTCATGTTTGTGTACTTTAAGTGTTAATCACACTTGAATTCAGAGTAAAAACCAATCTGTCATGGGATATCCTCTTTTGATACATGTTACGTGTAAGCTGGTCTACCTGCTATTGAGAAGACGGAGTATTGAAATATATTTCTGTCTTAGCCGGTAACTAGTTGTGTCTCTTTGGATGCATCAGTTAATGTTTCTGTGGCTAAGTTTAATTACCTATGTAATGTT
Organism: Ochotona princeps; assembly: GCF_030435755.1. NCBI lineage: Eukaryota > Metazoa > Chordata > Mammalia > Lagomorpha > Ochotonidae > Ochotona > Ochotona princeps. The sequence goes on along the minus strand of NC_080855.1, from coordinate 35,301,986 downwards.
GATTATAAAAAATCCCTACCTCATGGGGTTCAATTGATGAGTACACACAGTACATAAATTGAAATTGTATTTATATGTGACTGAAGGTGCTGAAGATGAGCAAGAGAGAGAAATGGTGGGAGGGAAGCAAAGAGAGTGATAATGAGAAAGAGGGAGGGAGGGATGAATGGAGGGAGGCATGAAAGCAGGGAGGGAGGAAGAGATTGTTTAAATACCTGCAATCTTAGTTGAGCAATCAAAAATCAATCTAGGACTTAGAACCCTGAGCCTGGAAGTCTGTACTTTGACCTCAAGCTGCTCCATTTCTTTGCTGATGCCAAATCTTTTTCTCAGTAGCCCTTGATGCTAGTCTGATTGGAATGTATGGCCCACAACATCAGGAGAATAAGGAGTGGGTGCGTATTTTTGAACCCTCGAGAGACCCGAGGTAGACAGTCCTAAAGAGTGGTTGTTTATGAAAGAAGGAGTACTTTGGTTCTTTTAGGTCAATCCAGGTCATTTTCATTGGGATATATGAACAAAGAGATGCAGGCCTGCTCAAAGTCCACCACGTTGCATTTATCAAGCACTGAGGACCATGGTCTTGTCTTGAGGGAGAGAATTAAGGAAAGAAGGAAGAGTTGCTTATGTGGAGTTACTTATTAATGACTTCAACTATATTCCTTTTGATACAGGAGTTTTGATCTCCAACACTTAGGGGATAGCATGTTAATATTTCTTTATTCTGGAACTCATTAGCAGTACCACATTACAAAGTAAATAGCTTGGAAAAGAGGGTTGAGGGGAAGGAATGTGAGGGATAGAAGTAACAGGACTTAGCTTGATTAAGTATACATTTTTTAAATGTTCATTTTTGATGATGCTTGCAAGTTGATCAGGGTGGGGAGGAGCAAGGGTTAGGGGAAAGTCAGGGAGACCATTTCTTTGCAAATTTCTTTTTCTTCTTCTTCTTCTTCTTCCTTTATCTGGGAAAATGGGTATGTAGGGGTCTCACTACCCAGACTCCCAACCATATCAGGACCCAGCGATGGGGAATAGCTACCAAAGTCTCTAATATGGTGCATGTTCCAAGGGTTCTTCTTAAGTGGTTTTGGTAGTTATGAAATGCTGTCAGTCTCTGCTCTAAGGCTGTTGAAATCCTTACAATGTCTGTTGTCTGACATAGTCAACCTGAGAGTCCCCATTCGCCCTTACATTTGCTGTCATCAGTTGGTTGGAATAGTTGTATGAACTATTGTACCCTCTTCCCTATGCTATGGTACCAGATATCCTGTGAAGGCCCTGATGGGTTACCATATGCTTGGTGTGTGTCTGGGCCTGCCATTCATTGCTCCATCTTTTCCACTGAGTAGGGTGCTCTGGACCTCCTGACACAGGCCTTGCTGGACACCCACACTGGAGTTCATGAGCCAGGCACCTACTGTGCAGGTATGCCAAAAGACCCAGATCAGGTGAGCCAGACTCGCTGCCTTAACCCCTTCCCCCAAAACTCATGTACTTGGCACCAACTACTGCACAGCTGGGCCTGAGGCTTCAGGCCAGGAAACTGAGTCCTACAGACTTCCCATCTCCAGGTGCACATGGAATCAGCAGTTGCCTTACCCTCCCACCCCCATTTTTTAGAAAAAAGATATGATAGGCACATTGATGTGGTTAGCACAGATTTAACATTAACCATGCCCAGGATGCCTGCCAGCTATTAAATGTTTTCTCACAGCAGTGCAAGACTTACCTAGGTACAATGCAGCCTAGGTTATTGTCCACAATTGGAGAAGTATAACACTTTCAAAAAATGTTTGGGACCAAGGATTCCTTGAAAGCACTGCTTATTTCTGCAGATTTTTTCCTGAAATCATGTAAAGATAGAATGAAAATAGAGAATCTCTTGATAACATGAAGAGGTACTATCTTTTTTTTAATATTCATTTATTCATTAATTACATTGTATTACATGACACAATTTCATAGGTACTGGGATTCACCCCCCCTTCACCCCAAACTCTTCCCCCATGGTGACTTCCTTCACCTTGATGCATAACCACAGCTCAAGTTCCGTTGAGATTCCCTAATTAAAAGCTCACACCATACAGAGTGCAGCATCCCATTTGTCCAGTTCAAGTTCAATGGCTTCTTAGGGAGGCTCTCTCAGTTTTGAAGGCAGGGCCAGCAGAGTGTCACCTCAATCAATTAGAAGCTCCAACAATCCAGCAACAATCCAGGTATGATGAGGCTGGTGCAGAGTCCACTGATTGACATAGTCCATCTTAGAGTTTCCCCTTGTCCAGTTTTCCACTGGAAGCATATAGCTGAGGTGGTTGATTGATCTACTCCATTTTCCATCTTTTCTTGGTTAGTGCTTTGATTCCTTCATTTTGTTCAGGGGAATCCCCTAAGAAACTTTGAGGCATTCCCAGTCCAGGCTCCTACATGTACTACTAGTAAGCACAGTGCCCGCCACCGTCCATCACTCCAATCAGCTGGTGGTTTTAACCCCTGGGTTGGTTCTATTCTGAGCCCCGACCTCCATTAGAACCAATGAGTATCGCAGCTCTCCCTGGCTCTGCCCATCACACTCTCGTCCCTCACCTAAACCAGTGGGAAGTGTGCTGGTCGGGTGTTGCATTCCCTACTGGCACAGGCCATTTCACCTTGGCATTTTGTGTTTTGTACTGTTTTTTTTTTTTTTTATTGCACCCAAACCCGGCCAGGCCCCCTCACAGTTTCAGCGCTTGGGCTTGCCAGTGGATGACGTGAACTGACTCAGCCTGGTCTGCCTCAACCCGAGCCAAGTGTATGCCAGTGGGTCACATTCCAAAGCCTCTTCTGGGTTGTTTACCTCCATGCTTCTTGTGTTTATTTGTAGGGTCAGTGTTCTGTCAGAGGAACTGTTCAGATTCTTCCCTCCGACTCCTTCCTGGTGTCAGGCTTCACGCATACCAGCAGGTCCATTGGCCAGCTCCGCTCTTCAATCCATCCTGGTTCCTGCTGTTGAGAGTTTCAGCCCAGTCACGGCTCGTCCACACCCACGTATATCTCATATATGGCTCAGTTGGGGTTGAGGCCTAGCCGAGCCCATCCCACATCTATCCTGGTCCTCCGGAGCATCAAACTGTGCTGCGGTCTAATCCGGCATGGTGCGTCAAGTCCAAATCGATATTTGTGCCAAGGGATTACAACTGTGACCCGACCAGAACTCAGCCCCATTCCAGTTCCTGCGCCCCTTTGTGGTAGGCTCCACGCAGCCAAGGCCTCCGCCACGCTCCCCAACCAGGCCTGTTGCCAGCCAGTGTTAAGCATGTCAGAGGTTGCTCTGGGTCAGCCCAGCACGCCCCATAGACTGTCATGCCTGCTGCATAGACTCCACTGGCCCTTCTAAACTGTCCAATGGGGTCAGAGATTCCAGGGGATTGGTCAACGCTTGCTTCACACATTCTAGCCCCGAGTATGGTTCTCGAATGCTTGGCTGTGTTAGGCTGGAATCGTGGCGGGGACCCGAGTACCCAGGCCGCATGGCTGCCCGGGGTCAAGCCGCTCAGGACCCCGCCTGGATACTGCTAGCTCCTCCCCCGCTCCAGCCACATGGCGCGCTGAGGCATTCCCAATCCGCTCCTCAGGATCCCAGGACAACCTCCCCACTCCCAAAAGGAGGCCATCAAACCAGGACCCCGGCAAATCAGGAAGCTGCCGGAGAGCCTCTCACCCCATGTACACATGTGCGTGGTGGAAAGCTTGGCTGTGTTAGGCTGGAATCGTGGCGGGGACCCGAGTACCGGGGCCGCATGGCTGCCCGGGGTCAAGCCGCTTGGGCACCCGCCTGGATCCTTGAAGAGGTACTATCTTTTTTTTTTAATTAAATTTCTTCATTAATTACATTGTGCTGTAATTACATAGAATCTGGGATTCTCCCCACACCCTCCCCCCATGGTGGATTCCTCCACCTTGTTGCATAACCACAGTTCAAGTTCAGTTGAAATTCCCTCTTTGCAAGTATTTGCCAAGTTAGAGTCCAACATCTTATAGTCCAGTCAAGTCCAACCATTTATTGGGTAGACCCTCTCTGGTCTGAGGGCAGAGTCAGCAGAGTATCATCCCAGTCAAATAAAAGCACTAATATACCATCTGCAACAATTAACATCGTTATGGAATTAATTGACATGGTATTGAACACTCAATATGTTAAAAATAAATGCGCTTTCTTAACCACTTTCTGTGACCCCCCATTCACAGTTCAATTTTAGTTTATATACTACATATGACATAATATCCATAACATAACATGATATGCTTAACATCATATCACCTAAAATTAAGGCAAACATGTGGTATCTAACCTTTTGGGATTGGTTCATTTCCCTTAGCATTATGGTTTCCAGTTTGGTCCATTTGGCCACAAAGAACTGCATTTTATTTTTTTTTAATAGCTGAATAGTATTCCACGGAGTAGATGAACCATAGCTTTCTTATCCAATCCTCTGCTGATGGGCATTTTGGCTGCTTCCATGTTTTTCCAATTACTGATTGTGCTGCTATGAACATAGGAGTGCATGTTGGTTTCTCATAAAACAAGTGTTCTGGATATATTCCTAGGAGTGCTATAGCTGGGTCATACGGTATGTCGATTTTGAGTTGTTTGAATATTCTCCATACTGATTTCCATAGAGGCTGTACCAATCTGCAGCCCCACCAGCAGTGGAGAAGGGTTCCTTTTACCCCGCAACCTTGCCAGCAAGTGTTGTTGGTGTTTTTCATGTGGGCCACGCTTACTGGCGTTAGGTGTTATCTCATTGATGTTTTAATTTGGATTTCCATTATTGCCGGGAGCTTGAGCATTTTTTCATATGATTATTTGCCATTTGGGTTTGTTCCTTTGTGAAATGTCTGCCCATTTCCCGTCCCAATTTCTTGAGTGGCTTGTTTATTTTGGTGTTTTGGCTGTTTTGTAATTCTTTGTATACTCGGGAGATTAGTCCTCTATCACCTATGTCGTGCGTGAAGATCTTCTCCCATTCTGTGGGTTGCTTTTTTACTTTGTTGATTGTTTCCTTTGCTGTGCAGAAGCTTCTTAGTTTGACGAGGTCCCATTTGTTTATTCTGGTCTCTATTTCTACTGCTTTTGGTGTTCTTCTTAGGAAGTAGGGACCTACCCCTAGATCTTGCAGAGTATTTCCCACATTTTGTTCCAAAAGTTGGAAGGTTTCTGGATGCATGTTTAGATCTTTTATCCATTTTGATTTGATCTTAGTATATGGTGAGAGATGTGGGTCTATCTTTTTGTTTCTACAGGCTATCAACCAGTTGTCCCAACAGCATTTATTGAAGAGACCTTCCCATTTGCCTGGATTATCGTTTGTCCTTTTATCAAAGATTATTTGGTTGTATCTGTGTGGGTTCCCTTCTGGTGTTCTATTCTGCTCCATTGATCTTCCTCTCTATCTCTGTCCAGTACCAGGCTGTTTTGATAACCACTGCCCTGTAGTATGTCCAGAGGTCCGGGACTGTGATTCCCCCTGCTAACTTCCTGTTCTTCAGGATGGCTCTAGCTATTCGTGGTTTTTTGTGTTTCCAGATGAACCTTTGGATCATTGTTTCCAGTTCCATGAAGAATGTTTTGGGCAATTTGATTGGAATTGCATTGAATGTATATATGACTTTTAGCAATATAGACATTTTAATGATATTGATTTTACCTATCCAGGAGCATGGGATGTTACTCCATCTTTCGAGATCTTGTTCAATTTCTTTTTTCAGTAGTTTGTAGTTTTCCTCAAATAGGTCTCCTACATTTTTGATTAGGTTTATTTTCAGATACATCATGCTTTTCTTTGTTATTTTGAATGGTATCTTGCTGGTTAGATCTTTTTGCAACTTTGGGCTATTAGCATACACTATGGCTGTTGATTTTTGTTCATTAATTTTGTACCCTGCCACTCTACGAAAATCTCGTATAAGTTCTTGTAGTCTCTGTGTTGAGCCTTTTGGCTCTTCCATATAAAGAATCATGTCATCTGCAGATAGTGAAAGCTTGACTTCTTCATTTCCCATTTGGATTCCTCTGATTTCTTTTTTTGTCTTATGGCCTCAGCGAGTACCTCTAGGACTATGTTGAATAGCAGTGGAGAAAGCGGACATCCCTGTCTTGTTCCAGATCTCAGTGGGAAGGGTTCTAGTTTTTCTCCATTCAGTATGATGCTGGTGTTGGGTTTTTCATATATTGCTTTGATTATGTTGTGAGTTTTTCCATCTATGCCTACCTTGGTTAGGGTTTTTTGCAAGAAGTTGTGCTGGATTTTTTCTAAAGCTTGTTCTGTGTCTATTGATACAATCATGTGATTCTTGTTTTTCAGTTTTTAGATGTGGTGTATCACGTTTATGGATTTCCTTATGTTGAACCATCCATGCATTCCCGGGATGAATCCTACTTGATCTGGATGAATGATCTGTCTGATGCTTTTTTGAATTCTCTTGGCTAGGATTTTGTTGAGAATCTTAGCATCAATGTTCATCAGAGAGATAGGTCTGTAGTTTTCCTTCTCTGTTAGTTCTCTGTCTGGTTTTGGGATTACGGTAATATTGGCTCCATAAAATGAGTTTGGAAGGGTTGCCTCTTTTCATATTGTTTTGAAGAGTTTGTAGAGGATTGGGGTTAGTTCTGTTCGAAATGTTTTGTAGAATTCTGTAGTGAAGCCATCTGGGCCTGGGCTTTTCTTTGTTGGGAGGTCTTTAATCACTGATTCAATCTCTACTTCAGTTATGGGTTTTTTCAGGTCGTTTGTTGCCTCTGGGCTAAGTTTTGGCAGGTTGTGTAAGTCTAAGAACTTTTCCATTTCTTGGTGGTCTTCTGATTTGTTGGAGTACAGTGCTTTGTAGTAATTTCTAATGATGTTCTTAATGGTTGTAATGTCTGTTGTTATGTTGCCTTTTTCATCTTTGATGCTGTTAATTCTTGGTTTCTCTTGTTTTTTCTTTGTCAGTCGGGCCAGCGGGGTGTCTATTTTGTTTATCTTTTCAAAAACCAGCTTTTTGATTCATTGATTTTGTGTATAGCTTTTTATTTCTATCTGGTTGATTTCCTCCCTTGTTTTGATGATTTCTTGTTTCCTTTTGTGTGTGGGGCTCATCTGCTGCTGCTTTTCCTATTCCTGGAGGTGTGTGGTTAGTTCCTGTATTTGACGCCTCTCTTGGGCCTTGACATGAGCTCCAATTGCGATGAGTTTACCCCATAGCACTGCTTTGACAGTGTCCCACAAGTTTTGGAATGTTGTGTCAGAGTTTTCATTGGTTTCCATACATTTTTTGATCTCATCTTTAATTTCTTCTTTGATGCATTGTTCATTTAATAGCATATTGTTCGGCCTCCATGAGTTTCTGTATTTCCTTGGATATTTTGAGTTGCTGATTTCCAGTTTCATTCCGTGGTGGTCTGAGAGGGTACATGGTATGATTCCTATCTTTTTGAAGTTATTTAGATTTGCTCTGTGTCCTATCATGTGGTCGATCCTGGAGACGGTGCCATGCACTGCTGAAAAAAAAATGCATAATCTGTTGTCTTAGGATAAAAAGTTGTATAAATGTCTACTAAGTCCAGTTGTTCTAATGTTTGTATGAGCTCTGTTGTTCCTTTGTTGAGTTTTTGTTTTGTTGATCTGTCTATAGTTGTTAGCGGAGTGTTAAGATCGCCCACTATTATTGTGTGTGTATCTATGTCTCCCCTTAAGTCTGTAAGTAATTGCTTCACGTAGCTAGGTGCATTGGAATTAGGTGCATATATGTTCACGATTGTAATTACTTACTGATGGATCAGTCCCTTCACCATTATATAATGTCCTTCTCTGTCCTTTTTGATGTCTGTCAGCTTGAAGTCTAGGTCATCTGAGATTAGAACAGCTACTCCAGCCTTTTTTTCTCGTCCATTGGTGTGATATATCTTTTTCCATCCCTTCACTTTAAATTTCTTACAGGCTTTTCTGGCTAGATGTGTCTCTTGTAGGCAACAGATTGTTGGGTGCTGTTTGATGATCCATTCCATTAATCTATGCCTTTTGATTGGTGAGTTTAGGTCATTTGTATTTAGAGATAATATTGAGAGGGTGTGATTTTAGGCTGCCATGAGTGTGTGTAAGTGTGCAAGTGTGTATTTGAGATTATTAGAGTTTCTGATCGGTTGACTTTCCTTGTATGGGTTTCAGTGGGGAGGTCTTCCCATTTGCCATCTTTGATTTTGATTTCATTTTTTGTTTCTGGGTTTAGCACCTTCTTGAGGAGATTTTCCAGAGCTGGTTTCGTGTTGATGTATTCTTCCAGTTTCTCTTTACTGTTGAAGTTTTTTATTTCATTCTCAAACACAAATGAGAGCTTTGCTGGGTACATTGTTCTTGGTTGGCAGTTGTTTTGTTTCAGGATTTGATAGGTTTTACCCCATTCTCTCCTTGCTTGGAGCGTTTCTTCTGATAGATCGGCTATGATTCTGATTTTCCTTCCTCTGAAAGTAATCTTATCTTTTTGTCTTACTTGTCTTAGAATAGTTTCCTTGTGTTCACTTGAGGACCACATGTCTGGGTGACGATCTGTTTGGAACGTATCTACTGGTGGTCCTTCCTGGATTTGTGCTGGATTTATATTTCCAGTGTTCTGGAAGTTCTCCTGTATTATCTCATTGAGCACCCGTTGCAAGCCTGGCTCCTTTTCCACTCCATTGGGAAGGCCTATTATTCTAACATTTGATTTTTTGAGGTTGTCTTTCATTTCCTGTATGGACCTGTTGGCTTTCTCTAGATTTGTCTCCAATGGCTTGATGAGCTGCTGCCTTTCATTCTGATTGTCTTCCAATTCTGATATTCTGTCCTCTGCTGTGTTCATTCTGTTGGTTAGGCTTTCAATTTTGTGTTCTATATCGAGGATTCCCTTTTTGACTTGATTTATTTCTGCAGTGACATGGTTTTCGAATACCTTGGACTCTTCCTAGTGCTTCTCCCTGTCTCTGATGAATTTCATCACTAGTTTCTTAAAGTCTTTATCTGGTATTTCCTCTATGTCTTCATCTTGCATCTCAGATATTGGGATTAGTTTTTGGTTGTATTGGGAATGAGTACTTGATCTTTCCTCTGGGTCATTGCTTTTTCTGATACTTCTCATTGTGTTTTTGCTTCTTGTTGTTTTGGTATTTTAGCGTCAATTCTGCTGAGCTGGCTCTGGTTTGGGTTCTCTGGCTGATCCTAGGAGTGTGTACTGCCTGAGTCACCAGCTACTTTCAGGGTGTGTAGATCACTGCCCCGAGCTGGGTTAGGAGGCTTTGTGGGCCAGCCCTAGTGCCAGGCCCCTTCCCTTGTGGCTCCCTCTCAAAGGCGGTGCCCTACGGATTCACTCTGCCGAGCCGCGCCTCGGCTCTGGGTCACGGGGCTAGCACAGCGGGGGTTTCTGCCTCAGTGCTGATCAGAGACTCTCCTTCAGGGGTTGAGGTTAGCACAGCAGAGGCCCCTGCTGATCGAAGCCTGAAATCCCCAACTCCAGTCTGGCTGGGCTAGAAATCTCCCCTGGCCCCAGTGCCGAAATGCGCTCTCCGGGATTCCCACTCAGAGGTGCTGCTCCACTGACACTGCAGGCAGGTCTTTCAGAGCGGGCTCCTGCTGGGAGAACCTGTCAGGCCAATTCTGTGGAGCCTGCTCAGGTCAGGCCTTTCCAGCTGTGCCCAGGATGGGACTCCGCCCCAGAGAAGCCACTTCCTCAGCTGCACTCTCTCAAGGGTGAAAGCGGATCACCGAGAGGCATAGGACTGTGAGGGGCACGCAGACGTGCCCCCACTAGTCTGCTCCTCCGCCCAGGACGTGAGATCCCTGTCGGGCGTTGCCCAGCCTCTGGAGCTCAGTCCGAGCCCAGCAACGGGATCCACTGGACTCCCCAGCAGCCAGTCCACAGCTCAGTGCTGATACGGGAATCTCTGAGCCCCTGTCCCACAGCGCTGCTCTTGTTCCCTCTGCACTCTCCCAAAGCCGCTGAGCAGCTGAGAGGCAAGCCTCTGGGAAATCTCCCCTGCTTGTCCTCCACTTCTGCAGGGGATGATGCCCCCAATGATCAGTCCAGTAGCCTCCTCTCAGGGCTCCTGCCCTCCAGAGGACTGGTGCCCCTGTTTGTGTGGGCGCCTATCCTTCTAGCTGCCTCTGTCCTTGGGACGGTTGAGTCTCTGCCGCCTTCCCCCTGCCTGGGATCGTGACTCACCAAGTTCCCCGCAACGTGCTGTATTTTCTTTCCCACTTTTTGTGGCTGTTCCTTCACACCGTGTAGATCTTCTTGCTTTAGTGAGCTCCAGTGACCTTCTCGCTCTTCTCCCTACAATTTTCTGTTTCCTAGCCTATTTCTCTGCTGGATCAGTTCCCCTCTTTCCCTACTCCAACCTACACCAGCTCTCTGTGGTCGGCCATCTTTTCCGGAATCTCGGAGAGGTACTATCTTTTTTTTAATTATTATTAAATTTATTCATTAATTACATTGTGTTGTTTTACACAGAATCTGGGATTCTTCCCCCTACCTTCCCCCCATGGTGGGTTCCTCCACCCCGTTGCATAACCATAGTTCAAGTTCAGTTGAAATCCCTCTTTGCAAATATTTGCCAAGGATAGAGTTCAAAGAGGTACTATCTGACCAGGTATGATTCATCAGTTAAGAAAGGTTGATGAAAAGAAAAATTTCAGGCCAGACCTGGATCCCACGTTCTCCACAGGAGTGGGAAATTCCAATGTGTGTGTGTTTTGGGGGGGGGGCAGAACACAGTAAATGTAGGCCAGGAATGACTCCAGAAAGACTACAAATGGCAAAAGCACTGTCAATGCAGGTAAGCGAGAGGACTGAGACCTGGTGGTTTGAAGTTCATGGTCAAGAAGACCTTTTTGGTTCAGACTGATGCTCCATCCCACATGAGAGTTCTGAGTTCCACTTTAACAATAGGTCTTTGCTTACTACCACACACTGCCCACATGAAAGCTAGGGCTTGGGGCCTATCTGGCAGGGCTAAATCCCAGTACGTATCAGTGAGTGTCAGAACAGTGGACAAGTCTCATTATGCTGCTCCATGACACCAGCCATCACGCAAGAGAACCAGGTCTGAAGATAGATACTGTAGGTTGTATGTGAGCCTATCCCTGTGGAGATACAAGGCCCTCAGGTTAGTTTAACAGTTGGGGTGGTGAGGGGCTGAGCTAGGTGAGACCATGGAATCTGTCAACATTTACAGATACTGGACTTGAGAACAGGCTCAGCAGGTACAGGCTGAAGCACTCACATAAGCACACTAAAATGAGAAAGAGTAGGTCAGGCCAGATTGTTTCATCCACCAGCTCATACAAAGGCTAGGAAGGATGGGGTGGACTGTGCAAGGTGGGGGACTGGAACATGCTGGAAAGCGAGAGATCTGGGTTTGAAAGTGAGCCAATTGGGTGTACCTGGGCAACTCCCCCAATGGTACATAGCTCCTGCTGGCAAGCACATGATCCAGGCCTGGGTGTTGGGAAGGCTGGGTAAGGTAGATCTATCTGTTGATAAATGCATGGGCTTGTTTTGGAAGGGGACAGATCTGGCAGAGCCATGCAGAAATTAGCCAATTGGCAAGTGCAGAAACCAAGTTGGAGTGCTGATCATACTGGGCTAGGCTACCACACCTTCTTCCAGTTCACAAGAGCCAGGGATGGGAGCAGGCTGAGTAGGCACAGGTTGTAGCACTCACCAGTGAGAGTACAGGTCAGACTGCAACATCCAAAGGCAAAGGCCAAGACAGATGGGGCCTATGCCAAGCAAGAGCAGAGCAACCACTGGCTCGTGTGACATCTGTGACTGGACATCTGAGAATAATCCTGGTTGGGGAACTCAGAGGAAACCCTGGCAGGGTTGTGGCTCCCACTGGTGAGCATGATGTCAGGAGTGGTGGCAGCTGTCTGATTTGGATATGGCTGCAGTCTCCCTTGGCATTTCTGTCAATTGGGTCTGGGGTGTGACAGACTGGTCTAGAATCCAACACTCCCTGGAGTTTGTGAGAACCAGAATAGGTGTAGGGTGGGGTTGGCTAAGTCTCTGTCCCTCCAAAGCCACAAGTGTGCTGTATCTGGATATGGACAAGGTTAGGATGGGCTGTAGTATCCAACAGTAAGAATAGGAAAGAGTAAGTGCCAGTCAAGAAAGGTCTCTGTTGCTGCTACAATAGAAGGTGGACTAAGCTGGGCTGGGCCATGAACCCTCTGATGTGCATGTGATCTAGCATTGAGACATAATCTGATGGAGAAATTTGGGAAATTTTTCCATCAGGACACAGTCCCTGCAGGTGAGTGCAAGAACCAAAGGAAGGAGCGGGCCATATCAGGCCAGGGAATGGTAACCACGGACATTCATTTAGCTCAGTTACAGGGTGAACCATTCTGGACCAGTTCATATCACCCACTGGCAAGTCCAAGAACCAGAATGGGGTGTGAAACAAGTCAGGTCAGACCACAATACCAGGCAGTTCACATTAGGGCCTAGACGGGGGGCTCCCTTGGCTAAGCTAGGCTGTATGCCCCACCAGCATGAGCTGGAACTGGGGGTGGCACTGAGCCAGACAGGGCTACAGCACTCACTGGAAAATGCTGAGGTGCAGTGGGTCATGCTGAAATGGGCTAAAGCTCTCAATCCGCACATGTGACACTTGAGGGGTAGGGAGCGAATGAACACAGTAAGGGAGGACATGCCTGGAGCTCCTCAGCTGGATACTACTCCCACTGGTATGCATGAATGCTAGATTGGAGACAGACCAGTCTGGGGACAGCAACAATACCATTTTGCCTCCTATGAACTGGATTGAGGGAAAGTCAAGCTAGGCTGAGTGTTTTTAATGGTACATGCATAAACCAGAGTGGGTGTGGGTTGTCTGTGCTTTATTGCAGACACTGACCCAAAGAGCAAATTCTGTCTAGTTAAACTGTAGAACCACCAGGAGATTGCAATATCCAAGGGTAGGAGTGAGCCCAAAAGGGAACAATGGGTACCTCTCTTCTGGGTTGCCAGTCTGATTGGTGAGGCTGAGAATCAGGACTAGAGGCAGGCATGGCTAGACAGAGAGTTGCACCTGCCATCATGTGTGTGGTCTGGATAGTGGGGCTGGTTGGTTTGAACTAGCATTTAGTGCCCATTGACATGTATGAGAGTTGAATGAGATGTGAGAAAGAATGCACCAGTCTGCTGCACACATTGATAAGCATGTGAACCAGAGCAGGGTAGTGGATCTGGTGTGCGTCATTGCTGTTTGCCCCAACTAGGCTGCAGCTCTCACTGGTTTATGTGTCCATGTGTGTGGTGGACCAAGTTTAGCTGCAGTACCCATTGGTTTGCGTAGAAAACATTGTTGGAGACAGAACCGACCCAACAATTGCAACCATCAGTGTTTCTTCATAAGGTGATTGGGGTGACAAACTGTACCATACGTAAGAATCAGGTTTGGGATCACCTCAGACATTTATTTGACTGTTAGATTCAGAACCCCAACCATGGAGAGAATCACAAGTTCCATGGTCTGACTGTGGAGTGCTTGAGTCAGTGCCAGGCAAACTCAGTGGATTATACTAAATAGTGGACAGCATAGCCAATTGCAAATAGAGGGTATGGTGGTACATTGGAGCCTGCAAAAGATATCCGGTACCATAGCAGAGGATGGAGAATGGAGTGCATTGATCAACTACCCCAGCCATGTATTGGCAGTGCATAGTGGTGCAAACAGAGACTTTGAGGTGAATTTTGTCAGCCAGTGAGTTCAGGAGTGATTTCATCATGTTTGGAGTGGTGAGACTGAAAGCAAGTCAGACTATTGGATTATCAAAACCACCTGAGTAGTGTCCTCAGAGCCTACCCCCAATCAGAGACCCTGTGATGGCTGGGAGGCTGGGTGTGACTTCTCCCTTCATCTCCCGCTTCCCTCAGAAACAGGAAGGAATAAAGGGAATTAATTAATTAATTAATTAATTATGCCTGGCCCTGTGCCATCTGAGGATCTCAGTAAAGTATTCTATTTGTCACTTCTGCTCTTCCCTCTGCGTGCCCCCCCAAAAAAACTGCACATGTATTTGCAAACATATTAACATATAAATAATGAGGGCATCAGGGGGTACCCAAACCCTGCATCTGGACTGGCACATGCTTCATCTGTGCCTTCAGTCCAGGCTCCAGTCTCATGGCACACCAAAGAGTAGCCCCACAGCCCAGTGATCGCTCGGGTTCCAGCTCCTGCAGGCAGCTGCAATTTTGCTCCTGACAGCCCTTCCTGTGGGAGGGCCAGTCCTTCTGCTTGCAATGGGACTCATAGTAGCGGGTCATTGGTAGCACCCATAGAAATTTAAACTCCTGGAGCTGTTTCTCAATCACCGTGAAGATCAGATAGTGCCGCTCCTAGTAGTTGAACGAGTTCTCCTCTTCCTCCACCACATTCCTGTTGGCATTGTAGTGCAAAGTTATGCTCAGGATGGGGAACTGCTCTTCTATAGGATCTGTAGCAAACTTTTGAATCAGGAGCCAAAACAAGCTGTGCTGCCTCTACTTGCTGGATGTCTCCTTGGCTTGGGGCAGCCAGCCCCAAGGCATGAGCTTCAGGTTGTGCAGGCAGTTGTCCATGCTCACAGCATTGAACACACCACCTTGAAGCCAGCACCACCCCAGTGCTACTCCCACAGCTTCTTGTGCAGGAGCCTGACAAATATTGGCCCTGGTTCTTGTCAAAGGTGTGTACAAAGATCTTAGCAGCATTTCTATCCACATCTTTTTTTAAATGTGTCTAGATACATCTTTCTTTTTTTTTTTACTTCTTTTTTTTAATTATTATCATTGTATGATACAGTTCCATAGGCTCTGGGATTTTCCTTATCCCCTACCCAACTCCCTCCCTCTCACTGAGTTAATGTATATCATTACTAGAGCAGAGTTCTTCATGCACAATCATATGTACATCATTGCAGGCAAGACAATGGCAGAGAGTCCAACATCCTATTGTCAAGATATAGTAAACAATTTCAGTGAGAGTTCAACTTTGGAAGTAGAGAAGCATACTGCATTGTATCCCAGTCACTGGATATGATAGTCTCCATTGCATAGTTTCTATACATCCCGTTAAATGAAAAGTCACAAAACAAAATCAATAACAGAAAAAAAAAGAAATTAACAACACCATGAAGCTAAATAACATGTTACTAAATGACTAATGTGTCATTGAAGAAACAAAAACGAAAATCAAGAACCTCCTTGAAGAAAATTATTCCACTGTATGACATATGAGTATTGAATAATTCAATCAGAAAAAAGTCTTCTGATGAGACAAAATTAACAAAAAAATCTAAATCCATGAGATAAAGTTTCTGCTGATCTTTGTTGGTGAAATGTGTCTCTTGTAAGCAACAAATAGATTGATTTGTTTTTAAATTTACTCTACTAATCTATGACATTGATTAATGAGTTTAAGTCATTTACATTCAGGGTTAATACACATAGGTGATAATTTGATTCTGTCATACTAGCAATGGATTGTTCACTGATTTAGTATTCTGTTGATATTTTACTGAGATGTTCTTCACATTTGTATTTGGTTTTGCTGGGTGCTATTCCTTTTCTCTGTGAAGAGAAAACCTTAATCACTTATAGGTGAGGTTTGAAAGAGGCATAGTCTTGTAAGTTTTCTTTACTGTGGAAGATTTGTATTTCATGGTGGGGGATGCCCCTGCCGGGTCGGACCCAAAGCTGGGGACTCACGCCAAAGACACTGCTGAAAGGCAGTGAACGAGTCCTCGGCCTCCCCCAGGACCCAAGAGAGCTCTTCCCTCAGGGTAAGCCCGCATGAGGGAACTTGGGAACTGGGTTAAAATTCCTAGCTCTGCCCTCCCACTATGATCTTTTGGCTGGGCGAGTTTGGGAGGGGTTCGGGCCTTGGGGTTGGGGGCAAGTGCAGCTCCCTGCAATGTGGCGCCTGTGGGGGGTGTCCCTTTGCCTGCTGGCCACCCAGTGGTGAACTTTGGGTTTTTAAGATATCTAGTTGCTTCCTGGGGTCAGCCATTACTAAGGCCTGTTTTAGTGCAGGTGAGTAATGAATTTTGGGTGATTCGCAGTGATAGGTTCATGAAAATTTCAAGGATGCGAGGCAACTGAGACCCAGTGGTTTGGAGGGAAGTATTCAGAAGATAATTTGGGTTAGACAGATTCTCCAGCCCATTTAAGAATCCAGAGATGGGCTGGTAGCATAGAACATCCCTGTTCACTACTCACCAGCCCACACCAAAGCTGAGAATGGGGGCCTCCTTAGCAGTGTTGGGTACTATTACCTGGCTTCGTGGTGAAGTGGTCACATTTGGCAGGGTCAAGACACTATCCAGCATGTGAGAGAACTTGGTCTGAGGTAGACTCTGTGGGATTGTGTGGGCCTAAACCTGTGGAAATACAAGTTTCCCTGGTTAGCTCTAAAGCCGGGGTTGCGATGGACTAAGCTAGGTGTTAACATGTCACCTGCCATCACTCACAGGTAAGGGAAACCACAAGAGTCAGGGCAGGTCAAGGCAGCAGCACCTGAATGTGCCTCCTAAAACAGGGTATGGGGTGGGCAAGGCTGCCACTGGAAGGGGGCAGAATGGGCAGGGCCGAACAAACCTTAACTCACAAGAAACAACAGAAATCAGGTTGGAGCACAGGTCTTGCCAAGTAGGTCCTTGCACCTACTGGTCTGCATGAGACAGGGATGCTAAGCCACAGCATCTAAGGGGCCAGGACAAGTGGGTGGCTCTGCCAAGCTGAGTCAGAGCAACCACTGGCCTTCACATGATCTAAGGCTGGTAATAGGCCCAGTTGGGGAGCTAAGGCAACATCCTAGCTGCGTTATGTAGCAGAACAATGTGGCCCTAGAAGGTCAGGGAGCACAGGATTACAGTTGATTGGGTAACATTTGCAGGAGGACAACCAAATGGCTACCGTTTGCATACCTGATTGGATATCATTTGTATAAGAACAGTTGAGTGGACAGCATGTGTATGAGAACACTTGGTGGAATATACAAGACAAAAGGAGTTCCAAACAAGAGTACAGAAACAGTTCATGTGTTTTGTTGCTAAGCTCAATACCTCCACCCTTATCCTATATGACCCTCAGTGTATAAACTCTGATGCCACTAATAAACTTCAGCTTTGACCATCAGTCTGGGTTCATGCGTTTTTTTATCTGCTCCGTGCACCAAGTTCATCACTGTGGGACAGCGGCAAATACCTGTGCTGCTCCTTCGGGAATTTGTCATTAAGAAGCGAACTCAGTTTATTATGTGTCACATGCACATTCAGGCATATGTGCTGCCAGAACAGATGTTTTCAGTGGTTGCAGAAAATGGCTTGGGCGCTGTACTTCTCTCTGGATGTGAGTTGTTAGCTTGTTGAGTCAGGATGTACATCCTTGCTTAGTGTGGCTGCTCAGCATGCTTGATTTCATCATCCTGGGCTCAAGGTGCATTGGCCGAGAAATGACCAAACAGTCTTTCCCAGATATCTGCTAGTGACACTGATGAAATGATAAGTTAATGAGTCAAAGGCAAGATTTTTCACACTGGAAGATTGTGCTGCTCCTTCTGAAAGTTGCCATTCAGAAGCACACTGAATTCCCTAAGTGTCACATGCACATGCAGCCATATGTTCTGCCAGAGTAGTTGTGTTCAATGGTAGCTGAAAATGGTTTGGGCGCTGAACTTCTTTTTGGACATGGAGTACTTGGCTCATTGAGTGAGGATTTACATCCTTGCTTATGGTGGTTGCTGAACAGGTTTGATTTCATCACAGTGGGCTCAAAGTGCATTGGCCAAGGAGTGACAAAAAGGGTTTCCAGGAGATCTGCTAGTAACACCAATGAAATGTGAAGTTAATGACCCAAGTGGAAGAATTTTGACACTGGAAGACCCATGCTGCTTCTTCTGGAAGTTGCCATTCAGAAGCACATTCAGGGGTTTAAACTTCCAGCAGCTTCCTGGCTGCTAGTGGGCCTCAGGATGGGGCATCTTACTCAAATCCCGACTCCAGCCACCATGTGCACATGGTGAGCTGTTCCTGGGCCTGCTTGTGTTCAGGGGCTGCTTCCTTTGAGGTGAGTACACTGAGGGGGTAATTCTCTGTGACTGGGTAGGTCCGGGGCCCACCCACTGCCCTCATTAAGTGGTGAATGGGATTGGGGAGGGGCTCGACCTTGGGCCTGGGGGTTTAAACTTCCAGCAGCTTCCCAGCTGCTGATGGGCCTCAGGATGGGGTGTCTTGCTCAGATGCCGACTCCAGCCACCATGAGCACGTGGTGAGCTGTATCCAGGCGGCCAGTGCACCATTTGGCACCAGGCTCTGTCTGCTGGCCATCCGGCTGGGGAGCTCTGGTATTTTGGTTCTTTGAATCACTGCTTAGTTAGCTCCAGTTTGATCCCACTGTGCTTCTGGGATCTGAGTCAATCCTAAAGATTCCCAATGACAGTTACTCTTCCTTTGAAGAACTTGTAATCACTGAATAATGCTGACCACTGAGCACGAGTTCATGCAAAAGCTAAGGGTTGGGGCTTGTCTAGCAGGATATTCTATTACCTGACACGATGATGGATCAGCAGACTGGTCACATTAGGCAGGGCTATAACATTAATTATAGTGGATAAGTGTTGGTTGGGCTTAGCCACAGCATTAGCTGGCTGAGGCTGGCACTGGGAGCTAATTCTGTTAAGTCAAATGCCAGAACCACCTGGAGAGTGCACAATCTGGGTGTGGGAGTGGCCTAGAAGGGAAATAGTGGGCACCTCCCTCTTGGTTTACCATGCTCACTGGACAGCACAAAAACCAGGACAGGGGCCAGGGTGGCTAGACAGAAATGCACCTGGTAGTAGATGTATGGGCTGGATAGTAGGTTTGTTGTGTTGAACGAGGCTTCAATGCCCATTGATATGTGAGATAGCTAAATGGGATGTTGGACAGACTGGACAAGCCTGCAGTACATACTGGCAAGCATGGGAACCAGGGTAGGGGGCAGAACTGGTGGCAGTTATGGGGAGTCACCCCAACTGGGCTGTAGCTCCAACTGATTTGCGTGAGGACTGAATATAAAGTGAGCAGGATCAGGATGGACTACAACACCTGTTGGTTCACGAGGGAGACAGGGCTGGAAACAGAACGGACCCAGCAATCACAACAACCAGCATGTGCATAAGCTGATTGGTGTGACGAATGGTGTCGGACTCTGTACTAGCAAACTTGCGCAAGAATCAGATCAGGCCAGGGATCATCTCAGATGAAGTTTCTTTGGAGATCCCTCCAACTGAACTGCTGATCTTAGAACCCCAACCATGGAGAGACTGTCAGCCAGTGATCTCTGAGTAGGTTTCATCGTGATTGAAATGACGAGATTGGCAGCAATCTAGAACCGATGAACTATCAAACCTGCTTGAGCAGGACCCTCGGAGTGCACTGCCTGTTGGGGATCTGGGATGGATGGGAGGTTGGGTGGGGCTTTTCCATTTATTTCTCCCCTAACCCCAGATACAGGGAAAAATGATAATATTAGTGTGGAAACAATGGTATTACCCACTTTCACCCTGTAGCCCTTGACCCTTTGTACCCTAATCAACTAAGTAAGATGATCAAAAATTAATTAAAAAATAATTGTATTTCATTTTCAAACACAAAAGAAAGCTTTGCTGGATACGTTATCCTGGGCTGACAATTTTTTTGTTTGTAGAATCTGGACTATGTTGCTCCATTCTCTTCTTGCCTGTTGAGCTACCTGTGAGAGGTCTGTGAGTTTACTTGTCAATCCTTTATATGTGAGTTGATTTTTTTACGTGCACATTTAAGGTTCTTTTCCTTATGTTCAATTGAAGAGAGCTTGATTATCATGTGTCTTGATGAATATCGCTTTTGGTCAACCATGTTGGAGTTCTGTACCCCTTCTGGATATTGTTTCCCAATCCTTCCTCTAGACTTGGGAAATTTTCCCTTATTATATCATTAAATATATTTGTAAACTCAGCTTCTGTTTCTGCACCTTATGTGAATCCCTTACTTTTGTATTTGGTCTTTTAGTAGTGTCTTTCAATTCTTGAACAGTTTTTTTTTTTTTTTTTTTTTTTTTTTTTGCCTGATCCAGCTCTGCTTCCGGTTTTGTTATTGTTGTTGTTGTTGTTGTTTATTTCCCCCTCGTGAAAGGAAATATCTTCTAATTTTGACATTCTTTCTTCTGCCTTCTTCATTCTATATTGGTGACTCTCCACTGTACTTTTTTCTTTTTTAAGATTTATTTTTATTACAAAGTCAGATATAAAGAGAGGAGGAGAGATAGAGAGGAAGATCTTCCGTCCGATGATTCATTCCCCAAGTGAGCTGCAATGGGCTGGTGAGCGCCGATCTGATGCCGGGAACCAGGAACCTCTTCTGGGTCTCCCACGCGGGTTCAGGGTCCCAATGCATTGGGCCATCCTCGACTGCTTTCCCAGGCCACAAGCAGGGAGCTGGATGGGAAGTGGAGCTGCCAGGATTAGAACCGGCGCCCATATGGGATCCCGGGGCGTTCAAGACAAGGACTTCAGCCGCTAGGCCACGCTGCAGGGCCCTCCACTGTACTTTAAATTTGCTCCACACTATTCTTCCTTTCTAATAAATCAACTTTCATTTTATTCATTTCCAGTGTGAAATATCCCTTAAATTACTTGAATGCCTGGTTTACGTGCTTCTTGTTGTTGATAGGAAGTTTTATAACAAGTGTTTTGAATTATGTATACCCCGTTTTCTTGATGTATTCCTCAGTTAACTCTGAAGTTGGCAGAAACTTTTGCTCCTTGGCAAGGAAGTCTTCAGTAACATTCATTGTGCCTCTGTCTCTTGTTTTCTTTTGGTCATTGTACTTCTGCTTTGCAGATTCTTCTCCTTGGGGCAGGGTTCTAAGCTCTTCCATCCACAAGTCTACAGTTCAATTTTACTTATTGTGCTTGGGTTCTTTGTTTGCAGTCACTTGTGCCACTACCTCCAGCAAGTTCCTGGTCTGGACTCTTTTGTTAGATTTCCACCATGGTCTCTGTAGCCCTAGCTCCTGGCTCACCAGTCTCCTTCCCTCCTGGGATACAGTGCTGAGGCTGCAAAATTTGTCTGAACAACCTGCCTTCCACTCCCAGGTGGAGCAAGTCCCGGGATTATGAAGACAAATGGTGTCCTATATAAAGAGGTTGTTGGTGATGCTGATCTTGCTAGAACCTGTTGGCCATTTGGTCTGAGTGCCACACGGACCTATTTTGACCTGTATAATGCCATAGATGGTATTATTTTGTGGGACCAGTGCAATGCACTGGACTCAGTGATTTCTTGCCAAGTTCAGTGCATGCACAATTCATTGCTGTCCCCTGCATTCTTACGTTCTTTGTCACCCTGCAAGAAATG
This sequence comes from Ochotona princeps, assembly GCF_030435755.1. Taxonomy (NCBI): domain Eukaryota; kingdom Metazoa; phylum Chordata; class Mammalia; order Lagomorpha; family Ochotonidae; genus Ochotona; species Ochotona princeps. Next base: position 35,280,570 of record NC_080855.1, on the reverse strand, counting down.
GCACCTGTTCTGCCATTAGTAGTGTTTTTGATCTGCTGGCTATCATGTCTGTGGTATACTTCAACCTATCTTGGATGAAACCTATAGGATGTCATGTTGTTGCAGTTCACTGCATCAGAAATGAGTTCACACACAGCTCAATGCATGAGCAGTACTGTGCATGGCCCTTGCCTCCTTAAACAAAATGGTGCCTAATTCTGCTCTAGAAGGCTGACTGGGCTGTGAAATATATTCTGTTTCTGCACTGCCCACCTGAGATCTGCTGCTCTTTCCCTTCTCCTATGCAAATCAAACAGACCGGCTGGACGATTTGGCCTTTTAGTAGTGTGTTTTAACTGAATAATTTTTAGTGTGATCCAGCTTTAATTCCAGGTTTTTGATTGTTTCCCAATTGTGAAAAAGATAGTTCCAAATATAAGATTTCTTGTTCTGAATCCTTCATTTTATTATTGAGAATTTCCAGTGAATCTTTAATTTGCTCTATTGCATCTTTCATCTTCAATAATTCTGCCTGATTTAGTTTCAGTGTTTCTATTTCATGTGTGATATACTCCTTTAATTGTTTGAACTCCTTTATATTCTTTTCCTTCTTGATAAACTTTGTAATGAGTTTTCTGAATTCTGTTTTCCCCATTTTTCTCAATGTACCTCTCAGTTACCTCTGAGTTTGGCAAATGCTTTGTCCACTTTGTAGGGGAGTCTTCAATAACATTTGTTGTGCCTTTGTTTCATATTTTTTTTTTGGTCATTTTAATTTTGGTTAGCAGATTTTTCTCCTTTTCGGGCAGGATTCTAAGCTGTTTCACTCATTGTTCTAAAGTTCAGTTTCACTTATTGCAATTGATTTATGTTTCTTTGTTTCCTGTCACTTGCACCACTCCCTCCAGTGAGTTTCACATCTGGGTTCATGTTAGATTTCCACCATGGTCTCTGTAGCCCTCACTCCAGGCTCACCACTCTACCTTCTATGATCCCCTGTTCATGCTGCACCATTGTCTATACAACCTTTCTCCCACTTCCACTTGGGGTATGTCCCAGGAATAGGGAGTCACAAGGTGTCATAAAGAACTAGGCTGTTGTTGGTGCTGGTCTTGTTTGAACATAAGATGTTAAAGTCGGTGTTATTTTTGATGTGGAATCAGTGCAATGCACAGAGATCAATGTATTCCCTCCCAGCTAAATGTATGCACAGCTTAATGTTGTCTTTGCAACTCTCATAGCTTTTCCCATCGTGTACAAAATGTTGCCTGTTGTGCCACAGGTGGAGTTCTGCATCTGATGGCTATTAGATCAGGGATCTCTCCAGAATAAGATTGGGTGGAACTTTGTTGCTGGTGAAGCTCTGGCTGCCCATGAAGTTCAGATTGCCTTTCACTGGCTGCTGCTAGGGTATCTGATCACTATATGAGCACATCATTGTCTCTGTTGCTTTCTGCTGTCATTCAGTCTCCAGGTACCTCTCTACCATCAGTCTGTCTTCTCTTATTTCCTGAAATGTGCCGTCCCTGCTTCTTTCTAATATTTCTCCATCTGTTTAAATCTTTTCTTATCCTATTCTATCATCTTGATTCTCAGACACAGAATTGCATGCACTGGTTTGTTCCCTAGTGACTGCAGCATCCAGAGCTGATCTGATCTGAATGGTGTCCATTTTTGCCCGTGACAATGTAAAGAAGAGCAACTGATGTGGAAATAGTTTTTATTTTCTCAAATGATTAGGCCTAGAGTTACCATGTAATCCAGGAATGCTATATTTGGTGATATTCTGAAGAGAATGGAAAAGTCAAACTGTAAAATACATGCTCAGGCTCACCTCAATCAATTCTGAAACAGTCAAAAGTTAGGACACCTGAAATATTCATAAATTAATGAGTAGGAAAATAAATGATATATACATAATCTGTAACACCATGTAACCATTATTATGATTCATACGCATGACTGTTGACATATTACGCCATCTTAGTCCACATGTTCTCTGATCTTCATGTGAACTGTCCAGAATGGGCCGACTTATCAGAACAGAGCACACAGTATTTCTTTCCAGGAGGTGAGAGAAGGAACGCGAGGAAAGCATTTAGTGGAACAGGATTTTCTCTTGGAGAGTTTGGTTGTCCAAAAATGTGAGGTTTATAAGTTCCAGTGGTTGTTACTTTTATGGTTAATTCAAAATTGTGAGCTTTTTTTTTTTTAATTTGAAGTATGGAGTTAGGGGAGTGAGAAAGAGAGAGGGAGAGAGGGAGAGAGAGAAAGTTTATATACCATTTTCCCTTCCCAAATGACCTCAGCATCCAGGACTTTGGCCAAATCCAGGAACCTGAAATTCCATCCAGGTTTCCCATCTGTGTATCATGGACCTAAGCACATGGGTCGTATTTTTCAGGTGTTTTACTGGGGTGCTTGTTCAGAAATGTAGCAACAGAAGTTGAACAGGTGTTTCTGTGGGAAGCCAGTATTATAAATAGTGACTTAATCTCTTACACCACAATGCTAGCCCCTAAAATGTTTGATTTATGGTGTGTGAATTTCACCTGTATAGATTTTCTAATCTCTGATGCAAATGCTTACAAGTATGAGACATGTCACATTGTGCCTACTAAGCGCAGGGGCATCGTGGAGAGTCCTGCAGAATTCGGGTCTGTTTCTGACAGTCCCAGTGCTGTGTTTTTCGTATAAAAACCCAAGATTCAGAGCCTGGCCTGTATTTTGACTGCTTCCTTATTGCCTGTGTATTTCTAAGAGTCGTTTCCCTGTGTAATCTTTTCTTTCTCATATTTCTGTGCACTCAGGCTTGGGTATTTTTAATTTTTTAGTTAAAAGGTAGAATTAGAAGGTGAAATAGAGACCTTCCGTTGTCTGCTTCCCTCTCCAAATGGCTGCAACAGCTGGGATTGAGGCAGATGAAGCTCCATAGCCACAAGCTTCAAATAGTTTACCTACATGGTTGCAAGGGCCTGTAAACTTGAACCATCTTCTGCTGCCTTCCCAGGTGCATTAGCAAGGAGATGGATTGGATGTGGAATAGCTGAACTCAAACAGGTACCCCAAAGGGATGCAGGCTCTGTGGGTAGGGGATTACTTTGTCATACACTCTAATCTTTCAGTTACATGGATTGACAGTCACTGAATTTTCTGTTGGAACTGTGATTGTTTGCAAGTGGGGCCCTCTCTCCATCTATATACTGAGGTATTTGATAAGATTTCCTAGGGAGAGGATGCCATGGTCGACTCCTTAGATGTAGATAGGAATCCACTGTGTTGTACATGCACTGGGTCACTATGGCCGGGCGAAACCCAACACATGCAAGGAAACATCTGCTTATAACTTCTGGGTAACTTGAAAGGAAGCAAAAGATGCCATTTGCTTCAAATATGGTCTGCACATGGCTAGGTGGACTGAAACAACACTAGTAAGTCATTGGACAGATCAAGTGTGGTCTTGCAATGCTGAATGCATTCAAAATATAACTGTGGGTGATGTCAGCTATTGCAGGGACTGAAGCAAAGGAGGGACATTACACAGTGCATGCCCTATCTGGAGGTTGACCAGAGGATGGCCTTCATAAGGCAAGGCTGGGATGACTAAGTAAAGGTGAGGAAAGCATGAAGAGCTCAAGGAGGTAGGCCAAGTGCTGCTGTGAGCATATTGCTTCTTAAACAAACGATACTGATACTACTGCTGAAATTTCCATGGCTTTGTAGTACATGATCATATTAAAAAAGGAAAAAATTAAGAAAAGGCATCTAATTTTTCACTGGACTATGCTGAACCTTTTGTCTTTTTGTAAAATACAAATAATAAAGACACTGACTTTAGTAACTGTGATGCTAAGATATCATCTCCTTGAGACAGATAGCAATGAGGAGCTGTCATATGTTATTACTGAAGCAGAGAGGGTCAAATCAATATTCACATTGCAGCCAATGAGAGGAAGCGGGACAAATTGGTGGGCTTTGGGAGCAGGGTAAAATGAAGGTGTGGCCGGCATTAGCAGGAACAGCATTTGCTGACTGGCTGGTCCTGAGGCTTTTCCAGGTTTATGTCAATCATATCTTTCCTCATTCTGTCCTGTGTGTTTTCTATTCCAGGCAAAGCTGTTGCCACAAGTCAGAAGAGCTTCTTTACATTTATTTTGCTTTCTCACTAGTTTCAATAAACATGGCATTTAGCTCATTGGCTTTTCTCTTTCTCTCCTCAGTAGACATTTGCTTCTTGTCAACAAGATCTGTTTTAATTTGTGCTAGCATGATGATATCATCATTTCCTCTTTCTGTTCTGATATTATCAACCCATTTTGGAGTTTGCTGGAAGCCATTAACATTTGTAATATTGTGAACTACTATACCTGCAAAAGAATCAAGGATGTCACTGGGAATGAGGCTATGAACATGTGCCTGACCCACAGTATTCCACACATTAGCCTGGCTTTTCTATCCTCCAAAAACATTGTCTCTGATTTAAAAAAGAGAAAGAAAAAACAATGCCAGTTATTGCCTGATATATGATGTCTAAAATGTCATGCATGAATATGGTGATCAAGAATGTCTTCCCAATATTCTACTCCCCCAGGACACCAATTTGAATTTCCTCAGCAGAATCCAGAAGTGTCCTCTTGTAGATATGATGGAGCCAGAGGAGCTGATGTTGTCTTGTGCCAGAAGTCTTCCATTACTGATACCTGCTCCCACCAGCTAACCATGAAGAAAAAGCAAGCAAGAAAGAAAGAAAGGAAGAAAGAAAGAAATAGAGAAATAGAGAAATAGAGAAAAAGTGGAGTTCCAACGCAACAGTGGGTACAAACCCTAGGTAGGAGCAAGGCTGGAGGGCAGCAGCCTCCACTGCTCCCCTGCAGATTCGCCTACTAACATTGAGGGAGGCCTATGACTTGCAGAGGGGGAGGACAGTGTTGAAAAAGCTAAGGCTGCTCTCATGGTGCCCAAGGCGAGTTCCTTTCCCTGCCTCAGCACCCAGCATGGAGCCCAGCGGGGAGAGGCTGAAGGTGGTAAAGCGGCATCCTCAGATGTGTCTGGGACCTCTCACACAGAGCTCTTAGCTCCCACAGCTGCCTACTGCCACCATTGCCACAGGCCACAGGCCAGAATGCCCAGTGTACAAGCCTCTGGCGCCACACAGAGCAGCCTGGGTGTTAGCTTGCTACCTCTTTGGCCGACGGCATGCATGTGTCTCTATGGCTTCTTGTTTTAACTGCTTGGGAAAGTCTCTCTTCTATTTGTTTGATTCCACAATGACAAAGTTTGCCGGAGACCATCTCCAGCTGACTTCAGAGCTTGCAATGGATGAATGGATTAGCTAAAAGACAAGAAGAGGTGGCGACATGGACCGCTACGACATGATGCTCATATTGGACAACTCAAGAAACTTCCCTCCATGACTTACACACAAATCATCATGAACTTTTGCACAACATTCCATTGTTTCATTTTTACCTCATTATAAAAGAATGATTACAAAAATAATCCTAAAAACCATCATTATTGTTTTACTTCAGGGAAAATATTTTCAGTAAGCTATTACTCATTTAAACCTGCAGCCATCCAGCTGAAGTCAGAGAGTCCACGGTTCGCAGCACATGCGGTTATTTAGTGACAGGTGGTTTGCTTATATCCAAAATCAATTTTCACTAAACCTAAACTAATATTACTTAAAATATCAAAAATACTAAATTAAAAAGAAAGCTTATAAATGAAAGGAATTTATAAAGATGTATATCACAAATTCTTTATTAAATTTTTAATCACCTGACCTAGTACTGGTTCAATTGTTTTTTGTTTTTGTTTTGCTTTTTTTGTTGTTGTTGCTAAACAGCAGTGGAAAGGATCAGGGCAACTAAGCCTTGCTGTGAATAGAAGGCTTTTACAAGAAACATCTTTTTATCTTTTTAAACTGTTTTCTTCCCCTATATATAAGTACAAATATAAGTTTCAACTTTTAAACCATTGTTCTTTGAAGTTTCACATTTGTCTCCCTTTATAAGATGCACCATATGCTTTGTGCTTTCCGTGGTGAGAAGCCAAAATGTGTCATTTCATGTGTTGTAACAGTTGAAACCTGCAAATAAACAAACTCTTTGTACCTCAATTATTGCCATCTGTTCCAAGATATCATCAAGACATTTCTTGAGGAAAACAATCCTTATATTATGGCAAGCTCCAGGCCAAAGATTGGCACGCAACAGGATGTTGGGGAACATTGTGGCTCAATTACATTATTGTATGCTTTTAGCTGAGTATCATTGACTTAAGTTGTTAAAGACACTTTTATCATAATCTGATTGATCAGTTTCAGGTGTTATAGCAGTTGCAAGAATCATTTCAAATTTGCAGAAAAACAACAACACCAGCCTCAGGAGAATTCAATGAAATATCAGAGAGGTGATTGAGTATCCATACAATGGGGTGAGGCAGCAATGAGGTGACCAGACACATTCTTCCGGGTCTTGCCACGCAGCTAAGAACCCCTCATAGCCTTGCTAACTGAAAAGCAATGCTCATTTCACACCCATGTCATCTGATACAATTGCATGGCTTCCCGCAAAGGTGGGAACCAGCACATTATCACTACTGCTTATCTCCTAGGGCTGCCATGAGGATTGGTTAAGAAAGGTGTGAGATATTTTGTAAGCCATGCAGTGCTGTGGAGAGGCGCAAGAGTTGTCTATTATTAGAGAGACATTGCAGGAGGAGCTAGAACATGTGCACTAATAATAAAGTCCTACTTGACTTCTGCTCAATAGCTTCAGAGCAGTGCAAGGAGGACAGAAGGGACATCCTATGCCTTCTCCCAGCCTTTGTGGGCTGGTTTCCATACCAGATTAAGGTATGGAAACCATCCATTAAATATGCCTCCTACTGACTAGAAAGTTGGATGGTATGTTTTTCTATCCCTTTAGTCCCAAAGAAGAAATACAGAGTTGTCTTTTTAAAACTCTGGGTGTAGTCTATGCTACCTAAGGTGACATCTACCACAACCTTGATGGCCAAGGTGGTAGAAATCCATGTGGATATTTGGCCTGTTCTCTTGTGTTTTTACTTCACACCCATTCTTGGGGTACATGATCTTCCTGTAGATAGAGAATCAAAGTGAATGAAATCTAACTAATCTATTGCTGGGCTCTGAGTGCACAGAACACAGCCTGAATTAATGTAGCCCAAAGGCAGCAAAGGTTCCATCTGGTCCACACTTCAAGAACTCTGTGGCAACAGAATCCTAGTGGATCACCCACCATGTCCAGTCATGGGGACTGAGGCCCTGATAGCTCCTCTTGCTGTGGTAATAATCCAGGAACATGCAATGTTCTCCACAGAGTCACTTAGAACGTTTATAAAGGGTCTAGCAATATTACCTGACTCAACCAACCTGATGACACCCGCTGTGCTAGACACTAGAGGTATAACAGAGACTGAGAACCAGGGCATGGCTTTGAGATGCTTGTGATGTGGTAATGAAAGCACAGGTGGAGCTGATGGTGATGCCGGAGGGCAATAAGGACAGTGACACAAATGAGTGTATGGGACTGATGATACCTGGAGGAGAGAGTGCTTGGTGTGTTAGAGGAGTTTGGTGAAGAAAGATGCTACCAGTAGGGTTTCTGTTTGCTTTGGGATTTGAGGGAGGAGTAGCAGAGGGTCTACTCCTATCTATTGGCAGAGGGTCATTCTAGTCAGAGGAAGCTTCTTGGTGTAGGTTATTTGTGTGAGTTTCAGATTATTTAAATGTGGGAAGCTGTAGAGACAGTGGTAGTTTGAGGAGATTTGCTATCATAGTTTCACTTGTTTTTCTGATGTAACTAGCAAATCAATAGCATTTATTATTTTATTAAAATTGATTCCACACAGAATATGAGCCTAAGAGATAACCAAGGGGTGTCTAAGATTCTTTGCCAACTGCCAAATTGGAGCGAGCCCAGATGGCAAGCAGGGCAAAAGTAAATCATCTACTCTTGCAGTTCCAGCCACACCTAATTTCTCAGTACATAAATATTCCAGTCACCTTGACTGGATCACAGCTTACAGGGCAGGGTAGCTGTGCACGCACAGCCCAGCAAAGAGCAGCACACACAGCTGCAGAGAACACTCAGAGGAGAGAGCTGCAGTAGTGAGTGGCAACAGACCTGATGTCAGACTTTTCCTTAGAAACCTGGGTTCTGGTGGCTACAAGCCTGGTGCTCCTGTATCTGTGAGTAGCTGTCCATCTGATTTCTCCTGTAGTCTTGCATCTGGAACGGTAATGAGGCTTGCATTGCATTTGTCTATTTTGATGATAAGAGAGGAAGTTGTCCAAAAGCTGAGTGAGAGCAATAGAAAGGTAATTACTGATTTCTGTGAGACAGCTAATGTATCCAGTTCCCCATCTCTGTTTGTAGGAATGCTTAATGACATCTGTTTCTGAGAAAAGATGCTGATTGACTCTCAGTTTGACCCATGCTGTCTAGTTAGAATTCAATTGAGATAGGTTATAAAAACATGGCTGCCAAGTGCAATGAGATCCTTAGCCAGGGCCTACACTCCAGAGATTCTGAGGAAAGAAGAGGTTTACTTGCACTGATTTGCAGTAGCTTTGCGTTCTGAGTCTGCATCAGTGCTGGAGGAGTGTGGAAAATCATTCCCTGTGTGTTTGGTTGGCTTTTTTGTTTCTCCCTTCTGCTGCACAGGCATCCTAGACACCGAGCAATCTAGTGCCTCAGACTTCAGTGGAGGCTCAGAATCTGTTTTTCTGCTCCTCAGTGCTTCCACCCCAGAACTCCCCTCCTCTCAGCTCTCTCCTATGAATTGAATCCTCAGCCTTGCACGAGGTGAATGGTAATTTTCAGAGAAGGGCATACATGCCAGTAACCCCACAGCTTTCTTTCCCTGTTTCTCATGGTTCCTGTGAAATTGGCATTTAGTATACACATTTATTTTCCCTCTGATATTCCTCTCCAAGTAAGCCTCAAGAAACCAGAACACCACCAAATCAAATTTATATTTTCTTTTTCATTTTTTAATTTTCCTTTTAATAGTGTTCATCATTGAGAGGGATCCATGTCCATTTATTAGAGTTCTGCTTAGGGTGAGAGACTGAGGTATGGAGGAATGTGTGTGTGACATATGCTTCAGTGTTGTTTGTTTGTTTATTTGTTTTGTCCTGAGTCTGCAGTGGAGTGAGCAGCAGGTTTTATTCCTTGATGTCAGACTACCTGAGATGTTAGGAATGGGGATCAGTCTTTTGATGATGCCTTAGAGAACCACATTTGGGAAGAATGTCTCAAGGAAGTTATTTCTGTAGTTTTGATACTTTTGAGAAATTGTTGCTTTCTTTACTCCAGTGGAAATTCTGTCCAAGGTCTGATGGTTGACAAGGTCCACCTATTGCATCCACAAACCTAGGAAGATGTTGCAATGCTTGGCCAGAATTGTCCAACCCGTTCTGTTTGCCATGCTCAGATGAGTCATTTGATATCCACTACTGGCATAGAGCAACTTACTGTCATGATCCAGGCATGCATCTGGACATGCTGTCAACCATACAGGCATCAACAACTGAAGCAGCCCAGTCCCAACACATGTTCCCCAAAGTTGCACCACATATCCTGTGATTTTCCTTGAGGCCTGCTTCTGAATCTAGTAGTTTCTTTGGAGTCCTCTAAGAAACCTCACTTGGAGTAACTCATTCTTTTTTTTTAAAATTTTTTTTAAGATTTATTTTATTTTTATTACAAAGTCAGATATACTGAGAGGAGGAGAGACAGAGAGGAAATGGAGTTGCCGGGATTAGAACCAGTGGCCATATGGGAACAAGGCGAGGACCTTAGCCACTAAGCCACACCGCCAAACCCGAGTAACTCAGTCTTGATTCTTGACTTTCAGTGAAGGTCAGGTGTGCTATGTCGCTTATTGCAACCAACACATACAGCAGTGCATGCAACTGCTTGATCAGTTCCCCCAAAGACCCCAACAAGGACAGCTCCCAGCCCTGGTTTTTGCCATCTTCTGCTGCAGCCTAGCTCTGCTCAGTCCACAACATATCTGGTTGTCATGAACACCTGTGGATGCAGTGGCTTAGCTCAGCCTGCCTCACTTAAAGACCCAGCCCTGACATGCGCCAAGTGTCACCACTGTCTTGTCCAGCCTGGCCCACTTTCAGCCTGGTTCTTGTGCTCGCCAGCAATAGATATAGCCTAGCAGGTGAGTGGCCATAGTTCCTAAGCCAGGGATGTTCACAGCACCGAATCATATGCCATCCAGAAGGTTTTGCAGTTCAGCCTAACACAACTCATAAACAGTACAGGCACATGTTAACTTGTGTAGCAGTCCAACTCTGCCCAGCCCAATTCCAGATGGGATCACCCACAGTCCCAGTTCTCACACTCTCCAGCTGAGGCAGCAGGTAAGCAAGGGAGGCCCTGAATTTCCCCCACTAGACTTGCTCCCAGACCCTGGATTTTTGTGTGCCATCAGGTGCTGTAGTCCAGTCTGAAATGGCCTGCCCCAAATTTCAGCATTCACCAGCAAGTGCTACAACCTGGCTCAGCCTGCCGATCCCCAACCCAAGATCCCACTGACAGTGTAGCAACCTAGCCCATACTCAGCCTTCACGCGAGCTGGCAGGTATTGCAGTCTAACCCAGCTTGGTTTGCACCCTGTCTTGCCACCCACTGTCCAGGCTCACATGTATGCCAATCTGTGCTTCAGCCCATTCTGGTCTAGCCTGTTTCTAGCACCAGATCTTGTGCTCACCAGCAGGATCTGTGCCTAGCAGGGGTGTTTCCCATGTTACCCTGCCAGGCCTGCTCCTAGCAATAGTTCTTTCATATGTTGGCAGGTGTTGCTACCCAGACTGGCATGGTTAGACTCAGTCCTGGCTCTCACTAGTGGGCACTTTGTCTTAACCCAACTGACCTGAATCCATTCTGGTTCATAGTAATGGGTACTACAGCATAATGCAGCCTGGTCCACTCCCAAACCAAGCTTTCATGTGACGAAGCAGGCGCTGTAGCCTAGCTCTGCCTGTCCCATACCCATTCTGTCTCTCCTGAGGATCAGTGACTGTTGCAGTGCAGCCCAGTTCAGCCTGCCCAAACCCAGTCAGTGCATGTTGATGGATAATGGGGCTTTGCCCAGCATGGTCCACCCACAGACCTGGTTGCCATGTTTACCACTGAGAGTTACAATCCAGATGAGAAGTCCTGAGAGTTACCCTACTAGGCCTGGATCTTCTGTGTTAGCTAAGATTGTGGGTGCTTCAATTCAGCCAGGCATGGCCCCCCCATAGTCTCAGATCCCACTGGCAGGTGTTGTAGCCAGCCCAGCTGGATGACCCATACTCTGTACTGGCTCCTGTGTGTTGCAGCAGGATCTGTGGCCTAGCCCAGCCTGACCTCTCCCCAGACATAGGCAGACACAAATGCTGACAAATGCTGCAGACTTACCTGACCTGGCCTGCCCTCAACCCTGACACTTGTGCTCCCAAGTGGGATCTGCAGTTGAAAAGGAACATTCCCTAAGTTCCACTCCCAGGCCAGCTCCCAGCTCCAGATCTTATGTGTGCCCTACTTGCCATCATCTGCTCTTAGTGCTCACCCTTACATGTACTGGTAAGTGATGCAGAATGGCTTTTTGTAGCATCTCCCAGTCCCAGCTCCCACGAGAGTCATTTAGATTCCTTTCAGGTGAGTTATGTGCTTCAGCCTGGCTTGGCCCTTCACTGCCCCCAAGCTGCAGGTGCTGTAGTCCCACAGAGGTGAGCCCATATGTTCCCTATAGAATCTAGCCCCAGATCTGATTTCCTTGCATTCTGCTGTGTTCTGTAGTTGAGCCAGATGCATAGTAACTCCTGTACTACAAGCAGATGGGCACTGTGACCTAGCCTAGCCAGTCATATTCCCCAGCCACAGCTTTTGGGAGTGCCAGCAGGTGGTGGACAAAGCCATTTAACCCAGCCTGAATTCCCCATGTGTGTCAGTGCCTTGGCCTTATGCAGAAGTGCCCTACTGTTTTCCCCACTCCTAAACCACTCTATATTGGTTCCCTCACCTACCTGCAAGTTCAGTGGTCTGGAGGGTGGAAGACCCAGAAGTCATTCCTTCCTTGTCAAAATGCACTCAGCAGTTCCTCTTTCCCAGGCCAACCACAATGCTGCCTGCCATATAGAGACCAGAGCGATGCATGCCTGCTGGGAATCCTCTGTATTTTTCACTAATCATGAAAAAAAAATCAGAAACTTTCCTGGCATGCCGGTATAGGTAATACAGATTTGGCATTAGCCAGGCCCAAATCTCTGCAAGCTACTTGTACTTTTTTTCCTCAGCAGTGTAACACTTGCCTAGGTACAAGGCAACCTATGCAGTAGCGTAGAGTTGGGATCCATTTTCAAGTGTTCCCCTACCTAAACAGTTCTCACACAATAGCATGACTAAAAGCCATCTAGGACATCCAAGAGAGGAATTGGATTTTATGGTAAGATTCCTTGTCTCACAGAGCAGTTGAGGAACAGGATTGAGTATGGGAGAGGCATCATTCATTGCTGTATTCCATAATGTATGCACCTGTTACTATGAAGAAGAGTGGAAGACTTGTTACTAATAGAGTGGCTGTATATGTGAAATCATTTGTTAAAAGTTTATACTTTGGAAACACTTGCTGAATTTCCCACCATGTGGCCATCCATGTGGATTTTGCAGCTTCAGCCATAAAGTAGTTTCCACTTCTTCTGCTTCTCTTCCTCTGGTCTGCTATCTCAGTGTCACTGTAGTGAGCATTAACAAGGATCCAGGACCTCAAATATTGGAGTCTATATATGACAGTAAAACCAGGTTACAGGTATGTATGGCCTGAAGTGCATTGGTCTCCATGATTTTGGTTCAGAAATGGTTGAAAGGCAGAAGAAATAAAATTGGTGCTTTGTGACTGAACATCTTGAAAAGAGTGAATGTGCCTGGTGCTGTTTACAAGGTGAGTATCAGCAGTTGTGATTGTGGTTTTCATGAGAGAAGGCATGACTTGGGTATGAATCCTTGAATGTTAGTTAAGGGAAGATATGCATAGTCACGTAGTCCCAAGTTCAGATCAGCTAGATTGTCTTAAGAAAATACTTACGTTGGTCCTGGCATGATGGCATAGAGTTTAAGGTCCTCACCTTGAATGCACCGGGATCCCATATGGGCACCAGCTCTAATCCCAGCAGCTTCACTTCCCGTCCAACTCTCTGCTTGTGGCCTGGGAAAGCAGTAGAGGACGGCCCAAAACCATGGAACTCTGCACCCACATGGGAGACCTGGATGAGTTTCCTGTTTCCTGGCTTTGGATCGGCACAGCATTGGCTGTTGTGGTCACTTGGGGAGTGAAGCATTGGAAGACCTTCCTCACTGTCTCTCCTCCTCTCTGTATATCTGCCTTTCCAATAAAATGAATAAATCTCCTATTTACTTTTTTTTAACTTTTTAAAATTAATTACATTGCATTATGTGACACAGTTTCATAGGCTCTGGGATTCCCCTGTGCCCGTGCCCGTGCATCCACCCCCCCCAATGGTGGATTCTTCCACCTTGTTGCAGTATTACAGTTCAAATTCAGTCAGGATTCTTTCGTTACAAGCCTATACCAAGCATAGAGTCCAGCATCTCATTGTCCAGATAAATTCATCGGTTTCTTCAGGAGACCATCTCTGGTCTGAAGGTAGAGCTAGCAGAACATCATCCTGATCAATTAAAAGCCCCAACATAACATCAACAACAATTTATAACATTATGGAATTAATTGACATGGTATTGAGTAACCAATATGTTAAAAAAAATACAAGTTCTTAACCACATCCTGTGACTGCTTCATTGACATTTCAATTTTAGTTTGTATACAACCAGCTTCTATGGCAATAAGGTACTATTCAGCTATCTTGTGTCTATTTTCACTTTAGTATTTAGCAGTTTATAGTGTTGGAGCATAATTTTGCTGAACCTGGCAGTTTTTAGGATTATAAAACTGGCTTATAACTCTAACAAGGCATATGCCAACAGATTAGGTGCATAGCAGTTTTAGGAGAGGTGTGCAGAGAAAGCTTCAATACCCTAGTGAGGAGTAACTAATCATTTGTGTCCTACCTAGTAAGGTATATGTAAATCCACGCAATAAATAAATATTAGAAAAAGAATAGAAAAGAAAATACTTACATTGCTGAAAACTGCTCACATTTTTATGGCCAATGAAACCTGCAAACACAATTTTAATTTTGTGGAAATGAGGATACCGATAATTCATTTTGAGTAGTTTTCTCCCTGTTCATATCTTACATATAGGGCAGTACCCCCAAACATGAATTTCAAACAAAAATTATATACGTAATATATGTAATATATTATATATGTAATATATGTAATATATCATATATGTATATATAATACATATAATATATAATATATAACATACTATTTAATATATAACATATATAATATATATGTAATATATTATGCATGTAATATCTAATATATATTATTTATATAAAATTAAAAATGTTATATATGATGTGTATATATATATGGTGTGAAGGCAGATTTAAGAAGGACCATGCCCTAAATAGGATGTGGGTTATAGAAACAGAATGTAAAGCCTAAAATTGAAAGCAAACTGCAAGAATAATGACATCAGAGACTCTTAGTGACTCCCACATTTGTTGGAGGCAGTTATGCAACAACTTGTACTCAGAGTAAAGAGAAATTGTTTTCCCCAGTTTGGACCCAGAACAGGAATCTTCACTGTGTTTGAGTGAATGAAATAACTTGCGGGCATTCCAGCCTGAACCTCTCAGTATCATTGTCATTTGGGGGAGATTTTCAGGGACTCAGTCCAGGATTGGGGCTTTGAAGACTTCAGAGTCTTTACCAAGTCATTACAACTTCTTGGTGGAGTTGTTGTAACGAGGAAATAGATAACGAGATCTGCTGTTAATCATTTGGCTATGTGTTACCTCCCTAGCTTGTCTATGCTGGTATCTGAGCAGGTGTCAACTACAAAAAAAGCACCTGTGACGTGATTCCTCCTTGACTTTACAGATATGGCACCTCTACACATGGCCTTTTTAAGAAGCTGGGAATTCCTGGGCCAACACCTCTACCTTTCCTGGGGACGCTCATGGATTACCGCAAGGTGAGTGTCATTTGAACTGTTGTTTTTCTTCACATATTTGCATAGACTGTTGTGGTTTATGAAATGAAGTTCTCCACAGGGGACGTGTTTTTTTTTTTTTACAATCTTTACATAACTAGGGTAAAAAGCTTCAAAACCTACAAGAAGATGGGTAAGACAATTAGCTCCGCATTGTTTCCTTCATATATCTGATGTAAAAGGGGATTTTAAGGCAGAAGCCCCACCTAGTCTCCCACTCACCCCAGGTGCCTGATGTGGGGCATGCTCCGAGGATCTTTCTCAAGTGGTTTTGATAGTTCTTTTTTTTTTTTTTAATTTTATTTTAAATTCATTAATTACATTGTATTATGTGACTCAGTTTCATAGGTACTGGGATTCTCCCCAACCCTCCCCACACCCTCCCACCATGGTGGATTCCTCCACCTTGTTGCATAACCACAGTTCAAGTTCAGTTGAGATTCCCCCATTGCAAGCATATACCAAACAGAGAGTCCAGCATCTTATTGTCTAGTCAAGTTCAATGGCTTCTTAGGTATACCCTCTCTGGTCTGAAGACAGAGCCAGCAGAGTATCATCCCAGTCAATTGAAAGCTCCAACATACCATCAGCAAAAATTTACATCATTATGGAATTAATTGACATAGTAATGAGTAACCAATATGGTAAAAGTAAATGCGATTTCTTATCCACCTTCTGTGACCACCTCATTGACATTTCAATTTTGGTTTATACACAACATATAACATTCATAACATAACTTGTTATACATAACATCATATCAAATTAAGGCAAACATGTGGTATTTAACCTTTTGGGATTGGCTCATTTCCCTTAGCATTATGGTTTCCAGTTTGGCCCATTTGGCCACAAAGAACTGCATTTTGTTTTTTTTAATAGCTGAGTAGTATTCCATGGAGTAGATGAACCATAGCTTTCTTATCCAATCCTCTGTTGATGGGCATTTTGGCTGCTTCCATGTTTTTGCAATTACTGATTGTGCTGCTATGAACATAGGAGTGCATGTTGGTTTCTCATAAAACAAGTGTTCTGGATATATTCCTACGAGTGCTATTGCTGGATTATACGGTATGCTGATTTTGAGTTGTTTGAATGTTCTCCATACTGATTTCCATAGAGGCTGTCCCAGCCTGCAGCCCCACCAGCAGTGGAGTAGGGTTCCCTTTTCCCCGCAACCTCGCCAACAAGTGTTGTTGGTGCTTTTATTCATGTGGGCCAGTCTTACTGGCGTTAGGTGGTACCTCATTGATGTTTTAATTTGGATTTCCCTTATTGCCAGGGAACTTGAGCATTTTTTCATATGTTTATTTGCCATTTGGGTTTGTTCCTTTGTGAAGTGTTTGCCCATTTCCCGTGCCCATTTCTTGAGTGGCTTGTTTGTTTTGACATTTTGGTTGTTTTGTAGCTCTTTGTATATTCTGGAGATCAGTCCTCTATCACCTAAGTCGTGTGCGAAGATCTTCTCCCATTCTGTGGGTTGCCTTTTTACTTTGTTGATTGTTTCTCTAGCTGTACAGAAGCTTCTTAGTTTGATGAGGTCCCACTTGTTTATTTTGGTCTTGATTTCTACTGCATTTGGAGTCTTTTTTAGGAAGTGAGGGCCTACCCCTAAGTGTTCCAGTGTGTTTCCAACATTTTCTTCCAAAAGTTTGAAGGTTTCTGGATGTAGGTTTAAATCTTTTATCCATTTGGATTTGATCTTAGTATATGGTGAGAGATGTGGGTCTATCTTTTTGTTTCTGCAGGCTATCAACCAGTTGTCCCAACAGCATTTATTGAACAGACCTTCCCATTTGCCTGGGTTGTCGTTTGTCTTTTTGTCAAAGATTATTTGGCTGTATTTCTGTGGGTTCCCATCTGGTGTTTCTATTCTGCTCCATTGATCTTCTACTCTATCTTTTTGCCAGTACCAGGCTGTTTTGATAACCACTGCCCTATAGTATGTCCAGAGGTCTGGGACTGTGATTCCCCCTGCTAACTTCCTGTTCTTGAGAATGGTTCTAGCTATTCGTGGTTTTTTGTGTTTCCAGATGAACCTTTGAATCATTGTTTCCAGATCTGTGAAGAATGTTTTGGGCAATTTGATTGGGATTGCGTTGAATGTATATATTGCTTTTGGCAGTATAGACATTTTAATGATATTGATTTTACCTATCCAGGAGCATGGGATGTTACTCCATCTTTCTAGATCTTGTTCAATTTCTTTTTTAAGTAGTTTGTAGTTTTCCTCAAATAGGTCTCCAACATTTTTGGTTAGGTTAATTCCCAGATACTTCATGCTTTCCTTTGTTACTTTGAATGGTATCTTGCTGGTTAGATCTTTTTCCAACTTGGGGCTGTTAGCATACACTATGGCTGTTGATTTTTGTTCATTAATTTTGTACCCTGCCACTCTACCGAACTCTCGTATAAGTTCTAGTAGTCTCTGTGTTGAGCCTTTTGGCTCTTCCATATAAAGAATCATGTCATCTGCATATAGTGAAAGCTTGACTTCTTCATTTCCCATTTGGATTCCTTTGATTTCTTTTTCTTGTCTTATGGCCTCAGCGAGTACCTCTAGAACTATGTTGAATAGCAGTGGAGAAAGCGGACATCCCTGTCTTGTTCCAGATCTCAGTGGGAAGGGTTCCAGTTTTTCTCCATTCACTATGATGCTGGCATTGGGTTTTGCATATATTGCTTTGATTATGTTGTGGATTTTTCCATCTATGCCTACCTTGGTTAGGGTCTTTAGCAGGAAGTTGTGCTGGATTTTGTCGAAAGCTTTTTCTGCATCTATTGATACTATCATGTGATTCTTGTTTTTCAGTTTTTGGATGTGGTGTATCACATTTATGGATTTGCGAATGTTGAACCATCCCTGCATTCCAGGGATGAATCCTACTTGATCTGGATGAATGATCTGTCTGATGTGTTTTTGAATTCTGTTGGCTAGGATTTTGTTGAGAATCTTAGCATCAATGTTCATCAAAGAGATAGGTCTGTAGTTTTCCTTCTCTGTAGGATCTCTGCCCGGTTTTGGGATTAAGGTAATGTTGGCTTCATAGAATGAGTTTGGAAGGGTTGCTTCCTTTTCTATAGTTTTGAAGAGTTTGTAGAGGATTGGGGTTAGTTCTGTTCGGAATGTTTTGTAGAATTCTGCAGTGAAGCCGTCTGGGCCTGGGCTTTTCTTTGTTGGGAGGTCTTTAATCACTGATTCAATCTCTGCTTCAGTTATGGGTTTGTTCAGGTTGATTGTTGCCTCTGGGCTAAGTTTTGGCAGGTTGTGTGAGTCTAAGAACTTTTCCATTTCTTGGTGGTCTTCTGATTTGTTGGAGTACAGTGCTTTGTAGTAATTTCTGATTATGTTCTTAATGGTTGTAATGTCTGTTGTTATGTTGCCTTTTTCATCTTTGATGCTGTTAATTCTTGCTTTCTCTTGTTTTTTCTTTGTCAGTCGGGCCAGCGGTGTGTCTATTTTGTTTATCATTTCAAAAAACCAGCTTTTTGATTTGTTGATTTTGTGTATGTTTTTTTTTTTATTTCTATCTGGTTGATTTCCTCCCTTGTTTTGATGATTTCTTGTTTCCTGTTGTGTGTGGGGCTCATCTGCTGCTGCTTTTCCAATTCCTGGAGGTGTGTGGTTAGTTCCTGTATTTGGCGCCTCTCTTGGGCCTTGACATGAGCTCCAATTGCGATGAGTTTACCCCGTAGCACTGCTTTGGCAGTGTCCCACAAGTTTTGGAATGTTGTATCAGAGTTTTCATTGGTTTCCATAAATTTTTTGATCTCATCTTTAATTTCTTCCCTGACCCATTGTTCGTTCAATAGCATATTGTTCAACCTCCAAGAGTTTCTATATTTCCTTGGGCATTTTGAATTGCTGATTTCCAGTTTCATTCCGTGGTGGTCTGAGAGGGTACATGGTATGATTTCTATCTTTTTGAAGTTATTTAGATTTGCTTTGTGTCCTATCATGTGGTCGATCCTGGAGAAGGTGCCATGTACTGCTGAAAAAAATGTATAGTCTGTGGTCTTAGGATAAAAAATTCTATAAATGTCTACCAAGTCCAGTTGTTCTAATGTTTGTACGAGCTCTGTTGTTTCTTTGTTGAGTTTTTGTTTTGTTGATCTGTCTATAGTTGTTAGCGGGGTGTTAAGATCGCCCACTATTATTGTGTGTGTATCTATGTCTCCCCTTAAGTCTGTAAGTAGTTGCTTCACGAAGCTAGGCGCATTGGAATTTGGTGCATATATGTTCACGATTGTAATTACTTCTTGATGGATCAGTCCCTTCACCAATATATAATGTCCTTCTCTGTCCTTTTTGATGTCTGTCAGCTTGAAGTCTAGGTCATCTGAGATTAGAACAGCTACACCAGCCTTTTTTTCTCGTCCATTGGCATGAAATGTCTTTTTCCATCCTTTCACTTTAAATTTCTTACAGGATTTTCTGGTTAGATGTGTCTCTTGTAGGCAACATATAGTTGGGTGCTGTTTGATGATCCATTCCGTTAATCTATGCCTTTTGATTGGTGAGTTTAAGCCATTTGTGTTTAGAGATAATATTGAGAGGAATTGGTTTTGGGCTGCCATGAGTGTAAGTGTGCAAGTGTGTATTTGCGACTATTAGAGTTTTTGATTGGTTGACTTTTCTTGTATGGATTTTAGTGGGAAGGTCTTCCCATTTGCCATCTTTGATTTTGGTTTGTATTTTTTCTTTCTGGGTTTAGCACCTTCCTGAGGAGATTTTCCAGAGCTGGTTTCGTGTTGATGTATTCTTCGAGTTTCTCTTTACTGTTGAAGTATTTGATTTCATTCTCAAATATAAATGAGAGCTTTGCTGGGTACATTATTCTTGGTTGGCAGTTGTTTTGTTTCAGGATTTGATAGGTTTTACCCCATTCTCTCCTTGCTTGGAGCGTTTCTTCTGATAGGTCGGCTGTGATCCTGATTTCCCTTCCCCTGAAAGTAATCTTATCCTTTTTTCTTACTTGTCTTAGAATGGTTTCCTTGTATTCACTTGAAGGTAGCTTGAGGACCACATGTCTGGGAGACAATTTGTTTGGGTCGTATCTACTGGGGGTTCTTTGTCCTTCCTGGATTTGTGCTAGATTTATATTTCCAGTATTCTGGAAGTTCTCCTGTATTATCTCATTGAGCACTCGTTGCAAGCCTGTCTCCTTTTCCACTCCTTCGGGAAGGCCTATTATTCTAATATTTGATTTTTTGAGGTTGTCTTTCATTTCCTGTATGGACCTATTGGCTTTCTCTAGATTTGTCTCCAACTGTTTGATGAGCTGCTGCCTTTCATTCTGATTGTCTTCCAATTCTGATATTCTGTCTTCTGCTGTGTTCATTCTGTTGGTTAGGCTTTCAATTTTGTTCTCTATATCAAGGATTCCCTTTTTGACTTGATTTATTTCTGCAGTGATATGGTTTTCGAATGCCTTAGACTCTTCCCAGCGCTTTTCACTCTCTCTGACGAATTTCATCATTAGCTTCTTAAAGTCCTTATCTGTTAGTTCCTCTATGTCTTCATCTTGCATCTCAGATATTGGGATTAGTTTTTGGTTGTATTGGGAGGGAGTGCTTGATCTTTCCTCTGGGTCATTGCTTTTTCTGATACTTCTCCTCATTGTGTTTTTACTTCTTGTTGTTTTGAGATTTTAGCGGTGATTCAGCTGAGCCGGCTCTGGTTTGGGGTCTCCGGCTGAGCCCAGCAGGGCTTACTGCCTGAGTCACCAGCTGCTTTCAGGGTCTGTAGATCACAGCCCCGAGTTGGGTCAGGAGGCTTTGTGGGCCAGCCCTAGTGCCAGGCCCCTTCCCCTGTGGCTCCCTCTCAAAGGCAGTTCCCTACAGATTCACTCTGCCGAGCCGCGCCTGGGCTTTGGGTCACAAGGCTAATACAGCGGGGCTCTCTGCCTCAGTGCTGAGCCGAGACTCTCCTTCAGGGCTTGAGGTTAGCACAGCAAGGGCTCCTGCTGCTCGGAGCCTAAAATCCCCAACCCCGGCCTGTGCTGGGCTGGAGATCTCCGCGGCCCCAGTGCCAAACTCGGAAGCGCTGCTCCGCCGAGGGCTGCAACACCACAGGCAGGTCTTTCCGAGCGGGCTCCTGCTGGGAAAACCTGTCCGGCCAGTTCAGCTGAGCCCGCTATGGTCTGGCCTCTCTAGCTGAGCCCAGCTGGGGACTCCGCCCTGAAGAAGCCACTTCCTCAGCTGCACTCTCTCAAGGATGGAAGCGGATCTCTGAGAGGCACAGAGCCCTTTAGGTGAGACGTGCCCCCACTAGTCTGCTCCTCTGCCCAGGACGTGAGGCCCTGTCGAGCGTTGCCCAGCCTCTGGGGCTCAGGGCGAGTCCAGCAACAGGATCCACTGACTCTCCCGCAGCCAGTCCACAGCTCGGAGCCGATATGGGGATCTCTGAGCCCCAGTCCCACAGTGCTGCTCCTGTTCCCTCTGCACTCTCCCAGAGCCGCTGAGCAGCGGGTAGGCAAGCCTCTGGAAAATCTCCCCAGCTTTTCCTCCACTTCTGCAGGGATAATGCACCCAATGATCAGTCCAGTAGCCTCCTCTGGGGGCTCCTGCCTTCCAGGGGACTGGTGCCCCTGTCGGTGTGGGCGCCTATCCTTCCAGCCGCCTCTGTTTTCCCTGGGGCGGTTGAGCCTCTGCCGCCTTCCCCCTGCCTGGGATCGTGACTCACCAGGTTTCTCGCGGAGTGCTGTATTTTCTTTCCTACTTTTTGCGGCTGTTCCTTCACGCTGTGTAGATCTTCTTGCTTTAGTGAACTCCAGTGACCTTCTCGCTCTTCTCCCTACAGTTTCGCGCCTCCTGGCCTGTTTCTCTGCTGGATCGGCTCCCCTCCTTCCCTACTCCACCCTACACCAGCTCTCTGCAGTCGGCCATCTTTTTCAGTCTCCCTTTATTAATTTCTAACTAATTTTTATCTTATACTACAATTCCATAGACCCTTGAATTTCTTTTACCCCTCTTCAAATCCTCATTCCTCTGATTTCCCCTATGTTATTGCAATAGTATGTTGATTAATAAGCAATCATATGTCACTCATTGTGCTATTTAGACATGCCTTGATCCTGCAGGTATAGAAATGGCAAAGGGTGCAGCATTCTACTTTTCCCTGTTCTGTGGGTATCTTTTAGCTGTATAGATAGTATCTGGGTAAGTGCAAATGATTAACTTTTGCTGATGTAAAATTTATGTGTTTCCATTTATTGTTTGTGATTTGGGTATCAATTCTAAAAATCCATTTCCAAGTCTGAAACCATGAACTCAACGCTTATGGCTTTTATGCTAGAATTGTATAGTTTTATATCTGCTGTTGATGCATTTAAGGTTTTAAAGATTTATTTTTATTGATTTGAATGACAGAGTTACAGAGACAGCGAGTGAGGTTGGGTGTAGAGGTGAGAACGAGGGATTGAGAAATTTTCATCTCTGATATGGCTTATTTCCTAAATTGCCTCAAGTACTGGGGGCAGGGCAAAGCCAAATCCAGGAGTAGGAGCTCCATGAATGTCTTTAAATGGTGCATGGCCTGAGAACTTGTGCCATTTTCTGCTGCATTTCCAAGGCACATTAGCAGCAGCCTAGATGGGAATTGGTTTCAGCAGGACTTGAACCAGAACCCATATGAAATGCCTCTGCTGCAGAAAATGACTTAGTTTCTCACAGCACAGTGCCAGTCCTTGAAGTTAGCTTTGTACAGAATAATAAATAAGGGCCTGACTCTTTTCTTTTGGTCTGTCACTATCCAATTGTACCAGCACTAAATGTTGAACTGAATAGCCCCATCTCTTATATGGAAATAACTCATTCACGCTATTCAGTGGAAAAATGGAAATAATGTTTACTTCTGGGCTCAACTTCCATTACTTTGATCTCCGTCTATACAGAAGGCCATGCCCCATTTACTGTGTTCTTTTTAGCTTTCAGTATGTTGAAACTGGGAGTTATGAGAGAGTGATTTTTTGTCTGCTGATTCCTTCCTCAAATAGTCATAACATTTGAAGTTGAGCTAATCTGAAGCCAGTAGTTAACATCCTTTTCTGGCTGTTGCAGAGATTCATTTATTTATTCGAAAGTCAGATTTACAGAGAGGAGGAGAGACAGAAAGTAAGATTGTACATGCACTGGTCGACTACCCAAGGGGCCATAACAGCAGGAGCTGAGTCTATCCAAAGCCAGAAGCCAGGAGCTTCTTCCCTGGATTCCCATGCAGGTACAGGATCCCAAGGCATTGGGCCACCTCTACCGCCTTCCCAGGCCACAAGCAAGAATGGGTAGAGGAGTAGCAGGAATACAAACTGGTGCCCATAAGGGATCCTGGCTTATGGAAGGCAAGAATGTTAGACACTAGGCTACTCTGCCAGACCCTGATTGAGTCATTTAATCTGCAGACAGATTATTGGTCAGGTTGCCACTGCACAGGCCTTGATATCTAATGTTATTATCAGAGTAATATTAGTTTCATAGTATGAATCTGAAAGTTTATATTCTTCCAAGTATTTTTTAATTAATTAATTGTATTAGTTTTTGATGCAGTTCCATTGTTTCTGGGATTTCCCCTCCCACCTCCTAAATCACCTTCCCTTCATTAGTATCTCTTTTAGTATTACAATAGTATATTCCATCATAAACAGTCCATCATTCTGTTTTTAAGTGTATCCTGACATTGTAGAAATGGACAATGGCAGAGAGCCATCATCCTATTGTTAAGATATATTTAACAGTTTCATTGGAAGACCATTTGTAGTTGAAAGTGGAGTTGCATACTGCATTGTATCTTCACTCCTGTGCATGAAAGACTGTATGACATAGTCATTAAATATGACCATAATGAAAAGCCATAGAAAAATCAAGAACAGGAGAAATAGAGATTATTTACTCCATGAAGTTAAATAACATTCTACTGAATGACCAATGTGAAACTGAAGAAATGAAAAAGGAAATAAAAACTTTCTTGAAGAAGCTATGCTACTGTGTGGTCTATGTGTCACTGAATAAATCTGTAGGAAAAAAAAATATCACAACTCATAATATGTGGCCAAAACAAAGGACATTTATATCATGAGATGCTTACAAAGCAATCAAAATCTCAAATAAAAGACCTGATAATGCATCACTTTTTTTCTTTTTTTCTTTTCTTGAATTTAGTCATTAATTACATTGTGTTCTAATTTCATAGGAACTGGGATTCTCCCCACACCTCCCCACATCCTCCCCACATGGTGGGTTCCTCCACCTTGTTGCATCACCACAGTTCGAGTTCAGTTGAGTTTCCCTCTTTGTAAGCATATGCTAAAGATAGAGTCCAACATCTTATAGTCCAGGCATGTCCAACTGCTTCTTGGGGAAACCCTCTATGGTCTGATGGCAGAGCCAGCAGAGTATCAATCGATCAAATAAAAGCACTAACATACCATCAGCAACAATTAACATTGTGATGGAATTAATTGACATAGTATTGAGCAAACAACATGTTAAAAAAGTAAATGTGATTTCTTAACCACATTCTGTGACCACCCCATTCACATTTCAATTATAGTTTATATATGATATATGACATAACATCCATAACATAACATGTTATGCATAACATCATATCCTCTTAAATTAAGGCAAACATGTGGTATGTAACCTTTTGGGATTGGCTCATTTCCCTTAGCATTATGGTTTCCAGTTTGGCCCATTTGGCCACAAAGAACTATATTTTGTTTTTTTTAAGAGTTGAGTAGTATTCCATGGAGTAGATGAGCCATAGCTTTCTTATCCAATCCTCTGTTGATGGGCATTTTGGTTGCTTGCATGTTTTTGCAATTACTGATTGTGCTGCTATGAACATAGGAGTGCATGTTGGTTTCTCATAAAACAGACGTTGTGGATATATTCCTAGGAGTGCTATTGCTGGATCATACGGTATGTCGATTTTGAGTTGTTTGAATATTCTTCATATTGTTTTCCATAGAGGCTGTCCCAGCCTGCAACCCCACCAGCAGTGGAGTAGGGTTCCCTTTTCCCCGCAACCTCGGCAACAAGTGTTGTTGGTACTTTTATTCATGTGGGCCAGTCTTACTGGCATCAGGTGGTACCTCATTGATGTTTTAATTTGGATTTCCCTTATTGCCAGGGAGCTTGAGCATTTTTTCATATGTTTATTTGCCATTTGGGTTTGTTCCTTTGTGAAGTGTTTGCCCATTTCCCGTGCCCATTTCTTGAGTGGCTTGTTTGTTTTCGTGTTTTGGTTATTTTGTAGTTCTTTGTATGTTCTGGAGATTAGCCCTCTATCACCTACGTAGTGGGCGAAGATCTTCTCCCATTCTGTGGGTTGCTTTTTCACTTTGTTAATTGTTTATTTGCTGTACAGAAGCTTCGTAGTTTGATGAGGTCCCATTTGTTTGTTTTGGTCTTGATTTGTATTGCTTTTGGTGTTCTTTTTTATTTATTTATTATTTTTAATTCATTAATTACATTGTATTATGTGACACAGTTTCATAGGTACTAGGATTTTCCCCAACCCTCCCCAAACCCTCTCACCATGGTGGATTCCTCCACCTTGTTGCATAACCACAGTTCAAGTTCAGTTGAAATTCCCCCATTGCAAGCATATACCAAACATAGAGTCCAGCATCTTATTGTCCAGTCAAGTTCAACGACTTCTTAGTATACCTTCTCTGGTTTGAAGACAGAGCCAGCAGAGTATCATCCCGATCGATTAAAATCTCCAACATACCATCAGCAAAAATTTACATCATTATGGAATTAATTGACATAGTAATGAGTAATCAATATGTTAAGAGTAAATGCGATTTCTTATCCACCTTCTGTGACCACCTCATTCACATTTCAATTTTAGTTTATACACAACATATAACATATATAAAATAACATGTTATACATAACATCATATTGTCTTAAATTAAGGCAAACATGTGGTATTTAACCTTTTGGGATTGGCTCATTTCCCTTAACATTATGGTTTCCAGTTTGGCCCATTTGGCCACAAAGAACTGCATTTTGTTTTTTTAAGAGCTGAGTAGTATTCCATGGAGTAGATGAGCCATAGCTTTCTTATCCAATCCTCTGCTGATGGGCATTTTGGTTGCTTGCATGTTTTTGCAATTATTGATTGTGCTGCTATGAACATAGGAGTGCATGTTGGTTTCTCGTAAAACAGACACTGTGGATATATTCCTAGGAGTGCTATTGCTGGATCATACGGTATGTTGTATTTGAGTTGTTTGAATGTTCTCCATACTGATTTCCATAGAGGCTGTACCAGCCTGCAGCCCCACCAGCAGTGGAGTAGGGTTCCCTTTTCCCCACAACCTCGGCAACAAGTGTTGTTGGTACTTTTATTCATGTGGGCCAGTCTTACTGGCATTAGATGGTACCTCAATGATGTTTTAATTTGGATTTCCCTTATTGCCAGGGAACTTGAGCATTTTTTCATATGTTTATTTGCCATTTGGGTTTGTTCCTTTGTGAAGTGTTTGCCCATTTCCCGTGCCCATTTCTTGAGTGGCTTGTTTGTTTTCGTGTTTTGGTTGTTTCGTAGTTCTTTGTATATTCTGGAGATTAGCCCTCTGTCACCTATGTAGTGCGCGAAGATCTTCTCCCATTCTGTGGGTTGCTTTTTCACTTTATTGTTTCCTTTGCTGTACAGAAGCTTCTTAGTTTGATGAGGTCCCATTTGTTTATTCTGGTATTGATTTCTATTGCTTTTGGAGTCCTTTTTAGGAAGTCAGGACCTACCCCTAGATCTTGCAGAGTATTTCCAACATTTTCTTCCAAAGGTTTCAAGGTTTCTGGATGTAGGTTTAGATCTTTTTTCCATTTAGATTTGATTTTAGTGTATGGTGAAAGATGTGGGTCTTTTTGTTTCTGCAGGCTATTTACCAGTTGTCCCAACAGCATTTATTGTACAGACCTTCCCATTTGCTTGGATTGTCGTTTGTCCTTTTGTGAAAGACTATGTGGCTGTACCTGTGGGTTCCCATCTGTTGATTCTTTTTGGCTCCATTGATCTTCTTCTCTATCTTTGTGCCAGTACCAGGCTGTTTTGATAACCACTGCCCTATAGTATGTACAGAGGTCTGGAACTGTGATTCCCCCTGCTAACTTCATGTACTTCAGGATGTTTCTTGCTATTCGTGTTTTTTTGTGTTTCCAGATGAACCTTTGGATCATTGTTTCCAGTCCATGAATAATGTTTTGGGCAATTTGATTGGAATTGCGTTGAATGTATATATTGCTTTTGGCAGTATAGACATTTTAATGATATTGATTTTACCTATCCAGGAGCATGGGATGCTACTCCATCTTTTGAGGTCTTGTTCAATTTCTTTTTTAAGTAGTTTGTAGTTTTCCTCAAATAGGTCTCCTACATTTTTGGTTAGATTAATTTGTAGATACTTTATAGTTTTCTCTGTTATTTTGAATGGTGTCTTGCTGGTTAGCTTTTTTTCCATCTTGGGACTGTTTTTATATACTATGGCTGTTGATGCTTGTTCATTAATTTTGTATCGTGCCACTCTACCAAACTCTCGCATAAGTTCTAGCAGTCTCTGTATTGAGCCTCTTGGCATTTTTGTATAAAGAATCATGTCATCTGCATATAGTGAAAGCTTGACTTTTTTGTTTCCCATTTGGATTCCTCTCATTTCCTTGTCTTGTCTTATGGCCTCAGCAAGTACCTCTAGGACTATGTTGAATAGCAGTGGAGAAAGCGGACATTCCTGTCTTGTTCCAGATCTCAGTGGGATGGGATCCAGTTTTTCTCCATTCCGCATGATGCTGGCATTGGGTTTTTCATATATTGCTTTGATTATGCTGTGGATTGTTCCTTCTATGCATAACTTAGTTAGGATTTTTAGCATGAAGTGGTGTTTGAGTTTGTCGAAAGCTTTTTCTGCATCTATTGATACTATCATCTGATTCTCGTTTTTCAGTTTTTGCATGTGGTGTATCACATCTGTGGATTTCCGTATGTTGAATCATCCCTGTATTCCAGAGATGAATCCTACTTGGTCCGGTTCAATGATCTGTCTGATGATCTTTTGAATTCTGTTGGCTAGGATTTTGTTGAGTATCTTAGCATCGATTTTCATCAGAGATAGGTCTGTAGTTTTCTTTCTCTGTTGGCTCTCTATCTGGTTTTGGAATTAAGATAATGTTGGCTTTATAGAATGAGTTTGGAAGGGTTGCTTCCTTTTCTATTGTTTTGAAGATTTTGTAGAGGATTGGGGTTAACTCTGTTCGGAATTATTTGTAAAATTCTGTAGTGAAGCCATCTGGTCCTGGGATTTTCTTTGTTGGGAGGTCTTTAATCACTGATTCAATTTCTGCTTCCGTTATGGGCTTGTTCAGTTCGTTTGTTTACTCCGGGCCAAATTTTGGCAGGTTTTATAAATCTAAGAACTTTTCCATTTCTTGGTGGTCTTCTGATTTGTTGGAGTAAAGCGCTTTGTAGTAATTTCTAATTATGTTCTTAATGGTTGCCGTGTCTGTTGGTATGTGGCCTTTTTCATCTTTGATGCTTGTGTTTTTCTTTGTCAGTCGGACCAGTGGGCTGTCTATTTTGTTTATCTTTTCAAAACACCAGCTTTTTGATTCATTGATTTTGTGTATAGTTGTTTTTATTTCTATCTGATTAATTTCCTCCCTTGTTTTGATGATTTCTTGTTTCCTGTTGTGTGTGGGGCTCTTCTGCTGTTGTTTTTCCAATTCCTGGAGGTGTGTGTTTAGTTCCTGTATTTTGCGCCTCTCTTTGGACTTGACATGTGCTCCAATTGCAATGAATTTACCCCGTAGTACTGTTTTGGCTGTGTCCCACAATTTTTGGAATGTTGTGTCGGAGGTTTCATTGGTTCCCATAAATTTTTTTATCTCATTTTTAATTTCTTCTCTGATCCATTGTTCGTTTAATAGCATATTGTTCAACCTCTAAGAGTTTCTGTATTTCCTTGGGCATTTTAATTGCTTATTTTCAGTTTCATTCCGTGGTGGTCTGAGAGGGTACCTGGTATAATTCCTGTCTTGTTTAAGTTATTTAGATTTGCTTTGTGTCCTGTCATGTGGTTGATCCTGGAGAAGGTGCCATGTTCTGCTGAAAAAAAATGTGTAATCTGTGGTCTTAGGGTAAAAAGTTCTATAAATGTCTACCAAGTCCAGTTGTTCTATTGTTTGTGTGAGCTCTGTTGTTTCTTTGTTGAGTTTTTGTTTTATTGATCTGTCTATTGTTGTTAGCGGGGTGTTAAGATCACCCACAATTATTGTGTGCATATCTATGTCTTCCCTTAAGTCTGTAAGTAATTTCTTCACGTGGCTAGGAGTGTTGGGATTTGCTGCATATATGTTCACGATGGTAATTACTTCCTGATGGATCAATCCTTTTACCAATATATAATGTCTTTCTTTGTCCTTTTTGATGTCTGTCAGCTTGAAGTCTATATCATCTGAAATTAGGACAGCTACCCCAGCCTTTTTTTCTCATCCACATGGAGTGAAATATCTTTTTCCATCCCTTCACTTTCAGATTCTTAGAGGCTTTTCTGGTTAGATGTGTCTCTTGTAGGCAACAGATAGTTGGGTCTTGCTTGATGATCCATTCCGTTAATCTGTGCCTTTTGATTGGTGAGTTTAGGCCATTTGTGTTAAGAGTTAATATTGAGAGGTTGCGATTTTGCCCTGCCATACATATGTGTTTTTGTGGGTGTTGGTTTCTGTTTGATTGCCCCTCCTTGTGTGAACTTTAGTGGGGAAACCTTCCTGTTTTCCATCTTTGCTTATGATTTGCCCTGTTTTTTCTGGATTTAGCACATTTCTAAGGAGATTTTGTGGAGCTGGTTTTGTGCTGGCATATTCTTTGAGTTTCTCTTTGCTATGTTCGTATCTGATTTCGTTCTCAAATATAAATGAGATTTTTGCTGGGTACATTATTCTTGGTTGACAGTTGTTCTGATTCAGGATTGGGAAGATCTTTGTCCATTCTCTCCTTGCTTGTAGGGTCTCTTCAGAGAAGTCAGCAGTGATTCTGATTGGTTTTCCCCTATATGCGATCTTTGCTTTGTACTTGTTTCAGGATTCTTTTTTTTTTTTTTTTTAACTTTTTTTTTAATTTTATTTTAAATTTATTAATTACATTGTATTATGTGACACAGTTTCATAGGTACTGGGATTCTCCCCACCCCTCCCCAAACCCTCCCACCATGGTGGATTCCTCCACCTTGTTGCATAACCACAGCTCAAGTTCAGTTGAGATTCCCCCATTGCAAGCATATACCAAACATAGAGTCCAGCATCTTATTGTCTAGTCAAGTTCAACGGCTTCTTAGGTATACCCTCTCTGGTCTGAAGACAGAGCCAGCAGAGTATCATCCCGATCAATTAAAAGCTCCAACATACCATCAGCAAAAATTTACATCATTATGGAATTAATTGACATAGTAATGAGTAACCAATATGGTAAAAGTAAATGCGATTTCTTATCCACCTTCTGTGACCACCTCATTGACATTTCAATTTTGGTTTATACACAACATATAACATTCATAACATAACTTGTTATACATAACATCATATCAAATTAAGGCAAACATGTGGTATTTAACCTTTTGGGATTGGCTCATTTCCCTTAGCATTATGGTTTCCAGTTTGGCCCATTTGGCCACAAAGAACTGCATTTTGTTTTTTTTAATAGCTGAGTAGTATTCCATGGAGTAGATGAACCATAGCTTTCTTATCCAATCCTCTGTTGATGGGCATTTTGGCTGCTTCCATGTTTTTGCGATTACTGATTGTGCTGCTATGAACATAGGAGTGCATGTTGGTTTCTCATAAAACAAGTGTTCTGGATATATTCCTAGGAGTGCTATTGCTGGGTCATACGGTATGTTGTATTTGAGTTGTTTGAATGTTCTCCATACTGATTTCCATAGAGGCTGTACCAGCCTGCAGCCCCACCAGCAGTGGAGTAGGGTTCCCTTTTCCCCGCAACCTCGCCAACAAGTGTTGTTGGTGCTTTTATTCATGTGGGCCAGTCTTACTGGCGTTAGGTGGTACCTCATTGATGTTTTAATTTGGATTTCCCTTATTGCCAGGGAACTTGAGCATTTTTTCATATGTTTATTTGCCATTTGGGTTTGTTCCTTTGTGAAGTGTTTGCCCATTTCCCGTGCCCATTTCTTGAGTGGCTTGTTTGTTTTGACATTTTGGTCGTTTTGTAGCTCTTTGTATATTCTGGAGATCAGCCCTCTATCACCTAAGTCGTGTGCGAAGATCTTCTCCCATTCTGTGGGTTGCCTTTTTACTTTGTTGATTGTTTCTCTAGCTGTACAGAAGCTTCTTAGTTTGATGAGGTCCCACTTGTTTATTTTGGTCTTGATTTCTACTGCATTTGGAGTCTTTTTTAGGAAGTGAGGGCCTACCCCTAAGTGTTCCAGTGTGTTTCCAACATTTTCTTCCAAACGTTTGAAGGTTTCTGGATGTAGGTTTAAATCTTTTATCCATTTGGATTTGATCTTAGTATATGGTGAGAGATGTGGGTCTATCTTTTTGTTTCTGCAGGCTATCAACCAGTTGTCCCAACAGCATTTATTGAACAGACCTTCCCATTTGCCTGGGTTGTCGTTTGTCTTTTTGTCAAAGATTATTTGGCTGTATTTGTGTGGGTTCCCATCTGGTGTTTCTATTCTGCTCCATTGATCTTCTTCTCTATTTTTTTTGCCAGTACCAGGCTGTTTTGATAACCACTGTCCTATAGTATGTCCAGAGGTCTGGGACTGTGATTCCCCCTGCTAACTTCCTGTTCTTCAGGATGGTTCTAGCTATTCGTGTTTTTTTGTGTTTCCAGATGAACCTTTGAATCATTGTTTCCAGATCTGTGAAGAATGTTTTGGGCAATTTGATTGGGATTGCGTTGAATGTATATATTGCCTTTGGCAGTATAGACATTTTAATGATATTGATTTTACCTATCCAGGAGCATGGGATGTTACTCCATCTTTCTAGATCTTGTTCAATTTCTTTTTTAAGTAGTTTGTAGTTTTCCTCAAATAGGTCTCCAACATTTTTGGTTAGGTTAATTCCCAGATACTTCATGCTTTCCTTTGTTACTTTGAATGGTATCTTGCTGGTTAGATCTTTTTCCAACTTGGGGCTGTTAGCATACACTATGGCTGTTGATTTTTGTTCATTAATTTTGTACCCTGCCACTCTACCGAACTCTCGCATAAGTTCTAGCAGTCTCTGTATTGAGCCTCTTGGCATTTTTGTATAAAGAATCATGTCATCTGCATATAGTGAAAGCTTGACTTTTTTGTTTCCCATTTGGATTCCTCTCATTTCCTTGTCTTGTCTTATGGCCTCAGCGAGTACCTCTAGAACTATGTTGAATAGCAGCGGAGAAAGCGGACATCCCTGCCTTGTTCCAGATCTCAGTGGGAAGGCTTCCAGTTTTTCTCCATTCAGTATGATGCTGGCATTGGGTTTTGCATATATTGCTTTGATTATGTTGTGGATTTTTCCATCTATGCCTACCTTGGTTAGTGTCTTTAGCAGGAAGGTGTGCTGGATTTTGTCGAAAGCTTTTTCTGCATCTATTGATACTATCATGTGATTCTTGTTTTTCAGTTTTTGGATGTGGTGTATCACATTTATGGATTTCCGAATGTTGAACCATCCCTGCATTCCAGGGATGAATCCTACTTGATCTGGATGAATGATCTGTCTGATGTGTTTTTGAATTCTGTTGGCTAGGATTTTGTTGAGAATCTTAGCATCAATGTTCATCAAAGAGATAGGTCTGTAGTTTTCCTTCTCTGTAGGATCTCTGCCCGGTTTTGGGATTAAGGTAATGTTGGCTTCATAGAATGAGTTTGGAAGGGTTGCTTCCTTTTCTATTGTTTTGAAGAGTTTGTAGAGGATTGGGGTTAGTTCTGTTCGGAATGTTTTGTAGAATTCTGGAGTGAAGCCGTCTGGGCCTGGGCTTTTCTTTGTTGGGAGTTCTTTAATCACTGATTCAATCTCTGCTTCAGTTATGGGTTTGTTCAGGTTGATTGTTGCCTCTGGGCTAAGTTTTGGCAGGTTGTGTGAGTCTAAGAACTTTTCCATTTCTTGGTGGTCTTCTGATTTGTTGGAGTACAGTGCTTTGTAGTAATTTCTGATTATGTTCTTAATGGTTGTAATGTCTGTTGTTATGTTGCCTTTTTCATCTTTGATGCTGTTAATTCTTGCTTTCTCTTGTTTTTTCTTTGTCAGTCGGGCCAGCGGTGTGTCTATTTTGTTTATCTTTTCAAAAAACCAGCTTTTTGATTTGTTGATTTTGTGTATGGTTTTTTTTATTTCTATCTGGTTGATTTCCTCCCTTGTTTTGATGATTTCTTGTTTCCTGTTGTGTGTGGGGCTCATCTGCTGCTGCTTTTCCAATTCCTGGAGGTGTGTGGTTAGTTCCTGTATTTGACGCCTCTCTTGGGCCTTGACATGAGCTCCAATTGCGATGAGTTTACCCCGTAGCACTGCTTTGGCAGTGTCCCACAAGTTTTGGAATGTTGTATCAGAGTTTTCATTGGTTTCCATAAATTTTTTGATCTCATCTTTAATTTCTTCCCTGACCCATTGTTCGTTCAATAGCATATTGTTCAACCTCCAAGAGTTTCTATATTTCCTTGGGCATTTTGAATTGCTGATTTCCAGTTTCATTCCGTGGTGGTCTGAGAGGGTACATGGTATGATTTCTATCTTTTTGAAGTTATTTAGATTTGCTTTGTGTCCTATCATGTGGTCGATCCTGGAGAAGGTGCCATGTACTGCTGAAAAAAATGTATAATCTGTGGTCTTAGGATAAAAAATTCTATAAATGTCTACCAAGTCCAGTTGTTCTAATGTTTGTACGAGCTCTGTTGTTTCTTTGTTGAGTTTTTGTTTTGTTGATCTGTCTATAGTTGTTAGCGGGGTGTTAAGATCGCCCACTATTATTGTGTGTGTATCTATGTCTCCCCTTAAGTCTGTAAGTAGTTGCTTCACGAAGCTAGGCGCATTGGAATTTGGTGCATATATGTTCACGATTGTAATTACTTCTTGATGGATCAGTCCCTTCACCAATATATAATGTCCTTCTCTGTCCTTTTTGATGTCTGTCAGCTTGAAGTCTAGGTCATCTGAGATTAGAACAGCTACACCAGCCTTTTTTTCTCGTCCATTGGCATGAAATGTCTTTTTCCATCCTTTCACTTTAAATTTCTTACAGGATTTTCTGGTTAGATGTGTCTCTTGTAGGCAACATATAGTTGGGTGCTGTTTGATGATCCATTCCGTTAATCTATGCCTTTTGATTGGTGAGTTTAAGCCATTTGTGTTTAGAGATAATATTGAGAGGAATTGGTTTTGGGCTGCCATGAGTGTAAGTGTGCAAGTGTGTATTTGCGACTATTAGAGTTTTTGATTGGTTGACTTTTCTTGTATGGATTTTAGTGGGGAGGTCTTCCCATTTGCCATCTTTGATTTTGGTTTGTATTTTTTCTTTCTGGGTTTAGCACCTTCCTGAGGAGATTTTCCAGAGCTGGTTTCGTGTTGATGTATTCTTCGAGTTTCTCTTTACTGTTGAAGTATTTGATTTCATTCTCAAATATAAATGAGAGCTTTGCTGGGTACATTATTCTTGGTTGGCAGTTGTTTTGTTTCAGGATTTGATAGGTTTTACCCCATTCTCTCCTTGCTTGGAGCGTTTCTTCTGATAGGTCGGCTGTGATCCTGATTTCCCTTCCCCTGAAAGTAATCTTATCCTTTTTTCTTACTTGTCTTAGAATGGTTTCCTTGTATTCACTTGAAGGTAGCTTGAGGACCACATGTCTGGGAGACAATTTGTTTGGGTCGTATCTACTGGGGGTTCTTTGTCCTTCCTGGATTTGTGCTAGATTTATATTTCCAGTATTCTGGAAGTTCTCCTGTATTATCTCATTGAGCACTCGTTGCAAGCCTGTCTCCTTTTCCACTCCTTCGGGAAGGCCTATTATTCTAATATTTGATTTTTTGAGGTTGTCTTTCATTTCCTGTATGGACCTATTGGCTTTCTCTAGATTTGTCTCCAACTGTTTGATGAGCTGCTGCCTTTCATTCTGATTGTCTTCCAATTCTGATATTCTGTCTTCTGCTGTGTTCATTCTGTTGGTTAGGCTTTCAATTTTGTTCTCTATATCAAGGATTCCCTTTTTGACTTGATTTATTTCTGCAGTGATATGGTTTTCGAATGCCTTAGACTCTTCCCAGCGCTTTTCACTCTCTCTGACGAATTTCATCATTAGCTTCTTAAAGTCCTTATCTGTTAGTTCCTCTATGTCTTCATCTTGCATCTCAGATATTGGGATTAGTTTTTGGTTGTATTGGGAGGGAGTGCTTGATCTTTCCTCTGGGTCATTGCTTTTTCTGATACTTCTCCTCATTGTGTTTTTACTTCTTGTTGTTTTGAGATTTTAGCGGTGATTCAGCTGAGCCGGCTCTGGTTTGGGGTCTCCGGCTGAGCCCAGCAGGGCTTACTGCCTGAGTCACCAGCTGCTTTCAGGGTCTGTAGATCACAGCCCCGAGTTGGGTCAGGAGGCTTTGTGGGCCAGCCCTAGTGCCAGGCCCCTTCCCCTGTGGCTCCCTCTCAAAGGCAGTTCCCTACAGATTCACTCTGCCGAGCCGCGCCTGGGCTTTGGGTCACAAGGCTAATACAGCGGGGCTCTCTGCCTCAGTGCTGAGCCGAGACTCTCCTTCAGGGCTTGAGGTTAGCACAGCAAGGGCTCCTGCTGCTCGGAGCCTAAAATCCCCAACCCCGGCCTGTGCTGGGCTGGAGATCTCCGCGGCCCCAGTGCCAAACTCGGAAGCGCTGCTCCGCCGAGGGCTGCAACACCACAGGCAGGTCTTTCCGAGCGGGCTCCTGCTGGGAAAACCTGTCCGGCCAGTTCAGCTGAGCCCGCTATGGTCTGGCCTCTCTAGCTGAGCCCAGCTGGGGACTCCGCCCTGAAGAAGCCACTTCCTCAGCTGCACTCTCTCAAGGATGGAAGCGGATCTCTGAGAGGCACAGAGCCCTTTAGGTGAGACGTGCCCCCACTAATCTGCTCCTCTGCCCAGGACGTGAGGCCCTGTCGAGCGTTGCCCAGCCTCTGGGGCTCAGGGCGAGTCCAGCAACAGGATCCACTGACTCTCCCGCAGCCAGTCCACAGCTCGGAGCCGATATGGGGATCTCTGAGCCCCAGTCCCACAGTGCTGCTCCTGTTCCCTCTGCACTCTCCCAGAGCCGCTGAGCAGCGGGTAGGCAAGCCTCTGGGAAATCTCCCCAGCTTTTCCTCCACTTCTGCAGGGATAATGCACCCAATGATCAGTCCAGTAGCCTCCTCTGGGGGCTCCTGCCTTCCAGGGGACTGGTGCCCCTGTCGGTGTGGGCGCCTATCCTTCTAGCCGCCTCTGTTTTCCCTGGGGCGGTTGAGCCTCTGCCGCCTTCCCCCTGCCTGGGATCGTGACTCACCAGGTTTCTCGCGGCGTGCTGTATTTTCTTTCCTACTTTTTGCGGCTGTTCCTTCACACTGTGTAGATCTTCTTGCTTTAGTGAACTCCAGTGACCTTCTCGCTCTTCTCCCTACAGTTTCGCGCCTCCTGGCCTGTTTCTCTGCTGGATCGGCTCCCCTCCTTCCCTACTCCACCCTACACCAGCTCTCTGCAGTCGGCCATCTTTTTCAGTCCCAAGTGGTTTTGATAGTTCAACAGTTATGAATTGCTGCCAATCTCACCACTCCAAGCATGATGAAGTCGTTGAAGAATCCACTGATTGACATAGTCCATCTTGGAGTCTCCATTTGCCCAGTTTTTCGCTGCAAACACATAGCTGAGGTGGTTAACTTATTCTGCCCTCTATCTTTTCATGGTTAGGTTTCTGAGTCCAGCAGTTCGATTGGAGGAATCCCCAAAGAAACTTTGCTTAGGTGTTCCCAGACCAGATTCCTGTATGTACTAGCAAGTCCAGGGCCAGGCACAGTCCATTGCCACGATCAGCTGGTGGTTGCAACTGCTGGATTGGTTCCATTTTCAGCCCTGTTTTCCACTGAAACCAATGGATGCTGTCCAGCCTGGTTCTGCCCAGCACTACTCGACCCTCACACAGACCAGTGTGGCCTCAAGCCTAGTCAGAGCGACCCACAATAAATCCCGCAAGGCCCGCCCCCTACCCTGGTTTGCCAGTATGTGCATCAGACCAGTCCAGTCTGTCCCACATCCCATTCGGCAATTGTACATGTCAATGGATTTTGCAGCTTAGTTCCATCTAACCAGCTCAACTATCCAGCCCTCACGGATGCTGTTGGCTGTCTCTGTCTAGCCACCCCAGTTCCTGTTCTACTTTGTGTGCCCTTCCGTGGGGGTGGTAACTCAAGAGGGAGGAGCCCTCTATTTCCCTCCCTGGCCACTCCCACTCCCGGATTATGCACTCTCCAGGTGGTTCTGTGGCTTAACTTGACAGAATTAGCCCTCAGTGTCAGCAACTGCTGTGGCTAAGCCCAAACAACCCTCACCCACTCTGATTGCAGATTACACCAGTAGGATCAATCAGCCAGCCTGGTTTTTCCCTGATCTGGTCCACATGCAGTGCACAGGTGTTATAGCCCTGCCTAGTCTGGTCTGCCCCCATCCCACCTCACGCTCTCCAGTGGGAGTAGCTGTCCAACAAGGGAACCACCCCTTTTTCCCCTGCCGGCTCTGCCCCCTTCCTTCTTGGTTGTCACATGTGCTGTTGGGTGCTGTGGTCACATCCAGCACAGGCAACCTCACCTTGGCTTTCTGTGTTGTGTACCGCTTTTGTTGCAACCAAACCTGGCTTGACCCACACTGTTCTGGTGTCTGGATTAGCCAGTGGATGACGAGAACTGATTCAGCCTGATCTGCACCCAACCCTTGCCAAGTGTATGCCAGTGGGATAATTTTGATAGCCTGTTCTGGGCTGTTTCCTTTCATGCGTCTTGTGCTTACCTGCAGGGTCTGTGTCCCGCCAGAGGAGTTGCCAGGCTTCTCCATTAGAACCCCTCAGAATGCCAGTGCACACCAGTGGGTCCACGAACCAGCACCACTCAGTTCACCTCCTGTCCCAGTAGGAATAGTGGCTTTTCCTGACTGGCCCCCAACCCAATCTGGGTCTTGCTGTTGGATGTTTCAGCCCAGCCACGGATCATCCATACAGCTCACACATTGTTCAGTCAGGGCTGAGACCCAGCCTAGTCCATCCCACATCTACCCTGGTCCTCCAGAACACCCGAAGGTGTTGCAGTCTGGCCTGGCCCATTGCATCCAGTCCACACTTGTGCCAAGGGAGACTGCAACTGTATCCTGACCAGAACACAGCTTCTCTTCCAGTCCATGCACCCTTGGTGGGCACCTCAACCCAGCTAGGGTGTTGCCTTAGTTCCCCAACTGGTCCTGTTCCCAGCCATAGATGGTTGCTCTGACTCAGCTTGGCGCTGCCCCTCACCTGTCCCGACCCTTGCCTTAGACACTGTGGCTTAGTGTCAGTGGCTCACGTAGACCAGTAGGTGCAAGAACCTAGCTCGGTATGTCTTGTGCTCCATCCTGGTTTCTGATTTTACATATGGGCAAAGATTTGCTCAGTTTTGCCCAGTATGCCCATTCCATTGCCAATTCATACATTGCAGCTGTTGGAGCGACTTTGTCCAGTTTGTCCGACCCCCAAATCTGAATCACGAGTTTACCAGTTGAACTATGACCCACCAGGGGAGTTTCCCAAGTTCCTTCACTAGATCCCCTCCCAGACCTAGTTCTCATACATGCCATTGGGTTTTAGGCCAGTGCCCGGCATAGTCTGGCCTTCCTTTTGGCCTTGCATGAGCTGGTGAACATTGCAGCCCGGCCCACCCCACACCCTATTCAGAATGCACATTTGGGTTCTACTGCCTTGACCAGTCCAGACTGTTGTCAGTTCTTTAATCTGTGATTGATGACAGGCTACTTGGTCACACCTAGTTTAGTCCATCACCACTCCATCTCTTGAACTAACCCATGGGGTTAGAATTTCCATATGGTTTTGTCCACACATCCCCCACAGAATCTTCCCCCTGATATGGTTCTTTTTTTTTTTTTAAGATTTATTATTTTTATTACAAAGTCAGATATACAGAGAGGAGGAGAGACAGAGAGGAAGATCTTCCATCCGATGATTCACTCCCCAAGAGAGCCACAACGGACTGGTACGCGCCGATCCGATGCCGGGAACCAGGAACCTCCTCCAGGTCTCTGATGTAGCTGCAG
Organism: Ochotona princeps; assembly: GCF_030435755.1. Classification (NCBI taxonomy): domain Eukaryota; kingdom Metazoa; phylum Chordata; class Mammalia; order Lagomorpha; family Ochotonidae; genus Ochotona; species Ochotona princeps. Next base: position 35,241,132 of record NC_080855.1, on the reverse strand, counting down.
TGTCCCAATGCATTGGGCCATCCTCGACTGCTTTCCCAGGCCACAAGCAGGGAGCTGGATGGGAAGTGGGGCTGCGGGATTAGAACCGGCGCCCATATGGGATCCCGGGGCTTTCAAGGCGAGGATTTTAGCCACTAGCCCACGCCACCAAGCCAGCTGATATGGTTCTCTAGTGTGTTTGTTAATGTCATGGCCCTGCCTAATGTGACCAATCTCCGCTGGGTCAGTTCTGTTTCCAGGCCTGTCATCCACTTGAACCAATTGGTATTGTGTTCCAGATCAATCCTGCCCACTTCTTACTCCATTTTCATGCAAACCAGTGGGAGCTACAGCCTAGTTGGGGCGTCTCCCCATAACCCCCCACCAGGCCTGCTCCCTTCCCTAGTTCCCATGCATGCCAGTATGTACCACAGGCTTGTTTAGTCTGTCCCACATCCCATTAAGCTCTGGTACTTGTCAATGGGCATTGAAACATGGTTCAACTCAACTAACCTACTATCCAGGCCACACACATACTGGCAGGTGCCTTTCTGTCTAGCCACCCCTGTGCCTGTCCTGGTTTTCATGCTCTCCAGTGGGAGTAGCTAACCATGAAGGAGGTGCCCACTATCTGTCTACTAGGCCACTCCAACTTCTGGATTATGCACTCTCCAGGTGGTTCTGGCATTTAACTTAACAGAATTGGCCCTCGGTGCCAGCCTCTGCCATCTGATGTGGCAAAGCCCAACCAACCCTCACCCACTCTAATTTCCTGATTTCTGTTTTTTTCTGTGAGTTAAGGATTGCTTGATCCTACCAAGTCCACCCCCTTCTGGGTGCATCTCGGCCCACCCACATCCTATTTTAGGATGCACCTTCGGGTGGTGCTGCCTTGACCTGCCAGATTGCCATCGGTTTCTTTACCCATAAGTGATGGTAGGTGCCATGGTCACGCCTAGCTTAGCCCATCGCCACCCCAACTCATGAGCTAGCCTGTGGGACTTGTATTTCCATAGGATTGGGCTCACCTTTCCCCCATAGAGTTTACCCCTCGACTAAATTCTCTCACTCACTAGTTGGTATCTTGACCCTGCCAAATGTGACCAGTCCACTATTCCACCACCCAGTCAAGTAATGGTATATAGCCCTACCAGACAGGCCCCCATCCACAGCTTTGGTGTGGACTGGTGTGTGGCATTCAGTGATGCTTTATGCTAACAACCCATCTCAGGATTCCTAATTTGGCTGGTGAATCAGTCTGGCCCAAATAGATCTTTTGTATATTCCCCTTGAAGTCATCAGGTCTCAGTTCCACTCTTGCCCTGAAGTTTCCTGACCATGTTATTGGTAATCACGAAGAATTCATGTCTCACCTATACTAAAGCTGGCCTTATTCATGGGTGTCCCTAAGCAGCTATTTCATATTGTAAGAACCCCAGAGCTTGCTGCTGGGCCACCAGCATGCAGAGCCTGGCACCAGTTGATGCACTGGCCGCCCAAATCCAAGGACTCAGTCACTGCCTTTCTGCAGTGACCTTGGCCTGAGTCCCCTGCATAAGATCCCACCCGGCAGGGGCATCCCGCCACAGCCACACTGTGGGGAATTGCAAGCTGCCCCCATCCCCAAGGTCCGGAATCCTGGAATTCTGACAAGTTTTAATTTACTAACGTTCTGACAGATGTTTGGATCACTTCCAGGTGATGGAGAAGTTTAGTCTGGGCTCAAAATCCTATTTACCTCAGTAAAAGAGGGCATTTTGGAGTATGGTATGGTGGCCATGCAGCTAAAGTCCTTACCTCGAATGCTCCAGGATCCCATATGGGCTCTGGTTCTAATCCCAGCTGCTCTGCTTCCCATCTAACTGTGTTTGTGGCCTGGGAAAGCAGTTGAGCATGGCCCAAAGCTTTGGGACCCTGTACCCACATGGGAGACCTAGAAGATCTCGTTGATCATGGTTTTGGTTCAGCAAAGATCTAGCCATTGTAGTCACTTGGGGAGTGAATCATCAGACACAAGATTTTCATCTCTGTCTCTTTTCCTATCTATCTTTCTATTTATCTGTTTGACTTTGCAATGAAAATAACTACATAATTAAATAGGGAATGTTTGTGTTTCATCAACACTCGATGTTCAGCTGTGACTTGATATTTACACTGTGTGAGCATTATGAAGAGAACTTTCAGTTTTCGTTGGCACTTTCTCAGGAACATAAAGCAGAGCTTGGTATTTGGACAATGCAGCATGTGGACACCATGTTGACTCATGAAGCTGTATGCTCAAGATTCCAGTTTTCCTGACTGCAGCAGAGGTCATAATAATGTTTGGTCTCTTCTCCATGCATAGCTTTGAAACTTTAGTTTATTAAGCACGCAGCTATTTACGACCAGAATATTGAACGTATTTTATGTATTTATTTGTTAACAAGTAGTTCGGGGAGAGGAGATTCAGCTTTGATGTGCTTGTGTACTGTGCAAATGCCTTCAATATCCATGACTACACTGGGTCAGAAGCTCAGAAGTTCAACTGAATCCAGGTCTTCTGAGTAGAATGGAGGTACCCTGTTAGTTGAGCCATCCCTCATGCAGCCTAGGATGTGTAACAGTGGAAATTTAAAGTGAGGAGGCAGGCCCAGATATGTGACACAGATACTCAAATATAAGGGAAATGACTTAGCTACTATGCTGGAACGCACGTCCATATGCAGTTATTATAATATCCTGGGTCGGGGCACAACTAAGTAGCCTAGCAGTTAAAGATCTTGCCTTGTAGCAAAGGAATCCCATATGGGCACTACTTCTAATATTGGTGGCCCTGCTTCCCTTCAACTCCCTGCTTGTGGCCTGCAAAAGCAGTAGAAGATGGTGCAAATCTTTGGGACCCTGCACCCTTGCAGGAGACCCAGAAGAGGCTCCTGGCTTCTGGCTTCGCACTGGCTTAGCTTAGGCCAATGCGATCTCTTGGGGAGTCAATCATTGGATGGAAGTTCTTCCTCTCTGTATATCTGATTTTTTAATAAGAACAAATATATCTTTAAAAAAATAGTATGCTGGGTTCTGTGTGTAAAGGTGATATTTGCTCCTCTTGCCCATACTGTGATCCAAAACTGGAAGGTGAATTCACATGCATTCTTTCACCAATGCATTTTCTTACTCAAAAAACATACCCAAGAGTGACCTACATTTTTGAGAACAAAAGAGATTAACTGATGTCTTTAGCTTCTTAATTCTGTCAGAAGTCTAGAAATTTCATGAGATCTAGAGAAGTGAGTGGATGGATCCCTGCGAACCTCACAGCTTTCCTCAAGTCTCAGTTTCCTCAAGTGCTTATGGAGGAAAATAATTGCTGGTTTAGGAGATTTATGGAGACCACAAAGGCCCAGGAAAATTCTTCACAGTGACAAGGGTTGCGTCATATTTGTAGACAAGGTTAAGCCACCGGGTTTCCACAATATTATGGAAACTCCAGATTGCCTTTCAATTCTGCACTTCAAATGTCTTCTCTCTTTTTCTCCCAGGTACCTGCAAATTTTGAGATTCTGGATAATTAAAGTATAATAGTATTAAGCTAGTTGTAATTGCATTTTGTTCAGTTTACTTCAAATGTATCGATATCAAGTTTACTCTGTTTACAATAATAATCACATATCATTTCATTTCCCTTCACAGGGTATCTGGGATTTAGACATGAAATGTTTAACAAAATATGGAAATATGTGGGGGTGAGTATTTGGAAAACTTCCTCATTCTGGTGAGGTACTCACTGTATAAGGGACAATCTTAGTTCAGAGCCTTTTGACATAAGCGTATCCAGGGTAAAGTTGTAAAGGCTTGTTCTACCAAAGACTGCATATACCCCAGGTGTCAGTGTTTGAATTTGGTGTAAATGTTGTAGGTCATCGACGTTTTCAGCTGTTGTTGGCCAAGGGGCCCCAATCTGAACAGGGTATGGTTGTTTTATATTTTGGTTGCTTTTGGATCAATAATTGGGTATAATACATTTTTCCAGGACATTCTAATATGCGTTTGTGTCTGCGTGATAGCATATCTTCTGTCTGTTGATTCCTTTTATTTATTTTTTGAAGGTTATTTTATATTTTTTATTATCTTTTGGACAATCTTGACATAGTTAATTATGGTAAAAAGGTTCAAGGGCTACAGGGAAGTGGGTAAGACTATTATTTCCATATTGTTTCCTTCATGTATCTGAGGTAAAGGAGGTTATTGAGGGAGAGGCCCCACCCAGTTTCCCACCAACCCCAAGTCCCGCTTGCGGGGCATGCTCTGAGATACTTGCTTAAGTGGTTTTGATAGTTCACCAGTCATGAATCGCTGCCAGTCTTGCCACTCCAAGCACTATGAGGTCGTTGAAGAATCTACTGGTTGACACAGTCCAACATACAGACTTTGTTTGTCCAGTATTTCGCTGCCAACATATAGCTGAGGTGGTTGATTGACTTGTTCTTTCTTCTTTCTTTTCTTGGTTAGGGTTCTGAGTCTGCCATTTCAATTGGGGAGATCTCCAAAGAAACTTTGTCTGAGGTGTTCCCAGACCAGATTCTTGTTTGTTCTAGCAAGCACAGGGCCCGGCACAGTCCATCACCATGATCAGCTGGTGGTTGCAGTTGTTGGTTTGGGTCTGTTTTCAGTCCCGACTTGCACTGGAACCAATGTTGCAGTCCAGCCTGGTTCTGCCCAGCACATGCTCGGCTCTCACATAGACCAGTGGGAGCTGCAGCCTAGTTGGAGAGACCCACAATAACCCCCATCAGGCCCACCCCCCTACCCTGGTTTGCCAGTATGTGCAGCAGACTAGTCCTGTCTGTCCCACATCCCATTTGGCTCTCATACATGTCAATGGATATTGAAGCTTAGTTCCATCTAACCAACTCAACTATCCAGCCCTCACGGATGTTGTTGAGTGCCTCTCTGTCTAGCCATCCCAGCCCCCGTCCTAGTTTTCATGCCCTCCCGTGGGAGTAGTGACCCAAGAGGAGGAACCCACTATTTCCCTCCCCATTCTCTCTCAGTCCCGGTTTATGCACTTTTTGATTGGTTCTGTGATTTGATTTGACAGAATTAGTCCCCAGTGCCAGCTTCTGCCAGCTGATGCTGCGGCTAAGCCCAAACAACCCTCACCCACTCTAATTTATGCTTGCACCAGCAGGAATAATCAGCCCAGCCTGGCTTTTCTCTGATCTAGTCCACATGCAGTGCACAGGTGTTGTAGCCCTGCTTAGTCTGGTCTGTCCCCATTCCAGCCCACGCTCTCCAGTGGGAGTAGCTGTCTGGCGAGGGAACCACCCTTTAATACCCTTGCTGGCTCTGCCCCCTCCCTTCCTGGTTCTCACATGTGCTGGTTGGGTGCTGCAGTCACATCCAGTACAGGCAACCTCACCCTAGCATTCCATATTGTGCATTGGTTTTTGTCGCCACCAAACCTAGCTCGATCCACACTCTGTTCTGGTGTTCAGATTTGCCAGTGGATGACATGAACTGATTCAGCCTGGTCTGCCCCCGACCCATGCCAAGTGTATGCCTGTGGGAAACTTTTCATTCTTAGGGTGGGGGGCGGCCTGAAACTTCTGCAGGGTGGTGGCGGCAGGAGGCGCCCCTTGGAGGTGGAATTCGGCCAGGGACCCAGGCCAAAGCGGATGGTGGGCGGGCCCTTGGCTTTGGGCGAGCTCTGAGGTCTTTATGATATGGAATAGCTGCTTGGGGACACCCATGAATAGGGCCAGCTTTAGTGTAGGTGAGACAGGATTCCTGGTGCTATCCAGGAACAGGGGCATGAAACTTTAGGGCAACAGTCATAGTTCCCCTTGGCACTAGTGTGGACTGGGACTGGATGCACCAGGCCAGGCCAGACCCCAACACCGTCTGCTGTCCTGGAGGACAGGGTAGATGTGGGACAGACTAGGCTAGGTCTTAACCCCTACTGAGCCATTTGTGAGCCATATGTGGGTATGGACGAGCCATGGCTGGGCTGAAATATCCAACAGCATGAACCAAAATGGGTTGAAAGTCAGCCAAAAAAAAGCCACTGTTCCTGATAGGACAGGAGGTAAACTGAGTACTGCTGGCTCATGGACCCCCTGGTTTGTGCAAAATCTGGCACTGGGAGGGGTTGTGATGGAGGAGCTTGGGCAACTCTTCTGGCAGGACACAGCCCCTACAGGTAAGCGCAAGAAGCATGATAGAAACAGCCCAGAATAGGCCATGGAAGGTTTCCCACAGGCATGTTGATTGCTTTTAAGAAAGTATCTAAATCCTGTTACCTAAAGATAATATTTAAAATGTGATTTTGAAAGAATGATTATTGGTCAAGCTGGCATGGTGGTATAGATGGTTATTTCTCCACCTATTAGTCGTGGCATTTTATATGAACTCCAGTGTGTGTCCAGCTGCTGCACTTCTGATCTGACGCTCTGCTGACTGCTTGGGAAAGCAGTGGAGACTGACTCAAAAACTGGGCCCCTGACCCATATGGGAAACTAGAAAGAATCTCCTGTTCACATATTTGCTTCAGTTCAATTCTGGCATTTATGGCCAATTGGGGAGTGAATCAGAAGATTGAAAATCTTCCTTTTTGTATCATTTCTTCTCTCTGTGGAATATACCTTCAGAAAAATGAATGAGTGAATTGAATTCTTTAGAAAAGAGAGAATAACTGATAGGTACTAGTAAATATGTTGTATATATACATCATATCTATGCAATATATATGCCTATATGTATGTATTAGTCTCTGCAAGTGTATGGGTTTTTTGTTTTGTTTTGTTTTGTTTTGTTTTTCAAAAATTTAAACCAATAGTTTTAGCAAAGATAAGTATACAAATTTCTTTGCTTTTTTTCCCCTGAATCTAGTGAGTAAACATAGGGTTATTTAAACTATTTGGTCTCTCTTGGGTTGATATACTTGATGACATACAGGGCACACTTTTCATTTTCAGCATTCATAAAGAGGTATAACTGATAGGATTGGAACCTATGTGCAACTGGGAGAAGACTTTGCCTCTTCCTATTTTTTTTTTTAATTTCAGATCTTGTCTCATCAAACTCTTAGAGCTGGTCCAGGAGCTTCTGAGGTGACATGGCCTACAAAAGTGTTCTAAGAACATGCAGCACTGGACCTCTTTTCACTCAATCCTAAATTCCCCTTGCAGGATTTACTATTTGTCAGTCTTAAATGATTCACTTGCCTTTGTGTTTTAGTTGCATAATATCTTTTTTAAAAAAATTGCGAGACATACAGAAAGAAGAGCATCTCTGCCATTAGTTGTTTCATGCCACCAATGCCAAAGAATGCTAGGGGTGGTAGGTGGGAGGAGCCAGGAGCATAATCCAGACCTCCCATGAGGGTGACAGGAAGCAACCACCTGTGTGATCACCTTCTGTACCTCAGGATCTTCTTTGACATAATATGGAATCTGGGGTTGGATCTTCAATTTGCACTCAGCCAATCAATGCAGTATAGGATGTGGTGACTGACTGCCATCGTCACTAGTAAGGAAATGCTCACTCCCTTATTTGACTTCATGCTGTTGTAAATTTTCTATTTTTCTTCCTGTTCTTTATCTTGTTTTATGGATTTCATGTAAAGGTATGTATGGTAGCTGTGTAAGAGACTATCATATCCAGACATGAAGACACAATGTAGTATGCATCTCAAGTTCAAAATCACAAATGGACTCACAATGAAAGTGTTACATATACCATAACAACAGGATGCTGGACTCTCTGCTACTATGTATACATATAATATCAGGATACTTAAACAGCAGAATGTTGGACTTGTGACTGTTTATGAAGGACTTCACCATAGTAATATAGTGGAAGGGTAATCTAAGCATTTATGGAACTGTATCATAAAATAACAAAATGGGAAATTGAAAAAATAATGAAATACATAGTATTACAAAAGGGTTTGTTGAAATTGTGTATGATGAACAAACTATGCCTAAGCTGAAACTTTACCTCAAATTCAGCTTATCTTTTCCTTAGTGAAATTTGAAATTCTCTTATCTTTTAAATTCTTTGAACCTAGATCTAAGAAATGCTCTAAAATTCTTTCAAAATATTTATTGATTATGTTTTCATAATCATAATGGCAAAGAGAAACAGAGAAAGAGATATTTTCCCTTTGGGTTTTGAGTCCCTGTGTGGCCAAATAGCTTGTATGAGACCAAGAAAGGCAGGAGCCAGGAGGCTTATTCAATCTTCAACATGGATGTCAGGATCACAAACACATGGGCCATCTTCTGCTGCTTTCCCAGGCTGCTACTTGTGAGCTGATTTTAATGTTGAGCAGCCTTTCCGGTGATGATTTTCAATTGCTATGCCACCATGGCAGCAATCTAGTATTATTTCTATATGTGTGATTTTCATGATGAGCTGTTTAGCTTCTAAATTTATTTTACTTTTCTTGAGTGATCTTGCCTTTATGAAGACAAGTGTGTCTTCTGTGGCTGGAATCTTACTGTACATCCTACTCTAACTTGAACCAAAAAGGGATGTTGCTGTGTGTTATACAAAAGGAGTATGAGAAACATGGCATCAGGATCCAAGTGTGGTTCCTGGGCTTGGCTGTGGCTATTGCATTAGGCTTGTTGTGTTTAATCATTTCTGTTTTCTCGTAATAGATTGTATGATGGTCGACTGCCTGTGCTGGTCATCACTGATCCAGACATGCTGAAAACTGTGCTGCTGAAAGAATGTTACTCCAGCTTCACAAACCGACGGGTAGGCATGCTTATTATTCAGGTTTAAGTATTAATTGTTAAGCTTTTATTCTTACATATTATATAGTACCAAAATTATCAGGGAAGTTTCATGTGTGTTTCATTTTGTTTTTCATTTCATTTCATAATTAGTGTATTTCTTTAGTGGCAAGTAGAAAACAAACATTATTCAGATCAGATTTCATGTTTCACTTCTCTCTCTCTCTCTCTCTCTCTCTCTCTCTCTCTCTGTGTGTGTGTGTGTGTATGTGTGTGTGTATGTAGCTAGCCACATGGAGCAGATATATAGATTTGTGTAACTAGCAGCACAAACAAGATGAGACTTCTTTCATTACAGAGATTCCCTCTTACTATTTTGTTGGAGCCACAACATGCATCTCATCCATTACTTTTAATAGATTCCTTAATAGATTCCCTATAGGAATTTTTACTTTTTTACTTAGATTTTGCCTAATGTTCATTTTATTTTTTCAAAGCTGAAAGAAAAAATATTTATTTAAATTTTTAATTTTTAAAACTGTTTTTTGGATAAAGTTTAGTTGGCGCTGGAGTCTCTTCCCTTTCCTCCAAGTTCTCTGCCCTCTCCTCTTTTATCCCCTCCAATCTCACAATGTGTGTCTTCCATGAATTTTCCCAAGTCCATTATGATGCCACTGGAGTGTTTCCCAATCATGTAGGAGACAATGTCCCTCTTCTCACTATTGCTTGTACTGCCCATAAATAAGGGCCCTGGTATACAAGAATTAACTCACAACAAAATGACTGACAGTCTCATGCATGCCTTTTGTTCATTGTGCTTTTGATATCAAATCTAAAAATTATTTGCCTAGCACTTCTGTTTTTTTTTTCCAATTTTATGGCTATGTTTTATGCATATAATCTATTTTGATCTAATATTTATGTCAGGTTTGAGGTTTAGACTAGTGTTAATTTTGGACTATGTGCTACCCAATTGTTTCAACACTCCTTCACTCACTTCCTCAAATTGCTTTACCACCTTTGAAAATCAGTTAGTAGTGATTGTGTGGGTCTAGGTTTCATCATCTGTTCTGTTGTACTGATCACTCTGTCTAATCCTCCAATAATGCCATAGTGTCTTGGTAATGGTAGCTCTATAATAACCCTTAACATGTGAAGTGAATTCTCCCATTTTATTTTTCAGAACTGGCTTAGCTGTTCTTGGTCTCTCGTCATTCCATACAAAGTTAGGATAGTTCATTTTTATCTACAACAAACCACAGATGAGCTGTGTTAGAGTCTGTGTCCTTAGAGTTGTGAGTCTGTCAGTCTATAACCATAGCATGCCTCTCCATTGTGTTAGGTTTCTTGGATTCCTTTCATTAACATATTGCTATCAGAATATATATATATAGATATATATATATATATTCTATCTATCTACCTATCATCTTTCTATATATATCAGCGTCTATATCTATATCTGTATCTGTTAAACTTTCTACTTAAATTGTTTATTTTTATCAGGAGTGATTGAAATTGTATTTGTATGATGTCTTCATAAGCTTTTACATGAAGGTGATTTCTGTGCATTGGTTTTGTGTTCTGACTGATGGGAATGGGAAATATTGAGTTTCCCCATTACATTGTGTACTGACTGAAAGTCTTTTCTTCTGTTCTTTTTGTATAACAGCATTTTTTTCTTAATTAAGTTGAAGAAATTTGCTGTATTTCTGTATTTAGGTTTTTTATGCACAAGTATTGGAAATGTTCATTTTAAAACAAAGTATAGTTTTACAAGTTGGAAAAAGTTTCCTAGAATTTTGAATTGCTAGGCCAGTCTGAGGATGGTCGATATAATTGTCCTTTTCCTTTTTTCTTTGTGGTGTGAGACAAATGGACTTCCATGCAATCTCATATTTCTTCAGAATAGCAAATAAGTTTATTTTTTAAAGATTTATTTATTTTGTAATTGAAGGGCAGACTTTACAGAAAAAGAAGGTGAGACAGAGAGGGAAGTCTCTCATTTACTGGTTCTCTATAAATGGCTGCAATGGCCAGAGTGAATTTAATCAAAGCTCAGATCCAGGAGCTTCTTCTGGATCTCCCATGTAAGTGCAGGTACCAGATGACTTCACCATTCACTGCTGTGTCTCTAGGGTATATGCAGGAAGCAGGATCAGAATGCTGATCTAGCATGTAAGGGTTGATATAGGATGTCAGAACTGCAATGAGTGAAGGTTAGCATGCAGTGCCAAATACTGGCCTCACAATAGGTTTGCAGTCTCAGAGGTATTATCTACCTTAAAAAGTGATCATAAAAACTATGTTTTTGGTTGCAAATAATACATTTTTTTATTTTACTGTATGTTATTTTAATAAAAGTAGAATTAACTGATCAGGTAGTGAAAATGTTTACATGTTAACATGTTTAGACTTTAATTTTGTAAAGGATGTTTCATTTAAATATGCCAGAAACCTGTTCCTGAAAAAGATGGTGGCAGGAGAGAAAGAATGAAACAAAGAGTGAAAGAGAGCAAGAGTGAGACTTAGAGCATGAGTGTCCATCCATTGGTTCACTCCCAGATTGCTGCAATGGCCAGAGTTTGGCCCATATGAAGATCAGAGCCAGGAGCTTCTTCTTGGTTTTCCACATGGATGCAGGAACTAGAACACTTTGGTCATTCTCCTTTGCCTTCCTCTGCCATTAGCAGAAATCTGGATTACAAATAGCACAGTAGGTGCAGTTATGGGGTCCCACTGATACTGTTCCTTGTATTTTCCTGTATTTTTCTTTATGCCAGGGCTTATGAGTTTTTCTTTTTCAGTGTTTCATTCAATAAAAAAATAAGTTGTTGTGATATATAGATGTGCCACTCTGTATCAGATGCTGAATCTTATTACAACACAGTGTTATGGTGCCTGCCATTCAACATCCTTCTCTATTTCCTCTTGCAGTGCTTCAAAGCCTCCTTTTGGTTCAGAATGTGTTATAAAAATTCTACACATAAGAGAAACGTTTGGTGTTTGCTTTTCTGTGTAATGTTTATTTGTTTTAATATAATAAGCTTCCATTCCATCCATTGTGCTGTGAATAACAGGATTTCAGTGTTTAGTTCTTTGTTTGATACTATGATTTCATGGTTTGGTGGGGGAATAAATATCTCAAAGCAGAATATCTAAACCCAAATGAAATGTATTTTTACTTTTTAAGGAACGTTCTCTTCTTGTATCGGTTGTTGTTCATGTGCATGTTTTTGTGTATAGACAGTAGGGCAGAATGGAAGACAAAATTGTTTCAAAGAAACATACAGGCTTTTTTGGCCATCTGGATGTCCACCAGCAATTCGTTTCTGTTGTGCTCTATATTAGAGGATGTTTCTGTTTCTGTTTAGTCTCCTGGAATGACAGATTCTCTGATATATGGCAAATTGATTTTTATAGGAAAACGGAAAATAAATGCCTCAGAACATAGCACATCTACTCTCTTATGAGGCTAGGCATTTAGAATAATATTTATGAGCACATAATCTTAGCATACCAAATGGTAGACTTCTACTAAGTAGTTTGAAATGCCTGATGTGTGTGTAATAAACATTTATAACAGTGATGATCTTCAGAACTTATGCTGGGCAAAATGTCTTTATTTGAATTTTAGCCTTTTGGACCAGTGGGATTTATGAAAAGCTCCATCACCAATTCTAAGGATGAAGAATGGAAGAGAATAAGAACACTGTTGTCTCCAACCTTCACTAGTGGAAAAATCAAGGAGGTAATAAATTAGTATATGTTAATTACAAACTTAACTGAGTCTGGAAAAAAAATGGAAAGACAATCCTAGTCCATTTGAAGCGGAAAGTTTATTGGCACCAATGTTCCTTAAACTGACCTTTTCTCTTTATAATCTAGAAGAGAATCGCATTCATTAAAAATGTTGATGAACTACATCTGCTTTGATAATCCAATCCTTTTGACTTGAATATTTACTTTTAACTATGGAGGAAGTGGTGTATATAGACTCATTTTGTCACTCCTGCTTCATTAGAAAACTATTTCCTTATGTGACCTGGATCTCTGCATCTCACTGTGGCTGGTGTTGTGTGTGTGTACTTAGATGCTACCCATCATTGCCCATTATGGAGATGTGTTGGTGAAAAACTTGATTCAGGAAGCAGAGAAAGGCAAGCCTGTCAATTTTAACAAGTAAGTAAGAATGTATTTGTGGGGTTCTGGGCTCTTTCAGTACATGGCATGGAGTTGAAATTTCCCTTCGGGAATCCCTAGAGTTGAACATACGAAAGAGTGTATGTTGTGTTACAACTCCAGTGATTCCACCAGAAAGGATAACATACAACACAAAGGAAGTTGGGGATAGACTGGGTTTTCTTGGAATAGAGCACATAATAGTTACCAGCTTGGCTGTCACTTTGGCTATTTGAGAGACAAAATTCATGTGTAGAAAGAAGGAATATGATTCTGTGGAAGTTTTTTGTTCGTTTTGTTTTGTTGTGTTTTGTTTAAGATGGTATGGAATTGGGATTGTGAACTAAGGGAAGAATTTGGTACAGATCGGGAAGCAGGGTCTATGCCAGGAGAGTCCCAGTGTGTGTGTGTGTGTGTGTGTGTGTAGGAAGAACCAAAATGCCTTCATGGAATTGCTGATTACATTAGAAAAATGCTAAATACTGAAGTATATCTTTTACTTCAAATTTCTTGAATATGTGGAGAGAGAAGGCCCAGAAAAGCCTTTGGGGATGGCAACAAAATAATTTGCTGGCTAAACTTGAATATTTATTTATATTATATATATACATTTGGTGTGACGAAAGAACTAGAACGAGATATATTCTGTGTCCTGATCCTAAATATCTGCAACAACTAGGGATTGGTCAAGCTTTAGCCAAGAGCTAGGGATTCAATCTAGTCTCACCTGGGGGTGGAATGACGCAAGTGCCTGACTTAATACATGGTATCTCCAAGAATGTGAATTTGCTGGAATTTATTAGTGGAGCTGCTATTTGGACAGAGGACTAACATATGAAATACAGCATCAAAATTAGCATCATTTGAAATTTTTGAAAATTTTGCTCTCCCAGTCAGAATGTACTAACTTTGAATTATTCAGGAGTCTGCTTTGTAAACTATGAATTCCTGGAGAAGTAGATAGCATTTCACACAGTTATGTATGCATTCTTCTTGTTAATAAGTTTAATGTAGAGTTATTATATTTAACCACAGTCATCCTTGGATATACCTTTTTAAGGGAATTCTACCCTCAGGGCCACCTCAGATTCTGGAGATGGAAAAGAGGGTGTATTTTAGAGCTTTGTCAATGAATGAAGGGAAGGATTGATTGTTCTGTAATTCAGATCAGAGTGTTGATATTTAGTAATGTGTTAGGAAAAAATCATCTTTCCAGAAAGCTTCTAAGGTGAGGGAAGATCTGGCTGAGCGCCATCTTCATGAGTTCCAGGGAAGAGTGAATTATTCCAGCTATCCTGCTAAAGCTTAGGTCTTACATCGAAATACAGAGTTCTGTAACCTGTGTGATTATGGTCTTTAACTCTGCTTGAGCTTAGATGCATCTCTAATTTTACTAGAGTCCCTGCTACCCAGGGCAAAGACAACTGTATCTTCCACCCTTGATATGTTTGAATGTGAATGACAGTAGTAATGATCATTCTGATGATCTAGATGGTAGTTCTATTTTTTAAAATAAAGATGTTTATCTCAATGAGACAGAGAGAGAGAGAGAGAGGTAGAGAGGGAGCTATCTTCCATTTGCCGGTTCACCAGACTAGGTTGTTTGAACGCATGCATGTCCTGCATGTGTGATAGGGAACCAAGCTGTTAAACTACCAGCTTTTGCATTCTGGGATGTGTTAGCATGAAGCTAGATCAGAAGTGTGGTCGGCTGGATTGAAACAGAATTCTGACTGGTGATATGTGCTTACTAAACCTCAGCCACTGAGCCTCAATGCCTGCCTCCAGATGTGGTCCAGGAATTGTTTGGCTCTCTGCTGTTTTGCTTGACATGTGCTTTCTCAGCACTTCCTGCTACATGTGTGGCTCAAGAATGGCAAGTAGCTGCTTTTTTTAATTGTCCTTGTATCTCTCTCCACAGAATCTTTGAGGCATACAGCATGGATGTGATCACTGCAACATCATTTGGAGTGAACATTGATTCCCTTAGAAACCCACATGATCCTTTCTTAAAAAATCTCAGGAGGCTATTAAATCTTAATTTCTTTAGTCCTTTACTTTTCTCAGTCAGTAAGTATTGCACCATTTCTTCCTCTTTTTAAAATGTCTTGAGAAGTAATGCAGAAGCAACAATGTACCCATTTTAAATGTACAGTTGTCATCACTGTTGCCAATTCTAGAATATTTTTGTCACTCCAGCAATTCTGTTCCTTCCCTCATCACTCCTTGCTCCTGTACCACTAATCTTTTATCTCCAGATAGTGACTATTTCTTAAATTGTGTTCAAATGGAATTGTGTAATACATGTTCCCTTGTGATTGGCTTATTTCAATCATTGTTAGGTTCTCAATGATTTTCTATGTTGATGTGTGTGTGTCATAACATCATTTCTATGTAGCAGCAAGTAACATTATTCCATTATGTAACTTTTCATTTTTTTAATCAATGGATTCATTAGTTGTTGGGCATTTGAACTTTAATTACTTTGGCTTGAAAACTGTGTTCATTCTTTAAAAATTTATGTTAAATTCATGATTTTATATCCATTTCAATCTTTTGAATGTAAGTTCAGTGGTAGAATTTGTGGCAATAATTCTATTTAGCTATTTCAGTAATTTTCAAGGATTATCTATAAAACCTGTATAATTTTGCTTTCTCACCCAGAGTATGTAAGGTTCCAACTTTTTCTCTTCCTTGCCAGTGCTTGACTCTTCCATCGTTTTCGTCATATAGCCTCTCTAGTGAATCGAATTCATAACCCATTTTGGTTTAAATGTTCATCCTCAAATTGATAATCACATTAACCAACATTTACCATTTTCATGCCTTCTCTCAATAATTGTCTACTCAATTTCCAGTGTCATAATACTTGAATTATTTTTTATGTGTTTTTGAGTTGCAAGAAATCTTTATATTTTAGATAAATCTCCTGACAGATAAATTGGTTGTAAGATTTCTCCTGATTTTTATCTTTTACCACTCTTGACAGTTTCTGTGTAAGTGTGAATCATTTTTTGTTTATTCCAGTTTTATTAATTTCTAACTAATTTTTATCTTATAATACAATTCCATAGACGCTTGAATTTCTTTTACCCCTCTTCATACCCTCACTCCTCTGATTTTCCCTATATTATTGCAATAGTACATTGATTAATAAGCAGTCATATGTCACTCATTTGCTATTTAGACATGCCTTGATACTGCAGGTATAGAAATGGCAAAGGGTGCAGCATCCTACTTTTTCCTGTTCTGTGGGTATCTTTTAGCTGTATAGCTAGTAGCTGGGTAAGTGCAAATGATTAACTTCTGGTGATGTAAAATTTGTGTTTCCTTTTATTGTTTGTGATTTGGGTATCAATTCTAGGAATCCCTTTCCAAGTCTGAAACCATGAACTCAACCCTTATGGCTTTTATGCTAGAATTGTATAGTTTTATATCTGCTGTTGATGCATTTAAGGTTTTAAAGATTTATGTTTATTGATTTGAATGACAGAGTTACAGAGACAGCGAGTGAGGTTGGGTGTAGAGGTGAGAATGAGGGATTGAGAAATTTTCATCTCTGATATGGCTTATTTCCTAAATTGCCTCAAATACTGGGGGCAGGGCAAAGCCAAATCCAGGGGTAGGAGCTCCATGAATGTCTTTAAATGGTGCAAGGGCCTGAGAACTTGTGCCATTTTCTGCTGCATTTCCAAGGTACATTAGCAGTAGCCTAGATGGGAATTGGTTTAAGCAGGACTTGAACCAGAACCCATATGAAATGCCTCTGCTGCAGAAAATGACTTAGTTTCTCACAGCACAGTGCCAGTCCTTGAAGTTAGCTTTGTACAGAATAATAAATAAGGGCCTGACTCTTTTATTTTGGTCTGTCACTATCCAATTGTACCAGCACTAAATGTTGAACTGAATAGCCCCATCGCTTATACATTGCTTTTGGCAGTATAGACATTTTAATGATATTGATTTTACCTATCCAGGAGCATGGGATGTTACTCCATCTTTCGAAATCTTGTTAAATTTCTTTTTTAAGTAGTTTGTAGTTTTTCTCAAATAGGTCTCCTACATTTTTGGTTAGATTAATTTGTAGATACTTCATACTTTTCTCTGTTATTATGAATAGTATCTTGCTGGTTAGATCTTTTTGCAACTTTGGGCTATTAGCATACACTATAGCTGTTGATTTTTGTTCATTAATTTTGTACCCTGCCACTCTACTGACTCTCATATAAGTTCTAGCAGGCTCTGTATTGAGCCTCTTGGCTCTTTTATATAAAGAATCATGTCATCTGCATATAGTGAAAGCTTGATTTCTTCGTTTCCCATTTGGATTCCTCTGATTTCTTTTTTTTTTTTTTAATTTTATTTTAAATTCATTGATTACATTGTATTATGTGACACAGTTTCATAGGTACTGGGATTCTCCCCACCCCTCCCCAAACCCTCCCACCATGGTGGATTCCTCCACCTTGTTGCATAACCACAGTTCAAGTTCAGTTGAGATTCCCCCATTGCAAGCATATACCAAACATAGAGTCCAGCATCTTATTGTCTAGTCAAGTTCAACGGCTTCTTAGGTATACCCTCTCTGGTCTGAAGACAGAGCCAGCAGAGTATCATCCCGATCAATTAAAAGCTCCAACATACCATCAGCAAAAATTTACGTCATTATGGAATTAATTGACATAGTAATGAGTAACCAATATGGTAAAAGTAAATGCGATTTCTTATCCACCTTCTGTGACCACCTCATTGACATTTCAATTTTGGTTTATACACAACATATAACATTCATAACATAACTTGTTATACATAACATCATATCAAATTAAGGCAAACATGTGGTATTTAACCTTTTGGGATTGGCTCATTTCCCTTAGCATTATGGTTTCCAGTTTGGCCCATTTGGCCACAAAGAACTGCATTTTGTTTTTATTAATAGCTGAGTAGTATTCCATGGAGTAGATGAACCATAGCTTTCTTATCCAATCCTCTGTTGATGGGCATTTTGGCTGCTTCCATGTTTTTGCAATTACTGATTGTGCTGCTATGAACATAGGAGTGCATGTTGGTTTCTCATAAAACAAGTGTTCTGGATATATTCCTAGGAGTGCTATTGCTGGGTCATACGGTATGTTGTATTTGAGTTGTTTGAATGTTCTCCATACTGATTTCCATAGAGGCTGTACCAGCCTGCAGCCCCACCAGCAGTGGAGTAGGGTTCCCTTTTCCCCGCAACCTCGCCAACAAGTGTTGTTGGTGCTTTTATTCATGTGGGCCAGTCTTACTGGCGTTAGGTGGTACCTCATTGATGTTTTAATTTGGATTTCCCTTATTGCCAGGGAACTTGAGCATTTTTTCATATGTTTATTTGCCATTTGGGTTTGTTCCTTTGTGAAGTGTTTGCCCATTTCCCGTGCCCATTTCTTGAGTGGCTTGTTTGTTTTGACATTTTGGTTGTTTTGTAGCTCTTTGTATATTCTGAAGATCAGCCCTCTATCACCTAAGTCGTGTGCGAAGATCTTCTCCCATTCTGTGGGTTGCCTTTTTACTTTGTTGATTGTTTCTCTAGCTGTACAGAAGCTTCTTAGTTTGATGAGGTCCCACTTGTTTATTTTGGTCTTGATTTCTACTGCATTTGGAGTCTTTTTTAGGAAGTGAGGGCCTACCCTTAAGTGTTCCAGTGTGTTTCCAACATTTTCTTCCAAAAGTTTGAAGGTTTCTGGATGTAGGTTTAAATCTTTTATCCATTTGGATTTGATCTTAGTATATGGTGAGAGATGTGGGTCTATCTTTTTGTTTCTGCAGGCTATCAACCAGTTGTCCCAACAGCATTTATTGAACAGACCTTCCCATTTGCCTGGGTTGTCGTTTGTCTTTTTGTCAAAGATTATTTGGCTGTATTTGTGTGGGTTCCCATCTGGTGTTTCTATTCTGCTCCATTGATCTTCTTCTCTATTTTTTTGCCAGTACCAGGCTGTTTTGATAACCACTGCCCTATAGTATGTCCAGAGGTCTGGGACTGTGATTCCCCCTGCTAACTTCCTGTTCTTCAGGATGGTTCTAGCTATTCGTGGTTTTTTGTGTTTCCAGATGAACCTTTGAATCATTGTTTCCAGATCTGTGAAGAATGTTTTGGGCAATTTGATTGGGATTGCGTTGAATGTATATATTGCCTTTGGCAGTATAGACATTTTAATGATATTGATTTTACCTATCCAGGAGCATGGGATGTTACTCCATCTTTCTAGATCTTGTTCAATTTCTTTTTTAAGTAGTTTGTAGTTTTCCTCAAATAGGTCTCCAACATTTTTGGTTAGGTTAATTCCCAGATACTTCATGCTTTCCTTTGTTACTTTGAATGGTATCTTGCTGGTTAGATCTTTTTCCAACTTGGGGCTGTTAGCATACACTATGGCTGTTGATTTTTGTTCATTAATTTTGTACCCTGCCACTCTACCGAACTCTCGTATAAGTTCTAGTAGTCTCTGTGTTGAGCCTTTTGGCTCTTCCATATAAAGAATCTTGTCATCTGCATATAGTGAAAGCTTGACTTCTTCATTTCCCATTTGGATTCCTTTGATTTCTTTTTCTTGTCTTATGGCCTCAGCGAGTACCTCTAGAACTATGTTGAATAGCAGTGGAGAAAGCGGACATCCCTGTCTTGTTCCAGATCTCAGTGGGAAGGGTTCCAGTTTTTCTCCATTCACTATGATGCTGGCATTGGGTTTTTCATATATTGCTTTGATTATGTTGTGGATTTTTCCATCTATGCCTACCTTGGTTAGTGTCTTTAGCAGGAAGTTGTGCTGGATTTTGTCGAAAGCTTTTTCTGCATCTATTGATACTATCATGTGATTCTTGTTTTTCAGTTTTTGGATGTGGTGTATCACATTTATGGATTTGCGAATGTTGAACCATCCCTGCATTCCAGGGATGAATCCTACTTGATCTGGATGAATGATCTGTCTGATGTGTTTTTGAATTCTGTTGGCTAGGATTTTGTTGAGAATCTTAGCATCAATGTTCATCAAAGAGATAGGTCTGTAGTTTTCCTTCTCTGTAGGATCTCTGCCCGGTTTTGGGATTAAGGTAATGTTGGCTTCATAGAATGAGTTTGGAAGGGTTGCTTCCTTTTCTATAGTTTTGAAGAGTTTGTAGAGGATTGGGGTTAGTTCTGTTCGGAATGTTTTGTAGAATTCTGCAGTGAAGCCGTCTGGGCCTGGGCTTTTCTTTGTTGGGAGGTCTTTAATCACTGATTCAATCTCTGCTTCAGTTATGGGTTTGTTCAGGTTGATTGTTGCCTCTGGGCTAAGTTTTGGCAGGTTGTGTGAGTCTAAGAACTTTTCCATTTCTTGGTGGTCTTCTGATTTGTTGGAGTACAGTGCTTTGTAGTAATTTCTGATTATGTTCTTAATGGTTGTAATGTCTGTTGTTATGTTGCCTTTTTCATCTTTGATGCTGTTAATTCTTGCTTTCTCTTGTTTTTTCTTTGTCAGTCGGGCCAGCGGTGTGTCTATTTTGTTTATCATTTCAAAAAACCAGCTTTTTGATTTGTTGATTTTGTGTATGTTTTTTTTTTTATTTCTATCTGGTTGATTTCCTCCCTTGTTTTGATGATTTCTTGTTTCCTGTTGTGTGTGGGGCTCATCTGCTGCTGCTTTTCCAATTCCTGGAGGTGTGTGGTTAGTTCCTGTATTTGGCGCCTCTCTTGGGCCTTGACATGAGCTCCAATTGCGATGAGTTTACCCCGTAGCACTGCTTTGGCAGTGTCCCACAAGTTTTGGAATGTTGTATCAGAGTTTTCATTGGTTTCCATAAATTTTTTGATCTCATCTTTAATTTCTTCCCTGACCCATTGTTCGTTCAATAGCATATTGTTCAACCTCCAAGAGTTTCTATATTTCCTTGGGCATTTTGAATTGCTGATTTCCAGTTTCATTCCGTGGTGGTCTGAGAGGGTACATGGTATGATTTCTATCTTTTTGAAGTTATTTAGATTTGCTTTGTGTCCTATCATGTGGTCGATCCTGGAGAAGGTGCCATGTACTGCTGAAAAAAATGTATAGTCTGTGGTCTTAGGATAAAAAATTCTATAAATGTCTACCAAGTCCAGTTGTTCTAATGTTTGTACGAGCTCTGTTGTTTCTTTGTTGAGTTTTTGTTTTGTTGATCTGTCTATAGTTGTTAGCGGGGTGTTAAGATCGCCCACTATTATTGTGTGTGTATCTATGTCTCCCCTTAAGTCTGTAAGTAGTTGCTTCACGAAGCTAGGCGCATTGGAATTTGGTGCATATATGTTCACGATTGTAATTACTTCTTGATGGATCAGTCCCTTCACCAATATATAATGTCCTTCTCTGTCCTTTTTGATGTCTGTCAGCTTGAAGTCTAGGTCATCTGAGATTAGAACAGCTACACCAGCCTTTTTTTCTCGTCCATTGGCATGAAATGTCTTTTTCCATCCTTTCACTTTAAATTTCTTACAGGATTTTCTGGTTAGATGTGTCTCTTGTAGGCAACATATAGTTGGGTGCTGTTTGATGATCCATTCCGTTAATCTATGCCTTTTGATTGGTGAGTTTAAGCCATTTGTGTTTAGAGATAATATTGAGAGGAATTGGTTTTGGGCTGCCATGAGTGTAAGTGTGCAAGTGTGTATTTGCGACTATTAGAGTTTTTGATTGGTTGACTTTTCTTGTATGGATTTTAGTGGGAAGGTCTTCCCATTTGCCATCTTTGATTTTGGTTTGTATTTTTTCTTTCTGGGTTTAGCACCTTCCTGAGGAGATTTTCCAGAGCTGGTTTCGTGTTGATGTATTCTTCGAGTTTCTCTTTACTGTTGAAGTATTTGATTTCATTCTCAAATATAAATGAGAGCTTTGCTGGGTACATTATTCTTGGTTGGCAGTTGTTTTGTTTCAGGATTTGATAGGTTTTACCCCATTCTCTCCTTGCTTGGAGCGTTTCTTCTGATAGGTCGGCTGTGATCCTGATTTCCCTTCCCCTGAAAGTAATCTTATCCTTTTTTCTTACTTGTCTTAGAATGGTTTCCTTGTATTCACTTGAAGGTAGCTTGAGGACCACATGTCTGGGAGACAATTTGTTTGGGTCGTATCTACTGGGGGTTCTTTGTCCTTCCTGGATTTGTGCTAGATTTATATTTCCAGTATTCTGGAAGTTCTCCTGTATTATCTCATTGAGCACTCGTTGCAAGCCTGTCTCCTTTTCCACTCCTTCGGGAAGGCCTATTATTCTAATATTTGATTTTTTGAGGTTGTCTTTCATTTCCTGTATGGACCTATTGGCTTTCTCTAGATTTGTCTCCAACTGTTTGATGAGCTGCTGCCTTTCATTCTGATTGTCTTCCAATTCTGATATTCTGTCTTCTGCTGTGTTCATTCTGTTGGTTAGGCTTTCAATTTTGTTCTCTATATCAAGGATTCCCTTTTTGACTTGATTTATTTCTGCAGTGATATGGTTTTCGAATGCCTTAGACTCTTCCCAGCGCTTTTCACTCTCTCTGACGAATTTCATCATTAGCTTCTTAAAGTCCTTATCTGTTAGTTCCTCTATGTCTTCATCTTGCATCTCAGATATTGGGATTAGTTTTTGGTTGTATTGGGAGGGAGTGCTTGATCTTTCCTCTGGGTCATTGCTTTTTCTGATACTTCTCCTCATTGTGTTTTTACTTCTTGTTGTTTTGAGATTTTAGCGGTGATTCAGCTGAGCCGGCTCTGGTTTGGGGTCTCCGGCTGAGCCCAGCAGGGCTTACTGCCTGAGTCACCAGCTGCTTTCAGGGTCTGTAGATCACAGCCCCGAGTTGGGTCAGGAGGCTTTGTGGGCCAGCCCTAGTGCCAGGCCCCTTCCCCTGTGGCTCCCTCTCAAAGGCAGTTCCCTACAGATTCACTCTGCCGAGCCGCGCCTGGGCTTTGGGTCACAAGGCTAATACAGCGGGGCTCTCTGCCTCAGTGCTGAGCCGAGACTCTCCTTCAGGGCTTGAGGTTAGCACAGCAAGGGCTCCTGCTGCTCGGAGCCTAAAATCCCCAACCCCGGCCTGTGCTGGGCTGGAGATCTCCGCGGCCCCAGTGCCAAACTCGGAAGCGCTGCTCCGCCGAGGGCTGCAACACCACAGGCAGGTCTTTCCGAGCGGGCTCCTGCTGGGAAAACCTGTCCGGCCAGTTCAGCTGAGCCCGCTATGGTCTGGCCTCTCTAGCTGAGCCCAGCTGGGGACTCCGCCCTGAAGAAGCCACTTCCTCAGCTGCACTCTCTCAAGGATGGAAGCGGATCTCTGAGAGGCACAGAGCCCTTTAGGTGAGACGTGCCCCCACTAGTCTGCTCCTCTGCCCAGGACGTGAGGCCCTGTCGAGCGTTGCCCAGCCTCTGGGGCTCAGGGCGAGTCCAGCAACAGGATCCACTGACTCTCCCGCAGCCAGTCCACAGCTCGGAGCCGATATGGGGATCTCTGAGCCCCAGTCCCACAGTGCTGCTCCTGTTCCCTCTGCACTCTCCCAGAGCCGCTGAGCAGCGGGTAGGCAAGCCTCTGGAAAATCTCCCCAGCTTTTCCTCCACTTCTGCAGGGATAATGCACCCAATGATCAGTCCAGTAGCCTCCTCTGGGGGCTCCTGCCTTCCAGGGGACTGGTGCCCCTGTCGGTGTGGGCGCCTATCCTTCCAGCCGCCTCTGTTTTCCCTGGGGCGGTTGAGCCTCTGCCGCCTTCCCCCTGCCTGGGATCGTGACTCACCAGGTTTCTCGCGGAGTGCTGTATTTTCTTTCCTACTTTTTGCGGCTGTTCCTTCACGCTGTGTAGATCTTCTTGCTTTAGTGAACTCCAGTGACCTTCTCGCTCTTCTCCCTACAGTTTCGCGCCTCCTGGCCTGTTTCTCTGCTGGATCGGCTCCCCTCCTTCCCTACTCCACCCTACACCAGCTCTCTGCAGTCGGCCATCTTTTTCAGTCTCCCTTTATTAATTTCTAACTAATTTTTATCTTATACTACAATTCCATAGACCCTTGAATTTCTTTTACCCCTCTTCAAATCCTCATTCCTCTGATTTCCCCTATGTTATTGCAATAGTATGTTGATTAATAAGCAATCATATGTCACTCATTGTGCTATTTAGACATGCCTTGATCCTGCAGGTATAGAAATGGCAAAGGGTGCAGCATTCTACTTTTCCCTGTTCTGTGGGTATCTTTTAGCTGTATAGATAGTATCTGGGTAAGTGCAAATGATTAACTTTTGCTGATGTAAAATTTATGTGTTTCCATTTATTGTTTGTGATTTGGGTATCAATTCTAAAAATCCATTTCCAAGTCTGAAACCATGAACTCAACGCTTATGGCTTTTATGCTAGAATTGTATAGTTTTATATCTGCTGTTGATGCATTTAAGGTTTTAAAGATTTATTTTTATTGATTTGAATGACAGAGTTACAGAGACAGCGAGTGAGGTTGGGTGTAGAGGTGAGAACGAGGGATTGAGAAATTTTCATCTCTGATATGGCTTATTTCCTAAATTGCCTCAAGTACTGGGGGCAGGGCAAAGCCAAATCCAGGAGTAGGAGCTCCATGAATGTCTTTAAATGGTGCATGGCCTGAGAACTTGTGCCATTTTCTGCTGCATTTCCAAGGCACATTAGCAGCAGCCTAGATGGGAATTGGTTTCAGCAGGACTTGAACCAGAACCCATATGAAATGCCTCTGCTGCAGAAAATGACTTAGTTTCTCACAGCACAGTGCCAGTCCTTGAAGTTAGCTTTGTACAGAATAATAAATAAGGGCCTGACTCTTTTCTTTTGGTCTGTCACTATCCAATTGTACCAGCACTAAATGTTGAACTGAATAGCCCCATCTCTTATATGGAAATAACTCATTCACGCTATTCAGTGGAAAAATGGAAATAATGTTTACTTCTGGGCTCAACTTCCATTACTTTGATCTCCGTCTATACAGAAGGCCATGCCCCATTTACTGTGTTCTTTTTAGCTTTCAGTATGTTGAAACTGGGAGTTATGAGAGAGTGATTTTTTGTCTGCTGATTCCTTCCTCAAATAGTCATAACATTTGAAGTTGAGCTAATCTGAAGCCAGTAGTTAACATCCTTTTCTGGCTGTTGCAGAGATTCATTTATTTATTCGAAAGTCAGATTTACAGAGAGGAGGAGAGACAGAAAGTAAGATTGTACATGCACTGGTCGACTACCCAAGGGGCCATAACAGCAGGAGCTGAGTCTATCCAAAGCCAGAAGCCAGGAGCTTCTTCCCTGGATTCCCATGCAGGTACAGGATCCCAAGGCATTGGGCCACCTCTACCGCCTTCCCAGGCCACAAGCAAGAATGGGTAGAGGAGTAGCAGGAATACAAACTGGTGCCCATAAGGGATCCTGGCTTATGGAAGGCAAGAATGTTAGACACTAGGCTACTCTGCCAGACCCTGATTGAGTCATTTAATCTGCAGACAGATTATTGGTCAGGTTGCCACTGCACAGGCCTTGATATCTAATGTTATTATCAGAGTAATATTAGTTTCATAGTATGAATCTGAAAGTTTATATTCTTCCAAGTATTTTTTAATTAATTAATTGTATTAGTTTTTGATGCAGTTCCATTGTTTCTGGGATTTCCCCTCCCACCTCCTAAATCACCTTCCCTTCATTAGTATCTCTTTTAGTATTACAATAGTATATTCCATCATAAACAGTCCATCATTCTGTTTTTAAGTGTATCCTGACATTGTAGAAATGGACAATGGCAGAGAGCCATCATCCTATTGTTAAGATATATTTAACAGTTTCATTGGAAGACCATTTGTAGTTGAAAGTGGAGTTGCATACTGCATTGTATCTTCACTCCTGTGCATGAAAGACTGTATGACATAGTCATTAAATATGACCATAATGAAAAGCCATAGAAAAATCAAGAACAGGAGAAATAGAGATTATTTACTCCATGAAGTTAAATAACATTCTACTGAATGACCAATGTGAAACTGAAGAAATGAAAAAGGAAATAAAAACTTTCTTGAAGAAGCTATGCTACTGTGTGGTCTATGTGTCACTGAATAAATCTGTAGGAAAAAAAAATATCACAACTCATAATATGTGGCCAAAACAAAGGACATTTATATCATGAGATGCTTACAAAGCAATCAAAATCTCAAATAAAAGACCTGATAATGCATCACTTTTTTTCTTTTTTTCTTTTCTTGAATTTAGTCATTAATTACATTGTGTTCTAATTTCATAGGAACTGGGATTCTCCCCACACCTCCCCACATCCTCCCCACATGGTGGGTTCCTCCACCTTGTTGCATCACCACAGTTCGAGTTCAGTTGAGTTTCCCTCTTTGTAAGCATATGCTAAAGATAGAGTCCAACATCTTATAGTCCAGGCATGTCCAACTGCTTCTTGGGGAAACCCTCTATGGTCTGATGGCAGAGCCAGCAGAGTATCAATCGATCAAATAAAAGCACTAACATACCATCAGCAACAATTAACATTGTGATGGAATTAATTGACATAGTATTGAGCAAACAACATGTTAAAAAAGTAAATGTGATTTCTTAACCACATTCTGTGACCACCCCATTCACATTTCAATTATAGTTTATATATGATATATGACATAACATCCATAACATAACATGTTATGCATAACATCATATCCTCTTAAATTAAGGCAAACATGTGGTATGTAACCTTTTGGGATTGGCTCATTTCCCTTAGCATTATGGTTTCCAGTTTGGCCCATTTGGCCACAAAGAACTATATTTTGTTTTTTTTAAGAGTTGAGTAGTATTCCATGGAGTAGATGAGCCATAGCTTTCTTATCCAATCCTCTGTTGATGGGCATTTTGGTTGCTTGCATGTTTTTGCAATTACTGATTGTGCTGCTATGAACATAGGAGTGCATGTTGGTTTCTCATAAAACAGACGTTGTGGATATATTCCTAGGAGTGCTATTGCTGGATCATACGGTATGTCGATTTTGAGTTGTTTGAATATTCTTCATATTGTTTTCCATAGAGGCTGTCCCAGCCTGCAACCCCACCAGCAGTGGAGTAGGGTTCCCTTTTCCCCGCAACCTCGGCAACAAGTGTTGTTGGTACTTTTATTCATGTGGGCCAGTCTTACTGGCATCAGGTGGTACCTCATTGATGTTTTAATTTGGATTTCCCTTATTGCCAGGGAGCTTGAGCATTTTTTCATATGTTTATTTGCCATTTGGGTTTGTTCCTTTGTGAAGTGTTTGCCCATTTCCCGTGCCCATTTCTTGAGTGGCTTGTTTGTTTTCGTGTTTTGGTTATTTTGTAGTTCTTTGTATGTTCTGGAGATTAGCCCTCTATCACCTACGTAGTGGGCGAAGATCTTCTCCCATTCTGTGGGTTGCTTTTTCACTTTGTTAATTGTTTATTTGCTGTACAGAAGCTTCGTAGTTTGATGAGGTCCCATTTGTTTGTTTTGGTCTTGATTTGTATTGCTTTTGGTGTTCTTTTTTATTTATTTATTATTTTTAATTCATTAATTACATTGTATTATGTGACACAGTTTCATAGGTACTAGGATTTTCCCCAACCCTCCCCAAACCCTCTCACCATGGTGGATTCCTCCACCTTGTTGCATAACCACAGTTCAAGTTCAGTTGAAATTCCCCCATTGCAAGCATATACCAAACATAGAGTCCAGCATCTTATTGTCCAGTCAAGTTCAACGACTTCTTAGTATACCTTCTCTGGTTTGAAGACAGAGCCAGCAGAGTATCATCCCGATCGATTAAAATCTCCAACATACCATCAGCAAAAATTTACATCATTATGGAATTAATTGACATAGTAATGAGTAATCAATATGTTAAGAGTAAATGCGATTTCTTATCCACCTTCTGTGACCACCTCATTCACATTTCAATTTTAGTTTATACACAACATATAACATATATAAAATAACATGTTATACATAACATCATATTGTCTTAAATTAAGGCAAACATGTGGTATTTAACCTTTTGGGATTGGCTCATTTCCCTTAACATTATGGTTTCCAGTTTGGCCCATTTGGCCACAAAGAACTGCATTTTGTTTTTTTAAGAGCTGAGTAGTATTCCATGGAGTAGATGAGCCATAGCTTTCTTATCCAATCCTCTGCTGATGGGCATTTTGGTTGCTTGCATGTTTTTGCAATTATTGATTGTGCTGCTATGAACATAGGAGTGCATGTTGGTTTCTCGTAAAACAGACACTGTGGATATATTCCTAGGAGTGCTATTGCTGGATCATACGGTATGTTGTATTTGAGTTGTTTGAATGTTCTCCATACTGATTTCCATAGAGGCTGTACCAGCCTGCAGCCCCACCAGCAGTGGAGTAGGGTTCCCTTTTCCCCACAACCTCGGCAACAAGTGTTGTTGGTACTTTTATTCATGTGGGCCAGTCTTACTGGCATTAGATGGTACCTCAATGATGTTTTAATTTGGATTTCCCTTATTGCCAGGGAACTTGAGCATTTTTTCATATGTTTATTTGCCATTTGGGTTTGTTCCTTTGTGAAGTGTTTGCCCATTTCCCGTGCCCATTTCTTGAGTGGCTTGTTTGTTTTCGTGTTTTGGTTGTTTCGTAGTTCTTTGTATATTCTGGAGATTAGCCCTCTGTCACCTATGTAGTGCGCGAAGATCTTCTCCCATTCTGTGGGTTGCTTTTTCACTTTATTGTTTCCTTTGCTGTACAGAAGCTTCTTAGTTTGATGAGGTCCCATTTGTTTATTCTGGTATTGATTTCTATTGCTTTTGGAGTCCTTTTTAGGAAGTCAGGACCTACCCCTAGATCTTGCAGAGTATTTCCAACATTTTCTTCCAAAGGTTTCAAGGTTTCTGGATGTAGGTTTAGATCTTTTTTCCATTTAGATTTGATTTTAGTGTATGGTGAAAGATGTGGGTCTTTTTGTTTCTGCAGGCTATTTACCAGTTGTCCCAACAGCATTTATTGTACAGACCTTCCCATTTGCTTGGATTGTCGTTTGTCCTTTTGTGAAAGACTATGTGGCTGTACCTGTGGGTTCCCATCTGTTGATTCTTTTTGGCTCCATTGATCTTCTTCTCTATCTTTGTGCCAGTACCAGGCTGTTTTGATAACCACTGCCCTATAGTATGTACAGAGGTCTGGAACTGTGATTCCCCCTGCTAACTTCATGTACTTCAGGATGTTTCTTGCTATTCGTGTTTTTTTGTGTTTCCAGATGAACCTTTGGATCATTGTTTCCAGTCCATGAATAATGTTTTGGGCAATTTGATTGGAATTGCGTTGAATGTATATATTGCTTTTGGCAGTATAGACATTTTAATGATATTGATTTTACCTATCCAGGAGCATGGGATGCTACTCCATCTTTTGAGGTCTTGTTCAATTTCTTTTTTAAGTAGTTTGTAGTTTTCCTCAAATAGGTCTCCTACATTTTTGGTTAGATTAATTTGTAGATACTTTATAGTTTTCTCTGTTATTTTGAATGGTGTCTTGCTGGTTAGCTTTTTTTCCATCTTGGGACTGTTTTTATATACTATGGCTGTTGATGTTTGTTCATTAATTTTGTATCGTGCCACTCTACCAAACTCTCGCATAAGTTCTAGCAGTCTCTGTATTGAGCCTCTTGGCATTTTTGTATAAAGAATCATGTCATCTGCATATAGTGAAAGCTTGACTTTTTTGTTTCCCATTTGGATTCCTCTCATTTCCTTGTCTTGTCTTATGGCCTCAGCAAGTACCTCTAGGACTATGTTGAATAGCAGTGGAGAAAGCGGACATTCCTGTCTTGTTCCAGATCTCAGTGGGATGGGATCCAGTTTTTCTCCATTCCGCATGATGCTGGCATTGGGTTTTTCATATATTGCTTTGATTATGCTGTGGATTGTTCCTTCTATGCATAACTTAGTTAGGATTTTTAGCATGAAGTGGTGTTTGAGTTTGTCGAAAGCTTTTTCTGCATCTATTGATACTATCATCTGATTCTCGTTTTTCAGTTTTTGCATGTGGTGTATCACATCTGTGGATTTCCGTATGTTGAATCATCCCTGTATTCCAGAGATGAATCCTACTTGGTCCGGTTCAATGATCTGTCTGATGATCTTTTGAATTCTGTTGGCTAGGATTTTGTTGAGTATCTTAGCATCGATTTTCATCAGAGATAGGTCTGTAGTTTTCTTTCTCTGTTGGCTCTCTATCTGGTTTTGGAATTAAGATAATGTTGGCTTTATAGAATGAGTT
The DNA here is from genome assembly GCF_030435755.1 of Ochotona princeps. Taxonomy (NCBI): domain Eukaryota; kingdom Metazoa; phylum Chordata; class Mammalia; order Lagomorpha; family Ochotonidae; genus Ochotona; species Ochotona princeps. Next base: position 35,211,003 of record NC_080855.1, on the reverse strand, counting down.
TGGAAGGGTTGCTTCCTTTTCTATTGTTTTGAAGATTTTGTAGAGGATTGGGGTTAACTCTGTTCGGAATTATTTGTAAAATTCTGTAGTGAAGCCATCTGGTCCTGGGATTTTCTTTGTTGGGAGGTCTTTAATCACTGATTCAATTTCTGCTTCCGTTATGGGCTTGTTCAGTTCGTTTGTTTACTCCGGGCCAAATTTTGGCAGGTTTTATAAATCTAAGAACTTTTCCATTTCTTGGTGGTCTTCTGATTTGTTGGAGTAAAGCGCTTTGTAGTAATTTCTAATTATGTTCTTAATGGTTGCCGTGTCTGTTGGTATGTGGCCTTTTTCATCTTTGATGCTTGTGTTTTTCTTTGTCAGTCGGACCAGTGGGCTGTCTATTTTGTTTATCTTTTCAAAACACCAGCTTTTTGATTCATTGATTTTGTGTATAGTTGTTTTTATTTCTATCTGATTAATTTCCTCCCTTGTTTTGATGATTTCTTGTTTCCTGTTGTGTGTGGGGCTCTTCTGCTGTTGTTTTTCCAATTCCTGGAGGTGTGTGTTTAGTTCCTGTATTTTGCGCCTCTCTTTGGACTTGACATGTGCTCCAATTGCAATGAATTTACCCCGTAGTACTGTTTTGGCTGTGTCCCACAATTTTTGGAATGTTGTGTCGGAGGTTTCATTGGTTCCCATAAATTTTTTTATCTCATTTTTAATTTCTTCTCTGATCCATTGTTCGTTTAATAGCATATTGTTCAACCTCTAAGAGTTTCTGTATTTCCTTGGGCATTTTAATTGCTTATTTTCAGTTTCATTCCGTGGTGGTCTGAGAGGGTACCTGGTATAATTCCTGTCTTGTTTAAGTTATTTAGATTTGCTTTGTGTCCTGTCATGTGGTTGATCCTGGAGAAGGTGCCATGTTCTGCTGAAAAAAAATGTGTAATCTGTGGTCTTAGGGTAAAAAGTTCTATAAATGTCTACCAAGTCCAGTTGTTCTATTGTTTGTGTGAGCTCTGTTGTTTCTTTGTTGAGTTTTTGTTTTATTGATCTGTCTATTGTTGTTAGCGGGGTGTTAAGATCACCCACAATTATTGTGTGCATATCTATGTCTTCCCTTAAGTCTGTAAGTAATTTCTTCACGTGGCTAGGAGTGTTGGGATTTGCTGCATATATGTTCACGATGGTAATTACTTCCTGATGGATCAATCCTTTTACCAATATATAATGTCTTTCTTTGTCCTTTTTGATGTCTGTCAGCTTGAAGTCTATATCATCTGAAATTAGGACAGCTACCCCAGCCTTTTTTTCTCATCCACATGGAGTGAAATATCTTTTTCCATCCCTTCACTTTCAGATTCTTAGAGGCTTTTCTGGTTAGATGTGTCTCTTGTAGGCAACAGATAGTTGGGTCTTGCTTGATGATCCATTCCGTTAATCTGTGCCTTTTGATTGGTGAGTTTAGGCCATTTGTGTTAAGAGTTAATATTGAGAGGTTGCGATTTTGCCCTGCCATACATATGTGTTTTTGTGGGTGTTGGTTTCTGTTTGATTGCCCCTCCTTGTGTGAACTTTAGTGGGGAAACCTTCCTGTTTTCCATCTTTGCTTATGATTTGCCCTGTTTTTTCTGGATTTAGCACATTTCTAAGGAGATTTTGTGGAGCTGGTTTTGTGCTGGCATATTCTTTGAGTTTCTCTTTGCTATGTTCGTATCTGATTTCGTTCTCAAATATAAATGAGATTTTTGCTGGGTACATTATTCTTGGTTGACAGTTGTTCTGATTCAGGATTGGGAAGATCTTTGTCCATTCTCTCCTTGCTTGTAGGGTCTCTTCAGAGAAGTCAGCAGTGATTCTGATTGGTTTTCCCCTATATGCGATCTTTGCTTTGTACTTGTTTCAGGATTCTTTTTTTTTTTTTTTTTAACTTTTTTTTTAATTTTATTTTAAATTTATTAATTACATTGTATTATGTGACACAGTTTCATAGGTACTGGGATTCTCCCCACCCCTCCCCAAACCCTCCCACCATGGTGGATTCCTCCACCTTGTTGCATAACCACAGCTCAAGTTCAGTTGAGATTCCCCCATTGCAAGCATATACCAAACATAGAGTCCAGCATCTTATTGTCTAGTCAAGTTCAACGGCTTCTTAGGTATACCCTCTCTGGTCTGAAGACAGAGCCAGCAGAGTATCATCCCGATCAATTAAAAGCTCCAACATACCATCAGCAAAAATTTACATCATTATGGAATTAATTGACATAGTAATGAGTAACCAATATGGTAAAAGTAAATGCGATTTCTTATCCACCTTCTGTGACCACCTCATTGACATTTCAATTTTGGTTTATACACAACATATAACATTCATAACATAACTTGTTATACATAACATCATATCAAATTAAGGCAAACATGTGGTATTTAACCTTTTGGGATTGGCTCATTTCCCTTAGCATTATGGTTTCCAGTTTGGCCCATTTGGCCACAAAGAACTGCATTTTGTTTTTTTTAATAGCTGAGTAGTATTCCATGGAGTAGATGAACCATAGCTTTCTTATCCAATCCTCTGTTGATGGGCATTTTGGCTGCTTCCATGTTTTTGCGATTACTGATTGTGCTGCTATGAACATAGGAGTGCATGTTGGTTTCTCATAAAACAAGTGTTCTGGATATATTCCTAGGAGTGCTATTGCTGGGTCATACGGTATGTTGTATTTGAGTTGTTTGAATGTTCTCCATACTGATTTCCATAGAGGCTGTACCAGCCTGCAGCCCCACCAGCAGTGGAGTAGGGTTCCCTTTTCCCCGCAACCTCGCCAACAAGTGTTGTTGGTGCTTTTATTCATGTGGGCCAGTCTTACTGGCGTTAGGTGGTACCTCATTGATGTTTTAATTTGGATTTCCCTTATTGCCAGGGAACTTGAGCATTTTTTCATATGTTTATTTGCCATTTGGGTTTGTTCCTTTGTGAAGTGTTTGCCCATTTCCCGTGCCCATTTCTTGAGTGGCTTGTTTGTTTTGACATTTTGGTCGTTTTGTAGCTCTTTGTATATTCTGGAGATCAGCCCTCTATCACCTAAGTCGTGTGCGAAGATCTTCTCCCATTCTGTGGGTTGCCTTTTTACTTTGTTGATTGTTTCTCTAGCTGTACAGAAGCTTCTTAGTTTGATGAGGTCCCACTTGTTTATTTTGGTCTTGATTTCTACTGCATTTGGAGTCTTTTTTAGGAAGTGAGGGCCTACCCCTAAGTGTTCCAGTGTGTTTCCAACATTTTCTTCCAAACGTTTGAAGGTTTCTGGATGTAGGTTTAAATCTTTTATCCATTTGGATTTGATCTTAGTATATGGTGAGAGATGTGGGTCTATCTTTTTGTTTCTGCAGGCTATCAACCAGTTGTCCCAACAGCATTTATTGAACAGACCTTCCCATTTGCCTGGGTTGTCGTTTGTCTTTTTGTCAAAGATTATTTGGCTGTATTTGTGTGGGTTCCCATCTGGTGTTTCTATTCTGCTCCATTGATCTTCTTCTCTATTTTTTTTGCCAGTACCAGGCTGTTTTGATAACCACTGTCCTATAGTATGTCCAGAGGTCTGGGACTGTGATTCCCCCTGCTAACTTCCTGTTCTTCAGGATGGTTCTAGCTATTCGTGTTTTTTTGTGTTTCCAGATGAACCTTTGAATCATTGTTTCCAGATCTGTGAAGAATGTTTTGGGCAATTTGATTGGGATTGCGTTGAATGTATATATTGCCTTTGGCAGTATAGACATTTTAATGATATTGATTTTACCTATCCAGGAGCATGGGATGTTACTCCATCTTTCTAGATCTTGTTCAATTTCTTTTTTAAGTAGTTTGTAGTTTTCCTCAAATAGGTCTCCAACATTTTTGGTTAGGTTAATTCCCAGATACTTCATGCTTTCCTTTGTTACTTTGAATGGTATCTTGCTGGTTAGATCTTTTTCCAACTTGGGGCTGTTAGCATACACTATGGCTGTTGATTTTTGTTCATTAATTTTGTACCCTGCCACTCTACCGAACTCTCGCATAAGTTCTAGCAGTCTCTGTATTGAGCCTCTTGGCATTTTTGTATAAAGAATCATGTCATCTGCATATAGTGAAAGCTTGACTTTTTTGTTTCCCATTTGGATTCCTCTCATTTCCTTGTCTTGTCTTATGGCCTCAGCGAGTACCTCTAGAACTATGTTGAATAGCAGCGGAGAAAGCGGACATCCCTGCCTTGTTCCAGATCTCAGTGGGAAGGCTTCCAGTTTTTCTCCATTCAGTATGATGCTGGCATTGGGTTTTGCATATATTGCTTTGATTATGTTGTGGATTTTTCCATCTATGCCTACCTTGGTTAGTGTCTTTAGCAGGAAGGTGTGCTGGATTTTGTCGAAAGCTTTTTCTGCATCTATTGATACTATCATGTGATTCTTGTTTTTCAGTTTTTGGATGTGGTGTATCACATTTATGGATTTCCGAATGTTGAACCATCCCTGCATTCCAGGGATGAATCCTACTTGATCTGGATGAATGATCTGTCTGATGTGTTTTTGAATTCTGTTGGCTAGGATTTTGTTGAGAATCTTAGCATCAATGTTCATCAAAGAGATAGGTCTGTAGTTTTCCTTCTCTGTAGGATCTCTGCCCGGTTTTGGGATTAAGGTAATGTTGGCTTCATAGAATGAGTTTGGAAGGGTTGCTTCCTTTTCTATTGTTTTGAAGAGTTTGTAGAGGATTGGGGTTAGTTCTGTTCGGAATGTTTTGTAGAATTCTGGAGTGAAGCCGTCTGGGCCTGGGCTTTTCTTTGTTGGGAGTTCTTTAATCACTGATTCAATCTCTGCTTCAGTTATGGGTTTGTTCAGGTTGATTGTTGCCTCTGGGCTAAGTTTTGGCAGGTTGTGTGAGTCTAAGAACTTTTCCATTTCTTGGTGGTCTTCTGATTTGTTGGAGTACAGTGCTTTGTAGTAATTTCTGATTATGTTCTTAATGGTTGTAATGTCTGTTGTTATGTTGCCTTTTTCATCTTTGATGCTGTTAATTCTTGCTTTCTCTTGTTTTTTCTTTGTCAGTCGGGCCAGCGGTGTGTCTATTTTGTTTATCTTTTCAAAAAACCAGCTTTTTGATTTGTTGATTTTGTGTATGGTTTTTTTTATTTCTATCTGGTTGATTTCCTCCCTTGTTTTGATGATTTCTTGTTTCCTGTTGTGTGTGGGGCTCATCTGCTGCTGCTTTTCCAATTCCTGGAGGTGTGTGGTTAGTTCCTGTATTTGACGCCTCTCTTGGGCCTTGACATGAGCTCCAATTGCGATGAGTTTACCCCGTAGCACTGCTTTGGCAGTGTCCCACAAGTTTTGGAATGTTGTATCAGAGTTTTCATTGGTTTCCATAAATTTTTTGATCTCATCTTTAATTTCTTCCCTGACCCATTGTTCGTTCAATAGCATATTGTTCAACCTCCAAGAGTTTCTATATTTCCTTGGGCATTTTGAATTGCTGATTTCCAGTTTCATTCCGTGGTGGTCTGAGAGGGTACATGGTATGATTTCTATCTTTTTGAAGTTATTTAGATTTGCTTTGTGTCCTATCATGTGGTCGATCCTGGAGAAGGTGCCATGTACTGCTGAAAAAAATGTATAATCTGTGGTCTTAGGATAAAAAATTCTATAAATGTCTACCAAGTCCAGTTGTTCTAATGTTTGTACGAGCTCTGTTGTTTCTTTGTTGAGTTTTTGTTTTGTTGATCTGTCTATAGTTGTTAGCGGGGTGTTAAGATCGCCCACTATTATTGTGTGTGTATCTATGTCTCCCCTTAAGTCTGTAAGTAGTTGCTTCACGAAGCTAGGCGCATTGGAATTTGGTGCATATATGTTCACGATTGTAATTACTTCTTGATGGATCAGTCCCTTCACCAATATATAATGTCCTTCTCTGTCCTTTTTGATGTCTGTCAGCTTGAAGTCTAGGTCATCTGAGATTAGAACAGCTACACCAGCCTTTTTTTCTCGTCCATTGGCATGAAATGTCTTTTTCCATCCTTTCACTTTAAATTTCTTACAGGATTTTCTGGTTAGATGTGTCTCTTGTAGGCAACATATAGTTGGGTGCTGTTTGATGATCCATTCCGTTAATCTATGCCTTTTGATTGGTGAGTTTAAGCCATTTGTGTTTAGAGATAATATTGAGAGGAATTGGTTTTGGGCTGCCATGAGTGTAAGTGTGCAAGTGTGTATTTGCGACTATTAGAGTTTTTGATTGGTTGACTTTTCTTGTATGGATTTTAGTGGGGAGGTCTTCCCATTTGCCATCTTTGATTTTGGTTTGTATTTTTTCTTTCTGGGTTTAGCACCTTCCTGAGGAGATTTTCCAGAGCTGGTTTCGTGTTGATGTATTCTTCGAGTTTCTCTTTACTGTTGAAGTATTTGATTTCATTCTCAAATATAAATGAGAGCTTTGCTGGGTACATTATTCTTGGTTGGCAGTTGTTTTGTTTCAGGATTTGATAGGTTTTACCCCATTCTCTCCTTGCTTGGAGCGTTTCTTCTGATAGGTCGGCTGTGATCCTGATTTCCCTTCCCCTGAAAGTAATCTTATCCTTTTTTCTTACTTGTCTTAGAATGGTTTCCTTGTATTCACTTGAAGGTAGCTTGAGGACCACATGTCTGGGAGACAATTTGTTTGGGTCGTATCTACTGGGGGTTCTTTGTCCTTCCTGGATTTGTGCTAGATTTATATTTCCAGTATTCTGGAAGTTCTCCTGTATTATCTCATTGAGCACTCGTTGCAAGCCTGTCTCCTTTTCCACTCCTTCGGGAAGGCCTATTATTCTAATATTTGATTTTTTGAGGTTGTCTTTCATTTCCTGTATGGACCTATTGGCTTTCTCTAGATTTGTCTCCAACTGTTTGATGAGCTGCTGCCTTTCATTCTGATTGTCTTCCAATTCTGATATTCTGTCTTCTGCTGTGTTCATTCTGTTGGTTAGGCTTTCAATTTTGTTCTCTATATCAAGGATTCCCTTTTTGACTTGATTTATTTCTGCAGTGATATGGTTTTCGAATGCCTTAGACTCTTCCCAGCGCTTTTCACTCTCTCTGACGAATTTCATCATTAGCTTCTTAAAGTCCTTATCTGTTAGTTCCTCTATGTCTTCATCTTGCATCTCAGATATTGGGATTAGTTTTTGGTTGTATTGGGAGGGAGTGCTTGATCTTTCCTCTGGGTCATTGCTTTTTCTGATACTTCTCCTCATTGTGTTTTTACTTCTTGTTGTTTTGAGATTTTAGCGGTGATTCAGCTGAGCCGGCTCTGGTTTGGGGTCTCTGGCTGAGCCCAGCAGGGCTTACTGCCTGAGTCACCAGCTGCTTTCAGGGTCTGTAGATCACAGCCCCGAGTTGGGTCAGGAGGCTTTGTGGGCCAGCCCTAGTGCCAGGCCCCTTCCCCTGTGGCTCCCTCTCAAAGGCAGTTCCCTACAGATTCACTCTGCCGAGCCGCGCCTGGGCTTTGGGTCACAAGGCTAATACAGCGGGGCTCTCTGCCTCAGTGCTGAGCCGAGACTCTCCTTCAGGGCTTGAGGTTAGCACAGCAAGGGCTCCTGCTGCTCGGAGCCTAAAATCCCCAACCCCGGCCTGTGCTGGGCTGGAGATCTCCGCGGCCCCAGTGCCAAACTCGGAAGCGCTGCTCCGCCGAGGGCTGCAACACCACAGGCAGGTCTTTCCGAGCGGGCTCCTGCTGGGAAAACCTGTCCGGCCAGTTCAGCTGAGCCCGCTATGGTCTGGCCTCTCTAGCTGAGCCCAGCTGGGGACTCCGCCCTGAAGAAGCCACTTCCTCAGCTGCACTCTCTCAAGGATGGAAGCGGATCTCTGAGAGGCACAGAGCCCTTTAGGTGAGACGTGCCCCCACTAATCTGCTCCTCTGCCCAGGACGTGAGGCCCTGTCGAGCGTTGCCCAGCCTCTGGGGCTCAGGGCGAGTCCAGCAACAGGATCCACTGACTCTCCCGCAGCCAGTCCACAGCTCGGAGCCGATATGGGGATCTCTGAGCCCCAGTCCCACAGTGCTGCTCCTGTTCCCTCTGCACTCTCCCAGAGCCGCTGAGCAGCGGGTAGGCAAGCCTCTGGGAAATCTCCCCAGCTTTTCCTCCACTTCTGCAGGGATAATGCACCCAATGATCAGTCCAGTAGCCTCCTCTGGGGGCTCCTGCCTTCCAGGGGACTGGTGCCCCTGTCGGTGTGGGCGCCTATCCTTCTAGCCGCCTCTGTTTTCCCTGGGGCGGTTGAGCCTCTGCCGCCTTCCCCCTGCCTGGGATCGTGACTCACCAGGTTTCTCGCGGCGTGCTGTATTTTCTTTCCTACTTTTTGCGGCTGTTCCTTCACACTGTGTAGATCTTCTTGCTTTAGTGAACTCCAGTGACCTTCTCGCTCTTCTCCCTACAGTTTCGCGCCTCCTGGCCTGTTTCTCTGCTGGATCGGCTCCCCTCCTTCCCTACTCCACCCTACACCAGCTCTCTGCAGTCGGCCATCTTTTTCAGTCCCAAGTGGTTTTGATAGTTCAACAGTTATGAATTGCTGCCAATCTCACCACTCCAAGCATGATGAAGTCGTTGAAGAATCCACTGATTGACATAGTCCATCTTGGAGTCTCCATTTGCCCAGTTTTTCGCTGCAAACACATAGCTGAGGTGGTTAACTTATTCTGCCCTCTATCTTTTCATGGTTAGGTTTCTGAGTCCAGCAGTTCGATTGGAGGAATCCCCAAAGAAACTTTGCTTAGGTGTTCCCAGACCAGATTCCTGTATGTACTAGCAAGTCCAGGGCCAGGCACAGTCCATTGCCACGATCAGCTGGTGGTTGCAACTGCTGGATTGGTTCCATTTTCAGCCCTGTTTTCCACTGAAACCAATGGATGCTGTCCAGCCTGGTTCTGCCCAGCACTACTCGACCCTCACACAGACCAGTGTGGCCTCAAGCCTAGTCAGAGCGACCCACAATAAATCCCGCAAGGCCCGCCCCCTACCCTGGTTTGCCAGTATGTGCATCAGACCAGTCCAGTCTGTCCCACATCCCATTCGGCAATTGTACATGTCAATGGATTTTGCAGCTTAGTTCCATCTAACCAGCTCAACTATCCAGCCCTCACGGATGCTGTTGGCTGTCTCTGTCTAGCCACCCCAGTTCCTGTTCTACTTTGTGTGCCCTTCCGTGGGGGTGGTAACTCAAGAGGGAGGAGCCCTCTATTTCCCTCCCTGGCCACTCCCACTCCCGGATTATGCACTCTCCAGGTGGTTCTGTGGCTTAACTTGACAGAATTAGCCCTCAGTGTCAGCAACTGCTGTGGCTAAGCCCAAACAACCCTCACCCACTCTGATTGCAGATTACACCAGTAGGATCAATCAGCCAGCCTGGTTTTTCCCTGATCTGGTCCACATGCAGTGCACAGGTGTTATAGCCCTGCCTAGTCTGGTCTGCCCCCATCCCACCTCACGCTCTCCAGTGGGAGTAGCTGTCCAACAAGGGAACCACCCCTTTTTCCCCTGCCGGCTCTGCCCCCTTCCTTCTTGGTTGTCACATGTGCTGTTGGGTGCTGTGGTCACATCCAGCACAGGCAACCTCACCTTGGCTTTCTGTGTTGTGTACCGCTTTTGTTGCAACCAAACCTGGCTTGACCCACACTGTTCTGGTGTCTGGATTAGCCAGTGGATGACGAGAACTGATTCAGCCTGATCTGCACCCAACCCTTGCCAAGTGTATGCCAGTGGGATAATTTTGATAGCCTGTTCTGGGCTGTTTCCTTTCATGCGTCTTGTGCTTACCTGCAGGGTCTGTGTCCCGCCAGAGGAGTTGCCAGGCTTCTCCATTAGAACCCCTCAGAATGCCAGTGCACACCAGTGGGTCCACGAACCAGCACCACTCAGTTCACCTCCTGTCCCAGTAGGAATAGTGGCTTTTCCTGACTGGCCCCCAACCCAATCTGGGTCTTGCTGTTGGATGTTTCAGCCCAGCCACGGATCATCCATACAGCTCACACATTGTTCAGTCAGGGCTGAGACCCAGCCCAGTCCATCCCACATCTACCCTGGTCCTCCAGAACACCCGAAGGTGTTGCAGTCTGGCCTGGCCCATTGCATCCAGTCCACACTTGTGCCAAGGGAGACTGCAACTGTATCCTGACCAGAACACAGCTTCTCTTCCAGTCCATGCACCCTTGGTGGGCACCTCAACCCAGCTAGGGTGTTGCCTTAGTTCCCCAACTGGTCCTGTTCCCAGCCATAGATGGTTGCTCTGACTCAGCTTGGCGCTGCCCCTCACCTGTCCCGACCCTTGCCTTAGACACTGTGGCTTAGTGTCAGTGGCTCACGTAGACCAGTAGGTGCAAGAACCTAGCTCGGTATGTCTTGTGCTCCATCCTGGTTTCTGATTTTACATATGGGCAAAGATTTGCTCAGTTTTGCCCAGTATGCCCATTCCATTGCCAATTCATACATTGCAGCTGTTGGAGCGACTTTGTCCAGTTTGTCCGACCCCCAAATCTGAATCACGAGTTTACCAGTTGAACTATGACCCACCAGGGGAGTTTCCCAAGTTCCTTCACTAGATCCCCTCCCAGACCTAGTTCTCATACATGCCATTGGGTTTTAGGCCAGTGCCCGGCATAGTCTGGCCTTCCTTTTGGCCTTGCATGAGCTGGTGAACATTGCAGCCCGGCCCACCCCACACCCTATTCAGAATGCACATTTGGGTTCTACTGCCTTGACCAGTCCAGACTGTTGTCAGTTCTTTAATCTGTGATTGATGACAGGCTACTTGGTCACACCTAGTTTAGTCCATCACCACTCCATCTCTTGAACTAACCCATGGGGTTAGAATTTCCATATGGTTTTGTCCACACATCCCCCACAGAATCTTCCCCCTGATATGGTTCTTTTTTTTTTTTTAAGATTTATTATTTTTATTACAAAGTCAGATATACAGAGAGGAGGAGAGACAGAGAGGAAGATCTTCCATCCGATGATTCACTCCCCAAGAGAGCCACAACGGACTGGTACGCGCCGATCCGATGCCGGGAACCAGGAACCTCCTCCAGGTCTCTGATGTAGCTGCAGTGTCCCAATGCATTGGGCCATCCTCGACTGCTTTCCCAGGCCACAAGCAGGGAGCTGGATGGGAAGTGGGGCTGCGGGATTAGAACCGGCGCCCATATGGGATCCCGGGGCTTTCAAGGCGAGGATTTTAGCCACTAGCCCACGCCACCAAGCCAGCTGATATGGTTCTCTAGTGTGTTTGTTAATGTCATGGCCCTGCCTAATGTGACCAATCTCCGCTGGGTCAGTTCTGTTTCCAGGCCTGTCATCCACTTGAACCAATTGGTATTGTGTTCCAGATCAATCCTGCCCACTTCTTACTCCATTTTCATGCAAACCAGTGGGAGCTACAGCCTAGTTGGGGCGTCTCCCCATAACCCCCCACCAGGCCTGCTCCCTTCCCTAGTTCCCATGCATGCCAGTATGTACCACAGGCTTGTTTAGTCTGTCCCACATCCCATTAAGCTCTGGTACTTGTCAATGGGCATTGAAACATGGTTCAACTCAACTAACCTACTATCCAGGCCACACACATACTGGCAGGTGCCTTTCTGTCTAGCCACCCCTGTGCCTGTCCTGGTTTTCATGCTCTCCAGTGGGAGTAGCTAACCATGAAGGAGGTGCCCACTATCTGTCTACTAGGCCACTCCAACTTCTGGATTATGCACTCTCCAGGTGGTTCTGGCATTTAACTTAACAGAATTGGCCCTCGGTGCCAGCCTCTGCCATCTGATGTGGCAAAGCCCAACCAACCCTCACCCACTCTAATTTCCTGATTTCTGTTTTTTTCTGTGAGTTAAGGATTGCTTGATCCTACCAAGTCCACCCCCTTCTGGGTGCATCTCGGCCCACCCACATCCTATTTTAGGATGCACCTTCGGGTGGTGCTGCCTTGACCTGCCAGATTGCCATCGGTTTCTTTACCCATAAGTGATGGTAGGTGCCATGGTCACGCCTAGCTTAGCCCATCGCCACCCCAACTCATGAGCTAGCCTGTGGGACTTGTATTTCCATAGGATTGGGCTCACCTTTCCCCCATAGAGTTTACCCCTCGACTAAATTCTCTCACTCACTAGTTGGTATCTTGACCCTGCCAAATGTGACCAGTCCACTATTCCACCACCCAGTCAAGTAATGGTATATAGCCCTACCAGACAGGCCCCCATCCACAGCTTTGGTGTGGACTGGTGTGTGGCATTCAGTGATGCTTTATGCTAACAACCCATCTCAGGATTCCTAATTTGGCTGGTGAATCAGTCTGGCCCAAATAGATCTTTTGTATATTCCCCTTGAAGTCATCAGGTCTCAGTTCCACTCTTGCCCTGAAGTTTCCTGACCATGTTATTGGTAATCACGAAGAATTCATGTCTCACCTATACTAAAGCTGGCCTTATTCATGGGTGTCCCTAAGCAGCTATTTCATATTGTAAGAACCCCAGAGCTTGCTGCTGGGCCACCAGCATGCAGAGCCTGGCACCAGTTGATGCACTGGCCGCCCAAATCCAAGGACTCAGTCACTGCCTTTCTGCAGTGACCTTGGCCTGAGTCCCCTGCATAAGATCCCACCCGGCAGGGGCATCCCGCCACAGCCACACTGTGGGGAATTGCAAGCTGCCCCCATCCCCAAGGTCCGGAATCCTGGAATTCTGACAAGTTTTAATTTACTAACGTTCTGACAGATGTTTGGATCACTTCCAGGTGATGGAGAAGTTTAGTCTGGGCTCAAAATCCTATTTACCTCAGTAAAAGAGGGCATTTTGGAGTATGGTATGGTGGCCATGCAGCTAAAGTCCTTACCTCGAATGCTCCAGGATCCCATATGGGCTCTGGTTCTAATCCCAGCTGCTCTGCTTCCCATCTAACTGTGTTTGTGGCCTGGGAAAGCAGTTGAGCATGGCCCAAAGCTTTGGGACCCTGTACCCACATGGGAGACCTAGAAGATCTCGTTGATCATGGTTTTGGTTCAGCAAAGATCTAGCCATTGTAGTCACTTGGGGAGTGAATCATCAGACACAAGATTTTCATCTCTGTCTCTTTTCCTATCTATCTTTCTATTTATCTGTTTGACTTTGCAATGAAAATAACTACATAATTAAATAGGGAATGTTTGTGTTTCATCAACACTCGATGTTCAGCTGTGACTTGATATTTACACTGTGTGAGCATTATGAAGAGAACTTTCAGTTTTCGTTGGCACTTTCTCAGGAACATAAAGCAGAGCTTGGTATTTGGACAATGCAGCATGTGGACACCATGTTGACTCATGAAGCTGTATGCTCAAGATTCCAGTTTTCCTGACTGCAGCAGAGGTCATAATAATGTTTGGTCTCTTCTCCATGCATAGCTTTGAAACTTTAGTTTATTAAGCACGCAGCTATTTACGACCAGAATATTGAACGTATTTTATGTATTTATTTGTTAACAAGTAGTTCGGGGAGAGGAGATTCAGCTTTGATGTGCTTGTGTACTGTGCAAATGCCTTCAATATCCATGACTACACTGGGTCAGAAGCTCAGAAGTTCAACTGAATCCAGGTCTTCTGAGTAGAATGGAGGTACCCTGTTAGTTGAGCCATCCCTCATGCAGCCTAGGATGTGTAACAGTGGAAATTTAAAGTGAGGAGGCAGGCCCAGATATGTGACACAGATACTCAAATATAAGGGAAATGACTTAGCTACTATGCTGGAACGCACGTCCATATGCAGTTATTATAATATCCTGGGTCGGGGCACAACTAAGTAGCCTAGCAGTTAAAGATCTTGCCTTGTAGCAAAGGAATCCCATATGGGCACTACTTCTAATATTGGTGGCCCTGCTTCCCTTCAACTCCCTGCTTGTGGCCTGCAAAAGCAGTAGAAGATGGTGCAAATCTTTGGGACCCTGCACCCTTGCAGGAGACCCAGAAGAGGCTCCTGGCTTCTGGCTTCGCACTGGCTTAGCTTAGGCCAATGCGATCTCTTGGGGAGTCAATCATTGGATGGAAGTTCTTCCTCTCTGTATATCTGATTTTTTAATAAGAACAAATATATCTTTAAAAAAATAGTATGCTGGGTTCTGTGTGTAAAGGTGATATTTGCTCCTCTTGCCCATACTGTGATCCAAAACTGGAAGGTGAATTCACATGCATTCTTTCACCAATGCATTTTCTTACTCAAAAAACATACCCAAGAGTGACCTACATTTTTGAGAACAAAAGAGATTAACTGATGTCTTTAGCTTCTTAATTCTGTCAGAAGTCTAGAAATTTCATGAGATCTAGAGAAGTGAGTGGATGGATCCCTGCGAACCTCACAGCTTTCCTCAAGTCTCAGTTTCCTCAAGTGCTTATGGAGGAAAATAATTGCTGGTTTAGGAGATTTATGGAGACCACAAAGGCCCAGGAAAATTCTTCACAGTGACAAGGGTTGCGTCATATTTGTAGACAAGGTTAAGCCACCGGGTTTCCACAATATTATGGAAACTCCAGATTGCCTTTCAATTCTGCACTTCAAATGTCTTCTCTCTTTTTCTCCCAGGTACCTGCAAATTTTGAGATTCTGGATAATTAAAGTATAATAGTATTAAGCTAGTTGTAATTGCATTTTGTTCAGTTTACTTCAAATGTATCGATATCAAGTTTACTCTGTTTACAATAATAATCACATATCATTTCATTTCCCTTCACAGGGTATCTGGGATTTAGACATGAAATGTTTAACAAAATATGGAAATATGTGGGGGTGAGTATTTGGAAAACTTCCTCATTCTGGTGAGGTACTCACTGTATAAGGGACAATCTTAGTTCAGAGCCTTTTGACATAAGCGTATCCAGGGTAAAGTTGTAAAGGCTTGTTCTACCAAAGACTGCATATACCCCAGGTGTCAGTGTTTGAATTTGGTGTAAATGTTGTAGGTCATCGACGTTTTCAGCTGTTGTTGGCCAAGGGGCCCCAATCTGAACAGGGTATGGTTGTTTTATATTTTGGTTGCTTTTGGATCAATAATTGGGTATAATACATTTTTCCAGGACATTCTAATATGCGTTTGTGTCTGCGTGATAGCATATCTTCTGTCTGTTGATTCCTTTTATTTATTTTTTGAAGGTTATTTTATATTTTTTATTATCTTTTGGACAATCTTGACATAGTTAATTATGGTAAAAAGGTTCAAGGGCTACAGGGAAGTGGGTAAGACTATTATTTCCATATTGTTTCCTTCATGTATCTGAGGTAAAGGAGGTTATTGAGGGAGAGGCCCCACCCAGTTTCCCACCAACCCCAAGTCCCGCTTGCGGGGCATGCTCTGAGATACTTGCTTAAGTGGTTTTGATAGTTCACCAGTCATGAATCGCTGCCAGTCTTGCCACTCCAAGCACTATGAGGTCGTTGAAGAATCTACTGGTTGACACAGTCCAACATACAGACTTTGTTTGTCCAGTATTTCGCTGCCAACATATAGCTGAGGTGGTTGATTGACTTGTTCTTTCTTCTTTCTTTTCTTGGTTAGGGTTCTGAGTCTGCCATTTCAATTGGGGAGATCTCCAAAGAAACTTTGTCTGAGGTGTTCCCAGACCAGATTCTTGTTTGTTCTAGCAAGCACAGGGCCCGGCACAGTCCATCACCATGATCAGCTGGTGGTTGCAGTTGTTGGTTTGGGTCTGTTTTCAGTCCCGACTTGCACTGGAACCAATGTTGCAGTCCAGCCTGGTTCTGCCCAGCACATGCTCGGCTCTCACATAGACCAGTGGGAGCTGCAGCCTAGTTGGAGAGACCCACAATAACCCCCATCAGGCCCACCCCCCTACCCTGGTTTGCCAGTATGTGCAGCAGACTAGTCCTGTCTGTCCCACATCCCATTTGGCTCTCATACATGTCAATGGATATTGAAGCTTAGTTCCATCTAACCAACTCAACTATCCAGCCCTCACGGATGTTGTTGAGTGCCTCTCTGTCTAGCCATCCCAGCCCCCGTCCTAGTTTTCATGCCCTCCCGTGGGAGTAGTGACCCAAGAGGAGGAACCCACTATTTCCCTCCCCATTCTCTCTCAGTCCCGGTTTATGCACTTTTTGATTGGTTCTGTGATTTGATTTGACAGAATTAGTCCCCAGTGCCAGCTTCTGCCAGCTGATGCTGCGGCTAAGCCCAAACAACCCTCACCCACTCTAATTTATGCTTGCACCAGCAGGAATAATCAGCCCAGCCTGGCTTTTCTCTGATCTAGTCCACATGCAGTGCACAGGTGTTGTAGCCCTGCTTAGTCTGGTCTGTCCCCATTCCAGCCCACGCTCTCCAGTGGGAGTAGCTGTCTGGCGAGGGAACCACCCTTTAATACCCTTGCTGGCTCTGCCCCCTCCCTTCCTGGTTCTCACATGTGCTGGTTGGGTGCTGCAGTCACATCCAGTACAGGCAACCTCACCCTAGCATTCCATATTGTGCATTGGTTTTTGTCGCCACCAAACCTAGCTCGATCCACACTCTGTTCTGGTGTTCAGATTTGCCAGTGGATGACATGAACTGATTCAGCCTGGTCTGCCCCCGACCCATGCCAAGTGTATGCCTGTGGGAAACTTTTCATTCTTAGGGTGGGGGGCGGCCTGAAACTTCTGCAGGGTGGTGGCGGCAGGAGGCGCCCCTTGGAGGTGGAATTCGGCCAGGGACCCAGGCCAAAGCGGATGGTGGGCGGGCCCTTGGCTTTGGGCGAGCTCTGAGGTCTTTATGATATGGAATAGCTGCTTGGGGACACCCATGAATAGGGCCAGCTTTAGTGTAGGTGAGACAGGATTCCTGGTGCTATCCAGGAACAGGGGCATGAAACTTTAGGGCAACAGTCATAGTTCCCCTTGGCACTAGTGTGGACTGGGACTGGATGCACCAGGCCAGGCCAGACCCCAACACCGTCTGCTGTCCTGGAGGACAGGGTAGATGTGGGACAGACTAGGCTAGGTCTTAACCCCTACTGAGCCATTTGTGAGCCATATGTGGGTATGGACGAGCCATGGCTGGGCTGAAATATCCAACAGCATGAACCAAAATGGGTTGAAAGTCAGCCAAAAAAAAGCCACTGTTCCTGATAGGACAGGAGGTAAACTGAGTACTGCTGGCTCATGGACCCCCTGGTTTGTGCAAAATCTGGCACTGGGAGGGGTTGTGATGGAGGAGCTTGGGCAACTCTTCTGGCAGGACACAGCCCCTACAGGTAAGCGCAAGAAGCATGATAGAAACAGCCCAGAATAGGCCATGGAAGGTTTCCCACAGGCATGTTGATTGCTTTTAAGAAAGTATCTAAATCCTGTTACCTAAAGATAATATTTAAAATGTGATTTTGAAAGAATGATTATTGGTCAAGCTGGCATGGTGGTATAGATGGTTATTTCTCCACCTATTAGTCGTGGCATTTTATATGAACTCCAGTGTGTGTCCAGCTGCTGCACTTCTGATCTGACGCTCTGCTGACTGCTTGGGAAAGCAGTGGAGACTGACTCAAAAACTGGGCCCCTGACCCATATGGGAAACTAGAAAGAATCTCCTGTTCACATATTTGCTTCAGTTCAATTCTGGCATTTATGGCCAATTGGGGAGTGAATCAGAAGATTGAAAATCTTCCTTTTTGTATCATTTCTTCTCTCTGTGGAATATACCTTCAGAAAAATGAATGAGTGAATTGAATTCTTTAGAAAAGAGAGAATAACTGATAGGTACTAGTAAATATGTTGTATATATACATCATATCTATGCAATATATATGCCTATATGTATGTATTAGTCTCTGCAAGTGTATGGGTTTTTTGTTTTGTTTTGTTTTGTTTTGTTTTTCAAAAATTTAAACCAATAGTTTTAGCAAAGATAAGTATACAAATTTCTTTGCTTTTTTTCCCCTGAATCTAGTGAGTAAACATAGGGTTATTTAAACTATTTGGTCTCTCTTGGGTTGATATACTTGATGACATACAGGGCACACTTTTCATTTTCAGCATTCATAAAGAGGTATAACTGATAGGATTGGAACCTATGTGCAACTGGGAGAAGACTTTGCCTCTTCCTATTTTTTTTTTTAATTTCAGATCTTGTCTCATCAAACTCTTAGAGCTGGTCCAGGAGCTTCTGAGGTGACATGGCCTACAAAAGTGTTCTAAGAACATGCAGCACTGGACCTCTTTTCACTCAATCCTAAATTCCCCTTGCAGGATTTACTATTTGTCAGTCTTAAATGATTCACTTGCCTTTGTGTTTTAGTTGCATAATATCTTTTTTAAAAAAATTGCGAGACATACAGAAAGAAGAGCATCTCTGCCATTAGTTGTTTCATGCCACCAATGCCAAAGAATGCTAGGGGTGGTAGGTGGGAGGAGCCAGGAGCATAATCCAGACCTCCCATGAGGGTGACAGGAAGCAACCACCTGTGTGATCACCTTCTGTACCTCAGGATCTTCTTTGACATAATATGGAATCTGGGGTTGGATCTTCAATTTGCACTCAGCCAATCAATGCAGTATAGGATGTGGTGACTGACTGCCATCGTCACTAGTAAGGAAATGCTCACTCCCTTATTTGACTTCATGCTGTTGTAAATTTTCTATTTTTCTTCCTGTTCTTTATCTTGTTTTATGGATTTCATGTAAAGGTATGTATGGTAGCTGTGTAAGAGACTATCATATCCAGACATGAAGACACAATGTAGTATGCATCTCAAGTTCAAAATCACAAATGGACTCACAATGAAAGTGTTACATATACCATAACAACAGGATGCTGGACTCTCTGCTACTATGTATACATATAATATCAGGATACTTAAACAGCAGAATGTTGGACTTGTGACTGTTTATGAAGGACTTCACCATAGTAATATAGTGGAAGGGTAATCTAAGCATTTATGGAACTGTATCATAAAATAACAAAATGGGAAATTGAAAAAATAATGAAATACATAGTATTACAAAAGGGTTTGTTGAAATTGTGTATGATGAACAAACTATGCCTAAGCTGAAACTTTACCTCAAATTCAGCTTATCTTTTCCTTAGTGAAATTTGAAATTCTCTTATCTTTTAAATTCTTTGAACCTAGATCTAAGAAATGCTCTAAAATTCTTTCAAAATATTTATTGATTATGTTTTCATAATCATAATGGCAAAGAGAAACAGAGAAAGAGATATTTTCCCTTTGGGTTTTGAGTCCCTGTGTGGCCAAATAGCTTGTATGAGACCAAGAAAGGCAGGAGCCAGGAGGCTTATTCAATCTTCAACATGGATGTCAGGATCACAAACACATGGGCCATCTTCTGCTGCTTTCCCAGGCTGCTACTTGTGAGCTGATTTTAATGTTGAGCAGCCTTTCCGGTGATGATTTTCAATTGCTATGCCACCATGGCAGCAATCTAGTATTATTTCTATATGTGTGATTTTCATGATGAGCTGTTTAGCTTCTAAATTTATTTTACTTTTCTTGAGTGATCTTGCCTTTATGAAGACAAGTGTGTCTTCTGTGGCTGGAATCTTACTGTACATCCTACTCTAACTTGAACCAAAAAGGGATGTTGCTGTGTGTTATACAAAAGGAGTATGAGAAACATGGCATCAGGATCCAAGTGTGGTTCCTGGGCTTGGCTGTGGCTATTGCATTAGGCTTGTTGTGTTTAATCATTTCTGTTTTCTCGTAATAGATTGTATGATGGTCGACTGCCTGTGCTGGTCATCACTGATCCAGACATGCTGAAAACTGTGCTGCTGAAAGAATGTTACTCCAGCTTCACAAACCGACGGGTAGGCATGCTTATTATTCAGGTTTAAGTATTAATTGTTAAGCTTTTATTCTTACATATTATATAGTACCAAAATTATCAGGGAAGTTTCATGTGTGTTTCATTTTGTTTTTCATTTCATTTCATAATTAGTGTATTTCTTTAGTGGCAAGTAGAAAACAAACATTATTCAGATCAGATTTCATGTTTCACTTCTCTCTCTCTCTCTCTCTCTCTCTCTCTCTCTGTGTGTGTGTGTGTGTATGTGTGTGTGTATGTAGCTAGCCACATGGAGCAGATATATAGATTTGTGTAACTAGCAGCACAAACAAGATGAGACTTCTTTCATTACAGAGATTCCCTCTTACTATTTTGTTGGAGCCACAACATGCATCTCATCCATTACTTTTAATAGATTCCTTAATAGATTCCCTATAGGAATTTTTACTTTTTTACTTAGATTTTGCCTAATGTTCATTTTATTTTTTCAAAGCTGAAAGAAAAAATATTTATTTAAATTTTTAATTTTTAAAACTGTTTTTTGGATAAAGTTTAGTTGGCGCTGGAGTCTCTTCCCTTTCCTCCAAGTTCTCTGCCCTCTCCTCTTTTATCCCCTCCAATCTCACAATGTGTGTCTTCCATGAATTTTCCCAAGTCCATTATGATGCCACTGGAGTGTTTCCCAATCATGTAGGAGACAATGTCCCTCTTCTCACTATTGCTTGTACTGCCCATAAATAAGGGCCCTGGTATACAAGAATTAACTCACAACAAAATGACTGACAGTCTCATGCATGCCTTTTGTTCATTGTGCTTTTGATATCAAATCTAAAAATTATTTGCCTAGCACTTCTGTTTTTTTTTTCCAATTTTATGGCTATGTTTTATGCATATAATCTATTTTGATCTAATATTTATGTCAGGTTTGAGGTTTAGACTAGTGTTAATTTTGGACTATGTGCTACCCAATTGTTTCAACACTCCTTCACTCACTTCCTCAAATTGCTTTACCACCTTTGAAAATCAGTTAGTAGTGATTGTGTGGGTCTAGGTTTCATCATCTGTTCTGTTGTACTGATCACTCTGTCTAATCCTCCAATAATGCCATAGTGTCTTGGTAATGGTAGCTCTATAATAACCCTTAACATGTGAAGTGAATTCTCCCATTTTATTTTTCAGAACTGGCTTAGCTGTTCTTGGTCTCTCGTCATTCCATACAAAGTTAGGATAGTTCATTTTTATCTACAACAAACCACAGATGAGCTGTGTTAGAGTCTGTGTCCTTAGAGTTGTGAGTCTGTCAGTCTATAACCATAGCATGCCTCTCCATTGTGTTAGGTTTCTTGGATTCCTTTCATTAACATATTGCTATCAGAATATATATATATAGATATATATATATATATTCTATCTATCTACCTATCATCTTTCTATATATATCAGCGTCTATATCTATATCTGTATCTGTTAAACTTTCTACTTAAATTGTTTATTTTTATCAGGAGTGATTGAAATTGTATTTGTATGATGTCTTCATAAGCTTTTACATGAAGGTGATTTCTGTGCATTGGTTTTGTGTTCTGACTGATGGGAATGGGAAATATTGAGTTTCCCCATTACATTGTGTACTGACTGAAAGTCTTTTCTTCTGTTCTTTTTGTATAACAGCATTTTTTTCTTAATTAAGTTGAAGAAATTTGCTGTATTTCTGTATTTAGGTTTTTTATGCACAAGTATTGGAAATGTTCATTTTAAAACAAAGTATAGTTTTACAAGTTGGAAAAAGTTTCCTAGAATTTTGAATTGCTAGGCCAGTCTGAGGATGGTCGATATAATTGTCCTTTTCCTTTTTTCTTTGTGGTGTGAGACAAATGGACTTCCATGCAATCTCATATTTCTTCAGAATAGCAAATAAGTTTATTTTTTAAAGATTTATTTATTTTGTAATTGAAGGGCAGACTTTACAGAAAAAGAAGGTGAGACAGAGAGGGAAGTCTCTCATTTACTGGTTCTCTATAAATGGCTGCAATGGCCAGAGTGAATTTAATCAAAGCTCAGATCCAGGAGCTTCTTCTGGATCTCCCATGTAAGTGCAGGTACCAGATGACTTCACCATTCACTGCTGTGTCTCTAGGGTATATGCAGGAAGCAGGATCAGAATGCTGATCTAGCATGTAAGGGTTGATATAGGATGTCAGAACTGCAATGAGTGAAGGTTAGCATGCAGTGCCAAATACTGGCCTCACAATAGGTTTGCAGTCTCAGAGGTATTATCTACCTTAAAAAGTGATCATAAAAACTATGTTTTTGGTTGCAAATAATACATTTTTTTATTTTACTGTATGTTATTTTAATAAAAGTAGAATTAACTGATCAGGTAGTGAAAATGTTTACATGTTAACATGTTTAGACTTTAATTTTGTAAAGGATGTTTCATTTAAATATGCCAGAAACCTGTTCCTGAAAAAGATGGTGGCAGGAGAGAAAGAATGAAACAAAGAGTGAAAGAGAGCAAGAGTGAGACTTAGAGCATGAGTGTCCATCCATTGGTTCACTCCCAGATTGCTGCAATGGCCAGAGTTTGGCCCATATGAAGATCAGAGCCAGGAGCTTCTTCTTGGTTTTCCACATGGATGCAGGAACTAGAACACTTTGGTCATTCTCCTTTGCCTTCCTCTGCCATTAGCAGAAATCTGGATTACAAATAGCACAGTAGGTGCAGTTATGGGGTCCCACTGATACTGTTCCTTGTATTTTCCTGTATTTTTCTTTATGCCAGGGCTTATGAGTTTTTCTTTTTCAGTGTTTCATTCAATAAAAAAATAAGTTGTTGTGATATATAGATGTGCCACTCTGTATCAGATGCTGAATCTTATTACAACACAGTGTTATGGTGCCTGCCATTCAACATCCTTCTCTATTTCCTCTTGCAGTGCTTCAAAGCCTCCTTTTGGTTCAGAATGTGTTATAAAAATTCTACACATAAGAGAAACGTTTGGTGTTTGCTTTTCTGTGTAATGTTTATTTGTTTTAATATAATAAGCTTCCATTCCATCCATTGTGCTGTGAATAACAGGATTTCAGTGTTTAGTTCTTTGTTTGATACTATGATTTCATGGTTTGGTGGGGGAATAAATATCTCAAAGCAGAATATCTAAACCCAAATGAAATGTATTTTTACTTTTTAAGGAACGTTCTCTTCTTGTATCGGTTGTTGTTCATGTGCATGTTTTTGTGTATAGACAGTAGGGCAGAATGGAAGACAAAATTGTTTCAAAGAAACATACAGGCTTTTTTGGCCATCTGGATGTCCACCAGCAATTCGTTTCTGTTGTGCTCTATATTAGAGGATGTTTCTGTTTCTGTTTAGTCTCCTGGAATGACAGATTCTCTGATATATGGCAAATTGATTTTTATAGGAAAACGGAAAATAAATGCCTCAGAACATAGCACATCTACTCTCTTATGAGGCTAGGCATTTAGAATAATATTTATGAGCACATAATCTTAGCATACCAAATGGTAGACTTCTACTAAGTAGTTTGAAATGCCTGATGTGTGTGTAATAAACATTTATAACAGTGATGATCTTCAGAACTTATGCTGGGCAAAATGTCTTTATTTGAATTTTAGCCTTTTGGACCAGTGGGATTTATGAAAAGCTCCATCACCAATTCTAAGGATGAAGAATGGAAGAGAATAAGAACACTGTTGTCTCCAACCTTCACTAGTGGAAAAATCAAGGAGGTAATAAATTAGTATATGTTAATTACAAACTTAACTGAGTCTGGAAAAAAAATGGAAAGACAATCCTAGTCCATTTGAAGCGGAAAGTTTATTGGCACCAATGTTCCTTAAACTGACCTTTTCTCTTTATAATCTAGAAGAGAATCGCATTCATTAAAAATGTTGATGAACTACATCTGCTTTGATAATCCAATCCTTTTGACTTGAATATTTACTTTTAACTATGGAGGAAGTGGTGTATATAGACTCATTTTGTCACTCCTGCTTCATTAGAAAACTATTTCCTTATGTGACCTGGATCTCTGCATCTCACTGTGGCTGGTGTTGTGTGTGTGTACTTAGATGCTACCCATCATTGCCCATTATGGAGATGTGTTGGTGAAAAACTTGATTCAGGAAGCAGAGAAAGGCAAGCCTGTCAATTTTAACAAGTAAGTAAGAATGTATTTGTGGGGTTCTGGGCTCTTTCAGTACATGGCATGGAGTTGAAATTTCCCTTCGGGAATCCCTAGAGTTGAACATACGAAAGAGTGTATGTTGTGTTACAACTCCAGTGATTCCACCAGAAAGGATAACATACAACACAAAGGAAGTTGGGGATAGACTGGGTTTTCTTGGAATAGAGCACATAATAGTTACCAGCTTGGCTGTCACTTTGGCTATTTGAGAGACAAAATTCATGTGTAGAAAGAAGGAATATGATTCTGTGGAAGTTTTTTGTTCGTTTTGTTTTGTTGTGTTTTGTTTAAGATGGTATGGAATTGGGATTGTGAACTAAGGGAAGAATTTGGTACAGATCGGGAAGCAGGGTCTATGCCAGGAGAGTCCCAGTGTGTGTGTGTGTGTGTGTGTGTGTAGGAAGAACCAAAATGCCTTCATGGAATTGCTGATTACATTAGAAAAATGCTAAATACTGAAGTATATCTTTTACTTCAAATTTCTTGAATATGTGGAGAGAGAAGGCCCAGAAAAGCCTTTGGGGATGGCAACAAAATAATTTGCTGGCTAAACTTGAATATTTATTTATATTATATATATACATTTGGTGTGACGAAAGAACTAGAACGAGATATATTCTGTGTCCTGATCCTAAATATCTGCAACAACTAGGGATTGGTCAAGCTTTAGCCAAGAGCTAGGGATTCAATCTAGTCTCACCTGGGGGTGGAATGACGCAAGTGCCTGACTTAATACATGGTATCTCCAAGAATGTGAATTTGCTGGAATTTATTAGTGGAGCTGCTATTTGGACAGAGGACTAACATATGAAATACAGCATCAAAATTAGCATCATTTGAAATTTTTGAAAATTTTGCTCTCCCAGTCAGAATGTACTAACTTTGAATTATTCAGGAGTCTGCTTTGTAAACTATGAATTCCTGGAGAAGTAGATAGCATTTCACACAGTTATGTATGCATTCTTCTTGTTAATAAGTTTAATGTAGAGTTATTATATTTAACCACAGTCATCCTTGGATATACCTTTTTAAGGGAATTCTACCCTCAGGGCCACCTCAGATTCTGGAGATGGAAAAGAGGGTGTATTTTAGAGCTTTGTCAATGAATGAAGGGAAGGATTGATTGTTCTGTAATTCAGATCAGAGTGTTGATATTTAGTAATGTGTTAGGAAAAAATCATCTTTCCAGAAAGCTTCTAAGGTGAGGGAAGATCTGGCTGAGCGCCATCTTCATGAGTTCCAGGGAAGAGTGAATTATTCCAGCTATCCTGCTAAAGCTTAGGTCTTACATCGAAATACAGAGTTCTGTAACCTGTGTGATTATGGTCTTTAACTCTGCTTGAGCTTAGATGCATCTCTAATTTTACTAGAGTCCCTGCTACCCAGGGCAAAGACAACTGTATCTTCCACCCTTGATATGTTTGAATGTGAATGACAGTAGTAATGATCATTCTGATGATCTAGATGGTAGTTCTATTTTTTAAAATAAAGATGTTTATCTCAATGAGACAGAGAGAGAGAGAGAGAGGTAGAGAGGGAGCTATCTTCCATTTGCCGGTTCACCAGACTAGGTTGTTTGAACGCATGCATGTCCTGCATGTGTGATAGGGAACCAAGCTGTTAAACTACCAGCTTTTGCATTCTGGGATGTGTTAGCATGAAGCTAGATCAGAAGTGTGGTCGGCTGGATTGAAACAGAATTCTGACTGGTGATATGTGCTTACTAAACCTCAGCCACTGAGCCTCAATGCCTGCCTCCAGATGTGGTCCAGGAATTGTTTGGCTCTCTGCTGTTTTGCTTGACATGTGCTTTCTCAGCACTTCCTGCTACATGTGTGGCTCAAGAATGGCAAGTAGCTGCTTTTTTTAATTGTCCTTGTATCTCTCTCCACAGAATCTTTGAGGCATACAGCATGGATGTGATCACTGCAACATCATTTGGAGTGAACATTGATTCCCTTAGAAACCCACATGATCCTTTCTTAAAAAATCTCAGGAGGCTATTAAATCTTAATTTCTTTAGTCCTTTACTTTTCTCAGTCAGTAAGTATTGCACCATTTCTTCCTCTTTTTAAAATGTCTTGAGAAGTAATGCAGAAGCAACAATGTACCCATTTTAAATGTACAGTTGTCATCACTGTTGCCAATTCTAGAATATTTTTGTCACTCCAGCAATTCTGTTCCTTCCCTCATCACTCCTTGCTCCTGTACCACTAATCTTTTATCTCCAGATAGTGACTATTTCTTAAATTGTGTTCAAATGGAATTGTGTAATACATGTTCCCTTGTGATTGGCTTATTTCAATCATTGTTAGGTTCTCAATGATTTTCTATGTTGATGTGTGTGTGTCATAACATCATTTCTATGTAGCAGCAAGTAACATTATTCCATTATGTAACTTTTCATTTTTTTAATCAATGGATTCATTAGTTGTTGGGCATTTGAACTTTAATTACTTTGGCTTGAAAACTGTGTTCATTCTTTAAAAATTTATGTTAAATTCATGATTTTATATCCATTTCAATCTTTTGAATGTAAGTTCAGTGGTAGAATTTGTGGCAATAATTCTATTTAGCTATTTCAGTAATTTTCAAGGATTATCTATAAAACCTGTATAATTTTGCTTTCTCACCCAGAGTATGTAAGGTTCCAACTTTTTCTCTTCCTTGCCAGTGCTTGACTCTTCCATCGTTTTCGTCATATAGCCTCTCTAGTGAATCGAATTCATAACCCATTTTGGTTTAAATGTTCATCCTCAAATTGATAATCACATTAACCAACATTTACCATTTTCATGCCTTCTCTCAATAATTGTCTACTCAATTTCCAGTGTCATAATACTTGAATTATTTTTTATGTGTTTTTGAGTTGCAAGAAATCTTTATATTTTAGATAAATCTCCTGACAGATAAATTGGTTGTAAGATTTCTCCTGATTTTTATCTTTTACCACTCTTGACAGTTTCTGTGTAAGTGTGAATCATTTTTTGTTTATTCCAGTTTTATTAATTTCTAACTAATTTTTATCTTATAATACAATTCCATAGACGCTTGAATTTCTTTTACCCCTCTTCATACCCTCACTCCTCTGATTTTCCCTATATTATTGCAATAGTACATTGATTAATAAGCAGTCATATGTCACTCATTTGCTATT
The DNA here is from genome assembly GCF_030435755.1 of Ochotona princeps. NCBI lineage: Eukaryota > Metazoa > Chordata > Mammalia > Lagomorpha > Ochotonidae > Ochotona > Ochotona princeps. Next base: position 35,183,854 of record NC_080855.1, on the reverse strand, counting down.
TAGACATGCCTTGATACTGCAGGTATAGAAATGGCAAAGGGTGCAGCATCCTACTTTTTCCTGTTCTGTGGGTATCTTTTAGCTGTATAGCTAGTAGCTGGGTAAGTGCAAATGATTAACTTCTGGTGATGTAAAATTTGTGTTTCCTTTTATTGTTTGTGATTTGGGTATCAATTCTAGGAATCCCTTTCCAAGTCTGAAACCATGAACTCAACCCTTATGGCTTTTATGCTAGAATTGTATAGTTTTATATCTGCTGTTGATGCATTTAAGGTTTTAAAGATTTATGTTTATTGATTTGAATGACAGAGTTACAGAGACAGCGAGTGAGGTTGGGTGTAGAGGTGAGAATGAGGGATTGAGAAATTTTCATCTCTGATATGGCTTATTTCCTAAATTGCCTCAAATACTGGGGGCAGGGCAAAGCCAAATCCAGGGGTAGGAGCTCCATGAATGTCTTTAAATGGTGCAAGGGCCTGAGAACTTGTGCCATTTTCTGCTGCATTTCCAAGGTACATTAGCAGTAGCCTAGATGGGAATTGGTTTAAGCAGGACTTGAACCAGAACCCATATGAAATGCCTCTGCTGCAGAAAATGACTTAGTTTCTCACAGCACAGTGCCAGTCCTTGAAGTTAGCTTTGTACAGAATAATAAATAAGGGCCTGACTCTTTTATTTTGGTCTGTCACTATCCAATTGTACCAGCACTAAATGTTGAACTGAATAGCCCCATCGCTTATACATTGCTTTTGGCAGTATAGACATTTTAATGATATTGATTTTACCTATCCAGGAGCATGGGATGTTACTCCATCTTTCGAAATCTTGTTAAATTTCTTTTTTAAGTAGTTTGTAGTTTTTCTCAAATAGGTCTCCTACATTTTTGGTTAGATTAATTTGTAGATACTTCATACTTTTCTCTGTTATTATGAATAGTATCTTGCTGGTTAGATCTTTTTGCAACTTTGGGCTATTAGCATACACTATAGCTGTTGATTTTTGTTCATTAATTTTGTACCCTGCCACTCTACTGACTCTCATATAAGTTCTAGCAGGCTCTGTATTGAGCCTCTTGGCTCTTTTATATAAAGAATCATGTCATCTGCATATAGTGAAAGCTTGATTTCTTCGTTTCCCATTTGGATTCCTCTGATTTCTTTTTTTTTTTTTTAATTTTATTTTAAATTCATTGATTACATTGTATTATGTGACACAGTTTCATAGGTACTGGGATTCTCCCCACCCCTCCCCAAACCCTCCCACCATGGTGGATTCCTCCACCTTGTTGCATAACCACAGTTCAAGTTCAGTTGAGATTCCCCCATTGCAAGCATATACCAAACATAGAGTCCAGCATCTTATTGTCTAGTCAAGTTCAACGGCTTCTTAGGTATACCCTCTCTGGTCTGAAGACAGAGCCAGCAGAGTATCATCCCGATCAATTAAAAGCTCCAACATACCATCAGCAAAAATTTACGTCATTATGGAATTAATTGACATAGTAATGAGTAACCAATATGGTAAAAGTAAATGCGATTTCTTATCCACCTTCTGTGACCACCTCATTGACATTTCAATTTTGGTTTATACACAACATATAACATTCATAACATAACTTGTTATACATAACATCATATCAAATTAAGGCAAACATGTGGTATTTAACCTTTTGGGATTGGCTCATTTCCCTTAGCATTATGGTTTCCAGTTTGGCCCATTTGGCCACAAAGAACTGCATTTTGTTTTTTTTAATAGCTGAGTAGTATTCCATGGAGTAGATGAACCATAGCTTTCTTATCCAATCCTCTGTTGATGGGCATTTTGGCTGCTTCCATGTTTTTGCAATTACTGATTGTGCTGCTATGAACATAGGAGTGCATGTTGGTTTCTCATAAAACAAGTGTTCTGGATATATTCCTAGGAGTGCTATTGCTGGGTCATACGGTATGTTGTATTTGAGTTGTTTGAATGTTCTCCATACTGATTTCCATAGAGGCTGTACCAGCCTGCAGCCCCACCAGCAGTGGAGTAGGGTTCCCTTTTCCCCGCAACCTCGCCAACAAGTGTTGTTGGTGCTTTTATTCATGTGGGCCAGTCTTACTGGCGTTAGGTGGTACCTCATTGATGTTTTAATTTGGATTTCCCTTATTGCCAGGGAACTTGAGCATTTTTTCATATGTTTATTTGCCATTTGGGTTTGTTCCTTTGTGAAGTGTTTGCCCATTTCCCGTGCCCATTTCTTGAGTGGCTTGTTTGTTTTGACATTTTGGTTGTTTTGTAGCTCTTTGTATATTCTGAAGATCAGCCCTCTATCACCTAAGTCGTGTGCGAAGATCTTCTCCCATTCTGTGGGTTGCCTTTTTACTTTGTTGATTGTTTCTCTAGCTGTACAGAAGCTTCTTAGTTTGATGAGGTCCCACTTGTTTATTTTGGTCTTGATTTCTACTGCATTTGGAGTCTTTTTTAGGAAGTGAGGGCCTACCCTTAAGTGTTCCAGTGTGTTTCCAACATTTTCTTCCAAAAGTTTGAAGGTTTCTGGATGTAGGTTTAAATCTTTTATCCATTTGGATTTGATCTTAGTATATGGTGAGAGATGTGGGTCTATCTTTTTGTTTCTGCAGGCTATCAACCAGTTGTCCCAACAGCATTTATTGAACAGACCTTCCCATTTGCCTGGGTTGTCGTTTGTCTTTTTGTCAAAGATTATTTGGCTGTATTTGTGTGGGTTCCCATCTGGTGTTTCTATTCTGCTCCATTGATCTTCTTCTCTATTTTTTTGCCAGTACCAGGCTGTTTTGATAACCACTGCCCTATAGTATGTCCAGAGGTCTGGGACTGTGATTCCCCCTGCTAACTTCCTGTTCTTCAGGATGGTTCTAGCTATTCGTGGTTTTTTGTGTTTCCAGATGAACCTTTGAATCATTGTTTCCAGATCTGTGAAGAATGTTTTGGGCAATTTGATTGGGATTGCGTTGAATGTATATATTGCCTTTGGCAGTATAGACATTTTAATGATATTGATTTTACCTATCCAGGAGCATGGGATGTTACTCCATCTTTCTAGATCTTGTTCAATTTCTTTTTTAAGTAGTTTGTAGTTTTCCTCAAATAGGTCTCCAACATTTTTGGTTAGGTTAATTCCCAGATACTTCATGCTTTCCTTTGTTACTTTGAATGGTATCTTGCTGGTTAGATCTTTTTCCAACTTGGGGCTGTTAGCATACACTATGGCTGTTGATTTTTGTTCATTAATTTTGTACCCTGCCACTCTACCGAACTCTCGTATAAGTTCTAGTAGTCTCTGTGTTGAGCCTTTTGGCTCTTCCATATAAAGAATCTTGTCATCTGCATATAGTGAAAGCTTGACTTCTTCATTTCCCATTTGGATTCCTTTGATTTCTTTTTCTTGTCTTATGGCCTCAGCGAGTACCTCTAGAACTATGTTGAATAGCAGTGGAGAAAGCGGACATCCCTGTCTTGTTCCAGATCTCAGTGGGAAGGGTTCCAGTTTTTCTCCATTCACTATGATGCTGGCATTGGGTTTTTCATATATTGCTTTGATTATGTTGTGGATTTTTCCATCTATGCCTACCTTGGTTAGTGTCTTTAGCAGGAAGTTGTGCTGGATTTTGTCGAAAGCTTTTTCTGCATCTATTGATACTATCATGTGATTCTTGTTTTTCAGTTTTTGGATGTGGTGTATCACATTTATGGATTTGCGAATGTTGAACCATCCCTGCATTCCAGGGATGAATCCTACTTGATCTGGATGAATGATCTGTCTGATGTGTTTTTGAATTCTGTTGGCTAGGATTTTGTTGAGAATCTTAGCATCAATGTTCATCAAAGAGATAGGTCTGTAGTTTTCCTTCTCTGTAGGATCTCTGCCCGGTTTTGGGATTAAGGTAATGTTGGCTTCATAGAATGAGTTTGGAAGGGTTGCTTCCTTTTCTATAGTTTTGAAGAGTTTGTAGAGGATTGGGGTTAGTTCTGTTCGGAATGTTTTGTAGAATTCTGGAGTGGAAAAGGATTCCTCTGATTTCTTTTTCTTGTCTTATGGCCTCAGCGAGTACCTCTAGAACTATGTTGAATAGCAGTGGAGAAAGCGGACATCCCTGTCTTGTTCCAGATCTCAGTGGGAAGGGTTCCAGTTTTTCTCCATTCAGTATGATGCTGTCATTGGGTTTTTCATATATTGCTTTGATTATGTTGTGAGTTTTTCCATCTATGCCTACCTTGGTTAGGGTCTTTAGCATGAAGTGGTGTTGGATTTTTCTTTGTCTATTGATACTATCATGTGGTTCTTATTTTTTAGTTTTTGGATGTGGTGTATCACATTTATGGATTTCCGGATGTTGAACCATCCCTGCATTCCAGGGATGAATCCTACTTGGTCTGGATGAATGATCTGTCTGATGATCTTTTGAATTCTCTTGGCTAGGATTTTGTTGAGTATTTTAGGATTGATGTTCATCAGACAGATAGGTCTGTAGTTTTCCTTCTCTGTTGGTTCTCTCTCTGGTTTGGGGATTAAGGTAATGTTGGCTTCGTAGAATTATTTGGGAGGGTTGCTTCCTTTTTGTTTTGTTGATCTATCTATTGTTGTTAATGGGGTGTTAACATCACCCACAATTATTGTTTGCATATGTATGTCTCCCCTTAAGTCCCTAAGCAATTGCTTCACTTAGTTAGGCGCTTGGAATTTGGTACATATATGTTCACGTTAGTAATTACTTCCTGATGGATCAATCCCTTAACCAATATATAATATTCTTCCCTGTCCTTTTTGAGGTTTGTCAGATTAAAGACTATATCATCTGACATTGGGACAGCTACTCCAGCCTTTTTTTCTTGTCTATTGGTGTGATATATCTTTTCCACCCCTTCACTTTCAGTTTCTTCACATCTTTTTTTGGTTAGATGTGTCTCTTGCAGGCATCATATGTTTGCATTCTGTTTTTTGATCCATTCTGTTAATCTGTGTCTTTTGATTGATGAGTTTAGGCCATTTGTGTTTAGGGATAATATTGAGAGGTTGTGATTTTGAGCTGCCATATGTGCGTGTAAGCGTGCAAGTGTGTATTTGCATCTATTAAAATCTCTGATTGGTTGACTTTCCTTGTATGGATTTTAGTGGGGAGGTCTTCCCATTTGCCATCTTTGATTTTGGTTTTTAGTTTTTCTTTCTGGGTTTAGCATCTTCCTGAGGAGTTTTTCTAGAGCTGGTTTCGTGCTGATGTATTCTTCGAGTTTCTCTTTACTGTTGAAGGATTTAATTTCATTTACAAATACAAATGAGAGCTTTGCTGGGTATATTATTCTCGGTTGGCAGTTGTTTTGTTTCAATATTTGAAATGTTTTATCCCAGTTTCTCCTTGCTTGGAGTGTTTCTTCTGATAGATCGGCTGTGATTCTGATTTGCCTTCCTCTGAAAGTAATCTTATCCTTTCTTCTTACTTGTCTTAGAATAGTTTCCTTGTATTCGCATGAAGGGAGCTTGAGGACTACATGTCTGGGTGAGGCTCTCTTTGGGTTGAATCTGTTGGGGGTTCTCTATCCTTCCTGGATTTGTGCTGGATTTATATTTCCAGTGTTCTGGAAGTTCTCCTGTATTATCTCATTGAGCACCCGTTGTAAGCCTATCTCTTTCTCCACTCCTTCGGGAAGGCCTATTATTCTTACATTTGATTTTTTTGAGGTTGTCTTTCATTTCCTGTATGGACCTATTGGCTTTCTCCAGATTTGTCTCCAACTGTTTGCTGAGCTGCTGCCTTTCATTCTGATTGTCTTCCAATTCTGATATTCTGTCCTCTGCTGTATTCATTCTGTTGGTTAGGCTCTCAATTTTGTGCTCTAGATCGAGGATTCCCTTTTTGATTTGAGTTATTTTTGCAGAGACATGGTTTTTTAATTCCTTGGACTCTTCCCAGAGCTTCTCGCTGTCTGATGAATTTTATCACTAATTTCTTAAATTCCTTATTTGGTAATTCCTCTTTGTCTTCATCTTGCATCTCTGATATTGAGATTAGTCTTTTTTGGGGGGGAGAGAGTGCTTGATCTTTCTTCTGAGTCATTACTTTTCTGATACTTCTCATTGTTTTGTTATTTCTTGTCATTTTGGAATTTTAATCTCGGACTTGCTTGTCCACAGCTGCTGCCCTCAGTGCTGTAGCCTATAGGAGGTGTGATGCAGCTGCTGCTGCATGGAACGTTGGCATAAGCGTAATTCTTCTTACTCTATTGTTGACAGCAAGTGATGGTGGGGTGGGTGTTGGCTTGTTTCATTTGCGCCTGGGTTTATATCTCTGCAATCTAGTTCCATTTCAGCTAGTTGGCTAGGTGTTGTCTTGCGTATGCCAGTGGGGATAGGGTATAGATGAGAGACTTTGCAACCTCGGGCTTCTTATCTTTGCTTTGGGCAGATGTAGAGCTTGTGGTTCCATACCCTACTATGCCCTCACAAACGTGCTCCCCTGTTGGGAAGCACACTGCTATGGCCCTGCTTGCCTGTGCTTCTTCCCTGATCAGCAGATCTGTTGGGTGTCACCACTGCCTCAGGGGCTCTAGCTGAGCACAATAGAGGATTCTGCCTGATTCTCCAACTGCTTGTTGCTTGGAGTCTGTAGTTCACAGCCCTGAGCTGGGTCAGGAGGCTCTGCGGCCCAGCCCTGGTGCCAGGCCCCTTCCCCTGCAACTCCCACTCAAAGACGCTGTGCTTCTGGGAGACACAATATTGTGTCCCCGCTTGACCACGTAGGCAGACTCTGCTGAGTAGCCTCCGGAGCTTGGATCCAGCACAGCAGGAGGTTCTGCCCCAGCCTCTAGTCGCCCGTAGCTGCTGGGAAACACACTATTGTGTCTCTGCTAGTCCACGTTAGCAGACTCTGCTGAGCAGCGTTCCTCCTCTGGAGCTTGGGTTGAGCACAGTAGGGTGTTCTGCCCCAGCCTCTAGCTGCCCACCGCTAGGTATCCACAGCCCTGAGCTTGCTAGGAAAGTTCTGCGCATCCAACCCCAGTGCCCTGCTCCTCTCCCCGGAGCTTTCTGTCAAAAGTGCTGCCCGCTGGGGTTGGCAGATTTTTGAGCAAAGTCCCGCCTCTGGGGTTTGAGCTGAACAAAGCAGGCTAATCCGCCTGAGTCTTCAGTTATTTGCTGTGCCCAGTTCACAACTCTGCCTTACTCCCATGCGAGGCTTCTTTCCCTGTTGCACTCTCTCAAAGGAGCGGAGCTGTGGAAGGCACGTAGCCGTGCCCCTGCTAGCCTGTCCTACTGTCCAGGTTGGGAGGCTCTGCAGAGTGTTGCCCAGCCTCTGGGGCTCTGGCTGAGCACAGCAGGAGATTCCACTGGAGTCTCTAGCAGCTAGTCCACAATTTGGAGCTGATTCGGGGATTCGTGCGACCTAGCCCCAGAGCGCAGCTCTAATCCCCTCTGCACTCTCTCAAAGCTGCTGACCTGCTGGGAGGTGCGTTGCTGAAAAACACACCCTGCTTGTCCTCTACCTCAGCACGGGTTGATGGCCCCTATTTTCAGTCCTGTAGCTACCTTTAGGGTCTCCAGCACTCCAGTGGCCTGTGCCCCTGCAGGTGTGGGTACTTTTTTTTTTTTTTTTTTTTTTTTTTTTTTTTTTTTTTTTTTTAGCTTCCTTTGTCTTCCCTGAGTCAGCTGAGACTCCGCTGCCTTCCCCCTGCCTGGGACCATGACTCACCAAGTTTCATGCAGTGTGCTGTCTTTCCTTTCTGTCGTTTTATGGCTGTTCCTCCATGCTGTGTAGATCTTCTTACTTCAGTGAACTCCAGTGACCTTCCCTTTCCTCTCCCTGCAATTCTGTGTCTCCTGCTTTGTTTCTTTGCTGGATTGATCCCCCTCTCTCTCTACTCCACCTTATACCAGCTCTCCGCAGTAGGCCATCTTAGTCCCTGATAATGCATCTCAAGGATTATTAAAACAGAAAAAGTCAACAGGAAGCAGGAAATGATAAAAAATCACATCAAAATGAATTGAAACTAAAAAAACTACACATAGCAACGGAAATGAGCAGTTTTTATTTTTGTTTTTTTGAAAGTTTTTTGGTGATGTTTATAAGTCAATTGAAGTAGAAAAGGTGTAGGATCAGGGGGAAATGGATGAAACCATCGTGTCTACATTTTCCTCTCCTTCTTCCTGTATATGGGGAACGACAGAGTAAATGGAGAAACCACACCCGGCCTCCAAAACACCTCAGTACCGAGGAATGGGTCATGGCACCCGATGTCATTGCAAAGTCCTTGAATTGGAGCATGCCTTAAGGGTTTTGCTCAAGAGGTTTCAACATTGATCTCACAGATGCAAGGATGAGGATATCTTTCCAAGGTTCATTGGTTGGCACAGTCCACCTCTAAGTTGGCTCTGATATGTGCTGTCATGTTTATTGGGGTAGTTGGCCAGTTTGTTTTGACCTCTTTGCTATGGTACTAGGTGTCCTCTGTAGGCTCCAATGGCCTGGCATATCCTCCATGTGCTTCTGGATGTGCTGTCCACTGCTCTGTCAAAGCCACTGAGGAGGCCCAATTGGGACACATGCACCTCCATTGACAGACCGCTGATACTGCCACTCTCTCCATGGTTGGAGTTATGAGTCTAGCAGTTTTGCTCTGGGATCCTGGAAGCACTCTTGTCCCCTGTGGTATCAGACCCAACTCTTCTGTGTGCACCCACTCTTATGGGTACAGATTGTTCTTTCTCCCGTATCATCCTATGTTCACACTGATAATTGCAATTACTAGGTCAGATCCATCTCGAGCCCGCTTTATTTTTTAGGTTTATTTAATTATTAATATGCTTTATTATTATTATTATCATCATTTTATGAAACAGTTCCATCAGCCCTGGGATTTCCACTATCCCGTTCTCTAACCCCACTCCACGCACTGAGTTATCCCATAGTTCTGCAACAGCATAGTTCAAAATAGAGTGTCACAAATCCATCATTGTGGGCATGGACAGCATCCCATTGTTAAGTCAAATTTTCAACAGTTTCACTGGACGTGCATTCTCGATCTAGAGCAGACTTGCATACTGCACTGTATCCTCACATCTGAACATGTTATTCTCCACTACACAGTGTAAATCCCCCAAAGTGAAGGGCCACAAAACAAAATCAACAACAGAAAGAAAAGAAGAAATTAAAAACACCATGAAGTTAAGTAGCATGCTACTGCATGACTAATGTGCTGCTGAAGAAATAAAAAAAGGAAATAAAAACCGTTATGAATAAAATGATGCTACTGTATGACCTGACTCAGTAAAGATTAATGAGAAAAATAAAACGTGTTTTGAAGAAATGTAACTAAAACATCTAAATCCATGAGATCTAGTTTCCACTGATTTTTGCTGGTGAGATGTATCTCCTGTAGGTAACAAATAGATGGGTTTTGTCTTTTTAATCCAGTCTACTTCCTATGACATTTGATTGATGAGTTTAAGCCATTTACATTGAGGGTGAATATAAATAGGTGGCAATGTAGTCCTGTCATTTTAGCAATGGGTTCTTCATTGATTTAGTCTATTGTTGTTTTTTACTGTAATGTTCTTCACATTTGTCTTTCATTTTGGTGGGGCTATTCCTTTTTTTTCTGTCAAGAGAACATCTGTAACTATCCCTTGTAGGGCAGGTTTGGAAGAGGCATATCCGTTTAACTTTTATTTATTGTGGAAGAATTGTTATTTCTTTTCAAAGACAAAGGACAACTTTGCTGTGAACATTATCCTGGGCTGACAATTCTTAGCTTTTAGAATCTGTAATATGTTGCAACATTCTCTTCTGACATGTAGAGTTTCCTGTGAGAGATTAGCTGTCAATTTAATTGCCATTCCTCTATATGTCAATTGCTTATTTTCACTAGCATATTTAAGGAACCTTTCCTTATGTTTGATTGAAGAGAGCTTGATTTCCATGTGTCATGGTAAAGATTGCTTTGATTCAACCCTGTTGGGAGTTCTGTGCCCCTCCAGAATGTTGTTTCCCAATTCTTTCTGCAGATTATGCAGGATTTGTTTTATTATATCTTTAAATATGTTTTTTAAACCCAGCTTCTCTTTCTGTACCTTCTGGGACTCTCATAACAATTATATTTGTCCTTTTAATAGTGTTTCTCAGTTTTTTAATACATTTTTCTGCTTGACCCAGGTCTGCTTGCAGCTTTTTGTTTGCTTCCCCTTGCTGAAAGGAAATATGTTCAAATTCTGAAATTCTTTCTTCTGCTTCCTTCATTCCATTTTGGAGATTCTCTACTAGACTTTTAATTTGCTCCACTCTATTCTGAATTTCTGATATATCAGCTTACATTTGATACATTCCTGCTATTTCCTGTGTAACATATTCCTTAAACTCCTTGAACTCCTTCTTTAAGTGCTTGTTGTTGTTGATAAGAAGCTTTATAACAAGTGTTTTGAATCCGGTATCCCCCATTTTCTGTATGTCTTCCTCAATGATTCCTGAGGTTGGCAAAGATTTTTGCTCCTCTGCAGGGGATTCTTCAGTAATATAAATTGTGCTTTTGAGTCATCTTTTGTTTTGGTCATTTTACTTCTGATTATCAGATTCATCTCTATGGGGCAGATTTCCAAGCTCTGTCACCCACAGGTCTGCAACTCAATTTTACTTATTCTGGTTGGTACATGGTTGTTCGTTTGCAGTCACTTTTACAACTTTCTTCAGCTAGTCTCATATCTGTGCTCTTATGTTAGACTTCTACCATGGTCTGCGTATCTCAGCTCCTGGCTCACCACTCTCTTTCCTGTAACCCTGCACTATTCTTGCACCATTGTCTGTTGAATGCTTCTCCCAGTTTCAGTTCACGTAATTCCCAAGATGATAGCATATGTGCAGCTCACTCTTGTCCCTACAGTGGCAAAGCTTTTGCCACACTGTACCAAATGACAGCTCATGTGAAACTTGTGGCGTTCTTCATCTGCTGGCCATTAGGTCTGGGGGCCACCTGGACCCATTTTGTGTGAAACTTGAAGGATGCCACATTGTTGCAGTTCATTGAGCCACAAATGTGTTCACTTACAACTTAGTTCATGCACAGTTCTGTCCCATAGCCATTGCCTCCCTAACAAGAGGGCACTCGATTTGGCTTTAGTGGACTTAGTTTATAAAATCCACCCTGTTCCCGCACCACCTATTTGAAATTTGCTGCTCCGTCTCTGCTCCTGGTCAACTCAAACAAACCAGCAGGTTGGGCAATGCTTTGACTGGGTTCACCTCCTGAGTTCTCAAGGAGTCCCACTTCTCACTTGGTTTCTGGTGGATTTCTGGCTCCTGGTGCAGTTCAGATCACCACTTGCTGAATGCTGCTGGTGTATTCAGTCATTGTAGCACCACACCATTGTATTCACTGCTTTACTATGTCTATCAGTCTCCAAATGCCCCTCTGATGTTAGTCTGTCCTCTCCTATTTCCTGGTAGGTGTCCTCTCTGCTTGACCCTGGCTAATATTTGTCTATTTAAATGTGTCATAACCTTATTCCACCAGCTTGATTTTCTCCAGTCCCATTTCTTACACAAAAGAATGGGTGCTGTGGCCCACCCCAACCCTGTCCTCCACATAGTTAGCCCTCATGTACACCATTGGGAACTACAGTCCACTCAGAGTGACCTCCAAAAACTTCCACTGAGCTGGACCCGAGTCCTAGTTTCTGTGTCTGCCAGCATGTGCAATGGATTGGTCCAGTCTGTCTTACCTTCCTTTCAGCTCTTGTACACATAATTGGCCATTGCAGCCTAACTCATCTCAGCTGACTCCACCCTCCACCCCACACTCTTGCCAGTGGGTATCAGCACCTGTCTAGTCAGGTCTGCCTCCAGTCCTGGTTCTCAGGAAAAAGCTATTTTTTAAAAGAAGTTGAACAAAGCACTGTTTTACCCAGAGTAGCAAAGAAAAGCAAGAGAAAAAACAAGTAAATTTAGAGATAAAAAAAAAAATCCTAATAAACCTGTCAGTTGATCTCTTCTTGCTGTTTGGATTCTTTGATCACTGTGTGCTGTTCTTTATTGCTTTAAATGTTTTACAGTCTAGCATGAGCCCCTCACGTCGGCATTTGCCAGTTGGTGTTCTACCATGGCTCAGCCTTGCTTTCCTCCTCCCGTCCTGGCCATAATCTGAACTGGTTGGTATTGTGGTCCAACTTGTCCAACCCACACTGCATTGTTGTGCTCAGATTCGCCAGAGGGTCATATGAATTGGCCCATCCTAGCTTGCCCCAGACCTGAGCCATAAACTGGCCTGGTCTTGGCTGCTTCCTGTATTGAATCTTGTGTTTACCTGCAGGGACTGTGTACCACCAGAGGAGTTCCCTAAGCTCCTCCCTCAGATATTGTTCAGTGCCAGGTCTCTCACATACAGGTGGGTCCATGCCCAGCCAACTTAAAATATGCCCTATCCTAACAGGAACAATGGCCTTTCCTGACCTGACCTCACACATTGTTGGGTGCTTAGCCCACCAAAGCCTGGTCCACACCCAGGCATGGCTCACGCATGGCTGTCCTTTATCCACCCTGGTTCTCATGAGCACCAGTGGGTTCTGAATTGCAATATATTCTGTCACACACCATATGTAGTCCACACCCTTGCCTAGGTACATTGCAGCCATGTCCAGACCAGATTACAGCCCCCACTCTAACCTTACACTCACCAGATATGACATTATTCAGCCTGGGCATCCCCTTAACTCTGCAACCAGGATTGTTCCCAGGCACAGATGATGTGCATGGCACTCTTTGCTCTGGTCCAGCTTGGTATATCCCCTCCCTTGTCTTGCGCTTTGCCTTCAGATGCCGTAGCCTAGCCTGACTTGGCTGGCCCTACTCACAACTTTTGTAGGCAGTGCTGCATCCAGGCCTTACTTAGTCTGTTCCCATCTCTGCTTCATGTAAACTGGTAGGTATGATAGCCAAGCTTGGCATGACCCAAACTACTGCATAATTTTTGCACTTGTCATTTCGTTAAGGTTTGCCTGGCCCTGCCTGTTCCACAGACTTTCAAAACCATTCCACACTTGTCATTGGGTGGAGCTACCATGCAAAGCATGCCCATTATCCAGACCTGAGACATGTGTTCACTAGCGAGAACTATGGCCCACCAGGGGAGTTTCCAAAGTTCCTCACCTTGTGCAATTCCAGACCTAGATCCCGCACATGTCAGGTGGTATAGATCCATACCTGGCATAGCTTGCCCTTTCATCCCAGCCTTTTCATGAGCTGGTTAATGTTTTGGCCTGGTCTGCCCCATACCCTGTTTTGTGGTGCATATACAGGTGCTGCAACTGGAACCTGCTGTGCCTGTTCCTACCCCCACTATCCATGAGTGCCGGCAGGTTTCATGGTCATGCCTAGCTCAGCCCAGCACTATCCCCAATCTTCCGCTAACCAGCAGTACTTGTGATCCCACAGGATTAGGCCCACATATCGCCCACAGAATCGACCCCTGGACCTGCTTCTCTATTGTGCTGGTGTCACGGGCCAGCCTAATGTTACCCTTCCCCTATAATGGCACTGATAGATACTGTGATCTAATCCTGCCAGGAAGGACCCTAGCCCTAGCTTTTGTGTGAGCTGGCATGTGGTGGTCAGCAGTGTTTCATGCTAACAAGCCCAGCTCAGTTCTGCCATTTTGCAGTCCATCAGTCAGACCCAGACCTAGCCTCTCCCTCCATATGGTCAGCTCTCAAGTACAATGGCCTTGTTGCTGGGAGTTCCTCAGGAATCATTTCTTACTGCAACAAACTCCCTGAGTGGTCCTGCCTTCCCCAAATCCCTTTACCCCTTTCCCTAATGAATCCACAATCATTTTGCCCATCAGTGCCTGTGTTCTGCAGCTCAACCTTTGCAAGCGTAGTGAGTGGTGTGCTGGTCCAGAGCTCTACCTGCCCACCAAAGTCCCAAGCTCCTGGTACATGTGCTAGCCTATTGCTTTACCCCTTTATCCACCCATAATTCATGCCTAATGAAGTATTCCAGGCCTGTTCAGCCAGCTCACCAGAAAAGCATTTTGCCCTGTGGCTCTGCCTGCCCCTATCCTCACCTCACCTGGCACCAAGAACATGAGGAATTCTCCAGGTTTGCTTGCCTGCTTAGATGTGAACTCTAAGGCCTTCATGTGCCCCACTGGTGATATATCCTCCTCCCCCTACCAAGCCCATATCCTCAGACTCCCATCCCAATTCCCTCACCATCTCAGCAAAGGAATGTCAATTTTAAAATTCTTTATCCCCCATTTCCTCAATGCATTCCTCAGTTTACTTCACAGTTGATAAAATTTTTTTACTTCTTTTTGTGGGGGAGGCATTATAATATTCATTGTGCCTGTCTCTTCGTTTGCTCTTGGTCATTGCACTTCTGATTAGATTTCTCTTAGGTTGTTTTCTAAGTTGCGTCACCATGGGTCTACAGTTCATTTTAAGGAATATGTTCAGTACCCTGTTCTTCATTTGCAGTCACTTGTGCCATTCTATCTAGTGAGTTTCAGTCCAGGGCCCTTTCATTGCAAAAATGGAGAAAAGGCCATTGATGGTCCATTCTAGCAATGGCCTCTGTATGTGGTTGTGCAATTGCTCAGTGTTTGTTCTGGAAAACTAAAGAAAATGCTGAGGGAATGCTTCCTTGTTGAGAACCCTGAGGACTTTCACTGTCCTGATTCAGAGATTGTAATTGTGTCACATAAATTTTGCTTTTCATTATCATTTCTTTTTTTTTCTTTCTCCTGTAGCACTCTTTCCTTTCCTTACCCCAGTATGTGAAGCATTGAATATCAGTAAGTACACCAGAGATGTTACAGATTTTTTGAAAACCTTTGTTCAAAAGATTAAAGAAGAACGTCTCAAAGATAACAAAAAGGTAAATCTGATGCTACTTGCATGAGGATGTTCTTTTTTCCCCAGGTTTTGGGGTTTCAACCATATGATCGTTCTGAGATATAGCATTAAGATGATGACTCAGGCCACTCCAGGCAGACCTCTAGACTTGAGTGTGGTCTCCTCAGAAAGCAGCCGCAGTGCTGAGCTCCTGATGGACTTCTGATATGGGGTTATCTTGTCTTTGACCTCTCTTTCAGCACCGAGTGGACTTTCTGCAACTCCTGATTAACTCCCAGAATTCCAAGGAAGTTGATTCCTACAAAGGTAACCAAGAATGCATGGGAAGCTCAGAGGGAGAAATGGCTATGTCAGATGGTAGATTTATTTTCAGAATTCTGAAGAATTTCCATGTTGTCCTGTGTAATTGTTGCTGGAAATCTGAATTTTTCATGAGCTCCTAGGTGCAGTTCATCATTGGACTACATTCTAAATGTCACAATTTTATCTGTAGCCCCTTCTTGTCCCCTTAATTTAACTCACATATACGTAAGTGAAACATCCTTTAGTTTTTATACAGTAAAGTCTTACTATTTTACACTCAGTGTTTACAAATATTTTAAGTAGAATTTAATGTATTTTCCTTAAGGACAATGCTACCGCATATTATCCAAATGGTGTACTGGTTGCACTGTGCATGTGTGACAGGGAAGCTTTCTCCTGACATCACCTAACTGAATTGGTGGTAAGGATAGTGTAATAAAGAGAGGATAGCAGTGCATGGGATAGGCTGGGATAAAGTGAACTCAAGGAAATATTTTATTTCCTGACTCTGTGTGAATAACATTCATCTGTTGACATTGAATTTCTTCTTTATTTTTTTTTCTTTTTAAAAATGTCTATTGGAAATGCTACTCAGATTTACAGAGTAAAAGAAAGACAGAAAAGACTTGAACCACTGATTCACTCTCTAAGGGCCACAATGGCAAGAGTTTAGCCAATCCTAAACCGAGAGTCAGGGGCTTTTTCATACTCTCCCTTGCCATTGCATAACCCTTACCTTTGATCCTACTCTGTTGCTTTCCCAGGCTGTAAGCAGGGAGCTAGATGGGAAGTAGAAGAGCTGGGATAAGTCCTGGAAATGTGATGCTGGCAATGGGAGGTGAAGCATTAGCCAATTGAGCCAACCTGCTGGATACTTTACGTTTTTTTCCTACAAGAATTTTGAAACTTTTGAAATCTTTTTGTTCCTTTAAGTATTTATTTATTCAAAATAAGAATTAAAGTGGGAACCAGAGAGTGAGTATTCCTCCATCACTGGTTGATTCCACACATGACTGCCATGGCTGGGGCTGGGCAGGGATAATCCAGGAACCTGGAAATCTACTGTGCATGTTCAGAGGCACAAGTAGTGTAGCCATATATTTATTCCTTTTCAGAATCACTACCTCAATGCTGAACTGGAATCAGGAACCTAGACATGAATTCAGCAGTCAAATGCAATGCTGTCTCTGTAGGCAGTAGCTTAACTTGATGTACAGTAACATCTGTTCATATATGGATTTTTTCATCTACTCTAGGGTGATTCACAATGACCTATTTTGCTTAAAATGTTTTTCTTCTCTTGTTAGCTCTGACTGATACAGAATTGGTAGCCCAGTCAATTGGTTTTCTTTTTGCTGGCTATGAGACCACTAGCAATATTCTTTCTTTCATCATGTATTTATTGGCCACTCACCCTGATGTTCAGCAGAAACTGCAGCAGGAGGTTGATGCAGCTTTTCCCAATAAGGTGAGTGAATGAGTGGTACTTGGGATGGGTTCACTGTGGGGCAGGAGTAGTGTCTTGATAAAATGCCTCCAGAGCACTGTTCAGGGGACTGCTTGCAAAGTATGAAATGAAGATACTTCATTTACCAGTAAAGGAATAATCTAAAGAGAAAAACTCATGGGGAAAAAGGGCTGAAGGTGCTACTCACAGAACTACAACAACTTTGTAAATCAGTGTTTGTCCTACGTGTCAGTTACAAGAATCCACAATAGCACCTAGAAGGAGTCTTTGTTACTCAAGTCTGTGGCCATTAGGTCTGCTTCATTTGGCTAGATTTTGTCTTGTAGAGCTGTTGCATGAGTGAAGCTGGCCAGGGTTGTTCAGGGCCGGCCAGGGTGGCAGACTCTGTTCTGTTTCCTGCCATTCTCATCCTCCATTCACACCACCAGTGTTAAAGAAGACATGAGATAATCCAGGGTGTCTGCTGTCGATTGTGAAGGAGCCTGGAATCTAGCGTGGCATGGCTGCTTGATGGCCAGATAAACACAGCCTTAAGCTATGCATGAGGGACTGTTCTAGAAATAATATGTGGAATGCAAGGGTTTTCTTTTCTCTGTAGAACCTCACTTGACATGAATTTATTGTCATATTTATATTTATATATATAAATATATATATATATATGTATATATATATATATGCATTATATATGTATATATATAATGGGTACCTAGTAGGACAATTAGAAAAACCACTTCTTTCTTCATTTATTTTAAGAGACAAATGCAGAGAAAGGAAAAAGAGAAGGAGGGATAGGGAGATATTTCATTTTCTTGCCACTCCTTTATGTCCACAATGCCAAGTGTGACATCAGGATGAAGGCAAGAGTCAGAGTTGCTGATGGTCTCCCTTAATGGTGACCAGGACAGAAAGTCCTGGAATGTACTATGTTGCCATTTCCAGATCATTATCTGTGAGATGGATGAAAATGGAATAGATACCTCCTGAACTTCATGAGGGATGGTGTCATTGCAAGTGGTGGCTTCACCTGCTACATGCCAATCTTGGCCCTTTCCAATATTTTATATGGGGTCAAAGCAGTTTCTAACCAGCATTTTTGAGGAGAAAATTCTGAGGCAGATTAAGGGATTCTCTGCTTTTAATATTCCGTTTTGTTGGCAGTGCTGTAGCCTCTTTTTGAGAGGTGACTGTGACTTTGCATATTATTTTAAGCACAGTGTTCTAATCTGTCTTTTTAAAAATGATTTGTCATTTTTTTAAATTGAAAATTGGATATACAGAGAGGAGCAGAGACAGAGAGGAAGATCTTCAATCTAATGATTGATTCTCCAAATGGCTGCAACAGCCAGAAATGAGCCAATCTGAAGCCAGGAGCTTCTTTTGGGTCTCCCATGTGGGTGCAGAGTCCCAAGGCCTTGGGCTGTCCTCGGCTGCTGTCCCAGGCCACAAGTAGGGACCTGGAGGAGAAGTGGGGCTGCCCTATTTAGATCCAGCACCCATAGAGGACCCCAGCACATGCAAGGCGAGTTCTTTAGCCATTAGGCAACCACACCATGCCCAATGTTTATCTCTTTCATACACATGAGGCAGCATGAGTGTTGTAAGGCCATGCTCATGTTTTCTGGGCCTGGTTATGGGTTTGTCCTCAAAATCTCCTTGTTCACAACTACTTTCCACATCTGAATGCACTGTTCATTGAACAGGATGGAGGACACATCTGTTTTAATTTCAAATCTCATTTTGTCAAAATGTGTTTCTTTCTACCCAGACACTTGTCACATCTGATGCTGTTATGCAGATGGAATATCTGGACATGGTGGTGAATGAATCATTCAGATTATACCCAGTTGGCAGCAGAATCGATAGGACATGCAAGAAAGATGTTGAAATAAATGGGGTATTCATTCCCAAAGGGACAATTGTGGCAATTCCGATGTATGTCCTCCACCGGAATCCGAAGTACTGGACAGAGCCTTGTGAATTCCGCCCTGAAAGGTACAGGATCCCTGGAAAGGGGAACTTATGCTGAAACAATCTAGTTCAAGCATATGTGGTAAATCTGTGTGAAGACAAGGAACGCGTGAGAATAGAATCATTTGTATCCATTATTTTTAGAAGCTTTTCTTATGGAAAAATAATGATTGTTTTCAAAATTGTTCAAAGTGATAACTGGAGAAAGGGTACTATTGTCATCCTTGAATCCAAACCGTTGTTGCATCTGAGGCTCTGAAAATGCTATGCAACTTTTTATTAGGGACTTGAGTGTGTGAATTGTGTGTTATTGTGGATCCTGGATGCTGTCTTCTACTGATATACATAGAAAGTATATACATATAAATAGTCATATAGTTTTTGCAATATTTGCATTTAGCTGTAATTTATTAACTGTAGTTTATTTTAGGTGTACAGTCTTTTAAAAAGTCTTTCCAGTTTTCCTATGCTAATTACATTGACTGTGAAATGTCACAGTACTTATAGAAAAGCTTTCCAACTTGAATCTGGTGGCCTCTTCCTGTAAAGCAATTGTAAAACCACAGGCTGTGCTAATGAGAAGTCCCATTGCGGATGGACAGAAGAATCAGTCAGGTCAGGAGAATCTGGGTACCCTGATCCTGGTTCTAGTTGCTATCTTCTGGCAGCCAACAAACTTACTTAACAGTGAGCGAATCCTTCTTTCAGTGTGAAGTCACTGGCTCTCAAAGCTGTTTGCTACTCTTGGAAGTAGTAATATAGGTCAGGTTTTTGGATATTGTACCCTTTGGAAATGGTTGATCAGCTACCATTGTTGTTTTGGTAAGGAAAATGAAGAAATTTGTAGAACACTGGCTGGCAAGTCAGAAGTCTTGGGATGCAGACATTTTTATTACATACAGATGGACTTTCTGTTGACAGAAATTTTATTCTGGGCATGTTGTCCCTACTGATGGCACAGAATGCTCATGTGGTAACTATAAGTCAAGTAAATTAGTGTTCACATAACCCTTTGTTTTCAAAGCCATGAATTCTTTGTCTCCTGAGGCCAGGATTTCTACTTTCTGTAGCTTCGTTCATGTTCGGTGATAAGTACATAGGGTTCTCTTCGATTACTTTAGTCACCAACCTTTAAGTGTCAGTGCTTGGGCCAAACAATGAGAACATTGGATGTTATCAATGTTGAAGCTGGAGAATGTTTGAAATATTCCCATATGTGATACAGAAATACAAGTCTATGGGGCACTTCTACTGCATCTGCATGGGCCTAATACTTGTACAAATACCCAGCACCTATGTCAGCTCTCTCATACACTACTTTGCTCTGATGATATGCTATTGTGACTAAAATATTTACTGCCCTCCCTCTGTTGATAAGATATTGTGAGCAAAGCAACCAATAGTGCCCCAGTGCATTGGCATAGAAGCTGAAGTTTTTGCCTTGCACACACCGGGATTTCATGTGAGTGCTGGTTAGTGTCTGGAAGCCCTGTTTCCTATCTCACTCCTTGCTAATGTCCAGGGAGGCAATCAAGGATGGACCAGGGTGTTATGAACCTGCACTCATGTGGAAGACTTAGAGGAGACTTCTGGTTCCTGTCTTTGAATTGGCTCAGCTCCATCAACCGTGGCCACTTTGGGAGTGAAAGAGCAGATGGGGATCTTCCTCTCTGTCACTCCTCCTATATGTATATCTGACTTCCCAATGAAAATGATAGATTAATCTTTAAAAAGAAAAAAAAATCTAGAACTCTAAGAATATTGTACAAAACTGTAGCTCTATTTTAAAATCAAAGAACAATATTCCATGGTCATTTTCCCAATATAAACATTATCTTCTCAATACCATGAACTATCCAGGAATTGTATGAATAAATGATGGCTTTATATTCAAATAATTTTTTTAAAGATTTATTATTTTTATTACAAAGTCAGATATACAGAGAGGAGGAGAGACAGAGAGGAAGATCTTCCGTCCTATGATTCACTCCACAAGTGAGCCGCAACGGGCCGGTGCGTGCCGATCTGAAGCCGGGAACCAGGAACCTCCTCCAGGTCTCCAATGCGGGTGCAGTGTCCCAATGCATTGGACCGTCC
This sequence comes from Ochotona princeps, assembly GCF_030435755.1. Lineage (NCBI taxonomy): Eukaryota > Metazoa > Chordata > Mammalia > Lagomorpha > Ochotonidae > Ochotona > Ochotona princeps. The sequence continues at coordinate 35,163,164 of NC_080855.1, read as the reverse complement.
TCAACTGCTTTGCCAGGCCACAAGCAGGGAGCTGGATGGGAAGCATGGCTGCCGGGACTAGAACCAGCGCCCATATGGGATCCCAGGGCATTCAAGGCAAGGACTTTAGCTGCTAGGCCACACCGCCAGGCCCTATATTCAAATAATTTATGACCTGATTGAAGAGATATATATCACTGATGTTATTGAAGTATGATAGCATCAAATGTCATGTCAGTATCTCACTTAAACAATTATGGCAAGAGAGAAGGAGTATGCTGGTGGGGAGTAATGTCAAGGAGTATTTGATGGAGAATTTGGAAAGAGAATAAGACTATGGATAAGGAGTGTAGTGAAAGAAAGGTGAAAGAGAATGAGGAGGAAGACAGGTGGGAAGGAGGTTGGAGAAGAGAGAAAATAGGGGTAGTTTAGTTTAGATACTAAGAGGCATCATCTTCCTTAGTTAACATATGTCCATATGGTTGTCAGTTGAAGCAGGAACCCGCTTTCCCTTCCACCATTCTTACTTCTCATATGTGTTCCAAAATGTGATCTCATCACCACCTTCAATGTAATTTTAAAGTGCAAAGGTAAATGTCTTTTTAAATAGCACTCACATTATCTCACCAGCGAGACAGAAAAGTCCTGTGTGGTGAGGGTAATTGCTAACTGGAACAGCTCTCAAATATAGAACTCTTAAAGCTCAATAACAGTAAAATATGAATGGCCAAGCCATAATTATTTCAAAGGTCCAATTGATAACTCCAACTAAGTGATTCTTGTGGTTCTACACATCACTAACGTGTGCTCATTTCTGTTGTGGAATCAGGTTCAATAAGAAAAACAAGGACAAAATCAATCCTTACACATACCTTCCCTTTGGAGCTGGTCCTCGAAGTTGCATGGGCAGGAGGTTTGCTCTCATAAATGTAAAACTTACTCTCGTCAGATTAATACAGAACTTCTCCTTCAAGCCTTGTGAGGAAACTCAGGTTAGTGTACTTCATGTAATGAGAATGCTTTTCTGGCATTTTTTTTAAAAAAACTGAACACTGTTGTGTTCGAATAGAATATTTTGTCATTACATCATTAGGTTTGGTTCTGCTTTTCCTACATCCCTGAATGCTGCCCTAAATCTATACTCTTGAGTGTCACTTTTGTCCTTGAATAAATCTTCAATAATGTGTTTTAGGGGGCTCATCCCACTGATAGCATGCAAAAAACATGCTTTAAGAATGATTTGACTTTGATTTGGAATTTACTTGAAACAATATTACCAAGAGATCTGTGTATTTCTCCAATGCATGTGTATAAATGGAATTTCAAATTTAAATAGGATCACTTGTTATGTTCATAGTAAACAATGATCTTCTGCCTTCATGTCCATTAATGTGAGAATTTATAGAACAGAATCAGTGAGAATCAATAGCTCATTATATTTGATCATCAGCATCACATGTGTCAGGTTTGTTTCAGAACTTCAATGTGACGATCAATATAGATGAGAACTGATCTGTGACTTTGCCTATGCCTTAGGAGGCAAATTAATTGTTATATTTTGATGTTCTGAAGTACATACTTTCGTAACCCTCAGGTGAATATTATCATTTTTACAATTACTTTTGATTTGGTGTTTTTAATTCCTCTCCCAGGATGTTTCAGTTTATAGCCTTCTTGATTCTATCTTCAAATGCAAACTGTTAATACCATGAAAATGCAGTAACAGAGGTTTGAACTGCCATGTGATTGTGTGGAATGGCTGCTAAAAATCCCAGTTCCAGTGGTTGTCAGGAGCTGTCCAGGGTTCATCTTTTTCCATCTTTCTCTGGATTTGGTCCTGTGATGAGCTATGGCAGAATGTCATTACAGAGTATGGGCACATTGATTCCTGCCAGGGAAGGCCCTAAGAAACTTATGTCTAGAGTTTAAGTTGCATTTAATATTCATCTCCTTGACCTCAGTATGTTTTCTGCAAAGGAACCTAGGAGAGTAGAATTGGTCACCAACTGAAATTCAGTATGTAAGTTTATAAGTGTGTGAAGAAATGGAATCACCACATGTGCTATGGGATACCTCCTCCTTGGCAGGCTTCCAGTCATCTTCATACTGCTCTTGCTCATGTCTGTGAGGAGTTGCTGCAGCTTGTCTTTACTGAGATGAGACCTATTGCATGCTTTCCCACACTAATTGACTGGATCCCTCATAATGGAGCTAAGAGGATTCATGAAAGCTCTTCAGAACTTCAGAATTCCTGCATTTACACTTACATACAGTTGGAAAACAAGAGGGAATGTTAGAAATAAAAAGCACATATTTTCTTTTGCATTGCAAAATGCAATTTATTTTCCATAAGGTCAGAATTATTTATACACTTGAAATATGTTATCCACTCAAGAGTAATTTACGTTTCAACATAGACAAATTAACTTCATGAGAGTTTTCTAAATGTGTTAACCATATGGTCAGGAATGATGTTAGCATTTTTCAGTATCGTTATTCTTGTAGCTTTTCTGTTTTGATTCTGTTATTGATTGTGCTTAATTTTCTGCTTCTCTGTATGATTACTTCATTGTTGCAGATGCCCCTTAAATTAACCACACAAGGATTCCTCAAGCCTGAGAAGCCCATTATTCTGAAGGTTGTCTCAAGAAATCAGACTGTACATTGAGCTTCATTATCTGTGGACTTTGTGTTTGCTCTTCATGGAAGATGCATGCAAAGCACCAGAGACCTTAATGCATTTTGATAATAATGGTAGGAAATAATGTTGTAACTAACCTGTGGCACACAAAGAAGCATTGCAGGGAATAGGCACATTGAGCCATCTGTGTGTGCAGAGTATTCTCTTTTGTGTAATAGAGAGGAGCTGACTAAATCAGTGCCAGATATGTAGATTCAAACTCTCTGGTTGTTCTTAATCACCTCTCTTCATCTTCTTTTAGTCCTCTCATCCCTGTTTAGCTGGATCACACAATTTATCATTCTTAGTAGTTTATCAACAATATTAATAAAAATATTTGAATAAATGAGGTCGCCTTAGTAGTGACATTTTTATTTTTTATTGTTTGTATTTACTAGAATAAATATCCATTAAATATGCCAATCTCTTTATAAAGTTTTCTTCTAATACATTTTTGGTGTTTAAATGGCAATCTATGGTACTGAATCAGTGAGAACCAATGGCTAACATTTTACATCCACATGAACACATTGTGTGATGCCGCTTCAGGAATTCCAGATTGATTCTTAAGGTATATTACAGGGAGAGGATATTTAAACTCTGTTCATCATTTTCCAGATCATATAAGGGACTCAACAGCAAACCCCAAGTACCTTGAACAAAAACTGAGAAATTAATTACAGTTCTCCAAAGAACCTCCAAATAGAATAAAGAATATGAGTAAATTGTTAATATTTCAAATCACCAGGTAATGCAAGTCAAAACTACAGTGAAAAGTAACCTCCTGCCAGTTATAATGGCTATTTTCAAGAAAACCTATAAAAATTATTGTGAAGTTGTGGAGAAGATTTAGAAGAGGTAGTGTTTTTCAAGATTGGACAACAGGTCCCAAAATGGCTAAATGGAAGGTATAATTGTGAATGCTCCACATCACATTCTGCTGGGTGACTGCAGTTCATACTAACAGTTTTTTTTTGTTTGTTTTTAATAAAGAGCTAGAAGAGATTAAAGGCCCCAAGTGTAAAGCAGTGGTGTACAATGTCAGTGCTAATTAATCTGACTTGATCAATACATGCTGTATAGATGTATTGAGACATCAGAGTGTGGCCCATTATTATGCATCATTGATGTATGCTAATCAAATCATTTCTTCCTGGAGTCCTCAATAAGTTTCATAAACAATGTGGTAAGTTCAATGTTCCGGATCAAATCCCTGGAGGTCACTGCTCAGAGTGACTAGCTGGATTCTGGAGAGAACTTTATGAGTTTCAGTCATTCCCATTATCAGCCTCAGAGATGTTGCCCTGTGAGTTGTGAAGAAGAGAATTTTATGGCAACACTCTTGACTACTTGTATTTCTGGACTGAAGAACTACTCTGACATCTTCTCCACCCTAACTGTCCCTTTTCTTTCCCAAACTCTGTGCCATGTGGCAGAGTTATGGGTTATCCCTTAAACGCATTTTGATGATTTTTTCTCTTTCTGTGGATTCATGTGTCTGATTGGACACAGAAATGCAGTGAGGGACTCTCCTGGTCTCATTGTGTTGATATCGATGTTATTCAGGACACATACTTCTACCTTACGGACCCTTGGCATTGGGAAAGCAGCAGAAGGAAGGTCAGTGTCCCCTACCTTAGTCATTCCCTTCTGAGTGAGGTCATAAAATGCTCCTGCTTGAGTGTGCCCCTCTGTATTTTAATAAATGGAGCATTGCTGTTCCCAGTGACCAGGGACACAGAGGTGACTATGGTTAAATAGATTCTACATGTTACATCCTCTTGCATTTCGTGTGTTTTTCTCCTGTGAATTTGCCTTTTCATAGAGAAACATCAGATGTGAACCTGTTAGTGAGCCAATTCTGAATATAAAGTCCGTCATTACTTCAAACTGGAAAAAGGAGACATTCACTCTGGTGGCAGCAGTGGGGAACTGTGGTGAAGCCAATGAAAATAAGAATTGTTGCAACATTGTTCTCACATCTCTGTGATGTATAGTCAGGAGCAGGTAAAATTCACATGTGCTCTTTTTATTTTAAGTCAAATTAGTAAGAGAAAATCTTTAAAAATATGCTTTGACTTAGATGCACATTTGGTATATACTGTACTTTTCTGTGTTCCCTGTTCTAGGGACAGGCATTATGTTTCTTTTGGTGTACTGTTGGATTCCAAGGAATTTAGTAAAAATTTTTCCCTATCAGGGCATGCACAACAATGATTCTGTGTTTGCAGACACCCGATTGCAAACTGGAAATTCAGTGATAAGACAGTACAGAAATGTAGTTTGTGTCCCTTGTACAAGTGATTTATTGCTTGTTATCAGCCCTTTACAAATGCTTTGAGGCCTTTCCCTGTGTCTCTTTTTCATGGCTTTCTGTATAGAATTTCTTGGCCTAAGGAATTCCTGCACCCATTTTGGGTCTTGTTTTAAATTTTGTTCAATTTTAAATGAAGAGAGTGAGAGTGAGGGAAAGACCCCAGACCCTCTCCACTCTGCCGTCCCCTGTTCATCTGAGCAAGATCCCAGGCTGACTCCTCTAGTTTCCATGTTAGCCCACAGGTCACCCGAGGCTGCCGAAGAGATTCAGGGGTGAAATCAAACTGCCCCAGACACTGTATGACCAGAAGCAAATCTTCCATCCTCTGCTATGGTACCATTTGTTCTCTGCAGGCTCCAGTGTAAGGCATATCCTCCATATGCATCTGAATATACTGTCCACCGCTCCTTCAAAACCACTGAAGAGGCCCAGATCTGACACATACATTCCATGTTCAGACCATGGAACCTACAATTTCCTCCATGGTTGGAGCTTTTTAGCCAGCACATCAGTTGGGGGGATTCCAAAAGCAACTTTATCCGAGGTAATCCCAGACCTAATTGCCAATACAGGGTCTGGCAGTGTGCCATCCAAATCATCCTATGCACACAGCGTTAGTTCCAATGACTGGGGCAGTAATCTCAAATTCTGTCTTCTCAGCATATTAATGTGTTTTGCAGCTTAGTCACATCCTTTCCGCCACACATTTAGCGTTCATGCAAACCAATGGGAGCTGCAGCCTAGTCAGAGTGAGGTAGAATAACCCCTGCCAGGCCCAGGTTTGTACAGCTTCGCACCTGTTTTGGCCTTTGGCTTTAGGTTTGGTTGCCACAGCCAGGCCTGATGTTGCCTTCAAACAGTCCTAACTCTTGCTGGCAGGTGCTGCAATCTGGCCCTGCTCAGTCTGCTCCCATCCCTGGCTCATGTAAGGCAGTAGGTATGATACCCTAGCACAGCATGACTCACATTCCAACCTGGTTGCTGCACTCACCAGTAGGCTAAGGTTTGCTCAGCCAGCCTATTCCACCCACATCCAAAACCAACCCACAAACTTGACAGTGGATGAAGCTATCTTGCCTAGGCTGCCCAGCCCAGACCTGCACCACCTGTTCACCACTCAGCACTTTGACCTACCAACGTAGTTTCCCAAGTTCTCCCATTTAGCCTGATCCAAGATATGTCACACATACCAGAGGGTATTAGGCCCTTGCCTAGACATCTGGTCCCCTACCCTCACCATAACCTGGTATGAGCTAGTGGATGTTGTATCCCAGTCTGCTCTACATCCTCTTTTATAATGTTCATGTGGGTGCTGCAGTCTGGACCTGCTCAGCCTGAGCCTATTCACAAAGGCCCAGTGTTGGCAGGTTCCATGGTCATGCCTATCTCAATCCCTCACCTCCCAAACTCTTAAGCTAACCAGTGGGACTTGTAATTCCACAAGGTTAGACCCATATATTTCCTAAAGAATCTACCCCTGAACCTGATTATCTTACATGCTGGTTTGTGTCATGGGCCAGCCTAATGTGACCTGTCACCTGTTCTGACACTCACTGTCAGAACCTGGGATATAGCCCTTGCCAGACATGCCCCAAGCCCTAGCTTTTGTGTAGGCTTGTGTGTGGTGGATGACAGTGCTCCACGCTAACAAGCCCAGCTCAGGTCTCCCATGTGCCCTGGTGCATTGGTCTGATCCATAAAGGTCTTCTGTCTTCTCCCCTGTATACGGCAATGTCACAGTCGCTTAGCTTACCTATAGATTCAATGGCCCTGTCATTGGGAGCTCCTCAGGAGTCATTCCTCACCTGCAAGATACTCCCAGAGTGACCCTCCCTACTACATATTCCATGCTCCTTTCCCCATTCAATCCACAATCATTGAGACCAGGAGTGTATGAGTGCTCCTGTCCTGTCTTTGGAAGCCGAGTGGATTGTATGTTCATCTGAGATTCTCCTAAACCTCCAGTCCCAAGCTCCACATGTGCTGGCCTGTTGCCTTAGCCCTCCACACACCCAAGATCAAGGTCCATTGGAGTTCTCTTCCATATGCAAATTCTCTTCCATATGCAAACCAAAAAGCAGTAACAGACTCACACCTACTCCAGACTTCTGCACTGAGACCAGAAACAGAATAAACAAATAAGAGAATAAATCCCCCAAATCAACAAGAAACAATAAGGCAATTGGAAGAAGTATCAGAAAAAGTAATGATCCAGACGAGAGAGCCAGCACTCCACCAAAAAAAGACCAAAAGCCAATATCTATTTTGGAGATGTGAGAGGAGGACATGGAAGTTCTACCAGATAAGGAATTTTAAAAAATAATGATAAAATTAGGGGCCGGGCGGCGTGGCCTAGTGGCTGAAGTCCTCGCCTTGAAAGCCCTGGGATCCCATATGGGCGCCGGTTCTAATCCTGGCCGCTCCACTTCCCATCCAGCTCCCTGCTTGTGGCCTGGGAAAGCAGTTGAGGATGGCCCAATGCATTGGGATACTGCACCCATGTGGGAGACCTGGAAGAGGTTCCTGGTTCCCGGCATCGGTTCGGCACGCACCGGCCCATTGCAGCTCACTTGTGGAGTGAATCATCGGACGGAAGATCTTCCTCTCTGTCTCTCCTCCTCTGTGTATATCTGACTGTAATGAAAAATGAATAAATCTTTTAAAAAATGATAAAATTCATCAGAGACAATGAGAAAAACTGGGAAGACTTCAAGGAATTCAAGAACCACATAGTCACAGAAATACAACAAATCAAAACCAAAATCCTCAACTTAGAGCACAAAGTTGAGGGTCAAACCCAAAGAATAAATACAGCAGAAGCGAGGATCTCTGAGACTGAAGACATGCAGAATGAAGGTACCCAGCTCATGAAACAGCTGGAGACAAGTCTGAATAAAACCAACAATATCATACAGGAAATGAAAGACAACCTCAGAAAATCAAATATCAGGATTATAGGTGTTCCCGAGGGAGCGGAAAGAGAGTCAAGAATGCAAAGGGTGTTCGACGAAATTTTACCAGAAAACTTGCAAAACACGTGGAAAATGAGCCAAGCCCAAATCCAACTGGACAGAGAATTCCCAACAGATACGATCCAAAGAGACCATAACCCAGACATATGGTGCTCAAATTCCACTCCAACGAAGACAAAGAAAGAATCCTGAGACAGGTACGAAGCACAGAAAAGAACTCGTATAGGACAAACTCAATCAGAATCACAGATGACTTCTCACAACAGACGCTCCAAGCAAGAAGAGAATGCAATAAAGTCTTTCAAATCCTGAAGCAGAGCAACTGTCAACCAAGAATAATTTGCCCAAAAAGATCTCATTTGTATTCAAGAATGAAATTAGATACTTCCATAGCAAAGAGAAACTAGAAGAATATGCCAGCACAAAACCAGCTCTACAAAATCTCCTTAGAAATGCACTAAATCCAGAAAAAAAGGAGACAAACCATAAGCAAAGAAGCCAAAGAGGACGGTCTCCCCCCTAAAGTCCACACAAGGAGAGAAAATTAAACAGACACCAACACCCACAAAAACACACATGCATGGCAGGGCAAAATTGCAACCACTCAATTTTAACTCTTAACACAAATGGCCTAAACTCACCTATCAAAAGACATAGATTAACGGAATGGATCATCAAACAGGACCCAATTATCTGTTGCCTACAAGAAACACATCTAAAGATGATACGATGTTAAGCACAACATGTCATGTTATGGATATTATGTCATATGTAGTATATAAACTAAAATTGAACAACACATCTAAAGATGATACGATGTTAAGCACAACATGTCATGTTATGGATATTATGTCATATGTAGTATATAAACTAAAATTGAACTGTGAATGGGGGGTCACAGAAAGTGGTTAAGAAATTGCGTTTATTGTTAACATGTTGACTGTTCAATACCATGTCAATTAATTCCATAACGATGTTAATTGTTGCAGATGGTATATTAGTGCTTTTATTTGACTGGGATGATACTCTGCTGTCTCTGCCCTCAGACCAGAGAGGGTCTACCCAATAAGTAGTTGGACTTGACTGGACTATAAGATGTTGGACTCTATGCTTGGCATATACTTGCAAAGAGGGAATTTGAACTGAACTTGAACTATGGTTATGCAGCGAGGTGGAGGAACCCACCATGGGGGGAGGGTGGGAGGAGAATCCCAGATTCTATGTAATTACAACACAATGTAATTAATGAATAAATTTAATAAAAAAGGTGGTATGATGTGGGATGATACTGAGGTTGAGGCCATGAAAACACCAGGACTTCCTTTGGGAAGCCAGTTTAAATGCCAAGTAAAATACCTGCGAAGAGCAGAGGGAAGGAAGATGTGTCTCACACAACTGCAAACCCTAAAAGTCAATGGTCTGTAATCGGTCTGAATGCCACGGGTTTTTGTAGAGACCAGGGATGTGTTAACTTTATGCTGCAGGAGCCTAAATTGGGGGAGAAAAGTAACATTGACTGCTTACATCCTATATCCTACATGTCACTAAACTATCATGAAGGTAACAGGAAGATTCAATAATCTGTTTTGGTGCATGAAAAAAGGAAGGGCTTGGGCCCGGCGGCTTGGCCTAGTGGCTAAAGTCCTCGCCTTGAAAGCCCCGGGATCCCATATGGGCGCCGGTTCTAATCCCGGCAGCTCCACTTCCCATCCAGCTCCCTGCTTGTGGCCTGGGAAAGCAGTTGAGGACGGCCCAATGCATTGGGACACTGCACCCACGTGGGAGACCCGGAGGAGGTTCCTGGTTCCCGGCATCGGATCGGCGCGTACCGGCCCGTTGCGGCTCACTTGGGGAGTGAATCATCGGACGGAAGATCTTCCTCTCTGTCTCTCCTCCTCTGTGTATATCTGGCTGTAATAAAATGAATAAATCTTTAAAAAAAAAAAAAAAAAAAAAAAAAAAAAAAGGAAGGGCTCAGAAACAAAAGATCACCAAATGTTTAAAATCTTGCAGCAGGGTGCTCTCAGCGTTTCACCCTCATGTGAGGGCCTGCCACGTGATCTTTTACGTCCAACTGCAAGCATCTGCTTGTGTCTGTTGAGATTTTTATCCCAATCATGGATAAGATTCTAGCCAGAAGTACTGAGGAATTAACAACCCAGGAACAAAGCTCAACCTGGGGCTCTTAACAAACACTTCATCTTCTTGTTTTCTGCTTAGGAGAATCTGAGGCTTGTGTTTTTAGATCATTACTCAAAGCCTTTCTGCAGGACTGGTTTCCAGCTACCCTCCACAAGCTCAGCTCTAGTAATTCACCTTAATGTAACTTCTGTTGGGGATAATGGACCATGCATTTTTTATTACAAGTCCTCTTACATACCTACTTCCACAGCAGTTTTACAGAACGGTTTATAGTAACTGACTCTATGGATTGCAATTATTCTAAGAATTTCTAGTAGTAGGTCTGCCATCAGTGAAGAAGAACCCAAGAAGAACTGACCATTCTATGAAATCAATCCATTCTTTTTGTTACTTTTTTGAAACTTACTTTTTATGGCTATGCTATCTACTTAAGATTAACCATGACTAGTTCATTTTCCTAAATTGATCTATATATTGAGTGCAATCTCAGCTTCGATCTGCAGGTCATGTAAAGGAGAAATGAAAAAGGGAAAAAAATAATGACTTTATTTAGGCATTTTGAAAAAAATTTTAAGAACCCATAATATAAGAATAAACAATGAAAACAGATTAAGCATTTTTCGCATAATATTAAATGTATAAAATTGCATTATATGCTTTAAAATATGTGCAATTATAAATCAACAGAATAAGTATGGTGGTTTATTTGAAGAAACTATGTTTGTAATTAATCCAAAGCATTTGCATTATTGAAAGTGTTGAGTGTAATAAAATAAGAATATATTCTAGTTTACCTAGCATTATGAAACTTTTGCAATAGGATACAGAACTGAAAGTCATAAAAAAAAATACATGCAGCAAAATAGTGGTGATAATAAAGAGTTTGGAATTTCAAAAAAAAAAAAAAAAAACACATCTAACCAGAAAAGACACTAAGAAACTGAAAGTGAAGGGATGGAAAAAGATATTTCATGCCAAAGGACAAAAAAAAAAAAAAGGCTGCAGCAGCTATCCTAGTTTCAGATGATATAGATTTCACTGTGACAAACATCAAAAGGGACAGGGAAGGACATTTTATATTGGTGAAAGCATTGATGAATCAGGAAGTAACTACCATTGTAAACATCTATGCACCAAATTCAAACGTGCCTAGCAACGTGAAACAATTACTTATAGACTTAAAGGGAGATATAGATGAACATACGATAATAGTGGGAGATCTGAACACCCCATTAACACCAACAGACAATTCAACAAAACAATAGAACTCAACAAAGAAACAACAGAGCTACTACAAAAACAATAGAACAACTGGACTTGGTAGACATTTATTGAACTTTTTATCCTAAGACCACAGATTATGCATTTTTTTCAGCAGTGCATGGCACCTTCTCCAGGATTGACCACATGATAGGACAAAAAAGCAAATTTAAATAACTTCAGAAAGATAGGAATCATACCATGTACCTTCTCAGACCACCATGGAATGAAATTGGAAATCAATCATTCAATATGCCCAAGGAAATTTAGAATCTCTTGGAAGTTGAACAATATGCTATTAAACAAACAATGGGTCAGAAAAGAAATTAAAGACAAGATAAAAAAGTAAATGGAAACCATGAAAACTCTGGCAAAACATTCCAAAACTTGTGGGACACCACCAAAGCAGTGCAACAGGGTAAGCTCATCGCAATTGGAGCTCATGTCAAGGCCCAAGAAAAGCGCCAAATACAGGAATTAAGCACACACCTCCAGGACTTGGAAAAGCAGCAACAGATGAGCCCCACACACAACAGGAAACAAGAAATCGTCAAAACAAGGAAGGAAATAAACCAAATTGAAATAAAAAAGTATACACGAAATCAATGAATCAAAAGCTAGTTTTTTGAGAAGATAAGCAAAATAGACACCCAACTGCCCGACTGACAGAGAAAAAAACAAGAGAAAGCGAGAATTTACAGCATCAAAGATGAAAAAGGCAACATAACAACTGACACGGCAACCATTAAGAACATAATTAGAAATCACTACAAAGAACTGTACTCAAACAAATCAGAAGACCACCAAGAAATGGAAAAGTTCTTAGACTCCAACCACCTGCCAAAACTTAGCCCAGCGGCAAAAAAAGACCTGAATAAACCTATAACTAAAGCAGAGATAGAGTTAGTGATTAAACATCTCCCAACAAAGAAAAGCCCAGGCCCAGAAAGTTCCACTACAGAATTCTGCAAAGCATTCCGAACAGAAATAACCTCAATCCTCTATAAACTCTTCAAAACAATAGAAAAAGAAGCAACCCTTCCAAACTCATTCTATGAAGCCAATATCATCTTAATCCCAAAACCGGATAGAGAAACAATAGAGAAAGAAAACTACAGACCTATCTCTCTGATGAACATTGATGCTAAGATACTCAACAAAATCCTAGCCAATAGAATTCAAAAAAGCATCAGACACATCATTCATCCGGATGAAGTAGGATTCATCCCTCGTATGTAGGGATGGTTCAACATCTGGAAATCCATCAATGTGATACACCACATCCACAAGCTAAAAAACAAGAATCACATGATAGTATCAATAGACGCAGAAAAAGCTTTTGACAAAATCCAACACCACTTACTGCTAAAAACCCTAACCAAGGTAGGCATAGAAGGAACAATCCACAACACAATCAGAGCAATATATGAAAATCCCAACGCCAGCATCACACGGAATGGAGAAAAACTGGAACCTTTCCCACTGAGATCTGTAACAAGACAGGGATGTCTCCTATCTTCACAAATATTCAACATAGTCCTAGAGGTACTCGCAGAGGCCATAAGACAAAGAGATCAAAGAAATTCAGATGGGAAATGAAGAAATCAAGCTTTCACTATTCATGGATGACATGATTCTTTACATAGAAGACCCAAGAGACTCGGTACAGAGACTTCTAGAACTTATACGAGAGTTTGTTGGAGTGGCAGGGTACAAAATAAATGAACAAAAATCAACAGCCATAGTGTATGCAAGCAGCCCCAAGATGGAAAAAGATCTAACCAGCAGAATGCCATTCAAACTAACTGAACAAAGTATGACGTATCTGGGAATAACCCTAACCAAAAACGTAGGAGAACTTTATGAAGGAAACCATAAATCACTTAAAAAAGGAATTGAGACCCCAGTGGTATGGCCTAGTGGCTAAAGTCCTCACTTGTAGGCGCCAGGATCCCACATGGGTGCCAGTTCTAAACCTGACAGCTCCACTTCCCATCCAGCTCCTTGCTTGTGGCCTGGGAAAGCAGTCGAAGATGGCCCACAGCTTTGGGACCCTGAACCCACGTGGGAGACCTGGAAGAGGTTCCTGGTTCCCAGCTGAGGATCGGCACAGCACTATCTGTTGCAGTCACTTGGGGATTGAATCATCGGACGGAAATCTTCCTCTCTGTCTCTCCTCCTCTATGTATATCTGGCTTTGTAATGAAAATAAAGAAATCTTAAAAAAGGTGTACCAGCACACATTAAAAAAAAAAAAGAAATTGAACAAGACCTCAAAAGATCGAGTAAAATCCCATGCTCCTGTTTAGGTAAAATCAACATCATTAAAATGTCTATACTGCCAAAAGAAATAAATACATTCAATGAAATCCCAATCAAATTGCCCAAAACGTTCTTCTTGGAACTGAAAACAATGATCCAAAGGTTCATCTGGAAACGCAAAAAAGCACGAATAGCTAGAACTATCTTGAAGAATAGGAAGTTAACAGGGGGAATCACAGTTCCGGACCTCTGTACGCATTATAGGACGATTGTTACTAAAACAGACTGGTACTGGCACAAAGATAGAGAGGAAGATCAAAGGAGCAGAATAGAAACAATAGAAGGGACCCCACACAGATACAGCCAAATCATCTTTGACAAAAAGAGAAACGACAATCCAGGCAAATGGGAAGGTTTTTCTTTTCTTTTTTTCTTTTTTTTTTTTTTTACAAAGAAAATGATCATTTTTAATTACTATGCTAGAACAAAGTAAGGACCAAAAATTAGTTGTTACATACAAATTTTTTAATATTTTTATTAATTATTTTGCATTATGTGACAGTTTCATAGGCCTATATTTTTCACCATACACTAAGATCAAATGTAAATGGATAAAAGACCTAAACCTACACTGAGAAACCTTCAAACTTTTGGAAGAAAATGTAGGAAACACCATGCAAGCCTAGGTGTAGGCCCTGACTTTCTTTTTTTCTTTCTTTTTTTTTTTATTCATTGATTACATTGTATTATGTGATACAGTTTCTTCGGAACTGGGAATCACCCCACTCCAACTCCTGCACTCCCCCCATGTGGAATATTCCACCTTGTTGCATACCCACTGATCAATTAAATAGAACACCAAAAGCAATAGCAATCAAGACCAAAATAAACAAATGGGACTTCATCAAACTAAGAAGTTTCTGTACAGCAAGGAAAACAATCAACAAAGTAAAAAATCAACCCACAGAATGAGAGAAGATATTTGCACACTATACTGGTGATAGGGGGTTAATCTCCAGAATATACAAAGATTTCCAGAGAAACCAAAATACCTAAACAAACAAGCCACTCAAGAAATGGGCATGTTGGGCCCGGCGGCGTGGCCTAGTGGCTAAAGTCCTCGGCTTGAAAGCCCTGGGATCCCATATGGGTGCCGGTTTTAATCCCGGCAACTCCACTTCCCATCCAGCTCCCTGCTTGTGGCCTGGGAAAGCAGTTGAGGATGGCCCAATGCATTGGGACCCTGCACCCGCATGGGAGACCCGGAAGAGATTCCTGGTTCCCGGCATTGGTTCAGCAAGCACCGGCCCATTGAGGCTCACTTGGGGAGTGAAACATCGGACGGAAGATCTTCCTCTCTGTCTCTCCTCCTCTGTTATATCTGGCTGTAATAAAATGAATAAATCTTAAAAAAAAAAAAGAAATTGGCATGGGAAATTCTCAGACATTTCACAAAGGAACAAACCCAAATGGCAAACAAACATATGAAAAAATGCTCAAGTTCCCTGGCAATAAGGGAAATCCAAATTAAGACATCAATGAGATAAAACCTAACACCAATAAGTTTGGCCCACATACACAAAAACACCAACAACACTTGTTGGTGAGGATGTGTGGAAAAGGGAACCCTACTCCACTGCTGGTGGGGCTGCAGGCTGGTACAGCCTCTATGGAAATCAGTATGGAGAACACTCAACTCAAAATCTGCATACCATATGATCCAGCAATAGCACTCCTAGGAATATATCCAAAACACTTGTTTCACGAGAAACCAACATGCACCCCTATGTTCATAGCAGCACAATCAATAATCGCAAAAACATGGAAGCAACCAAAATGCCCATCAACAGAGGATTGGATAAGAAAGCTATGGTTCATCTACTCCATGGAATACTACTTAGCTATCAAAAAAAAAAAAATGAAATGCATTCTTTTGTGGCCAAATGGGCCCAACTGGAAACCATAATGCTAAGGGAAATGAGCCAATCCCAAACGGTTAAATATCACATGTTTACCTTAATATAAGATGATATGCTCTCAATATAAGAAACAGTATATGCAAATTGTATTATTATCTCAAACTCAAACAGCCTATCTCACATGCAATAAGATATTGTGAAGTAACCAATGAACCAACAATCAATGTGAGACTGTTTATGATCTATATCAAAGATCTCTCCTGAAACCCCTCAAAACAAACAACACACAAACAAAACTCTAGAATAGATAGAGAACAATAAGAAAAACTTGGAATCAGACTGGAAACGATCAGCATGGATTCACTTATACATTGCTAGGTGGGACACAAAGATTGGTTACTCCTCACTAGGGTATTGAAAATTTCTCTGCACACACCTCCTAAAATTGTTCTGCAACTAAACTGTTGACATATGCCTTGTTATAGTTATAAGCCAGTCTAGACTACCCCCCAAAGAAGCCAAGTTCAGCAAAATTATGCTTCAACACTGTGAACTGCTAAATACTAAAATGAAAATAGACACAAGACAGTTGAATAGTATCCTATACCCATTTTAAGGTGTACAGAACCTGGTGTGTGTAAGCTAAAATTGAAATGTCAATGAAGGGGTCACAGAATGTGGAAAAGTACTTGCAGTTTTTAACATGTTGGTTACTGAATATTACGTCAATTAATTTCATAACGTTATAGATTGTTGCTGATGTTATGTCGGGACTTTTAATTGATAGGGATGATACTCTGCTGGCTCTGCCTTCAGAGTAGAGATTGTCTTCCCAACAAGCCTTTGGTCTTATCTGAACAATAAGATGCTGGACTCTTTGCTTGGTATACCCTTGCAATGAAAGAATCTAAAGTGAACTTGAACTGTGGTAATGCAACAGGGTGGAGGAATCCACCATGGGGGAAGGCTTCGGAAAGGTTTGGGGGGGAATCCCAGTACCTATAAAACTGTGTCACATAATGCATGTAATTAATTTTAAAAAATAAATAAACAAAACAAAAAAAAGAACTGACTGTATTTTTGTGTGTGTGACTGTCCAATTTGCTAGCAGTATTTGTTGAATTGGAGGCATCATTACTTAAATGTTTGTAATACTTTCTTTTTTTATTAATTATTATGCATTATGTGACAGTTTCATAGGCTCTGGGAATCCCCCTACCCCTCCCCAGGCCCCTCCCTCCTGGTGGATTCCTCCACCTTGGTGCAGTATTACAGTTCAAATTCAATCAAGATTCTTTCCTTGCAAACATATACCAAACATAGAGTCCAGCTACTTATTGTCCAGATGGGTTGAACAGTTTTTTGGGGAGACCATTTCTGGTCCAAAGTTAGAGCTGGTAGAATATCATCCCAGTCAATTAAGAGTCCCAATATAACATCAACAGCAAATTGTAACATTATGGAATTGACATGGTTTTGCGTAACCAGTATGTTAAAAAAAAAAAAAAAGAAGCAAGTTCTTAACCACAATCTATGATTTGCTCATTGACATTTCAATTTTAGTTTGTATACATGACCGGCTGCTATATACCTTAAAATGGCTATAAGGTACCATTCAGCTGTCTCGTGTCTATTTCATTTTAGTATTTAGCCATTTGTTGTGTTGAAGTATAATTTTGCTGATCTTGGCAGATTTTAGGATAATCTAGACTGGCTTGTAACTCTAACAAGATATTTGTCAACAATTAAGGTGCAGAACATTTTTTGGGGGGGGAGAGTGCAGGAAAGTCCCCAACACCACGGTGAAGAGTGACTAATCTTTGTGTCCCACCCAGCGAGGCATGAGCCAATCCACGTCAGCTCTTTCCTGTCAGATGCCAAGCTCTGCTTTTTGTTGTTTGTCTGTTTACTTTAGGTTTTTTGAGTTTGTATGATTGTTTGTTTGCTATGAGGGGTTTTCGGAGTAATCCCGATGGTCATTGCGAGGGAGGGTGGGGGTCCAGAGGTGGAGCCAGCTCGGACCAGAGAAAGCTCTCCTCCCTGGTCCCAAAGGACGTTTATTGTTCTTCTGTTTCTGCGGACTGCTCAGGGCTTCTGGTTGTCTTTCCGATGACGTTGGTTTCTGCACGGTAGTGTTTGGACTTCTTCCATTCCCAGCAGAAGCTCCGTTTGGGGTGGGTGACCTCAGAGTACTTGGCCTCCGAGGGCCTCCAATTCCCTATGGCCTCCTTGGCAGTTGGGATATAGTCCTTGTTGATCATATTAATAGTTTGTGGTGAAGGTCTGGGAGTCTTCATGGTTGGGATCCAAGCTTCCTCCTTACCAACTGCTCCACTCTGGAGTGCCCCCCTGCTCCACGCACATGACTTCCTGTTAAGAGGTTGTCAGGATCACACCTGATTCCCCCCTCATGCATTGGTATAGTAGTTTTACTATTGTTTAGTGCCGCTTTAAATCTGTTGTCTATGAATTACCATATTTGATCTTGATAGGCTATATTGTACTTTTTCCTCACTCTTTTTATGGTCCTTAAAGGCTTCCCTGTACTTTCTCCCCATTACGGATTAACATAGCGTATTGAGGGTATAGTAGGTTTTACAGTTTTTCGATGTAGATCTTAAGTATTCTGACATTAATTGTTGGTTTATAGATTATATCGCATTATCTTATTGTATTGGATACAGGTTGTTAGAGATTGCAATAATATTACAATATACAGGTACTATCTTTCAGGTTGTCATCTTTTCATCTCAGATTAAGGCAAACATGTGGTATTTAACCTTTTGGGATTGGTTCATTTCTCTTAGCATGATGGATTCCAGTTGGGCCCATTTGTCCACAAAGAACTGCATTTCATTTTTTTTAAATAGCTGAGTAGTATTCCATAGAGTAGATGAACCATAGCTTCCTTATCCAGTCTTCTATTGATGGGCATTTTGGTTGCTTCCAGGTTTTTGCGATTGTAGATTGTGCTGCTATGAGCATAGGCGTGCATGTTCGTTTCTTGTGTAGGAGATGTTTTGGATATATTCCTAGCAGTGCTATTGCTGGATCATATGGCATGTTGATTTTGAGTTGTTTGAGTATTCGCCAAACTGATTCCCATAGAGGCTGTACAAGTCTGCAGTCCCACCAGCAGTGGAGAAGGTTTCCCTTTCCCCACATCCTCGCCAGCAAGTGTTGGTGGTTTTATGTATGTGTGCCATCCTTACTGGAGTTAGGTGGTACCTCATTGTTGTCTTCATTTGGATTTCCCTTATTGCCAGGGAACTTGAGCTTTTTTTCATATGCTTATTTGCCATTTGGGTTTGTTCCTTTGTGAAATGTCTGCCCATTTCCCGTGCCCATTTCTTGAGTGGCTTGTTTGTTTTGACATTTTGGCTGTTTTGTAGTTCTTTGTATATTCTGGAAATTAGCCCTCTATCACCTATGTCGTGCGTGAAGATCTTATCCCATTCTGTGGGTTGCTTTTTTACTTTGTTGATTGTTTGTCTAGCTGTACAGAAGCTTCTTAGTTTGATGAGGTCCCAATTGTTTATTTTGGTCTCGATTTCTACTGCTTTTGGAGTCTCTTTTAGGAAGTGAGGGCCTACTCCTAAGTGTTGCAGTGTGTTTCCAACATTTTCTTCCAAACATTTGAAGGTTTCTGGATGTAGGCTTAGGTCTTTTATCCATTTAGATTTGATCTTGGTGTATGGTGAGAGCTGTGGATCTATCTTTTTGTTTCTGCAGGCTATCAACCAGTTGTCCCAACAGCATTTATTGAACAGACCTTTCCATTTGCTTGGTTTGTTGTCTATCTTTTTGTCAAAGATTGTTTCGGTGTATCTGTGTGGGTTTCCATCTGGTGTTTCTATTCTGTTCCCTTCATCTTCCTCTCTATCTTTGTGCCAGTACCATGCTGTTTTGATAACCACTGCCCTATAGTATGTCCAGAGGACTGGAACTGTGATTCCCCCTGCTAAATTCCTGTTCTTCAGGATGGTTCTGGCTATTCATGGTTTTTTGTGCTTCCAGATGAACCTTTGAATCATTGTTTCCAGTTCCATGAAGAATGTTTTGGGCAATTTGATTGGAACTGCGTTGAATGTATATATCGCCTTTGGCAATATAGACATTTTAATGATATTGATTTTACCTATCCAGGAGCATGGGATGTTACTCCATCTTTTGAGGTCTTGTTCAATTTCTTTTTTAAGTAGTTTGTAGTTTTCCTCAAATAGATCTCCTACATTTTTGGTTAGGTTAATTCCCAGATACTTCATACTTTTCTCTGTTATTTTGAATGGTATTTTGCTGATTAGATCTTTTTCCATCTTGTGGCAGCTCGCATACACTATGGCTGTTTATTTTTGTTCATTAATTTCGTACCCTGCCATTCTACCACACTCTCGTATAAGTTCTAGGAGTCTCTGTGTTGAGCCTTTTGGCTCTTCTATATAAAGAATCATGTCATCTGCGTATAGTGAAAGTTTGACTTATTCATTTCCAATTTGGATTCCTTTGATTTCTTTTTCTTGTCTTATGGCCTCAGCAAGTATCTCTAGGACTATGTTGAATAGCAGTGGAGAAAGTGGACATCCCTGTCTTGTTCCAGATCTTAGTGGGAAGGGTTCAGTTTTTCTCCATTCAGTATGATGTTGATGTTGGGTTTTTCATATATTGCTTTGATTATGTTGTGAGTTTTTCCATCTATGCCTACCTTGGTTAGGGTTTTTAGCAGGAAGTGGTGTTGGATTTTGTCGAAAGCTTTTTCTGTGTCTATTGATACTTTCATGTGGTTCTTGTTTTTCAGTTTTTGGATGTGGTGTATCACATTGATGGATTTCCGAATGTTGAACCATCCCTGCATTCCAGGGATGAATCCTACTTGATCCGGATGAATGATCTGTCGGATGATTTTTTGGATTCTCTTGGCTAGGATTTTGTTGAGTATCTTAGCATCAATGTTCATCAGAGAGATAGGTCTGTGGTTTTTTTTCTCTGTAGTATCTCTGTCTTGTTTTGGGATTGAGGTAATGTTGACTTCATAGAATGAGTTTGGAAGGGTCGTTTCCTTTTCTATTGTATTGAAGAGTTTGTAGAGGATTGGGGTTAGTTCTGTTCGGAATGTTTTGTAGAATTCTGTGGTGAAGCCGTATGGAACTGGGCTTTTCTTTGTTGGGAGGTCTTTAATCACTGATTCAATCTCTGCTTCAGTTATGGGCTTGTTCAGGTCGTTTGTTGCCTCTGGGCTAAGTATTGGCAGGTTGTATAAGTCTAAGAACTTTTCCATTTGTTGGTGGTCTTCTGATTTGTTGGAGTATAGTGCTTTGTAGTAATTTCTGATTATGTTCTTAATGGTTGCAGTGTCTGTTGTTATGTTGCCTTTTTCATCTTTGATGCTGTTAATTCTTGCTTTCTCTTGTTTTTCCTTTGTCAGTCGGGCCAGTGGGGTATCTATTTTGTTTATCTTTTCAAAAAACCAACTTTTTGATTCATTGGTTTTTTGGATAGTTTTTTTTGTTTCTATCTGATTAATTTCCTCCCTTCTTTTGATGATTTCTTGCTTCCTGTTGTATGTGGGGCTCTTCTGCTGTTGTTTTTCCAATTGCTGGAGTTGTGTGCTTAGTTCCTCTATTTGACACCTCTCTTGGGCCTTGACATGGGCTCCAATTGCGGTGAAATTTCCCCGTAGCACTGCTTTGGCAGTGTCCCATAAGATTTGGAATGTTGTGTCAGAGTTTTCATTTGTTTCAAAAAATTTTTTGGTCTCAACTTTAATTTCTTCTCTGACCCATTGTTCATTTAATGGCATATTGTTTAGTTCCAAGAGTTTCTGTATTTCCTGGGGCATTTTGAATTGCTGATTTCCAATTTCATTCCATGGTGGTCTGAGAGGGTACATGGTATGATTCCTATCTTTTTGAAGTTATTTAGGTTTGCTTTGTGTCCTATCATGTGGTCAGTCCTGGAGAAGGTGCCATGTACTGCTGAAAAAAGTGTATATTCTGTGGCCTTGGGGTAAAAAGTTCTATAAATGTCTACCAAGTCCAGTTGTTCTAATGTTTGTACGAGCTCTATTGTTTCTTTGTTGAGTTTTTGTTTTGTTGATCTGTCTGTTGTTGTTAGCGGGGTGTTAAGGTCTCCCACTATTGTTGTGTGCATATTAATGTCTCCTCTTAAGTCTGTAAGTAATTGCTTCACGTAGCTAGGCGCGTTGGAATTTGGTGCATATATATTCACAATGGTGATTACTTCCTGATGTATCAGTCCCCTCACCAATAAATAGCTACCTTCCCTGTCTTTTTTGAAGTCTGTCAGCTTGACGTCCAGGTCATCTGACATTAGAACAGCTACTCCAGCCTTCTTTTCTCGTCCATTGGCATGAAATATCTTTTTCCATCCCTTTACTTTCAGTTTCTAATCGTCTTTTCTGGTTAGATGTGTCTCTTGTAGGCAACAGATTGTTGGGTTCTGTTTCATGATCCAGTCCGTTAATCTGTGTCTTTTGATTGGTGAGTTTAGGCCATTTGTGTTTACAGATAATATTGAGAGAAATTGATTTTGAGCTGCCATGAGTGTGTGTAAGTGTGCAAGTGTGTATTTGCGACTATTAGAGTCTCTGCCTGGTTGACTGTCCTCTCATGAGTATTAGTGGGAAGGTCTTCCCATTTGCCATCTCTGATTTTGGTTTTCATTTTTTCTCTGTGGGTTTAGCACCTTCCTGAGGAGGTTATCTAGGGCCGGTTTTGCGCTAGTGTATTCTTCTAGTTTCTCTGTGCTGTTGAAATATTTAATTTCACTCTCAAATATAAATGAGAGTTTTGCCGGGTACATTATTCTCGGTTGGCAGTTGTTTTGTTTCAGGATTTGAAAGGTTTTACCCCACTCTCTTTTTGCCTGGAGTGTTTCTTCTGAGAGATCTGCTGTGATTCTGATTTGCCTTCCTCTGAAAGTAATCTTGCCCTTTTTTCTTACTTGTCTTAGAATTGTTTCTTTGTATTCACTTGAAGACAGTTTGAGGACCACATGTCTGTGTGAGGATCGCTTTGGGTCGACTCTATTGGGGGTTCTCTGACCTTCCTGGATTTGTGCTGGATTTATATTTCCTGTGTTCTGGAAGTTCTCCTGTATTATCTCATTGAGCACCCGTTGCAAGCCTATCTCCTTTTCCACTCCCTCTGGAAGGCCTATTATTCTAATATTTGATTTTTTGAGGTTGTCTTTCATTTCCTGTATGGACCTATTGTCTTTCTCTAGATTTGTCTCCAACTGTTTGATGAACTGCTGCCTTTCATTCTGAATGTCTTCCAATTCTGATATTCTGTCCTCTGCTATGTTCATTCTGTTGGTTAGGCTTTCAATTTTGTGTTCTATATCAAGGATTCCCTTTTTGACTTGATTTATTTCTGCAGTGACATGGTTTTTGAATACCTTGGATGATTCCCAGCGCTTCTCGCTGTCTCTGATGAATCTCATCACTAGTTTCTTAAATTCCTTCTCTGGTAATTCCTCTATGTCATCATCTTGCATCTCATGTATTAAGATTAGTTTTTGGTTGTTTTGGGGGGAAATGCTTGATCTTTCTTCTGGGTCATTACCTTTTCTGATATTTCTCCTCATTGTGTTGTTGTTTGTTGCCATTTTCAGATTTTAGCCTCTGACTTGCTTGTCCTGAGCCTTTGCCCCGGTGCTGTAGCTTATAGGTAGTGTGACTCAGCAACTGCTGTATGGAGTGTTGGCCTAAGTATAGCTAAGCACAGCAGGGGGTTCCAGCTGCTTGTTGTTCGGAGTTTGCTGCCCACAGCCCCGAGCTTGGTCAGGAGACTCTATATCCCAGCCCTAGTGCCAGGCATTCCCCCTGCAGCTCCCACTCAAAGTCGTTGCCTCACTGGAAGCCACACTGCTCCACGCCTCCGTCTGAGTTCGTTGACTCTGCTGAGCTGTGTTTTGCCTTTTTGGCTCAGAGTCTCTGGGCCACCTCAGGACACAGGTCTACAGAGCTGGTCCCGCCTCTTGGGCTTGGGGCGGGAGCCGCGTGTAGCTGGCGCCTCTGCGCCACCTCAGGCCACAGGTCTACAGAGTCTCTTCTTGCCTCTTGGGCTCGAGGCGGGGGCTGGGGTTGTGGCCGCGTGTAGTAAGGGCCTCTGCGCCACCTCAGGCCACAGGTCTAGAGAGCCGGTCCCGCCTCTTGGGGTTGGGGCAGGAGCCGTGTGTAGCTGGGGCCTCTGTGCCACCTCAGGCCACAGGTCCGCTGGGAGAACTTGCCCAGTGGTCCTGCAGAACCGGCTTTGCTTCGGGGTCTCCTGCTGAGCTGAGCACAGCAGGGGATCTATTCAAGTTCACAGTCCTGCCCTGCCCCCTTTACAAAGCTGTTCTTTCTTTCTTTTTTTTTTTTTTTTTTTTTTTTTTTGCACTTTCTCAAAGGTGTTCTGCCGTTGGGAGCAGAGCCGTGGGAGTCATGCAGCTGTGCTCCCACCAGCCTGCACTTCTGTCCAGGGAGGGTATGCCGAGTGTTGCCCCGCTCCTAATGCTCAGGCTGAGCTCAGCAGCAGTTTCCACTGGAGACTTTTGCAGTTAGTCAACCTTTCGGAGCTGAGTTTGGGATTACTGTAACCCGGACCCAGAGCGCAGCTCCAGTCTCCTCTTCACTCTCTCAAAGTTGCTGACCTGCTGGGAGGCAAGTTTCTGGGCAACCCCCCATGCTTATCTTCGTGGGATGATGCCCCCTTTGTTCAATCCAGTAGCCTCCTTTAGGGTCTCCTGCACTCCAGTGGTCTGTGCCCCTGTGGGTGTGGACGCCTGTCCTTCCAACCGCCTTTGTCCTCCCAGGAACAGCTGAGATTCCGCCGCCTTCCCCCTGGCTGGGATAGCGACTCACCAAAATTCTCACTGCATGCTGTCCCCTCTTTTTTCCTTTTTATCGTTGTCTCTCCATGCTGTGTTGATCTTACTTCAGCGAACTCCAGTGACCTTCCTACACCTACCCCCTCATTTCTCTGTCTCCTGGTTTGTTTCTCTGCTGGATCAGTTCCCCTCTGTCTCCACACTGCCCTACACCAGCTCTCTATGGTCGGCCATCTTCCTCCGCCAATCTGTTTGTAATACTTTCACAAAATTTAATGGATCATGAAAATAAAGTTTACTTCTAGACTAATTCTCTGTTATTTTGATCTCTGTCTACACTGAAGGCACTACCACACGTGCTGTGTTGATATAGCTTTCTTTATTTAAAAACTGGGAATTTTGAGAGAATGCTTTTCCATCTGCCAATTTGCTCCTCAAAGAGCCACAATATTTGGAGTTGAACAAATCTGAAACCAGAAGTCAGGATCCTCCTCCGGATCTCCTGAATGGGTGCCCAGCCCAAAAATTTAGTCCATTCTCCACTACTTTCACAGGCCATAAGCAGGGAGCTAGATGGGAGGTTGACCATTCCGGATATGAAACAGTGCCCATATAGGCTGCCAGTTTCATAGAATGAATCTAGATGTACTCATTTTTCTTCCATGGCCTGCGTTTTTTTTTTTTTTTGGAAGAAGTGATAATAGTTCTTTAAATACATTGTTGTGTCCTTCTTTGAAGGCATATATAATTGGGAATCTTATCCATTCTTGTGGTCCTTGCAAAGATAAAGAAAAGACCATTGATGCTCTAGGTTCCAGTGATGGCACCTTTGTTTGAGTGTGTCATTGTTCATCCATTAGCTTGGTAGTCAAAAAAGTGTGGAGGGAATGCTTCCTGGTTGAGAACTCTGATGACTTTTCCTCATTTGAATGAGAAATCACAAATTTTGCCACATGAAATTTCCATTTCATTATTTTATTTTTTTTCCTATACCACCCTTTCTTCACCGCAGTATGTGAAACTGTGTGAATCACTAGGTAAACCAAAGACAGGACAGATTTTTTTGAAAATGTCTGTAGAAATAATTAAAGAAAACTGCCTCAGGAATAAAGAGGTAAATTCAATATTACATGAGATTGGACTGTTTTTGCCAAGTTTTGGAGACTGTAACTATGACTGATTTTTTTTTATCAAACATTTACTTGATTTTATTGGAAAGGTGGATATACAGAGAAAAGTAGAGACA
Organism: Ochotona princeps; assembly: GCF_030435755.1. Classification (NCBI taxonomy): domain Eukaryota; kingdom Metazoa; phylum Chordata; class Mammalia; order Lagomorpha; family Ochotonidae; genus Ochotona; species Ochotona princeps. Next base: position 35,137,558 of record NC_080855.1, on the reverse strand, counting down.
TAGAGAAAGACCTCCTGTTTGCTGGTTTGTTTCCCAAGTGCCCACAATGGCTGTAGCTGAGCCAATGTAAAGGCAGGAGCCAGGAGTTTCTTCTCGGCCCCCCACGTGAATGCAGGGTCCCAAGGCTTTGGGTTCCACTGTTGCTATCCGTGGCACAAGTGGGGAGCTGGAACGGAAGTAGAGCAGTTGGGGCACAAACTGGTACCCATGAGGGATTTTGGGCAAGGATTTAGCCACTAGGTTATTCTGTTGAGCCTGATAGTTGTAGGTTTAAGGTGAGTTTTTGTATTTCTTGGGTGATAAAGAATTTTGGGTTTGTAGAAGTGATACAAAAATGAGTCAGTGACAACATTTAGTATAAAATGATAGGCATGATAATTCGCATTTTGAGTCATAGTTTTGAGATGATAACTCACACGACTCCAGTCAGACCTCTGGACTTGTGAGGGGTCTTCTCAGAGAGCAGTTGCAGTCCTGAGCTCCTGATGCATTTCTGACAAGTGGTTATCTTGTTTTTAAAATTTTCTTTCAGCACCAAGTGGATTTTCTGCAACTGATGATTAAATACCAGAATTGTAAAGTAGTAAATTCCTAAAAAGATAATTATGGATTTCTGTGAAGTCTGTGGTGTGGAACCTCTGAGGGAGGGTTTGTTCAAAAATATGCATGCAATTTTCCAGGCAAGTGAGCAATTCTTCCAAATTGCAGAGAGATGTGTGTTCAGATATGACAGTGGTAGCCAGAGTGAATTCTCCCAGCCAGTGACATGACCACGAGAAGTATAGCATTTCATGCCAGAAAGCCAGTGAGTGGTCAATGGATCACCATTATTGGTAGAACAGTGGCAGATCCCCAGTCACATCAATATCCCTGTGTCAGAGTCTCAGCCCAGAAAGGTTCGTTCATACATGGAATCAGTCATTGTATCCAGAGCTATTTTATTAAGTAGGACTGCTTGGTGAAATTGTGCTTACTGGCCTAATCTCCTATGTTTTATATTTATGTTTGTAGTACACATGCACCCTGTGGGGAACACTTTTAAGTATATGTATATTTGCAGTTTCTTCTGAAAGTTATACCTACTAGTTTGATCTTACAATAACTGCTTTCAAATTAACCCATGGTCATTGTGCTGGATGTGAAATAACTTCTTACATCTCTGATTTTTGAGAGCTAGAAGTGATCATTGCTACCGAGTTGTCTGCTTTCTAGATTACTTCTGTGAGCAAAATGTGGAAATCAAATTTATTTATAGAGAACCAGAAATGAGTTACTTCAACTGATACCATACCAAGTGATGTCAGTGAACTTTTTTTATTTCTCCATGTCGCATTATTTTGTCTCTCTCAAAAACTTCCCCAATCCGGAACCTATTTCTGTAACACAAATATTCTTATCATAGTAAGTTTCAACCTACTAGCTTCAGGAAGATAATTTTGTGAACTATCTGGCAAAATAATTAAGTACCTCATAGTTGGCTTAGATAGTAGGATGGAATGATTCCCAGTACAACCATGTAACTATATCTTTGTATACATTTCAATCTATTTTTTGTTTATTCTAGTTTTATTGGAAATTTTTAAAATTTTTTCTTGAAGTAGGACACAGCAAGTGAACCAGTATGCACTTCTATCCATTAATTAACTCCTCAAATTTTCACAATGGTCATGGATGTCCTACACATATTATAAAAATTGTACATAGTACACCCAAAAAACCAAGATGGTGGAATAAGATAAGGACACATTTAATCAGATGGAGAAACATTAGCCAGTGTGAAGCAGAGAAGGCACATTCCAGGAAATTGGAAAGAACAGAACAACAGCAGAGGTTTGCCAGTGGACTGAGAGGCACAGGATAGCAGCAGACACAATGGTGTATCATTGCAGTGACTGATACCCCAGCAGCATTAGGCAAGTGGAGATCTGAATTGCAGTGGCAGTTGGAACTCCACCGGCAACAAGGTGGAAATGGACAGTCACCAGAAGCTCAGGAAGTGAACCCAGATAAAGAGCTGCTACTCCTGCTGGTTCATTTGATTTCACCAGGAACGGAGACAGAGTGGCAGATCCCAGACAGGCAGTGTGGGAACAGGGTGTATTTCACATCCTAGCACATCCACAAGAATGGAATTATGCACCATTTTGTATTGAGACAAAGGTTACGGGACAGGGCTGTGCATGCACTGAGCTGGGAGTAAACTAATTTTTGGCTCAGTGAACTGAACCAACATGGCATCCTACAGGTTCCACCCAAGACACGTCCAGGTATCCACCAGACCTGATGGCCAGCAAAGCAAGAACTCTAGTAGTGGCACATCAGGTGTCATTTCTTATGATGTGGCAAAGGCTTTAAGATTGCAGAGACAACAGTGAGTTGTCCGTGCACTGAGCTCAGTGCATTGCACTGGTCCGACAGGGAAAATAATATCAACTTTGGCATCTTACAGGTCAAAATAGATCCTTCTGGCCCTCAGACAAAATGGCCAAAAAGTTACAGTATATCAGTACCACCAACAACGTAGCCACATAGGACTCGTGATGTCTCCCTAATACTGGAACCTGCTCCAACGGGAAATGGGAGAATGGTTGCACAGACAATGGTACAGCCTTAGCATGGTATCCCAAGAGATGGAGACTGCTGAGCGAGGAACTGGGATACACCAATTTTGGTGGAAGTCCACCATAACATCGCAGACGTGGAACTCACTGGAGGGAGCAGCACTAGTGACTGCAAGCAAAGAGCCATATACCATCTACAAAAAGAAATCAAACTGTATACCTGAGGGTGACAGAGCTTAGAAAACTGCAGCAAGGAGAAAAATCTGAAAACCAGATGTACAATGACCAAGAGCAAAAGAAGAGGCAGATGCAGAATGAATATTACTGAAGACTCCCCTGTAAAGGAGCAAAAGACTTAAATTAAGGCAAACATGTGGTATTTAACCTTTTGGGATTGGCTCATTTCCCTTCGCATAATGGTTTCCAGTTGGGCCCATTTGGACACAAAGAACTGCATTTGTTTTTGGTTTCTCGTGAAACAAATGCTTTGGATATATTTCTAGGAGTGCTATTGCTGGATCATATGGAATTATAAAGCTTCTTAACAGCAAGAATCCTGTAAAAAGGTGTTTAAGGAATATATTGAATGAGTATGTCACACTGTTAATGAATCAAAAAAAACTTGATTTATTAGAAATGAAAAATACCTTGGAGCATATTAAAAGTATAGTGAAGAGTCATGAAAATAGAATTAAGGAGGCAAAGGAAAGAATTAAGAGATTTCCTGTCACCAGGGGAAAATAAAGAAAAAGCTTTTAGCTGAGCTGGATCAAGCTAAAAAAGTATCCAAGAATTGAAAGACACATTCAATGGGCCATCATAATAATTATGGGAGTCCCAGAGTTGAAGAAAAAAAGCTGAGATTTAAAAATATATTTACTGAGATAATAAGTGAAACTTTCCCTAATCTGGAGAAAGAATTGGGAAACAACATCCAGGATGGGCACAAAACTCCCAACAGGCTTGACCACTAACAATCATCAGCATAGCACATGATAATCAAGCTCTCTTCAATTGAGCACAAAGACAAGATCCTTAAATATGCACATGAAAAAATCCATTGACAAAAAAAGGAATGCCAATTGAACTCCAGGATACTTGTCACAGGAAACTCTACAGCCCAGAAGAGAATGGAGCTACATATTCCAGATTCTAAAAGCAAAAATTTGTCAGCCCAAATTTGTGTTTGAAAATGAAATACAATTCTTCCACAGTAAAAAAAAAAAAAAAAACAGTGAAAAGAATATGCCTCTTCCAAATCTGTCCTACAAGCGAGAAGAGGAGTAGCACCCACTAAAACGAAAGATGATTATGAAGAACAACCCAGCAAAGTAACAACAGAAGAATAATTTTATTACCACTAATTGCTAAAATGATTGGATCAATGTAACACCCATTCATATTAACCTTGAATGTTAATGGCTTAAGCACCTCCTGAAATATCATAGATCACTAGACTGAATTAAAAAACAAAACCCATCTATTTCTTTTTTTATATTCTTTTTTAATTAATTATTTTGCATTATGTGGCAGTTTCATAGGCTCTGGGAATCCCCCCACCCCTCCCCATGCCCCTACCCCTTGGTGAATTCCTCCACCTTGATGCAGTATTACAGTTCAAATTCAATCAAGATTCTTTCCTTGCAAACGTATACAAAGCATACAGTCCAGCTACTTATTGTCCAGATGGGTTGAACAGTTTCTTGGGGAGACCATTTCTGGTCCAAAGTTAGAGCTGGTAGAATATCATCCCAGTCAATTAAGAGTCCCAATATAACATCAACAGCAATTTGCAACATTATGGAATTGACATGGTTTTGCGTAACCAGTATGTTTAAAAAAAAAAACAAAAAACAAGTTCTTAACCACAACCTATGATTTGCTCATTGACATTTCAATTTTAATTTATATACAGGACCGGCTGCTATATACCTTAAAATGGCTATAAGGTACCATTCAGCTGTCTCGTGTCTGTTTCATTTTAGTATTTAGCCATTTGTTGTATTGAAGTATAATTTTGCTGATCTTGGCAGATTTTAGGATAATCTAGACTGGCTTGTAACTCTAACAAGATATTTGTCAACATTTAAGGTGCAGAACATTTTTTGGGGGGGGGCTGTGCAGGAAAATCCTCAACACCACGGTGAAGAGTGACTAATTTTTGTGTCCCACCCAGCGAGGCATGAGCCAATCCACGCCAGCTCTTTCCTGTCAGATGCCAAGCTCTGCTTTTTGTTGTTTGTCTGTTTACTTTAGGATTTTTTAGTCTGTATGATTGTTTGTTTGCTATGAGGGGTTTTCGGAGTAATCCCGATGGTCATTGCGAGGGAGGGTGGGGGTCCAGAGGTGGAGCCAGGCTCGGACCAGAGAAGCTCTCCTCCCTGGTCCCAAAGGACGTTTATTGTTCTTCTGTTTCTGCGGACTGCTCAGGGCTTCTGGTTGTCTTTCTGATGACGTTGGTTTCTGCACGGTAGTGTTTGGACTTCTACCATCCCTGTGGAAGCTCCAGTTGGGGGTGGGTGACCTCAGAGTACTTGGCCTCCGAGGGCCTCCAATTCCCTATGGCCTCCTTGGCAGTTGGGATATAGTCCTTGTTGATCATATTAATAGTTTGTGGTGAAGGTCTGGGAGTCTTCATGGTTGGGATCCAAGCTTCCTCCTTACCAACTGCTCCATTCTGGAGTGCCCCCCTGCTCCACGCACATGATCTCCTGTTAAGAGGTTGTCAGGATCGCAGCCGATTCCCCCCTCATGCATTGGTATAGTAGTTTTAATATTGTTTAGTGCCGCTTTGAGTCTGTTGTCTATGAATTATCAGATTTGATCTTGATAGGCTATATTGTACTTTTTCCTCACTCCTTTTATGGTCCTGAAAGACTTCCCTGCACTCTCTCCCCATTACGGATTAACATAGCGTATTGAGGGTATAGTAGGTTTTACAGTTTTTCGATGTAGATCTTAAGTATTCTGACATTAATTGTTGGTTTACAGATTATATCACATTATCTTATTGCATTGGATACAGGTTGTTAGAGATTGCACTAATATTACAATATACAGGTACTATCTTCCAAGTTGTCATCTTTTCATCTCAGATTAAGGCAAACATGTGATATTTAGCCTTTTGGGATTGGTTCATTTCTCTTAGCATGATGGATTCCAGTTGGGCCCATTTGTCCACAAAGAACTGCATTTCTTTTTTTTTAATAGCTGAGTAGTATTCCGTAGAGTAGATGAACCATAGCTTCCTTATCCAGTCTTCTATTGATGGGCATTTTGGTTGCTTCCAGGTTTTTGTGATTGTAGATTGTGCTGCTATGAGCATAGGCGTGCATGTTGGTTTCTTGTGTAGGAGAAGTTTTGGATATATTCCTAGGAGTGCTATTGCTGGATCATATGGTATGTTGATTTTCAGTTGTTTGAATATTCGCCAAACTGATTCCCATAGAGGCTGTACAAGTCTGCAGTCCCACCAGCAGTGGAGAAGGAAAACCCATCTACTTCTAGCATCCTTCAGAAGACATATCTCACCAACAAAGAAAAGGGAAAACTATTTCATGGCTTTTGCTGTTTTCTGTTTTTTTTTTTTTTTTTTTTGGTAAATTTCATCTTTTCAATACAGTTTTTTTTTCTCATTAAACTTATCACTGATACATAGATTATACAATTGCATTGTTTTCTTCAACAAGGTTTTTATTTTCTTTCACAACTCTTCAATGACACTTTAGCCAATCAGGAGCATGTTATTTAATTTCATGGCATTGTTAATTTCTTTTTTTGCCTGTTGCTGATTTTGTTTTGTGGCTTTTCATCTAAGATGATATACAGAACAGCAACTGTGTAATAGAGGCTATCATATCCAGATGTGAAAATACTATGTGGTATGAATCTCAACTTCCATATCAAAGATGGACTCCCAATGAAACTGTTAAGTATACCTTGACGTTAGGATGTTGAGCTATCTGCTATTATCCATGCCCACAATGATGGACATATGACTGTTTATGCAGAACTATACTATAGTAGTAATATAGGGTAACTCAGTGAGGGGGAATGGCCTTGGGGAGGGGATAAGGGAAATCCCAGCACCTATGTAACTGTACCATGAAATTATAATAATAATAATGTTAAATTTTAAAAATCAATAAAATTTTTAAAAGGAAACCTTGCTTGGTAAACCTGAACACCAGATATTTTTGTTTTTTTTTTTTTTTTAAATATTTATTATTATTATTGGAAAGCCGTATATACACAGAGGAGGAGAGACAGAGAGGAAGATCTTCCGTCCGATGTTTCACTCCCCAAGTGAGCCTCAATGGGCCGGTGCTGCGCCGATCCGATGCCAGGAACCAGGAACCTCTTCCAGGTCTCCCACACGGGTGCAGGGTCCCAAAGCTTTGGGCCATCCTCGACTGCTTTCCCAGGCCACAAGCAGGGAGCTGGATGGGAAGTGGAGCTGCTGGGATTAGAACTGGCACCCATATGGGATCCCGGGGCTTTCAAGGTGAGGATTTTAGCCACTAGGCCACGCTGCCGCGCCCAACACTAGATATTTTGACAATTACTCATTTAGATTATGAATTGCATATTTAAGGTAGGCACTTATATGTTTCAGTGTTCTGAGTATCAAACAATCATATTTCATTCTTGACTAGACAGAAGACTATGTGTAAATGTTTAGATTATTGGAAGTAACATTAAGAGGGATGCTAGTTTATACCCATACGGCTGTATTGGGTGTACGAGGATGGCTGCTGTAGGGCACGTGCACTCAGAAAGAGGACATGACTTTGCATGAGTTGCTGATTCTTACAATATATTCCATCATTCAGTATCTCCAACTGATTCATCACTTCTTATTGACATGTTCCATCATCTGTTGTTATAATGTCCTTCAATAGGCTAGGATGAATCATAGCTGATCTAGAACTTTTTCTTTCTTTTGTAGTTTCTTTACAGTCCAAGATGATCTAATTGGAGGCCGTTCCCCAGATCTTGTAATACTTGATGCCTTTCAGAAGCATCAGCCATGTTTCTCAAATAAGGTTGCATATACTATTTTTTCATGTTGCATAAAATATCAGATTGTGAAGTTATTTTTTGTTTGCTTGTTTGTTTGTTTGTAAGGTTTTTGTAATGGCCATCACTGCCAGGCAGTGAACAAACCCTAAGTTTGTCCCAAGATCTGAGAAACCCCTCTTCCCACAGTATTTATACTGTGGGCAGATCTTGGGTGGTGGTGGACAGACATAGGATCCTGCTCTGCCCACCACCACCATATTGTTTGGGGGAGCCCAGGTGCTTCTGAAATTGGAGTAATGGGTGCTCAACTCTACTAGCCATGTGTCTGCTGCTGGGGCACATTTGTGATGTTGCGGGCTACCTGGCAATGTGCTCTGGGATCTTTGGAGTGTAGGCTTATATGGACTCTGAGAGATGACACAGGTGGGAATTAGCAAGGACCTTAGTGTTCAGGTCCAGGTGAGGATGAATTTCTAGAACTTACATAGACAAGGTCACTCTACTTGAAGGGCTAAAACATGGAACCCACCAGAGTGTGTCAGAAAAGGGAATAGAATGTGTGAGGTTAGGCAATAAAGTTGATAAATATGTGAGTGAATTAGGTCTGGGGATAGAATCTGTAGTGCAATGTGTGGGCTCACACATGTGAAACAGCAGTATCTGTTGGCACAAACAAGTACTATGGATGAGTTAGGCCTGGTTGGGGAAATAAGGGGATGCCCCAGCTGGGCTGGACATTCCATCGGTGAACGCAACTGCCAGAATTGGTGCATTGTTTAGGCTGTTAATAGCTTCACTATCCCTCAGCACGGGTGTTGCGTGCATTTGGGGAGGACCATGTTGGGCTAGACTCTAGCACCCACTGGTATTCGTGAGAATCAGGGTGGGTGTAAAATGGACTGGACTAGGTCTCTAGTGTGTGCAAGATCTACCACTGGGAGGAGAGAGGATAGAGAAGTTAGGCGAACTCCAGTGTAAGGTTGAATCTCTGTAGGTATGCATAAAAACCAAGGCAAGGAGCAATCTAATCCAGAGCAGGTTACAGTACCGGCCAGCACAAATGTGGGTCAGGTCAGGGGATGGACCAGGCTGGGAAAGTCCATAATGTTGACTGGCAGATCCAAGAAGCAGGATAGGGTGCAGAAGGAGCTGAGTTGGGCCTTATCACCAAGCCAGTTCACACTTGAGCCGGGACTAGTGGCTGAATCTGCAGCTGAAGTACCCACTGATGGATGCTGAGGAAAGATAAGCCATATCAATCTGGAGGTGGTGGGTGTTGGGTCTGTGAACCCAGAGGGAAGAGGATATAGTGGGTCTCAGGCCTCATAGACTGGGGCCTTGGGCCCTCTTGTGTGATAGGTGCTGAATCTGTGATCCCCAAGGATGTCAGACCAGAGGTGTTTAAGTCTCTTGACCCAGTTCCTAGAGCCCGCTTACATAGTGGATGTCGGATCCATGAATCCCGGGGGTGGAGGGGTATAGCAGGTCCTGCATCACATGGCTCAGGCCTTGGGCCCAAATGTGTGGTGGGTGCTGGATTGATGAGCCTCAGGTGTGGAGGCTCTGGCTTGACCCTTTGTCTCTTGGCCCAAGCACATGGGCTCACTTATATAGTGGGTGTTATGTCTGTGATCCCTGGGGGTAGTGGGTCTAGGAGGATCTAGGTCTCCTGGCCCAGGTCCTTGGGTCCACTTGTGCAGAAGCTGATATACCCCAAGGCTCAGGTCCCAGAAAAACCTGTGTCTCCTTGTCGAGGTCACCAAGCTCACCAAAATGATGGGGGGCAGGGTCCCTGAGTACTGAAAGTGAGGGATCCATGATCCATGGCCCATGGCCTAGGGCCTGCCTATGTGGTGGGTGCTCGACCAGGGAGACTCAGGGGTGGAGGGTACAAAGGGCCCTGAGTCTCCTGGCCCAGGTCCTAGGGTCCACCAAAACAGTTGGTGTTGGGTCCGTGAAACCCGGGTGTGTTGGTTCCAGAGGGGCCTGTGTCTCCAGGTCCATGTCCCTTGTCCTGGCTGTGCGGTAGGTGCTGGATTTGTGAGTCTCAAGAGTGTGGGACCAAGTTGGGTCCGATCTACTGTTCCAGGTCACTCAGCTAGCCTGCATGGTGATAACCAGGTCTGTGAGCCCCAAAGGTGGGGGATCCAGTGGGTCCTGGGGTGCATGGCCTGACATCTTGACCCAACCTGCATTGTGGGTTCTGAACTTATGAGTCTCAGAGTTTTGGGGCCAGGCTTGTCCCTGGCTCTCCTGACATAGGTCTTACGAACCACTTACACAATGGGTGTCAGGTCCATGAGCCCTGGTGATGGAATGTCCAGCGAGGTATGGACTTTCTTGTTCAGCTCCTTAGGTCCATCTGTGCAGTAAATGATAGATGCATATACCCCCTGGTTGGGGGGCCGTTAGGGGCCTGTGTCTCCTGGTTCAGGTCACCAAGCCACCTGAGTGGTGGGGCCAGGTCCATGAGCTCCAATGATAGGGGGCAGGTGCTGGGCTTTATGGCCTGGGGCCATCAGCCTTTCTATTAAGTGGCCACTAGATCCATGATTTCAAGTTGAGGGGACTTCTGGTCTCCTGGCTCAGGTCCATGAGCCTACCTAAGGGAACTTGTCCTCCTCAGTGTAGGGGAACAAGTGCTGTATATCAGACCCTGGTGCACATGGAGGACATGATAGCTCATTGGAGCCTGCAGTACCATAACAGAGAATGGAGAACAGAACATACGGACCATACCCAGCCAAACAATGACAGCAAATATCTGGGCAATTGGAGACTATAATGACGATGGTGTCAGTCAATGGACATGGGAAGGGATTTCTCATCCATGTGGAGTGCAAGGTCCCAAGGATTTGGGCCATCCTCTATTGATTCCCCATGCCACATGCAGGGTGCTGGATGCGAAGCAGGAGCGTGAATTAGAACCGGTGCCCATATGGGATCCTGGCACGTGTAAGGCGAGGACTTTAACCACCATGCTATCATTCTGGGCATGAAATACATTTTTTTTATAAGTAGCTAAATAGTATTCCACGGAGTAGATGTATCATAGTTTCCTACTTCAGTTTTCGGTTGATGGGCATTTCATTTGCTTCCATGTTTGGTTTTTTTTTTTTTTTTTTTTTTTTTTTGATTATTGATTGTGTTGCTATGAACATAGGGGTGCAAGTTGCTTTCTCGTGTAACAGGTTCTGGATATATTCCTAGAAGTGATATTGCTGGGTCATATGGTATGCAGATTGTCAGTTGTCTGAGGATTCTCCATACTGATTTCCATATAGGCTGTACCAGCCTATAATCCTCCAGCACTGGAGTAGGGTTCTTTTTTCCCCATAAGTGTTGTTGGTGGTTTTCTGTATGTTAGCCATTCTTATTGGAATTAGGTGGTACTTCAGCGATGTTTCAAATGGGCAGACACTTTACAAAGGAACAAATTCAAATGGTTATCAGGCATATGAAAAAGTGCTAAAGCTGCCTGGAAATAAGCCAAATTGTAATCTTGAGAGTCACTTTTGTCCTTCAACAATCAATGATGTATTTTTTGTGAGGACTTATCACACTGATAGCATGCAAAAAACATGTTTGAAGAATGATTTGAGTTTGGTTTGAAATTTATTTGAAACAATATTACCAAGTTATCTGTGTATGTCTTAAGGACAGTGCATGACTGGCATTTCAAATTTAAATATGATTGGGGCCTGCAGTGTGGCCTAGCGGCTAACGTCCTCGCCTTGAAAGGCCCGGGATCCCATATGGGCGCCAGTTCTGATCCCAGCAGCTCCACTTCCCATCCAGCTCCCTGCTTGTGGCCTGGGAAAGCAGTTGAGGACGGCCCAAAGCTTTGGGACCCTGCACCCGCGTGGGAGACCTGGAAGAGGTTCCTGGTTCCTGGCATCGGATCGGCGCAGCACCGGCCCATTGCGGCTCACTTGGGAAGTGAAACATCCGATGGAAGATCTTCCTCTCTGTCTCTCCTCCTCTGTGTATATCCGGCTTTCCAATAGTAATAATAAATCTTTAAAAAAATTTAAATATGATCACTTGTCATGTTCATAGTAAACAATTCTAGGCCATGAAATAAAATACTTTCTGGTGTTCCTTGCCTCCTACAACTTAAGACCACTGGAGTGCTGGAGATCCTAGAGGTGGCTGCAGGATTGAACATGAGGGGCATCAACCCGTGCAGAGGTAGAGGACAAGCATGGGGGGTGGTCCCAGCAGCGTGCCTCCCAACAGGACAGCACCTTTGAGAAAGTGCATAGGGCACTGGAGCCCTGCTCCAGGGCGGGGCCACAGAATTTACAGACACAACTCGGGCCTGCGGACTAGCTCCTGTAAACTCAGGCTCAACTCCCTGCTGTGCTCAGCAAAAGCCCCAGAGGTGGGAAGCCACTCAACAGAGTTTGCTGACTTAGGCAGAGGCACAGGCAAGCAGGGACACAGCAGCATGCCTCTCAACAGGGGAACACCTTTGAGAGAGTGTAACAGGGAGAGGAGCCTGGCACTAGTACCAGGCCACAGAACTTCCCAACTCACCTTGGGACTGTGGACTCCAAGCAGCAAGTGGCTGGAGACTCAGGCGAAATTTGCTGCTGTGCTCAGCTCCAGTCCCAGAGGTGGGCGCCACTCAACAGAGTCTGCCAAACCGGGCAGAGGCACAGGCAAGCGGGGCACACCAGTGTGCTTCCACACGGGGGAGCACATTTGTGAGAGTGTAGTAGGGAGTGGAACTGCACGCTCTACATCTACCCAGAGCAAAGTCAAGAATCCCAGCTTTACAAAGTCTCTTATCTATACTCTATCCCCATGGGCACATGCAAGGCAACACCTAACCAACTAGCTGCAACGGAACCAGATTGCAGAGATATAAACCCAGGGGCAAACAAAATAATCCAACACCCACCGCACCATCTCCTGCTGTCCAAATAGAGCAAGAAGAATTACGCTTATGCCAATATTCCATGCAGCAGTAGCTGGATCACAGCCGCTTTAGACTACAGCACTGAAGGCAGCGGCTGTGAACAAGTAAGTCAGAGGCTAAAATCCCAAAATGATGAGAAATAACACCACAATGAGGAGAAGTATCAGAAAAGGTAATGACTCAGAAGAAAGATCAAGCAATTCCCCCCAAAAAAACAAAAACTAATCTCAATCTCTGAGATACAAGATGAAAACATGGAGGAATTAGCAGATAAGGAACTTAAGAAAATAATGATAAAACTCATCAGAGATAGCAAGAAGCATTGGGAAGAGTCCAAGGAATTAAAACACGTCATTGCAGAAATAAATCAAGTCAAAAAGGGAATCCTCAATATAGAGCACAAAATTGAGAGCCTAACCAACAGAATAAACACAGCAGAGGACAGAATATCAGAAATGAAAGATAACCAAAATGAAAGTCAGCAGCTCTTCAAACAGTTGGAGGCAAACCTGAACAAAGCCAACAGGTCCATACAGAAAATGAAAGAAAACCTCAAAATGTCAAGTATTTGAGTAATGGGCCTTCCCGAAGGAGTGGAAAAAGACACAGATTAATAGAATGGATCGACAAACAGAACCCAACCATATGTTGCCTAAAACAGACACATCTAACAAAACAAGATGCTAAGAAACTGAAAGTGAAGGGATGGAAAAAGATATTTCACAACAATAGATGAGAAAAAAAAGCCTGAGTAGCTGTTCTAACTCAGATGATACAGGCTACAATGTGAAAAACATCAAAAGAGACAGAAATGGACACTTCATATTGCTGAAGGGAACCTTACAGCAAGAAATGATTTCCACTAGAAACATCTATGCACCAAACACAGGTGCACCCAGGTACATGAAGCAATTGCTGATGGATTTAAGAGGGGACATAGATGCACACACAATAATCGTGGGAGACCTCCACACCCCATTAACAACAATAGACAGATCAACGAAACAGAAAATTAACACAGAAACAATAGAACTCACACAGACCATAGAACTAATGGACTTGGTACACATTTACACAACCCTCCACCACACAGACAGAGAATATACATTTTTCCAGCAGTGCATGACACCTTCTCCAGAATCGACCATACGATAGGGGACAAAGCAAGCCTCACTAACTTCAAAAAAATCAGAATCATGCCATGCACCTTCTCAGACCACAAAGAAGTGAAAAGGAAATCAATAAATCAAAATGCCCCAGGAAGTACGTAAACACCTGGAGGCTGAACAATATGCTACTAAATGAACAATGGGTCAGAGAAGAAATAAAGAATGAGATCAAAAAAATTTTACGAAAACTAATGAAAACTCAAATACAACATTCCAAAACTTGTGGGACACCGCCAAAGCAGTGTTGAGTGGTACGATCATAGAAATTGGCGCCTATGGGCCGGGCGGCGTGGCCTAGCAGCTAAAGTCCTCGCCTTGAAAGCCCCAGGATCCCATGTGGGCGCTGGTTTTAATCCCGGCAGCTCCACTTCCCATGCAGCTCCCTGCTTGTGGCCTGGGAAAGCAGTCGAGGATGGCCCAGTGCATTGGGACACTGCATCCACGTGGGAAACCCGGAAGAGGTTCCAGGTTCCCGGCTTTGGATCAGCGCACATCGGCTTGTTGCGGCTCACTTGGGGAGTGAATCATCGGACGGAAGATCTTCCTCTCTGTCTCTCCTCCTCTGTGTATATCTGGCTGTAATAAAAATGAATAAATCTTAAAAAAAAAAAAGAAATTGGCGCCTATGTGAAAGCCCAGGAAAGACACCAATTGCAAGAATTAAGCACAACCCTTCAGAAATTTCGGAAACAGCAACAAAATGGCCCCACAAACAAAAGGAAACAAGAAATCATCAAAACAAGGAAGGAGAGAAACAAAATTGAATTAAAAAAATTATACACAAAATCAATGAATCAAAACGCTGATTTCTTGAGAAAATAAACAAAATAGACAGCACACTGGCCCATTTGACAAAGAAAAAAATGAGAATTAATAGCATTAAGGATGAAAATGGAAACATAACAGACATCACAACCATTAAGAAAAGAATCAGAAACTACTACGAACAGTTGTACTCCAACAAATCAGAAGATCACCAGGAAATGGAAAGGTTCTTAGACTCCCACCACTTACCAAAACTTAGCCCCGAGGCAACAGAAGACCTGAACAAACCTGTAACTGAGGCAGAGATCAAATCAATGATTAAAGATCTCTCAACAAGGAAAAGTCCAGGCCCAGAAAGTTCCACTACAGAATTCTGCAAAACATTCCAAACAGAACTAACCCCAATCTTCCACAAACTCTCTAAAACAATAGAAAAGAAAGCAAGCCTTCCAATCTCATTCTATGAAGCCAACATAACCTTATTTCCAAAACCAGATAGAGAACCAACAGAGAAGGAAAACGACAGACTGATCTCCCTGATGAACATTGAAGCTAAGATTCTCAACAAAATCCTAGCCAATAGAATCAAAAAACACATCAGACAGATCATTCATCCAGACCAAGTAGGATTCATCCAGGGAATGCAGGGATGGTTCAACATACGGAAATCCATCAATGTGATACACCACATCCAAAAACTGAAGAACAAAAATCATATAATAGTATCAACAGACGCAGAAAAAGCTTTCGACAAAATACAACACCACTTCATGTTAAAAACCCTAACCGGGGTGGGCATAGATGGAAAAATCCACAACATAATCAAAGCAATATATGAAAATCCCAATGACAGCATCATACTGAATGGAGAAAAACTGGAACCCTTCCCACTGAGATCTGGAACAAGACAGGGATGTTCGCTGTCACCACTGCTATTCAACATAGTCCTAGAGGTACTCGCTGAAGCCATAAGACAAGAAAAAGAAATTAAAGGAATTCAAATGGGAAACGAAGAAGTCAAGCTTTTACTATTCGCAGATGACATGATCCTTTACATAGAAGAACCAAGAGACTCAATACAGAGACTTCTAGAACTTATGTGAGAGTTTGGTAGAGTGGCAGGGTACAAAATTAATGAACAAAAATCAACAGCCATAGTGCATGCAAACAATCCCAAGATGGAAAAAGATCTAACCAGCAGAATACCATTCAAAATAACAGAGAAGAGTATGAAGTGTGTAGGAATAAACCTCACCAAAAACATAGGAGACTTTTTTGAAGAAAACTATAGCAAGCTTAAAAAAGAAATTGAAGAAGACTTCAAAAGATGGAGCAACATCCCATGCTCCTGGATAGGAAAAATCAATATCATCAAGATGTCCACACTACGAAATGCAATATACACATTCAACGCAATCCCAATTAAAGTATCCAAAACATTTTTCATTGAATTGGAAAAAATGATACAAAGGTTCATCTGGAAACACACACACACAAAAACCACAAATAGCTAGAACCATCCTGAAGAATAGGAACTTAACAGGGGGAATAACAGTTTCGGACCTCTGGACATACTATAGGGCATTGGTTATCAAAACAGCCTGGTATTGGCACAGAGATAGAGGGAGGACCAATGGAACAGAATAGAAACAACAGATGGAAACCCACACAGATACACCCAAACAATCTTTGACAAAAAAACAGACGACAATCCGAGCAAATGGGAAGGTCTTTTCAATGAATGCTGTTGGGACAACTGGCTAATAGCCTGCAGAAACTGGAAGATAGACCCACATCTCTCACCATACACTAAGATCAAATCTAAATGGATAACAGACCTAAACCTACATCCAGAAACATTCCCATCTAGCTCCCTGCTTGTGGCCTGGGAAAGTAGCCCAGGACCACCCACAGCCCTGGGATGTTACACCTGCGTGGGAGACCTGGAAACAGCTCCTGGTACCTGGTTTTGGATTTGCATAGCTCCAGCTGAAGTGGCCACTTCCATTCAGCGAATGGAAGATTTTCCTCTCTGTCTCTTCTCCTCTCTGTCTGTCTTTCAAAAAAAAATAAATTTTAATAATGGCGGAGGTTGGGGGAAGAAACTGACTCTTACCAGCATCAGACAGTGTACTCTCCTTGTCTGGATATCCTCCCTCCATGCCCCATCCAGACCACCACCCCGCTCACTTTTTGGATGACTTTTGTAGCATGGTATAGAAAAGCTTCCTAAAGGCGGAAATTTTCAAGCCCAAAGGTTCTGCCATCAGAGTGGAAAATCTTATCAATGCAGGTGATTCCTCCCAGGAAAGCCCTCCAGCTCCTTCACATAATCACTTGGAAATGCAAGTCCAGCTGCTTAAATTAAGAGTTTGGGTGGTCCTGCGCAACCACAGTCTCCACTGGCATGCCCAAAAACTGTGGATGGGAACAGACCTGGCTGGGGAGCTAAGGGGACAGCCCAGCTGGGTTGGACTTCCCACTGGTGAGCTTGAGAGCTGGATTGGAGGCAGCATTCTGGGTTGGACATGGCTACAGCCTTCCTTGGCACAGGTGCAGACTGGGTTTGGGGAGTGACAGATTGGGTCACACTCTAGCACCCACAGGTACTTTTGAGTGCCAAGGTGGATATAGAATGGGCTGGGTTAAACCTTGACTCCCACTGAACCACATGAAATCTGTGCTCAGGCACAAACCAGGTGTGGCTGAGCTTCAATGCTCAATAATAAAAACCAGAATGGGTATGAGCTGGTTGAGCAAGGACACTGTTCCTGTCAGGACAAGAGGTGAACAAACTTGGGTCAAGGACTCACCAGGACCCACTGGTATGCATGAGATGTACCACTAGGAGAAGACCTGGAGCTTGGGAAACTCCTTTGTAGGGACACAGTCCTTGGAGGTGAGCACAAGAACCAAGTCAAGGAGCAGCCCTGACCATGCCTGGTTACAGCACCCACTGGCATACATGTGGGTCATGTCTGGAGACAGGCCAGACTGAACCAGTTTATAACATCCACCCGCAAATCTGAGAAGCAGGACAGGGTACAGAAGGGACCAAGTCAGGCCACAACACCAGCCAGTTCACACTAAGGATGGGATAGAGTTTGGGCCGAACTGGGTTAGGCTGCAGCACACCAGCAGGAGCTAGACTGAGCCAGGCTGTGCAGCATGATAGTGAATGCTGAAGTGAGGTGAGCCATATCATCCTGGAGTCAGTGGATACTGAGTTTATGAGCCTCAGGAGCAGGAAATTTGGTGGTGTTCTGATCGCCTAGCCTGGGAGCTGAGGCCTGCCAGTAAGGTTGTTTCTGGGTTTGTAAATCTCAAGGGTTGGGGAGCCATGACTTGTGTCACCTGATCTGGATATTGGGGCCTACCTGGGAGGTGGGTGCTAGAAACATGAGTTCCAGGAATGGGGAATCTAGAGGGTCTTGGGTCTCCTGGAGCCCACCTGTTGAGGGGGGTGCTGTGTTCACAAGCCCTGGGGATGTTGGATTCAGAGGGATTTGGGTCCCCTGCCAAGGTCCTTGGGACAACTTGAAAGGTGGATGCTGGGTTCATGAGCCCTAGGGGTGGGGGATCCAAAAGGGGTCTGGTCACCTGGCCCAGGTCCTGGGGCCTGCCTGTGAGGTGGGTGCTCAGTTCATGATTCCCAGGGATGGAGAACCAAGACAGGGTGCAGAGGGGTCAACCAGACCACAACACCAGCCAACTCACACTGGGGATGCTGAGGTGTGGTGAGCCATGCCAGCTGGGGTCAGTGGGAACTGGGATTGTCAGCCACAGAGGCGGGGGATCTGGTGGGGCTTGGGTCACCTGGCTCACTTCCTGGGGCCCACCTGTGAGGTGGGTGCTGGGTTTGTGAGCCCCAGGGGTGGGGGATCTGGTGGGGCTTGGATTTTCAGGTGCTGGTCATTGGACCTACATGCAAGTGAAAGAGGCAGAGCAGTGGATGTAGACCAAGAAGCACATGGAGAATATTGCAGCCCAATTGGTACTGTCAAAGTAGAAGGAGAACAGAGCAAATTGGACAACTACCCCAGTAATGATGACAGCAAAAATCTGGGTGAAAGTAGACTTGAGGTCAACTGTGTCATCCAATGGACATTGGGAGTCTCATTCTTGGAACATCAAATTCAACATCATTTCAGAACTATCCAAGCCAATTAGTCAGAACCCTCAGTACGTGCACTATAGAGATCATGGGTTGATATTGGGTGGCAGTTCCCCATTCCTGGGTACTGGGACATTTGGGAGGCTGGGTATGAATCCCCCCTTTATGTTTCCCCTCCCCTAGACACTAGAAGAAATAGAGAATTTGGAAACAATTGATTTCATCCACTTTTCCATAAACCTTCCCACCCTGGTCAACCATGTAATCATCATAAATAATGAAACAAAATAAAACAAACTAAAAAGAAACACCATAGCAACAAAAAATTCAAGTAAAAAGGGAAAAAATAGGAATAACCATTTTTTTGAAGGCAGTCAGGGAAATGCACAAAGACACAAAAACACAAAGACACATCACCACACTTCAGTCAGATTGGTTCTTTTCTAAACACAAAAAATTAGCAGATGGTGTTGAGATTATGCAGAAAAAAACAGGCAACCTAACAAACGTTTGGGGGAGGGGAAAACATAAATAAATTAATTGCAACCAGTATAGAAAATAATATGTAGACTCCTAAGAAAACTAAAAATGGCTCTACCATAACCCACCTGTCCCATGCCTGGAACTCTATCCTAAGGATATGAAATCAGCATATGAAAACTACACCTGCACTCCCATGCTTCAAGCAGCTCAATTCACAATAGTTAAGGCATGCAGTCAGTATGGATATCCATCAAAATTACTTGGTAAAGAAAACGTTTTGTATTCATACAATGGAATATTGACTCAGCCATGAAAGAATGAAATCCTTATATTTGCATTGTGTGGATGGGGACTGGTATTTTGTCTCAGCAGGTTAAACCACCACCCATATAAGTCACCAGCATCCCCTATCTTTAATCTGTTGAAGACTCAGCCACTCTACTTCTGATCCAGGTCCCTGTTAGTGTGCCTGAGAGAGCAATAAAGGAATGCTCAGATGCTTGGTCCCTTGCCACCTACATGGGAGATTTGAATGGAATTCCGATCTTCTGGCTGCAGCCTGACCCAGTCCTGTCTGGTGAAACAGCAGGTGGAGGATATATCCCTCTGTGTCTATCTCGGCTCTGTCAAGTAAATAACCTCATTTTGAAAGAGTATGTGTGAGGCCAATTTTGTGACATGACAGCTAAAATCACAGCCTGTGACACTCAGCCCCTGTGGGCACCAGCTAAATTCAGTCCTAGGTACTGCACTTCAAATCCAGTCTCCTGCTAATAACTGTGGGAAAGCAGCAGGGGAGGCCACAAGCGCTTGGGCCCTGTTACCCTTCTGAGAAACTTGAATCAAGCTTCTGACTCCTGAATTTTCCTGGCCCAACATTACTGATTGTGTCCATCTGGGAGATAAACCAGTTGTTGGAAGGGTGTGTGTGTGTACACGTCTCTATATTTGTCTTTGTTCTGTAACTTTTACATATTTTAAACATAAAGATTTCACACTGTTTAGTATATAGTTATAAATATGACTTCACTGAATTGCACCATGACAGACAGTATCACTTTCCCACATATGCCATCTCTGGCTTTCTCCTTTCCATAAGTTCCTAGTAAATAACTGTTTGGGACTGGTGTTTTGCACAGCAGTGACATCACCTCTGGGGACACCCCCATCTTTTATCAGAGTACCTGAGTTCAATTTTAGCTCCACTCCCAGTGCCGGCTTCCTGCTAACACACAAGTAGTGGAACAAGTTATTGGGTCCATGCCACCAAATGAGACACCAAAACTCAGTTCCTGTCTCCTTGTTTTTGTCATGGATGTGGTGCATATATATGTAGGAGATTCAACCAAGGATGGAAGTTCTCCCCATATGTGTCCTAAGAAGACATCCGACCTTGAGCCACCAAAGATGCTACTTTGCTTCTTTCTTCCTACCAAGTTTTGCCATGTTTACTGATGGAGACACACTGCATGTGTTCTCTGCCATCCCCTTCACACAAGCGCAGCAAGCATATGAGTTGGTTGGAACAGAGAGTTCCACGTACACACACAGTAGCACTGCAAATTCAGGATGGGAGGAGAGGAACACAGCTCCAGGCCAGCACCTCGCCACCTCCTACTGTAATTTTGGGAGGTCAGTAATTTTCTAGGAATCGGTACTTTCAAGCATATTTGTTTCTGGCTGATTCCTAATGAAAAGATTGCTATTGATGATTTTTTAGAGCCACTCAACATTTCGCCAGAGAAACGCAGACATGACTGACTCCTTCATAGCTGCAATCCAGCCAGGCTCTGGACCTGTCCCTCCCAGGTCTAGTCCCAAGCAGCACACTAGCTCCCAGAAATGAAGCTCTCCTGGCAAGCCTAGGCCTCCTCCTCTGGGGAGGTAAGGTCCCCAGCCCACCTCATGTAGTGATCCCCAGTGTGATGTCCACAAAGCCCAGAAGTGGGACCCCACCGTCTTAATTAAAGGATTGGAAACCACTAGATAATAGAACGTCACAGGGGAGCTTCCTGCTTCCCAGCATATCATACAGGAACACCAGTTCAAGCCTAAATACAAAATTTTAAATCAGTCTCTAGCTCATGTGACCAGGAACCTGTCAGATGAAAATCCAGTAACTTTGGCTCATGCCACAGATTTGGAAGCCAGGAAAGAATTCTGGCTCCTGGCTTCCTTGTCAACCAGGCCTGACAATCGGTGTAGTGTAGGGAGTAAACTGAAGGATAGAAGATCACAATCAGTTTTTAAATTGTCTTTCAAATAAACATATCTTGGGAAAAAATTAGACTTCACAAGAGTATTTTTGAACCAATGCCCAAAATTTGTCAGCAGAGGCAATGACTTCCAGCAACTCAAATCTATGCCATGGAATGAGAAAGGGAAGATCTGTCTGGGCAGAGAAGTACCCACAGTTCTCCCTGCTCACTCCCACACTACCAAGACTGCCACAAATGGCTTACAAATCAAACCATCAGCCCCTGGCTTCAATGCTTCCCTCACTGCCCTGGCGTGGGCCTCATGCCATGCCTGCCCTATTGCCATCAACCCTGCCATCCCCATCTCATCTTTCACCTAAGCCAAACCTCAGCACAGCATCTCCCAACTTTGCCCTCCTCAGCCCAATTGTGCCATGCCCAGCCCACTTTTATCCACAGTTAGCTCATCCTAACTCATCCTCAGCCCACTCTAGACAGGCCTCAGTCAGCCCTCAGCTGTTTTGTGCCCACCCTTACCCACCTCCCTTACCTCCATTACCCTGGAGTTGTGATAATGTCTGGGTGGGAGAGGACTCACAATCCACCCTAAGGCTGTCTTTGCTCCCCTGTGCCAGCCCATGCCCACTCTTGGCCAACCCTAGCCCCGCCGTGTATACCCTGGCCTTCCTGTGCCCACACTCACCATCATGTGCCCGCCCTTAGCCTGCCCTAACCTTACCTCCCCCCACCTGCACCTTTTCTCTGTACAGCCCTGCTTCTCCCTCACCCACATTTATCGCACCCCCACATACACTTCCCGAGGAGCTCTCCTACCAGGACATGACCTCTACTCAGGGGCTGTCATGCTCTGCCTCTATCCTTGACACACCCCTCCCTGTTACTAATACACAGGATAATGTCACAGAGGAAGATGTCACAGAGCAGGATGTCACAGAGGCTCTGACCTTCACCCAGATTATATGCAGATTTCTGTCACTGCTCTCACTGGGACTGTAGGCAGGATGGGTGTCTGCCAGATGTGGTGTGCACACCCACCCTGCTGGGTGCTCCTCCCATGGTGTCTACTTTCCAGTTCGTCGTGGCATAAGAGGTCTTAATTGAGACACTGTAAATGGCTTAGGCTGAACATGGTCTAGCTTTAAACAACCCCACAGCAGGTACAAGTATGTCATAAACACTCCTGGAATTAACTGCTGACTATACAGGTCAGGCAGAAAATAGAGGAAAATTCCCCAGGATACAATGTGCCATGCATGATTCTTCTGAGTTGATGAACCTTGCCCTTAGTCGTTTCTGAAACTTGAGATCCTGGTTAAGGACATTATACTACCAGAAATTGCCAACCCATTTTATATTACTGTATTTCCTCTTTCCATTTTCACACACATTTGATTAGGCACAGGATACACTGCATGTACACAAGGCTCTGGGCATATTTCTATCCATCTTCTCACCCTGAGAGGTGGTGCCCTGCTCTCCGGTGTCCCTACATTGGGATCCTGTGCTGGGACCTATGGCACTGTGCCAGCCCAATCTGCCACTGGGGACTGGCAATTTGTAAGCACACTGCCCCCCCCCAACCATGCTTCACTCATAATGTACCTGTGGGTGTTCTCTGGGAGCCTAATAGAGATAAACCATGCACACGAAAAGGAAGAAGCAGCAGTGAGCACCATGGCACATTGCATCATCCCATTCTGCCTGCTGAAGACAGGAAATGGGGGAGGAAGATGGAAAGTAAGGGCTCCCCAAAGTCTCAACATCCTCAGCATTTGCCAGTCACACGGAATGCTAATAGTGACCTTGTGGGCTGGTACTGGCTGGGCAGTGAAGGGGCACAGCGTCCAGGCCCACTGGATTGGGGGCAGCTGCAGAGAAGACAAGGAGCCTGTTACTGGGAACTAATGCTGAGTACAGGCTAAGTTTATGTCACTCATATGGTGCCTTTCTGCTTACCCATCCCAAATTTTTACTTCAGAGAAAAGACCTTTGATGTCTAGTCACTCTGTGGGAGTCCCCAGCAAGACTGTTAGGGATCCTACTAGCTGAGCCATTTCAGTTGTTCCCAGGGTGTGCATTCTCATGAGGCTGGTGTGGAGACATTTACGGACTCAGCCCTGGCTCTCACAAAAATGCTGTGGGCTTCCAGGCAGCATCCAAGCTCCTCTGCCACATGTCTGCCTTGGGGAGGGTATCTTAAAACCCCAGTGTCCAGTCCTTAAATTAACAATTGCTGTCTACAAAATTAATGTTCGCTTGCTTTGAGTGAGTCTACAAGTTACAGTTTAAGTTCCTCTTTTTTGATAAACTTGTAAAACTTTTACCTTTTCCATTTAAGTGCTTAAATGCTAAAATAGTATTCAGTTATGTTCCAGTAAAACCTAAGATTTAGCACGTCATGTGTTTTTTTTTTTAAACTGAAAAAGTCTGATATACAGAGAGGAGGATTAAAAGAGAAGAAGATCTTCTGTCCATTGACTTACTTCCCAAGTGGCTTTAACAGCTGGGGCTGTGCCAATCTGAAGCCAGGAGCCCAGAACCTCTTCGGGTCTCCCACTCAGGTGCAGGGTCACAAGGCTTTGGGCCATCTTCGACTACCTTCCCATGCTACAAGCAGGGAGCTGGATGGGAAGCAGGGTTCCCAGGATAGGAACCAGCCCCCATATGGGATCACGGTGCATTCAAGGCGAGGATTTTAGCTACTAGGCTACCAAGCTGGGCCCAGCAGGACCTGTTCTAACCACTTATTTAGTTTTCCTAACAGCATTCCAATCCTGTCAAAGGAGAAAACAGGAAAGAATGGAGTTCAGGAACCATCCAGAAACACCACTTACAGCTTGCTAAAAAAAAAAAGAGTCGTTTTGTTATTTACATATAATTTTAGCTACATTAATACATCTCATAAACTTTAATAATTAGAAATAAATGACTTTATTTATTACCAATAATAAATCCGAGTTATGGCAGCACATTTGATGAAAATTATCTAAAATCTGCAGTCATTTCATATAATCAGGAAGCCACCACTCAGGCTATATGTTTGGACACAATACAGTTAACCCTAAACACTCAGATTTCATGACACAGAAATTAAGACATTACATAATTTGTTTGGCATATTCTCTGTTCAAAAGACACATCCCCTCCAAAAAACTCTCCTTAGTACAAAATTTCATGTTTTATCCACAAGAATTGCCTCAAATCACTTTTATTTGGAAATTTGAAAAGAAATGAGTGAACAACAAAATGTTCTTCTGGACTCTGTATTTTTGGCTTTTAATTTTGGCCTATCGGGGTCTTCCGCCCCGCAGAGAATTCATCCGATACTCCAGGCTCTGTTTCTTGAGCAACTTTATTTTTCTAACCAGTCCGTTTCCCAGCCGGTCAACTTGACTCCTACTACCTCCCATTTTTCTTCCGTTTCTCTCTGCTTCATTCCCCAGTCTCCTCATCGCCCCTAGTCTTCTTCTGTCCATCCGTCTGCCCATCCCAGTCATACCCTGTCCTTTGTCTCAGTCCATCCATCCGTCCGTCTCCGTCTCTGTTTCTTCTTCCTGTCCTGTCTTGTTTCTTCCTGGAACCCCCCACTGCTAAATACAATCCTAGTCCAATCAGCTTAAAGGTCACTGATGCATGCGGCAGGCATGCCAATCATAGCTCTGATCATGTGTAGCACACGCACCAAGCATGTAGCTACGGGTCAATCAGAAGGCACTTCCTGAAACCTGTGTACTGCCAAGCTCCATGGGGAGGAGAGGTCTCAGCGCCATCTTAGGGCACACGTGCAGTGCTCCTGACATCTCCCCTTTTTTGTTTTAATAAGCAAGGGACTGTGCCTGTCTTAGGTGTTCTGAGTTAGGGCTCTCCTTACCCATCATGGGCTAACCACGTGGCTGTGAATGCGGCGCCTGTCTTAGGTTGGTAAAGCCTTATCAGATACTTACCCATCTTTGACTACCAGTCCAGCATACTCAGCCATACTTCTGGGGATTCTCTGTTGTGAAGCACTAGCACTGCCCGAACAAGCAATTACTGCTGATGTTGTTGGTGTCGTGAGCGAATTAGGAGCTGTGGGTGCCCAGATGACAATAATAACCAACAATAAACTAAGACCTGCTAGTCCTGCCCACTGGCGTGCAAACAAGAAACCTTGAAAAATCCAAGTGATCCAAAACCGTCGAAACAATAAACATAAATGGGGATTGCATACATACATAAGCAGGATCATGAATAACATTAGCACTACAATTAACCGATACACCCTCTTCCCAAACTCCAAAAGCATCATTGCTATAGATACAGTTTCTTATCACAACCTTATCAATAAATGCAAAAGCTGATATAGCAGAGCATCCACCCCTACTGGTGCACAATACCCAAGCATTCCAGGGCTGGGCAGATTGAACAGGATTATCATCCTGGGAAAGTGAAGTTTGTATAGGTGGGAAGCAAATTGGTCATGGCAAAGCCAGGCGCCACCCTCCTGGGAGTCACAGTACTCTGGCAGTCTGTCCACTCAGGAGGCCACTTCCCAGGGTCCATACATCGTGGTAATAACTGCCACACTTCCTTCACAGTGTTGTTGCACTCACTCCATGGGCACAATCAGGGGACTGATGTGGTCATGACCATAGCGGTCCTGTAGGTTTGATTGCCTTTGAATCTCCCTATAGTCTGATTTGCCAATAGGATGCAAGGTGGAGTTTCATTGTCCGCTGAAGAGGTGTGAGTCTGAAAACAAACTGCTCCTGGCAGGTCAATGTTCATGTTCTTAAACCTGGCAGTGGTGTTATCCAGAGGGAGTGCAGGTAGTCTAATGCCGACATTGCTGGTAACAAAAAAATGGAGGCAAAATGGACGAACTATTGGTCACTGGCAGGGGGGTTGGCCATGCCTTCACTATCATCCATAATTGAAGGTTCTGGCTGTGCCCCTTCTGCAGCTGGACAATCGTCAGGGTTAGCAGTGTTCACCACATCCAAAGATTTATTTTTTTTAAATAAATCAAACATTTATTAAATTGTGATAAAAACATTCCATCAAATTAGAAAACCTGAGTAAGAAAAACAAACGGCACATGCTTAACTGTAGTTGACATTCAAATAAAATTTGCATTCCCCAAATATTATACAGTAATTAGAAAATACCAGCCAAAGTAATATTAGGATACTTTTACATGCAGTCTCAACAAATTTGAACAGAAGCAAATTTTAACAAAGGTAAATTTTACAGTGAAACATAACAGGAGATTAAGGATCTTAACATGTTTATTTTACTGCTATTTGACACTATGATACAAAAGTAAGAGGATTTACTTGACATTTTTAATAAATATCTTATGGGCTGTTGAGTGCCTTACTGGTGAAAAGATTTAACTGGCAATAAATGTGATACATCACATCACAAGTTGACTCATAAAAACCACATGATCCTCTCAATAGATGCAGAGAAGGCATTTGATAAAATCCAACACCACTTCATGTTAAAAACCCTAAATAAGATAGGCATAGAAGGAACATTCTACAACATAATTAAAGCAATTTATGATAAACCCAATGCCAGTATCATACTAAATGGGGAAAGACTAGAAGCCTTCCCTTTAAAATCTGGAACTAGACAGGGATGTCCACTCTCACCGCTACTCTTCAATATAGTTTTGGAAGTCCTTGCCAGAGCTATTAGACAAGAAAAAGCAATTAAAGGAATGCAAATTGGAAATGAGGAATTAAAATTATCGCTATTCGCAGAAGACATGATTCTCTATATAGGAGAACCAAAAGACTCAGTCAAAAGACTATTGGAACTCATAAGAGATTTTGGCAAAGTAGCAGGATACAAAATTAATGAACACAAATCAATGGTATTCGTGTATACTAATAATTCCGCCACTGAGGAAGGAATTCTAAGTACAGTTCCCTTTAAAATAGAGGAAAGGAATCTTAAATACCTAGGAATTAAGTTAACTAAAGATGTGATATATCTCTACGACGAAAACTATAAATCATTTAAAAAAGAAATAGAAGAAGATCTTGAAAAATGGAGAACCTTACCATGTTCTTGGATTGGCAGGACCAACATTATCAAAATGGCCATATTACTGAAAGCAATATATAGATTCAATGCAATCCCAATCAAAATCCCAGCAATATTCGTCTCAGAAATAGAAAAGATGATACAGAAGTTCATCTGGAACCACAAAAAACCACGAATAGCTAAAGCTGTCTTGAAAAATAGAAATCAAACCAGAGGAATCATAATTCCCGACCTCAAGACATACTATAGGGGAAATGGAGGAAAGATGGCCTACCGTAAAGAGCTGGTGTATGTTGGAGTAGGGAAAGAGGGGAACCGATCCAGCAGAGAAACAGGCTAGGAAACAGAAAATTGTAGGGAGAAGAGCGAGAAGGTCACCGGAGCTCACTAAAGCAAGAAGATCTACATGGCGTGAAGGAACAGCCACAAAAAGAGGGAAAGAAAATACAGCACTCAGCGTGAAACTTGGTGAGTCACAATCCCAGGCAGGGGGAAGGCGGCAGAGACTCAACCATCCCAAGGACAGAGGCAGCTGGAAGGATAGGCACCCACACCGACAGGGGCACCAGTCCTCTGGAGGGCAGGAGCCCCGAGAGGAGGCTACTGGACTGATCATTGGGGGCATCATCCCCTGCAGAAGTGGAGGACAAGCAGGGGAGACTTCCCAGAGGCTTGCCTCTCAGTTGCTCAGTGGCTTTGGGAGAGTGCAGAGGGAACAGGAGCAGCACTGTGGGACTGGGGCTCAGAGATTCCCGTATCGGCGCCGAGCTGTGGACTGCCTGCTGGGGTGTCCAGTGGATCCTGTTGCTGGGCTCGGCCTGAGCTCCAGAGGCTGGGCAATGCTCGGCAGGACCCTCACATCCTGGGTGGAGGAGCAGACTAGTGGGGGCACGTCTGCATGCCCCTCACACATTTGTGCCTCTTAGGGATCCGCTTCCACCCTTGAGAGAGTGCAGCTGAGGAAGTGGCTTCTCTGGGGCAGAGTCCCCTGCTGGGCGCAGCTGGAAAGGCCAGACCAGAGCGGGCTCAGTTGAATTGGCCAGACATGTTCTCCCAGCAGGAGCCCGCTCAGAAATACTTGCCTGCGGTGTCAGTGGAGCAGCGCCTCTGAGTGGGAATCCTGGAGAGCGCAGTTCAGCACTGGGGCCAGCGGAGATTTCTAGCCCAGCCCAGCCCGGAGTTGGGGATTTCAGGCTTCAACCAGCAGAGGCCTCTGCTGTGCTAACCTCAAGCCTTGAAGGAGAGTCTCGGCTCAGCACTGAGGCAGAAACCCCCACTGTGCTAGCCCTGTGACCCAGAGCCGGGGAGCGCTCGGCAGTGGGGCACTGCCTTTGAGAGGGAACCACAGGGAAAAGGGCCTGGCACTAGGGCTGGCCCACAAAGCCTCCTGACCCAGCTCGGGGCAGTGATCTACACACCCTGAAAGTAGCTGGTGACTCAGGCAGTACGCCCTGCTGGGCTCAGCCAGAGACCCCAACAAGAGCCAGCTCAGCTGAATCAATGCTAAAATCCCAAAACAACAAGAAACAAAAACGCAATGAGAAGTATCAGAAAAAGCAATGACGCAGAGGAAAGACCAAGCACTCATTCCCAATGCAAACAAAAACTAATCCCAATATCTGAGATGCAAGATGAAGACATAGAGGAGATACCAGATAAGGACTTTAAGAAACTAGTGATGAAATTCATCAGAGACAGTGAGAAGCGCTGGGAAGTGTCCAAGGTATTCGAAAACCATGTCTCTGCAGAAATAAATCAAGTCAAAAAGGGAATCCTCGATATAGAGCACAAAGTTGAAAGCCTAACCAACAGAATGAACACAGCAGAGGACAGAATATCAGAATTGGAAGACAATCAGAATGAAAGGCAGCAGTTCATCAGTTGGAGACAAATCTAGAGAAAGCCAATAGGTCCATACAGGAAATGAAAGACAACCTCAAAAAATTCAAATATTAGAATAATAGACCTTCCAGAGGGAGTGGAAAAGGAGACAGGCTTGCAACAGGTGCTCAATGAGATAATACAGGAGAACTTCCAGAACACTGGAAATACAAATCCAGAACAAATCCAGGAAGGACAAAGAACCAACAGTAGATACGATCCAAACAGATCGTCACCCAGACATGTGGTCCTCAAGCTACCCTCAAGTGAACACAAGGAAACTATTCTAAGACAAGTAAGAAAAAAGGATAAGATTACTTTCAGAGGAATGCAAATCAGAATCACAGCCAACTTATCAGAAGAAACGTTCCAAGCAAGGAGAGAATGGGGTAAAACCTATCAAATCCTGAAACAAAACAACTGCCAACCAAGAATAATGTACCCAGCAAAGCTCTCATTTGTATTTGAGAATGAAATCAAATACTTCAACAGTAAAGAGAAACTCGAAGAATACATCAACACAAAACCAGCTCTGGAAAACCTCCTCAGGAAGGTGCTAAACCCAGAAAGAAAAAATGAAAACCAAAATCAAAGATGGCAAATGGGAAGACCTTCCCACTAAAACCCATACAAGGAAAGTCAACCAATCAGAAACTAATAGTCACAAATACACACTTGCACACTTACACACACTCATGGAAGCCCAAAATCACACCCTCTCAATATTATCTCTAAATACAAATGACCTAAACTCACCAATCAAAAAGCATAGATTAACAGAATGGATCATCAAACAGCACCCAACAATCTGTTGCCTACAAGAGACACATCTAACCAGAAAAGCCTGTAAGAAATTTAAAGTGAAGGGATGGAAAAAGACATTTCATGCCAATGGACAAGAAAAAAAGGCTGGAGTAGCTGTTCTAATCTCAGATGACCTAGACTTCAAGCTGACAGACATCAAAAAGGACAGAGAAGGACATTATATATTGGTGAAGGAATTGATACATCAGGAAGTAATTACAATCGTGAACATATATGCACCTAATTCCAATGCACCAAGTTACGTGAAGCAATCACTTACAGACTTAAGGGGAGACATAGATACACACACAATAATAGTGGGCGTGTTAACACTCCTCTAACAACTATAGACAGATCAACAACACAAAAACTCAACAAAGAAACAACAGAGCTCATACAAACATTAGAAAAACTGGACTTAGTAGACATCTGTAGAACTTTTAATCCTAAGACCACAGATGATACATTTTTTTTCCAGCAGTACATGGCACCTTCTCCAGGATTGACCACATGATAGGACACAAAGCAAATCTAAATAACTTCAAAAAGATACGAATCATACCATGTACCCTCTCAGACCACCACGGAATGAAACTGGAAGTCAGCAATTCAAAATGCCCCAGGAAATACAGAAACCCTTGGAGGCTGAACAATATGCTATTGAATGAACAATGGGTCAGGGAAGAAATTAAAGATGAGATCAAAAATTTATGGAAACCAATGAAAACCCTGACACAACATTCCAGAACTTGTGGGACACTGCCAAAGCAGTGCTACGGGGTAAATTCATCGCAATTGGAGCTCATGTCAAGGCCCAAGAGAGGCGCCAAATACAGGAATTAAGCACACACCTCCAGGACTTGGAAAAGCAGCAGCAGATGAGCCCCACATACAACAGGAAACAAGAAATCATCAAAACAAGGGAGGAAATCAAACAGATAGAAATAAAAAAAAAAACTATACACAAAATCAATGAATCAAAAAGCTAGTTTTTTGAAAAGGCAAACAAAATAGACACCCCGCTGGCCCAACTGACAAAGAAAAAACAAGAGAAGGCAAGAATTAACAGCATCAAAGATGAAAAAGGCAACATAACAACATACACTGCAACCATTAAGAACATAATTAGAAATTACTGCAAAGCAGTGTACTCCAACAAATCAGGAGATCACCAAGAAATGGAAAAGTACTTAGCTTTATACAACTTGCCAAAACATAGCCACGAGGCAACAAACGACCTGAACAAGCCCATAAATGAAGCAGAGATTGAATCAGTGATTAAAGCTCTCACAGCAAAGAAAAGCCCAGGCCCAGAAAGTTCCACTACAGAATTCTGCAAAACATTCCGACACAAATTAACCCCAATCCTCTACAAACTCTTCACAACAATAGAAAAGGAAGCAGCTCTTCCAAACTCATTCTATTAAGCCAACATTACCTTAATCCCAAAACCGGACAGAGATCCTACAGAGAAAGAAAACTACAGACCTATCTCTCTGATGAACATTGATGCTAAGATACTCAACAAAATCGTAGGCAATAGAATCCAAAAAAGCGTCAGACAGATCATTCATCCGGATCAAGTAGGATTCATCCCTGGAATGCAGGGGTGGTTCAACATAAGGAAATCCATAAATGTGATACACCACATCCACAAACTAAAAAACAAGAACCACATGATAGTATCAATAGACACAGAAAAAGCTTTAGAAAAAATCCAGCACAACTTCCTGCTAAAGACCTTAACCAAGGTAGGCATAGATGGAAAAATTCACAATATAATCAAAGCAATATATGAAAAACCCAACACCAGCATCATACTGAATGGAGAAAAACTAGAACCCTTCCCACTGAAATCTGGAACAAGACAGGGATGTCCGCTTTCTCCACTGCTATTCAACATAGTTCTAGAGGTACTCGCTGAGGCCATAAGACAAGACAAAGAAATCAAAGTAACTCAAATGGGAAATGAAGAAGTCAAGCTTTCACTATCTGCAGATGACATGATTCTTTACATAGAAGAGATAAGAGGCTCAACACAGAGACTACTAGAACTTATACGAGAGTTTCGTAGAGTGGCAGGGTACAAAATTAATGAACAAAAATAAACAGCCATAGTGTATGCTAATAGCCCAAAGTTGCAAAAAGATCTAACCAGCAAGATACCATTCAAAATAACAGGGAAAAGTATGAAGTATCTGGGAATAAACCTAACCAAAAATGTAGGAGACCTATTTGAGGAAAACTACAAACTACTGAAAAAAGAAATTGAACAAGATCTCGAAAGATGGAGTAACATCCCATGCTCCTGGATAGGTAAAATCAATATCATTAAAATGTCTATATTGCCAAAAGCAATATATACATGCAACGCAATTCCATTCAAATTGACAAAAACATTCTTCACGGAACTGGAAACAATGATTCAAAGGTTCATCTGGAAACACAAAAAACCATGAATAGCTAGAACCATCCTGAAGAACAGGACGTTAGCAGGGGTAATCACAGTCCCGGACCTCTGGACATACTATAGGGCAGTGGTTATCAAAACAGCCTCGTACTGGCACAAAGATAGAGAGGAAGATCAATGGAGCAGAATAGAAACACCGGAAGGGAACCCACACATATACAGCCAAATAATCTTTGATAAAAAGCAAGTGATAATCCAGGCAAATGGGAAGGTCTGTTCAATAAATGCTGTTGGGACAACTGGTTGATAGCCTGTAGAAAGAAAAAGATAGACCCACATCTCTCACCATATACTAAGATCAAATCTAAATGGATAAAAGATCTAAACCTGCATCCAGAAACCTTCAAACTTTTGGAACAAAATGTTGGAAACACACTGCAACACTTAGGGGTAGGTCCCTACTTTCTAAGAAGGACACCAAAAGCAGTAGAAATTGACACCAAAATAAAAAATTGGGCCTCGTCAAACTAAGAAGCTTCTGCACAGCAAAGGAAACAATCAACAAAGTAAAAAAGCAACCCACAGAATGGGAGAAGATCTTCACGCACAACATAGGTGATAGAGGACTAATCTCCAGAGTATACAAAGAATTACAAAATAGCCAAAACACCAAAATAAACAAGCCACTCAAGAAATGAGCATGGGAAATGGGCAGACATTTCACAAAGGAACAATCCCAAATGGCAAATAATCATATGAAAAAATGCTCAAGCTCCCTGGCAATAAGGGAAATTCAAATTAAAACATCAATGAGATACCACCTAATGCCAGTAAAGGTGGCCCACATGAAAAACACCAACAACACTTGCTGATGAGGTTGCCGGGAAAAAGGAACCCTACTCCACTGCTGGTGGGGCTGCAGATTGGCACAGCCTCTATGAAAATCAGTATGGAGAATATTCAAACATCTCAAAATCGACATACCATATAACCCAGCTATAGCACTCCTAGGAATATATCCAGAACACTTGTTTTATGAGAAACCAACATGCACCCATATGTTCATAGCAGCACAATCAGTAATTGCAAAAACATGGAAACAGCCAAAATGCCCATCAGCAGAGGATTGGATAAGAAAGCTATGGTTCATCTACTCCATGGAATACTACTCAGCTATTAAAAAAAACACAATGCAGTTCTTTGTGGCCAAATGGGCCAAACTGGAAACCATAATGCTAAGGGAAATGAACCAATCCCAAAAGGTTAGATACCACATGTTTGCATTAATTTAAGATGATATGATGTTAAGCATATCATGTTATGTTATGGATATTATGTCATTTGTAGTATATAAACTAAAATTGAACTGTGAATGGGGGGTCACAGAAAGTGGTTAAGAAATCGCATTTATTGTTAACATGTTGACTGCTCAATATCATGTCAATTAACTCCATAATGATATCAATTGTTGCAGATGGTATATTAGTGCTTTTATTTGACCGGGAAGATACTCTGCTGACTCTGCCCTCAGACCAGAGAGGGTCTTCCCAAGAAGTAGTTGGACTTGTCTGGACTATAAGATGTTGGGCTCTATGCTTGACAAATACTTGCAAAGAGAGAATTTCAACTGAACTTGAACTATGGTTATGCAGCGGGGTGGAGGAATCCACCATGGGGGTAGGGTGGGGGCGAGAATCCCAGATTCTATGTAATTACAACACAATGTAATTAATGAATAAATTTAATTAAAAAAAGACATACTATAGAGCAATGGTTATCAAAACAGTCTGGTACTGGTACAGAAACAGAGAAGAAGATCAATGGAACAGAATAGAAACACCAGAAGGGAATTCACACATGTATAGTCAACTAATCTTTGACAAGAAAATAGAAAACAGTCCAGGTAAAGAACCTGGTCTATTCAATAAAAGCTGTTGGGACAACTGGATAGCAGCTTGCAGAATAAAGAAGCAGGACCCGTACCTGTCGCACTATACAAAAATCAGCTCTAATTGGCTCAAGGATTTAAACCTACACCCAGAAACCATTAAGCTACTAAAGGAAAACATAGGAAGCACACTCCAAGATATAGGAACAGGGAATGACTTTTTTGAAAAGACGCCTAAAGTAACGGCGATCAAATCCAAAATGAACAATTGGGACTATATCAAACTAAAAAGTTTCTGTACAGCAATGGAAACAATTTAAAAAGTGGAGAAAAAACCAACAGAATGGAAAAAATTTTTGCATTCTACACAAGTGACAGGGGACTAATATCAAAGTTTCATTTTGATTCAGCTTCTTCACTGCTCACGTCAGGTGTTCAGGTACCCACACTGGTCCATCCAAATCCTGCAGAAAAACACAAATTGCACCTCACGTCCGCCGAAGAACTGAATGCGGGCCCAGCCACTGCTTTGTTATTACATCTTTCCACATAACCTAATCTTTATAGGGGCCTGTGCTGGTAGCATGACATTCAGCAGTAGAATGGCCATCCAAATCCAAAATCAAAAAATTAAAAATATATAGGACAAGAGCCAATTGATACTTAGGACTATTGGGATATAGGGAGGCCCCTGTTCCCCCCCTTTTTTTAATAACAAGGCTTTAAGAGTCGCATGCATGCGCTCTACAATAGCCTGGCCCATAGGATTATATAGAATACCTGTGGAATGAATAATGCCAAATTCTGAACAGAACTTGGAGAAGGCCTTAGCTGTGTAGGCAGGCCCATTGTCTGTTTTACAGCAGCAGGGAACACCCCAGGCTGCAAAGGCTTGCAGACAATGAGAGATCACGTCCTGGACATTTTCTCCTGTATGAGCTGAGGCAAAAATTACACCTGAATAGGTCAACTGAAACATGTACATACAAAAAGCGACCCAAAGCTGGAAACATGGGTGACATCCATTTGCCAAATGTTATTAGGGGAAAGACCTCTGGGGTTAACTCCTAGGGAAGGTTGGGATAAAAAGGGAACACACGGCTACCCTTCGAGAAATGGAGAAACACTTTAACAAGGTCTGTGCGCCAACATGCCACCAAGCATGGAAGCGTTGTGCTTCTTCCTCAGCTGTACAGGCCAAGAGAAACCTAGATGCGGAATCTGCTGGAGCATTGCCACTGGCCAGAAGTCCAGGCAGATTGGAGTGTGCCCGGATATGGCTGATATAGAGGGGATGATTCGGGACAATATTAGCTGTCAAACCTGAGACAGGGCATGATGTACGGTGGAATGGGTAGGATATACTTAAACGCCTTATAGCATTCACTACATACAGGCTATCAGAAAGAATATTTAAAGGTCCAGATTCTAGCCGAAGGGCAAGAGTGACAGTTGCCAATTCTGCGGCTTGAGGGGAGGATGAGGCAGTGATAACTGGAAAGACAGCTGTATCAAGAGCTACCACGCCAGTGCCTCCTTTGGCTCCATCTGTAAATGCTAACTGCGCTGAGGGAATGGGATAAGCCCTCACTATTTTAAGAAAACACAATGGGACCGCTCTGCAAAATTGTAACCATGGGTGAGCAGGATAATGGGTATCAAATTGTAAAGGAAAGCATGCTACCAGGACAGCCCAAATATCTAACGTCTGGCAGAGTGTGGCTATTATTTCTTTAGGATAAGGGGTGACACACAGGCTAGGATAAACACCAAAGGCCTCATGGGCTCGTTCTACAGCTTTGAGAATGACCTGGCCCATTAATTCAGGGAAAGAGGCAAGAACCTTGGGTGGTTGCATTGATAAGTACACCCACACCAATGGTCTGCCCTGCCACAAAACAGCAGCAGGAATACTCTCGGGGATGACAAAAATGCACATAGACTGAAAAGGGTCACAGCACTCGACTTGGGCTTCTTGAAGTCTCTGCTGCACTAGATCGAGGGTTTTCCATCCTGTTGGGGTAAGAACCCGGGAGGAATCCAGGGCAGGATTTCCCTGAAGAATTTGGAACAGCGGCTCTAGCTCCATGGTGGTAAGGCGGAGATAGGGTCGGATCCAGTTAATACTGCCCAATACCTGTTGAAAATCATTAAGTGTCTTTAAACTATCCACTCGAATATTAACCTACAAAGAAGCGACCTGCTGCACAGTCATCTGTAGGCCTAGGTATTTAACACTGGTGCCTTCCTGGATTTTATCAGGGGCGATATTTAAATCCCACTGTAGCAGTGATTCTTTCAAATAAACCAAAGCAGCCTGCACTTCCTGTCTCTCTTTTCCTGCTATGAGAATATCATCCATATAATGGTAAATGCAAAAATTTTTAAAACGTCTTCTGACTGGAAGCAAGGCTTGTGCTACATATAGCTGATACATGGTAGGATTATTCATCATGCCTTGTGGGAGCACGACCCATTGATATCTCTTATCTGGGCCTTGGTGGATAACAGAAGGCAAAACGCTCTGAATCTTGTGGATGTAAAGGTATGGAGAAGAAACAATCTTTGATATCAATCACAATGAGATACCACTCTCTTGGCACTGCTGTAACTGGTGGCACACAGGGCTGCACAGTGCCCATAGGCTGCATAATTGCATTAATGGCGTGGAGATCATGCAAAAGGCGCCATTTCCCTGATTTCCTTTTAATGACAAAAATAGGTGTATTCCATGGAGAAATAGAGAGCACTATATGTCCCAATGATAATTGTTCTGATACTAACTCTTAGGCAGCCATTAACTTTTCAGAGGTAAGGGGCCACTGCGATACCCAAACTGGGGCATCTGATTTCCAATTAATCTTTGATGGCTGTTGCTTTTTAGTGGCCCCGCCTGAAAACCCAAACCTGCTCTCCCTGGCTGTTGTTTAATGGGGATGGGTTCTAACCGGCCCTGTTCGGACTTGCCTAGGCCCTTTCCAGCATGATGCTCCAGGCTTGAGTACTGCTTTTTTGATAGGATTCATTGCTTAGACAAAGCCCCATAGTGTTTAAGACCTCACGTCCCCATAAAGTCACAGGGATAACACAAACATAGGGCTGAAAAGAACATTTACGACCCTCACTATCCACCCAGGGTATGATACTCGCACTCTGTTGTGGCTGATTGGCTGTCCCCAATCCTCGTAAGGTCTGGCATGCGTATGTCCCTCCAAGAGCAAGTCTCTTTAGGAGGGGGGGCATGCGGCTGGGCTCCTGATGCCTCCCAACCACTGGCCTCCCAAGGTGGTTCGGTTGGCGCCAAGGGAGGGTCCCGTGGGGAAGGTGCAGGTAGCCAGGAGGATTTCTTTGACTGATGCACTGACGTGGTCTCCAATTTATCCACCAATTCATCTAGATCACTTCCAGAGGCCTCTTCCTCTGAGTCTGACTCTCCTGACTTACTATCCGTTCCTTTCGAAGATGCCTCTTCCTA
Organism: Ochotona princeps; assembly: GCF_030435755.1. Taxonomy (NCBI): domain Eukaryota; kingdom Metazoa; phylum Chordata; class Mammalia; order Lagomorpha; family Ochotonidae; genus Ochotona; species Ochotona princeps. The sequence continues at coordinate 35,099,810 of NC_080855.1, read as the reverse complement.
CATCTCACACAGCACTGCTTTTAACAATTTCTGCAGCAGGTGCTGTGTACTCTCCATGGAGGACAAATTCCCCATTGCTCTAACCTTTTTCTAGTCACTTTTTCTAGTGAACCTTTTAGTCTCATTGCAAACCGCGAATGTTGATGTACGTCCCCGCTTTTGCGGATTCCTCAGCAAAAATCTCAGTTGAAGATTAATTCCCGCTGCTGAGCGGTTCCCTGAGCAAAGTGTTCAGCTGCTTACCTTTTTCCCGCTTTTGCGGCTTCCTGACTGAATTGGATCCAAGTCACGGCACCAGTTATTGGGGTCTTCCATCCTGCAGAAGAATTCACCCGATACTCCAGGCTCTGTTTCTTGAGCAACTTTATTTTTCCAACCTGTCTGTTTCCCAGCCGGTCAACTCGACTCCTACTACCTCCCATTTTTCTTCGGCTTCTCTCTGCTTCATTCCCCAGTCTCCTCATCACCCCTAGTCTTCTTCTGTCCATCCGTCCGTCCATCCCAGTCATACCCTGTCCTTTGTCTCAGTCTATCCATCCGTCCGTCTGTCTCCATCTCCGTCTTCTTCTTCCTGTCCTGTTTCTTCCTGGAACCCCCCACTGCTAAATACAATCCTAGTCCAATCAGCTTAAAGGTCACTGATGCATGCAGCAGGCATGCCAGTCATAGCTCTGATCATGCTTTGCACAAGCGCCAAGCATGCAGCTACGGGCCAGTCAGAAGGCACTTCCTGAAACTTGTGTACTGCCAAGCTCCATGGGGAGGAGAGGTCTCAGCGCCATCTTAGGGCACACGTGCAGTGCTCCCGACATTGGCCCAAACTAGGATTTATAATTGAAACAAAATCACTGATTCCTAGACTTGAATTGGAAAGTCTTTTGTGCACACCAAGATAGAAAATATTAAACACTGTGGTCTGAAGAAATTTTGGGAGATCACAGAAATAAGATGGTGCTACTAGAAGCAAGTACATCTGCCAGGGTGTTTTATAGTTCAGGTGACTGATGTGATTCAAATTTCTCGTCTCCTTCTTCCATGTCGTTCAGAATGAGCACCTCCAAAGAACCTCTACCTCTGCCTTTGGTTTCCTTCTTAATGAGCTCATTGGTTTCTCGGAAGCAGCCCGGGTCAATGTGGCACACCTGAAACATGGAGCATCATTTTCGGCACCAGAAGATGAGCAACATAACACAGCAAACTTCGCCTTCCAAAGTCTTGCTTTCCCACCACACAGCACACATTCCAGCTGACAGGGCAGCAGCTTGAGCTCTGGCACCTCAGTGAAGACTCCTCTGGGTTCCTCACTTTAAAAGGAGGAGCTGGGCTATGGTCCTGTGTATACTAGAGTGGGCCTGTGACATGACATAGTAAGTTAAGCCTCTGCGCAACCAGTATGCCATGTGGGCGCCAGTAAAATTTTGCAAAGACGTGCTAAAAATATGTCATCTAAAATTAACAATAAGCAACTTAATCTTATCATGAGTAACTAAGCAAACCCCAAAAAACAAAACCTCCAAGTGTTCCTAACTGTAAATGTTGTCTTTATTTATTTATTTTACTTTTTCAAAATTTATTCATTAGTTACATTGTGTTATGTGACACACTTTCATAGGTACTGGGATTCTCCCCACCCCTCCTTAAACCCTCCGTCCATGGTAGATTCCTCCACCTTGTTGCATAACCACAGTTGAACTTCAGTTGAGATTCCCTCTTTGAAAGCATATACCAGAGATAGAGTCCAGCATCTTATTGTCCAGTCAAGTTCAATGGCTTCTTAGGCAGACCCTCTCTGGTCTGAAGGCAGAGCCAGCAAAGTATCATCCTGATCAATTAAAAGCTCCAACATACCATCAGCAACAATTTACATCGTTATGGAATTAATTGACATAGTATTGAGTCACCAAATGTTAAAAATAAATGTGAGTTCTTAACCACATCCTGTGACCACCTCATTGACATTACAATTTTAGTTTATACACAACATATAACATACATAAAATAACATGTTATACATGACATCATATCCTCTTAAATTAACACAAACATGTGGTATCTAACCTTTTGGGATTGGCTCATTTCCCTTAGCATTATGGTTTCCAGTTTGGCCCATTTGGCCACAAAGAACTGCATTTTTAAAATTTTTTTTCCTTTTTAAATGATTTATTTGTATTTATTAGAGTATGATATACAGAGAGGAGGAGAGACAGAGAGGGAGATCTTCCGTCCGATGATTCACTCCCCAAGCAGCCCTAATGCAGGACCTGAGCCAATCCGAAGCCAGGAACCAGGAGCTAGGAGCCTCTTCTGGGTCTTCCACATGGGTGCGGGGTCCCAAGGCTGTTCTCAACTGCTTTGCCAGGCCACAAGCAGAGAGCTGGATGGAAAGCAGGGTGACTGCGACAAGAACAAGTGCCTGTATGGGATCCCGGGCATGCAAGGCGAGGACTTGAGCCACTAGGCTCGTGCTGGGCCAAGCAGTCTTTTGATGGCTGAGTAGCATTCCGTAGTGTATGTGTACTACATATTCCTTACACAGTCATTAGTTGATGGACATCTGGCTGAATTCCGTATCTTAGCTATTGTGAAATGAACACGGTGTGCAGACAATTCTCTTGCATGCTGTTTTCATCCCCTTTAGGTAAACTTGCAGGACTGGGATGGGCTGGGTCAAACAGCAGATTTTATTTTTCAGTTCTCAGAGGATTCTCCATACTGGCCTTCATAACGTTTGTACTAGTTTGCATTCCCATTCACAGTGTATTCATAAGGGTACCTTTTTTATTCAGATTCTTACCAGCATTTCTTTACACTTTTATTTTAGGTACTACCCATTCTAACTGGTGTGAGATGATACCTTATTGTGGATTCTATTAACATTTTCCAGATTTTTAGTGATTGAGCACATGTTCATGTACATGGTGGCGATTTCCATTTTGTTCTTAGAAAAATGCCTATTCATAGTTTTAAGCCATTTTTCTTTTAACTAAGTAATTTGTTTTCATTTTTTTATTCATTGATTACACTGTATTATGTGATACAGTTTCGTTGGAACTGGGAATCACCCCACCCCTCCCCCCCCGCCCTACCCCCATGTAGAATGTTCCACCTTGTCGCATATCCACTGATCAAGTACAGTTGAGAGTCCCTCTTTGCAAGCATAAACTAAACATAGACTCCATCATCTTATAGTCCAATCCAGTTCCTCAGCTTCCTGGAGAGACTCTGTCCAGTCCGAGGGCAGAACCATCAGATTATGAACCCGATCAATTAAAGGCTCCAACATACCCTCAGCAATAATTAACTTCATTATGTAACTAATAGTTATAGTATTGATTAACCAGTATATTAAAAAAACAATTGCAATTTCTTTTTTTTATTAAATTTAATCATTAATTACATTGTGTTGTAATTACATAGAATCTGGGATTCTCCCCCCCTCCTTCCCCCCATGGTGGGTTCCTCCACCCCGCTGCATAACCATAGTTCAAGTTTAGTTGAAATTCGTTCTTTGCAAGCATTTGTCAAGCATAGAGTCCAACATCTTATAGTCCAGACAAGTCCAACTACTTATTGGGAAGACCCTCTCTGGTCTGAGGGCAGAGTCAGCAGAGTATCTTCCCGGTCAAATAAAAGCACTAATATACCATCTGCAACAATTAACATCATTATGGAATTAATTGACATGATATTGAGCAGTCAACATGTTAACAATAAATGCGATTTCTTAACCACTTTCTGTGACCCCCCATTCACAGTTCAATTTTAGTTTATATACTACAAATGACATAATATCCATAACATAACATGATATGCTTAACATCATATCATCTTAAATTAATGCAAACATGTGGTATCTAACCTTTTGGGATTGGTTCATTTCCCTTAGCATTATGGTTTCCAGTTTGGCCCATTTGGCCACAAAGAACTGCATTGTGTTTTTTTTAATAGCTGAGTAGTATTCCATGGAGTAGATGAACCATAGCTTTCTTATCCAATCCTCTGCTGATGGGCATTTTGGCTGTTTCCATGTTTTTGCAATTACTGATTGTGCTGCTATGAACATAGGAGTGCATGTTGGTTTCTCATAAAACAGGTGTTTTGGACATATTCCTAGGAGTGCTATAGCTGGGTCATACGGTATGTTGATTTTGAGTTGTTTGAATATTCTCCATACTGATTTTCATAGAGGCTGTGCCAATCTGCAGCCCCACCAGCAGTGGAGTAGGGTTCCTTTTTCCCTGCAACCTCGCCAGCAAGTGTTGTTGGTGTTTTTCATGTGGGCCACCCTTACTGGCATTAGGTGGTACCACATTGATGTTTAATTTGAATTTCCCTTATTGCCAGGGAGCTTGAGCATTTTTTCATATGCTTGTTTGCCATTTGGGATTGTTCCTTTGTGAAATGCCAGCCCATTTCCCATGCCCATTTCTTGAGTGGCTTGTTTGTTTTGGTGTTTTGGCTGTTTTGTAATTCTTTGTATACTCTGGAGATTAGTCCTCTATCACCTATGTTGTGCGTGAAGATCTTCTCCCATTCTGTGGGTTGCTTTTTTACTTTGTTGATTGTTTCCTTTGCTGTGCAGAAGCTTCTTAGTTTGATGAGGTCGCATTTGTTTATTTGGGTGTCGATTTTTACTGCTTTTGGAGTCTTTTTTAGGAAGTGAGGGCCTACCCCTAAGTGTTGCAGTGTGTTTCCAACATTTTCTTCCAAAACTTTGAAGGTTTCTGGATGTAGGTTTAGATCTGTTATCCATTTAGATCTGATCTTAGTGTATGGTGCGAGATGTGGGTCTATCTTTTTGTTTCTACAGGCTACCAACCAGTTGTCCCAACAGCATTTATTGAACAGACCTTCCCATTTGCCTGGATTATCACTTGTCTTTTTATCAAAGATTATTTGGCTGTATCTGTGTGGGTTCCCTTCTGGTTTTTTTATTCTGCTCCATTGATCTTCCTCTCTATCTTTGTGCCACTACCAGGCTGTTTTGATAACCACTGCCCTATAGTATGTCCAGAGGTCCGGGACTGTGATTACCCCTGCTAACTTCCTATTCTTCAGGATGGTTCTAGCTATTCATGGTTTTTTGTGTTTCCAGATGAACCTTTGGATCATTGTTTCCAGTTCCGTGAAGAAAGTTTTTGTCAATTTGAATGGAATTGCATTGAATGTATATATTGCTTTTGGCAATATAGACATTTTAATGACATTGATTTTACCTATCCAGGAGCATGGGATGTTACTCCATCTTTCGAGATCTTGTTCAATTTCTTTTTTCAGTAGTTTGTAGTTTTCCTCAAATAGGTCTCCTACATTTTTGGTTAGGTTTATTCCCAGATACTTCATACTTTTCCCTGTTATTTTGAATGGTATCTTGCTGGTTAGATCTTTTTCCATCTTGAGGCTGTTTGTATACACCATGGCTGTTGATTTTTGTTCATTAATTTTGTACCCTGCCACTCTACCGCACTCTCGTATAAGTTCTAGGAGTCTCTGTGTTGAGCCTTTTGGCTCTTCTATATAAAGAATCATGTCATCTGCAGATAGTGAAAGCTTGACTTCTTCATTTCCCATTTGAGTTACTTTGATTTCTTTGTCTTGTCTTATGGCCTCAGCGAGTACCTCTAGGACTATGTTGAATAGCAGTGGAGAAAGCAGACATCCCTGTCTTGTTCCAGATCTCAGTGGGAAGGGTTCTAGTTTTTCTCCATTCAGTATGATGCTGGTGTTGGGTTTTTCATATATTGCTTTGATTATATTGTGAATTTTTCCATCTATGCCTACCGTGGTTAGGGTCTTTAGCAGGAAGTTGTGCTGGATTTTTTCTAAAGCTTTTTCTGTGTCTATTGATACTATCATGTGGTTCTTGTTTTTTAGTTTGTGGATGTGGTGTATCACATTTATGGATTTCCTTATGTTGAACCACCCCTGCATTCCAGGGATGAATCCTACTTGATCCGGATGAATGATCTGTCTGACGCTTTTTTGAATGCTATTGGCTAGGATTTTGTTGAGTATCTTAGCATCAATGTTCATCAGAGAGATAGGTCTGTAGTTTTCCTTCTCTGTAGGATCTCTGTCCGGTTTTGGGATTAAGGTAATGTTGGCTTCATAGAATGAGTTTGGAAGGGTTGCTTCCTTTTCTATTGTTTTGAAGAGTTTGTAGAGGATTGGGGTTAGTTCGGGTCGGAATGTTTTGTAGAATTCTGTAGTGAAACCCTCAGGGCCTGGGCTTTTCTTTGTTGGGAGGTCTTTAATCACTGATTCAATCTCTGCTTCAGTTATGGATTTGTCCAGGTCTTTTGTTGCCTCAGGGCTAAGTTTTGGCAGGTTGTGTGAGTCTAAGAACTTTTCCATTTCTTGGTGGTCTCCTGATTTGTTGGAGTACACTGCTTTGCAGTAATTTCTAATTATGTTCTTAATGGTTGCAGTGTATGTTGTTATGTTGCCTTTTTCATCTTTGATGCTGTTAATTCTTGCCTTCTCTTGTTTTTTCTTTGTCATTCGGGCCAGCGGGGTGTCTATTTTGTTTGCCTTTTCAAAAAAACAGCTTTTTGATTCATTGATTTTGTGTATGTTTTTTTTTTATTTCTATCTGATTAATTTCCTCCCTTGTTTTGATGATTTCTTGTTTCCTGTTGTATGTGGAGCTCATCTGCTGCTGCTTTTCCAAGTCCTGGAGGTGTATGGTTAGTTCCTGTATTTGGCGCCTCTCTTGGGCCTTGACATGAGCTCCAATTGCGATGAGTTTACCCCGTAGCACTGCTTTGGCAGTGTCCCACAAGTTCTGGAATGTTGTGTCAGGGTTTTCATTGGTTTCCATAAATTTTTTGATCTCATCTTTAATTTCTTCCCTGACCCATTGTTCATTCAATAGCATATTGTTCAGCCTCCAAGGGTTTCTGTATTTCCTGGGGCATTTTGAATTGCTGACTTCCAGTTTCATTCCGTGGTAGTCTGAGAGGGTACATAGTATGTTTCATATCTTTTTGAAGTTATTTAGATTTGCTCTGTGTCCTATCATGTGGTCAATCCTGGAGAAGGTACCATGCACTGCTGGAAAAAGATGTATCATCTGTGGTCTTAGGATTAAAAGTTCTACAGATGTCTACTAAGTCCAGTTTTTCTAATGTTTGTATGAGCTCTGTTGTTTCTTCGTTGAGTTTTTGTTTTGTTGATCTGTCTATAGTTGTTAGTGGAGTGTAAAGATCGTTCACAATTTTTTTGTGTATATCTATGTCTCCCCTTAAGTCTGTAAGTGATTGCTTCACGTAGCTTGGTGCATTGGAATTAGGTGCATATATGTTCACGATTGTAATTACTTACTGATGGATCAGACCCTTCACCATTATATAATGTCCTTCTCTGTCCTTTTTGATGTCTGTCAGCTTGAAGTCTAGGTCATCTGAGATTAGAACAGCTACTCCAACCTTTTTTTCTCGTCCATTGGCATGAAATGTCTTTTTCCATCCCTTCACTTTAAATTTCTTACAGGCTTTTTGTCTCTTGTAGGCAACAGATTGTTGGGTGCTGTTTGATGATATATTCCGTTAATCTATGCCTTTTGATTGGTGAGTTTAGGTCATTTGTATTTAGAGATAATATTGAGAGGGTGTGGTTTTGGGCTTCCATGAGTGTGTGTAAGTGTGCAAGTGTGTATTTGTGACTATTAGTTTCTGATTGGTTGACTTTCCTTGTATGGGTTTTAGTGGGAAGGTCTTCCCATTTGCCATCTTTGATTTTGGTTTTCATTTTTTCTTTCTGGGTTTAGCACCTTCCTGAGGAGATTTTCCAGAGCTGGTTTTGTGTTGATGTATTCTTCGAGTTTCTCTTTACTGTTGAAGTATTTGATTTCATTCTCAAATACAAATGAGAGCTTTGCTGGGTACATTATTCTTGGTTGGCAGTTGTTTTGTTTCAGGATTTGATAGGTTTTACCCTATTCTCTCCTTGCTTGGAACGTTTCTTCTGATAAGTTGGCTGTGATTCTGATTTGCATTCCTCTGAAAGTAATCTTATCCTTTTTTCTTACTTGTGTTAGAATAGTTTCCTTGTGTTCACTTGAGGGTAGCTTGAGGACCACATGTCTGGGTGACGATCTGTTTGGATCGTATCTACTGTTGGTTCTTTGTCCTTCCTGGATTTGTGCTGGATTTATATTTCCAGTGTTCTGGAAGTTCTCCTGTATTATCTCATTGAGCACCCGTTGCAAGCCTGTCTCCTTTTCCACTCCTTCGGGAAAGCCTATTATTCTAATATTTGATTTTTTGAGGTTGTCTTTCATTTGCTGTATGGACCTATTGGCTTTCTCTAGATTTGTCTCCAACTGTTTGATGAGCTGCTGCCTTTCATTCTGATTGTCTTCCAATTCTGATATTCTGTCCTCTGCTGTGTTCATTCTGTTGGTTAGGCTTTCAACTTTGTGCTCTATATCGAGGATTCCCTTTTTGACTTGATTTATTTCTGCAGTGACATGATTTTCAAATACCTTGGACTCTTTACAGCGCTTCTCACTGTCTCTGATGAATTTCATCACTAGTTTCTTAAAGTCCTTCTCTGGTAGATCCTCTATGTCTTCATCTTGCATCTCAGATATTGAGATTAGTTTTTGGTTGTATTGGGAGGGACTGCTTGATCTTTCTTCTGGGTCATTGCTTTTTCTAATACTTCTCTTCATTGTGTTTTGCCTCCTGTTGTTTTGGGATTTTACTGTCTGGTTTTTTTTGTCCACAGCCTTTGCCTCCCCACTCCTCAGTAGCTCCAAGAGAGTGCAGAGGGAACCGCAGCGGGGCCGTGGACTTGGGCTCAGAAGTCCCCACACCAGCTCTGAACAATTGAACGGCTGCTAGAGCATCCACTGGCTCTTACCTCTTGGCGTAGCCTGAGTTCCAGAGGCCGGGCAACACTCGGCACAATCCCACGACCTGGGCAGAAGAGCAAGCCAGAAGGGGCATGGCTGCTTGCTCCCCACAGCCCTGCGCCCCCCAGGACTCTGCTTCCATATTTGAGAAAGTGCAATTGAGATAGTAGCCTCTCTCAGGCAGAATCCCCTGCTGGGCCCAGCGGGAGAGGCCAAACCAGAACCCACTCAGCCGAATCGGCGAGACTCATTCTTCCAGCAGGAGCCCCGCCCAGAAGAGTCTGCTTGTGGTAGCTGGAGGCAGCGCAGCCCCTCTCAGCAGAGCAGCAACTGAGAGGGAATTCCGGAGCAGCACTCCCGAGCGGGAATTCCGGAGAGCAGACTGGTGCTGAGGCCTGCGGAACTCTCCAACACAGCCGGGGGGCCGGGGATTCCAAGGCTCGAGCAGCAGAGGCCCACACGGAGGAGGAAGTCCTCAGTGGGGCAACGCCCCTGAGACGGTAGAGAAAGCCAAGCTGCTCAAGTCTCCTGCGCTGCACCACTCGGGGCGTAGGAGAACTACGCCCCAGCTCCCACACAAGTTGGAGTGTTCAGTTCTCGCACAGCTTCAGACTGGGAGAATTCTGGGGGAGAGGTGGCACTGAGCAGGGTCAGTCTCAGTATGGTTCTCTCAGGGAGCGAAAAGCCCTAAATTTTTTTCTTTTTTGCCCCTGGCGCACTCCACCCCTCTGGGTTCCTGTGCGTCCCAGACTCACAAGTGCCCACTCCACAACAAAGCTGTTAATCCAGGTGCCTCTAGGGGCCCGTGTTGCTTAGAGCGCCAAGAAGTCTCACAGCTTTGGTTGCTGGAAGTTCAGCCAGGAGGGGAGCGGTCGCTGCTGCTGCTAGGGGCCTTCACAAAAGGCAACCCGTCCTGCTGTCTCCAGCCGCCCTGGGTCCTCTGGGAGTCCAGTTGATGCGCCCCTTTCCCGGGATGACTCACCACGTTTTAACCAGGTCTTTGTGTTTCCTGCGTTCCTTCTCTGGATTTCTTCAGAGTTATGTGTTTCTTCTTGGTTGCTTAATGTCCAGGGAGCTTCTGGCACTCCTTCCTGTGGTTCTTTGGTCCGCAGATCTCTCTCCAGCCGCACCCTGTCTTACTTTCAGCACTTCCCTTTCTATGCCTGTCCTCTCAGGTCGGCCATTTTTCCATCTACCACAATTGCAATTTCTTAACCATCTTCTGTGATCACCTCATTGTCAATTCAGTTTTAGTTTATACACAGCATATAACATCATATACATAAAATAACATGTTTTACATAACATCATATCCTCTTAAAATAACGCAAACATGTGGTATCTGACCTTTCGGGATTGGCTCATTTCCCTTAGCATTATGGTTTCCAGTTTGGCCCATTTGGCTACAAAGAACTGCATTTTGTTTTTTTAATGGCTGAGTAATATTCCATGGAGTAGATGAACCATAGCTTTCTTATCCAGTCTTCTGCTGATGGGCATTTCGGTTGCTACCCTAGGAAAAAGTCCCCCATAGCACCCCAGCCCAATGCCTAGGCTCCTGCTACATTACAGTCACAGCCATATCCCTCCACCACTAGCAGGCAGTGGGTGACAGCGCATCCACTTGATCAGGGGAGTCCTCCACAGCTATTTGGCTGCCATGGGAAGGATGGGCCCCAACATCCATATTACCAAACTGGCCTGGGCTACATGTGACATGTGGCAGGGTACTTCAAGCAGAGACATCAACAGCATTGTCAAGTTCCACAGGTTCAATGACATGAGCTCAGGACGTGCACAGTACTCCCAATAGGCTTAACCAAAAGTAAGCCTTGCCATGACACATGATAATAAAGCTCTCCAGTTTGACACAGGGAAAATATCCTTAAATGTATACGTGAAAAAATTAATTAACATATACAGGAACTTCAATCAGATTCACTGCTAACCTCTCACAGGAAACTCTACAGCCCAGAAGATAAAGAGTGACATATTCCACATTTTAAAGGGAAAAATTGTCAGCAGAGAACAGTATACCAAGCAAAGCTTTCTTTTCTGTTTGAAAATGAAATAACATTTTTCCACAGTAAAGGAAAACTCTTCCACACCTACCCTAATGATACTGAAGGATGCTCTCTTAAGAGAGAAAAGAAATAGCAACTACCAAACCAAAGGCAAATAAAAATGCAAACCATGTCAATAAAAAGAGAAAAGCCCGTAACAGTTAAGAAGCAAGACCTCCACCTGCCATCTTAGACAAAAATTTGCTAAAACCATCAAATTTATCAGAGGAAAACAAAGAAAACACTGCAAATCAAACAATGAGCAACACATTGTTACAATGACAGGACCAAATCAATACCTACTATCGATATTAACCCTGAATGTAAACTGGAAGGGAAAGGATGAAACAGAATATTACAAGTTAATGGAAAGGGAAAATGAGCTGGTGTAGTCATTCTCATATCAGATAACACGCAATTTGACTTGGAAACCTTTACAAAAATGAAAGGGGGACATCACATAATGATCAAGGGATCCATTCAGCAGAAAGAAATCACCATAATAAGTGTGCACACACCAAATACCAGAGTACCTAATAACATGAAAGAAATATTAATGGATCTAAAGGAATAAATAGGCTCCAATATAATTCAATAATGTGGGGGAACTTAATTTCCCCTAACCAACAAAGCAGAAGACCCAGAAGAAATGGATAGATTATATGTGTCCAAAACCTACTAAAATTGAATCATGAGGCAATTAAGAATCTATAGGAAGGAGAAAAAATGGCCGACCATCGAGGGTTGATGTAAAGGGGAAGGCAGAGAGAGAGGGCCAAAAAGTGCCAGAAGAAGGAGCAAGTCTAGTTAAAAATAGTATACACAGGTGTGCGAATCCCACAGGACACTGCGGAATCAACAAGATCCACGCAATTTGGAGAATCAACCAAAAACAACAACAAATAAACCAAGGCAGCGCTCAGCGACCGGCTCAGCAGCGCCGCAGCTCGAAAACGGTGAGTTGGGAACCCAGCAGGGGAAAGGCCGGTGGGAGTTTTGAATGGAAAATATACAGGCAATTTTGGGAGTTCGTTGCACAGGGTCCTTCCAGTGGCAGCTGGAGACTGCAGGAGTGCTGAAACCTCTAGCACTGGTGGTGATATTAATAACCTTGGCGGGATCCAGGCAAAGACAGGGACAGCTAAGTAACACACATTCCCCCATAAAGAATGCTGCGGTACCGGAAGGGCGCTAGGACCCTAAAGTGCAGTAGCCTACAGCTACCCCAGAATCACAACTAAACTAAATTCTGGGCCAACCCAGGCCGAAGGAAAGCTGCCCGTAGCTCAGACAAAAAACCAAAGCAAAACAACAACAACAACAAAAATCCTAGGCGCTGAAACCTAAGGCGCTGAAACCTGAAACCCAGAAGGGAAACAAAAACAACTCCCTGGGCCAGAAGGAAAACAAAAACCTAGGCTAGCAAGACCTCAGGCCATCCACTAGGTGGCAACAGAGGTCAAGGATGAGAATTCAGCAACACCTTGGGCCACAAATATGAAACGCAATAAGAGAGGTAGTGACCTAGACACAGCTTGCTCCACCCCAAAAAGCAACCATAAAGCCTGGTCAATCGCAGAGATTACAGATGAAGAAATTGAAGGCGTCTCTGATAAGGAGTTCAGAGAAAAATAATTATAAAACTCTTCAGAGACAATGAAAAACGATGGGGGGGCTCAAAGATTTTAAAAACCACATAATCACAGAAACAAAATCACTCCAAAACGAGATCCTAGACTTGAAGAATAAAGTTGAGAGCTTAGCCAACAGAATTACAGCAGCAGAAGACAGGATATCCGACTTAGAAGATTCCCAGAATGAAAGCAGGCAGATTATTAACCAACTAGAGTCACAACTACGCAAGGCGCCCAAGATGATCCAGGAGATGAATGACAACATCAAGAAGTCAAATATCAGAATCATGGGGCTCCCAGAAGGAGTGGAAAGAGAAACAGGCTTACAACCAGAACTTGAGGAAATTATGCAGGAGAACTTCCAAAATACCTGCAACATGAATCTAATCCAAATTCAGGAAGGCCAGAGGACTCCCCACAGGGTGGACCCAAAACGATCCTCCCCAAGACACGTGGTAATCAAGTTACCCTCCAATGAATACAAAGAAAGAATCCTAAGGTTAGCACAAACCAAAGAGAAGCTTACATTTAGGGGCAGGACCATCAGAATCACTGCCGACTTCTCAGAACAGACACTCCAGGCAAGAAGGAAGTGGAACAAAATCTTTCAAGTACTGAAAGAGAACAACTGTCAACCAAGAATACTCTACCTAGCAAAGATTTCATTTGTATACGAGAACGAAACTAAATACTTCCACAGCAAAGAGAAATTAGAAGAATATGCCAACACAAAACCAACTCTACAAAATCTCCTTAGAAATGCGCTACTCCCAGAGAAAAAGGAAGCAAGCCATAAACAAGGATGTCAATCAGGGAGATCTCAATAAAGTCCATCCACGGAAACGACAATCAATTACCAACAACCTCAAAAACACAGGTATATGTCACGGCATAATTATAATTTCTCAATATTAACCCTCAACACAAATGGCTTAAATTCATCACTCAAAAGGCACCGATTAGCAGACTGGGTTAAAAATCAGGACCCAACTATATGTTGCTTGCAAGAAACACATCTAACCAGAAGAAACTTCAGGAAACTAAAAGTGAAAGGGTGGAAACAAATATTCCATGCCAATGGACGAGAAAAAAGGACTGCTGTGTCAGTCCTATTCTCAGATGATACGGACTTCAAAGTAACAAACGTCAAAAAGGACAGGGAAGGGCGCTACATCTTCTTGAAAGGGAGGATCCAACAAGAACCAATCGCAATTCTCAACATATATGCTCCTAGCCTGGATGCACCCAGCTACGTGAAACAACTACTTTTTTACTTAAAGGGAGACATAGATGAGCATACGATAATTCTGGGAGATCTGAACTCCACACTAACACCACTAGCTAGATCAACGCAGCAAAAGCTCAACAGAAAAGCCACAGAACTCACACAAACAATAGAACAACTGGACCTAGTAGACATCTATAGAATATTTCATCCTAAGGCCACAGACTACACCTTCTTCTCAGCAGTGCATGGTACCTTCTCCAGGATAGACCACATAATAGGACACAAAGCAAGTTTAACTAATTACAAAAATATCAGAATCATACCATGTACCTTCTCAGACCATCATGGAGTGAAACTGGAAATCAACAACTCAAAATGTCCCAGGAAACATGTAAACTCCTGGAGGCTGAACAATATGCTACTAAACGAACAATGGGTTAGAGAAGAAATTAAAGACGAGATCAAAAAATTTATGGAAACCAACGAAAACCCAGATACAAACGTCCAAAACTTATGGGACACTGCCAAACCAGTGGTAAGTTTATTGCAATTAGCGTGCATGTCAAAGCCCAAGAAAGGCAACAAATGCAGGAATTAAGCACACACCTCCAGAAACTGGAAGAGCAACAGCAGAAGGATACCACAAACAAGAGGAAACAAGAAATTATCAAAACAAGACAAGAACTAAATCATAAAGAAATTAAAAAAAACATTCAGAAAATAAATGAATCAAAAAGCTGGTTCTTTGAGAGGATAAACAAAATAGATACCCCACTGGCCCGACTGACAAAGAAAAAACAAGACAAAGCAAGAATTAGCAGCATCAAAGATGAAAAAGGCAACATAACAACAGATACTACTACCATTAAGGAAATAATTAGAAATTATTACAAAGAAATATACGCCAACAAATCCGATAACCACTTGGAAATGGAAAGATTCCTAGACTCCCACCACTTACCAAAACTCACCCCAGAAGCAACAGAAGACCTGAATAAACCCATTACCGAATCAGAAATAGAATCAGTGATTAAAGAGCTCCCAACAAAGAAAAGCCCAGGCCCAGATGGCTTCACCACAGAATTCTACAAAACATTCCAACCAGAGCTAACCCCAATCCTCTACAAGCTCTTCAAAACAATAGAAAAGGAAGCAGCTCATCCAAACTCATTCTATGAAGCCAATATCACCTTAATCCCCAAACCGAATAGAGAATTAACAGAGAAGGAAAACTGCAAACCGATCTCCCTGATGAATGTTGATGCTAAGATTCTCAACAAAATTCTAGCCGATAGAATACAAAAAAACATCAGACAAATCATCCATCCAGACCAAGTAGGTTTCATCCAGGGAATGCAGGGATGGTTCAACATAAGGAAATCCATAAATGTGATACACCACATCCAAAAACTGAAAAACAAAAACCATATAATAGTATCAATAGATGTAGAAAAAGCCTTCGACAAAATTCAACACCAATTCATGTTAAAAACCCTAACCAGGGTGGGGATAGAAGCAACAATCCACAACATAATCAAAGCAATATATGAAAAATCCAATGCCAGCATCATACTAAATGGAGAAAAACTGGATCCCTACCCACTGAGATCTGGAACAAGACAAGGCTGCCCACTATCACCACTGCTATTCAATATAGTCCTAGAGGTACTTGCAGAAGCCATAAGACAAGACAAAGAAATCAAAGGAATCCAAATGGGAAATGAAGAAGTCAAGCTTTCACTATTCGCAGACGACATGATTCTCTACATAGAAGAACCAAAAAGCTAAATACAAAGACTCCTAGAACTCATATGAGAATTTGACAGGGTGGCAGGATACAAGATAAATGAACAAAAATCAACAGCCATGGTGTATGCAAATGGCCTCAAGATGGAAGAAGATCTAACCAACAAGTTGCCATTCAAAATAACAGAAAAAAGCATGAAATATCTGGGAATAAATTTAACCAAAAGCGTAGATGACCTTTATGAAGAAAATTACAAAACACTCAAAAAACAAATAGAACAAGACCTCGAAAGATGGAACAACATCCCATGCACATGGATAGGCAAAATTAATATCATCAAAATCTCTATACTACCAAAAGCAATATATACATTCAATGCAATCCCAATCAAATTACCCACAGCATTCTTCATCGTACTGGAAAAAACGATACACAGATTCATCTGGAAACACAAAAAACCACTTTGAAGAACCACTCTGAAGAACATGCACTTAACAGGGGGAATCACAGTACCGGATCTATGGACATACTATAGGGCAGTGGTCATCAAAACAGACTGGTACTGGCACAAAGATAGAGAGGAAGATCAGTGGAACAGAATAGAAAAAACAGATGGAAACCCACACAGATACAGTCAATTAATCTTTGACAAAAAGACAGACAACAACCCAAGCAAATGGAAAGGTCTGTTCAATAAATGCTGTTGGGACAACTGGTTGATAGCTTGCAGAAACAAAAAGATAGACCCACATCTCTCACCATACACCAAGACCCAATCTAAATGGATAAAAGACCTAAACCTGCACCCAGAAACCTTCAAAGTTTTGGAAGAAAATGTTGGAAACACACTGCAACACTTAGGAGTAGGCCCTCACTTCCTAAAAAAGACTCCAAAAGCAGTAGAAATCGAGACCAAAATAAACAACTGGGACCTCATCAAACTAAGAAGCTTCTGTACAGCTAGAGAAACAATCAGCAAAGTAAAAAAACAACCTACAGAATGGGAGAAGATCTTTGCACACTACATAGGTGATAGAGGGCTGATCTCCAGAATATACAAAGAGCTACAGAGAAACCAAAACACCAGAACAAACAAACTGCTCAAGAAATGGGCACGGGAAATGGGCAGACATTTCACAAAGGAACAAACCCAAATGGCAAATAAGCATATGAAAAAATGCTCAAGTTCCTTGGCAATAAGGGAAATCGAAATGAAGACAACAATGAGGTACCACCTAACTCCAGTAAGGATGGCACACATACATAATACCACCAACACTTGCTGGTGAGGCTATGGGGAAAAAGGAACCCTTCTCCACTGCTGGTGGGACTGCAGACTTGTACAGCCTCTATGGGAATCAGTTTGGCGAATACTCAAACAACTGAAAATGAACATGCCATATGATCCAGCAATAGCACTCCTAGGAATATATCCAAAAGATCACCTACACAAGAATCCAACATGCACGCCTATGTTCAGAGCAGCACTATCTACAATCGCAAAAACCTGGAAGCAGCCAAAATGCCCATCAGTGGAAGACTGGATAAGAAAGCTATGGTTCATCTACTCTATGGAATACTACTCAGCTTTTAAAAAAACAAAATGCAGTTCTTTGTGGACAAATGGGCCCGACTGAAATCCATCATGCTAAGAGAAATGAACCAATCCCAAAAGGTTAAATACCACATGTTTGCCTTAATCTGAGATGAAAAGATGACACTTGAAAGATAGTACCTGTATATTGTAATATTAGTGCAATCTCTAACAACCTGTATCCAATGCAATAAGATAACGTGATATAATCTATAAACCAACAATTAATGTCAGAATATTTAAGATCTACATCGTAAAACTGTAAAACCTACTATACCCTCAATACGCTATGTTAACCGGTAATGGGTAGGGAGTGCAGGGAAATGTTTCAGGACCATAAAAAGAGTGAGAGAAAAGGTACAATATAGCCTATCAAGGTCAAATCTGGTAATTCATAGACAACAGACTCAAAGCGGCACTAAACAACAATAAAACTACTATACCAATGCATGACGCGGGACTCGGGTGCGATCCTGACAACCTCTTAACAGGAGGTCATGTGCGTGGAGCAGGGGGGCACTCCAGAGTGGAGCAGGCGGTAAGGAGGAAGCTTGGATCCCAACCACGAAGACTCCCAGAGTTTCACCACAAACTATTAATACGAGCAACAAGGACTATACCCCAACTGCCAAGGAGGCCACAGGGAATTGGATGTCCTCGGAGGCCGAGTACTCTGAGGTCACCCACCCCCAACCGGAGCTTCCCCAGTGTATGGAAGAAGTCCAAACACTACCGTGCAGAAACCAACGTCATCGGGAAGACAACCAGAAGCCCTGAGCAGTCCGCAGACACAGAGGAACAATAAATGTCCTTCAGGACCAGGGAGGAGAGCTTTCTCTGGTCTTAGCCTGGCTCCACCTCTGGACCCCCACCCTCCCTCGCAGTGACCATCGGGATTGCTCTGAAAACCCCTCACAGCAAACAAACAATCATACAAACTAAAAAATAACCTAAAATAAATAGACAAACAACAGAAAGTAGAGCTTGAAATCTGACAGGAAAGAGCTGGAGTGGATTGGCTCATGCCTTGCTGGGTGGGACACAAAGATTAGTCACTCCTAACCATGGTGTTGAGGATTTTCCTGCACCCCCCCCAAAATAAATGTTCTGCACCTTAAATATTGACAAATATCTTGTTAGAGTTACAAGCCAGTCTAGATTATCCCAAAATCTGCCAAGATCAACAAAATTATACTTCAACACAACAAATGGCTAAATACTAAAATGAAACAGACACGAGACAGCTGAATGGTACCCTATAGCCTTTTCAAGGTATATAGCAGCTGGTCCGGTCCTGTATCTAAACTAAAATTGAGATGTCAATGAGCTAATCATAGGTTGTGGTTAGGACTTGTTTTTTGTTTTTGTTTTTGTTTTTTGTTTTTTTTTTCTTTTAACATACTGGTTACTCAAAACCATGTCAATTCCATAATATTGCAAATTGCTGTTGATGTTATATTGGGACTCTTAATTGTGAGGATATTATACCAGCTCTGACTTCAGACCAGCAATGGTCTCCCCCAGAAACTGTTCAACCCATCTGGACAATAAGTAGCTGGACTATATGCTAAGTATATGTTTGCAAGGAAAGAATCTTGATTGAATTTGAACTGTAATGCTGCATCAAGGTGGAAGAATGCACCAAGGGGGAGGGGCCCTGGGGAGGGGTGGGGGATTCCCAGAGCCTATGAAACTGTCACATAATGCTAAATATTAATTTAAAAAATGCGATTTCTCAACCACTTTCTGTGACCCCCCATTCACAGTTCAATTTTAGTTTATATACTACAAATGACATAATATCCATAACATAACATGATATGCTTAACATCATATCATCTTAAATGAAGGCAAACATGTGGTATCTAACCTTTTGGGATTGGCTCATTTCCCTTAGCATTATGGTTTCCAGTTTGGCCCATTTGGCCACAAAGAACTGCATTTTGTTTTTTTAAATAGCTGAGTAGTATTCCATAGAGTAGATGAACCATAGCTTTCTTATCCAGTCTTCTGCTGATGGGCATTTTGGCTGTTTCCATGTTTTTGCAATTACTGATTGTGCTGCTAGGAACATAGGAGTGCATGTTGGTTTCTCATCAAACAGGTGTTTTGGATATATTCCTAGGAGTCCTATTGCTGGATCATACGGTATGTCGATTTTGAGTTGTTTGAATGTTCTCCATACTGATTTCCATAGAGGCTGTATCCACCTGCAGCCCCACCAGCAGTGGAGTAGGGCTCCCTTTTCCCCGCAACCTCGCCAACAAGTGTTGTTGGTGCTGCTTTTCATGTGGACCACTCTTACTGGCATTAGGTGGTACCTCATTGATGTTTTATTTTGGATTTTCCTTATTGCCAGGGAACTTGAGCATTTTTTCATATGTTTATTTGCCATTTAGGTTTGTTCCTTTGTGAAATGTCTGCCCATTTCCCTTGCCCATTTCTTGAGTGGCTTGTTGATTCTGGTGTTTTGGTTGTTTTTAGTTTTTTGTATATTCTGGAAATTAGCCCTCTATCACCTATTTCGTGCGCGAAGATCTGCTCCCATCCTGTGGGTTGCCTTTTTACTTTGTTGAGTGTTTCTATCACTGTGCAGAAGCTTCTTAGTTTGATGTAGTCCCATTTGTTTATTTTGGTCTTGATTTCTATTGCTTTTTGAGTCCTTTTTAGGAAGTAGGGACCTACCCCTAAATCTTGCAGAATATTTCACACATTTTCTTCCAAAAGTTTGAAGGTTTCTGGATGCAGGTTTAGATCTTTTATCCATTTAGATTTTATCTTGGTGTTTGGTGAGAGATGTGGGTCTATCTTTTTGTTTCTACAGGCTATCAACCAGTTGTCCCAACAGCATTTATTGAACAGATCTTTCCGTTTGCTTGGATTGTTGTCTGTCTTTTTGTCAAAGATTATTTGGCTGTATCTGTGTGGGTTCCCTTCTGGTGTTTCTGTTCTGCTCCATTGATCTTCTTCTCTATCTCTGTGCCACTACCAGGCTGTTTTGATAACCACCGCCCTACAGTATGTCCAGAGGTCTGGGACTGTGATTCCCCCTGCTAACTTCCTGTTCTTCAGGATGGTTCTAGCTATTCATGGTTTTTTGTGTTTCCAGATGAACCTTTGGATCATTGTTTCCAGCTCCATGAAGAATGTTTTGGGTAATTTGATTGGGATTGCGTTGAATATATATAATGCTTTTGGCAGTATCAACATTTTAATGATATTGATTTTATTTATCCAGGAGCATGGGATGTTATGCCATCTTTTGAGGTCTTGTTCAGTTTTTTTTAAAGTAGTTTGTAGTTTACCTCAAATAGGTCTCCTACATTTTTGGTTAGGTTAATTCCCAGATACTTCATACTTTTCTCTGTTATTTTGAATGGTATCTTGGTGGTTAGATCTTTTTCCATCTTGAGGCTGTTTGTATACACTATGGCTGTTGATTTTTGTTCATTAATTTTGTACCCTGCCACTCTACCGCACTCTCGTATAAGTTCTAGTAGTCTCTGTGTTTTGAGTCTCTTGGGTCTTCTACATAAAGAATCATGTCATCTGCGAATAGTGAAAACTTGACTTATTCATTTCCCATTTGAGTTGCTTTGATTTCTTTTTCTTTTCTTATGGCCTCAGCGAGTACCTCTAGGACTATGTTGAACAGCAGTGGAGAAAGTGGACATCTCTGTCTTGTTTCAGATCTCAGTGGTAAGAGTTCCAGTTTTTCTCCATTCAGTATGATGCTGGCATTGGGTTTTTCATATATTGCTTTGATTATATTGTGAATTTTTCCATCTATGCCTACCTTGGTTAGGGTCTTTAGCAGGAAGTTGTGCTGGATTTTGTCGAAAGCTTTTTCTGCATCTATTGATACTATCATGTGATTCTTGTTTTGGATGTGGTGTATCACATTTATGGATTTCCTTATGTTGAACCACCCCTGCATTCCAGGGATGAATCCTACTTGATCCCGATGAATGATCTGTCTGATGCTTTTTTGAATGCTATTGGCTAGGATTTTGTTGAGTATCTTAGCATCAATGTTCATCACAGGATAGGTCTGTAGTTTTCCTTCTCTGTAGGTTCTCTGTCTGGTTTTGGCATTAAGGTAATGTTGGCTTCATAGAATGAGTTTGGAAGGGTTGCTTTCTTTTCTATTGTATTGAAGAGTTTGTAGAGGATTGGGGTTAGTTCTGTTCGGCATGTTTTGTAGAACTCTGTAGTGAAAGTGTCTGGGCCTGGGCTTTTCTTTGTTGGGAGATCTTTAATCACTGATTCAATCTCTGCCTCAGTTATGGGTTTTTCCAGGTCTTTTTTTGCCTCGGGGCTAAGTTTTGGCAGGTGGTATAAGTCTAAGAACTTTTCCATTTCTTGGTGATCTCCTGATTTGTTAGAGTACAGTGATTTGTAGTAATTTCTGATTACGTTCTTGATGGTTACCGTGTCTGTTTTTATGTTGCCTTTTACATCTTTGATGTTGCTAATTCTTGGTTTCTCTTGTTTTTTCTTTGTCATTCGGACCAGTAGGGTGTCTATTTTATCTTCTCAAAAACGAGCTTTTTGGTTCATTGATATTGTGTATGTTTTTTGCTTTCATTCTGATTAATTTCCTCCCTTGCTTTGATGATTTCTTGTTTCCTATTGTGTGTGGTGCTCTTCTACAGCTGCTTTTCCCATTCCTGGAGCTGTGTGTTTAGTTCCTATATTTGATGCCTCTCTTGGGCCTTGACATGAGCTTAAAATGCGATGAGTTTACTCCATAGCACTGCTTTGGAAGTGTCCCACAAGTTTTGGAATGTTGTGTCAGAGTTTTCATTGGTTTCCATAATTTTTTTTTTATTTCATCTTTAATTTCTTCTCTGATCCATTGTTCGTTTAATAGCATATTGTTCTTCTTCCAAGAGTTTCTGTATTTCCTTGGCATTTTGAATTGTTGATTTCCAGTTTCAATCCATGATGGTCTGAGAGAGTACATGGTATGATTCCTATCTTTTTGAAGTCATTTGGATTTGTTTTGTGTCCTATCATGTGGTCGATCCTGGAGAAGGTGCCATGCACTGCCAAAAAGAATGTATAACCTGTGGCCTTAGGATATAAAGTTCTATAAATGTCTACCAAGTCCAGTTGTTCTATTGTTTGTATGAACTCTGTTGTTTCTTTGTTGAGTTTTTGTTTTGTTGATCTATCTGTTGCTGTTAGCGGGGTGTTAAGCTCACACACAATTATTGTGTGCCTATCTATTTCTTCTCTTAAGTCTATAAGTAATTGCTTCACGTAGCTAGGTGCGTTGGAATTTGGTGCATATATGTTCACAATGGTAATTACTTTCTGATGGATCAATTCCTTCACCAATATATAATGTCCTTCCCTGTCATTTTTGATGTTTGTCATATTAAAGTCTATGTCATCTGAAATTTGGACAGCTACTCCAGCCTTTTTTTCTCATCCATACGCTTGAAATATCTTTTTCCATCCCTTTACTTTCAGTTTCTTATCATCTTTTCTGGTTAGATGTGTCTCTTGTAGGCAACAGATACCATGGAAGTATCTGATTTCGTTGTCAAATACAAATGAGACCTTTGCTGAGTACATTATTCTTGGTTGAGAGTTGTTCTGGTTCAGGATTTGGACGATCTTTGTCCATTCTCTTCTTGCTTGTAAGGCCTCTTCAGAGACGTCAGCAGTGATTCTGATTGGTTTTCCCCTGTATATGATCTTTTCTCTGCTTCATACTTGTCTCAGGATTCTTTCTTTGTCTTCATTGGAGTGGAACTTGAGCACCATATATCTGGGTGACGATCTGTTTGGATAGTATTTATTGGGAGTCCTCTGTACATCCTGGATTTGGGCAGGGTTCATATTCCAAGTGTTTTGGAAGTTTTCCTGTAGAATTTCTTCGAATACATTTTGCATTCCTGACTCTCTTTCTGCTCCTTCAGGAAGGCCAATAATCTTAATATTCGATTTTTTGAGGTTGTCTTTCATTTCTTGTATGGTCTTATTGGCTTGTTCAGATTTGTCTCCAGCTGTTTAATGAGCTGGGTATGTTCATTTTGCGTGTCTTCCGTTTCAGAGATCCTCTCTTCTGCTGTATTTATTCTGTTGGTTAGGCTCCAGATTTTGTGCTCTAAGTCAAGGATTTTACTTTTTATTTGTTGTATTTCTGTGACTATGTGGTTCTTGAATTCCTTGAAGTCTTCCTAATTCTTCTCATTGTCTCTGACTGATTTTAACATTATTTTTTTGAATTCCTTGTCTGGTAGAACTTCCATGTCTTCATCTCACATTTCCAAAATAGATACTGGTTTTTGGTCCTTTATTGGTGGGGTGCTGGCTCTCTCATCTGGATCATTACTTTTTCTGGTATTTCTTCTTATTTTGTTAGTGTTTATTTTTGAGAGACCCAGGCACCGGCGTGCTGAGGGGTCTCCAAGCACTATCCTGCAGAGATCGGAGCCTGCAGGGGTGGAGTAGAAGGGTGTGGGAGTTTTCAAGGCACTTTTGGTGCGTCTCCGGTGCACTGGACCTCAGGGCGCCACTTTCAAGGCCCAGCAGATTCAAGGCGCAGTCTCAGCTCGTCCCCTACACGTACACAACCACAGGGTGTCGGGGGTGAAGGTGCTGTTTGTGTGCGCCCCCTGTAGGCGGGTTCACAGGGCATGGACGATTCTAGGTGTTTTCTTGGTGTGTCCCCAGTGCCAGGGACTGCAGGACATGGAAGGTCCAGACGCTCACTCTGAGTTTCTCCTGCGTGTGGGTCCACAGCACAGTGCAGGAGTATTCAGTGCCCTCCTGGTGCGTCTCTCATGCATGGGACTGCAGGGCATGGAGGTTCCAGGTGCTCTCTGGGAATGCTTCCTACACACGGATCCACACATCCTGGAGGCAGAGGTGTGGGAGTACTAAGTTCCCTCCTGGCACGTCTCCCACTCACAGGACTGTAGGGCGTGGAGTGTTCCAGGTGCTCTCTGGAAACGCCTCCTGCGTGGGTCGGCCCATGGCAGCAGTGTGGGTCTGCCCAACCCAGAAGTACGCTCGGGTCCGCCCAGCCCAGAGGAGTGCATGGGTCTGCACAGCCCAGAAGCACACGTGGGTCAGTACAGCCCAGCTGTGTGCCGGTCTGAATGGCACAGGAGAGTATGCAGTGCGCTTTCTCTGTGTCTCCTCAGCGCACAGGACCACTGTGCATCACCTCCAAGACAGAGTTTGGCAGGTTCAAGGCACTTGACCTGTGTCCTCAGTTGCTGGAATCTCTGGGGGCGAGGGGTGGGGTGATAAGCACCCTGGAGGGTGAGCTCCGGGAGCTACTGATGCACTGCTGCCCCTACCCAGCTCCTCCAAACCTCAGGCTCTTGTAGTCTGCCTCTGTCCTCACCAGCGGCAGTGATGATCCCTCCAACCTTCCTTATCGTCTGGCTGCATCTCCTGGCAGCTGCGTCCTGGTGGCTGCGTCTCCTGACAGCTGCACTTAAACGTGACTCAGCAGGTCTGGAGTGGGACGCCGTCTTCCCTGCCTTTTGTTTTATTTTGTTTTGTTTTTCCTGGTTGCTCTTCGGAGTTGTGTGGATTTTTTTGGTTCCACACTGTCCAGAGAACTTCACGCTCCTCTTCCTGCCGCTATATGCTGCTCCACTTATGCTTCTGTCACGTTCTATCTCTCTCTTGCTGTGATCTCCCACATCCATCCTCCTATCTCGGCCATCTTGCGAGTCTCGAATATAAAAATATTAAACCCACTTTTTGGATGAGCATAAGGCAATTGCTTCAAAAGAAAAGAAGAGCCTAAAAACCAGTGCAAACTTTAGAAGAATATGGGAGAATCAAGATGGTGCAATAGGGTAAGGACGTGTTTACATGGATGGATAAACATTTAATCACGATGAAGCAGAGAGGACACATTCCAGGAAATAGGAGAGGATAGAACAACAACAGAGGGGTACCTGGAGATTGACAGACACAGGAAAGCAGAAGGCACAATGGTGTGGTGTTGCAATGACTGATACTCCAGCTGCATTCAGCTAATGGCGATCTGAACTCCACCAGCAGCCAAAACTACACCAGCAACCAGGTG
This sequence comes from Ochotona princeps, assembly GCF_030435755.1. Classification (NCBI taxonomy): domain Eukaryota; kingdom Metazoa; phylum Chordata; class Mammalia; order Lagomorpha; family Ochotonidae; genus Ochotona; species Ochotona princeps. The sequence continues at coordinate 35,074,625 of NC_080855.1, read as the reverse complement.
AGAAGGGACTTTCATTGGAGTTTGGGAGGTGAACCCAGACAAAGAACTGTCCATCCTGCTGGCCCATTTGATTTGACCAGGAGCAGAAACAGAGCAGCAGATCCCAAAAGGGCAGTGCGAGAACAGGGTGCCATTTTGCGTAAGGAGGCAAAGGCAAGGGAAAGGACTGAGCATACGCTGAGCTGGGAGTAACCCATTTCAGACTTGGTGAACTGCAACAACGTGACATTCCACAGGTTCCACCCAAGACAGGTCTGGGTAGCCCTCAGACCTGATGGCCAGCAGATCAAGAACTCTAGTAGTGGTATATCAGGCACCAGTTTGTACACTGTGGTAAAAGCTTTAGGACTGCTGGGGACAACACTGAACTGCACATGTGCTGAGCTCACGAGAACACACTGAGTTCCGTGGATTGCACTGGTCCTGCAGGAAAATAATACCGACTGTGGTATTGTATGGGTCAAAATAGGCATGTGTGGCACCCAGACCTAACAATCAACAGCTTCCAGCAAGATGAGCACCAACAACAACCTAGGACATCTGATGTCTCCCTAATCCTGGGACGTACTCCAACTGGAAGGGGAAGAAAGGTTGTACAGACAATGGTGCAGCTTCAGCAGGGTATCACAGGAGATGGAGAGTAGTGAGCCAGGAGCTGGGACTGTGGAGGCCACGGTGGTAATCTAACATAAGAAACCAGACCTGGATCTCACTGGAGAGAGTGATATGGCTCCAAGCAAAAAGTGGTGTACCAACTGCAATAAGTAAAACTGCATTGTAGACCTGTAGGTGACACAGCTTAGAAACCTGCCCCAAGGAGAAGACTCTGCTAGCCAAAAGTGCAATGATCAAGAGCAAAAGAAGAGACAAAGGCACAATGAATATTACTGAAGACTCCCCTGCAAAACAGCAAAACCCATTGCTAACCTCAGAGTTAACTGAGGAAGACATTGAGAAAATGGGGAACACAGAATTCAGAAAACTCATTTTAAAGCTTCTGATCAACAATGAGAAGCACATACAAGAGTTCAAAGAATTTAAGGATTATGTTGCACAAGAAATATCAGCAATAAAGCAAATCAAGGCTGATATGTCAGAAATTAAGAACACAGTAGAGCAAATTAAAAGTACAATGGAGAGTCTCCAAAATACAATGAAGCAAGCAGAAAAAGAATCTCAGAACTGGAAGACATTTTCTGTCATCAGGGGGAAGCAAACAAAAAGCTGGAAGTAGAGCTGGATCAGGCTGAAAAAAGTATTCAAGAATTGAAAGACACTATTAAGAGGCCAAATATAAGAGTTATGGGAGTCCCAGAAGATGCAGAAAGAGAAACTGGTTTTACAAATATGTTTAATGAAATAATAAAGGAAAATTTCCCTAATCTAGAGAAAGAATTGGGAAACAAGATCCAGGAGGGGCACAAAACTCCTAACAGGGTTGATCAAAAGCAATCTTCACCAAGACACATGATCATCAAGGTCTCTTCAATTGAACATAAAGAAAAGATCCTGAAATGTGCACGTGAAAAAAATCAATTGACCTATAAAAAATGCAAATTAAATTCACAGGAGATCTCTCACAGGAAACTCTACAGGCAAGAAGAGAATGGAGTGACATATTCCAGATTCTAAAAGAAGAAAATTGTCGGCCTAGGATAACATATCCAGCAAAGCTTTCTTTTGTCTTTGCAAATGAAATAAAATTCTTCCACAGTAAAGAAAAGTTAAAAGAATTTGTCTCTTCCAAACCTGCCTTACAAATGATACCTCAAGATGTTCTCTTGACAGAGAAGAGGAGAAGCACCCAAAAAAACCAAAGGCAAATGGGAAGAACATCCCAGTAAAATTACAACAGAAGACTAAACCAATGAACAACTCATTCCTAAAATGACAGGACCAAAGTACCATCCATACATATTATCTCTGAATGTAAATGGCTTAAACTCAATCAAACATTTTAGATTAGTAGACTGGATTAAAAAGACAAAACCCATGTATTTATTTTCTAGAAGAAACACATTTCGCCAACAAAAATTAGCGGAAACTATATCGCATGGTTTAGATGTTTTCTCTTGGTTTCATTTGTTCAAAACACTTTCTTCTAGTTAAATTCTTCAGTAACTCATAGATCATACAGTAGCATCTTTTTCTTCAAGAAGGTTCTTGATTTTCATTTTTTCAGCTACATGTTAGTCATTTAGTATCATGTTATTTAACCTCACGGTGTTATTAATTTCTTTTTTCTTCCTGATGTTATTTTGTGATTTTACATTTAAGGGAATGTATAGTAGCTGTGTAATGGAGACTGTCATATCTAGTAGCATGTGATTTAACTTCAGGGCATTGTAAATTTCTATTTTTCTTTCTATTGTTGATTTTGTATTATGACTTTTCATTTGAGGGTACGTACAGTAGTTGTGAAAGAGAGACTAATATCCAGATGTGAAGATACAATGTAGTATGCATTTATACTTCCAGACAAAGATGGACTTACAATGAAACTGTTATATCTTGACAATTAGATGCTGGACTCTGTGCCATTGTCCATGCCCAAAGGGATGGACATATGATTATGTATGAAGAACTATACTTCAGTAATGATATAGAGGAACTAGGTGGTGGGAGAGGATTGGGGCGTGGATAAGGGAAATACCAGGAGTCTATGGAACTGTATCTTAAAATGATAATAATAATAATAAATATTTTTAATTGCTGAGAAAAACCAGAAAACAAATATGTGCACCTGCCCAAGCCCAATGGGTGACCCCACAAATGTCAGGGCTGTATTTGGAAACATTGTGGCAGCAGCCAGGATCCCATACCCCAGAGCTGTTCCCAAATGGAGACTACACTGCCTGGTTTGGTGGTAGCCAACCCAACTCCAGGATTGCTGTTGGGGAAGTAATTCCCACTTAGTCCCAGTGTCATCGCCACGGTCTGACCACCAGGATGAAAAGGTGCTCACAGTGGGTGGCTTTGGTCGAGGCAGGCATCTGCGCTGTGGGGCCTCCAGGGAGGCTGAGAAAGAAAGAGGCTGAAAGAAAGTTCCCTAGCCTACTAATTCAACAAACACTTATGAACATTTTCTCCTGGAAGAGGCTACCCACCATGAGTCCTAAGCATGCTACCAGTTCTTGCTGACTTTGCCAGACTTCAAGCCTGGCCTATCTTCTGGTATCAAACAATGTCAAGGTATCCAGAGTGCGCCTACCATGTACCTGCTTATTCCACCAGACGAATTCAGTATTGATGAGCCAACAATATATATTAAATGAAGTTGCTGTCATGACCTTGAGAAAAAAACCCTGCCAATTTGTTCTTTTTAAAAGTTAACTGTCCAACTGACCAATCATGACTGTATAATTATCTGGAATTGGCCTGAAATGTGTAAAAACCCTGTGCTGTTGAACCTCAGTCTTTCTTTTTTCCTTCTGGCCCTTCTTCTGCCCTTTTTTCTGCTGATGCTGATTCAGTTGTTACTGATCTCCAGTCCTGCTGGACGGTGGTGGCAGCTGGGAGCCAAGGTTAGCAGGAATAAACCGTCTTTATGCATTTGAAAAAAAAAAGTTCCCTAGCGTCCCCTAGCAGTGCCTGGTGCACAGTTGGAGCAGGGGGTTCTGCTGCTGTCCAGTGCCAGGGGACAAGGCCTGTGTCCTGCAGCCTGTGGCAGTCCCACTCTGGGACCAGGATCAGAAATCGGAACAAGCAGCCTGGCTCATGGAGGCATGACTGAGACACTGGATTTCAGCCGAGGCGGGACTGTCGCGACTTGCAGGAAGCCCAGAGTCCTGCTGCCATAGCCCCTGTGATCGCCTCTGGCCAGAGAGCTCTGGTGACAAATTGCGGAGAGAATAGGCAGCCGGTCCAACATGGCAAGGTGCTTCAGGATCCCCTGTGGAGCTGCCCCGTGGCCACTGCAGATATCTTGCAGCCCCAGCGGGCAGGCAGTGGCTACAGGACAGCCTGTCCAGTGGCGGCAGCACCAGGGAGGACTTGGGGTAGCAGGGAGTTAGGCAAAGGCATCTGGTGGAGGGCATGCCCCAGCTAACTCGGTGGAGAGAACTAGTGGGGGCTCGGGCTCTGAGTGTGCTTTAGCTTGTCCGAAATTCGCTTGAATGCCAGGGATACTTGGGAGGTGAGCAGCTGCCAGAGCGACTGCGACCACCTGTCTCCTACAGCTCATCCATCTCAAAGAAGAGCTTCGCGGGCACCGCCACTCTGGCTCCAAGCAGCAGCGGCTTCTCTGATTTCTTCACCACAAACCCTTCTCCAAAAAGGACTTATTAACTCAAATCAGTTGGCTATTGTGCTCCTGCTTGGAAATTATTTGGTCAAGTCCCTCTTAGAGTTTTCAGGAAACTTCCAAAATCATTCAACACAAATGTGAAGCATGGACAGACTAGACATGAGAAGAAGGCCCTAAGATCTTTGCATGTGAGCGTTTTCTACCCTGCCCTGATTCCTGCCAAATCTGTGGAAGCAGCTTTAGGTCACCAACAAGAATGAGAGGAGATGGTGAATAAGCCTAAAATAGGAAGTGTTAAAAGAAAAGGAATCATTAAAGAAGGATTTAAACAGGAAGATAAGTATGCAATTGCAAAGGTGTTTTGGAAGATTGAAACCTGCCCATTTGGGAAGTAACACATTCACACCAGAGCCTCAGAATTATAGTGGCAGAGGATGCCACCTAGTGGTTGTGGGAAAATGTGGAGTCTAGCTCTAGGAAATGAACTAAGTATCAGTCCTGAACTTCCTGAAACATTCCTTTCAATAGCAGGAGAACTGTGGAGGGCCTGGTGCAATGACTCAGTGGCCAAATCCTTGCCTTACACGCACAGCGATCCCATATGAGCGTCAGTTGGTGTCCTGGCTGCTGCACTTCCCATCTAGCTCCCTGCTTGTGGCCTGGGAAAACAGCATTGGATGGCCAAAAGCCTTGGGACACTGCCCGTGCAAGTGAGACCCAGAAGTTGTTTCCGGCTCCTCGTTTCGAATCAGATCAGCTATGGCCATTGTGGCCACTTGAGGAGTGAACCAGTGCATGGAAGATCTTTGTCTCTGCTTCTCTTTGTAAACCTGCCTTTCCAAGAAAAATAAATTAATCTTTAAAAATGTAAAAAGGATGGTGAAAAAGTTTCAGTGCGGTATGTTATTACTAATGGAGAGGCCAATCTGGAATTAATTTGTTGGATATATCGTGTACATTTCCATGTCTACATCTCTCAGAAGTGTGGTCCATATCATAATGTTATATATGGTATCTTAGGGGCATAGGCGTCATAGAGCTGACGTTGGTTATGTCCCAGGGCTGTCCTTCATTGCAGCAGCACTCATTGTTACTTTGGAAGAAGCAGATGTCTTCATTGCATTTATGAATCTTCCCAATAAGTCCTGCCAATTGGCCCTTTTCCATGGGGATCACAGCACAATGTTGAAATGTTTGGTACATTGGAAGTATTCCTTGAAAAAAATCTCTCCAAACTGTTTCTGCATTTTATCTCTTACAGCCTTACATCAGATATGTACTTGATAGACTAGATCATGACACTGAACATCAAACCCTTACCACTCAGTCTGGCCATCCAATCAGGATTTCAATGGGTAGACTAGGCCTTGATGCAGGATCAGGGACAAATACTCAGACCAGTGCAGCAGTATAACCATATTTGTTCATATATTCAGTTTCTGTCTTACTACAGACTCGTCAGCTTCCCATGTTACTTTCCTTCTCACCCGGCTTTCTTTAAATTGAAATTAAATTGGTGGTTTCTGTGTGTAGCCACAATAACATTATTTGAAATGTTATACAATTACATTCCTATTAAATGCTCTTTGTTAACTTTGAGGAGTTCTCATCTGTAATATCAGAGAACCAATTGAATAAAAAAAATTTGAAAATTGTTTGCTGATCAGAGACAATCTGCCTCAGGCACAATTAAGTCAAGACTGAACATTATATAGAATGCAAAAGGTATCATTTCCCATGTTCACTGATGAAAACAGTCTACATTGAGATTGTGTTAATAAGTGCGCAACTATTACAAATGTGCTAAAATCAACTGAAGGACACATTTCAAGTCTGTCTTAGTGAAGTTATTCACATTGTTTCTCAGGGCTGGTAATGTGGGGCAGTGAGTTAGCCACCTCTTACAATGTATGAGTATTGAGCAGTATCAGTAAAATGTATGCCTCCACCCTGTGGGAGTGCTGGCTGATAGCTGTCACTCTCACTGCCTAGGGCTCCATTGCCTTTACAATTGAAAGCACAAATTCCTTTCTGCTATTTTGAGTGCCCCGAGCCTCTGTCATCAGCACCTCTACACCATGTCCACACTAACAGATTTCAAGGAAATGAAAGACTCTACCTGCCTAATGGCAGAACCACTTAAATCAGGTAAGGTATTCTGACTTGGTGGCTGCTGCAGGATCTACAAAACTAACAGCTTAATGCAACAGAAAACAATGATCTGGAGTTTAAAAGGCTCATGTAGGGAAAGATGAGAACTTTTTATACTGATGACAAAAATGTCCTAGGTAAGCCTTCGGAGGTACAACTGAAAATCCACAAAGGTCACTTTCTCTCCTACTTTTCATTCTATTCCCCAGATTGGCACACTTTGTTCCTATAAAGCCTCACTTCACAGTGGCTCAACATAACATTCAGGTTCAGGAGGCTGGGAATTTATGCTGAAAATGTTTGGCATTTCAACGTGGGGCCAGAATGATGCAGAACACTGCTGTCCCTGTCTACCTCCTCTCCAAGGTGTGCACTGAGTTACAGAGCAGACCCCATCAGGGTCAGCATCTTTGCAGAGCGCTGTCAACCAGGTACCAGAAGGCAGCATATCTTAAGCCCCAGACCTCTTCTTACAACAGAAACTTTACTTTGCTCTCAAGAACCTGACAACAAGCCTCCTGTGAGCCTTACACATGTGAGGCCAATGATCAGAACTCTAGAGCCAGTCACACAGGTTGAAAATCCAAATACTATTACTTACAATGCAACCTCAGGCCAGTATTCTTACATGCCCTATTTGATGTGAGAACAAAACTTTGTACTGCAGGCAGAACCATGCCCCTCCAGTGACCTTCCAAACTTTCCTACTTACTATGCCGATTTCTTATTCACACATCAAATATTCTTCTAATTCCTACTTTGGAAAAATTCCTATAAGCATCCCCCAAATCTGAATATTTGCACTAATCCAATGTTCCATGATGGAGACATCTACTTTTCTGATGTCATTTCTGGCATTCATCAACTTCTCCAATCCATTGCAGACTACCTTCAGTGTAAAAGTTTTCCCAGTATAAGCCAGAGATTTCTGACCAGCATGGTGTTAGTCTCTTCAGCACCAACCTTATGCAGTTTGTGGAGATTGGCTGGAGTATCAGGAAGTAAATAACCAATATGCTGGTGATTGACATTTATTGCTAAGACTGTGCTTACCCTTGGATCCATAGGCAGAGTCTTGCAGTCGGGCATAGCTTTATCTTTTAGGAGTTTCCCCATCCCACCCCACAATGCAAACCTGCATGTCTCTTGGCTCTACTTCATCTGATGCATGCATAGAAGGATCAAAAAAAAATCTAATGTTTAATTCCCTGCCACCTGTCTTTCTGCTCCAGCCTTGGCAGAAGAGCTCTCCTTACTGCATGAGCAAAAAGCATGTTTCCCATGGTTGAGATTGTTGATAACTTCTCCTAGGTGCACCCTGTTTTGCCTCTTGCCCCCACCCTCAGACATGAACTCAAGAGGTATGGCATAGTTTCTAGTTTTCTTTCTGGGTGCTTACAGTACGAAAATCAGGATCTAGGGACAACTTTTCCTAGCTTGCCACACAAGCAGGTACCAGAGGATATGGAAGCAGCTTCTTTTTTCCCACTCACCTGCAAACTCTTTACCCTCCCTTCTTCCCCTAAGTCACTAGGAAGCACCTTCCACTGCTGCTTCTGGTCAAGTCTCAAGCTCTAGGGCAAAAACTTCTTCCTCTACATTCCCTATTTACAGTACATGATATTTGACAATCTCATCCTGTGTCAGGGAGAAACTTGCAGTTCCCTTTGTGCCTACAAAGGCGCTTCTTCTTCTTCAGGCCAGGATAATGAAGGGGAAGATTTGCCGCATTTCACTCACATTGAATACAAGACAGCACCCCACATACAGATGTCTTACAAAAATATGCCATGATCAGATCCAGAGGATTATACCTACATATACTCAGGAAAATGTTGGTCATGCTGTTGAGAGTGGCTGTCCAAGGCCTTCTAATTCTAGGGGTGGCCCTAGAATGGAGGGTCTTGCAGTGTAAATGGTTGGGAGGAAGGCTATAGGAAAGTGACTTATGGTCACTGATAGAAGGGCAATACATTAGTTAGGATAGTTTTGTTCAGCATCCAGGGTGAAGTTGAGGTTGGACTCCTGCAGTAGATTGAGCTAAAGACAATTCTGGTGTTAAACTATCTTTGGAATTTTTGGTGACTGCCTTTTCTAAGGCTACTTATTGGGAGGTAAATGGCTCAATCAATACCACAGAGAGTACTGCCTCTTGAACACGAAGCTGGAGGCTCCGAGCTCACTGGTGTTACATGTAGATACTCTGTACACAGTCCAGGAAATCAAACATAACATTTGCATCATTGCTGGTGCTACAGCTTAGGACAGTTACTGGTTTCTGAGAATTTGCTTTACACCTCCAATGCCAGCTCCAATTTCGGGTCATCCTGGAAGTGGTCACAATTGGGGGCAGCCTCTGGCAGCACAAAGTGGTAAACTCCTGACTCCTCTCCCTTCCTTTACCCTCTACCTCCCTCCTCACCTCTATCCTCACCTCCTGTCCCAGACCTTCTCCCTTCCCTTGCTGCTCACTGGACATTGCTAGGAGGTCCCAGAAACCCCATCGAGTATGCACTCCACTGAGCCAGAGAAAGGCAATAAGCTGTCTACTCCCCACAAGCTGCTCAAAGGCTGCTCAATGAGAGATAAACCTGGAAAACAGTCACAGCTCGTGTTCTCATGGGAAAGGCTGAGACTGTGATCATAGGAGTTAGGTTTGTCCTTCAGGAAAGATTGCACCAAGGTAAAGTACCTTTTCACTCTGAAGTGTAAATACCCTCTTATCAGAATGTGGTCTTAGGTACATATCTCCTCTCAGCATAGACACTTTCATTTAGTAATGAATGCCATAGACTCCCATATACTTAACTTCCCAATCTATCTGCTGCTCCAACTCACACATCCAACAGCCCCATTTCCACCTGAATGTCCCACAAATAACACTCAGTTGAGAGATCTAGTGCCATCCACTCTCTGCTTGCTTTTTTTCTTTTTTTTTATTTACTTCCCTTTTCTCTTTGTGATACCATTGTCTTTCCAATAACCAAACTAGAAATCTGGAGTGGGGATATCATCTTTCTCTTCTCTTTTTCATTCATTCCACACTTAAAAATCACTCACCAACCATCCATGCTTTCAACAAACAGTAATTTATTGGTGGTTCTTTCAGTCCTATTGCCAATGATCAACTCTAGAGTTTTGGTAAGACTCACTAAATTCAGTGGTGCCTCAACCATTGACCTAATCCTAACTTGATTAACACAACCAACACAGTGACATGCCCTGCCTCTTTCTTGCTTTTAACTCAGTCCTATCTAATTTGTGTTTGGGAGAACAAGGTTGACCCCTCTGAAAATTTTGTGTGTATCCCCAGTGACTCAGAGGTTTATCATATATATGCACAGAAAAAAAAACCTTTTTTTTACTTTTACAAATTCTCTGTATATTTTAATGTGTGTTAGAAAAATATGTAAACCAATGACCAGAAACCCACGGTTTTGTATGTATTTTTAACTATGACAGGGTTAAATACTTTCAAAGTGAAAATTTTCTGAATAAAATGATTAAATGATAAAACAAGAGTTATAAAAGTTTGGATACTGAGACATCAGTGCATAACATTTGGGAAGCACAAGTTTCTAGGGAAAAGCACATGTTATTTAGCTCAACTTTAAGATCACCCATAATTGAGCTCTACCCACTTCTTCTGCCATATCTACTATTATTTCTCACTTTCAAGTTGATAAATTCTTCCATCTTAAATGACTAGGGAGTCTACAGATTCAATAGGTCCATGTTTTCTTAATTTTGCTTTCCATGAATTACTTCCTTCTCTGTCCTCCCCCAATACTCCATAAAATTGCATACCTTTGTTAGATTTTTACTGACTCACCACATCCCTCCATACAAAATTAATTAAAGAAAATCATCTGTACTGATTTGGTACACATGACATAATTCTATTATTGCCAGGATTGTCATTTTTGTATTTGTTACTGAGTACATATCTCTGCTAATAAAACAGGAATGTTAAAAAGATTATAACTTCATCACCTAACAATGGAGAAAGAGCCATTTAGCAAGACTCAGACAGTTTTCAGCTTTGACTGTTCTTGGTCACACATTTGCAGCGAGATCTTGGGCAAGTCATTCAGCTCAGAAAATTTAAACTCTGGCTAAAGAGAGCTAAGGATTCTGACAGGCTGTCCTTGGCACACAAATGGCCTTACCTGGAAGTATCCCACACAAGCAGCGAAAGTGTAACAACGCAGGGAAGAGCCAGAAGTCCTGGTCCCGGACTCCCTGGACAGCTCTGCCCAAGGCTCTGAGCAGCACCAGGGCTCCAAGGCCCACAGCAGGAGGTAGCTGGGGCTGTGGCTGGTCGGGTCTATCAGTGACCACGCATGTGCCACGTCACTGAGGGCATCTCCAAGGAGAAAGAGGCAAGCTACGCCCCGGTTGCCAGGCAATTAGGTAAGCCACTTCCAAGCCCTGTTGTATGAAACTGCTTTCTGGTCCACACGTTGGTCCCCTTCTGGATGTCTGTGTGTGAGTCAGGGATGTGGAGGTGTGGTGTGTGGGGGAGGGGCGAGGATAGCGTGATTACTGTTCTACTTGAGGGGGCACAAATTTGTGTCCCTGATGGAGGAGTTGTACTTGTGGCTGTGACCTCCAACAGGGTTCTGGCACTTACAGGTGCAGTGTTTTGTATAGGCACTAGGGAGACACAGTGGACAGTGGGAAACTTTGCCCAAAGTTTTCTTCCCTCACTGCACATCGCATGGATTCCCTCAAGCTCTTCCAATAGCTCTGCAAGCTGGTGTCTTCTTATCTTGTTTTTTCTTTCTTTTTCCTCTTGTTCTTTTTTCTTCATGAAGCATTTCCTTATTTTTTTGAAGCAAAGATGGACAGAAAGAAGGAGATTCAGAGAGGATGTTCTGCCTGCTGGTCCAGTACCCGAGTCCAGAGTTGAGTTAATCTGATGCCAGGAACCAGGGGCTTCATCTCAGTGTCCTGAGGCTTCAGGGTACCAACAAGCCTGGGACATGTTTGGACTGCTTTCCGAGGCCACAAGCAGAGAGCTGAATGACATGTGGAGCAGCCAGGGCTCCACCCAGAGCTCCGGCTCTGTTGGATCTCAGGATGCCTGGGGTGAGGGGGGTGCAGGTAAGGTGAGAATTGAGCCACCAGGATAATGTGCTGGGCCCCACCTCTATCATCTTTGTCCTTAGAAGACCAGGGTGAGACTTGCAAATAACATAGCCCCACCTCTTTAGGGTCATCTTTATGGAGGTTCTAACCAGTGAGGAAAGCATCCTGTGAAGGTGTGGACTTTCACTTATCTAGTTCCTTGGCCTAGTGTGTGTCAAAATTTCAGGGGGACTGTTTATTCATGAGTTGTGTGAATCAGGCCTTTTGAAACATGTGGGAATTGAATTTTGAACATGTTTCTTGAAGTTTGGTCCTGGAAGTAAAATGCTCTATTGCAGTAGACCTGGAAATTTTAGTAGTGGCCTTTCCAAAAAGATGTATTAAAGATCGAGGAGCTCCCATTTGCTGGTTCATTTCACAAGGAGCTGTAATGGCTGGGTCTGGGCTGGGACAAGCTCCGTAAGCAAGGGACACAATCAAGGTCTTGCCCAAGAGTAGCAGGAAGCCAATTTGCTGAGCCTCCCAGGGTCTGTTGGTGGGAAGCCAGGTGGCCTCAGGAGCCAGAAGTGGGAATTTTAGCCAGGAACACTGATGGAGGGATGCAGTTGTCTCAAGCAGCAGCCTCAGGGCCTGCTCCAGAGTGGAAGGAGGTCTTTTTCTGTAAGATATCTCATGCAGAACTGACAAACAAAGTTAGAGAGTGGAGAGACATGAAACAAGAGAGAGATCTAGCTACTGGCTGGTTCTCACCCCATAGGGCCACAACAGCCAGAGCTAATACCATCTGAAGCCAGGAAGTTCTTCCAGGTTTCTCCCATGGGTGCAGGGTCCCTAGGGTTCGGGCCAATCTCCACTGTCTTTGCAGGAAATCAACAGGCAACCAGATCAGAAGTGGAGTAACCGGGACACAAAGTGGCACCCATACTGGTTGCCAGTGGGTTCCATTGGACTCTTAAGCTAATTACACACTGCACCAAGCCTTCTCTCCCTGTCTGAACTCCCAATGCAACCCTAGGGCCAGCTCTTAGGTCAGCCCCAGAGGGGCAAGCCTGTGGAACAACAGTCAGCTTGTGGCTTGGGACACCCTGAACCCAACCTCTGCTTCCTCTCCTGGCTGCCCTTTTGAGAGGCAACCTCTCTGACCAAGCACACCATGGTAGGGCAGCAGGTGATGACTCAAGGATCGGGCATCCCCGATGACTCAAGCGAACCCAGGGCAAACCTACATGAACATTTGGGCTCCTGGATCCCATGCGTGTCAGCCTCAGCTAGGCAGCTCTTCATGGGTGAACCACTGGATAGAAGATGGTTGTGTCTTTCTGTGTCTGCCTTGCAAAGCAAATTACGTATGACCATTCAATGTTTTTTGTGTTTTGTTTTCAATACAAGTGAAGGGCCTGGCATGATGACTCCATCGACTAATCCTTCCCTTGCAAGTTCTGGGTTCCCATATAGGAGTCAGTTTGTGTCCTGGGTGCTTCACTTTCTTTCCAACTCCCTGCCTGTAGCCTAGGAAAGCAACAGAGGATGGTCTAAATTCTTGGCATCCTTTTCCCGTGTGGGAGACCCAAAAAAATCTCTTGGACATTGGCTTTTGATTGACTCAGATCTGACCAACGTGACCAATTTGGGAGTAAACTGACAGATAGAAGATTTCTGTACTTCTCTTGCTCTCTGTGAACCTGCCTTTGCAGTAAATGTCAATAAATCCTAAGTGAAATAAATAAATAAATATGAATCAAATAAAACATAATATTCTTGTTAATACATCAATAACCAAAGTTGAGCTGACCCTGTGCCTGGCACCCCAATTGTGTACAGTTGGTTTCCTAGTGCTGTACTTCCCATCGAGCTCCCCACTCAGGTCCTGGGAAAACCAGAAAATGATTCAAGTCCTTGGGCTCCTGCATCCATGTGGGAGACACTGAGGAAGCATTTGTATTCTGTGTGTCTCAGCTCTTACCATGCAGTCATCTGGTAAATGAAACAGCAAATGGAGGACCTATCCATGCTCTTGATTTCCAATCACAGGGTTAAAAAAAAAAAAAAGGAAGAGCAAAAGCAAGACTTTATTAGTAGGTTGACATCCTAATGAATCTCATGTTTGATCACTGGGAGAATGCTGTAGCCCCTATGAAATCTTACCCTGAAATACATCGAAGAATGCATCACAACAAATAAAAAGCACATGATCTAAAGAAACACAAAACCAACAATTACAAATAAGAAAATTAATACACATTAGTATTATCTAATAAAAAGTCCACTTCAAATTTCCCTAAATGTCTAGACAATGCCCAACTGTGGGAAAGAAAAGGTGCTGGACTGCATTACAGCTTCACAGGAGAGCAAAGGTGGATATTCAGTCATATCACTTGACACCTTTATTCAGCACAAGCATGGTGAGAAAAGAGAACAGTATAGGATGCAAGAATAGTATAGGATGACAGTCAAGTTCAAGAGTCAGACTAAGCCTACGTCCTACAAAGCAATGTGGCCTTTATGAGGCAGCAATGGGAAATCATTGAAGTCTTTTAAACAAGAGAAAAGATTATCTTCCTTGTGTTTTTACAATTATTCTGCATGTTGGGTGGAGAACAGATGGGAGAAGTTCAAATGAGAGGGCTAGAAAGAGGCTCTTCTACTAGTCAAAATATATGACTTGAACCTAGAGGATGACAGAAGAGATGGGAAAAATGGTAGGTTAGAGATATTTCAGGCAAGAGGTCCAATTATGAGCTGCTGACCAAATCCAGCCATCCTCAGGTCCAGTCTCAATATGACCGCTCATCAGGTATTAGTAGGACTGTTTCCCAGATATAACGGCAGAGCCGATAGTTGTAGCAGAAACCACACAGCCTGAAAGCTGAAATCTACACAGAGAAAGCTTACTGATGCCTGTTTCAGACAATGTGCCAAGCAGATTTACGAAGAAATAAATATTACAAATCAGGAAAAGGAAGGAACTGAGTACAGCTCTTACGTTCCCTCTTAACCCAAGCTACACAGTGGTATTATGTTCAAAGTCAGAAAAAAGCAAAGAGGAACAGGCTGAGAAATAGCAAATAAAGAGTTCCATTTTTGGATTTATGAAGCATAAGAGGTCTTAGACATGTAAGTACCAATGCTGAAGATACAGGCGTGTGTGTGTGTGTGTGTGTGTGTGTGTGTGTGTGTGTGTTTGTGTGTGTGAACACACCTCTGAGCTGGAAATACAGCTCTGGAACTAACTGGCATACAATCCATGTTCTGAGCTATGAAACTGGGAATTCAGGAAGAAATTTGGCAATTCAGGAAGAAAGAAATAACACAGCAACAAACCTTGAGTCACTTCAACCTCTAGAGAATGCATAAACACACCCCACCAAAAAGAGCAGAAAATCACAAGAATGATGTCATGTGAAGTAAGTTAGGGTTATAGCAGGACTCAGTTCTGTCAAATGCCCTTGAGAAGTGAAATAAACACAGAGCAACAGCCAGAGGGCTTCACAACATCCAGTCATGGGAGCCTGCACATGGGCACCCTCACTAAGCTAGAGAACCAAACTGGCATAAGTGAATGAAGCACCCACAGGTCACACCTAACTTAGTCCATAACCACCCAAATTTTAGGTTTACCAGTGGGGCTAAACTTTCTACAGGGTGTGGCCCACACATCCGGCACAGAATCCACCCCAGGATAAGGTTTTAGAGTGCTACTTGATATTATGGCCCTGCCTTATGTGACCAGTCTCCTGAACCATCATCATGTCAGGCAAAAAAAAATATCCTGCTACACAAGCCAGAGCTTATCTTTTGCATGATGGGTGTTCAAAGCTCAGCATTATTAAGTGATTAAAAGTTCTTCAGAAAAAGAGTTACTGGCATTGGGAATCTTTAGGAATGACTCAGATCCCAGAAACAGTGGGGTCAGCCTAGAGCTATAAAAGCAGCAATTTGGACATCCATTACCCTAGAGCTCCTCACCCGGGCCCAGCTCAGCATGAGCACATGTTGGCTAGGATCGGGATCCGAGCAAGACGCTCTCTCCTGCAGCCCCCAACAGCCTCCTGGCTGCTGAAGTTTTAACCCGCAGGCACAAGGTTGTGCCTCACCCCAATCCTGTCTACCGCCCAATGAGGGCAAACCAGGGTAGGGGGCGGGCCTAGTGGGGGTTATTGTGGGTTGCCCCGACTAGGCTGCAGCTCCCGCTGGTTGATGTAAGGGCCGAACCAGATTGGACTGCAACACCCATTGGTTCCAGTGCAACTCGGGACGGAATACAGAACCAACCCAGCAGTTGAAACCACCAGCTGATCGGGGTGATGGACTGTGCCAGGCCCTGTGCTTGCTAGAACATACAAGAATCTGGTCTGGGAATACCTCAAGGTTTCTTTGGAGATCTCCCCAATCGAACTGCTGGACTCAGAACTCTAACCAAGAAAGGACAGAAGACAGAACAGGTCAAACATTCATCTCAGCTATATGTTGGCAGCAAAATATGGGGCAAACGGAGACCTTATGATGGACCATATCAATCAGTGGACGACCTCATCGAGCGAAACTGGCAGCGATTCATAACTGGAGAACTATTAAAACCACTTGAGCAAATATCTCAGAGCATGCCCCATATCTGGGACTTGGGGTGGATGGGAAACTGGGTGGGGCTTCTCCCTCAATATCCCCCTTTACCTCAGATACACGATGGAAACAATATGGACATAATAGTATTACCCACTTCCCTATATCCCCTGAACATTTTTTTTTCTCTTTTTTTTCCTTTAACCGTAATTAACTATGTAGATTGTCAACAACAATACAATAAAATAGATTAAAAAAAAAACTGTATGTAACCAATAAACATAATGAACTTCAAGAAAGAGATCCAAACAGCACATCAAAGAATTCAACTGAGGTCAGTTTTGTGGAGTAGCAGCTACAGGAAAAGATGTGAAGATCACAGAAAACATAGGAAGAAGACAAAGTGATTCTTTGTCAGGAATTAATTTAAATGCAAGCTAATAATTAAACTTACCAATTAAAAGGGAGAGACAAGCCAAATGATGTTTATAACAGACAAAACAAAGCAAAAATTCTATTTATAAGAGACTGACTTTACTCTAAGAATACAGACAAGAGAGAAAGAATGTGAAACATACACTATATGGATGTAGTAAACGAAGATAGCTTGGGTAACTATCATACAAAATAAGGTGCTACTCAAAAATTAGTACAAGAGACAATGACTATTACGTTGTGATACAAGAGTTATTCCATCAAAAAGATGTACACACTAAAATTGAAATGTCATTGAGGTGGTCACAGAAGGTGTTTAAGAACTCGCATTTATTTTTAACATATTGGTTACTCATTACTATGTCAATTAATTCCATAATGATGTAAATTTTTGCTGATGGTATGTTGGAGCTTTTAATTGATCGGGATGATACTCTGCTGGCTCTGCCTTCAGACCAGAGAGGGTATACCTAAGAAGCCATTGAACTTGACTGGACAATAAGATGCTGGACTCTATGTTTGGTATGCTTGCAACAGGGGAATCTCAACTGAACTTGAACTGTGGTTATGCAACAAGGTGGAGGAATCCACCATGGTGGGAGGGTTTGGGGAGGGGTGGGGAGAATCCAAGTATCTATGAAACTGTGTCACATAATACAATGTAATTAATGAATAAAAAATATATATTAAAAAAGATGTACACATACATGTAACAATAAGACTCAAAAACTATGAAACAAAAACTGACAGAATTAATGGAACAGGCTGTTGTCTACTAACAATAGTTAGAAAATTCAATAACTCACTTTGAATAGTCAAACTTGGCAGATCACTAAAGACACGACTAGAGCAATATAACCTAATTAGATCCTTCTGTTTAAGAAATACAACACTGAAACAGCATAAGCAAGTAGATCTGTTAGATATACATAAAACATTCCATTCAAAACCAGAATACAGACGTTTCTGAGAATCACAATAAATATGTCCCAGAGTAGATGATGTTAGACCAGAAAATAACCTCAACAAATGATAGAAGATTAAAAGCATTCAAAATCTAGTCACTGACCATTTTGAATTCAATAGAATATAAAGAACTAAAATACCAAGGGGGGTGGGGAGAATCAACCAAGCAGATTAAAGACTTGTACATTGGAAATCCAGATTTTCCCAAAATACATTATGGATCAACTAAGCATATACAAGACATCTCATGGATTAAAAGAATTAATAATATTAAGATAATATCTTCCTTCCAACATCTTCCTTTCCATCAGCCAGCAATCATTAGGTGAGCCATGGTGGCTGTCTACCAGTACCTCCAGGAACTGTGGAGGAGGAAGCAGTTAGACGTGATGCACTCGATGCTGCACTTGTGCCCAATTCCACCCAGCCCGGCAAGGTACAGTCAAGCAAGGTTATGTCATATATAGAATTCTCGTGTGCAGTGGTGACCCCGTGCCACAGGGTGTGACTTAAGGTTAGCCCATCCATCACAATGTTAACCAGCTCAAATTTGCACAAAACCTGCAGTCTGTTGCCAAATAATGAACTGGGCATCACTGTAGGGCTCTGCATGTCCTGCATTCTTACTGGATTGGTGAAGATTTCACACACAAATTTCCTGAAGTTATCTTAATTGATCCATTCCATAAAGCTGTCAGAGCAAACCCTGACATTCAGTGGATCAACAAGCCAGTTCACAAGCACAGGGAGATGTGTGGGCTGACATCTGCAGGCCACAAGAGTGGTAGCCTTGGAAAAAGCCACAAGTTATGCCACACCATTGGTGATTCTCACTATGCAGCCTGTAGCTGTAACACCCTCGCAGCTACACCACTATTGCTAACACCAGTCATGTTTGTAAACCTCACACCTAATAAAACATTTAGGAAAGTAATAAAAGTTACCTAAAATATTCTACAGACACATTGCAATTTCTTCTAAAACCACAACATTGTGGGGCTGCTGTTCTGGCATACAGTGTTGAGCTGCCACCGCAGTGTTGGCAATCCATCTAAACATCAATGATTGTTCCATTTTTAATGCAGTTTCTTGCATTGCACCTGGGAAAGTAATGGAAGACGACCCAAGTACCTGGGCCCCTGCCACCAATGTGGGAGATCCAGATGGAGCTCCTTGCTCCTGTATTCAGCCTAACCCAGCCCAAGCCAACCCAAGGCACTACAGCTACATGGGAGGTGAACCAGGGGATGGAAGGGCTCTCTCCCACTCTAGTTATAATTCCACCTTTCAAATAAAAAAAATACATAAATAAACCTTTATAAAAATATCAAAAAAACATCTTCTGCATAAATGAAAAAAGGTAATGCTTTAATTCATATGAATTACAAGGGGTACCAAACACCCCCAAATTTACAAATATACATTTTGGGGGCCAGCTCATGCACACAACAAAATAACAGATAAATAAAACTTTGTAGAAAGTTGAAACTTTAGTCCTTGATCAAAGGGACCTGATTAAGAAAGTGAAAAGTAAATTCGCAAAATGGAAAAAAAAATTGCAAATTATAGATCTGATAAAGTAATTATCAAAAACATATGAGGAACCCTTACAACACATTATTAAAGACAGCCCAGTTGGGGCTTCAGGCCTTGGGGTTGGGGGCAACTGCAGCTCCCTGCAGTGAGACGGCTGTGGGGGGTGCCCCTGGTGGGTCAGACCCAATGCTGGGGACTCAAGCCAAAGACACTGCCGGAAGGCAGTGAAGGAGTCCTCGGCTTCCCCTAGGACCCAAGAGAGCTCTTCCCTCAGGGTAAGTCTGCCATGAGGGAACTTGGGAAATGGATTGAAATCCTAGCTCCTCCCTGCCGCTAACATCTTATGGCTGGGCGAGTGTGGGAGGGGTTCTGGCTTTGGGGTTGGGGCAACTGCAGCTCCCTGCAGTGAGACGACTGTGGGGGATGCCCCTGCGAGCTCAGACCCAATGCTGGGGACTCATGCCAAAGACACTGCTGGAATGCAGTGAAGGAGTCCTTGACCTTGGGTGGCCAGTGCACCAAGTTGTGCACAGCTTTGCCTGCTGGCCATCCGGCAACAAACTCTGGGATTTTTAATTTATGTAGTTGCTGCCTGGGGACACCTGTGAATAATGCCAGTTTCATTGTAGGTGAGAGGTAAATTTTGGATGATTCCCAGTTCAGGGTCATGAAAGTTTCAGTCATGCATCGGGACTGAGACCAGATGGTTTGGAGGGAAATATCCATAGGATAATTTGGGTTAGACTGATTCACCATTCCAATTAGGAATCCAGAGATGGGCTGTTAGCATGCAGCATCACTGATGGCCACTCACCAGTCCACACCAAAGCTATGGATAGGGGCCTGTTTGGTAGTGTTAGATACCATTACCCAACTGGGTGGTGGAGTGGTGGAGTGGTCACATTTGACAGGGTCAAGACATTATCCAGCACGCGAGAGAACTTGGTCTGGGGGTAGACTCTGTGGGGTTGTGTGGGCCCAACCCTGTGGAAATACAAGTCCCCCTGGTTAGCTCGCAAGCTGGGGTTGTGATGGACTAAGCTAGGTGTGACCATGCCACCTGCCATCACTCACGGGTAAAGGAGCCCACAACAGTCTGGGCAGGTCAAGGCAGCACCCAAATGTGCATCCTACAACAGGATGTGGGGGTGGGCCAGGCTGCAACTGGAAGGGGGCAGAAAGAGCAGGGTCGACCAAACCTTAACTCACAATAAAGAACAGGTGTCACACTGGAGCACAGGTGATGCAGAGTAGGCCCACGCACCTACTGATCTACGTGAGCCAGGGACGCTAAGCCACAGCATCTATGTCACGGCCCAAAACAGGTGAGGGGCTCTGCCAAGCTGAGTCAGAGCAACCACTGGCCTGCGGGTGATCTAAGGCTGGGAATAGGCCCAGTTGGGGAGCTAAGGGGACACCCTAGCTGGGTTGAGTTTCCCACCAAGGAGCGCATGGGCTGGAATGGGGGCTGCATTCTGGTCAGGATATGGTTATAATCTCACCTTGCACTAGTGTGTACTGGGACTGAAAGCACCAAACCAGCCTAGACTCCAGCACCATCTTGTGCTCTGGAGGACCATGGTAGATGTGTGACAGACTAGGCTAGATCTCAGCCACTACTGAACCATATGTGAGCTGTATGGGGGTATGAAAGAGCCATGGCTGGGTTGAAACATCCAACAGTAAGAACCAGATTGAGTTGAAGGCCAGTAAGGAAAAGCCACTGTTCATGCTAGGACAGGAGGTGAGCTGAGCAGGGCTGGCTCTTGGACCCACTGGTATGCACAAAATCTGGCACTGGGAGAGGTTCTGATGGAGGAACCTGGACAACATCTCTAGCAGGACACAGTCCCTGCAGGTAAGCACAAGAAGCATGATAGGAAACAGCCCATAACAGGCTATGGAAATTACCCCACTGGCATATATTTGGCATAGGTTGTGGGCAGACCAGGCTGAACCTGTTCACATCACCCCCTGGCAAATCCAAGCACCAGATCAGAGTGTGGGTCGGGCCAGGTTTGGTTGCGACACATACAAGTACACATTAAGGAATGCCAAGGTGAGATGAGCCGTACCAGATGTGGTTGCAGGGACCAAACAGCACATGTGAAAACCGGGGGGAGGAGGCAGAGCCGACAGGGGAATGTGGGCTCCCCTGCTGGACTACTTCCATTGGAAAACGTGAGTCGGGACGGGGGCAGATCAGACTAGGCAGGGCTATAACACCTGTGGGCCTCATGTGAGCTAGACAAGAGAAGGGCCAGGTTGGGCTTACTGTTCTGACTAGTGCAAGCAAAAATTAGAGTGGATGAGGGTTGGTTGGGCTTAGCTGCAGCATCAGATGGCAGAGGCTGGCATTGGGAGCTAATTCTGTCAAGTCAAATGCCAGAACCACCTGAAGAGTGCATAATCTGGGAGTGGGTGTGGCCTAGTAGAGAGATAGTGGGCACCTCCCTCGGGGTTACCACTCTCACTGGACAGCACAAAAATCAGGACCAGGGCAGGGGTTCCTAGACAGAAAGGCAACTGCCAGTATGTGTGTGGGATGGATAGTAGGTTGGTTGGGTTGAAGTAGGCTTCAATGCCCATTGACATGTACGAGAGCTAAATGGGATGTGGGACAGACTGGACAAGCCTGCAGTACATACTGGCAAGCATGGGAACCATGGTAGGGGGCAGAACTCGTGGGGGTTATGGGGAGTTGCCCCAACTAGGCTGCAGCTCCCACTGGTTTGCATAAGGACCATGTATGAAGTGGGCAGGATCGAGCTGGACTACAACACCTGTTGGTTCAGTAGGAAGACAGGGCAGGAAATAGAACGAACCTAGCAATAGCAACGACCAGTATGTGAAAAAGCTGATTGGTGCTATGGACAGTGTTGGACCCTGTACTAGCAAACTCACGCAAGAATCGGGTCTGGGATCATCTCATATGAAGTTTCTTTGGAGATCCTTCCAACTGAACTGCTGATTTCAGAACCCCAACCATGAAGAGACTATGTCAGCCAGTGGATTCT
The DNA here is from genome assembly GCF_030435755.1 of Ochotona princeps. NCBI lineage: Eukaryota > Metazoa > Chordata > Mammalia > Lagomorpha > Ochotonidae > Ochotona > Ochotona princeps. The sequence goes on along the minus strand of NC_080855.1, from coordinate 35,052,623 downwards.
GAATAGGTTTCATCGCGATTGAAATGGCGAGATTGGCAGCAATTCAGAACTGTTAAACTATCAAAACTGCTTGAGCAGGACCCTCAGAGCATGCCTCACATTGGGGATCTGGGATGGGTGGGAGACTGGGTGGGACTTTTCCTTTTGTTTCTCCCCTGACCCCAGATACAGGAAAAAAAATGATAATATTAGTGTGGAAACAATGGTATTACCCACTTTCACCCTGTAGCCCTTGACCTTTCGTGCCCTAATCAACTAAGTAAGATTATTAAAAAATAATAAAAATATTTTTTTTAAATTTAAGAAAACAAAAAAAATTCCTTTGAAAAAGTTCATATTTCAAGTAAATATTCTGGCCTATCATACACTCATTATTCCTATATGTTCATTTTTATGTTTCTGTTTGTTAAAATGGGATCAAACTGAATTATGGCATTTTAAAATCTTTTCAGATGCACTTTCAAATTATTTCTTCACATTCATGTTCTGGATTATTCTATGTATATACACCTATTAATCCATGCAACATCAACATGTTGGGATGCTGATACTTTGATCAGATGTAATCATAATAAATGTCCATAGAGTAGTACTAATTGTGGTCAAGAATGCAAAATCATTGTGATAATCTTATATAATGCATTTGACGAAGCAATACGGTTACCAAAAAAAGAAGAAAGCTTCAAGATCCTGACACATTGCCCACTTTACAAAAGATACTTATTTCACATCTTCATTCAAAGCTAGAAAAATAAATTATAGCACAATACGTGAGCAGGTAGTAGGTTACCTAAATAAAGAATAATGGGAAGGTTTAAAACAAACAAACAAAAAGACAGCCCAGTTAAAGAATGTGCAAAGGGTTGCAATTAACATTTCTCAAGGGAAGGCAGTCAAATGCACATGTAAAGATGCTCTGTCCTAATCTTTAGGAAAGTCAAACCCACAATTGGACAGCACTTTCCACTCACCAGCACAGCTACCAGTTCAAGGAGAAACAAAGTAAGCATGGGTGGGAATATGGGAAAAATTAGAACCCTAATGCATTGACACTGGGAACATAAAATGGTACATCCCTGTAGTAAATAATTTAGCAGTTACTTAAACAAAATTTTAAATATAGAACTACCATATGCAGCAACTCAAATCCTCAAGGAAAACCCAAGAACTGAGAAGAGCATGCAAATACATCCTTGTACATGAATGTTCATAGTAGCATTATTTGTCACAACTAAAAGGTAGAAACAATAAAAATGCCTCCAATAGATGGATGGATCAATCAGATTTGGTACTTACAAACACTAGACTATTACAGCAAATAAACAGAAGGCTGTGGTGTGGTGCAGCTGCATAAGGCACAACCTCTGACGTCATCATTCCATACTGATGCTGGTTAGTCCTGACTGCTCTGCCTTTGGTCCAGCTCCCTACTAATTCTTTCCAGAAGGCAGTGGAAAATGGCCCTAACTGCTTGGACCCTGCCATCCACAGGAAAGACCAGAAGGGAGTTCAATCCTCTTGGCTTCACCCTGCCCCAACTCTTGCCAGTGTAATCACCTGTGGATCTCTCTGTCTGCTCTCTATATAACTGTGCCTTTCAAACTATTGAATAATTTTTAAAAAAGAATCAAGAGGTACACATGGTAAGCTTCACAAATTTTATTATGCTAAGTGAAAAAAAACAACACAAGGTCATATATCACATGCATTCAAAACCTTCTGAACACAGAAATCCATCAAAACAAAGCAATTGGAGGGGAGAGAATTGGGTACACTGCATGACCTTATGATATAATAAAAAGGACATAAAAATCATACATGAGGCAGATGCAAGCAAACTGTGCATACAAGAATGTCACCTGACTTCTAGAGTAAAATGGTTAATAGTAGGGGTTGACATAGCAGTCTTTGTGTCAGGAGTACCAGTTTGAGTCCTGGATATTCCACCTGCAATCCAGCTCCCTGTTGATGCAATGAAGGAGAATATGATCCAAGTGCTTGGATTCCTGAACCCATGCTGGAACCCACATGGAGCTCCTGGCTGCTGGCTTCAGTCTGGCCCAGTTCTGGTTACTGTGGCCATTTTGAGAGTGAATCAGTGGATGGGAGATTTAGGTCTCTAACTGCCTGCTTCTCTCCCTCTCCCTCTGACTTGCTGCCTTTAAGATAGCTTGTGACCTGGAAAGCAGCAGTGGCTGGCTCAAGTCCTGGGGCACATGTACCCAGCAGTTCCTTGCTCAGAGCTTCAAGTCAGTTCAGGTGCAGCAGCTGTGGCCATTTGAGGAGTGAACCAATGGATAGCAGGTATCTCTCTCTAACTCTCCATCTCTATAAATTTGCCTTTCAAATAAAGTCAAATTGATAAACACATAAATAAACATAGGTGGCTGTGCATATGTCTATGCATCCATGGCAATAAGCTAATAAACACGAAGAGGTTAAGGACATAGCAGAGAAAGAGAAATGTGGTCAATAAAGGACCCAAGTCCTTAATTATACGGCATGGATGGCCATCAGTCTTGAATTGGAACCTGATGCTTGGTCTTCTGAGATAGGATAGATGATGAAGAGTAGAGATGGGGCATGGGACTCAGAGTTTTATTCTGACAGCTTCAGATGAATGCTAATAGAAGGGTGGGGAAAAAAGATATGAAATAGTCATGTTGAAGAGTGTGAAAGGGAATGCCATGAGATGTGTAAGCAGCTCTGAGACACCTGAGCAGTCATGAACTCATAGTCAGACAGTAAGCAGAACTGGGGGAAAAGCAGACCACAGATGCTGCTCTGCTTGGAGTTTGGTCACTAGGATTAGAAAAGTGAGCAACAATGTTTGGTGCCATGGTGTAGTGATCTAAGCCTTGACTGCAGCACTGGTATCCCTTACAGGTTGAGGTTTAAGTCCCAGCTGTTCCACTTCTGATCTAACTTCCTGCTAATGTGCCTGGGAATGCTGCAGAGGAGGGTCCAAGTCCTTGGGCCTCTCCACCCACATGGGAAACACAGAAGAGGCTCTTGACTTTGGGTCAGCTCAGCTCCAGGTACTACATACTTTTGAGGAGTGAACCAGCAGATGTAAGCGCTCTCTTTCTCTCTCTCTCGCTCTCTGTCTCTCTAACTCTCCTTTTCTCAGTAACCCTATCTTTCAATTCATTTAAAAATACATAAATAGGGCTCGGCAGCGTGGCCTAGTGGCTAAGGTCCTTGCCTTGATCCCATGTGTCCCCTGGTTCTAATCCCGGAAGCTCCACTTCCTCTCTATCTCTCCTCCTCTCAGTACATCTGACTTTGTAATAAAAATAAAATAAATCTAAAAAAAATACATAAATAAAAATGAGCAATTCACCATGAGGGGAGGGCTCTGGGAGGGGTTGTGGGAACATCAGAACCTATGAGACGATGTTATAAAATGAAATGCAATGAAAAAAGAATAATCCAAAAAAAAAATGAAAGAGAGAAAGCAAAGTAACAGACAAGGCAATTGAAGATAGCTATAAAGAGTTGAGCATAAAAAACATCTAACCTGGAAGCTCTATGAGCAGTTTCCACTACCTAATGAAAAACATGGGTGATCAAATGGGATCAGAAGACTGTTAAAGCAGGGTCCTTGGAGTGGATCACAGTAAACAACACAGGGACTTGACTTTCAGAGGTCATCATGGAAGGGAGAGACCAAGGTCAACAAAGAAAATGACAGAGATGTGAAGACTTGGAAGCTGTGCAGCCACAGTGCTGGACAGTCCATCTACATGGACGTCTCAGCCACCACGAATAATGGGAGGAAACACCACAGGTCAGAATTGGAACTTGCTCCAAAATGACATAGTGACAGTCAAGTGGTCAAAAGACAACAGCTATGAGGACAGTGCAGCAGTAACAGAGTGTCTGAAGCCATGACCTGCCACAGAACTGAACTGCTGTATGTGTAAGAGAAAAAGGGTGCAATGTCAGCTCCAGGGAAGAAAGAAAGGACTTGCAGCCTGAGGTTGGAGTGCCATTGGTGGCCATTTGGGTTAAGAGGGAGTTTGATCTGGAGATAAGCGCTCAGCCTCGGACACAAATAGCTTCTCTGAGCCTTGGCGTCTAATCAATAACACATGGTACAACAACCAGATATTATGCAGAACATCAGAATGTACCATATACAGACCTTTGGTTGAGACTGGGGTGTGAGGGTTTGAAGCCTTTTTGTCTAATTCCTGCTGGAGGGGCAGCAGCTCCTTCCCAGGGTGCAGGACAGCTTTGGTTTCTGTAGAACTGTCTGACAACCCAATGGGGGATCACGTATTGAGCTCTTGTTCCTCTTTCCTTGCAGGGAAGAAACGAAGAACACTGTGGAAGAAACATCCAGCACACTGTGGCTTAATTCCTAAGGCCGACCAGCCTCCCTGAACCTCACCCCAGGAAGGTCGGGCCTTACTCCTAACCAGTAGCCAGTGAAACACCTTCTTGGAGCAGAGGTCAAGTTCAGCTCTGCAGGCTAAACACCTCAGTGTCTCTGTGACACATGTCATCCTGAGTGCTGAAGCTCGGATCCACTTCCAGAGCCATGCTCTCTGGATTCATATTTACCTTTCTTGGAGTTGTCACCACAGTACTTCTTGTCTCCCTTACAGAGTGCACTCAGCTGGGAGATGAGCTTGGGACTTCGATGCTTGGAAGACGGCTTCAATGCTGCCATGTTTGCTTTGAGCCACATTGTAGTCACCCTGCCCTCAAGACAGCACACGATGAGCACTGAGTATCCAGAGCTGAGTATCCAATCAACATTTTTGATGACCTGCAAGGAAAGAGGAACAAGAGCTCAAAACCTGATCCCTCCATCAGGTTGTCAGACAGTTCTGCAGAAGCCAAAGCTGTCCTGTGCCTTGGGAAGGAGCTGCTGCCCCTCCAGCAGGAATTAGCCAAAAAGGTTTCAAACCCTCACACCCCAGTCTCAACCAAAGATCTGTATATGATACATCCTGATATTCTGCATAAGATTTCTTTAAACATGGGCACAAGCCAACACTTTCATTAAAACAAAGATTAACAATGCTAGTTCCAGGACAGGTGTGATGAGCATTAGTATGAAAATACATGCTCTCCATGTTCCGGGATCCCATATAGGCACCGGCTCATGTCCCAGCTGCTCCACTTCCCATCCAGTTTCCTGCCTGTGGCCTGGGAAAGCAGTCGAGGACGGCCCAAAGCCTTGGGACCCTGCACCTGCATGGGAGACCCAAAGAAAGTTCTGTTTCCTGGCTTCAAATAGGCTCAACTCCTGCCATTGTGGCCATGTGGGGAGTAAACCAGTGGATAGAAAAATCTTTCTCTCTCTATGTCTTCTCTGTAAATCTGCCTTTCCAAAGTAAATAAATAAATAAATCTTTTAAAAACGCTAATTACTTTTTTCCATGAATCAACAACTGAATGAAAAGTGAGTTTATTTATTTGATTCAAAAGGCAGAGAGAAAGGCACTCAGCAAGCTAATCCTCCTTGCTGTGCTCAAGGCATCCCATGTAGGTGACAGTTCCTGTCATGGTTGTTCCACTTCAGATCCAGCTTACAGCCCAGGAAAGCTGTGGAGGATGGCCCAAGACCTTTGGACCTTGCACCCACATGGAAGCCTGTTAGGCTTAGAGGCAATTGTGACAAAAAGAGAGTGTCTTAGTTTAGACAAAGTGTTTTCTTAGAGGAGAGTGTGATGGACTGCTTCCTGGCGGAGACAGCCCAGAACACTTCCACGTAGCAGAGTAACTGTGTGAGGAAAATGGTGGGCCAGAGTATAAAGCAGTGGGCATTTATATATCTTAGGAACAGAGGATGGTAGAAGGTAGCAGCTTCTGGTTGCACATGCTTGTGTTGTTTACCAAGTCACCTTTAGAGCAGGTTACTCCTTGTGGTGGGCTGGCACAAGGCTTGAATGGTTCCTGTAGGGCATTCTCAACATTCCAGACAAGGCTGGATGATCCACTATGGACTCTGATCTTGCTCTACCAAACCTAACAGAGCACAGAAGCTCCTCCCTCCTGACACCTAATTGGCTCAGCAGCGACCCAGGAAATGGAAGAATGTTCTTTCTCTGCCTCTCCTCTGCAAATCTGACTTTCCAACAGATGGAGCATCATCCTCTGTCTCTCCTTGCCTCTCTATGAAACATGCCTTTAAAATATAAATAGGGCCCAGCACAGTAGTCTAGTGGCTAAATCCCTCACCTTGCATGAACCAGGATCCAATATGGGCACCAGTTCTAATCCCGGTAGTCCCGCTTCCCATCCAGCTCCCTGGGCTGTAGCCTGGGACGTCAGTGGAGAATAGCCCAAAGACATAATCCATGTGGGAGACTTGGAGATGGCTCCTGGCTTCAGATCGGCTCAGCTCTGCCCATTGTGGCCACTTGGAGAATGAAACAATGGATGGAGAGTCTTCCTCTCTGTCTCTCTTTCTCTTTCTCTCTCTCTCAAGATACATATATATATACACACACCAGTGTGGCAGCCTACTGGCTAAAGTCCTCAGCTTGTGTTTTCTGGGATCCAATGTGGGCACCGGTTTGTACCCCTGCAACTCCACTTCCCTTCCACTTCCCTGGCTATGGCCTGTGAAAGCAGCAGAGGATGGCCCAGAGTCTTGTGATCCTGCACCCACATGGGAGACCCAGAGAAGCTCCTGGCTCCTGGCTTTGAATTGGCTCTGTTCCGGTCATTGCAGCCACTTGGGGAGTGACCCAGGAAATGGAAGAATGTTCTCTCTCTGCCTCTCCTCTGCAAGTCTGACTTTCCAATAAAAATAGATTTTAAAAAATAAAATAAATATAAATAAATAAGTTTTAAATAGAGAGAGAATAGATTTCCCTTCTACCAGTTCACTCAGGAAATGCTTGCAACAATTTCCCATGAGGCAGACATGACCCAAACTTCTAGCCTTCTTCTGCTGTCCTCCCAGCACACTAGCAGAGAGCAACAAGGATACAAACTAATGCTTCAAACTGGTGTTTGAAAATGTTGTAAGCAGAGGCCTAACTTGCTCCAGCACACCTATGGTCCCAAGAACTTTTTCTGATGCAAAAAAATATGTTGAATTTCATATACAGCATTTTCATTATATGCATTATCTTTGAAGACCCAAGTATGCATTAGGTTCAGACGTTTGTATCATTTTAACTTATCTTTATATTCTACTTTGCAGAAATTTTCTCTTTTAAAAGTTTGCTTTCTTATTTTCATTTCATATCAGGGGCAGAGTGAATGAGGGATAAATTCCACTCACTGATTCATCCTCTAAATGGTCCCACCACCCAGGGCAGGCCAGACCTGGAACCAAGGCCATAGCTCAGGGACAGGAACCCAAGTCCTTGAGCTGTATCCCTGGCTGCATGTGAACCAAAAAAGCTAGATAACAAGTGGAGGAGCAAGAAATCAAATCTCACATTCACATAGGAGTTGTGGGTCACCCCCAAGGGGTATCTGAAAGCCACTGCACCAAAAACCTGCCACCATTTTCCACAAACTTCCTCAAGTGTTCTAATGTGCATGGCAACTTGCAATTATAAAGAAAGAGTAACACCAGACATTTATCATTTAGTGCCAGTTTGTAGATGACTTAACTTAGGTGTGTGTATGAGGTTTGTGTTTATTTATTGAAAAGAGAATGTATCCCTATAATTCAACACACACATACCTTGTTGAAGTGGTTCAAATCGGAAGAATTCCCCAGGCTGAACACTGCATATCTCATACCCTTTAGGTAAGTTTCGTCAAATCGGAAGTCACTGGCTGCTTCCTCTAACAACTTGCAGAAACACTCTGCACTCTCAGGTGGGCGGCTATCCATGCACGTAGCAAGCAGGAAGGCACAGTCTTACTAGTGCCCCAGGCAAGAAGGGAACTGTTAGAACAGTCAAGCTACACATGATCTCACTGAGGAAAATTCTTTCCCAAACTGCCAGCATTCATGTCATACTCATCTCTAAGAACAAAGGGCCTATTCCAAACATCACTCATTCCAGCAGTGAAAGAAAACACAACAAGGACACCTTAACTGAAGAAAACTCGTTTGTTATTATAGACCTCCAAATTTCAGACCTCATTCTGCACGCTGGGAACCAAAATTCCCAATCAGCTAAGAAAACAAAACAGAAAAACAGAAAGATCTTCTAGAAATTGCCTAAAACAATCAAACTTTTCAAAGTAAAGTAAGTTAACACTTCACATTATCAGAAAGAGATCTTCAAGCCCAATGCAGCAGCCTAGTGGCTAAAGTACTCACTTTGCATGCACCAGGATCCCATATAGGCACTGGTACTAATCCCAGCAACCCTGTTTCCCATCTAGCTCCCAGCTTGTGGTCTGGGAAAGCAGTCGAGGATGGCCCTAACCCTTAAGATCCTGTACCTGTGTTGGAGACCTGGAGGAAGTCCCTGCCTCTTGCCTTTGGATCGGAGCAGCATCAGCCATTGTGGCCATTTGGGTAGGGAGTCAGCAGACAGAAGATCTTTCTCTCTGTCTTTCTTCCTCTCTGTGTGTCTGACTTTGCAATATGAATAAATGAAAGTCTTCAAAAAATGAAGAAGAAGAAGAAATAAAGAGATCTTCAGTCCCACTGGAGGACTGCCTCTGCCTGAAGGTATCTTAAGAATTCCAGGTTAGGAGGTTGGTGAGAGCCAACTCACTTGTAATTAAGGATCACAGTTTGCTAACATTGTCTCAGAATTAATTCAGAGTGAATTCAAAGTCACTCATTTACACTGCAGTGTTTTCTTGGGGGAACAAATCAATGGACAGTTACACCTGGACATTTACCCAGTAAAGAGGTCTGCAGACTACCGCTTTGTAGCTTACGCTTGCCTGGATTTAAGTTTCAGTGGACACAGCCATGTTTCTTTACAAACTGTGACTGCTTTGGGCCTTGACGGCTGAACTGAGTAACATCGAGGCAAAGTAGCCAAAGGCACTTCCTACCCGGCCCTTCATGCCCAAGTCTGTAGAACCCCTGCTCTGCTCCTCTGTATTCAGCTGCATCAGAATCACCTGGAACACTTGTGAAAACCAAGCCCCACGTCACAGAGCCTGTATTCTAACCAGGGCAGAGCACATGCTGACATCGCTGCTCTAGGGCCCACACTTTGAGCACTACCACTTTAAGGCAAAAATATCAACTGTGCTTGACAGGGGGCAGTGAAGGGGCATTTTCTAGGGTAAGGAATTAGACTCTCAAAGACACTAAGTAATGTATTGAGGTCACACAAGTAGTAAGAGATTTCTCAAACTCCAAACCCATGCTTCCTGCCTTTGACCTGCAGTCAGCTTATCCACGGCCATGTATACAACACACGGCCATCACTGATAATCCCCTCTCTTGACACTGTGAGTCCAAGGGGGGGCAGGGACTTCACACCACCCAAGCTTTCTCAGTCCTACCGCTGCCCTAGGACACTCTAATGCATCAGAAGAATTGGCCTCACACACCACACAGCGCACAATCAACACTACAAACTCACATGCAAAGATCAACCCACTACAATCACTCAGCATGAAATGGACTGTGAGGAATCTATGTAGCCAAGGAGACAGGAGGTCAATTACACGTGAGAATCTTGAATGAAGAATCAACAGGACCATTACCAACCTCTCCTATCAGATATTTATCTGGATCGTATTCTTTCAATCGATAACGTCCATGGGCAAGTCTAGGGAGGTAACTGCTTCAGCAAAATTTGCTGCAAATCCCTAAGAGGAAAATAAAAATAAAGTCATGGCCAAGACAAATAAGCAAAATATAGCCTTTGTTATTTATCCCATTACCACAGACTGTGGCTATCCTCATGAAGAACTCTCCCTGTGACTGATATTTATCAAAGGAGCACAAAGCCTGTTCTCACTTCAGCTGTTCCCTCCAGTGTCATGAGGGACCCCATCATCCTGTCTGACCATGCTCACTCCATAGGGACTTTGTAGCACTAAGGCTGTGTACGCTTTTCCATATTCCAGCTGCTTCACCCTGCTAGCATCAGCCCACAGGAGCAGCAAAAGAAACAGTGATGAGTCCAAAGAATGGGAAAAATACACAGGCACAGGTTGACAGATATGAGGAAGCCCTAGGAGAGAACTCCTATTCATAGAGCAGACAGAAGCTAGAGAATGACCGGGCTTGGAGTCAGCCAGCACAACACAAGGGAAGGAAACAAGGGATCAACAAGAACCCATTAGCTGACAGTATGGGTCTGAGCCAAAGACACACAGAAGGCTGCAGAGCCCATGCAACGTTCATAGTTGACTCCCAAGCAAAATACTCACCAACTCCTCCCTATTAAATGAAGAAATAAACAAACGTGGAGGAAAAGATAAGACTTTTGGCCAGAGGTTAGAATCCAGGAAAACACTGAGCTCTTTTATGTTTGGTGGCCCAACACCAGACTTGCTACCTGCCAGCACATTGAGTCAAAACAAATTTATTCACTGGGCAGTAACATTCCAGTCTCATTACTGGGCTGTATGGCACAACAATGAGCAAGACGAAGTCCCTGTTCCAAGAAGTTTAAGTTCTAATGTATCACGATTATAAGGTATACCAGATGGTGATGAGTGCATTGGAGGCAAATTCCAATTCTGACAATGGAGTGCAGCTTTGGGCTATTATTTTACACAGTAGAACCAGGACAAGTGCATGTACTAAAAAATAAATGTTTGGTCTCTGCCCCAAGCCCAAAGTTCTGGAAGTTCCTCGGGTTTATTATATTTTACATGACAGCAAGATGACTTTCTGGTGAAGAAATTTCTGTAAATCAAGGCTGGGGCACAGCTGCCAGAAAAGCAAACCACACGTAGAGGCTTAATTCTGCTCCCTCCATCCCCACCTCTGGCGAGGGGAAGTGGATGGAGACCGAGCTTAATCATGGATACCAGTGATTCAACCAAGCGTGGCAACAGTATAACGCCTCCAGGGAAAAACTGGCTATACACTGATGCACTTAGAAAAAGGCACAGAGTTTCTACACATCTGTCTATTCTAGTCTTCCATTTGTTCTTGAGTTGTATGCTTTATAATCAACTGGTAAATAAAAATTTCCCCAAGTCTGTGAGATGTTCCATCAAGTCATTGAACCTAAGGAAAAGATGGGAAACCCCAAGCTGTGCTTCAGCAATTTTCAACAACTGTGGTGAGTGTGGACAGCCTGGTGCACTAAGCCCTTTAGCCCGTGCAGTCTGCCAGTGTCTCCCGGTAGTCAGCAGCAGAGGGGAAATGGGGAGGTCAGGAAAGGGTAAGCATTGGGGTCAGAAACTGCAGTAGGGCTCAAAAAGGAAGTAAGATTTTGGCCAAATCTGAAGGAAACAAGGGAGCAAGGCAGGAGGCAGAGGGAACATTTGAGTGCACAGGCACAAAGGATGGGAAACACTCAGCCAGGGGATATAACAACATGAGAAGGAGGATCCAGGAAGTGGGCGATGCGGAGAGCTAGCAGGGAGCCACAGTTGCAGGGTCTCTTGGCCATCATGAGGACCTGGGCATTTCCTGAGTGCAGAGGTTCATCGTAAGCTTGCAGGTGGCCGGGAACATGAGTTTACCTAAGCTAATGTGCTGAGGATGATGAGCTGAGAGTATACAGGACTCTGGGGAGGACTGGGCAGCACTCACTCAAGGCAACTGCTGGGAGCTGACTGCAGTAACCCAGACAAAACACAACATTGGCTCGGTGGTGAACATGTTGAGCAGGGGTTCGAATCTGGCTCTTTTCTGCAAGCAGAACAGGACCTGCTGACAGATTAGATGTACATTGTGAGTAATAGAGAAGTCAGGGATGGCAGCTGGGGTGCAGCAAGCCAACATACTGCTCCCCACATGAGTTTCCCATATCAGATGGCCGGACTGAACACTGCCTGCCCTGCTTCTCATCAAGCTCCCTGCTAATGTTCCCAGGAAGCAGCAGTTCATGGCTCTGGTAGTTCAGCTCCTGCCACCCCCTACCCACACACACATACACACAGGAGACTCAGCCGCAGCTTCTGGTTCCTGCCTTCATCCTACCCCAACCCCAGTCCCAGTGTTATGGCCACTTGGTCAGTGTACAGCCAAGGAAGATCTCTGCCAATCTCTGTCTCTTTCTCCTTATTTCTCCCATATTCTCTTCCTTCTTTTCCTAATTTCCCTTTTCTCTTGTGCTTCATTTTGCCTTTCACATAAATAAAACTTTATTTTAAAAAAGGAAAACAAGTAGACAAATGGGAGAATAAAGTTAAAATACATTGAAATGGTAAAGGCTGTTTAAGTAGCACAGGTTTGAACACACTGATTTTAAGATGCTTACTACACATTCTTATGAAAAGTAAGACAGGCAGCCAAAAATGAAAATTCACGTGAGTTTAAACTAGAAACATAAAACCATGAATCAGCAAGAACACGGTGAGAACATATGGACAGGAGAATAACAGAAAGCAACGGGATCAGAGACTGAAGGAGAAATTCAAAAGGACATTTCTTAATTATGAATAATCTTAAAACACTCCAAAAAAGAAGGTTTGAGATGGAAATCTAAGACTTCAGGATGAATAGCATTAAAGGAAAAAGCATCTCAATCACAGAAAATAATCCATAGCAGCCACTACTCAACTTAACATGGGTCTCAGAAAAAAGAAAAAAAAAATCAAGAAACAAACAGGAAAGGAAGACAGACAGACAGAGAAGGAAAAAATGTATTCAAGAAATAGTATCAGAACTGATGCATAGAAACCTTCAAAACAAAACGATCCAAGTGTCCAGATCATGGATGGGAAGAGCTAACCCAGTCATCTCACAACTTTCAGATATCAGTGATTGCCTAAGCCTCTTATTAGAGCCACAGAACACCCAAAGGACGTTGACCTTCGAACCCACTTTGTGGCTCAGCAGGCAGGTAAATCTGCCACTCACAACACTAGTGTCCCATTTCCAAGTGCTGGTTTGTGTCCCAGTTGCTGTTTCTGATCTAGCTCCCTGCTAATGCATCTGGCAGGGCAGCAGAAGATGGCCAAGTACTTCAAAGAACCTCAAAAACTGTGAGTCAAAATCAACCTTTCCTGTTTATAAAAAGAGCTTCTATCTTTTTTTAAGATTTATTTATTTAAAAGGCAGAACATTAGCGAGAGAGGAGTGGCAGAGACCTTCTATTCACTGGTTTACATTCCAATGCATACCAACACCTGGGGCTCGACCAGGCTAAAGCCAGGGCCCCAGAACTCCACCATGTCTCTCACATGAGCAGTACACACTCAGCCATCATCTGCTGCCTCCAAGGAGCAGGAAGGTGAATCAGAAACACAATAACTGGCACTCTAACTGGCATTCTGATAATGGATGCCATATCCCAACCAGCAGCCTAACCAGCTGCACAGCAACACTCAGACCAGCCTTGGAGAAGTAGCAGGGAAAGAACACTGGTTTGATGCTTAGAGTTCTCTTTGCCTTTCATTGGGTTTCCCATCTTTGCTGCTAAGGGTAACCCTGAGCAAGAGAACTGAAAATCTAAGAAGTATTATGCTGACAACCACATGAGGGCAGTAGAAGCCTCCACAGTAATACACAATGAATGGTCCCTGATTTTCTTCATGCCAGCCTTACCAAGAATCCTTTCCTAGAAATCACTGAATAGCTGTGACCTTACAACTAAGAACCTGGGTGTTCCTAGATGCCAGTACAGCATGAAAAGCATCTTTAAGCTAGGTGTCTGCAATGTGTGTCTACTTGAACACTCTACTAACACTAACACAAGTCAAAACTAAACAGGTCAAGTTGTGAAAGCCAGGGACACTGGGACACTGCTGCTGCCAGGCTTTGCTTGCTATCCTCGACTCCTACTCCCACAGGAACTACTAAGGGCACTGCCTCTTTTCTGCTGAAGCAAAAGAAAGAACAGAACAAAGAGGCTCACGCCATTGACCCCCTGGCACCAACAATCAGCAGTCAATGGACACAGAGAGGAAATCTGAGGCTGGCAGTGTGGCACAGCAGGTTAACTCTTCCCTGTGACAAAATCCCAGAGTGAAATGCTCAGAGTCCCAGAGGCTGTGCTTCCAATCAAGTGCTGAGGCTCTGCCATGCATGTGGGACCCAGATGGAGATCCAAGATCGCAGATTTGATGTGACCCATCCCTGGCCACTGTGGCCATCTGGGGAGCAAACTAACCGATGAGAGTCCAGTCACTCCTCCTTTCAAGTAAATAGGTAAACCAATATTAAGGAAAGAAAGAAAAAACTCACTCACCAGAAGGAAAAACAGTGTGTGTAATGCAAGAGGGTGAAGACTAAAGATTACAAGACTAATTCAGTTCACTGAATATGCCTAGCATTTTCTGAAAATGTCATGACATCCAAGCACAAGCACCATCTACTGGTCTTACTTACCGTGGCAGTACCAGTCTGGGAACCATAAGAAATCTTCACTCCAGACAGAAAGCTCTCCTTCCTGGGAGGGGAAACATAACCATTGGTCAACATTTCCTGGCTCTTTTTTGAAATGGGTTTCACCTGTGAGTTCTGGGCCGTAAGAATAAAGAGTTACACACACTCAGAGTCTGAACATTTGTCTCACATTTCATAAAAGATGAAAGTTAGCAGATGCCAATCCACTTTTTAGTCCTCTCCACCTTTCTGCTTGCACTTCTCAGGTATTAATCCTTTGGTGTTTCTACAAGCACATTTTAAAGTCAGGGCCCAAGTTTCTGAAACCCTACCATCACTACCATTCACTCTAGGGTCTGATGACTCTATCATCCCTCAGTGTGGACAGAGGAGTAGTTCTGGACACACTGAGGATACCAAAACCACAGATGCTCAAGCCCTTTACGGAAAATGGTCTGGTGTTTGAATAACCCACACACACACCTGCCTATCGGCTTTAGACAACCTCTAGACTTGTTAACAACATACAATGCAAACGACACATAAATAGCTGCTATGTCTTGCTGGTTAGGTGTTGGGGTGGGGAACCTTTGATCTTGCAAGTATCACCCGGGTACTCACAATATCTTTTGCAGGCCAAACAAAATGATCAACTTAAAAATAACACTGGGCCCGGCATGGTAGCCTAGTGGCTACTATCCTCACCTTGTACTGGCTAGGACCCATATAGGCACCAATATTTGTCCTGGCAGCCCCTCTTCCTATCTAACTCCCTGCTTATGGCCTGGGAAAGCAATGGAGCATGGCCCAAGTCTTTGAGAACCCGAACCAGCTTAGGAAACTTGGAAAACGTTCATGGCTTCTGGCCTCTGATTGGCTCAGCTCCGGCCATGGCAGCCACTTGGGGAGTTAATCAGGTAACAGAAGACCTTCCTCTCTGTTTCTACTCCTCCCTGTATATCTGACTTTCCAATAAAAATAAATACATAAATATTTTTTAAAATAGCATTATGATAGATTTACTGAATTTAGATTCCCACTAGCAGTTGCCTTGGCAGGACTAGACAAAATTATTCTGCTGGCCTCTTTTTTAAAAATATTATTTTTATTTTTTATGATTGTTACACAGTTGATTAGGGTGATAAGGACCTAGAGCTACAGGAAGGTGGGTGAGATCACCATTTCCACATTCTCTTTGTTTCCTTCCTGTTTTGCCAGGGTCTTATGGCTGCCAGACCAGACATGCCCACCTCTGGAATACGGGCAGGAAAAAGTCCACACATGATCAGTTCAGCTGCCACTTCTTTTTCTCATAGTTTTGATCCACAGTCAGTGGAGCCCATGGAGGTATAACATCCTGCTGTCCTTTCCCGTACAGTGTGTTTTACAACAGCAGTCTCTTACTGAACTGTACGTAGTAGAATAAAGTGTACTGCATTTAAAAGCTGTAACAGATTTGTTTTTCTAATAAAAGGTTCATTCCTTATAGCAAAAATCTTCCTCGATATGAAGGATCTTAAGGCAAGGAAAGGGACCTACACACTCGCTGCATGGGGGCAGTGGACAGCTCAGGCAAGGAGTATGGGATGTGTGGGAGGGAAGAATGCTGAAGGAGAACATTACAGGTGAGGAATGCTCTCTGGGGAACTTCCACTGACCAGAACACTGCTCTTGCAGGTACACCAGAAGGCTGTGACAGCGTAGTTTGGAGGAAGGGAAACTGGAAGACCTAAGCTGTATTAGCTAATATTGACCATTGCATACAAATGCTAGGGCTTGTCAAATACTGAGGTGAAATGTCCCATACCATACTGTGCTGCATATCCATCAACACATGTGAGCCACTAGAGGAGGCTGAGAGACTGGTGGGGGAGTTTGGGGGATTACCATGCTGGACCACTGCTCCTGCTGGTGAGCATGAGGGCTGGGACTGGGGTCAGATCAGGCTGGCAGAGTTACAGCCACTGTCAGCCTACATGTGAAGTGGGTTAGGGGGAGAGCCAGGTTGGGCTGGCCAGCAGTATCCACTGGTTCAGGCATGATCCAGATAAGGGCAGGCTGTTCGGGCTTTGCCACAACATCGGCTGGCTAGTGCTAGGAATAGAGGCCAGTGTTATTGAGCTGGATTGCAGAACCACATGGAGAATGCAAGATCTGCGGTAGGAAGTGGGCCCAGGATGGAAACTGTGGTTACTCCTGAGATGGTTGCAGTTTCCACTGGTGAGCATGAGAACCAGTATTAATAGCAGGCCTGGCTGGAAAATCAGTGGCACCTGCTGAATTGAGTGTGGCCTGAAGGGTGGAATCAGTTGTGTTGACTTAGGCCTCAATGCCCAATTATGTATAGGAGAGCTGAATGGGATGTGGAAAAGACCAAACCAGTCAACTGCATGCTAGCAGGCACAGAAATTAGAGCTGGAGTATGATCCACTGGGGATCTCTCAACATGGACTACTGGACTCAGAACTCCAACCATGAGGAGAGTGGCATGACCTGTGATCTGAAAATGGAGTGGATGTGTCAGAACTGGGCCTCCTTGGTGCTTGGACGTAGCAGTGGATGTCATATCCAGATGCACATGGAAGATGTGGCAGTCCATTGGAATCTGCAGTGGACATGTGATACCACAGTAGAGCAAGGATGACAGAATAAGTTGGTCATCCATTTCTCTGAAGCTTGACACTGATTATCTGTGTGAATGGAGATTATGCCTGAAAATGGACTTTGGAAGGATTTCATCATCCTTGGATCTGTGACATCGACAGCATGTCAGAACTATCAAAACCACTAGAGCAGAACCCTTAGACCATGCTCCATATCAGGGAACCTGAGATGACATTGAGTGTCCATTTCCCATCGCTGGGGCAGTTGGGAGGCTGGATGTGGTTTCTCCCTTTGTCTCACACTTTTCCCAGATACAAGAAGAAGAAGAAGAAAGTGTGGAAACAATGGTCTTACCACCCTCCCCTAATCCTCGACCCTTTCCTGATCAACAATGTAAGTATCATCAAAAATAAAATTAAATTTAAAAAGCAAGGGCTGGGGAGCCTGCCTGGCAGGATACAGTTCACATTACCTGTTGGGGCAGTGGGTGGGTCATGATAGGCTGGGTCATGACACTAACTGGCAAACAAGAGATCAGGGTCTTTGGGTAGCTCATGCGGGGAATTTGTATGCCCACCCCTATGGGTCAGCTACCTACTGGTTTTCTCAAAGGCTGGGGTAGTGACTGGCCAAGCTAGGCATGACCACAGAACTAATCAACCCTTAAGGGCTGGGAATAGGCTGGGGTATTCCAGGCTGCAGCACCCACAGATGACCCAAGAACAGAGTGTGGGATGGCAGGAACACAACATTCACCAGCACACAAAGGCCGAGACGAAGGGGGGCAGACTATTCTGAGTAGGGGCTTAGTATCCAATTACACGCATGAGGTCTGGGAAAGGACCTGGTGGGGGAGCTTGAGGTGCTCTTCTCCTGGATTGAAACACATACTGATGAGCACATACCTGCAGTTGTTGGCAAGTAGTGGCCTGACATAGGTGGTGGACTGAGCAGGACCATGCTAAGCCGTAGCACATTGGCAGGTACAGAGGCCAGGATGTGGTGTGGGCCAAGTTGTGCTAGGCTACCACACCCTGCAGTCTGAATGGGAGCCAGGGATGAGGGCAGGCTAGACAGACTTATGCTGCAGCACCCACTACCAGGAGTTGAGGATGGGAGTGGGCTAGGCAGGCCAGGCTTCAGAATCCAATCACAATGGTGAGAGCAAATCTTGGTATGCATAAGATTTGTGCCTGGGAACAGGTCTAGCAGAGGAGATGAGGGGTCCCCCCGCTAGGCTGCAGTTCCCAGTGGTCATTGCAAGAGCTAGGAATACGGCTAAACTAGGTTGAACCACAGCTACAAAATCCCTTGTCATGTGTGTGGCCTGGGTCTGGGATGTGCCAGACTAAAACTAGCTCCAACACCTTCTGGGCTTCATTAGAGCCAGCATATGGGATGGGCTGAGCTAGTTGTTGACACCCCTGATCCACATAAGAGCCAGGTCTGTGGTTGGGCCAGGCAGGGCTGGGCTGTATTCACATGAGAGCCAGAACAAGTGTGTGTGGCAAGGCTGCAGTGAATGTTGGGACTAGAAGTGGGCCAAGTCTGGCTAATCCTTACAACAATTGCTCGAGATCCAGCACTGGGAGCTGGTCTGACAGAGGAGCTTAGGGAACTCCCCTGTTTTGACACAGTGCCTGCTGGTAAGTGGGAGAACCAAAGCTATGGGCAGTGCAGACGAGGCTGAGTTAGTGTCCACTGTCATAAAAGTGAGTCAGGTTTAGAGCAAGTCCAGGATGGGGGTCTGCAACACCCACTGGGTTGCGTGAGTATCAGGATGAGGTGCTTGCCAGGCTGAATGGCAATGCAACAAATAAGTGCTAGGACTGGGAGCTGGGCTGGGCAGTACCAGTCTGCTGCACCACCCAGCATGGACTAGGGGCATGTGGACAAAGCCAGGCTGCAACACCTGCCAATGAATGCCCAGATGAGATGGGCCATGCCAGTTTGTTTTGCAGTACTCATCAACACAAACAAGACCCTGGCCTAGCAACAAACCTGCTGGAAATTCTGTGAGAACTAGGACTGGGGGTGAACCAGACTGGGCGAGGCTGTGAAAACCATCAGCCTGCCTGTGAGTTGGGTTTAGGGGAGGCCCAGGCTAGTCAGGACCATTTCGTCTGCTGGTGCTTGCAAGGGCCAGAGTCAGTGCCAACTGATTGGTCTTTGTCACACCATCAATAGCAACTGCCACAACTGGGTACCAGTCATGTCAGACTGGACCACAGTACTCCCTGGAAAGTGTGAAATCCAGGATTTGGATTGGGCCTAATAGGCAAAATGTGGGCACTCTTCTGCTGGGCTGTAGCTCCTACAGGAGTGCATGAGAGCCTGGACAAGTCAGCAGTGCCTGTCTGCATATGTGTGGACTGAGTCATGGGGTGGGGTTGGCCAGGCTAAGCTGAAATACCCATAGGTGTATACAGCAGCTTGTGGAATGTGGAACAAACCAGACTATTTGGCTGTACATACTGGCATGTGCAGAAACTGGAGTTGGGCTGGTTCTGGTGGGGCTTCTCTGGGGTTGCCCTAACTAGGCTGAGCTCCTGCTGGTGTGTGCAAGGGCCAGCTCTGTGGCACACTGGAGGGAGCTGGGCCACAGCATCCATCGGTTTGTATGGGACCTGGGGCTGGGGAAAGAACAAACCAGGGAATTGCAATTGCCTGTGTGGAGGTGCATATGAGTGACGACTGAACTGCAACCTGTGCTGGCTGGCATATGCAATAGCCAGGCATGGGGTCGCCTTAGGAGAGGTTTCTCAGGAGAAGCCCCAACTGCACCACTAAATTCAGAAGTTCAGCCTCAGAGAATCACGTGATTTGTGATCTAACCTTTCATTTCTCAATTCAAAGATTTCTTTATTTTTTAATTGCAAAGTCAGATATACAGAGATGAGGAAAGACAGAGAGGAAGATCTTTGTCTCTGTACCTTCTTCTCTCTGTAAATCTGACATTCATTCAAAATAAATAAATCATTTTAAGAAGGATGTATAGTTTAATTTTGAAGAAACATAGTAAATGTTATATGATGTATTGGAGAGCAATTTAGAAGAGAATACCAAGGATTAAAATGTAAGAGTATAGTCTTGAAATGGTTCACAAAGATTTGGTTAAATGAAAAATGAAAAATATAGAGCAATTGTAGTTTCTTGAAATTGTTTCTTAGTTTTCATGAATTTTTCACAGAGAACTTTACCAATTTGTTTGGAAGACAGAGTGACAGAGAAGGATAGAATGACGGAAACAGAGACAGAAATACATAGAGACAGAGATCTTCTTCCCACTGATTTACTCCCTGAATGACCAGAAGCCACTGATGTGCCAGGCTAATCCAGGAGCCAGGAACTTCATCTGAGTAGAAATTGTTCTATTCTCACCAAGGCCAAATACATCATGACACAGACATGACTTTAGCTAAACATTTAACACTAAGAGCTAGTGATGTGGCACAGCAAGTTAAACTGCCACCTGTGACTCTGGCATCCCACATGAGCACTGGTTCAAGTTCTGTTTTTTTTCTTTTCTGCTTCATCTCCCTACTGCTACCCCTGAGAAATCATTGAAAGATGGCCCAAGTACATGTACCTGCCTCATGGGAGACCACAGTGGAGTTGTTGGCTCCTGGCTTCAATCTAGTGTGGTCTCAGCCATTGTGGCCACATGGAGAGTGAACCAGCAGATTAACAATCTCTGTAATGCTGCTTTTCAAATGAGGTTTATTCATGTATTTATTTATTTATATCTCTCACATATATGTGCATATACATGCATTATTCAACTTCTTTTTTTTTTCTAAATGAGGTAGTGTTCTGAAACTCAACAACACCAATTAAGCTCCTCAATGTATGCAAGTATCACAACGTTTAAACAAATATTTTGTATTTCTTGTGAGGAGTGATTTGAACATCCCATCTTGGACCAGATGCGGCTTTCTGCTTCCTCTCCCCATTGTTTGTGAAATTAGTGGCATCTGGTTATCCACCAATGAAATGTAACCTCATGTCTTATCTGAGAATCCCACCCCCAAATCTCTCACTATCCCACCCTTTAGTCTCCACCCACCTACCTGTGGCTCAGATAATCCCTGTCACAAGTCCCTTGGGACCCTGCCCACAGGCCCTCCAACCCAATTGCCCATGCCCCGCCCACACCTTGCAGGTTCTCCTGGGTTTTGTGAATGAGCCTCCACCTATGCCCCTTCTCTTCCCTTCCTTCCCCTTGTTTTCCCATCCCTTCTCATTCTTCCCTCGGCTTCCCTCCCCTCCGCTTCCCTTCCCTTCTTTCCCCCTTCTTTCCTTTCTTCTCCTTTCTTTTCTCTCTCCAGTCCTCCATGCTGCCCCTTCCCCTGCCCTGGCAACCTCCATCCTGCCATGTCAGGAGATGTGTCGCTTCTAGTTTTGTCCCCCTTCACCCCCACTTCCAATCTTACCCTGTTGGAATATAAAGACCTCCTAATATCTCATCGCGTCTGGTGTTTTCAGCTTAAGGTAAAAGAGGACTTGGCTGTGGGAATTAGCTGCATGTAGCAATGTAAAAACTTTACAAACTTTAAGTCCGTTTTAAAAACCAACATTTCTAATTTGTGTATTTTGAAGAGTTGCAGTAGAGGTGAGGCCTAGCAGTAATGGAATATGGACAGAGAAGCCAGGAAAAGATGAATGTGTGTAGATTTGTAAGTGTGTCCTGGTTGTTTGCGGCATGTCTCTTAGAATACTTTATATTGTTGGGGAAGCTAGGACATAGGCAGTTTAATGGAATGGTTTCACAGTAATTATCGTTTGTTCTCTAAGGGTTTTCATTCAAACCGGATTGCCACCGGAGTTGCTATATGCTGATTTCTAGTGGCCCCTGTATCATCAAACTTGATTAATAAAGATCCCTTAATACATCCAATACTTGTCTGGCATGATCTGTCTTGTACCCTACAACATTTTCATACCCAAATGACCACAGCAGCCACAGCAGAGCTGATCTGAAGCCAATCAGCAGCCAGGAGCTTCTTCTGTGCCACACTCACAGATGCAAGGTACCAAGACATGGGTCGTCCTTTGCTGCTTTCCCAGGCCGTAAGCAGAGATTAAGGACATGGACCAGCACTCAAATGATATGCCAGTGCTGGCAGGTAAAGGATCAGCCTGCTGAGCCACTGCACTGTCCCCTCTTTGTGCTGTTCTTACAATTTTGTGTAAGTGTGAAATAGAATATTTCTAAAATAAGCATTTAAAATGATATCGACAAAACAGAATCCCCCAAATATAAGAAATCATCAATCCATACTGATGTAAGTCAATGAACAAATTGGAAATTTCAAAAGCAACAGCAATATCTACACTGAGTCAAATAATCTTCTTCCCCTTGAAAATCAATTGTGAAGTGAAAAAGAAACATAGAGGAGTAATCCAAGAGACACCATTAACACTATTAACACTAGCAGTAACACAAAATAAAAATAGATCATGTGATATTGTGCAGAGAGATCACAGGATGTTTTCTGAGTAAACAAAGCTGTGTCAACAGTAATCATTTAAATGCATTTGACAGATATTGTGCAACACTAGACTTTACTTTTTAAAGACGCAGTTTTAATTACCAATTGAAGAGAGACTGAGGAACTATTCCAGACATTTGGAATCTAAGGAATGTAATGGTTGAATCCAATTCATGCATTTGAATGAGATTCTTAGGCTAGAGAAGACACTGTAGACAAGCAGTCTATGGTGTAATCTGAGGATAACAGATAGAATATAATAGTACATCCCTTCCAATTATGAAGATTGTATGATCATATGAATAATATTCTCAGTTGTAGGACCTAGATACTAGAGTAATCAGGGATGATGTTACACATCATCATCAGTTTATTCTCTAATGGTTAAGGGAGGATATTCTTAACACTAGTGTGGGAAATTCAGTCTTAAATTTTCCTAAATGTCAAGAAAAATACATAATACATATATGAACAGAAAAAGTGAAAAGCCTTAGATAAATCTTATTTCCCTGTGAGGATGGTCTATTTTAGTCAGTACTTAAAATGCATCAGTTTTATGGAATTATGAAGACTGAACTATGTCCAAACATTGACAAAGGCCACAATATCAGTATACCAAAATGGTGCCTAGAGATTTAGATTTTCATATAATGGCAAAAATTGGTAAATAAGAATAAGCTACAAGTTAACTGCATGAAATTATGAATGAAAAAAATTTTAACTGTTGTGTAATGACTGACATACATCTCAAAAGTTATTTGCAGACACCAATGAGAAGAATAATATTCTGTGCAAGGTTAGATATTGGGTGCAGCAGTTAAGATCTTGGTTGGGGCATTCACAACCCAAGTCAGAGTACCTGAGTTCAAGTCATAGACACACTACAGGTTTCAGTTTCCTGTTAATGCACAGACTAGAGGATCCCAGGTGATTTCCCAAGTAATTGGTTTCCTGTGACACTTGTGAGAGACCTGGTTGGAATTTCTGGCTCCTTGCTATGATCTGGCCAAGCAATGAACAATGTATGAATTCCATAACAGACCAGAGGAAGGGGACTCTTTCTCTCTCCTCTCATTCTGTCTTCCAAATATCGAACAATTAAAAATAAGATAAAATGTTGTATAAAGGAACAAGAGTTATACAATTTGAAGAGAAATCAAATTATAAAATTTTATACTCACACAGGTACAAAAATATTTTCTTTTAGTAAAACTTTTCATGTCATATTTTAAATAGGAAACATTAAGATTTTGAGTTCACCAAGGAAAATTTTATTAACTCAGAGAATACATATTTTTTTCTTTCACGTATGTACAGATTAATGATCTCAGAACACAAACTTGGTTTATATTTTACCTCTGTTAGATGCTAGAGAAAGGCTCTATAAGATCCAGATCCAAGTTCAGCAATAGCTGGAAAGAAAAGTAAATTCTGTATCTCAGAGACTTCACAGTTAAGAACTTTATCAGTTTTAACAATGAAAAATTGTATATGTATAACTGTAGTACAAAATTGATATTGCATATACCATTTGCCTGCAGTTGCACAAGAATTAATTACTACTGTTTGTTTATTATCAAGAGTCCTGATTTTCTTATTCTTCAGCCAATTATTGTGTAATCATGTGCTAAGCAGTAACATTGCAAAGTGAAGACCATAGATGTACAGGCAGTTTCTACAAAGAGTTATACATGGCAGGAGTACAACAGAGTGCTACTGGAAAACAAATATGGGACACACATCTACCTTTATGACACTATGGTAGGCCTTTCGGTGGAGGTGGAATGGATGCTGGTACCTGCCAGAAAACTAAAGTGTACCAGAAAGACAGGGAAGCAGGGTATTTGCAAAAAGATAAAGAGAGAAAGACTTGTGGAATTTAAATAATCTAATTTGGATTAATAGAACCAAATTTATTTCAATTTTTTAAATTCCATGTCAAGAAACCTGGAATTTCCCTGAAGATAAAATGTAATTAAAGGACTAAGGCAATGACTAGGGCTATTACATGCAATCAGTCAAACAACAGCTTCTCAGCTGTAATTGCTTGACTGGCTAGTTCTAGATGAATTTGGATTTTTTCTTACTGTGTCACTACTATACACTGAGACTCTGATAGTGCCAGTTCTTAGTATGATTTCAATACTCTATCAGTGCCATAGCAATGGCAGAAAAAGTTTCATATTTTATAAAAAGATACATAACATGATGACTGAATCATGAATTATCATATTATTCAATATGAATGTTCATTTTCATGTATTTTATTAGATGTATCAAATGTCATATATTAAAGTAGGGTATGATAGGAATGCCATTTTTTATTTACTTAAATTTAATTGACAATTTTTATCAACATACCTCATCTAAGTCTCTACTTAGGTTGGTTTGTTTCTCTTCCAGCATCTGAAAGAAGTTTCACAAGATATCAGCACAAGGTATGTGAATGTAGTATCACTTACAAAATGTAACCTTTAAATAATACTACAACTTGTTGTTGTTTGTCTATTTATTCTAGGTTTTTTTTTTCTTAGTTTGTTTGTATGTTAGACTCAGACAGGAAAGAGCTAGCGTGGATTTATTCATACCTCACTAGGTGGGACACAAAGATTAGTCACTACTCACCATGGTGTTGAGGATTTTCCTGCACACCCCCTCCAAAAACAAAATGTTCTGCACCTTAATTGTTGACAAATGTCTTGTTAGAGTCATAAGCCAGTCTAGATTATCCTAAAATCAGCCAAGTTCAGCAAAATTATACTTCAACACAACAAACGGCTAAATACTAAAGTGAAAATAGACACGAACCAGCTGAGTAGTACCCTATAGCCATTTTAAGATGTATAGCAGCCGGTTCTGTATATAAGCTAAAATTGAAATGTCAATAAGCTAATCACAGGATGTGGTTAAGAACTTGCATTTTTTTTTAACATACTGGTTACTCAAAACCATGTCAATTCCATAATGTTGTAAATTGTTGTTGATGTTATGTTGGGGCTCTTAATTGATTGGGATGATATCCTGCCAGCTCTACCTTCAGACCAGAAATGGTCTCCCCAAGAAACTGTTCAATTCATCTGGACAATAAGATGCTGGACTCTATGCTTGGTATATGTTTGCAAAGAAAGAATCTTGATTGAATTTGAACTGTAATATTGCTACAAGGTGGAAGAATCCACCATGGGGGAAGGGCATTAGGAGGGGTTGGGGGATTCCCAGAGCCTATGAAACTATCACATAATGCAATATAATTAATAAAATTAAATAAATAAATAATAAATAAAAATTAAAAAAATAATACTACAACTGACTTGTGGATATCTTGAATAGAATAATTCCATAAATAAAGTTCTAATTTGTTTTAAGCTGACCATATTATAATGCTATTTGTATTAATTTTATAAGCAAAATTAGCATGAGTGTGTTGAATATGCTCTATTTTAGAAGGGTGAGGTCAGACCCATTTGACTAGCTGCCAGAAACAGACTTATGTCTTATTAATGAGCATGGAGTTCTAGGCACTGTCTATACTCAGGAAAAAATGTATTGATTGAAAATACAATTGACAAAATGCCCTTAAAGCAGTTTTTCAATAATTTTCAGGCATGAGACATAGAAGAGCAGCTTTCTAACTAGCTATCATTTCTGATGTTTTAAATAAAGGAACATAAATTAGCATCTCTTCTGTTGTATTAGCAACCTTCAGTGTATTTAATTTGTAAAATACATGTTTTAACCATAGAGAAAATTTTAATTGAAACAAGACACTGTTGAGAGAATTCCCCTATGATAGTAATTGTCTTGAAATAAGCTTGGTTTACACAAGTCAATCCACAAGTGAATTATTTTTGTAGCTGCTTATTTATAAGACAATGGAAAGGCAGACCTGAGCTCTTTACCTACTAGCATACTTACGTCCACCCAACTTCTAGTCATTGGTTGGAATGCATGGGCTCAGTCTCGCTCCACCTTCCTCAGGGGATTTGGGTGAAGCCCTTTGGGTGTGGATGCTTGGATCTACCTCTTTTGGAAAAGATGTGTGTTCACAAAATCATGGGTGAGAGAGTGTTGGCATCTCTGTAGTAAGCTGCCTGCTTTGTGAGTGTTGAGCATTTCTTTCCTGTTTTCAACTGCTGAGCAAATTATCTAATCTGATGTGACAGTTTGGTACCCCATACTCTTTGCACCTCTAAGTCACATTCTCTTGTTGGTATGTGTTAGCAACAAAATGAGTGCATTGATTTCCTATATTCAAAATTCAGAAGAGTAAGGGGAGTAACATGTACTGCCAGAGCCCCAGGCCCACCCCTAAAACCAGAACCATGCAACACTTGAAGAATGCGTTTCTACTTGACTTGAACATAATACTAGATACCTTCAAAACTCATTCCTATTTTTAAGAGATGGAAAGACTTGAATGGAAGATTTCAGAAATAGAAATATTTGAAGTCATTCAACAGTGACAAAGCACTACAAATGCTAACAATGCTAATACACTTGAAATTACAAGTTAGAAAATACGGTTAGTGCTTTTTCATTAATAAAATACATTACAATGTAACATTGTTATCTATTTGAGGTAGCAAAAAATTGTTTTAAAAATAAAGATACTCTTACATGTTTGCAAGGAAAGAATCTTGATTGGATTTGAACTGTAATACTGCATCAAGGTGGAGGAAGCCACCAGGGGGGAGGGGCGTGGGGGGGATTCCCAGAGCCTATGAAACTTTCACATAATGCAAAATAATTAATAAAAAAATAAAAATAAATAAATATACTCTCCCTTGGGATGACATTGGTTGGCAGTTCCCCATCTCTGGGTACTGAGGCAGTTGGGAGGCTGGGTGCTGCTTCTCCCTTTGTCTCCCCCATTCCCTCAGATACAGGAAGAAGATAAATAAAATTTGGAAACAGTGGTCTCATCCACTTCCCCTTAATCTTTAACCCTTACCACCCTGATCAACTATCACAAAAAATAAAACAAAATCAATAAAAATGAATATACTCAAATTTAATTAAGAGGATATAAGTTCCCCCATTTGAACTGTTGGTGTTGAGGAACCATCGGCAACAAGATTAATCTGTGAAGGCAGCTTCAAGCAATACTAAATATGTGTATTTTATTGCAAAGAAGAGAACGGGGAATGAAATTTTTTGTTTGAAAGTGATATATATTCTTTATAAAATAAGAATGACCTTTTAATATTTCAGTTATTAGCAAAGAATTCTTTAGCAAAAAAATCTATTCACATCTGTTAAACTGAATTTTTGTGAGATGGGGACAATGTGCAGCTTACATGGATTTGTGAAGAGGAAGAATGTAATTAATTATATTTGCTGGTATTTGCAGTTGAGATTTGTCAGCATAATCATCAGTTGTTCAAGTCATGGCAAGGTATTTGCTTTATTTAATTACTTAAATTGCACATTTTCCTGGCAATGGACACATTTTATACATAACAACTATTAGTAAGAGCAATTAGGTATGTACTGTTACAAAGAAAGAAATAGAAAGCAGAAATCTCTGTTAGTGTTGCAGGCTTCACGACTTATCTTGAATTCATTTAAAATGAAACATTCATCTGTTAAAAGAATTTATATGCCAATCATTCACAATGATTGTGGGGAAATTTACAGTGCAACAAAACCTTGAACTGCAGTCCAGTGAAAATCAATTAGACACTGAGCCAAATTCCTCAAAGTGTATTCTATGTTATTAGGCAGGGTTGTTCAGTTTGTAAAACCTAACTGAAAAGCAATTTTACAGGAAATTTTAAAAGCTTTCAACTTGATTAAATTTATTGAATGAAATTATTAAAAATTGGATGATGTAAAATTTACTTCCTTTGTGTGTTAGTTGTAGCAATTATGTGACTAACATGCATAAGTCAGTAAAATCCAGTGCTTTACCAAATAAAAAGTAAAATGGCATAAAAATTAAAGGAAAAGGAAAAAGAAAACCGAACCATAAATAAATAATCCACCATGCCGTTATGTGAAGTTTGTTGTCTTGAGATTGGGATCATTAAGTTTTCTTGTGAAATTAGATGTCTATTGAGTTCTAAAGTGTTGTTCACATTTCCAACGCAGCCTGACTCCAGGAGAGGCCTTCCAGTGAGAGTGTTGAGTAAGCATCTGTTCCGCTGTTTCTCCAGGAGAAGTTTGGTTCTGACCTCTGCTAACATGACAGTAGATCTGTTAAGATGAAAAAGATGAACTCTTAATATTTTATTTTTCCCTAATATTTAACTGACTTGCATTTAAAAACAAACAAACAAACAAAAACACCTGGCAATGGGAGTAAATGCTGTTTTCTACTCCACAGTTTTTTTTAACACTGCAGGTTTATCAGAACATATCTACTAAGTACAAACATTTTTAACTATTCAAAGTAGGGAGATTCCTAATTAATAGATGATTCAAAATGGTGGGAAATGGCTATCAGTGATGTATGGTGACCAGGGAGCACCACTGTCTCTGGCATGCCTGTCCTTACAACATTCATGGGAATGCCATTAGCAAAACTGTCTTTAAATGGTAATTGTGACATTATGAGCACATTGATTTTGTTAACTGAAATAATGGTTTTATTCTCCCTATAAATATACATAAACATGTTGCAGACCTTAAAGATACACAGTTGAAATCTTTTTAAAAAGGCTAACCAGTCTTGAGATTTAAGAAATTGTCCTGCAAAGACATTTTCAGAAATTTACTTTGAAAACTATCACATGCCTCAGGTTTCTTGATTTTTCCCACTTCTTGAGAAACACTAAACATTGAGGGGCAATTTGGAGCAGTAATCTTTAGAGGAGAATTAGATAGCTAAGTCAGTGATCACAAACTACTACAGAACTTCCAAGGGTGTTTAGGCTATAACACTACTGCCAGGGCTTCCACACACTCCCTCTATGTGGAACATATTTGATTTCCTTTTTTTTTAAGATTTATTAATTTTAAAATTATGTGTTTCAAAATTTGAGTTACACAGAGAGGCTGGCCAGGAGGCACAGAAACGGATCCTTCAACTTTTGGCTCACTCTCCAGTTATCTAACCAGAATGGCCACCACTGGGAAGGTCAAAGGCAAGATCCAGAAGCTTCTTCCAGGTCTCCAGCAGGACTGACAGATGTCCAGGCACTAGAGCCATCTTGGGCATTAGTAACAGGGAATTGGATCAGGGGTAGAGTTAGGTATGACACAAATAGGAGTTCATATGGCATTCTGGCATTACAGGACCCACAAAAATCTATTCCAAACCACTCTGAATTGCATTTTTCTAAGTTTCCTGTATATTTCACAAGCAGAATGAAAAAGCTGGGGAATCATTTATCTTTAAGGTACCCTGTACTAGTAACAATCAAAGAACTAACAATCAAGGAAAAGTTCAGTTTGTGTTTAGAATCATTTGCTCTATTGAGCTAGAGTGGTCATTCCTTTGGTTAGGTTATCCTAGGGTTGAAGTGAACCCAGCATCTGTATTTGAGAAATCTCAAACCAAAGCTAAATCATCATATTTGTGTCCTGACTTCCCACTGAAGGGCCCCATCAGATAACAGGTTTATTTTCTAGGCATGTGTGTAAATAAGCCCATGATGATTCTGTTCATCAGCTTCAAATCATCCCAGTTGATGTTGAGCTAAGAAGCGACTGTCCTTTTTACTCCCAACTAAATTC
Source organism: Ochotona princeps (assembly GCF_030435755.1). Taxonomy (NCBI): domain Eukaryota; kingdom Metazoa; phylum Chordata; class Mammalia; order Lagomorpha; family Ochotonidae; genus Ochotona; species Ochotona princeps. Next base: position 35,022,497 of record NC_080855.1, on the reverse strand, counting down.
AGTTTATAAAAGCAAAAGAAATGTCATATTGAAACTGAATCTTTCTGGTTTTTTGTAAGAAGGTTGACGGAGTGGAAGGAAGGGAGCATAGAGGAAGGTGGGGTGGTGGAGGGTTATGGCTGATGCAGGAAAAAGAAAGCTGGTCTCCCATATGAGTTACAGGGATCCAGTGACTGCAGCCATAAGCTGTGCCTCCTGGAAACTGCAGTGCAAGGAAGCTAGAATTCGGTGCCTGATGCAGCAAACGCACCCAGGCACTCTCATATGGAACATGGGCATCTTAGGTTTTTCTATCCAAAAATATTGAAAAGTGACATTTTTAAACTTTATCTCATATATATGATTACACACATTTGTGATTGGATGTCTTAATACCACATGGTGATTATATGAATTGATACAAAACTGTGCATGTATACACAGTTAACTGCAAGCATTTGACTAGTTTTTGTTAATACACCTAGCTCTTCTTCCCCATATCTGATGGCTTTGTAGACTGTCGTGGCATTGGCAGACCTTGAATTACTTTCTAATCTAAAGATAGTTTTTTTTCTATTACTTACTTACTTTCTTTGTTTTTTTTCTGGTTGGGAAGGGAAGGCCTAATATGTGATAGTGAAATACAAAGGAGCCCAAATTTATTATGTTAAAATATGTGTGTCTAATTTATAAAATATCAGACTTTAAAATATTTTAAAATTATTTTTAAATATACTCAATATTCTGAAAAGTTTTATTTATTACATATAATATGTTCACTAAAATCTGTTTCATAAACATGTTTCAAAATATGCAGAAGATGTCTCAAATTGACTTACACTTTCTTCTTAATTTCTTCTGGAGTTTAAATTGCCAGTGGTTTCTTGTTGTTGTGTTAAAATAGAGATTTAAAGGCAAGCATTTTAATTGCAGTATAAAATCCTTTCTGACTCCAGATTGGGCTACTCCAGCTAGCAGCTTTCTTTTAAAGTGTACCCAGGAAGTTGGAACTGGGAGCATAGCCAGGATGTGAACACAAGCATTCTGATATGGAGGCAAAGTAGTGTTAAAGAAACATGGGGACGAGAGAGAGTGTGTGTGAGAGAGATCCACTAATCCTGAGAGAGCTCTGAACAAGTGCAGTGGCCATGGTTTAGCTGAAATAAAGAATTTAATCCTAGGGGCCAGCGAGATGGTTCAACTAGCCAGTTCTCCATTGGCAAGCACTAGCAGCGTATGGAAAATGGTCATGTTTTGCTACTGTACTTCTGATCCAAATCCCTACTGATGGCCTGGGAAAGCAGTGGAGGATGGCCTAAAACCTTGGAACCCTGCACCCTTTTCAGTATGTTTTTATTTATCAAACATCATTTTTGTTATTTAAACACAATCTAGTCCTCTATATTTAATATTCTCCAGGATTTTTTCTTCTATGTTTCTTGGTGTTCTCTTCTTTTTAAAAACATTTTTTTATTATTATTATCATTTTATGATACAGTTCCATAGGCTCCTGTGATCTCTTCTTGACAAACAAAATGTACTCATACTTCAGGGTCCCTAACATTCTCCTTTCAAGTTGCATATTATAGAAAACTACAGTCTGAACTGTTTTAATCTCATTAGTAATACTATGAATTATACATTTAGCCATACGGTAAGCTGGAATGATTCTTTACTTTTTAAATAGACTTAATTTCAGTACTCTAGTTGACCCCTGAGCTTTATTTTCACACTATACCTTATTGACTTCATTAGAAAGAAAACAACGCCCCCCAAAAACCTTGCAAATTTGAACTGTCCTATCCAGCAGCAATATAGTCAGCAAATTAATTGAGGTATTAACTATAGGATGAAACATTTAAGAAAGAATTAGTATATACATACCCTAAAGCAAGAAATAAAAGTCAAAAATCACCACACTAAGGCATTTTACTTAGTGATTAAGATGTCAAGTGGGATCCCAGCATCAATTTGGCAGTGCCTGGATTTGATTTCCAGCTATGACAGTTGCAACAGATGACAGGTCCTATTATCTATGTCCTTTTACCCATAGTGGAGTCCTGGCATGCATTTCCAGTTTCAGCGTTATCTTGGCTTTAGCCCACCCATACATAGTTTTCTTCTTCCATTTTCAATTGCATTCTAACTAGGAGGAATCTGAAAAAAATGCAGTGGAAAATCTATACAGTGAAGAAATATGAATGAAATGTCATAATGACTACAACAAATTAAATATCTTATTTCATGTTTCAATGAAGGTCATGCGTGTATTTGTTAGTGATGTGGAAAGACAGTTTGACTTGGCAATCTCGTTGCCTGCTTCCCAACCTTAGTGTCTCAGTTGGACATCTAACTCTCTCTTTGGTCTTGGGTTCCTGTTTATCTTGTTTTTGCAAAGTGATGATCCTTGAGTTTCTGATACACATGTTGAAAATTACTTCCTGGCAATGGTCCTGGACCAAAAGTTACCTTTGGAGTATTTGGGAACTATATCTACCTGTGTCTGATTCTTCTTGCCATTCAGAAAAAAAAAAAAACAGTTTTCCAAAATCTGTTATTTATAGGAGAACTTTTGTGTATTTCATTGGTACAGTTCGAAAAAGATACCCACACTTCGTTTACCCCCATTCTCTAATAAGCCATCTTTCCCCTTCCCCTCTCTTCATCACCATTCGAACATACATCAATTTAATTAACTCTACAGTCATGAGCTTAAATGACCAATAACCATAAGACTCAAAATGTGAATAATGGGAAGATCACAAGTTCACAGAAATATGAACAAGTTCTGAAAACAACAATGATATCCCAGTGATCATTTTATACCTATACCTATTTGGTATTCTATGTAAGCTGCCATGCATCAGAGAAAACATATTTTTTTCTGAGAAAGTCTTATTTCACTAAACATGATTATTCCTCTTTAAATCCATTTTGCTGCAACAAAAGACAGTACTTCACTCTTTGTATAGCTTAGTACTATTCCACCATGTATATATACTACATTTTCTTTACCCAATCATCCATTGATGGACATCTGGGTTGCATCAATATCTTAGCTGTTATGAACTAAGATGCAATAAATATGGGGGTTAATTAGCTACTTTATTCTCATTTCTTATTAAAACTGTACTCCTTTGAAAAGCAAAATACAGAGAAAAGGAGAGAGGAGAGATTTTGCATCTTTTAATTTTCTCCTCAGATGACTGCAGTGATTGGAGCTGGACTGTCCAAAACCAAGAGTCAAGAGATTCTTTTGGGTTTCTGTCACTGTTGCAGAAGCCCACAGACACTGGCTATGTTCCATTGCTTTCCCAGGCACATTCGCATGAGATGGGATCAGAAGTGGAGCAGTCTATACTCCAACCAGTGCCAGTACAGGATTCTGATGCTGCAGGTGGTGTATCTACCTACGTGCCACAGCACTCTGCCCCTCATGTACTGATTTCATCTTGTTTGGATAATTCCCAGGAATGGGATGGCTGGGTCATATCGTCACTTTACTGTCAGATTTCTAAGGAATTTCCATTCTGTATTCAGTAATACAAATCCTGATTTATACTCCTGCCAACAATGGATTAGCATATCTTTTTCTAACATATTTTGTATTTCCTCTAAGGTTGTAAAAGAGTTCCCCAATAATGTTTCTCTGTAAGATGTTCAGCTCATTCTTCTTATCAACCCTAACTTCATCAAAGAGGCAGACTGCAAGAACCTGAGGTTTTAGTGAGTTGGGTGGGGACAGTGGTGGGTTGGAGGCTTCGGGAGTTGGCCCCCCAGGGGCATGCACAGAGCCTGAACACAATTGGTGCTCGTCTCCCCGCCCCTCCACCCCCCGAGACTCCAGCATCTAGAGACAACGGGCGAGTGCTTTGAAACTGCCAAAACTATGTCTGGGAGAAAGGCAAAAGGCACACTGAATACTCCCTCGTGCCTTTGCGGTCTGGCACTCAGCTGGGCGGTGCTATTCCACAGGAACCCAAGCACGCCTCTGGGCTGGGCAGTCCCGTGCTAGCGCTGGGGCGGTCAGTCCCCTGCAAGCGCTGGGGTGGGCGGGCCTGTGCAGGAGGCTCTTCCAGAGAGCACCTGGAACACCCCACACCCTATAGTCCCGTGCTTGGGAGACGAACCAGGAGAGCACTGCGGACCCGCGTGCAGGAGGCATTCCCAGAGAGCACCTGGAACCTCCACGCCCTGCAGTCCCTGGCACTGGGGACACACTGAGAAAGCACCTAGAATCCTCTGAGCCCTGTGATCCCGCGCACAGGGGGCACGCACAGAGAGTGCCTTCACTCCCCCATGCCCTGTGGTAGCATACCTGTAGGGGACGAGCTGAGAGTGCGCTTTGAATCCGCTGGGCCCTGGAAGTGGCGCCCTGAGGTCCAGTGTTCTGGAGACGCACCAAAAGTGCCTTGAAAATTCCTACACCCTGATACTCCACGCCTGCAGACTCCGATCTCTACAGGATAGTACTTGGAGACCCCTCAGCACACTGGTGTCTATGTCTCCCAAAAAAGAAACACTAACACAATGGGAAGAAATACCAGAAAAGGTAATGATCCAGATGAGAGTGCCAACACCCCACCAATAAAGGATCAAAAGCCAATGTCTATTTCGGAGATGCGAGATGAAGACATAGAAGATCTACCAGACAAGGAATTCAAAAAAATAATGTTAAAATATGTCAGAGACAATGAGAAGAATTGGGAGGACTTCAAGGAATTCAAGAACCACATAGCCTCAGAAATACAACAAATGAAAAGTAAAATCCTTGACTTAGAGCACAAAATTGAGAGCCTAACCAACAGAACAAATACAGCAGAAGAGAGAATCTCTGAAACGAAAGACACACAAAATGAACATACCCAGTTCATTAAACAGCTGGAGACAAGTCTGAACAAAGCCAATAAGACCATACAAGAAATGAAAGACAACCTCAGAAAATCAAATATTAGGATTATTGGCCTTCCTGAAGGAGCGGAAAAAGAGTCAGGAATGCAAATGGTGCTAGACGAAATTATACAGGAAAACTTTCAAAACACTTGGAACATGAACCCAGCCCAAATCCAGGACGGTCAGAGGACTCCCAGCAGATATGACCCAAAGCGATTTTCACCCAGATATATGGTGCTCAAGTTCCACTCCAACGAAGACAAAGAAAGAATCCTAAGACAAGTACGAAGCAGAGAAAAGATCACATACCGGGGAAAACCAATCAGGATCACTGCTGACTTATCTGAAGAGAATTTACAAGCAAGAAGAGAATGGACACAGATTTTCCAAATCCTGAATCAGGACAACTGTCAACCAAGAATATTGTACCCAGCAAAGATCTCATTCATATTTGAGAACGAAATCAAATACTTTCACAGCAAAGAGAAATTAGAAGAATATGCCAGCACAAAACCAGCTCTACAAAATCTCCTTAGAAATGCACTAAATCCAGAAAAAAAGGAGGTGAATCATAAGCAAAGATGGCAAACAGGAAGATCTCCCCACTAAAGACCACACAAGGAAGGGCAATTACACAGATAACACACCCAAAAAAATAAGTATGGCAGGGCAAAATCACAACCTCTCAATTTTAACTCTTAAAACAAATGGCCTGAACTCACCAATCAAAAGGCATAGATTAACAGAATGGATTATCAAACAGCACCCAACTATCTGTTGCCTACAAGAGACACATCTAACCAGAAGAGATTCGAAGAAGCTGAAAGTGAAAGGTTGGAAACAGATATTTCATGCCAATGGACGAGAAAAAAGGCTGGGGTAGCTGTCTAAATTTCAGATGATGTGGACTTCAATCTGACACACATCAAAAAGGACAGAGAAGGACATTATATATTGGTGAAGGGACTGATCCATCAGGAAGTAATTACCATTGTGAACATATATGCACCAAATTCAAACGCACCTAGCTACGTGAAGCACTCACAGACTTAAGGGGAGACATAGATATGCACACAATAATAGTGGGTGATCTTAACACCCCGCTAACAACAATAGACAGATCAACAAAACAAAACTCAACAAAGAAACAACAGAGCTCATACAAACAATAGAACAACTGGACTTGGTTGACATTTTTAGAATTTTTTACCCTAAGGCCACAGATTATACATTTTTTTCAGCAGTGCATGGCACCTTCTCCAGGATCGACCACATGATAGGACACAAAGCAAACCTAAATAACTTCAAAAAGATAGCAATCATACCATGTACCCTCTCAGACCACCACGGAATGAAACTGGAAATCATCAATTCAAAATGCCCCAGGAAATACAGAAACTCTTGGAGGCTGAACAATATGCTATTAAACGAACAATGGATCAGAGAAGAAATTAAAGATGAGATCAAAAAAATTATGGAAACCAATGAAAACTCTGACACAACATTCCAAAATTTGTGGGACACTGCCAAAGCAGTGTTACGGGGTAAACTCATCGCAATTGGAGCTCATGTCAAGGCCCAAGAGAGGCGCCAAATACAGGAACTAACCACACACCTCCAGGAATTGGAAAAACAACAGCAGAAGAGCCCCACACACAACAGGAAACAAGAAATCATCAAAACAAGGGAGAAAATCAACCAGATAGAAATAAAGAAACCATACACAAAATCAATGAATCAAAAAGCTGGTTTTTTGAGAAGATAAACAAGATAGACACCCCACTGGCCCAACTGACAAAGAAAAAACAAGAGAAGGCAAGAATTAACAGCATCAAAGATGAAAAAGGCAACATAACAACAGACACCGCATCCATTAAGGCCATAATTAGAAATTACTACAAAGCACTGTACTCCAACAAATCAGAAGATCACCAAGAAATGGAAAAGTTCTTACACTTCTACCACCTGCCAAAACTTAGCCCAGAGGCAACAAACGACCTGAACAAACCCATAACTGAAGTAGACATTGAATCAGTGATTAAAGACCTCCCAACAAAGAAAAGCCCAGGACCAGATGGCGTCACTACAGAATTCTACAAAACATTCCGAACACAACTGACCCCAATCCTCTACAAACTCTTCAAAACAATAGAAAAAGAGGCAACCCTTCCAAACTCATTCTATGAAGCCAACATTACCTTAATCCAAAACCAGACAGAGAACTAACAGAGAAGGAAAACTACAGACCTATCTCTTTGATGAACATTGATGCTAAGATTCTCAACAAAATCCTAGCCAACAGAATTCAAAAAATCATCCCACAGATCATTCATCCAGATCAAGTAGGATTCATCCCTGGAATGCAGGGATGGTTTAACATTCGGAAATCCATAAACGTGATACACCACATCCAAAAACTGAAAAACAAGAATCACATGATAGTATCAATAGATGCAGAAAAAGCTTTTGACAAAATCCAACACCACTTCCTACGAAAAACCCTAACCAAGGTAGGCATAGATGGGAAAATCCACAACATAATTAAAGCCATATATGAAAAACCCAATGCCAGCATCATACTGAATGGAGAAAAGCTGGAACCCTTCCCACTGAGATCTGGAACAAGACAGGGATGTCCACTTTCTCCACTACTATTCAACATAGTCCTAGAGGTACTCGCTGAGGCCATAAGACAAGAAAAAGAAATCAGAGGAATCCAAATGGGAAACGAAGAAGTCAAACTCTCACTATATGCAGATGATATGATTCTTTATGTAGAAGAGCCAAAAGAGTCAATACAGAGACTGCTAGAACTTATACGAGAGTTTGTTGGAGTGGCAGGGTACAAAATTAATGAACAAAAATCAACAGCCATAGTGTATGCTAACAGCCCCAAGTTGGAAAAAGACTTAACCAGCAAAATATCATTCAAAATAACAGAGAAAAGTATGAAATATCTGGGAATAAATCTAACCAAAAATGTAGGAGACTTATTTGAAGAAAACTACAAACTACTTAAAAAAGAAATTGAACAAGACCTCAAAAGATGGAGTAACATCCCATGCTCCTGGATAGGTAAAATCAATGTCATTAAAATGTCTATATTGCCAAAAGCAATATATACATTCAATGCAATTCCATTCAAATTGACAAAAACTTTCTTCATGGAACTGGAAACAATGATCCAAAGGTTCATCTGGAAGCACAAAAAACCATGGATAGCTAGAACCATCCTGAAGAACAGGAAGTTAGCAGGGGGAATCACAGTTCCAGACTTTTGGACATACTATAAGGCAGTGGTTATCAAAACAGCATGGTAGTGGCACAAAGATAGAGAGGAAGATCAATGGAGCAGAATAGAAACACCAGAAGGAAACCCACACAGATACAGCCAAATAATCTTTGACAAAAAGACAAACGACAATCCAGGCAAATGGGAAGGTCTGTTCAATAAATGCTGTTGGGACAATTGGCTAATAGCCTGCAGAAACAAAAAAATAGATCCACATCTCTCACCATACACTAAGATCAGATCTAAATGGATAACAGATCTAAACCTACATCCAGAAACCTTCAAACTTTTGGAAGAAAATGTTGGAAACACACTGGAACACTTAGGGGTAGGCCCTCACTTCCTAAAAAAGACTCCAAATGCAGTAGAAATCAAGACCAAAATAAACAATTGGGACCTCATCAAACTAAGAAGCTTCTGTACAGCTAGAGAAACAATCAACAAAGTAAAAAGGCAACCCACAGAATGGGAGAAGATCTTCACACACGACATAGGTGACAGAGGGCTGATCTCCAGAATATACAAAGAGCTACAAAACAACCAAAATGTCAAAACAAACAAGCCACTCAAGAAATGGGCACGGGAAATGGGCAAACACTTCACAAAGGAACAAACCCAAATGGCAAATAAACATATGAAAAAATGCTCAAGTTCCCTGGCAATAAGGGAAATTCAAATTAAAACATCAATGAGGTACCACCTAATGCCAGTAAGACTGGCCCACATGAATAAAAGCACCAACAACACTTGTTGGCGAGGTTGCGGGGAAAAGGGAACCCTACTCCACTGCTGGTGGGGCTGCAGGCTGGTACAGCCTCTATGGAAATCAGTATGGAGAATATTCAAACAACTCAAATTCAACATACCGTATGATTCAGCAACAGCACTCCTAGGAATATATCTAGAACACTTGTTTTATGAGAAACCAACATGCACCCCTTATGCTTATAGCAGCACAATCAGTAATTGCAAAAACATGGAAGCAACCAAAATGCCCATCAACAGAGGATTGGATAAGAAAGCTATGGTTCATCTACTCCATGGAATACTACTCACCTATTAAAAAAAAACAAAATGCAGTTCTTTGTGGCCAAATGGGCCAAACTGGAAACCATAATGCTAAGGGAAATGAGCCAATCCCAGAAGGTCAAATACCACATGTTTGCCTTAATTTAAGATGATATGATGTTATGTATAACATGTTATGTTTTGAATGTTATATGTTGTGTATAAACTAAAATTGAAGTATAGGTGAGGTGGTCACAAAAACAATTTTGTTATTTATAAAAATATGTTAAAATTGCAAAATGTCCTATTCCTTCAAAATTGTTTTTGTGATCAACTTTCCATTACATATATTATATGTTGATAGAATACTTAATTTTACAAGTAAATAGTATGTAAAATTTGGTTCAGGTCAAGAGTACTTATTTCATAATAGAGCATTTACCTTGGAATCAAAATCAAACTCTTTCACTTCTGGTGTAGGCCATGGATCACTAGGATGAGGTTTTCTAGAAAGCCTTTAGAGAAAAATATACAAGAAAAGTGTGTGAATCTGGTGAGAGGTCAGCTCTCTTTATTGTCAATGATTGTTTGGAGACATAATTAAAATTTGACCTTTGCTTTAAGAAATCTTTTGGTTACTTATTTCAGGTTTCAATTCGCTCATCACTTTTAAAATTCAGTGAAGACTCACCATTAATATTACAACCAAGTCCGAAAACTGATAGTTACTGTAGTCCTGAAGGTTCAACAAAAGACCTGTTTGCTTGTTATTGGTGTTTGGTAACCTAAATGGAACAAACCTGACAGCCTGAGGTGAAATTCTATTCTAGTCCCTTGCTAACCTTTTCTGAAAAAAAACTAACCAGTGTGCCTCTAGAAGGTCCCATTCCTTTTAGAAACAATACAAGGTATCTCATGAAGCATCTGAGATTTTTGAATTCTAAAGACATAAAGCATACAGGAATCTATATAACATTTTCAGATTTAACCAGTAAATATTACAGAATACAATTATTTTCTTTATGTAAGTCTTGCATTATTGAGGTTCATGTAAACTAGCAAGCCCTCAAGCACTTCCACAGTTACTAAAATACCTCAGGGAGACTCTGCTGGAACAACAAGGGTCCTGATACATGTGCCTCTCTTTTTCACAATAGTCTGTTTTCTGTTGGGCTTCTACTCCCAGAACCCTCTTTCATCGTTTCAATGGCAGTGTTGTGTTTTGCATAATAATTTCGGTACCCTCCAAGGCCCGAGTACTTACTAGAGACTTGGTACCCCAACTCTTATGGCAATGATCAGTGGATTCAGGTGAAGGTAATTATGATACCTACAATCATGATGCTAAAGTAGGAGGGCTGTAGCTGGTCAAGGCATGACCTCTGAAGGCAGTTCCCATAAAAGATTAGGTAAATGAAGTCTGAAGCAAGTTATTTCTCGGCTTCCTGGATCACCACATCATTCTCCCTCCACCCACATGTTGCAATTTCTGCTGCACAACAGATGTCAATTTGCACTCTTAGATTCTGAGTCTCCCAAAGTCCAAGTCAAAATGAATACTCAAGCTTTATGAATTGCCTCCTCTCAATATAACAAAAAGCTCTCTAAATTTAAATCTTCAGCTTATGGCACATAGAACCTTTGGGTTAAGAAGGATAGAAGATATTTTTTTTCTGCTTCTGTCACACACACACAAAAAGCCTAGTACACAGATATAATGTTTGTTTGAAAGGGAGGAGAAAAGGCTTCAGTTGAAGCCTTTTAAAATTCATTTTAAAATTCAACTTGCTATGACCAGCCAAGAAAACAAAGTTGTGAAGTATGTTTAAGTCCTGATTGAATATATCTATTACACCATATGTGTTCAGGTTATGTTTGACAAACAGAGTTCCAGAAAGATTGAATACAGCTGGTATTGTATATAAGCAAAGTTGTATATCTTTGAAGAAAAATTCTATAAAATACAGAAATTCTTTTAAAAGCAGTTCTGAGCATTAATTTTAACATGAACAGAGCTAATATAAAATTATGATCAGCAACAATATGTTATTAAATTGTCAAAATATGTATACAATTAAAGGCATGGAGAGTGAAATTGGCAAGCATGGAGAAAAATATTTGGAAGATGTTAAAATGTCCGCAAAAATTTAATTGCAAGTTAGAAATTTTTATCTGACAGGACTCATTTCAACCGTTTTCAAGGATTTGTAAAAAGCAAACTTGAATTAAATATTTTTGCATGTTCATTGTAGAAATAAATAAATAAATAAAATAAATAAAAATAAAATAAAATAAATAAATAAAAAAGAAATGTTACATAAAATTCAGATGCCTATAGTGTCAACAGATATCCAGTTTATATTTTGCTCCTTTTATTAACTGATATAAGGCTATTTTCTGTTGTATTCATATTCAAACCTGTTTTTCTCATTTGGTTTACCAGTTATATCTGCACATGTTCACATATACCCTCTGGCACTCTCAGTGGTCACATACTGCATACTATGGATGCACTGTAGCTTACAAAACAAAATATGAGATATTGGGAAGCTATTTGCTGTACTATTTAAAAACAAATATCTTCTATAAAAGTTACTTTTGTGTTATACAAGGAGGGCATAGGTTTTTAAACAGGATACAATACTTAGCCCCAAAGTGTGTATTTTTAAAGTCACAGGCTAAGTAAACTTGAAGCAGCAGTGTATGTTCTACTTCTCTCAATATTCACAAACTTACAGAGAGAAGAATGTATTTTAATTCTGACTTTAATTCCTTCAGAATGCTTGGTTTTGAGGTAACACAGACTCAACCACGTAAGGCTGTTGATGGGCACTGTGTTTTAGCATTTTTTAGCTTTTGTATATTTTAAACTGCTAATATTTATTCTATAACCATGACATCATATGTGGCCAGCTTGCCAAAATTTGCAGGTATTTACAAATGATTTTCACATTTCCCTAGTAATATGAAATGTAATTTCCATCAACTGTTAAATTCCTAAGTATGCTTGCGTGTTCCTGGATTTTCTGTTTAGCTCCCTTCACTTATAGGTCTGTTCAGCCAGCAATAAAATGTTTAATTTTTGAAAATTAACAGCATATGTTTATAGCTAGAAGTTCAGGCATTTCACCAACTAACTAATGAAAGACAAAACAATGAAAGACAACATGTGTAACTCAAATATTTAAAACCTTCATGTTGCTTGTGGTTTAGCAAAATAGAACAACAGCTAAAGAATTCATGCTTGGAAAACAGATGAGTCTTGCTATTCAAGAACATGGGTCAGTGTGTCCAGTTCAGTAAATACAGACACGTGCACAGGGGTATGAAATAACTATTTGATCTACTTAAAAAAATTTCAGCCCAGAAGTTGGTATGTAATGGATATTATTTATTTCAAGTCTATTTTTCTAATGCATATAGAAATGTTTTTTAAGCTATGTGCACTAAAGGCAAATGGTGTAGACTTAATTGGGTTGGTTACATATCCAATAAAGTGCGCTGTAAGAACTCTTGAGTAGACAGGAACTGGCTGAAGTTTGGGTTTTGTTGTAGCCACTCCCAAGACACCCAGGGTGCCCTTCGGTTCCTGTTGCTGGACTTGAAAAGTTGCCTGGGTGTGGGGAGGGGGCATTTCTCCCGCTTTGGCCTGGTTTCTTTCCTGTCACCGCTGCCCCCATTTCCAGTTAGCTACTCTGGTATCTGCCATTCATGTCATTTACTCTCAGCCAGAGGAGCTGCCCTCCGTGGGCTGCTTCCCCCACGCTGGCAGCCTTGGGGATCTTCCTGAGGCGCTTGTCCTGGGAACAACACCCAGACAAGATCAATTCCCAACATCTTCCTCACACTCAACAGAGGACCTCAAGGGCCTCTGCCGTCTCCTACCCACCAAAGTGAAAATCTTCCTGTCCTCCTGTGCCAATGGCTGTGGAGACTAGACTTGAGCTTGGTGGGTAATGCCATCCTACCAATCGAAGATTTCTGCGCGTGAAGGGTAGGCGATTTGGGAGGGGCAACAGCTAGCCAGAAAAAACACATTTGCGCATATGTATGTGTGCTTGTGCTTGCGTGTCTATATTCCATTTGGATCTCAAACAACACAACCAAAATATCCAGATGATAAATGTAGAACACATAAATTCAGCTTCTATTTTAGAAGGACTGTTGGCCGGCCTGGTAGAGTAGTCAAGCAGCTAAGGTCCTTGCTTTGCACATGCCAGGATTCCGTATAGGCGCGGGGTTTTATCCTGATGTCCCCGTTTCCCATCCAACTCCCTGCTTGTGGCCTGGGAAAGCAGTCGAGGACGGCCCAAAGCCTTGGGATAGTGCACCCACATAGGAGACCCGGCAGAACCTCCTGGCTCCTGGCTTCAGATTGGCTCAACTCCGGCCGTTGCCGCGGATTAGGGAGTGATTCAAGAACAGAAGACCTTCCTCTCTGTATATCTAACTTTCCAGTAACAACTAAAATAAATCTAAAAAAAAGAGTGTTGGCAACTGCATGTACTTGTAGATTCACATGAAATGGACTATGAGAAAAAAGGTCCCTAATCCATTTGAATTGACATCCATTCAGGCAAATTTCCTGTCCTCATCCTTGAAACATCTACAGTGATTTTCATTATTCATGGATAAATGACAGGGGTAAGATATACAATATTAAACTATAAAACTCTCATAAAATAAAAAATAATCAGATTCCTTGTGTTGATTGTTTAATTTTGTATCTTGATTAAATGTATCTGAAGATCTTAGTTTTGATATTGCAGTGCTACAGTGAATAGTTTGAAAGTTGCTACTGTTGGAGGAAATTGAGTGACGCGTACAAGGAATATCTGCGTGATTTCTTGAAACTACATACAAATATTTAATTACATCAAAATTAAAACCTTAACTTGAAGAAAAAAGCACCCAGGAGGCAGGCTAGGCATTACCACTCTGTGTCAAAAACTTAGAAAGAGTGGGCCAGAAAAATAAGACCTTCCAGCGTATAAACATGAAACTGCTTCAAGTCTATCAGCTTACATTTGCTGGAACCAACATGTGAAAATGATGTTTCTCCTTTTACAGTTGTCAGCTAATGATGTGTTTATCATGGTTTCTGCCTGGCAGCCTCGTGGATATCAGGGAAGAGTGGATTCTAATCTCTACTCAGAAGGGACTGCTCCAGGTTCAGTAACCACCTTCATCAAAATCCTGGTCTACACAGTGGTCAGCGACTCTTTCAGGATAACACATTGTAAATCCCTAATTTGGGGGGTGGATTTGTGGCCCTGCATGGTAAAAGAGCTGTAAACTGCTTTTATTGGTTTAAAAAGCCCGAGCAAAATGTTATCACTTCAAACAGCCATGCTGTCTCATGTGGCTCTCTGTAAGATGAGCATTGTACTGATATTGATCCAAATAAACATATATTTTAGAGTCTGTTTTGGCCATTTCCCAAATTTATCAAGTTCATTCATTTTGTATTGGTAATGTACTTTTCCGGCATCATGAGCAATATATATGGTTGTTTCCCAGTGCAGGATGGTGTGTACCTTCAAGTTTGGAAAGCTATGATTTCTATATCACATTGTATTTTTCCTTTTTAAAAAGATTTATTTATTTTTATTGCAGAGTCAGATATACAAAGAGGAGAGATAGAGAGGAACATCTTCTGTCCAATGATTCACTCCCCAAGTGTCCACAATGGCTGGAGCTGAGCTGATTCAAAGCCAGAATCCTCAAGCCTCTTCCAGGTCTTCCATGCAGGTGCAGGGCCCCAAAGCTTTGGGCCATCAACTGCTTTTGCAGGCCCCAAGCAGGGAGCTGGATGGGAAGCAGGGCCACCTGGATTAGAACCGGCGCCCATAGAGGATCCTGGTGTGTGCAAGATAAAGACTTTAGCTGCTGAGCTACTGCACCGGGCCCCACACTGTATTTATTTTAAGAGAATGATTTTTTTTCCTCATTATGATTGCAAGATTTTGGGTGTTATTGTGAAATATTGAGCACTGGGGTGAAATTGCTAGGCAAATATTGGCTGCATTTATTGTGAAATTTGAAGAAATGTCCACATAAATATAAATATTGCAGATTCTAGTTAAAACAGCCGTTCAATATATTAACTCAGGCAGATCAGATGTTCCTATCATGTTTTTACTTTGAAATTCCACTGTGAAATTTTATTTAAAATATCATTAGAAAAATATAATCTTAAAATATCTTGAGTAAATTAAGAAGTAATGTCATCTCTAATATAGTATTGATAATTAAGTAGGAAGCTTTCTAGTTGCAAGTAATTTTATTCCATCATTAGAAATTATGCTTAGAATTTCAATGTTTTGTGTATCATTTGTACAAAAAATGGAATATTTTTTGTTGTACCTTCTACATTAATTTTAGGTGAAAACAAGCTGCTATAGAGTTTTTCAGTTAGAAATTTTCTTCCTTCCTTTCTTTTCTTTTTTTATCTTTTGTTCTTGGTACAGTTCCATAGGTTCTTGGATTTACCCTCTAACCTCCTTAAAACCTCTCTCCTCACTGATTTCCCCTGTATTATTACAGTAGTAGAGTCTTCATAAACAGTCCTAAGCCTGTCATTCTGCTATTTAAGTGTATCCTAGCATAGATACGGGCAATGGCAGAGTCTAACATCTTATTGTCAAGATATATTTAACAGTTTCAATGGGAGTTCATCTTTGATTTGTAAGTAAAGATGCCTATTGAATTGTATCATCACATCTAGATATGATAGTTTCTATTGCACAGTCCTCTAGATGACAGTACTTTCTAATAATGAGGAACCTCTTTTCATTATCCAGTTTGCTTCCATATCATATCACAGATGCATTATGGATTTTGTTAATCAGTTTTTGTCTGTCTCTTAAATATAGTCTCTTTTTATATTTTAAAAGCCATATATTTTAAAGATCATGTTTACAATAAATAAATTACATTGTGAAGAAATGTCAAAATAAAGTTGGTGGATAAAAAGCCACATAGTAAAGTTTGAGAGTAGAGAGAATAGAACAGTTCCTGTTTGTGTTGAAAGAAGAAGGAAAGGGTGACAGACATATTACAATGATTTCTCAGGTTCAGGGTTGTTGTCAGTTGAGTGATTAACATGAGCTGCTTTTTTCCCTCGTCCCAGCAGTCTCTGCTTTTCGCTGACATTCGGGCAGGCCCTAGGTCATGGGCCGTGTAGAGCTGATGCATCAGTGCAGGGCTAGGGCGGAGATGGCTGTGATCACCCAGCTGGTCGACCAGCTGGAATTAGAATCGATGGTGGTGGTAAGAGTTTACGTGGGCTTGCTCAGCTTTGATCCATCTTCCGGATGCAGCTCCCTGATGATGAATTATTTGGACAAATCTCTGGCGTGTATAGGGTGCCCAACATCCTCAAAGTTCTCTGTGGCATCGCCTCTGGCCTGTTCCCTCAGGACTTCCTCCCCAGCAGGATGCTCCTCCAGGAATTTGGTCAGGTGAATGATCACCTTGTGTGGTGATCAGCCAGGGGCTTTTGCTGTGGTTGTGCTTCTTAATCTCTTCCAGGGTGTAGTACTTCACTGCTTGGTTGCACTGCTCGGCCATTTCTTCACGTTGCGAGCCAGGCTGTCACTCAACATGAGTGGAACACAGCTAGTGTCTCAAGATATCTTATCTCTTTTGATAAAGTATTTGACAACTCATACTGATTTTTAAAATATTTATTTTATTTTTATCAGAGAGATATACTAAGAGGAGGAGAGGCAGAGAGGAACAGCCTCCTTCGAATGATTCACTCCCCAAGTGACTGCAATGGCCGGAGCTGAGCCGATCTGAAGAACGGAGCCAGGAGCCTCTTCCAGGTCTCCCATGCTAGTGCAAGGACCCAAGGATTTTGGCAGTCCTCCACTGCTTTCCCAGGCCACAGGCAGGGACCTGGATGGGAATTGGGGTTGACAGGATTATAACCAATATGCAGATGGGATCTTGATGCATGAAAGGCAAGGATTTTAGCATCTAGGCTATGGCACCCAGTCCCAATTTATGCGGATGTTAAAAAGATTTATTTATTCATGCTCGAAAGGCAGGCCTGTAGAGAGTAAGAGAAAGAGAGAAAGAGAGAGAGAGAAATATCTTGTTTTGCTACCCAAATAGCCACAATTGCTGGAGCTGGCCTGATCAGATCTGAAGCTAGGAGTCAGAAGCTTCTGCTAGGTCTCCAATGTGGGTAAAGTCACCCAAGCACATGGGCCATTCTCTCCTGTTTCCTCAGTCCACAAAAAAAGAGCTGGGTCTGAAGTAGAGAAGCTGGACTAAAACGTTTTCCTATGGGATGCCAGTTCTTAAAGGTGGAGGATTGGCCTCTTAAGCCACAATATCAGCACCAATTGATGCTTTTAAACATCATGATAACTTTGGATTATTAAGGTATCACATGTTTATGACATAATATTATATTGCCACATTTGATCTCTTAATATTTTATCACATATAGTCTATGCACAGTAAGGATTATTGTTCTGCAGGGTTTTTTTCCTTGTAATGTGTTTCTCAGAGTTTTTTTTAAGGTTTATTGATTCATTTATTTGAAAGTCAGTTGCAGAGTGGGAATAGAGAGATCTTCCATCTGCTTGTTCACGCTCCAGATGGTTCCAACAGTCAATTCTCGGCTGTGTTGATACTAGAAACAACACTGGGTCTTGTACATGGGTGGCTGGGGCACGAACACTTCAATCATCTGTTTTTGCAAGGCCATGGCAGGGAGTTGTATCACAGCTGAAGCCTCTAGGATACAAACCAAATCCACAGTGGATGCAGGTTTCAGCTTTACTCACTCAGCCAAAATGCAAGTTTGCATCTCTGGTATTAATAACAGTATTTTGCTACCCTCAGGAAGTTAAGTTGAAAGGTGTTCTTTCTACCTCATTTTTTTGTTTTTTCTTTTAAATAATTATTTTGCATTATGTGACAGTTTCATAGGCTCTGGGAATCCCCCCATCCCTCCCCCTCCCCTCCCCGCCCCGGTGGATTCCTCCACCTTGATGCAGTATTACTACCACATTTTTAAAAAATAGATGATGATGGATGCTTTATTGTGTTTTTTTCATCAAAGGTTTTGTGGAGTTATGAAGTCATCTAGGCCTGGAGATTATCTGGAAAGATGTCTTTTTTTTTCTTCCTTTAAATTTCCAATTCAGTTTCTTTAAGAAATACAATGTGAAAATACATTATTGTTCTTCAGTGAATTTTGATGACTTGTTTTATAAGGAATTCATTTCATCTGTTATCAGTTGTTTCTCCTTATTATTTTCCTAATTATTTTCCTAATTAGTATCATTATTATGTCTTTAGTTACATGTGCAATTCTTTTTTTTTTTTTAACTTTTATTTTCGATAATGTTTATGTAGTCAATCAGATTGGAAAGCACCTAGGGTTAGGGAGAAGTGGGTAGGATCATTGTTTCCAAACTTTCTATTTCTTCTTCCCAATTCTGGGGGGACAATACAGATAAGAGGATAGGCCACACTGAACCTGCCAACCATCCCAGTACTCGAGGATGGGGAATGGCCACCTGATATCAATCCAGAGTTACAATAGCCGCTGTTCAGAAGGTTCTGCCCAAGAGGATGCAATAGTTTCAAACAATGCTCCCAATTTCATGAATCTATGGATGAGGAATCCCTCCCAATGCTGACACCATTGACCTTACAGTCTCCAATCACCCAGATATTTGCTCTCATCATTTGGCTGAAGTAGTTGTCCATATGTTCTGTATTCCATTCTCTGCTATGGTATCAGATGTCCTCTGCAGGCCCCAATGAGCTACCATGTTCTTCCATGTGCAACATGGTGTGCATTCTAGCATTCCATCTTCTACACTGTGGAGGACCAGTTGTCCTAGGTGGGCTAATGGAACTGTGTCAGGTGACCTGGACCATGCTGGACCCCCACCACTGGGATTCATACATCCAGCAACCACCTTGCAGGCAGGCCCATGTCCAGCCTCACAGATGTGAGGCCAATGATCAGAACTCCAGAGCCAGTCAAACAGGTTGAAAATTCAAATATTATTAGTTACAATGCAACCTCAGGCCAGTATTCTTACCTGCCCCAATTGATGTGGGAACAAAAATTTTATACTGCATGCAAAACTATGCCCCTCCAATGACCTTCCAAACATTGGTACTTATTATGCTGTTTCTTATTGACACATCAAATATTTTAATTCATACTTTGAAAATGTTTATATAAACATCCCTCAAATCTGAAAATTTGTTCTAATCCAGTGTTTCCATAAGGGAGAGATTCTACTTTTCTGAAGTCATTTCTGCCATTCATCAACTTCTCCAATCCATTGCAGACTGGGTTCAGTGCACAAGTTTCCTCAGCATAAGTCAGAGATTTCTGAGGGAGTATGGTGTTAGTCTCTTCAGCACCAATGCCATGCAGTTTTTGGAGGGTGGCTGGAGTGTCAGGAAAGTGAGTAAGCAATGTGCTTGTGATTGAGATTTATTGCTAAGACTGTGCTTTCTCTTTGGATCAGGTAGGCAGAGTCTTGCAGTCATGCATAGTTTCATCCTTTAGGAATCTCCTTTGTTATTCAATCATTTATCTCCCTTTATCCCCATCCCACCCCACAATGCAAACCTGATCTCTCCCGCTTCTACTTCATCTGCTGCATGCACAGAATGACCTGGAAAAGTCTCTTACTATGTAATGCCCTCCCACCTGTCTTTCTGCCCAAACCTTGGCAGAAGAGCTCTCCTTAGCGCATGAGCAAAACACGTGTTTCCCAGTGTTGAGTTTGTTGCCACCTTCTCCTAGGAACCCTGTTTTTCCTCCTGCCCCTCCCTAGACATGAACTCAAGAGGGGTGGCATAGTCTCCTCCTTTTCCTTCTGGTTGCTTACAGTTTGCAAATCAGGGTCTAAAGAAAACCTTTTCTAGCTCCCTTTCCAAGCTTGTGCCACCTCCAAACTCACCTCCAAACTCTACCCTTCCTTCTTCCCCTTAGTCACTAGGAAGCAGCTTCTACTGCTGCTTCTGGTCAAGACTCAAGCTCCAGGTCAAAGACCAGTTTCTCCCCATTCTCTGTTTATGTATATTGATCACTGTCCCTTTCTCCTGTGTCAGGGAGAAACTTGCAATTCCATTTTCGCCTGCAAAAGAGCCCTTCTGCAACCTTCAGGCCAGGGTAAGGAAGGAAAAGGTTTTTGCTGCATTTTATTCACATTGACTACAAGAAAGCAACCCACAGGCTGATGTTTTACAGAAAGTGTGCCATGACCAGGTTCGGAGGATTGTACCTGCCTATCCTCAGGACTCTGTTGGTTATGCTGCTGAGAGCGACTGTCAAGGCCTTCTAATCATATGGGTGTTCCTAGAATGGGGGGTTCTTGCAGTATAAGTGGTTGGGAGGAAGGCTACAGGGAAATATCTTGTGGTCACTGACATAAGGGGTGCACACCAGAATAGAGCTTTTTTTTAGCTTCCAGGCGAGGTTGTGTTTGGACACCGTAGTAGACTGAGCTAAAGACAATTCTGGGGTTAAAGTATCTTTGGAATCTTTGGTGACTCCCTTTTCTGAGGTCACTTATTGGATGGTGAATGGCTCAGTCAGCACCACAGACCATACAGCCTCTTTACCATGGAGCTGGAGGCTCAGAGCTCACTGGTGTTACATGTAGATGCTCTGTACAGTCCAGGAAACCAAACATAACATTTGCATCATTGCTAGTGCTACAGCTTAGGACAGTTACTGGTTTCTGAGAATTTGCTTCTCACCTCCAATGCCAGCTCCAGTTTCGGGTCATACTGGAGTTGGTCACAATTGGGAGCAGCCTCTGGCAGCACAAAGAAGTAAACTCCTGACTCCTTTCCCTTCCTTTATCCTCTACCTCCATCCTCACCTCTACCCTCACCTTCTGTCCCAGACCTTCTCTCTTCCATGCCTGCTCACTGTCCACTGCTAGGAGGTCACTGAAACCCCCTTGGAGTATGTACTCCACTGAGTTAGAGAAAGGCAATAAGCTGCCTGCTCCCCCCACAAGCTGCTCAAAGGGTGGTGAATGAGAGTTAAACCTAGGAAACAGTCACAGCTCGTGTTCTCATGGAAAAGGCTGAGACTGTGATCATAGGAGTTAGGTCTGTCCTTCAGGAAAGATTGCACCAAGGTAAAGTACCTTTTCACTGTGAAGTATAAATATCCTTTTATCAGAATGTGGTCTCAGGCACATATCTCCTCTCAGCATACACACTCTCCTTTAGCAGTGAAAGCCATGGACCAAGGAGACCACCCCCATATACTTAACTTCCAAATCTATTTGTTGCTCCAACTCATACATCCAATAGCTCAAGTTCTACCTGAATGTCCCACAAATAGCACTCAGCTGAGAGATCTAGTGTCATCCACTCTCTGCTCGCTTCCTTCCTTCCTTTTTTTTTCCATAAACCAAACTAGAAATCTGGAGTAAGAAATATCATCTTTCTCTTCTCTTTTTTCCTTCATTCCACACTTAAAACTTCTGCTCATCAAACATCCATGTTTTCAACAAATATTAATTTGTTCGTTTTTCTATTATCCTATTGCCAGTGACCAACTCTATAGTTTTGGTAACATTCACTAGATCCAGTGGTGCCTCAACCATTGACATCATCCTAACTTGCTTAACACAACCAACAATGACATGCACTGGTACTTTCTTGCTATTAACTCAAACCTTGCTAATTTGTGTTTAAGAGATCAAGAATGTCCCCCCAAATGTTGAATGTAGCCCCAGTGACTCAAAGGTTTATTGTAGATGGCACAAAAATAAAAGCTCTTTTTTACATTTAAGAGTTCTGTATATATATTAATGTGTATTAGGAAAAATGTACACCAAAACCAGAAACACGTTTTTTCACATGTATTTTTAATTATGAGAGTTAAATATTTTCAAAGTGATTTTTTCTGAATAAAATGATTAAATAAAATTGATAATACAAATGGGACAAAAGTTAGGATACTTGACCAGGCGTGATAGTGTAGCAGCCAAAGTCCTGGCTTTGAACATGCTGGGATCCCATATGGGTGCCTGTTCTAATCCCAGCAACTCCGCTTCCCATCCATTTACCAGAGTGTGGCCTGGGAAAGCAGTCCAGGACGGACAATAGCTTTGGGACCCTGCACCCATGTGGGAGACGCAAAGGGATCTGCTGAATTTTGGGCTTATATTGTCTCATCTCCAGCCATTGCGGCCGCTTGGGGAGTGAACCATTGGATGGAAGATGGTCGTCTCTGTCTTTCCTCCTCTCTGTAGATCTGCCTTTCCAATAAAAATAAATTATTAAAAAAAAAAAAGGACACCAAGACCTCAGTGTTTAGTTTTTGGGAAGCACCAATTTGAAGGGCAAGTGCATGTTGTTTAGCACAACGTCAAGATCGTCTTTAATTTAGCTTTACCCACTTCTTCAGCCTTATCTACCATTATTTCTCACTTTCAACTTGATAAATTCATCCATCCTAAATGACTAGGGAGTCTATAGTTTCAAAAGGTCCATGTTTCCTCAATTTGCCTTTCCATGAACACTTCCTCCTCTGTCTGGCTTCTGGCAAATTCTTATTCAGCCCCCAATACTCCATTAAATCTCATGTCTTTGTGAAACCTTTACTGACTCACCTCATCCCTCCATACAAAATTAATTAAAGAAAATCATCTGTACTGATTTGGGATTGTGACATAGTTCTCTTATTGCCAGGATTGTCAGTTTTGTATTTATTACTGAGTGTCTATCTATGCTAATAAAACAGGAATGTTAAAAAGACTATAACTTCATTACCTAACAATGGAGAAAGATCTATTTACCAAACCTGAGACCATGTTAGGTATTGATTGCTCTTGGTCACACATTTACACCGTGATCTTGGGCAAGTCATTCATCTCTTCTATTTAAACTCTGGCTAAGGGGAGATAAGGATTCTGACAGGTTGTGTTTGGCACACAAAGGGCCTTACCTGGAAGAGTCCCATACAAGTGGCGCGAGAGTGACAAGGCAGGGCAGAGCCAGAAGCTGTGGTCCTGGACCCTGGCCAGCTCTGCTGGCGGCTCTGACCAGCACCAGGGATCCAATGCCCACAGCAGGAGTCAGCTGGAGCTGTGGCCAGCCCAGAATGCCTGTGAGTGCGCATGTGCCACTTCACGGAGGGGATCTCCCAGGAGATGGAGGCGCGCCACGCCCCAGTTGCTGGGCAACGAGGCAAGCCACTTCCCAGCCCTGTTGTGGGGAGCTGCTTTCTGGTCCATGGTAGGTTCCCTTCAGTATATCTGTGTTTGAGTCAGGGATGTGGAGGCGTGGCGTGGGGCTTGGGTGCGGGGGTAGTGCAGTCACTTTTCTGCCTGAGAGGGCAGCAAGTTGTGTCCCTGATGGAGCAGGTGCCCTTGGGGCCGTGACCTCCAGTAAGGCTCTGAAAGTTACAGGTGCACTGTTTTGGATGGGCACTGGGAGGCACAGCACCCAGCGGGAACCTTTGTCCAATGCTCACGTCCCTCACTTCATATAGCATGGATTCCCTCAAGCTGCTCCTTCATCTTCTTTCTCTCTTCTTCTTTTTATGTTTATTATTAAACCCCTTCTCCTTCTCTTCCACCCCCGCCCCTCCCACTACTCCTCCCCCTGCTCTCCTGCTTCTCTCCTCCTCCTGATTCTTTTAAAATGAATTTTCTTATTTTTTACAAGGGCAGATTCACAGAGAAGAAACAGAGAGAAGGAGATTCAGAAAGGCTCTTCTTTCTGCTGGTTCAGTACCCCACATCCTGAGTTGACTCAATATGAAGCCAGGAGCCAGTGGCTTCTTCTTAGTGTCCCATTCAGGTGCAGAGTCCCAAGAGCCTGGACCATGTTTGACTGCTTTCCCAGACCACAAGCAGGGAGCTGGATGGGCTGTGAAGCAGCAAGGACTCAAACTGGAATTCTGACTCTAAGGGATCACAGAATCCTGAGGGGGGTAGACAAGATAAGGATTAAGCCAGCAGACTATGGCCCCAGGCCGCACCTCTTTCATTTTTGACATGCCCCACCTCTTTGGGGTAATTCACAGGGAGGGTCTAACCAGTGAGCAAGGCCTTCTGTGAAAAGCTGGTCTTTCACTTGTCCAGTTCTTTGTCTAGTGAGTGTCATGACTCAGGGGAACAGTTAGGGCCTGAGGAGTTGCAGGAATCAGGCCTTTTCAGTCACAAGGAATTTGAATTGATTTTTCAAAATGTTTCTCGAAGGTTGGTCCTGGAGGGAAAATACTATATTGCAGGCACCTGGATATTGTAGTAGAAGTGGCATTCCCAAAGAGGATATATTAAAAATCAAGGGAGCTCCCATTTACTGATTTTTTTCACAAGGATCTGTAATTGCTGGTGCTGGGCTGGGGCAAAATTCACGAGCCATGAACACAATCGAGGTCTTGCCCAAGAATAGCAGGATGCCAGTTCGGTGAGCCTCCCAGGGTCTGTTGGTGAGAAGCCAGCTGGCGTCAGGAGCCAGAGCTGGGAGCCACAGCCAGGAATGCCAATGGAGTGATGCATGTGTTTCAAGTAGCAGCCTGAAAGCCTACTCTAGAGAGGAGGGGTGGGGTTCCTTTTCTACATGATGTCTCTTGCTAAATTGAAAGGCAAAGCTAGAGAGAGAGAGAGAGATGGAGCAATAGAGATCCCATCAGCTGGCTGGTTCACTACCCGTAGGGCCACAATGGCCAGAGCTGATACCATCTGAACCCAGGAAACTCTTCCAGGTCTCCCCCATGGGTGCAGTGTTCCAAGGGCTCAGGCCATCCTCCACTGTGTCCCAGGAAATCAACAAGCAACTAGATCACAAGTGGAGCAGCCAGGACACAAAGTGGTGCCCATAGGGGCTGCCAGTGCATGCCATTGGAGTATTAGGCTGCTGAGACACTGTGCTGAGCGTTCTCTCCCTCTTTGAACTCCCAATACAGCCCTAGGGCCAGCTCCAAGGTCAGCCCTAGATGACAGGCCTATAGGACAGCAGTTGACAGCATGTGACACCCTGAACCTCACCCCCTCTTTGGGCTTGGACTTTCACTCCTGGCTGCCCTTCTGAGGCCACCTCTCTGCACGTGCACACCCTGGCAGGGTGACTCAAGGATCAGGGTCCTTGTCACCCCCAGATCAAACGAGCCTGAACTTTTGCGCTGCTGACTTCCATGTATGCCAACCTCGGCCAGTGCATGTACTGGAGGCATGAATCAGTGCAGAGAAGATGGTCTGTGTCTTTGTGTCTGCCTCACAAAGCAAATTACATTTCATCATTCAATGTTTTTGTGTTTTTGATGCAAGTGAAGGGCCTTGCGTGATGGCTCCATTGACTAATCCTTCCGTTGCAAGTGCTCAGATCCCATATGAGCGTCAGTCTGTGTCCTGGATGCTCCACTTCCCTTTCAGCTTGTTGCTTGTAGCCTGGGAATGCAGCAAAGGATGGTCAAAATTCTTGGCAGCCTGTTCCTATGTAGGAGACCAGGAAGAAGCTCCTGGACCTTGGCTTTGGATCGGCTCAGATCTGGCCATTGTGGCCAGTTTGGGAGTGAACCTGCAGATGGAACATCTCTCTACTTCTCCTTCTCTTTGTAAATCTGTGTTTCCAGTAAATGTCAATAAATCCAAAGTTAAATAAATAAACATGAATGAAATAAAACTTAATATCCCTTACAGTTGTAGTCTCCCTTGGCACAAGTGTGGACTGGGACAAGAGACACCAGGCCAGGCCAGACTGCAACACCTTCTAGTGTTCTGGAGGACCAGGGTAGATGTGGGATGGACTCGGCTAGGTCTCAACCCCTACTGAGCCATATATGAACTATATGTGGGTATGGATGCACTATATGTGGGCTGAAACATCCAACAGCAAAAGCCAGAATGGGTTGAAGGCCAGTTATGAGAGGCCACTGTTCCTGCTAGGACAGGAGGTGAGCTGAGTAGTGCTAGCTCATGGACCCACTGGTATGTGTGAAATCTGGCACTTGGAGGGGTTCTGCTGCAGGAGCCTGGGCAACTCCTCTGGCAGTACACAGACCCTGCAGGTAAGCACAAGAAGCATGGAAGGATACAGCCAAGAGGTCATGGAAAGTGTCCCACTGGCATACATTTGGCAAGGGTCGGGGGCAGACCAGGCTGAATCAGTTCACGTCACCCACTGGCAAATCCGAACACTGGAACAGAGTATGAGTGGAGCCAGGTTTGGTCATGACAAAAGCTGTTCACAATGCAGAATGCCAAGGTGAGGTTGCCTGTGCCAGACGTGATTGCAGCACCCAACCAGCACATGTGAGAGCCAGGAAGGGAGGGGGCAGAACCGTCAGGGGAATAAGGGGTGGTCCCCTTGCTGAACAGCTACTCCCACTGGAGAGTGTGAGCAGGGATGGGGGGCAGACCAGACCAGGCAGGGCTACTGTACCTGTGCACCTCATGTGGATCAGAACAGGGAAGAACCAGGCTGGGCCGATTGTTCCTACTGCTGCAATCTATAATTAGAGTGGGTGAGGATTGTTGGAGCTTGGCTGCAGCATCAGCTGACAGAAGCTGGCACTGGGGGCTAGTTCTGTCAAGTTAAACCACAAAACCACCCGGAGACTACATAATCCGAGAGTGTGAGTGGCCTGGGAGGGAAACAGTGGGCTCCTCTCTCGGGTTACAGCTCCCCATGGAAGGGCATGAAAGCTAGGGCAGGGGTTGGGGTGGCTAGACAGAGAGACACCCAACAACATCTGTGAGGGCTGGGTAGTTGAGCTGGTTAGATGGGACATGGTTCTCATGCCCATTGACATCTATGAGAGCAGAAAGGGATGTGAGATATACTGGACATACATATTGGCAAACCAGGGCAGGGGGCTGGTCTGGTGGGGTTATTGTGGGTCGCTCCAACTGGACGGCAGCCCCCACTGGCTTGGGCAAGGGCCGAGTATGTGCTGGGTAGAGCCAGTCTGGACTGCGGATTGGTTCCAGTGGAAGGCGGGGCTGAAGACAGAACTAACCCAGCAACCGCAACCACCAGCTGATCGGGGCGATGGACTGTGACAGGCTCGGTTCTTGCCGGTACATACAGGAGTTTGGCCTGGGACCATCTCGGAGAAAGGTTCTATGGGGATTTCCCCAGTCGAACTTTCGGACTCAGAACACTAACCATCAGTTGACGGAGGACAGAGCAGGTTGATCAACCACCTCAGCTATGTGTTGGCAATGTAAGTGCTGGGCAAATGGAGACTCTATGATGGACTATGTCAATCAGTGGATTCTCCAGAGACCGCAATGTGCTTGGAGTGGTGAGAGTGGCAGCAATTCAGATCCTTTGAAATGTCAAAAACACTCTACCAGCTCTACCTTCAGATCAGAGATGGTCTCCCCAAGGAACTGATGAACTTATCTGGACAGTATGATGCTGGACTTTATTCCTGGTAGATGTTTCCAATGAAAGAATCTCAGCTGAATTTGAACTGTGGTAACGCAACAGGGTGAAGGAGTCCACCATAGGGGGGTCTGGGGGGTTTGGGAGGGGTGGGGAGAATCCCACTGCCATTAAACTGTGTCATATAATGCAATGTCGCCAATTAAAACATAATAATAATAACTTACCTAAAAAAAACTTAATATCTTGTTATCAGTAAGCACAGGTGAGCTGCCCTTGTGTCTGGCACCCCATTTGGCTGATAATTGGTTTCCCAGTGCCCGACTTCCCATCAAAGTTCCCTTTCATGACCTGGTAAAAGCAGAACATGATGCAAGTCCTTGGGCTCTTGCACCCATGTGGGAAACACAGAGGAAGCACCTGCATTCAGTGTGGCTCAGCCCTGCCCATGCAGCCATCTGGTTAGTGAACATGCAGATGGACAACCTCTCAATGTTCCTGATTTCCAGTCAAGGAATTAAAAAAAAAAAAGCAAACAAGGAAGAGCAAAACCAAGGATACAGACCTAGATAGGCATCTTAATGAGTGTCTCGTTTGATCATTGGGGGCTGGTGATAATTTGTGAGCAAGTAATTGATCTCTACTTTGGAATAGTGTTCTCGTAAGAATCAGTCAACAGGAAAAGGCGAGTTGGCATAGTGACCTACTGGTCTACCTACAAGTGCTGGTATTTCCTGTGGCAAGTGCATATTGTGCTGATTGTTCCTCGTATGTTCCAGATCTCTGCTTGTGGCCACAGAAAGCAGTTGAGTTTTCCCCAAAGCCTTGGCAGCTATAAGGGAAGCAGAGCTGGAAGAAGTTCCTTGCTTCCAATGGGCTCAACTCAGGCCATGGTGGTCATCTCCTCCTCCCTGTAAGCCTGCTTGAAAAGAATAACACTTTCTGGGCCTGGCACAATAGTGTAGTGGCTAAGGTCCTCCCCTTGCATGCCCGGGATCCCATATGGGTGCCGGTTCTAATCCAGGAAGCTCCACTGCTCATCCAGCTCTCTGCTTGTGGCCTGGGAAAGCAGTCGAGGACAGCCTAAAGTTTTGCGACCCTGTGCCTGCGCTGAGACCCAGA
Organism: Ochotona princeps; assembly: GCF_030435755.1. Taxonomy (NCBI): domain Eukaryota; kingdom Metazoa; phylum Chordata; class Mammalia; order Lagomorpha; family Ochotonidae; genus Ochotona; species Ochotona princeps. The sequence continues at coordinate 34,993,852 of NC_080855.1, read as the reverse complement.
AGAAGCTCCAGGCTCCTGGCTTCAGATTGGCTCAGCTCCAGCCATTGTGGCCTTTTGGGGAGTCAACCAGTGTATGGAAGATCTTCCTCTCTGTCTCTCCTCCTCTCTATATATCTTGCTTTGCAATAAAAATAAATAAATCTTTAAAGAAAAGAAAGAATAACACAGTCTGTTCAAATCCAATCCTATTGGAGCTTGGGTCCAAGTCCAGGTAGAGAGAGCTTGTCCCAAGTGAACAATACCGACTAGGCAACAAGACCTGCACATGCCATGGGGAGGCGGCTGAAGATGTGTGCAGTGTGTGAGGGTCCTGCCTAAGTGACAAGACTTTGCAATGAGCAGGAAAGGCAGGCAACCTGATGGACCATTTGGCATGTACACTCTGAGTTATGTAAACAGGTACACACAGCTGTCCTGGAGCCAGTGCTGTGGTGAAGCTGCTGCCATCCATGATGCCATTCCCTATGGGCTGCAGGGTCGAGGCACTTCTGCTCCACCTCCCATCCAGCTCCCTGCTAATGGCCCTGGAAAAGTGGCGGTGGATGGTGCAAGTGTAAAGTGCTGAGCTGAGAGGCACAGGGAAAGAGCAGGGCAGGAGCCCCAGCTAGGGGTGGAATACTTAGCAGGGTGACCTGCTTGTCACTGGGGCCTCCTGTTGGGACCCAACCAAGGCCACCAGGTGCTTGGCATCCATGACAGGCATGCTAGCCAGACAGCAGAATCTAGGGCCTGAATCCAGAGGCCTAGGAGGGCTCAAGCGGCTTGAAGGTCCTTACCAACACGTGCCCCATGCAGGTGGCCAGGTGGCACCGAGGATGGTGACAAGGCGGCTGGGCCTCGGGACAGGGACCAGGGCAGCACAGCCACCAGGAGAAGGCAGCTGCAGCTGCAGGTGGCCACTGGAACAGTGCGTCCATGCATATGCCACATCACTGAGGGTGTCTCCCAGGAGAAGGAGGCTCACCAGGCCCTGGTTGCCGGACAACAAGGCAAATCACTTCCCTGCCCTGATGGGGAAAGCCTCTTTGTGGTCCACAGAGTAGGTCTCCTCCTCCAAGTGTCTGTGTAGGTAGGGTGGCAGGGGTGTGGAGGTGATGCAAGCAGGGATGGGGGATATATGAGAACTTTTCTCCCCTAGGTGGCGCTGTGCTGGGTTTTAGATTGGGCCCTGCAGGGACACAGTTGGACTGGCAGGAATCCTTGCCCTAAGCTTTCTTCCCTCACCTCACCTGTATTGCCTACAAGTCTTGCATGAGCTCTGCCAGCTTGTGTTTCCTTGATCTTGGATTTGGTTCTCTCTTTCTCCAGGATTGATTTCTTTTCATTGAAGGGCTGATTGACAGAGGGATGGAGATACAGAGAGGATCTTGTGTCTGCTGGTTTACTATGCAAGGGGCCACAATGGCTGGAGTTGAGCTGATCTGAAGCCAGGAGCCAAGAGTTGCTTTGGAGTGTCCCATGTGGCTGCAGGCTCCCAAGAGCCTGGGCCATCCTCGACTGTGTTCCCAGACTACAAGCAGGTATCTGGATGGGAACTGTAGTGGTAGAGACATGAATTGGTGCTTCTTTGGAATCCTGGCTGCTTGAAGTGGAAGGCTTTAGTTACTATGCTACCACATCAGGCCTAGTGTCTTTATTTTTATAGATCCACATATTGGGATGATTGTTGGATAATATATTCTGTAGTGTTATTCAGCCATTCTTGTTTTCATATTTTGCCTTTGGCCTATACCTTACTCTGTTGAATCAGAGAGGCTGGCTCTTTGTCTTTTTTGAGCCTCCACATTTATTTTCTACCATCTCATAAAGCCAGCAACAGGTGCATTCCAATCTACAACATGTGTTTCCAGGCCAGATCAGACGTTTATTTGGAACTCCCTGTCATTGTGTATCAAATGGATTGATCCCATTTCGCTGGTTCCTATAATTCCCTACCAGATTGATACTTAGTTCTGGCTCTCACATGTGTCAGTGGGTGCTATAGCCCAGTTCAATCTGGCCCACCCTTAGTTTCCACCTTGCATGTACCAGTGGGTTGTGTGTCCTAGTTTATGTGACTCTGAAGAACTCAGGTCTGTGCCCAGGCCTGACCTATTCCTGTCCTGGCAGGTGTTCAGCCTATTTGTGGAGACTCATGGGATTCCCTTCCAGGACTGCCACCTGACGTTTCTATTATATTTGTCAGTGGGTGCTACAGTCATGCCTGGCCTACCCCAGCACTGGCTTACATGTGTCAGCAGGGGCTGTGGTGTGATCAGGGATTCCTAATGCAGGCCCACACCCAGTTCCAGCCCCCTTGCATGCCATTGGATGCTGCAGCCAAGTCCACAGGACTGCACGTCTATCTCCCATGTACTAATAGCAATACTAGTGGGATGGCCATGGGCAGCATGTGTCCAGGGTGGCACTTGCTCCCAATTCCTCCAGATCTTTAGAGAAAGAAATATAAGAATTGGAAAGGTAACTATGCTGACATAGTAGTATAGTAAACAGACTTGGCATGAATCAGGCCCAGAATGCTCATGTGCCTGTGGCTGCTTTTCTCCCAGCACTGTAACACTTGCCTAGATACAATGCAGCCAAGGTTGCTCCTACATCTGGGCTTTTCTCCTTCTTTAAAATGTCATATTTAAACATTATTTGAGAGGAAAATGTAGAAGAGTAGAGTAACTTTATCTTTTTACTTGAGATGAAGGCATCTTCAAGAAATTCAAATGTGGATATCTTTTTCAAAAAAGAAACTACATCCAGGTTTTACATTTTGTCAATTCATGTTATAACTGAATATACCAATAATAATTCTTAACCTGAGCAAATAATAGTTTGAACACAATTTTAGAAGATATGTATTTTTATAGCAGAAACAGTATACCTTTCGTGATATGAATGTAAGCAAAAGTTAATCATAAATCTATCAGCAAATATGTCATAAGCGAACGTTACTTGATAGAGAATAGTGGTATGTGGAAACTTATTTTGCCTTTTGATGTCTGCTACAATTAAAATAAATCCCAATGAGTTACTCGCAAAGTTGGCATCTAAAATGATGACAAAATCAGATGAATATGTATTTTTAAAAATTAATTTACTCATTTGATTATTTGAAGAACAGTTTCCATCTGCTGGGGCATTCCTCCAAAGGCCTATACGAGCAAAGGCCGAAGTGCTGGAAGTGTCCAATGAATCCTCTCTGGGTGGTAAGGACATTGATATTTCAACTAATAAAATGTATGTCAGGGCCTGACAGAACAGCCTAGTGGCTAAAGTCCTCACTTTGTATGTGCCAGGATCCCGGATGGGCGCCCTTTCTATTACTGGTGACTCACTTTCCCACCCGGCTCACTGCCTGTGGCCTGGGAAAGCTGTGGAGGACAGCCCAAAGCCTTGGGACCCTGCACGCACATGGGAGACCTGGGAGAAGCTCCAGGCTCCAGTCTCCTGTGTTCAGATGAGCGCAAATCTGGCCAATGCAGCAGCTTGGGGAGTGAATCATCAGACGGAAAATCTTCCTCTCTGTCTCTCCTCTTCTCTGTATTTCTGACTTTCTAATAAAAAAATAAAATAAATCTTTTTAAAAATAATCTATTTTAACAGGGATTTGTGTTGAAAGTGATGCAGGATTGGAACTGTGGTACTCCAGTTGGGATACAGGCGCCCCAAGTGGCATTATAACTGCTGTGCCAAACCCGGGCAGCCTCATTATCAAACAACACAAAAACAAACAAACAACAACAGTGAAAACTGGGTCCAGCATAGTTGCTCAATTAGCTAATCCTAACCCTTAAGCAGCTATATCACATATAGTTGCTGGTTCACTGCCCAGCTGCTCTATTTCCCATCCAGCTCCCTGACTTTAACCTGGAAAAGCAGTAAATGATGGCCCAAACTGTAGGACCCTGTACACATGTGGGAAACCGAGAAGAAGTTCTTGTCTCCTGGATTTGCATTGGTTCAGCTCCATCTATTGCAGCCAACTGGGGAGTGATCCGATTGATGGAAGATTTTTTTCTGTGTCTCTCCATCTCCCTCTATAAATCTGCCTTTCCAATAAAAATAAATAAAACACTATAGTTACAATTGAGAACTATGTTCGGTTGAATAGCTTTAATATTTCATTCAAGTATTTTTGTATAAAAGACTTTAGTTGAAAGGCAATTAGAGAGGGAGTAGAAAAGATTTTTCTGTAAATTTATTTAGTCTCAGGGCTTTTATATCTTGCGCTAACATACAGTTCCTATTTTACATTATGAGTGTGAATGCAAGTAGGGAACTCACACTTTGGCCAGCACAAGAGGGTGATGCTGTCTCATCCCTGACTGGTAGAAGACTGGTCTGGCACAATGCCATAGGTCCCAACATGGGATCCTCATGCAAGGACACCCCGAGACCAGGGCACCATTTCTAATGGGTCATCAGATGGAGTACACATGGATGGAAATATGCGTAGAACCTTGTGTACATGCAGTGTATCCTGTGCCTAATCAAATGTGTGAAAATGGAAAGAAGAAGTGCAGGATTATACAAAGCCTTGGAAGTTTCTTGTAGCATAATGTCCTTAGCCAGGATCTCAACTTCAGAAAGGAATCAGGGCAAGGTTCATCCACTCAGAAGAATCATTCATTGCACATTGTGTCCTGCAGGATTTGCCTCCATTTTCTGCCTGACCTGTGTGGTCAGGTAAAGCACATGACAATGACCTCTAGGGTCTGCTCTGTTGTTGTCAGCAATTAATTCCAGGAGTGTTTTTCATGTACTTGTGCCCATTGTGTGATTATTTTAAAGCTAGATCATGTTCATCTTGAGCCTCTTACAGTATCATTATTAGGACCTGGTATACCCTGATGGGCTGGAAAGTGGACACCATGGGAGGAGTGTTCAGCAGGGTGAGTGTGCACCCCACATGTGGCTCACACATATCCTGCCTACCCCCAGTCCCAGGGAAAGCAGTGACAGCCATCTGCATATAATGTAGGTGAAGGACAGAGCCTCTGTGACATCATCTGTGACATCATCCTGTGTATTAGTAACAGGGAGGGGTGTGCCAAGGATAGAAGCAGAGCAGGGAGAGCCCCTGGATAGTCATTTCCTGCTGGGAGAAGGCTTGAGGGTAGGGTTTGCAAGGGCACAGTGGATATGAATGAGAATTCAAAGGCCCAGTGGGTACAGATGAGGGAATACAGTGGATGCAGATGAGGGAATTCGAGAGGCACTAAGAGAGAAATGGTACAGGTGGGAATAGGTAAGGTTATGGTGGGCTGAGGGTGGGCTGAAGGTGGGTCAAGGGAAGTTAAGTGTTGGCTGAGGTTGTACACGGGAGGGCGAGGGTGGGCCAAAGGTGGGTGTGGGCTGGCAGAGGAAAGTACAGGTAGGCTTAGGGTTGGCTGTGGGTCCTATCCAACCAGGACATGATGACAACCACAGGACGAGAGTGGGCAGAAGGTGGGCTCCCAGTGAGCTGAGGGAGGGTGAGGAAGGGTAAAGGCAGAAGAGGTTCTGTTGAACTGGGTGAGAATGGGCAAAGGTGGACTGAGGGTGGGATGAGGACAGGCAAGTGTGGGCCGAGGACTGCCATGGGTATTGAGATGGGAATAACAGGATTGATGGTGGTGAGGCTGGCATGGCACAAGGGCTGGTGGCTTCCAGGGCAATGGGAGAAGTGCTAAAGCCAGGGTCCGGTAGATTACATTGTAAGCCATTTTGGGCAGTCTGGGAATTTGGGGCTGGACAGTGAGAGTGTTGGAGGTTTCCCTTCCTTAGTACATGGCGAGAATTTGGGTCCATGGGAGTTCTTTCCTTCAAGAGTTAGGGAATGTACTTCTGTCATTCAGCAACTTGTGTACAACCTTTTGTTTCTTCTTTAGTTCTCAGATTTCCCAGGACATTTTTCATGGTGTCCTGTCTCAAGTTCTGACGTCTTGGTCTTTCAACAGGATAATCTTGATTCTCTTCCTAGTATAGCCTGATAATTGAATCTTATGATAGTACTGTATTTTTATATTTCAGAGTTTTCACAGAGAAAGTTTGTAGACTGATTCAAGGTAACAGATTTCCACATTTCAGGAGAGTGCTCAACAAATGTCCTCCTATTGAAGGACTCTGATACAAATATGAGGTGCCTTAAAACAGCCTTTGTCACCTCTGGAAACTGTCCTCTGAAAGACAGACTGACTCTTCATTTGAGGATTCTGGCACCACATTGAGCTATGCAAACAGATCATCTTATTCCAAGATATCTTCTTAGCAGTTTCCAGGAATTGTGCCAATTCCTAATGAAATTTCTACTTCTGTGTCATTTGGGGGCCAAGTATTGTTCATCTGACTCTAGGCTAACATTGCCTCTCCTGTGTGTGGGAGTGGGGAAACTTGGGAAACTTTCCTGGTGAGCTGTAACTCTCATTGGTGAGCAGGTCATTCAGGCCTCGGTGAGTTGGTCAAAACCAGACAAGGTAGCACCACCTATTGGCAAGTGTGTGGATTTGTTTTGGAAGGGGTGGACTGGGCAGGGCCAGGCCAACCTAAGCTCATTGGCAAACGCAAGAGCCAGGCTGGAATGGGGGGAATGCCTGGTTAGACTATCACACCTATCTTTTTGCATGAGCCAGGGATGTGAGTAGACTGAGCAGGGCAAGGCTGCAGAACCCATTAAGGAGACTTGGAACTGAGGGCGGGCCAGGACAGGTCAGACTGCAGCATCCAATGGGAAAGGCCAAGACAGAGGATGGGCTGTGCTGAGCTGCGTTAGAGCAACCACTGGCATGTGCAAAATCTGTGACTGGGAGTGGTTGGAAAGCTAACGGGATACTTGGATGGGTTGTGGTTCCCATTGGTGAATGTGAGAACTGGGATGGGAGTGGTGGTTTGGGCTGGACATGGCTTCAGTATTCCTCAGCATGGTTGTGGACTAGGTTTGGGGTGCACCAGGTTGGGTTAGACTTCAGCATGCACTGATGCTCTTAAAAGCCAGAGTGGATGCTGGATGGTCTGGATTAGGTCTTGATTCTCCCTTGGCCATGTGAGAGGTACATCAGGGCATGGACTAAGTGTGGCTGGACTATAACACCCAACAGTAAGAACAATACTGAGAGTGGGCCAGTGGGCTAGCCTACTGTTCCTGCTAGAACAGGAGTTGACTAAGTCAGCCTAGGCCTAAAACATACTGGTGTATGTGATATCTGCCACTGGGAGGAGACCCAACAAGGAGCCTAGGGAACTCTTTTGTCAGTGTGTAGCCCCTGTAGAATGACAAGGCAGGGAGCAGGCCAGAATGGACCAGGTAACAATACTTGCAGGCATATGTGTGGCTCAGGTCTTGGAGTGAGCCAAGCTGTGCCAGTTCATAACACACACTGGCACATCTGAGAACCAGGATAGGGTGCAAGACAGGCTTGGTCTGGCCGCATCATCAAATAGTTCACATTAAGGCTGGTACTAGGGGCTGACTGTGCTAGGTTGGGCGGCTGAAACCATTAGCTGAAATGAGGCCAGACAGGCTAGGCCAGGCTAAAGCACCTTCCGGCAAATCCTAAGTGAGATGTGCCATGCCAGGCTGGGCCACAGCATGGTAGGGGAATAGTGGGAAGTCACCTGCTAGGGCTACTGCTCCTGATGGTGAGCACGAAAGCTGAAACTGGTTTTAGACCAGGCTAGGAAGGGCTACAACACCTGTTGGCCTACTTGCATACTGGGTTGGGGGAGAGCTAGGCTGGGCTAACTGTATCCACCAGTACAGGCATGAGTTGAAGTCAGGGCAGTTGGGTTGGACTTTGCTTCAGCAGAAGCTGTAAAATGCTGGGACTAGGGAAAATCCTGTTGAGCTGAATTACAGAACAACATGAAGTGTGTAAGATCCAGGGCAGGGAGTGGATCCATTGAGGAGGCTGTGGGCACCCCTCTGATGAGCTGCAACTCCCACTGATGAGTGTGGGAACCAGAACTGGAGGTGGGCCTAGATGGACATAGGGTTGCACTCACTGGCACCAGGGTGGGCTAGAGGGTGGAGTCAGTCGGGTTGAATTAGGCTTTAATGTCCAATGATGTGTATGAGAGCATACATAAAGCCTTGGCCTTTGAGGTGTAATGTATGTGTACATATATATCTTGAAAGGAGGCTCAAAGGACATGGCTTTAAAATTATAGCTACTAAGTCCTGTTTCATTTTTTAAAAATTTCAATGGGATCACACTATAATTTAGTGGTAAAAACTGAGTTTATGTGCTCCCCAATCGCAACCTAGTTTACAGTTTGTTCATAGCTTTAGTTTGAACAAACTTAATTTTAAGGACAATCTGTTGTAGCTAAGTCTATTTCCCTTACTGCTATTTGGTGCAGGGCATACTTTTGTGCATTTGAGGAAATTTCTGCAGACTGTCAATCATTTTTGTAAGCTAAAATGGACAATATCTGCACTTGAAACAAATTCTGGGAGCAGTTGAATCATCCTGCCAACTTACCCAGGAGTCGCAGTTCCTGCTGAGTTTGTCACTTGAAGCCAGGGCTATTCACAAATATTTAAAAGCAGTCAGGGCTTGCGTCTTGTACCTTATACTTTCCATGTTCAGTCACCAGCATTCAGATGGGTGATTTTTCTAATATAGATGTGTGTTGACTTCACCTCTTTTACATTGTGGCTTTTCATTTAAGGGGAAGCATAGTAACTGTAATGGAGACTGTCATATCCAGATGTGAGAATACAATACACTATGCATTTCTACTTCCAGACTAAAGATGGACTCCCAATGAAACTATTTACTGTATCTTGACAACAGGATGCTGCAGTCTCTGTCATTGTCAATGCCCATGATGATGGACATGACTGTTTATGAAGAACTGTACTATAGTAATAATATAGGGGAACTCAGAGAGGTCGATGAGGGAATTAGGAGGGGGATAAAGGAAAACTCAGGGGCTACGGAACTGCATCATAAAGTGATAATAATAAAACAAAGCAAAAACTTAAAAAAGTACAAGTGGAAAAACATTTGGAAGTTATTGGTATGTATGAGCATTTGTGGTTAGTATGAACCAGCTGACATCTTGAAATACATAGCTAACTGCATGTTTATTCCTTAGTTACACATGCAGCACAATGGGAATTTGGACTTTTGTTCTTGTCACAATATGGAGATGTGTAGAAAAGTCACTTGCATTTTTTCCTACACTTACCTTTCATCTGTTTCCTGTAGTATCAGGAGTAGAGCAAGTGCTAAAGCTTTATCTTATGTGAAAGCTGGGTGCCACGTGGATGCATTGTCGCCACCTGCACGGCTGTCAATCTTTACATAATTATGTGTCTCCAAAGGTCAAACGGGAACATAAATGATTGTTTTAGTTCTTAGTTTTTATTTTTTTAATTAAAATTTGTAATACATAAAACACCTATACACTCTTCAAAATTGTTTAGCAACATACCAGAGGAGTTTAAAAGTTCACCAAAATTGGAATGAAAAACAAATTTGTTTCCATACAAAAAAAGTTGAAATGTTCGTAGTTGATTTTAAAATATCAATACATGGCCACAAACCACTCTTGAAAAGCCATTTCCTGTAGTTGTGATAACAGGAATAGAAAGCAATAGCTTCTAGAGAATGTCAGGTAATTAAAAAAAAATAGCACTATACCACAGAGACAAGTTTTACCCATATGCTAAGAAAAATATTAAGGGGCTGTAGCATCACTACAAAAATTAATCTGGACATTTAATTGCAGTTGCTGTACAAAGACCATTACTTAATCAAGACTTTGTAATGAAACATATCATGATATTATCTTTGTACAAATAAAACAATTCTAAATAAAACATAGAAAATAAGCAAATGAAAGTGAAACACAACAAAATAAAGAGAATCATGGTATCAAATAACAATCCTTAACGAAGCACACTAAAAAGAAAAAAGAAAAAACACAATCCACCAAATTAATATTGGTTTATTGGATTTAACACACTGCATTTATTTTTCTGAATAGGAACTATATAGAATCAGTAAATTTTTTTCATTTAAGTAGTTACGGTTTATATGGGAAATGCACACTCTTTAATGGAACAGTAAACAGGCTCAGGCCAGAATTCAAGGAGAAGAGAGTTCGGAGCCAATTGTCATCAGCATGACTGAAAGCCGCCTCCCATAGGCCAGGGGCAGGTGAGCAACATGGCCCCTGTCTAATCAGTCTTTCTTTAAAGCAACTTGATCCCCGCCCTGGTTTACACCCAGGAGTCTGCCATTGGCTGTCATTTTGCTTGTCATGTGTAACCCAGTGACCTTGACTGTTAGTCTCCATCTTGTTGACTTAGAGACCTATTCACTTTTGGGCCCCACCTACCAGTAATATGACCTTTGCCATTCTCTACATCCTCATCCACATTAGGGACACTCTCTCTTTGTGATGACACATTATCTGTTGTTGTTGTTGTTGTTGTTGTTTAATATTCAAAAGGCAGAATTTATAGAGAAGCAGAAAGAGAGATCTTCTGTCCACTAGTTCACTCCTCAAGTATCTGCAATGACTAGAGCTGAGCTGATCTGGAGGCAGGAGCCAGAAGCCAGGAGCCAGGAACTTCTTCTGGATCTCCTACATGGATGCAGTGTTCTAAACCTTTGGGCCATTCTCTACTGCTTTCCCAGGCCACAGGCAGGAAGCTGGAAGGGAATTGGAGCAGCTGAGACATTAACTGATGCCCATAAGGGATCCTGCTGGATACAAGCCAAGGATTTTTGCCACAAGGTTACTGTACTGGGCCCTTCTGGTGTGTGGTTAGGTTTGATCAGCCTTTCCTTGGTGGCTAATGAAGCAAACCATTTTATTAAGCACTTGTTCTCTTACTTGGATATAGATCTGCTTAGATGTTGTGCTATATTTAAGTTGCACTATTTGTCTTTTTTTATATTTTATTTTTTTATTCATTGATTACATTGTATTATGTGATACAGTTTCGTTGGAACTGGGAATCACCCCACCCCTCCCCCCACCCTCCCCCCATGTGAAATATTCCACCTTGTTGCATATCCACTGATCAAGTACAGTTGAGATTCCCTCTTTGCAAGCATAAGCTAAACATAGAGTCCAACATCTTATAGTTCAATCTAGTTCCTCAGCTTCCTGGGGAGACCCTGTCCAGTCCAAGGGCAGAACCATCAGATTATCAACCTGATCAATTAAAGGCTCCAACATACCTTCAGCAACAATTACCTTCATTGTGTAACTTATAGTTATAGTATTGAGTAACCAGCATGTTAAAAACAATTGCAATTTCTGAACCATCTTCTGTGATCACCTCATTGCAAAATCAGTTTTAGTTTATACACAACATATAACATAATATACATAAAAAAACATGTTTTACATAACATCATATCCTCTTAAATTAACGCAAACATGTGGTATCTGACCTTTTGGGATTGGCTCATTTCCCTTAGCATGTTGTTTTCCAGTTTGGCCCATTTGGCCATAAAGAACTGCATTTTGTTTTTTTTTTAAATAGCTGAGTAGTATTCCATGGAGTAGAGGACCCATAGCTTTCTTATCCAGTCTTTTGCTGATGGACATTTTGGTTGCTTCCATGTTTTTGCAATTACTGATTGTGCTGCTATGAGCATAAGGGGTGCATGTTGGTTTCTCATAAAACAGGTGTTTTGGATATATTCTTAGGAGTGCTATTGCTGGATCATACGGTATGTCGATTTTGAGTTGTTTGAATGTTCTCCATACTGATTTCCATAGAGGCTGTACCAGCCTGCAGCCCCACCAGCAGTGGAGAAGGGTTCCCTTTTCCCCGCAACCTCGCCAACAAGTGTTGTTGGTGCTTTTATTCATGTGGGCCAGTCTTACTTGCGTTAGGTGGTACCTCATTGATGTTTTAATTTGGATTTCCCTTATTGCCAGGGAACTTGAGCATTTTTTCATATGTTTATTTGCCATTTGGGTTTGTTCTTTTGTGAAGTGTTTGCCCATTTCCCATGCCCAGTTCTTGAATGGCTTGTTTGTTTTGGTGTTTTGGTTGTTTGTAGCTCTTTGTAGATTCTCGAAATTAGCCCTCTATCACCTATGTCGTGTGCGAAGATCCTCTCCCATTCTGTGGGTTGCTTTTTTACTTTGTTGATTGTTTCCTTCGCTGTACAGAAGCTTCTTAGTTTGATGAGGTCCCATTTGTTTATTCTGGTTTTCATTGCTAATGCTTTTGGTCTCCTTTCTAGGAAGACAGGACCTACCCCTAGATCTTGTAGAGTATTTCCAACATTTTCTTCCAAAAGTTTGAAGGTTTCTGGATGTAGGTTTAGATCTGTTATCCATTTAGATTTGATCTTAGTGTATGGTGAGAGATGTGGGTCTATCTTTTTGTTTCTGCAGGCTATCAACCAGTTGTCCCAACAGCATTTATTGAACAGACCTTCCCATTTGCCTGGGTTGTCGTTTGTCTTTTTGTCAAAGATTATTTGGCTGTATTTGTGTGGGTGCCATCTGTTGATTCTTTATTGCTCCATTGATCTTCCTCTCTATCTTTGTGCCAGTACCAGGCTGTTTCGATAACCACTGCCCTATAATATGTCCAGAGATCTGGGACTGTGATTCCCCCTGCTAACTTCCTGTTCTTGAGAATGGTTCTAGCTATTCGTGGTTTTTTGTGTTTCCAGATGAACCTTTGGATCATTGTTTCCAGATCTGTGAAGAATGTTTTTGGCAATTTGATTGGGATTGCGTTGAATATATATATTGCTTTTGGAAGTATAGACATTTTAATGATATTTATTTTACCTATCCAGGAGCATGGGATCTTATTCCATTTTTCGTGGTCTTGTTCAATTTCTTTTTTAAGCAGTTTGTAGTTTTCTTCATATAGGTCTCCTACATTTTGGGTTAGGTTTGTTCCAAGATACTTCATGCTTTTCCCTGTTATTTTGAGTGATATCTTGCTGGTTAGATCTTTTTCCAACTTGGGGCTGTTCGCATACACTATGGCTGTTGATTTTTGTTCATTAATTTTGTACACTGCCGCTCTTCCAAACTTTCATATAAGATCTCTAGTCTCTGTATTGAGTCTCTTGGCTATTCTACATAAAGAATCATATCATCTGCGTATAGTGAAAGCTTGATTTCTTCGATTCCCATTGGGATTCCTCTGATTTCTTTTTCTTGTCTTATGGCTTCTGCAAGTACCTCTAGGACTATGTTGAATAGCAGTGGAGAAAGCAGACATCCTTGTCTTGTTCCAGATCTCAGTGGGAAGGGTTCCAGTTTTTCTCCATTCAGTATGATGCTGGTGTTGGGTTTTTCATATATGGCTTTGATTATGTTGTGGATTTTTCCATCTATGCCTACCTTGGTTAGGGTTTTTAGCAGGAAATTGTGTTGGATTTTGTCGAAAGCTTTTTCTGTGCCTATTGATACTATCATGTGATTCTTTTTTTGCAATTTTTGGATGTGGTGTATCACATTTATGGATTTCCGAATGTTGAACCATCCCTGCATTCCAGGGATGAATCCTACTTGATCTGGATGAATGATCTGTTGGATAATTTTTTAAAATCTATTGGCTAGGATTTTGTTGAGAATCTTAGCATCAATGTTCATGAGAGAAATAGGTCTGTAGGTTTCCTTCTCAGTTGGGTCTCTGTCGGGCTTTGGGATTAAGGTGATGTTGGCTTCATAGAATGAGTTTGGAAGAGTTGCCTCTTTTTCTATTGTTTTGAAGAGTTTGTAGAGGATTGGGGTCAGTTCTGTTCGGAATGTTTTGTAGAATTCTGCAGTGAAGCCGTCTGGGCCTGGGCTTTTCTTTGTTGGTAGACCTTTAATCACTGATTCAATCTCTGCTTCAGTTATGGGCTTGTTCAGGTCGTTTGTTGCCTCTGGGCTAAGTTTTGGCAGGTGGTAGAAGTGTAAGAACTTTTCCATTTCTTGGTGGTCTTCTGATTTGTTGGAGTACAGTGCTTTGTAGTAATTTCTGATTATGTTCTTAATATTTGTAATGTCTGTTGTTATGTTGCCTTTTTCATCTTTGATGCTGTTAATTCTTGCTTTCTCTTGTTTTTTCTTTGTCAGTCAGGCCAGTGGGGTATCTATTTTGTTTATCTTTTCAAAAAACCAAGTTTTTGATTCATTGATTTTATGTATAGTTTTTTCATTTTTATCTGATTAATTTCCTCCCTTGTTTTGATGATTTCTTGTTTCCTGTTGTGTGTGGGGCTCTTCTGCTGTTGTTTTTCTAAATCCTGGAGGTGTGTGTTTAGTTCCTGTATTTGGTGCCTCTCTTGGGCCTTGACATGGGCTCCAATTGCGATGAATTCATCCCGCAGCACTGCTTTGGCCGTGTCCCATAAGATTTGGAATGTTGTGTCAGAGTTTTCATTGGTTTCCATAAATCTTTTGATCTCATCTTTAATTTCTTCTCTGACCCATTGTTCATTTAATAGCATATTGTTCAGCCTCCAAGAGTTTCTGTATTTCCTGGGGCATTTTGAATATCTGATGTCCAATTTCATTCCATGGTGGTCTGAGAGGGTACATGGTATGATTCCTATCTTTTTGAAGTTATTTAGGTTTGCTTTGTGTCCTATCATGTGGTCAATCCTGGAGAAGGTGCCATGCACTGCTGAAAAAAAATGTATAATCTGTGGCCTTGGAGTAATAAGTTCTATAAATGTCTACCAAGTCCAGTTGTTCTATTGTTTGTTTGAGCTCTCTTGTTTCTTTCTTGAGTTTTTATTTTGTTGGTCTGTTGTTGTTAGCGGGCGTTAAGGTCACCCATTATTATTGTGTCTTCTCTTAAGTCTGTAAGTAATTGCTTCACTCAGCTAGGTGCGTTGGACTTCGGTGCATATATATTCACAATGGGGATTACTTCCTGATGTATCAGTCCCTTCACCAATACATAATGACCTTCCCTGTCTTTTTTGATGTCTGTCACCTTGAAGTCTATATCATCTGAAATTAGAATAGCTACTCCAACCTTCTTTTCTCTTCCATTGGCATGAAATGTCTTTTTCCATCCCTTTACTTTCAGTTTCTTAGAGGCTTTTCTGGTTAGATGTGTCTCTTGTAGGCAACAGATTGTTGGGTTCTGTTTCATGATCCATTCTTTAATCTGTGTCTTTTGATTGGTGAGTTTAGGCCATTTGTGTTTAGAGACAATATTGAGAGGGTGTGATTTTGGGCTGCCATGAGTGTGCGTGTAAGTGTGCAAGTGTGCATTTACAACTATTCTAATCTCTGCCTGGTTGACTATCCTCTTATTGATTTTAGTGGGTAGGTCTTCCCATTTGCCATCTTTGATTTTGGTTTTCATTTTTTCTCTCTGGGTTTAGCACCTTCCTGAGGAGGTTGTCTATAGCTGGGTTTATGCTGTTGTATTCTTCTAGTTTCTCTTTGCTGTTGAAATATTTAAACTCATTCTCAAACACAAATGAGAGTTTTACCGGGTACATTATTCTTGGTTGGCAGTTATTTTGTTTCAGGATTTGAAAGGTTTTACCCCACTCTCTTCTTGCCTGGAGTGTTTCTTCTGAGAGATCTGCTGTGATTCTGATTTGTCTTCCTCTGAAAGCAATCTTGTCCTTTTTTCTTACTTGTCTTAGAATTGTTTTCTTGTATTCGCTTGAAGGCAGCTTGAGGACCACATGTCTGGGTGAGGATCGTTTTGGGTCGACTCTATTGGGGGTTCTCTGACCTTCCTGGATTTATGCTGGACTTATATTTCCAGTATTCTGGAAGTTCTCCTGTATTATCTCATTGAGCACCTGTTGCAAGCCTCTCTCCTTTTCCACTCCCTCTGGAAGGCCTATTATTCTAATATTTGAGTTTTTGAGGTTGTCTTTCATTTCCTGTATGGACCTATTGGCTTTCTCTAGATTTGTCTCCAACTGTTTGATGAACTGCTGCCTTTCATTCTGAATGTCTTCCAATTCTGATATTCTGTCCTCTGCTGTGTTCATTCTGTTGGTTAGGCTATCAATTTTGTGTTCTATATTAAGGATTCCCTTTTTGACTTGATTTATTTCTGCAATGACATGGTTTTCGAATTCCTTGGACTCTTCCCAGCACTTCTCGCTGTCTTTGATAAATCTCATCACTAGTTTCTTAAATTCCTTATCTGTGAATTCCTCTATGTCATCATCTTGCATCTCAGGTATTGAGATCAGTTTTTGGTTATTTTGGGAGGAAATGCTTGATCTTTCTTGTGAGTCATTACCTTTTCTGATACTTCTCCTCATTGTGTTGTTGTTTCTTGCCATTTTGGGATTTTAGCCTCTCACTTTCTTGTCCAGAGCCGTTGCCCTCGGTGCTATAGCTTATAAGAAGTGTGACCCAGCAACTGCTGTATGGAGTGTTGGCATAAGTATACTTCTTCTTACTCTATTGGGGATAGCAGACGATGGTGAGGTGGGTGTTGATTGGCTTCGTTTGCGCCTGGGTTTATACCTCTGCCACTTGTCTCCATTGTAGCTAGTTGGTTGGGTGTTGTCCTATGTGTGCCAATGGGGATAGGGTGTAAATGATATAGTTTGTATGGTTGGGCTTCTTCTCTTTGCTCTGGGTAGATGTAGAGCTTGCTGTTCCACACCCAACTATACCATCATAGATGTATTCCCCTGTTGGGAAAACCCCTGCTGTGGCCCTGCTTGCCTGTGTTTCTTCCCGGTTCAGGAGATCTGTTGGGTGGTGCCACTGACTCTGGGGCTCTAGCTAAGCACAGCAGGGGGTTCTGGCTGAGACTCCAGCTGCTTGTTGCTCAGAATTGTGGACCACAGCCCCAAGCTGGGTCAGTAGGCTCTATGTCCCAGCCCTAGTGCCAGGCCTTCCCCCTGGAGCTCCCACTCAATGTCGTTGCCCCACTGGGAGACACACTGCTCCATGCCTCTGTCTGGGTTAGTTGACTCTGCTGAGCTGTGTCTTGCCTCTTGGGCTCAGGGCCTCTGCGCCACTTCAGGCCACAGGTCTACAGAGCTGCGTCCCACCTCTTGGGCTTGGGGTGGGAGCTGCGTGTAGCTGGGGCCCCTGTGACACCTCAGGCCACAGGGCTGCAGAGTCTCGTCTTGCCTCTTGGGCTCGGGGTCTCTGCGCCACCTCAGGCCACAGGTCTACAGAGCCGCGTCTTGCCTCTTGGGCTCAGGGTGGGGTTGGGGCCGTGGCCATGTGTAGTAGGGGCCTCTGCGCCACCTCAGGCCACAGTCTACAAATCTGCACCCCACCTCTTGGGCTTGGGGCGGGAGCTGCGTGTAGCTGGGGCCCCTGCCACACCTCAGGCCATAGGTCTTCAGAGTCTCGTCTTGCCTTTTGGGCTCGGGGTCTCTGTGCCACCTCAGGACACAGGTCCGCAAAGTCTTGTCTTGCCTCTTGGGCTGGGGACCCATGCTGCACACTGCGGGGGTCTCTGTCCTGGGCCCTTGCCTCCTGTGGTTTGGAATCTACACCCTAGGCTGGGTTGGAAAGATCCGTCAAGTTCTTCTCCCGGGAATTCCCACTCAAAAGGGTTGTCCCACTGGGAGATGTACTACAGCGACTCCGCTGCCAGGCCAGCAGGCTTTGTTTAGTAGCCTCCAGCTTCTGTCTGCGGGGAGAACTTGCCCCGTGTTTCTGCAGAACCGGCTTTGCTTCAGGGTCTCCTGCTCAGCTGAGCACAGCAGGGGATCTGCTTTAGTTCACAGTCCTGTCCAGCCCCCTTTACAAGGCTTTTCTTTCTTTTTTCTTTTTTTTTTTTTTTTTTTGCACTTTCTCAAATGTGTTCCGCCATTGGGAGCAGAGCCATGGGAGTCATGTAGCCGTGCTCCCACCAACCTGCACCTCTGTCCAGGGAGGATCTGCTGAGTGTTGCCCTGCTCTTAGTGCTCAGGCTGAGCCCAGCAACAGTTTCCACTGGAGTCTCTTGCAGCTAGTCAACCATTTGGAGCTGAGTTGGGGATTACTGTAACCCGATCCCAGAGCACAGCTCCAGTCCCCTCTGCACTCTCTCAAAGCTGCTGACCTGATGGGAGGCAGATTTCTGGGCAACCCCCCTGCTTATCTTCTTGGGTTGATGCCCCCTTTGTTGAATCCAGTAGCCTCCTTTAGGGTCTCCTGCACCCCAGTGGTCGGTGCCCCTGTCGATGTGGATGCCTGTCCTTCCAACCGCCTTTATCCTCCCTGGAAAGGCTGAGATTCCGCCGCCTTCCCCCTGGCTGGGTTCATATCTCACCAAAATTCTCACGGCGTGCTGTCTCCTCTTTTTTCCTTTTCATGGTTGTCTCTCCACGCTGTGTAGATCTTCTTACTTCAGCAAACTCCAGTGACATTCCTACACTTATCCCCACAATTCTGTGTCTCCTGGTTTGTTTCTCTGCTGGATCGGTTCCCCTCTGTCCCCACTCTGCCCTACACCAGCTCTCTATGGTCGGCCATCTTCCCCAAGCCTCTGCCATAAATTTGGTTTTGACATGCCTTTTTTACACTTAAAGTTCCTAGGCTAAGGACAAATTGTCCTTTTATACTTTATACATTTTAGATAGAATTCCAGAAATGCCCGGTGGGTTCTTTCCTCAGCTTAGTATAGAAATAAAAAGCCGGGAATCTGTTGCAAGCAGATAAGTTTACTTGTGAAGGGACCAGGTGAACAGGGAAGGGAGAGGAAGGGGAAAGCACCTCCCAAGAGCCGGAGGTGGGGTGCCTCTCGAAAGAGGAGGGAGAGAGACACCAAAGGTCTGAGGAAGGGTCTTGGGAGTTTAAGCCTTCCTTGACCACTCCTTGTTGGGCGGGGAACCTACAGGTAATATGTTCCCCATTGGTGGTCTCTTAATTAATTAGAAAACTGGTGAGCAATGCTGGTGCCGCCCACCTGGAGGTGTGGCCAAGACCTCAGAAGATCTGGATAGTCTCAGGTAGGAATAGAGAGAGGAATGAATGCAAGAGAAGCTCAGACATAGTTACTTAATGCCCTTGGTCTCACTAATCCATAAGCAGTAACCCCTGCCCACACCACCAGTATACTTTCTCTTCTCTGGGAATCGGTTCTGTGTTTTGTCTTACAATGAAAGTTGGCTCTCAAATTTTGTGATATGCTGTCTCAAGTGAGACATAATAGCTTCTCCATCAAACTTCCAGGGTGTAAGGCTTGATGAACTCCTTTCTTTGTTACTAGTCTACAAATCATTCTATGATATTCCAGAACTAAAATAAAGAATACTGGGTGAAAAAAATCTGTCCCTTTGCACCTCATTTGAGAATTTTCTGTTTTAACTTTAGAATAGCATAAAGTAAAAGTTACGTAGGAAGTAGCCACAGTCCAGGTGGGCAGCAACCCTGCATCTGAGAAGTGTCCTACAAGAAACTGGGCATCCCTTGCCAGAGGTTAGGGAGATGAGTTACTTGTAGATGCCTCTAATTCAACACGGCACCCAGTTCAGTGAGAGTGTGGGCTCACTCTGCCACCAACAGAGCATTCAACAAATCCATCTATGACCCATAGAAAGAGACCAGCATTTTTCATTCTTCACCATGGAAGTTCTCAATAGCATTCAAGGCTGTTAACCACTCGGAGCATTTCAGCACATTGTCTCCTGTCACCAATAACCCTTTTATTTTCCTCGTTGCCATTCTAGGAACTCTTTTCCGAATATGTTTATCAGAGCAAGTTAACAGATGGGGGCAGGGGAGGCAGTTCAGCATAGTGCTTTTCAATCGCTCAGTAATGAGCTCTAGTATTTTTTTCCAGCACATATTCGCATCCTTTGTGACACCTTCACGTCTCCTCCTTTGTCACCATGCAACTGACTTCAGACTTATTTCTCCAATTTATATGTCTTCTTTGAGTCTGCTCCACGTCTTCTCTCAGATGTCTCAAGGGTCCCTCCAACCTGAGACATGTCTAAATTAACAGTCCCTGTTCCACTAGACTCTACCATAATTACACAACCAGATGCACAGACCAGAAAGCTATTGTTGTTACATTCTTACCACACTTCTCCCTTGCTACCAAACGTCTACTGAATTGATTACATCATCTCCACTCCAGTGTTGACAACTGAGCTCCCACAGTGGTTCCCTATCGAGACCTCCATTCCACTTGTCCTCCTTTCATCTGCCCTGCACCCTGAAGACATGTTGAGTTTTTGGATATACACTCTTGATCATCCCCACTGAACTCTGCTCATATTACTCTTTTAGTCCCGGACAGTGGTCAGGCAGGCTCCTTCCCACCAACAGCCATTGCCAACCTGGAATGCTCTTCTCCTAGGTAACCCTGTTCCTCTCAAAGATACAACCTCAACCACCGTTTTCTCAGGAAAGCTTGTCTTTGCCTCTGTGATTAGATCAAAATCATCCGCTAGACGGTGATGCAGAATCATGTACATCATTATATCCATGATTGTTTCCCAAGAGTATGGTATATTTTGGGTTTTGCTTGCCTTGGTCTTCTCAGGACTGGCTTGACTCCTGGCAATGAATGAGTAGATGGTCTCACACTGTCTCTTTTTTTTAAATTTTTATTAATTATTTTGCATTATGTGACAGTTTCATAGGCTCTGGGAATCCCACCATCCCTCCACCTCCCCTCCCCCCAGTGGATTCCTCCACCTTGATGCAGTATTACAGTTCAAATTCAATCAAGGTTTTTTCATTGCAAACATAAACCAAGCATAGAGTCCAGCTACTTATTGTCCAGATGGGTTGAACAGTTTCTTGGGGAGACCTTTTCTGGTCTGAAGTTTGAGCTGGCAGAATATCATCACAGTCAATTAAGAGTCCCAATATAACATCAACAGCAATTTGCAATGTTATGGAGTTGACATGGTTTTGAGTAACAAGTGTATTAAAAAAAAAAAAAAGGAAAACAAGTCCTAGCCGCAACCTATGATTAGCTCATTGACATTTCAATTTTAGTTCATATACAGGACCGGCTGCTATATACCTTAAAATGGCCATAAGGCACCATTCAGCTGTTTCGTGTCCATTTCATCTTAGTATTTAGCCAGTTGTTGTGTTGAAGTAAAATTTTGCTGATCTTGGCAGATTTTAGGATAATCCAGACTGGCTTGTAACTCTAACAAGATATATGTCTACATTTTAGGTGCAGAACATTTTTTTGGGGGGGGCGGTGTGCAGGAAAATCCTCAACACCATGGTGAGGAGTAACTAATCTTTGTGACCCACCCAGCGAGGCATGAGCCAATCCATGCCAGCTCTTTCCTGTCAGATTACAAGTTCTATTTTCTGTTGTTTATTTATTTTAGTTTTTTTTTTTTTTTTTTTTAGTTTGTAGGATTGTTTGCTATGAGGGGTTTTCGAAGCAATCCCGATGGTCATTGCGAGGGAGGGCAGGGATCCAGAGGTGGAGCCAGGCTTGGACCAGAGAAAGCTCTCCTCCCTGGTCCTGAAGGACATTTATTGTTCTTCTGTGTCTGCGGACCACTCAGGGCTTCTGGTTGTCTTCCCGATGACGTTGGTTTCTGCACGGTAGTGTTTGGAATTCTTCCATCCCCTGTGGATGCTCCAGTTGGGGGTGGGTGACCTCAGAGTACTTGGCCTTCGAGGGCATCCAATTCCCTGTGGCCTCCTTGGCAGTTGGGATATAGTCCTTGTTGCTCGTATTAATAGTTTGTGGTGAAGGTCTGGGAGTCTTCGTGGTTGGGATCCAAGCTTCCTCCTTACCACCTGCTCCACCCTGGAGTGCTCCCCTGCTCCACGCACATGACCTCCTGGAAGAGGTTGTCAGGATCGCACCCGATTCACCCCTCATGCATTGGTATAGTAGTTTTACTATTGTTTAGTGCCGCTTTGAGTCTGTTATCTATGAATTACCAGATTTGATCATGATAGGCTATATTGTACTTTTTTCTCACTCTTTTTATGGTCCTGAAAGATTTCCCTGCACTCCCTCCCCATTACCGGTTAACATAGCGTATTGAGGGTATAGTAGGTTTTACAGTTTTTCGATGTAGATCTTAAGTATTCTGACATTAATTGTTGGTTTATAGATCATATCACGTTATCTTATTGCATTGGATACAGGTTGTTAGAGATTGCACTAATATTACAATATACAGGTACTATCTTCCAAGTTGTCCTCTTTTCATCTCAGATTAAGGCGAACATGTGGTATTTAACCTTTTGGGATTGGTTCATTCTCTTAGCATGATGGATTCCAGTTTGGCCCATTTGTCCACAAAGAACTGCATTTCGTTTTTTTTAATAGCTGAGTAGTATTCCATGGAGTAGATGAACCATAGCTTTCTTAGCCAGTCTTCCGCTGATGGGCATTTTGGCTGCTTCCAGGTTTTTGCGATCGTGGATTGTGCTGCTATGAACATAGGTGTGCATGTTGGTTTCTTGTGTAGGAGATGTTTTGGATATATTCTTAGGAGTGCTATTGCTGGATCATATGGTATGTTGATTTTGAGTTGTTTGAGTATTCGCCAAACTGATTCCCATAGAGGCTATACAAGTCTGCAGTCCCACCAGCAGTGGAGAAGGGTTCCCTTTTCCCCACATCCTCGCCAGCAAGTGTTGGTGGTATTATGTATGTGTGCCATCCTTACTGGAGTTAGGTGGTACCTCATTGTTGTCTTCATTTGGATTTCCCTTATTGCCAGGGAACTTGAGCATTTTTTCATATGCTTGTTTGCCATTTGGGTTTGTTCTTTTGTGAAGTGTTTGCCCATTTCCCGTGCCCATCTCTTGAGTGGCTTGTTTGTTCTGGTGTTTTGGTTTCTCTGGAGATCTTTGTATATTCTGGAGATTAGCCCTCTATCACCTATGTCGTGTGCTAAGATCTTCTCCCATTCTGTGGGTTGCCTTTTCACTTTATTGATTGTTTCTCTAGCTGTACAGAAGCTTCTTAGTTTGATGAGGTCCCAATTGTTTATTTTCGTCTTGATTTCTCCTGCTTTTGAAGTCTTTTTTAGGAAGTGAGGGCCTACCCCTAAGTGTTGCAATGTGTTTCCAAAATGTTTTTCCAAAAGTTTGAAGGTTTCTGGATGTAGGTTTAGGTCTTTTATCCATTTAGATTCGGTCTTGGTGTATGGTGAGAGATGTGGGTCTATCTTTTTGTTTCTGCAGGCTATCAACCAGTTGTCCCAACAGCATTTATTGAACAGACCTTCCCATTTGCTTGGGTTGTTGTCTGTCTTTTTCTCAAAGATTAATTGACTGTATCTGTGTGGGTTTCCATCTGTTGTTTCTATTCTGTTCCACTGATCTTCCTCTCTATCTTTGTGCCAATACCAGGCTGTTTTGATGACCAATGCCCTATAGTATGTCCATAGATCCGGTACTGTGATTCCCCCTGTTAGGTACCTGTTCTTCAGAGTGGTTCTGGCTATTCATGGTTTTTTGTGTTTCCAGATGAATCTGTGTATCATTTTTTTCCAGTTCGATGAAGAATGCTGTGGGTAATTTGATTGGGATTGCATTGAATGTATATATTGCTTTTGGTAGTATAGAGATTTTGATGATATTAATTTTGCCTATCCAGGAGCATGGGATGT
The DNA here is from genome assembly GCF_030435755.1 of Ochotona princeps. Classification (NCBI taxonomy): domain Eukaryota; kingdom Metazoa; phylum Chordata; class Mammalia; order Lagomorpha; family Ochotonidae; genus Ochotona; species Ochotona princeps. The sequence goes on along the minus strand of NC_080855.1, from coordinate 34,970,408 downwards.
TGTTCCATCTCTCGAGGTCTTGTTCTATTTGTTTTTTGAGTGTTTTGTAATTTTCTTCATAAAGGTTTTCTATGCTTTTGTTAAATTTATTCCCAGATATTTCATACTTTTCTCTGTTATTTTGAATGGTAGCTTGTTGGTTAGATCTTCTTCCATCTTGCAGCCATTTGCATACACCATGGCTATTGATTTTTGTTCATTTATCTTGTATCCTGGACTCTGCAAAATTCTCGTATGAGTTCTAGGAGTCTCTGTATTGAGTTTTTTGGTTCTTCTATGTAAAGAATCATGTCGTCTGCAAATAGTGAAAGCTTGACTTCTTCATTTCCAATTTGGATTCCTTTGATTTCTTTGTCTTGTCTTATGGCTTCTGCAAGTACCTCTAGGACTATATTGAATAGCAGTGGTGATAGTGGGCAGCCTTGTCTTGTTCCAGATCTCAGTGGGAAGGGGTCCAGTTTTTCTCCATTTAGTATGATGCTGGCATTGGGTTTTTCATATATTGCTTTGATTATGTTGTGGATTGTTGCTTCTATCCCCACCCTGGTTAGAGTGTTTAACATGAAATGGTGTTGAATTTTGTCGAAAGCTTTTTCTGCATCTATTGATACTATTATATGGTTTTTGTTTTTCAGTTTTTGGATGTGATGTATCACATTTATGGATTTCCTTATGTTGAACCATCCCTGCATTCCCTGGATGAAACCTACTTGGTCTGGATGGATGATCTGTCTGATGTTTTTTTGTATTCTTTTGGCTAGGATTTTGTTGACTATCTTAGCGTCAACGTTCATCAGGGAGATCGGTCTGTAGTTTTCCTTCTCTGTTAATTCTCTATTCGGTTTGGGGATTAAGGTGATATTGGCTTCATAGAATGAGTTTGGAGGAGTTGCTTCCTTTTCTATTGTTTTGAAGAGCTTGTAAAAGATTGGGGTTAGCTCTGGTTGGAATGTTTTGTAGAATTCTGTGGTAAAACCATCTGGGCCTGGGCTTTTCTTTGTTGGGTGCTCTTTAATCACTGATTCTATTTCTGTTTCGGTGATGGGTTTTTTCAGGTCTTCTGTTGCTTCTGGGGTAAGTTTTGGTAAGTGGTGGGAGTCTAGGAATCTTTCCATTTCCAAGTGGTTATCAAATTTGTTGGCGTATAGTTCTTTGTAATAATTTCTAATTATTTCCTTAATGGTAGTAGCGTCTGTTGTTAAGTTGCCTTTTTCATCTTTGATACTGCTAATTCTTGTTTTGTCTTGTTTTTTCTTTGTCAGTCGGGCCAGTGGGGTATCTATTTTGTTTATCCTCTCAAAGAACCAGCTTTTTGATTCATTTATTTTCTGAATTTTTTTTAATTTTTTTCTGATTTAGTTCTTGTCTTGTTTTGATAATTTCTTGTTTCCTCTTGTTTGTGGGGTCTTTCTGCTGTTGCTTTTCCAGTTCCTGGAGGTGTGTGCTTAATTCCTGCATTTGTTGCCTTTCTTGGGCTTTGACATGCGCGCTTATTGCAATAAACTTACCACTGGTTTGGCAGTGTCCCATAAGTTTTGGACTTTTGAATCTGGGTTTTCTTTGGTTTCCATAAATTTTTTTATCTCGTCCTTAATTTCTTCTCTAACCCATTGTTCGTTTAATAGCATATTGTTCAGCCTCCAGGAGTTTACATGTTTCCTGGGACATTTTGAGTTGTTGATTTCCAGTTTCACTCCGTGATGGTCTGAGAAGGTACATGGTATGATTCTGATATTTTTGTAATTAGTTAAACTTGCTTTGTGTCCTATTATGTGGTCTATCCTGGAGAAGGTGCCATGCACTGCTGAGAAGAAGGTGTAGTCTGTGGCCTTAGGATGAAATATTCTATAGACGTCTACTAGGTCCAGTTGTTCTATTGTTTGTGTGAGATCTGTGGCTTCTCTGTTGAGCTTTTGCTGCGTTGATCTATCTATTGGTGTTAGTGGGTGTTCAGATCTTCCAGAATTATCGTATGTTCATCTATGTCTCCCTTTAAGTCCAAAAGTAGTTGTTTCACGTAGCTGGGTGCATCCGGGCTAGGAGCATAAATGTTAAGAATGGCGATTGGTTCTTGTTGGATCCTCCCTTTCAAGAATATGTAGCGCCCTTCCCTATCCTTTTTGACATTTGTTACTTTGAAGTCCATATCATCTGAGAATAGGACTGCCACACCAGCCTTTTTTTTTTTTTTTGTCCATTGGCATGGAATATTTGTTTCCACCCTTTCACTTTAAGTTTCCTGAAGTTCCTTCTTGTTAGATGTGTTTCTTGCAAGCAGCATATAGTTGGGTCCTGATTTTTAACCCAGTCTGCTAATCGGTGCCTTCTGAGTGATGGATTTAAGCCATTTGTGTTGAGGGTTAATATTGAGAAATTATAATTATGCCGTGACATATACCTGTGTTTTTGAGGTTGTTGGTAATTGATTGTCATTTCTGTGGATGGACTTTATTGAGATCTCCCTGATTGCCATCCTTGCTTATGGCTTGCTTCCTTTTTCTCTGGGAGTAGCGCATTTCTAAGGAGATTTTGTAGAGTTGGTTTTGTGTTGGCATATTCTTCTAATTTCTCTCTGCTGTGGAAGTATCTAGTTTCGTTCTCGAATACAAATGAAATCTTTGCTAGGTAGAGTATTCTTGGTTGACAGTTGTTCTCTTTCAGTACTTGAAAGATTTTGTTCCACTCCCTTCTTGCCTGGAGCATCTGTTCTGAGAAGTCGGCAGTGATTCTGATGGTCCTGCCCCTAAATGTAAGCTTTTCTTTGGTTCGTGCTAAACTTAGGATTCTTTCTTTGTATTCATTGGAGGGTAGCTTGATTACCACGTGTCTTGGGGAGGATCGTTTTGGGTCCACCCTGTGGGGAGTCCTCTGGCCTTCCTGAATTTGGATTGGGTTCATGTTCCAGGTATTTTGGAAGTTCTCCTGCAAAATTTCCTCAAGTACTGGTTGTAAGCCTGTTTCTCTTTCCACTCCGTCTGGGAGCCCCATTATTCTGATATTTGATTTCTTTATGTTGTCGTTCATCTCCTGGATCGTCTTGGTTGCCTTGTGTAGTTGTGACTCTAGTTGGTTAATAATCTGCCTGTTTTCATTCTGGGAATCTTCCAAGCCGGATATCCTGTCTTCTGCTGCTGTAATTCTGTTGGCTAAGCTCTCAACTTTGTTCTTCAAGTCTAGGATCTCGTTTTTGAGCGATTTTGTTTCTGTGATTATGTGGTTTTTAAAATCTTTGAGCTCGTCCCATCGCTTTTCATTGTCTCTGAAGAGTTTTATAATTATTTTTCTGAACTCCTTATCAGAAACGTCTTCAATTTCTTCATCTGTAATCTCTGCGATTGACCAGGCTTTATGGTGGCTTTTTGGGGCGGAGCAAGCTGTGTCTACGTCACTCTCTTATTTCTTCCCATATTGTGGCTCAAGGTGTTGCTGGATTCTCACCCTAGTCTAGTGTTTGTTTTTGAGAGACCCAGGCACCAGCTTGCTGAGGGGTCTCCAAGCGCTATCCTGTAGAGATCAGAGCATGCAGGCGTGGAGTAGCAGGGTGCGGGAATTTTCAAGGCACTTCTGGTGCGTCTCCAGTACACTGGACTTCAGGGCGCCACTTCCAAGGCCCAGCAGATTCAAAGCGCACTCTCAGCTCGTCCCCTACACGTATGCGACCACAGGACATAGGGGAATGAAGGCACTCTGTGTGCGCCCCCTTTGCACAGGAACACAGGGCACAGAGGATTCTAGGTGCTTTCTCGGTGTGTCCCCAGTGTCGGGGACTGCAGGGCGTGGCGGTTCCAGGCGCTCTCTGGGAACGCCTCCTGCACGCGGGTCCACAGTGCCCTCCTGGTGTGTTTTCCAAGCACAGGACTGTAGGGCGTGGGTTGTTCCAGGTGCTCTCTAGAAGCGCCTCATGCGCAGGTCCGCCCACCCCAGCAGCACGGGACCGCCCACCAGAGTGCAGGCGACCACCCACCCCAGCGCTCGCACAGGACCGCCCAGCCCAGAGGCACACCCAGGTTCGCACAGTCCAGAGGTGCGGGTTCCTGTGGGTCAGTACCGCCTAGCTGTGTGCCAGTCTGCAAGGCACGGGGGAGTATTCAGTGTGCCTTCTGCCTTTCTCCTCAGCGCACAGGACCGCTGTGCATCAACTCCAAGACAGTTTTGGCAGTTTCAAGGCACTTGCCTTGTGTCCCCAGAGGCTGGAGCCGCCGGGGGGTGGAGAGGTGGGGAGATGAGTACTAAGGATGTTCAGGGTCTGTGCGTGCCGCTGGAGAGTTAACTCCCGGAGCCTCCGACCCACTGCTGCCCCTACCCAGCTCCCTCAAACCTCAAGTTCTTGCAGTCTGCCTCTGCCTCTGGTGAGGACTTTCACCATGGGTGCTGCTCCTGGCAGCTGCGGCGGGTCAGGGTCTGTGGCGGGTATGGCGGCGCCCGGCGGTTTCTGTGGCTGCTCTCACACTCTCTCTTGAACTGACACATACGTACAGACGTCGGCCAGGAGATCTTGATGACCAAGCCACTTGACCTGGGCACCAGCAATTTCTATTGCAGAGTCGCTGGAGAGACATGGATTGGGAACGCTGTAAAGAAAAAAAAAAAATCAATTGTGTTTGGTGGAAGATCTTTATATTGTGACCGAGGGGTTTAATCTGATTCTCAGCTTGATCTCAAAGATGGATCTGCTGAATGCTAGTACTGAGAACAGAGCAGGGTTTCAGCTACACAAAAAGGATTTTAGGAAACAGATTCACTGAGAGAAATGGCCTGAAAAACACTTAAGGTACAGACATGGAGAATGTCTCAGATATCATGCAGTGGCCCTCACCTCAGCTGGCTTCCCTCTGCCCACACACCAAGAGACTGATAGTATTCCAGGTCGGATAGTAGCACTGAAGGAGCCAGACATGTTTGAGCAATGTGTGTTTGCCCTCATCCCCTATCTCCCAGCCCTCCTCTATTTCCTCTCTTCTCCCATCCCTGCCACTTCCCTGGACTTTCACTCAATGATTTCACCAGCTTCCTCTCTGCTCCTCCTCTCTCCTACTGTGCACCGTCCTCCCAGAAGGGCTTTTCCCTCACAAACACGATGTCACTTCCCTGCTGTACCTCTTTCATCCAAGCTGGATCTTTCACCGAAACTTCATGATTTACTCCTGAAATTCCTGCACAGCCCTTCCGGTTTTCTTCTCCATGGCAACTTCCTGCTCCTTTCTTATTCCAGCTCCTCTCCAACCCAACCCTACTAGACCCAGCACCATCTCCAGTTCCCTTAAACCTGCAGTTGGCTCTCCCCTCCTCCAAGTCTAATAACTCAGAGGAAAAAGCATTGTAATGTAGCGTGTTGTATTTGTTCCTATTCTTTTTTTTTAAATCAAGGCCACACCTAACCTCCAAATATGAACTCCGATGTAGCTGTAGCAAGGCTTCCCCCAAGGACAATCCTGTCCCTTCGATATTTGCAAGCTTTTTGTAATAATTCTTAGCAGAAAGTTCACTCACTTTCTGTCACATAAGCGCGGTTAAAACTCTTTATTTGGCATCTCTTGAAGCAGCCTAGCTACAAAGAGCTGGCCTATGCAGAATCCAAGGAAAATTCTCCCACAAGGGACCTTCCACCTCTGCTCAGACCTCACCAAGATGGCCACCTGAGAGCGCCTGGACGACCTACGTCATCACGTGCCAGGGTAAGGGTGGGGGGCCCTGGATGGACCGAGCGAGTGGGCAGGGCCGCGGAGGGCGGGGCCTTTTCTTATTCAGCTGGTGAGCGCAGCATGGGGCGTCAGGGAGTGAGCTCTACGCCCAGTGCAAGAGCTCCTCCAACAGCGCGTTCAGAGCTCCTGGGAGCTGTGGCCACAGGAGCGGGCGGCTGGCGCTCGAGCTCCGCGGCGGGAAGCACCAGGACCAGGGAAGCCATGGCAGCCAAGAGGCAGCACCTGCCTCCCCTAAGCGGCCGCGGCGAGGATCACGGAGACGGTGGTCCCACGGGGCACGACGACCCAGGCCAGGCCCTGGAGAAGGCGCGACAATCCAGGCCAGGCTCCTGAAGAAGGTGCAGACCACTCCTCCGCCACCAGGCCCACTCACCTCGGCGCCGCCATTTGAAAAGGCACCTGTGTTTCCCGACGTGAGCCTTTGCGCCCGTGCTCCTGCGTGGCGCGCCGGGGCAGCGTCCTGGACAGGTGCAGGCGGGGCGCACGAGGTTCCTCCAGAGCATGGCTTCTGCTGTTGTTGCCGCTGTAGTTCCTCCTGGCTGGCACCAGATCTCCAGGACCTTGCCACCCGCGCTGGGGGAGGAGGGGCTGCTGCCCGGGCGCCAGGAACAGCAACGGTGCCAACATCACCTATGCCAGCCACAAACAGCAGAAGCCGGTACAGAAAACGTGAATGTCCCAGACCCCCAAATGCCCAAGAACCCAGAGGATTAGGTCCGCTGAACCCGGATTGGAGACCCGACTTTTATTTTTTCTTTCCTCTCTCTCTCTCTCTTTTTTTGTCTTGTTTTGTTTTTCTTTTAATTTCTCAGCGCCCTCTTCTCCCTACTCCACGCCCCGGTTGTGGCTGGTGTATTTTAAAACTGGGCTCCTTCTCTCTTGTGCCTTGCTGTCTGCCCTCCTCCTCACTTCCCCAGGGTCTCCGGGTCGATGGAGCCCTGGGACAGCACACTGCATGGGTGATAAGTCACCGACTGTCCTGACCTGGCCCACGGTGCCCCTGGCTTAGCACTCCTAAGCCTGCTCTGAACTCCCCTTGCAAAAGGTGCTGTGCGCTTTGGCTGGGCTGGGCTGATCTGAGCGCCGCCTTTCCTGGGATGCGCACTGGGGGGCTAGTGGACCCCAGGAGCTCCCTCAGCATGTGTCTGCCTCCCAGGAAAAGGTTGAGAGCTTGCCTGTAAAGGTGTCTTTTTTGGTGTGTGACAGCTGGCACCTCATGGCCCTGAGTCTTTGTGCTGATTTTATGAGGCGCCCAGGTGTCTGGCTGGGCCACCTGCGTGGGGCTGGTGGCAGGTGGCAGTTGCAACAGGCAGGTCCTCTGTGGCCTTGGTGTTTCGGCCAGGGAGGGAGGGCATTTAGAGTTTGTAAAGATTTATTAAGAGAAGTTTGCACCCTTGTTGCCTCCTCTCCCCTGTGTGAGAGTGATTCTAGCAGAGTGATCCCGAATGCAGATTTCTGTTTGCTTTGGTGAGGTGTTTGTGGGGGAGAGGGCAGATTGTCCCAATGATTTATTTCAGGAAATTCAGGGACTCCTTGCTTGGGACAGGTTTTGTTTTGTGAGTTGGCGGTGTTCGCATTTACACCCTTGAGATTTGCACTAACAGTTTTTAAGAATGTGTATCAGAAAACAAACAAGCAAAACTTCGCTGTCACTATTGCAAACCAGGAGGTTATGTGATAGTTAAAACCAGCTTTGAGTTGAAAAGTGTCATGGTTGTGGAATTTTCATTTGCTTCAGAACCTTCTGGATCGGCATCGGCAGAGACAGTCATTCTTACCTGGACTCCGATTAGGATTTGAACTGGTGGTGATGCCGTGAGGCTCCCAGGAATATGACCCACTCACTCCCCAGTGCTCTGCCCTGACAGCTAGTTCTGACACAATACTTTACGTTCTTTAGAGTGGGCTCTTCTATAAAAACCTGTTTGCAGTTGATCCTGAATGGGTAAAATTGGGAGGCCTCCCAGATACCTGCTTTGTATGTTGGCCGATGTAATATGCCTGGGTCACCAGAGTGTGGTGGGAGTTGGAGGTGGAAGGGTTGTGTGTGGCCACAGGATGTGAAACTGTGCCTTGTGAGGGTTCAAGAGAGTGGGTTTGAGTCCCTGTCCCACCAAATGGCACTGATGCCTTTGAAAGCCAAAGTAAATGAGCTAGTTAGGCATTCATTGTAAAGGTCAGCATCTTTAGTCTCCAGATAATATTTAGTAAAAAACCTTATATTTTCACACACTACAGTTGTTTGTGCAAGCTGTCCCTTTTATTGCAGTACCTTAACAAGACCTTTTAGTCTACTTCCTGAGGCTTCAATGGGTCCTTGTTTAATAACTGATGACAGTGTAATGTAATGAATGTGCTCTGGGCTTTGTTTTATTTATTTAGATTAGACCTTTATCAGCTTGTTGCTGAACACTGTACATTGCTTCTAATTATATGGGTCCTTTAAGTGTCAGTTTGCTGTATAACAAAGACCTGGTGGCATTATTTACATTATGGAGTGAAAGTGTTGATATACTTGCTGGAGTGATATAGTGTCACATTTATGATTTGGCTAGTCGAAGTTCATCTTAGGAGTGTGGCCAGTAAAACAAGCATTAAGTTTAGTGTGCGCTTTTAAATTAATCCACTAATTTGTAGCTCATGGATCCTACAACGTGCAACATTGTCCTGTGAAAGTGCATCTTGTTTGTGCTGAAGATGTTATCACTCAAGTGAGAGCCATTTATTTTACTTCCACAGAAAATACACTGTAGCAAAAATGTAGAACTGCTTTAAAAAAACACCTTCATTAAAGAAATAGATAAAATGTTGGGATTAAGTAAATGATACAATTTAATCTAAAAAACTTTTAAAATCTGTAATTGAATTCACAAAGCAAAATTTATTCCCCCAGTGGCAAGTCCCACACTGAGAAAATATCTTTATTTGTAAGAAATAATTTTAAACATATTACGTTGAAGCCCAGGAAAGTAATTCATGTGTAGCCGGCTCTCAGTATTTCCTTCCTCTGTGGAGATCTGGTGGTTAGGAAATGAGCAGCTCCAAAGCAGCCCTGCATTAGATGAGTGTTCCTATACTTCAGAGGAACATTTCAAAGATACCTTAGGAACAGGACCTGCTGAACCTTCCCCCTTAGCAAGCCTGCTCAGAAAATAGAGCAAGTGTTTTTATTGAAACCCTGTCCCTTCCCCTTTTTGAGACAAAAGCCTTTCTGTATATTTTATTCATTTTTATCTTGTGAAGATGGCTGAAAAGCCTATAAAGAATAAAATGAAATCTTTTCTCCTTTATATGATAATGCCTTTATATGGTTTCATATAAACACTTTTTTTTAAACACTTTTAATGGTGTTTCCACTTTGCCTGTTTCTAGATGGTACTATATGGTGGCAACTGGCAGGTGTTGGGCAGCTGACATGTGCACTTGACAGTGCAGTGTTGACAGTCAAGCCAACCATTGGGAAGGGTTGGAACTGGAAGTAAATTCTAAACTTTACCTGATAGTCTGTTAAAATGCATGCTTAGAAAACATTTGACTTTATTAAGCATGCTAATATTAATGGGAAAGCCTGGTCTTTCCTGCTAGTCTTGTTACATTGTTGTTCATTGTATTATAAAATCATGTACCTCAGTTCTATAATACTGGCTTACTGAGTTTTGCTGTGATATAATATGCATCACTTGTTTCCCAGAATTGTGGCATAATGCTGATTTCTGAATAGGACCTAAAAGAAAAGGATAGGTCCTTTCTATCACCCAGTTGTCCCTCCTCATTGTTGTAAACAGCTTTGTTGAGGTAGCATATGCTTCGTGACTATTGGCCACTTTTGCATGGAACATCTGGGACATACAGTTCAAAGTGTTTAGTTACAAGTTACATTTAATGGGAGAAGGAGAAACGGGGCGTAAAAATAGAGAGCACAGGTCCCACATTGGAAGGGGAGATTGCATTCCTGAGGAGGTAGATCTGAACAAGTCTCCTGTTCCAGAAAGTGAGACAGCGGGGACCCACACCATCACTCCTGCAGTCCAAACCCACAGAACTGAAGTAGTTTGGAACCCACAAAGACTGCCACGGATTCACATGAAGTGGAAACACACTTGTGTTCTTGAAGTCTTTGAGCTTAGAATCTCACAGTGCAGTCGATTCTCCTGGGAAGCAGTAAGAGGCAGCCTCTGATTCTGTTCCCAGTTCCAGACACTGCCGAGATGTACTGCTTCCCGGGTGAGGAATCTGGTGCCGTCCCTGCCTACTGTCCTCTTGGTGAACAGTTAAAAATAAGGAGGACACACATGTTTACCAACAGTGCCTTTCTACCTCCAGGCTTCTTTAAAAACTGATTTTCCTCATTGTGACCCCAGTAGAAATACTGCTTACTGACACCTTGAAACTGTCATGCACCCTGCTTGACTTACATCATGTTGTGATATTCTGATAATACCCAAGAAAGGCTGTGTGTGTGTGTGTGTGTGTGTGTGTGTGTGTGTGTGTGTGTGTGTGTAAAGGAGTCTGGGGTCACATACTGCATTGCTCACTCAGCTGGTCAGTGAAGGAGCTGAGACTGGACATTGGCTCGCAGCTCTGTGTCCTTAGCAACTTGGCAGTAGTGTGCAGTGGTGTGCACATGTCCCCATGTCTTGGGGATTCCTCTGGGCCACTGTCTCTCAGTGTGGTGGCTAAAATCAGCTATTTGCTTTTTTAAAATGTGATTTGTACTTGCTTATCTCACAGGTTGTATTTATTTCCTTTCTACTCAGTTATTGATTAGCTACCTGACACCCTCTTGTCTTAATCATTGCTGTTAATGACTGCATGATACCTTGAGGAGGCCTTGCTGTTATTTCCAGATTTCTAGTATTTAACTAATATTCCAGAGAACACCCCAAGGCATATATATTTTTATGAGGTTTTCTTTTGTTTCTTGGAAAATTCCCAGGATTGAAAATTTGGTCTAGAGAAGTGTGTTCACTTTTAAGATTCAGCCAATTATTATACTCAGATAGTGTCAGACTGCTCTTAGAAAAAATTAATTTTGTTATCATTTTGTGAAAGTATTTTCTCCCCTTGCAGTTTGCGTTGGCTAGTTAAACTTACACTGCTGTGTTGGGAGTGTACTCGTGTTTAGCAGTAAGGAATATGTCTATTTTTAGAATTTCTGCTTACAGTGTCTTTTACATGCTCACTTGTTTGTCATCTAATTTTCCATCATTTTCTAAATGAAATATCCTTTAAAAATGTCTCCCGGGCTTGGCAGCGTGGCCTAGTGGCTAAGGTGCTCGCCTTGAACCCATATGGCCACTGGTTCTAATCCCGGCAGCTCCACTTCCTCTCTATCTCTCCTCCTCTCAGTATATCTGACTTTGTAATAAAAATAAAATACATCTTAAAAAAATGTCTCCCTATTAAGCATTTCCTGAACATTAAAATTAAAATATGTACATATAAATAGAAAATAATGTCTTAAGTTTAGTATGTTAGGTTTATGTTTTGACATAATATTGTGGCAGCTTGGACTTTGAGTATTCCTTTGTCTTTTCTTAACCGTTTTCGCCTTTCTTAAACCTCCCAGTGTCATTTTTTCTCACAACTTTGGCTTCAACTCACTTGCAGTGTTACATTTTTTTATTGTTAATTTTGCAAATTACTTGCGATGTTATTTTTTTTTACTGTATGAATATTGCCTATTGTTGGAATTAAAGTATGTAATGCCATGAAGTATGCTATCATCAGTATTTTTCTACCTATTTTCACTTTCATATTTATTTGCATCAAGGTTTAGCTGTCACTTAGGTTTGCTGAAAACAGAATTATTGTGTCAGCCCTTTGCTTTTTCTGTTTGGGTATGGTTTTCTCGAGAGTTTTGTAGAATCACAGAATAAAAGTGGAAGGGCTTTGCCTGTTTTAAGACCACATTGAGATGCCACATCTCCAAACGCTGTCTTACTTGGTACAGGATGAACAAGCTCCTTAGAGCTGTGACCTGTCTTTTAGGAGTCTTTGTTACCATGAGCTTTCCTGGTGCTGTGCACACAGGAGGTATTTGAGATGTCCTGATTTACCACTGACCATCATTTGGATTTTTTTTTCTCATTCTCGGAGAGAAGGTACTTCTGGACCTCCAGGGGGAAATACTGGAGAGGAAAAACTGTCCTTGCATAGAAGGAGGGGGGAGAGATCGTAGAAGCAACAGCAGTTTCTTGATTCTATGTCACTTGGCAAGTTTTCAGTCTTCTATGAAGTTATGGGCTGTTGATAGCCCAAGTTTCCACTTTGGTTAGCAAGCAAACCCTGTGAGTCAGGACCCTCACAAAGGCAGAGACTAGCAAGGAGCCAGGGACTCAGCAGCAAATTTCTGACTCAGTCCATGTGGCCCCAGCGACAAGCAGCACTCCCGCTGTTCTCAGCAAACAATGAAAAGTCACCTCTGTGAAATTCCGTACAGCACACGCTTTTTGTGGAGACTCAGAATTAATATTCTGAGATAAGTATGCACTGAAACTAAAGGCAGGAAATGAAGAATGACTAGTGTTAAGAAAGAGCTGGGCTGCACTGAGCATGGTGGAATGGGCGAGGGGTATTGTGGCTGAATGACACTACTTTAGACTTCCTCACCATTGAGTGCTTTCATAGCTGATCTGGAGAAGAGAGAGTGCCCAGTGTTCTGAAACTATGAATGAAAGGACATCCAAGCATAAGAACCAGAACCAAGGATGATTAAGTTTTTAATAAGGAGACTAAAGGCACTAGATTCAGTCATCAGAGGAAAAGCCAATTGAGCAAACTCATAACTTATGAAAGGGAATCTCGTTTGAGAATGTCCTTTGATTTCACAGGAAGACTAACACTGCATTTTGATATCATTTTGGTTTTATGATGAGTACACAGACATTCACAGTTACATTATAATCCAGTGGACGTGATTTTAGCAATGTTGGTTCAAGCACTGTGTGCAGATGTTGAAGCTCACATTAGGTGGATGTTACAAAGGCTTTACTGAAGTTAGCAACCAGTCGACCCTGGACACTGCTGTGCCTGTTGCCACCTGAAGATGTAGCTCACAGGGCTTCTCTCCCAGAAGCGTGGCATGCAGTCAGCTGGAGGTGTGATTTCACAATTCTGGCCCACAGGTTGGGACAGGACTTTTGAGGTTATGGTTTAAAAAAGAAGTTGCTCTTTTGCCTGGTTACCGTCCTACAGGACCTCTTTTCTGGAGACTTCTGACCAGCAGAAATCCCAAGTCCAATCTTAGAAGGATGTTTTTCTCTAATTCCAGTATGGCTTTTTATTTAGATGATGACTGGCAGTGTACTCAAATGTGGATTTTAAGACAACTCATAAATAAAAGTATTAGTGTAGTTCACATCAACTAATATTGATGGAGGATTACTCTCCATTACTATTTTTACATCATTGACATGTATGAATATGGGTGAATTGTGTTTGCAACACAGTTTTGAAAAATGTGTCAAATGCACTGCTTTGACTTTTATGATCTAAAACCGGAAAGGCACAGTGGGTGTGCATTGCTAAGTCCCCCAGGTGCTTCTCAGCCCTGCCCTGACTGAATTCCTCTGTGCATTTGACTTTGTTCTGTGACTTCAGGATATTGTAGCCTGCTTCTCATGCCCGTCCTGTGCCTCTTTCCTGTGACATCTGTCTCTGCCTGTGCCTCTTCTACACCATCCTGGAGGCTTGTCCTCCAGTCCCCATCCCCCTTGTTAGCACTACCTCTGTCCATATACACAGTTAGGAAATGTGTAGGGGTTTGTTTTTGAGCCACAAATCTTCACTCATTGTTTTCCTCCATTGTTTCCCGTACCGTTTCATTTTGCTTTGGCACTGTTGATCAGCTCCAGTCATGCATGTCACACATCTAGGCAGCAGATACCTGGAGTCCACCATGATGAAAATCATGGCAAACTGTTGGGGCTGCCTTGACTTTCTGATTGAGACACAAAGTATCAAAAGTAATAATTAAGTGGGATGTCAAGTACCTTACCAGGGTACTGTGGATGCAAAAATAGTTTTATGTACAGAGTAGTAAGAATCACAGGAAAACAAGCATACACAGTTGGGTTGCTTCATACTTGATGTACAGGAATTTATTCTCTTGTTAAGTGTTTCATAAGATGGATGATAACATGTTGGAGACATGGGCAGTATTTCACCATGCAAGAAAATGGTCATATGGTTTTTATGAGTCAACTTGTTGAAGTGATGTATCACATTTATTGTTTTGTGAATGTTGAACCATCCTTGCATACCTGGAATGAATCCTGTCGCGGCTAGCTGAGCCGGCATAGTAGGCACGGCGAATGTCCGAGCAAAAAGCACCGACACACACGGAGACCATGATGGTGTTACAAGTGCTGGGAGCCGTCTCTCTGAGCCGTCTCTCCACAAGCCTCTTTATTACCATATTATCTCCTCTTTCCCCCAAGCCCATCAACAGGACAATAGGACACCAATGAGTCTGCAAAGGCTAGGTGCTACTGCCCTAGGCCCGATTCCTGAGTGCTCAGCTTAAGGAATGTAAATCAACTCCTTAGCCCACAACATATTCCCCCTTCTGTATTAAAGCAGACTTGAATGCGCCTGTCTTAGGTTGTGGACTCTCAGGTTATCAGCCTTACCCGTCATTGGGAACCTCCGTAGCATGACGGAGACCCTGTCCTAGGTTGGTCAGTTCCCGGTCCATCTCACCCGTCACTGGCTGCCATTCAACGCCTTGTCTGCTGCAGCTGCTCAAACCATACTTGGGGAAGCTGGTAACCCTGTTCCAAGGCCAGGAGTGAATATCAGCTCAGTAGCAAAGAGCAAACAGCAGTTTTCGGGCTTGGGAAAACAAAGCACTTCACAGGTGAAACATACATTAAAGGCACACTGGGAGGCAAGAGGCCATGATCTTAGGAGTAACTTAGCTCAGTAACAATGAGCAGACAGCAGTTCCCAGGCTTAGGAAAACATTTTGCACTTGCACAGATGATAAAACAGAAATGCATACAATACAACAGAAAGGCATACGATGGGGTACAGGAGGCCAATACTAAATCTAACAGCATTTGCTATTCCTTTTCTAACAAATCAACCCATAGTCTAGCATAATCATGCCCACCCGCTCATGTTATCAGTAAAGTCCTGTTGTTCCATAACTCTGGCAGTCTGTTCTGCAACCTTGTTCACTGTCACCACGGTAGCTGGTGGTAGTGGCTGTTGACGTACTGGCTATGATGGTCGCCGTTATGCCAAAGTCTCTTTTATTCTTATCAGGCCAACATAGGCCTCTCCGTCAGTCCCAACAGGCACAGGCGGGATACAGGGCAGCTACAGGATAACAGCAGAATCACAATTGCCATTCCAGCATGCTGTCAGGGTGTACTGGAACTTGTTGTCATTCCTTTCACAGGCATCTCCTGTGCTTAAGAGAGAAGCATAGGGATAACACAAGCAAACACAAGCTTCAAATTCAAGAGCTAAGGTTCACTCACAAGAGCGAGTCTTCAGGTTCAGAGGAAAGAAGGAACTAATCCTCTGCCATAGTGGCGGGAGGAAAAACAAGAGAGAAAAACCTGTATTCATGGTGGGAAGAGCATTTTTTAAAATTTCCTCTCAAAGCTGTTTCTCCAAAAACAAAGAAAATTCCTGGTATCCAAGGTACCTGGCCTTGGGACAAAAGGCCAGAAAGGTGTCACTGGCCCACTTCCTTGGTCCCTTTCAAATGATAAAGAGGCCAGTCTGAAGCCCTCCTCCTTGGCAATGCCTGGAGAAATAGGCTGAGGCTTCAGGTGGGGAATAGAAATGCAAATGTCTCCCTTGTCTGTTGGGGAAGTAAGTACCTAATAAGATAAGCATTTGTCCTGGGAGAGACATGCTCTGGTGACTCCAAGACAAGGTGGGGAAAATATAAACCTAACAAAAGGAGTTTCAAATCAAAGCATGAATGGGTAATAGCAAGGCTCAATACTTCCTCCCCCATCCCACATAGCTCTCGGAGAACAAAGTCCAAAGCCACCGATAAACTTCGGCTTTGCCATCAGTCAGGGAACACGCTGCAGAACAGCGACAAAATACTGATATACTTATGTTATATATAAAGGCCTAATATACTTGCTTGTCCCGTTGATCTTCCGACTCAAATGCCATCATCTTGGCCAGTATCCGAGCTCTCACCAGACTCCGCAGCAGAAGCTTGCCGGACAAGCCTCTCAGGAATCCACCTTGGACCATTTTCATTTTCTGGGAAAACACAAACTGATCCTCGCCCCCAAATGAGGGCAGGATCTGGGCCTAGCCACTTACCAGTCAAGGGGTCTTTCCACATAACATAACCTTTCTGCTTCTGAGACTGATTCCAATGACAATCTGCAGCAGACCGTCCTTCAGCATCCAATGTTAGAAAATTTAAAATAAATAATACAAGATTCAAATGATCTCGGGGAGTGCTATATTCCCCCTTTTTGGTTTTAATAAGGTAATCCTTAATAGTACGGTTGGCACGTTCCACAATACCTTGTCCTTGAGGATTATAAGGAATACCTGTAATTAGTTGTATATGGTGAGAGGCAGCAAAATCACGAAACTTGCTGCTAGTATAGCAAGGACCATTATCAGTTTTGATAACTTTAGGAGTTCCCAAGATGGAAAAGCATGCATAGCAATGGGCTAGAGTATGTCTGACTTGTTCTCCTGTTTGAGGAGCAGCTAAAATAAATCCAGAACAAGTATCGATAGTGACATGCACATACTTTAGTGTCCCAAACTCTGGGATGTGTGTCACATCCATTTGCCAGACATGATTGGGCAACAGTCCTCGGGGATTTACACCATAATGAGGAACAGGTAAAAACTGAGGGCACACTGAGCATTGCTTCACGATGGTTCTGGCTTGTTCCTTAGTCAGACTAAAGTGCAAACGAAGCGTGTTAGAATTTAAGTGAAATCTAGCATGTGCCTTTTGAGCTTCTTCAAGAGCTGAGGCCACCAATTTGGTGGCTGAATCTGCAGCCACATTTCCTGATGTCAAGGGCCCAGGTAAACCTGTATGGGCTCGAATATGAGTCACAAAGAATTTATCTTTGCGGGCCCAAATACAGGCCTGAATTTTAGCAAATAGAGATGCTGCTGTAGAGTGGGAAGAAATTTGGTCCAAATCTCCAGCACAGGAAGGGAATGGGCAACATATCCACTATCAGAATACAAATTAAAGGGCTGCATGGAAAATGTTTGAAAGACGGCAAGAATGGCCACCAATTCTACAACCTGTGCAGAGACAAAAGATGTGGGGATGGTGGTAACCTGGCCATCTACTACAAAAGCTGCCTGACCGTTTGACGACCCATCAGTGAAAACAGTTAAAGCTTCCGGCAATGGTTGAAGAGAGGTTACAAGTGGAAAAACAACAGGATGCAAAATAAAAAACTGTACAATGGGGTCCTTGGGATAGTGGTTGTCAAAATTAACATTTAAAGTACTCAAAGTATAGACCAGGTCTCTTCCATATTCTGCAACCACAAAAGCTTCTGAGTGTATGGAACAATAATGGTATCTGGGACCTTCCCAAAATGTCTTAGGCTGCTCTTAGTGGCCTTTTGTATCAACTCTGCTATGGCCAAATAGCAAGGCACAATTGTCTTAGCAGGAGAGACATGCAAATGTTCCCACAAAATAAGCCCCTGCTGATAAAATACCCCTGTAGGTGTATATGAGGATGCTATAACAATAAATAAAAGTGGAGTACTGTAATCAATCCTGGTCAAATGGGATTGTTCAATAGCTATCTCAACCTTGCGTAGGGCGTGACATCCCTCCATAGTCATTACCCTAGGGGATGTTGGAGAGGAGTCACCTTTTAAGATATCAAACAAAGGTTTCAAATCTGCATTGCTAAGTTTCAAACTGGGTCTCATCCAATTTATATCCCCTAACAATTTCTGAAAATCATTAAGTGTTCGCAACTTTTCTGTGGCTATGGCAATTTTTTTGGGTTTAACACAATTCTAAAAAAGTTGAAATCCCAAATAATTAAATGGAGAAACAAGTTGTATTTTATCTGGGGCTATAGCTAATCCTGCTTTTTCTAACTCTTGCTGTAACTTACACAAACAGGATTGCAACACCTGAGTAGATAGAGCTGCCAGCAAAATATCATCCATATAATGAACGATCATAACAGAAGGAAAGCTGGCGCGCACTGGTTTTAAGGCGGCAGCCACATAAATCTGACACATAGTAGGACTATTAGCCATTCCTTGGGGTAAAAATTTCCATTGGTACCGTTCAAATGGTTCCTGCAAATTAACAGAAGGCACACTGAAAGCAAAACGAGGCGAATCTTCTGGATGAAGGGGAATGGAAAAAAAACAATCCTTTAAATCGATCACAACAATATTAAAATCTTTTGGAATGGCAGAAGGCAGCGGTAATCCTGGTTTCTGTGATCCCATTATCTCCATGGTAGCATTCACTGCTCTGAGATCCTGTAAAAGTCTCCACTTCCCTGATTTCTTTTTAATCACAAAAATAGGTGTATTCCAAGGTGAAGTGGAAGGGACAATATGTCCAGCAGCTAGCTGTTCTTGAACTATTTCCTTAATGGCGGCTATTTTTTCTGTAGAAAGGGGCCATTGGTCAATCCAAATGGGTTGAGAACTTTTCCATGTAATCTTCAGTGGAGTAACCTTAGCCACCATCACAATGGCCCCTAGGGAAAATGCCCTAGCCCTTTCTTATCCTTCTTATGTTCCACGGAGATTGGTTGAGTAATTCCTTGCAGCTTTCTTCCTATACCTTTTCCAGGAATATAGCCGTACCTCTCCATCTGCTGCATAGCTAATTCCTGACCAGATACTAATACTGCCCCCATTTGTTGCAAAACATCTCTCCCCCACAAATTAACTGGCAGACCTGGTACTACATAGGGGGTAACATGGCCACCATTTCCTTCCTTATCCCTCCAGGCTACAGGCCTGGAGCTAGCAAGGGGGCTTTAGGTAATCCCCAATCCTTGCAGAGTGGTCATGGTGGGTGTAACAGGCCAACCTGGGGGCCAATATTTCTGTGAAATAAGAGTGGTGTCGGCACCAGTGTCTAGAAGCCCAGTAAATTTCTTTCCTTCTATACTCAACTCCAAAGTAGGGCGGCCTGCCATATCAGCGACCCAATAAACAGAGGCTTCACCACTGGAACCAAACCCTGCTTTCTTCTGTCCAAGCCTGCAAGCATTATCTGACTTCACTGTGGGGAGCAGCACTAACTGTGCTAGTTGTGCCCCCTGGGGCAAAACTGCAACTCCAGCATGAACACTGGCTAAAACTTTAATTTCTCCTGTATAGTTTGCATCAATCACTCCTGGGGTAATATGAACTCCTTTCAAGGCTGTGCTGCTGCATCCCAGCAGAAGCCCTACAGTGTCAGGGGGTAGTGGCCCATAAATTCCTGTAGGAATAGCCTGTACCCCCATTTGGGGTGTCAATACTATGTAGGAGGTGGTATGGAGGTCCCATCCTCCACTGCCTGGGCTCCTTTGGGCAAGGTCATAAATGGCCTTTGTCCCTGAGGAACAAACTGAATTGCTGCACCATAGATTGGTGCTTGTGGGGCCCGGGGCTGGCCCCTGCTCTCATTTCCCGGCACAGATGGCTGCCTGGAGATATCTGTCTTGGACCTGCATTCATTTGCCCAATGTTTCCCACGTTGGCATCGAGGGCAAACTCCTGGGGACTGCCTGTCCATATTAGCAGCCTGTGCACAACCTTGGAGTGGGCAGTTCCTGCGGATATGCCCTAGCCGGCCACATTTAAAACATCCTTGTTTTGGGCGAGCTCCTGAGCCCACGGTTGTGCCATCGCGCAATGCCTCTGCAATGGCTGCACCCATTATCTGTCCTTCCCCGATGTCCTTACAAAGTTTAAGATACGTGTTAAGGGGCTTATGCTTCCAAGGTCTAATTGCTTCCTGGCACCATTTGTTGGCATTTTCATATGCTAGTTGCTTTACAAAAGGCATGGCTTGATCTGCATCACCAAATACCCTATCTGCAGTTACCAGTAGGCGATCTACAAATACCTGGTAAGGCTCGCCCGGGCCTTGGACAATTTTAGAGAGATGTACATGTAGCGAGCCCTTAGGTGATAAAGACTTCCAGGCCCTCACTGCAGCAGCAGCGGTCTGTGCATAAACTCCTGGGTCATAATTAATCTGATCCTGTACATTAGCAAAAATCCCCTCTCCTGTCAACATATCATGATTTCTCTCAGGAAAGCCTGCCTGGGTATTTTGCCGTGCTGTGTCAAGGCAAAGCTCAAAAAACTCAGATTTCCACATTAGCAAATTGCCCCCATCCAGAGTAGCCTTACAGAGCTGTTTCCAATCGGCCGGAGTCAAATTGTTAGGTGCTAAGGCTTCAATCATGGAAACAGTAAAGGGGGCCGATGGACCATACGTGGCAACAGCGTCCCTCAGACTCTTTATGTCCTTAAAGGACAGTGCCAGGCGCTGTCTAATTCTCTGCCCCTGCAGATTCTCTACCTCAACTACTGGGAAGGTAAAGCGCCTAGCAAGGGTAGCCGCCTCAGGGTCTCCCTGCTCCTGTGCTTGCTTTACTGCATGTTCCACAGCTGAAAGAGAAGTTGAAAGCGGGGGTCCAGCACAAGCCCCAACAGTGCATCCACTCTGTTCCTGCCTCAACTGAAGGGAGAGGCGCTAAAGTTGCTCTTGTAAACCTTTTACAACTGTGCTCAGACATGATGGTACCAATGGCTCAGGCGGCGCAGAGAGCTCTGTGCCTGTCCAAGAGGGACGTTTGTTTGGCAAACGCTCTACAGGTGGAGGATCCTCAGCAAACTCACTTCCATCCTTTTCCTCCTCAGCCTCCTCAGAAGAGGACCGCGAATCTCCTTCGCGCACTTTCTCCAGACTTTGTCTTGTCTGGGGTTCCTTCTCCTTATTTACCCTGGTTTGTAGCTGTCTCCTACTTTCAACAGACAATTTCTTATGGCGGGCTTCCACCACTGCTCGACGGGATGACCAAGCAATATTTAGAAAGCGCCAGAGAAAAAAGATGACTACAATGAAAGCAAACCATGGGACTAAGTCGCAGACAGTTTCAAAAAAACTTAAGCGTAGTGTCGGTGCCTAGTGACTGGAGCAGATCTCGGATTCCCTTAATTACCTGCATTTTAGAGAGTTCTTGCCTCATGATAAATTTTACTTATGCCCCTGCAAAAATTTTAAAACCTGCCTCTAGATTTCCGGGGTCCCTCAGATTGTCCCTCGTGCCCCAAGACGGGGAGAAGGTCTGGGGACGAGATAAATTTGCCCCTCCAGAGTTCCAGGGGACCCTCAGATTATCCCTTGTGCCCTAGCACAGGGAGAGGGTCTGGGGATTAAATCAGTTATGCCCCTGCAAAATTCCCAAATTCCAAATTCTTAATTCAAAATTCCTTAATTCCTAATTCCTTAATTCCTTACCTTCGTAGTTCCAGGGGTCCCTCAGACGTCCTTTGCGCTGTGTCCCATGTTACGGCGCCATTTGTCGCGGCTAGCTGAGCCGGCATAGTAGGCACGGCGAATGTCCGAGCAAAAAGCACCAACACAGAGACCATGATGGTGTTAGAAATGCTGGGAGCCGTCTCTCCGAGCAGTCTCTCCACAAGCCTCTTTATTACCATATTATCTCCTCTTTCCCCCAAGCCCATCAACAGGATAATAGGACGCCAATGAGTCTGCAAAGGCTAGGTGCTACTGCCCTAGGCCCGATTCCTGAGTGCTCAGCTTAAGGAATGTAAATCAACTCCTTAGCCCACAACAATGCTCTATTATGAAATAAGTACTCTTGACCTGAACCAAATTTTACATACTATTTACTTATAAAATTAAGTATTCTATCAACATCTAATATATGTAATGGAAACTTGATCACAAAAACAATTTTGAAGGAATAGGACATTTTGCAATTTTAACATATTTTTATAAATAACAAAAAATTTTAACTACTTTGATGAAGTTAGGGGTGATAAGAAGAATGAGCTGAACATCTTACAGAGAAACATTATTAGGGAACTCTGTTACAACCTTAGAGAAAATACAAAATTTGATCAACTTTTTTTTACATTTACATTTACAAATAAATCATTCACATATACCATTAGTTCTTACAGTAATCATGGAAGCTCCCTGATGCCTTTCATTTTGAAAACTGAGTAACACTTCCTGTAGAATGATTTTTTTTCCCTTGGGTCTTGTTCTTTCTGCTGTTATTGTCTATGCCTTGGGTCTATTCATTGAATTATGTGTCTATGCCAATGTATCCAGTGCTTCCATGATGAGTTATTCCAGGTTGAACCAGTCACAGCATTGTCTTCCTGCCTTTTCTTTTGGGGACCACTGGTGTGTTAATTTTGTAAATTTTTTTCAACCAAAAAATATCTGTTTCACTGGATTTCCCTACGCTTCCTGCTATTATTTCACTGAATAAATTCTCTAAAAAATTCTGTTTCCCAATCTTTCAGGAATGTCTAATACAGGTACATTTTGTCATTTGACTGTATCCTATAAATGCAATTGTTCCTGAACACTTTTCATTCTTTTCTGAATTTTTGTTGTTATTCTGACTATGATATTTCAGAATCTTTTATCTACCAGATCAGATATTCTTTCGATGGCCTCACTTTGTCTTTTGCTCAAACTTTCCAATGTATGTTTTAATTTAACATAATGAATTCTTCATTTCTAACATTTCAATTTTGTTGCTAGCTACCACTATTTTTATTTCACAAATTTCTCATGTCATTCATAGATTTGTTTAACTATGGACTTGCTTCTCTATTTTTCAATATTCTTACAACCAATCTTTTGACTTCCTCACAGATATTTTATCAATAACCTTGTCTTGACAGTTCAAAATTAAAATATTACTGTGTCTTTTAGGGAAGTTGTATTATCCTTCTTGTTCATACTTCATAGATAGATAGATAGATAGATAGATAGATAGATAGATAGATAGATGATTTTTATTCATCTGGAGAAAGACTTACAGATATTTCCTCGGAAGTTTCTGTTCTTGGCGAATTTTCTACCTGGCATAGTGCACAATCAGGCGCTATCTAGAGATATGGGTTTCGCTGGGCCATAGAGTTCTGTCCAGCACCTGTGGGTGGGACAAAGGACAAAGTCCAGGGTGCCACCCTAAATATGTTAGAAAAAGATATCCTAATCCAATGTTGGCAGGAGCATAAATCAGGATTTGTATTACTAATACAGAATGGAAATTCCTTAGAAATCTGACAGTAAAGTGACGATATGACCCAGCCATCCCATTCCTGGGAATTATCCAAACAAGATGAAATCAGTACATGAGGGGCAGAGTGCTGTGGCACGTAGGTAGATACACCACCTGCACTATCAGAATCTTGTACTGGCACTGGTTGGAGTATAGACTGCTCCACTTCTGATCCCATCTCATGCGAATGTGCCTGGGAAAGCAATGGAACATAGCCAGTGTCCGTGGGCTTCTGCAACAGTGACAGAAACCCAGAAGAATCTCTTGACTCTTGGTTTTGGACAGTCCAGCTCCAATCACTGCAGTCATCTGAGGAGAAAATCAAAAGATGAAAAATCTCTCCTCTCTCCTTTTCTCTGTTTTTTGCTTTTCAAAGGAGTACAGTTTTAATAAGAAATGAGAATAAAGTAGCTAATTAACCCCCATATTTATTGCATCTTAGTTTATAACAGCTAAGATATTGATGCAGCCCAGATGTCCATCAATGGATGACTGGGAAAAGAAAATGTAGTATATGTACATGGTGGAATAGTACTAAGCTATACAAAGAGTGAAGTACTGTCTTTTGTTGCAGCAAAATGGATTTAAAGAGGAATAATCATGTTTAGTGAAATAAGACTTTCTCAGAAAAAAAATATGTTTTCTCTGATGCATGGCAGCTTACATAGAATACCAAATAGGTATAGGTATAAAATAATCACTGGGATATCATTGTTGTTTTCAGAACTTGTTCATATTCCTGTGAACTTGTGATCTTTCCATTACTCACATTTTGAGTCTTATGGTTATTGGTCATTTAAGCTCATGACTGTAGAGTTAACTAAATTGATGTATGTTCGAAAAGTGATGAAGAAAGGGGAAGGAGAAAGATGGATTATTAGAGAATGGGGGTAAACGAAGTGTGGGTATCTTTTTCGAACTGTACCAATGAAATACACAAAAGTTCTCCTATAAATAACAGATTTTGGAAAACTGTTTTTTCTTTTTTTCTGAATGGCAAGAAGAATCAGACACAGGTAGATATAGTTCCCAAATACTCCAAAGGTAACTTTTGGTCCAGGACCATTGCCAGGAAATAATTTTCAACATGTGTATCAGAAACTCAAGGATCATCACTTTGCAAAAACAAGACAAACAGGAACCCAAGACCAAAGAGAGAGTTAGATGTCCAACTGAGACACTAAGGTTGGGAAGCAGGCAACGAGATTGCCAAGTCAAATTGTCTTTCCACATCACTAACAAATACACGCATGACCTTCATTGAAACATGAAGTAAGATATTTAATTTGTTGTAGTCATTATGACATCTCATTCATATTTCTTCACCGTATAGATTTTCCACTGCATTTTTTTTCAGATTCCTCCTAGTTAGAATGCAATTGAAAATAGAAGAAGAAAGCTATGTATGGGTGGGCTAAAGCCAAGATAACGCTGAAACTGGAAATGCATGCCAGGACTCCACTATGGGTAAAAGGACATAGATAATAGGACCTGCCACCTGTTGCAACTGTCACAACTGGAAATCAAATCCAGGCACTGCCAAATTGATGCTGGGATCCCACTTGACATCTTAACCACTAAGTAAAATGCCTTAACGTGGTGATATTTGACTTTTATTTCTTTCTTTAGGGTATGTATATACTAATTCTTTCTTAAATGTTTCATCCTATAGTTAATACCTCAATTAATTTGCTGACTATATTGCTGCTGGATAGGACAGTTCAAATTTGCAAGGTTTTTGGGGGCGTTGTTTTCTTTTTACTGAAGTCAATAAGGTATAGTGTGAAAATAAAGCTCAGGGGTCAACTAGAGTTCTGAAATTAAGTCTATTTAAAAAGTAAAGAATCATTCCAGCTTACCGTATGGCTAAATGTATAATTTGTAGTATTACTAATGAGATTAAAACAGTTCAGACTGTAGTTTTTTTATAATATGCAACTTGAAAGGAGAATGTTAGGGACCCTGAAGTATGAGTACATTTTGTTTGTCAAGAAGAGATCACAGGAACCTATGGAACTGTATCATAAAATGATAATAATAATAAAATGTTTTTAAAAAGAAGAGAACACCAAGAAACATAGAAGAAAAAATCCTGGAGAATATTAAATATAGAGGACTAGATTGTGTTTAAATAACAAAAATGATGTTTGAAAAATAAAAATATACTGAAAAGAGTGCAGGGTTCCAAGGCTTTGGGCCATCCTCCACTGCTTTCCCAGGCCATCAGTAGGGATTTGGATCAGAAGTACAGTAGCAAAACATGACCATTTGCCGTACGCTGCTAGTGCTTGCCAATGGAGAACTGGCTAGTTGAACCATCTCGCTGGCCCCTAGGATTAAATTCTTTATTTCAGCTAAACCATGGCCACTGCACTTGTTCAATCAGCAGATTAGAGCTCTCTCAGGATTAGTGGATCTCTCTCACACACACTCTCTCTCATCCCCATGTTTCTTTAACACTACTTTGCCTCCATATCAGAATGCTTGTGTTCACATCCTGGCTATGCTCCCAGTTCCAACTTCCTGGGTACACTGTAAAAGAAAGCTGCTAACTGGAGTAGCCCAATCTGGAGTCAGAAAGGATTGTATACTGCAATTAAAATGCTTGTCTTTAAATCTCTATTTTAACTGCAACAACAAGAAACCACTGGCAATTTAAACTCCAGAAGAAATTAAGAAGAAAGTGTAAGTCAATTTGAGACATCTTCTGCATATTTTGAAACATGTTTATGAAACAGATTTTAGTGAACAAATTTACGTAATAAATAAAACTTTTTCAGAATATTGAGTATATTTAAAAATAATTTTAAAATATTTTAAAGTCTGAGTATGATATTTTATCAATTAGACACACATATTTGAACATAATAAATCCGGGCTCCTTTGTATTTCACTATCACATATTAGGCCTTCCTTCCCCACCAGAAAAAAAAAAAAAAATAAAGAAAATAAGTAAGTAATAGAAAAAACCTATCTTTAGATTAGAAAGTAACTCAAGGTCTGCCAATGCCACGACAGTCTACAAAGCCATCAGATATGGGGAAGAAGTGCTAGGTGTATTAACAAAAACTAGTCAAATGCTTGCAGTTAACTGTGTATACATGCACAGTTTTGTATCAATTCATATAATCACCATGTGGTATTAAGACATCCAATCACAAATGTGTGTAATCATATATATGAGATAAAGTTTAAAAATGTCACTTTTCAATATTTTTGGATAGAAAACCTAAGATGCCCATGTTCCATATGAGAGTGCCTGGGTGCGTTTACTGGATCAGGCGCTGAATTCTAGCTTACTTGCACTGCAGTTTCCAGGAGGCACAGCTTGTGGCTGCAGTCGCTGGATCCCTGTAACTCATATGGGAGACCAGCTTTCTTTTTCCTGCATCAGCCATAACCCTCCACCACCCCACCTTCCTCTATGCTCCCTTCCTTCCACTCCGTCAACCTTCTTACAAAAAAAACAGAAAGATTCAGTTTCAATATGACATTTCTTTTGCTTTTATAAACTGAATTTAGTTGGGAGTAAAAAGGACAGTCGCTTCTTAGCTCAACATCAACTGGGATGATTTGAAGCTGATGAACAGAATCATCATGGGCTTATTTACACACATGCCTAGAAAATAAACCTGGTATCTGATGGGGCCCTTCAGTGGGAAGTCAGGACACAAATATGATGATTTAGCTTTGGTTTGAGATTTCTCAAATACAGATGCTGGGTTCACTTCAACCCTAGGATAACCTAACCAAAGGAATGACCACTCTAGCTCAATAGAGCAAATGATTCTAAACACAAACTGAACTTTTCCTTGATTGTTAATTCTTTGATTGTTACTAGTGCAGGGTACCTTAAAGATAAATGATTCCCCAGCTTTTTCATTCTGCTTGTGAAATATACAGGAAACTTAGAAAAATGCAATTCAGAGTGTTTTGGAATAGATTTTTGTGGGTCCTGTAATGCCAGAATGCCATATGAACTCCTATTTGTGTCATACCTAACTCTACCCCTGATCCAATTCCCTGTTACTAATGCCCAAGATGGCTCTAGTGCCTGGACATCTGTCAGTCCTGTTGGAGACCTGGAAGAAGCTTCTGGATCTTGCCTTTGACCTTCCCAGTCTTGGCCATTCTGGTTAGATAACTGGAGAGTGAGCCAAAAGATGAAGGATCCGTTTCTGTGTCTCCTGGCCAGCCTCTCTGTGTAACTCAAATTTTGAAACACATAACTTTAAAATTAATAAATCTTAAAAAAAGGAAATGAAATGTGTTCCACATAGAGGGAGTGTGTGGAAGCCCTGGCAGTAGTGTTATAGCCTAAACACCCTTGGAAGTTCTGTAGTAGTTTGTGATCACTGACTTAGCTATCTAATTCTCCTCTAAAGATTACTGCTCCAAATTGTCCCTCAATGTTTAGTGTTTCTCAAGAAGTGGGAAAAATCAAGAAACCTGAGGCATGTGATAGTTTTCAAAGTAAATTTCTGAAAATGTCTTTGCAGGACAATTTCTTAAATCTCAAGACTGGTTAGCCTTTTTAAAAATATTTCAACTGTGTATCTTTAAGGTCTGCAACATGTTTATGTATATTTATAGGGAGAATAAAACCATTATTTCAGTTAACAAAATCAATGTGCTCATAATGTCACAATTACCATTTAAAGACAATTTTGCTAATGGCATTCCCATGAATGTTGTAAGGACAGGCATGCCAGAGACAGTGGTGCTCCCTGGTCACCATACATCACTGATAGCCATTTCCCACCGTTTTGAATCATCTATTAATTAGGAATCTCCCTACTTTGAATAGTTAAAAATGTTTGTACTTAGTAGATATGCTCTGATAAACCTGCAGTGTTAAAAAAAACTGTGGAGTAGAAAACAGTATTTACTCCCATTGCCAGGTGTTTTTTTTTTGTTTGTTTTTAATGCAAGTCAGTTAAATATTAGGGAAAAATAAAATATTAAGTGTTCGTCTTTTGTCATGTTAACAGATCTACTGTCATGTTAGCAGAGGTCAGAACCAAACTTCTCCTGGAGAAACAGCGGAACAGATGTTTACTCAACACTCTCACTGGAAGGCCTCTCCTGGAGTCAGGCTGCGTTGGAAATGTGAACAACACTTTAGAACTCAATAGACATCTAATTTCACAAGAAAACTTAATGATCCCAATCTCAAGACAACAAACTTCACATAACGGCATGGTGGATTATTTATTTGTGGTTCGGTTTTCTTTTTCCTTTTCCTTTAATTTTTATGCCATTTTACTTTTTATTTGGTAAAGCACTGGATTTTACTGACTTATGCATGTTAGTCACATAACTGCTACAACTAACACAAAAAGGAAGTAAATTTTACATCATCCAATTTTTAATAATTTCATTCAATAAATTTAATCAAGTTGAAAGCTTTTAAAATTTCCTGTAAAATTGCTTTTCAGTTAGGTTTTAGAAACTGAACAACCCTGCCTAATAACATAGAATACACTTTGAGGAATTTGGCTCAGTGTCTAGTTGATTTTCACTGGACTGCAGTTCAAGGTTTTATTGCACTGTAAATTTCCCCACAATCATTGTGAATGATTGGCATATAAATTCTTTTCACAGATGAATGTTTCATTTTAAATGAATTCAAGATAAGTCGTGAAGCCTGCAACACTAACAGAGATTTCTGCTTTCTATTTCTTTCTTTGTAACAGTACATACCTAATTGCTCTTACTAATAGTTGTTATGTATAAAATGTGTCCATTGCCAGGAAAATGTGCAATTTAAGTAATTAAATAAAGCAAATACCTTGCCATGACTTGAACAACTGATGATTATGCTGACAAATATCAACTGCAAATACCAGCAAATATAATTAATTACATTCTTTCTCTTCACAAATCCATGTAAGCTGCACATTGTCCCCATCTCACAAAAATTCAGTTTAACAGACATGAATAGATTTTTTGCTAAAGAATTCTTTGCTAATTACTGAAATATTAAAAGGTCATTCTTATTTTATAAAGAATATATATCACTTTCAAACAAAAAATTTCATTCCCCGTTCTCTTTGCAATAAAATACACATATTTAGTATGGCTTGAAGCTGCCTTCATAGATTAATCTTGTTGCCGATGGTTCCTCAACACCAACAGTTCAAATGGGGGAACTTACATCCTCTTAATTAAATTTGAGTATATTCATTTTTATTGATTTTGTTTTATTTTTTGTGATAGTTGATCAGGGTGGTAAGGGTTAAAGATTAAGGGGAAGTGGATGAGACCACTGTTTCCAAATTTTATTTATCTTCTTCCTGTATCTGAGGGAATGGGGGAGACAAAGGGAGAAGCCCCACCCAGCATCCCAACTGCCTCAGTACCCAGGGATGGGGAACTGCCAACCAATGTCATCCCAAGGGAGAGTATATTTATTTATTTTTATTTTTTTATTAATTACTTTGCATTATGTGACAGTTTCATAGGCTCTGGGAATCCCCCTCACGCCCCTCCCCCCTGGTGGCTTCCTCCACCTTGATGCAGTATTACAGTTCAAATTCAATCAAGATTCTTTCCTTGCAAACATATAAGAGTATATTTATTTTTAAAACAATTTTTTGCTACCTCAAATAGATAACAACGTTACATTGTAATGTATTTTGTTAACGAAAAAGCACTAACCGTATTTCCTAACTTGTAATTTCAAGTGTATTAGCATTGTTAGCATTTGTAGTGCTTTGTCACTGCTGAATGACTTCAAATATTTCTGTTTCTGAAATCTTCCATTCAAGTCTTTCCATCTCTTAAAAATAAGAATGAGTTTTGAAGGTATCTAGTATTATGTTCAAGTCAAGTAGAAACACAGTATTTCTTCAAGTGTTGCATGGTTCTGGTTTTAGGGGTGGGCCTGGGGCTCTGGCAGTACATGTTACTCCCCTTACTCTTCTGAATTTTGAATATAGGAAATCAATGCACTCATTTTGTTGCTAACACATACCAATAAGAGAATTTGACTTAGAGGTGCAAAGAGTATGTGGTACCAAACTGTCACATCAGATTAGATAATTTGCTCAGCAGTTGAAAACAGGAAAGAAATGCTCAACACTCACTTCCAAAGCAGGCAGCTTACTACAGAGATGCCAACACTCTCTCACCCATGATTTTGTGAACACACATCTTTTCCAAGAGAGGTAGATTCAAGCATCCACACCCAAAGGGCTTCACCCAAATCCCCTGAGGAAGGTGGAGCGAGACTGAGCCCATGCATTCCAACCAATGACTAGAAGTTGGGTGGACGTAAGTATGCTAGTAGGTAAAGAGCTCAGGTCTGCCTTTCCATTGTCTTATAAATAAGCAGCTACAAAAATAATTCATTTGTGGATTGACTTGTGTAAACCAAGCTTATTTCAAGACAATTACTATTATAGGGGAATTCTCTCAACAGTGTCTTGTTTCAATTAAAATTTTCTCTATGGTTAAAACATGTATTTTACAAATTAAATACACTGAAGGTTGCTAATACAACAGAAGAGATGTTAATTTATGTTCCTTTATTTAAAACATCAGAAATGATAGCTAGTTAGAAAGCTGCTCTTCTATGTCTCATGCCTAAAAATTATTGAAAAATTGCTTTAAAGGCATTTTGTCAATTGTATTTTCAATCAATACATTTTTTCCTGAGTATAGACAGTGCCTAGAACTCCATGCTCATTAGTAAGACATAAGTCTGTTTCTGGCAGCTAGTCAAATGGGTCTGACCTCACCCTTCTAAAATAGAGCATATTCAACACACTCATGCTAATTTTGCTTATAAAATTAATACAAATAGCATTATAATATGGTCAGCTTAAAACAAATTAGAACTTTATTTATGGAATTATTCTATTCAAGATATCCACAAGTCAGTTGTAGTATTATTTTTTAAATTTTTATTTATTATTTATTTATTTAATTTTATTAATTATATTGCATTATGTGACAGTTTCATAGGCTCTGGGAATCCCCCAACCCCTCCCCATGCCCTTCCCCCATGGTGGATTCTTCCACCTTGTAGCAATATTACAGTTCAAATTCAATCAAGATTCTTTCCTTGCAAACATATACCAAGCATAGAGTCCAGCTACTTATTGTCCAGATGGGTTGAACAGTTTCTTGGGGAGACCATTTCTGGTCTGAAGGTAGAGCTGGCAGGATATCATCCCAATCAATTAAGAGCCCCAACATAACATCAACAACAATTTACAACATTATGGAATTGACATGGTTTTGAGTAACCAGTATGTTAAAAAAAAATGCAAGTTCTTCACCGCATCCTGTGATTAGCTTATTGACATTTCAATTTTAGCTTATATACAGAACCGGCTGCTATACATCTTAAAATGGCTATAGGGTACTACTCAGCTGGTTCGTGTCTATTTTCACTTTAGTATTTAGCCGTTTATTGTGTTGAAGTATAGTTTTGCTGAACTTGGCTGATTTTAGGATAATCTAGACTGGCTTATGACTCTAACAAGACATTTGTCAACAATTAAGGTGCAGAACATTTTGTTTTTGGAGAGGGTGTGCAGAGAAATCCTCAACACCATGGTGAGGAGTGACTAATCTTTGTGTCCCACCTAGTGAGGTATGAGTAAATCCACGCTAGCTTTTTCCTGTCTGATTCTAACATACAAACAAACTAAGAAAAAAAACCTAGAATAAATAGACAAAGAACAACAAGTTGTAGTATTATTTAAAGGTTGCATTTTGTAAGTGATACTACATTTCCATACCTTGTGCTGATATCTTGTGAAACTTCTTTCAGATGCTGGAAGAGAAACAAACCAACCTAAGTAGAGACTTAGATGAGGTATGTTGATAAAAACTGTCAATTAAATTTAAGTAAACAAAAAATGGCATTCCTATCATACCCTACTTTAATATATGACATTTGATACATCTAATAAAATACATGAAAATGAACATTCATATTGAATAATATGATAATTCATGATTCAGTCATCATGTTATGTATCTTTTTATAAAATATGAAACTTTTTCTGCCGTTCCTATGGCACTGATAGAGTATTCAAATCATACTAAGAACTGGCACTATCAGAGTCTCAGTGTATAGTAGTGACACAGTAAGAAAAAATCCAAATTCATCTAGAACTAGCCAGTCAAGCAATTACAGCTGAGAAGCTGTTGTTTGACTGATTGCATGTAATAGCCCTAGTCATTGCCTTAGTCCTTTAATTACATTTTATCTTCAGGAAAATTCCAGGTTTCTTGACATGGAATTTAAAAAATTGAAATAAATTTGGTTCTATTAATCCAAATTAGATTATTTAAATTCCACAAGTCTTTCTCTCTTTATCTTTTTGCAAATACCCTGCTTCCCTGTCTTTCTGGTACACTTTAGTTTTCTGGCAGGTACCAGCATCCATTCCACCTCCACCGAAAGGCCTACCATAGTGTCATAAAGGTAGATGTGTGTCCCATATTTGTTTTCCAGTAGCACTCTGTTGTACTCCTGCCATGTATAACTCTTTGTAGAAACTGCCTGTACATCTATGGTCTTCACTTTGCAATGTTACTGCTTAGCACATGATTACACAATAATTGGCTGAAGAATGAGAAAATCAGGACTCCTGATAATAAACAAACAATAGTAATTAATTCTTGTGCAACTGCAGGCAAATGGTATATGCAATATCAATTTTGTACTACAGTTATACATATACAATTTTTGGTTGTTAAAACTGATAAAGTTCTTAACTGTGAAGTCTCTGAGATAAAGAATTTACTTTTCTTTCCAGCTACTGCTGAACTTGGATCTGGATCTTATAGAGCCTTTCTCTAGCATCTAACAGAGGTAAAATCTAAACCAAGTTTGAGTTCTGAGATCATTAATCTGTACATACGTGAAAGAAAAAATATGTATTCTCTGAGTTAATAAAATTTTCCTTGGTGAACTCAAAATCTTAATGTTTCCTATTTAAAATATGACATGAAAAGTTTTACTAAAAGAAAATAGTTTTGTACCTGTGTGAGTATAAAATTTTATACTTTGGTTTCTCTTCAAATTGTATAACTCTTGCTCCTTTATACAACATCTTATCTTATTTTTAATTGTTCGATATTTGGAAGACAGAATGAGAGGAGAGAGAAAGAGTCCCCTTCCTCTGGTCTGTTATGGAATTCATACATTGTTCATTGCTTGGCCAGATCATAGCAAGGAGCCAGAAATTCCAACCAGGTCTCTCACAAGTGTCACAGGAAACCAATTACTTGGGAAATCACCTGGGATCCCCTAGTCTGTGCATTAACAGGAAACTGAAACCAGTAGTGTGTCTATGACTTGAACTCAGGTACTCTGACTTGGGTTGTGAATGCCCCAACCAAGATCTTAACTGCTGCACCCAATATCTAACCTTGCAACAGAATATTATTCTTCTCATTGGTGTCTGCAAATGACTTTTGAGATGTATGCCAGTCATTACACAACAGTTAAAATTTTTTTCATTCATAATTTCGTGCAGTTAACTTGTAGCTTATTCTTATTTACCAATTTTTGCCATTATATGAAAATCTAAATCTCTAGGCACCATTTTGGTATACTGATATTGTGGCCTTTGTCAATGTTTGGACATAGTTCAGTCTTCATAATTCCATAAAACTGATGCATTTTAAGTACTGACTAAAATAGACCATCCTCACAGGGAAATAAGATTTATCTAAGGCTTTTCACTTTTTCTGTTCATATATGCATTATGTATTTTTCTTGACATTTAGAAAAATTTAAGACTGAATTTCCCACACTAGTGTTAAGAATATCCTCCCTTAACCATTAGAGAATAAACTGATGATGATGTGTAACATCATCCCTGATTACTCTAGTATCTAGGTCCTACAACTGAGAATATTATTCATATGATCATACAATCTTCATAATTGGAAGGGATGTACTAATATATTCTATCTGTTATCCTCAGATTACACCATAGACTGCTTGTCTACAGTGTCTTCTCTAGCCTAAGAATCTCATTCAAATGCATGAATTGGATTCAACCATTACATTCCTTAGATTCCAAATGTCTGGAATAGTTCCTCAGTCTCTCTTCAATTGGTAATTAAAACTACATCTTTAAAAAGTAAAGTCTAGTGTTGCACAATATCTGTCAAATGCATTTAAATGATTACTGTTGACACAACTTTGTTTACTCAGAAAACATCCTGTGATCTCTCTGCACAATATCACATGATCTATTTTTATTTTGTGTTACTGCTAGTGTTAATAGTGTTAATGGTGTCTCTTGGATTACTCCTCTATGTTTCTTTTTCACTTCACAATTGATTTTCAAGGGGAAGAAGATTATTTGACTCAGTGTAGATATTGCTGTTGCTTTTGAAATTTCCAATTTGTTCATTGACTTACATCAGTATGGATTGATGATTTCTTATATTTGGGGGATTCTGTTTTGTCGATATCATTTTAAATGCTTATTTTAGAAATATTCTATTTCACACTTACACAAAATTGTAAGAATAGCACAAAGAGGGGCCAGTGGGGTGGCTCAACAGGCTGATCCTTTACCTGCCAGCACTGGCATATCATTTGAATGCTGGTCCATGTCCTTAATCTCTGCTTACGGCCTGGGAAAGCAGCAAAGGACGACCCATGTCTTGGTACCTTGCATCTGTGAGGGTGGCACAGAAGAAGCTTCTGGCTACTGATTGGCTTCAGATCAGCTCTGCTGTGGCTGCTGTGGTCATTTGGGTATGAAAATGTTGTAGGGTACAAGACAGATCATGCCAGACAAGTATAGGATGTATTAAGGGATCTTTATTAACCAAGTTTGATGATACAGGGGCCACTAGGAATCAGCATATAGCAACTCCGGTGGCAATCCGGTTTGAATGGAAACCCTTAGAGAACAAACGATAATTACTGTGAAACCCTTCCATTAAACTGCCTATGTCCTAGCTTCCCCAACAATATAAAATATTCTAAGAGACATGCCACAAACAACCAGGACACACTTACAAATCTACACACATTCATCTTTTCCTGGCTTCTCTGTCCATATTCCATTACTGCTAGGCCTCACCTCTACTGCAACTCTTCAAAATACACAAATTAGAAATGTTGGGTTTTAAAACGGACTTAAAGTTTGTAAAGTTTTTACATTGCTACATGCAGCTAATTCCCACAGCCAAGTCCTCTTTTACCTTAAGCTGAAAACACCAGACGCGATGAGATATTAGGAGGTCTTTATATTCCGACAGGGTAAGATTGGAAGTGGGGGTGAAGGGGGACAAAAGTAGAAGCGACGCATCTCCTGACATGGCAGGATGGCGGCTGCCAGGGCAGGGGAAAGGGCAGCATGGAGGACTGGAGAGAGAAGAGAAAGGAGAGGAAAGGAAAGAAGGGAGAAAGAAGGGAAGGGAAGCGGACGGGAGGGGAGAGAAGAGGAGAGGAAAGAAGAGGAGAAAAGGATATGGAAGGGAAGGGAAGCGGAGGGGAGGGAAGCCGAGGGAAGAATGAGAAGGGATGGGAAAACAAGGGGAAGGAAGGGAAGAGAAGGGGCATAGGTGGAGGCTCATTCACACAACCCAGGTGAACCTGCAAGGTGTGGGAGGGGCATGGGCAATTGGGTTGGAGGGTCTGTGGGCAGGGTCCCAAGGGACTTGTGACAGGGATTATCTGAGCCACAGGTAGGTGGGTGGAGACTAAAGGGTGGGATAGTGAGAGATTTGGGGGTGGGATTCTCAGATAAGACGTGAGGTTACATTTCATTGGTGGATAACCAGATGCCACTAATTTCACAAACAATGGGGAGAGGAAGCAGAAAGCTGCATCTGGTCCAAGATGGGATGTTCAAATCACTCCTCACAAGAAATACAAAATATTTGTTTAAACGCTGTGATACTTGCATACATCGAGGAGCTTAATTGGTGTTGTTGAGTTTCAGAACAGTACCTCATTTAGAAAAAAAAAAAGAAGTTGAATAATGCATGTATATGCACATATATGTGAGAGATATAAATAAATAAATACATAAATAAACCTCATTTGAAAAGCAGCATTACAGAGATTGTTAATCTGCTGGTTCACTCTCCATGTGGCCACAATGACTGAGACCACACCAGATTGAAGCCAGGAGCCAACAACTCCACTGTGGTCTCCCGTGAGGCAGGTACATGTACTTGGGCCATCTTTCAATGATTTCTCAGGGGCAGCAGTAGGGAGATGAAGCAGAAAAGAAAAAAAAAAAACAGAACTTGAACCAGTGCTCACGTGGGATGCCAGAGTCACAGGTGGCAGTTTAACTTGCTGTGCCGCATCACTAGCTCTCAGTGTTAAATGTTTAGCCAAAGTCATGTCCGTGTCATGATGTATTTGGCCTTGGTGAGAATAGAACCATTTCTACTCAGATGAAGTTCCTGGCTCCTGGATTAGCCTGGCACATCAGTGGCTTCTGGTCATTCAGGGAGTGAATCAGTGGGAAGAAGATCTCTGTCTCTATGTATTTCTGTCTCTGTTTCCATCATTCTATCCTTCTCTGTCACTCTGTCTTCCAAACAAATTGGTAAAGTTCTCTGTGAAAAATTCATGAAAACTAAGAAACAATTTCAAGAAACTACAATTGCTCTATATTTTTCATTTTTCATTTAACCAAACCTTTGTGAACCATTTCAAGACTATACTCTTACATTTTAATCCTTGGTATTCTCTTCTAAATTGCTCTCCAATACATCATATAACATTTACTATGTTTCTTCAAAATTAAAGTATAAATCCTTTTTAAAATGATTTATTTATTTTTAATGAATGTCAGATTTACAGAGAGAAGAAGGTACAGAGACAAAGATCTTCCTCTCTGTCTTTCCTCATCTCTGTATATCTGACTTTGCAATTAAAAAATGAAGAAATCTTTGAATTGAGAAATGAAAGGTTAGATCACAAATCACGTGATTCTCTGAGACTGAACTTCTGAATCTAGTGGTGCAGTTGGGGCTTCTCCTGAGAAACCTCTCCTAAGGCGACCCCATGCCTGACTGTTGCATATGCCAGCCAGCACAGGTTGCAGTTCAGTCGTCACTCATATGCACCTCCACACAGGCAATTGCAATTCCCTGGTTTGTTCTTTCCCCAGCCCCAGGTCCCATACAAACCGATGGATGCTGTGGCCCAGCTCCCTCCAGTGTGCCACAGAGCTGGCCCTTGCACACACCAACAGGAGCTCAGCCTAGTTAGGGCAACCCTAGAGAAGCCCCACCAGAACCAGTCCAACTCCAGTTTCTGCACATGCCAGTATGTACAGCCAAATAGTCTGGTTTGTTCCACATTCCACAAGCTGCTGTATACACCTATGGGTATTTCAGCTTAGCCTGGCCAACCCCACCCTATGACTCAGTCCACACATATGCAGACAGGCACTGCTGACTTGTCCAGGCTCTCATGCACTCCTGTAGGAGCTACAGCCCAGAAGAAGAGTGCCCACAGTTTGCCTATTAGGC
This sequence comes from Ochotona princeps, assembly GCF_030435755.1. NCBI lineage: Eukaryota > Metazoa > Chordata > Mammalia > Lagomorpha > Ochotonidae > Ochotona > Ochotona princeps. The sequence goes on along the minus strand of NC_080855.1, from coordinate 34,932,947 downwards.
CCAATCCAAATCCTGGATTTCACACTTTCCAGGGAGTACTGTGGTCCAGTCTGACATGACTGGTACCCAGTTGTGGCAGTTGCTATTGATGGTGTGACAAAGACCAATCAGTTGGCACTGACTCTGGCCCTTGCAAGCACCAGCAGATGAAATGGTCCTGACTAGCCTGGGCCTCCCCCAACCCCAACTCACAGGCAGGCTGATGGTTTTCACAGCCTCGCCCAGTCTGGTTCACCCCCAGTCCTAGTTCTCACAGCATTTCTAGCAGGTTTGCTGCTAGGCCAGGGTCTTGTTTGTGTTGATGAGTACTGCAAAACAAAGTGGTATGGCCCATCTCATCTGGGCATTCATTGGCAGGTGTTGTAGCCTGGCTTTGTCCACATGCCCCTAGTCCATGCTGGGTGGTGCAGCAGACTGGTACTGCCCAGCCCAGCCCCCAGTCCTAGCACTTATTTGTTGCATTGCCACCCAGCCTGGCAAGCACCTCATCCTGATACTCACTCAACCCAGTGGGTGTTGCAGACCCCCATCCTGGACTTGCTCTAAACCTGACTCACTTTTAAGACAGTGGACACTAACTCAGCCTCTCCTGCACTGCCCATAGCTTTGGTTCTCCCACTTACCAGCACGGACTGTGTCAAAACAGGGGAGTTCCCCAAGTTCCTCTGTCAGACCAGCTCCCAGTGCTGGATCTCGAGCAATTGTTGTAAGGACTAGCCAGACTTGGCCCACTTCTAGTCCCAACATTCACTGCAGCCTTGCCACACACACTTGTTCTGGCTCTCATGTGAATACAGCCCAGCCCTGCCTGGCCCACCCACAGACCTGGCTCTTATGTGGATCAGGGGTGTCAACAACTAGCTCAGCCCATCCCATACTCTGACTCTCATGAAGCCCGGGAGGTGTTGGAGCTAGTTTTAGTCTGGCACATCCCAGGCCCAGGCTACACACATGACAAGGAATTTTGTAGCTGTGGTTCAACCTAGTTTAGCCGTATTCCTAGCTCTTGCAATGACCACTGGGAACTGCAGCCTAGCGGGGGGACCCCTCATCTCCTCTGTTAGACCTGTTCCCAGCCACAAATCTTATGCATACCAAGATTTGCTCTCACCATTGTGATTGGATTCTGAAGCCTGGCCTGCCTAGCCCACTCCCATCCTCAACTCCTGGTAGTGGGTGCTGCAGCATAAGTCTGTCTAGCCGGCCCTCATCCCTGGCTCCCATTCAGACTGGAGGGTGTGGTAGCCTAGTACAACTTGGCCCACACCACATCCTGGCCTCTGTACCTGCCAATGTGCTACGGCTTAGCATGGTCCTGCTCAGTCCACCACCTATGTCAGGCCACTACTTGCCAACAACTGCAGGTATGTGCTCATCAGTATGTGTTTCAATCCAGGAGAAGAGCACCTCAAGCTCCCCCACCAGGTCCTTTCCCAGACCTCATGCGTGTAATTGGATACTAAGCCCCTACTCAGAATAGTCTGCCCCCCTTCGTCTCGGCCTTTGTGTGCTGGTGAATGTTGTGTTCCTGCCCATCCCACACTCTGTTCTTGGGTCATCTGTGGGTGCTGCAGCCTGGAATACCCCAGCCTATTCCCAGCCCTTAAGGGTTGATTAGTTCTGTGGTCATGCCTAGCTTGGCCAGTCACTACCCCCAGCCTTTGAGAAAACCAGTAGGTAGCTGATCCATAGGGGTGGGCATACAAATTCCCCGCATGAGCTACCCAAAGACCCTGATCTCTTGTTTGCCAGTTAGTGTCATGACCCAGCCTATCATGACCCACCCACTGCCCCAACAGGTAATGTGAAATGTATCCTGCCAGGCAGGCTCCCCAGCCCTTGCTTTTTAAATTTAATTTTATTTTTGATGATACTTACATTGTTGATCAGGAAAGGGTCGAGGATTAGGGGAGGGTGGTAAGACCATTGTTTCCACACTTTCTTCTTCTTCTTCTTGTATCTGGGAAAAGTGTGAGACAATGGGAGAAACCACATCCAGCCTCCCAACTGCCCCAGCGATGGGAAATGGACACTCAATGTCATCTCAGGTTCCCTGATATAGAGCATGGTCTAAGGGTTCTGCTCTAGTGGTTTTGATAGTTCTGACATGCTGTCGATGTCACAGATCCAAGGATGACGAAATCCTTCCAAAGTCCATTTTCAGGCATAATCTCCATTCACACAGATAATCAGTGTCAAGCTTCAGAGAAATGGATGACCAACTTATTCTGTCATCCTTGCTCTACTGTGGTATCACATGTCCACTGCAGATTCCAATGGACTGCCACATCTTCCATGTGCATCTGGATATGACATCCACTGCTACGTCCAAGCACCAAGGAGGTCCAGTTCTGACACATCCACTCCATTTTCAGATCACAGGTCATGCCACTCTCCTCATGGTTGGAGTTCTGAGTCCAGTAGTCCATGTTGAGAGATCCCCAGTGGATCATACTCCAGCTCTAATTTCTGTGCCTGCTAGCATGCAGTTGACTGGTCTGGTCTTTTCCACATCCCATTCAGCTCTCCTATACATCATTGGGCCTTGAAGCCTAACTCAACACAACTGATTCCACCCTTCAGGCCACACTCAATTCAGCAGGTGCCACTGATTTTCCAGCCAGGCCTGCTATTAATACTGGTTCTCATGCTCACCAGTGGAAACTGCAACCATCTCAGGAGTAACCACAGTTTCCATCCTGGGCCCACTTCCTACCGCAGATCTTGCATTCTCCATGTGGTTCTGCAATCCAGCTCAATAACACTGGCCTCTATTCCTAGCACTAGCCAGCCGATGTTGTGGCAAAGCCCGAACAGCCTGCCCTTATCTGGATCATGCCTGAACCAGTGGATACTGCTAGCCAGCCCAACCTGGCTCTCCCCCTAACCCACTTCACATGTAGGCTGACAGTGGCTGTAACTCTGCCAGCCTGATCTGACCCCAGTCCCAGCCCTCATGCTCACCAGCAGGAGCAGTGGTCCAGCATGGTAATCCCCAAAACTCCCCCACCAGTCTCTCAGCCTCCTCTAGTGGCTCACATGTGTTGATTGATATGCAGCACAGTATGGTATGGGACATTTCACCTCAGTATTTGACAAGCCCTAGCATTTGTATCCAATGGTCAATATTAGCTAATACAGCTTAGGTCTTCCAGTTTCCCTTCCTCCAAACTACGCTGTCACAGCCTTCTGGTGTACCTGCAAGAGCAATGTTCTGGTCAGTGGAAGTTCCCCAGAGAGCATTCCTCACCTGTAATGTTCTCCTTCAGCATTCTTCCCTCCCACACATCCCATACTCCTTGCCTGAGCTGTCCACTGCCCCCATGCAGCAAGTGTGTAGGTCCCTTTCCTTGCCTTAAAATCCTTCATATCAAGGAAGATTTTTGCTATAAGGAATGAACCTTTTATTAGAAAAACAAATCTGTTACAGCTTTTAAATGCAGTACACTTTATTCTACTAAGTACAGTTCAGTAAGAGACTGCTGTTGTAAAACACACTGTACGGGAAAGGACGGCAGGATGTTATACCTCCATGGGCTCCGCTGACTGTGGATCAAAACTATGAGAAAAAGAAGTGGCAGCTGAACTGATCATGTGTGGACTTTTTCCTGCCCGTATTCCAGAGGTGGGCATGTCTGGTCTGGCAGCCATAAGACCCTGGCAAAACAGGAAGGAAACAAAGAGAATGTGGAAATGGTGATCTCACCCACCTTCCTGTAGCTCTAGGTCCTTATCACCTTAATCAACTGTGTAAAAATCATAAAAAATAAAAATAGTTAATATTTTTAAAAAAGAGGCCAGCAGAATAATTTTGTCTAGTCCTGCCAAGGCAACTGCTAGTGGGAATCTAAATTCAGTAAATCTATCATAATGCTATTTTAAAAAATATTTATGTATTTATTTTTATTGGAAAGTCAGATATACAGGGAGGAGTAGAAACAGAGAGGAAGGTCTTCTGTTACCTGATTAACTCCCCAAGTGGCTGCCATGGCCGGAGCTGAGCCAATCAGAGGCCAGAAGCCATGAACTTTTTCCAAGTTTCCTAAGCTGGTTCGGGTTCTCAAAGCCTTGGGCCATGCTCCATTGCTTTCCCAGGCCATAAGCAGGGAGTTGGATAGGAAGAGGGGCTGCCAGGACAAATATTGGTGCCTATATGGGTCCTAGCCAGTACAAGGTGAGGATAGTAGCCACTAGGCTACCATGCCGGGCCCAGTGTTATTTTTAAGTTGATCATTTTGTTTGGCCTGCAAAAGATATTGTGAGTACCCGGGTGATACTTGCAAGATCAAAGGTTCCCCACCCCAACACCTAACCAGCAAGACATAGCAGCTATTTATGTGTCGTTTGCATTGTATGTTGTTAACAAGTCTAGAGGTTGTCTAAAGCCGATAGGCAGGTGTGTGTGTGGGTTATTCAAACACCAGACCATTTTCCGTAAAGGGCTTGAGCATCTGTGGTTTTGGTATCCTCAGTGTGTCCAGAACTACTCCTCTGTCCACACTGAGGGATGATAGAGTCATCAGACCCTAGAGTGAATGGTAGTGATGGTAGGGTTTCAGAAACTTGGGCCCTGACTTTAAAATGTGCTTGTAGAAACACCAAGGGATTAATACCTGAGAAGTGCAAGCAGAAAGGTGGAGAGGACTAAAAAGTGGATTGGCATCTGCTAACTTTCATCTTTTATGAAATGTGAGACAAATGTTCAGACTCTGAGTGTGTGTAACTCTTTATTCTTATGGCCCAGAACTCACAGGTGAAACCCATTTCAAAAAAGAGCCAGGAAATGTTGACCAATGGTTATGTTTCCCCTCCCAGGAAGGAGAGCTTTCTGTCTGGAGTGAAGATTTCTTATGGTTCCCAGACTGGTACTGCCATGGTAAGTAAGACCAGTAGATGGTGTTTGTGCTTGGATGTCATGACATTTTCAGAAAATGCTAGGCATATTCAGTGAACTGAATTAGTCTTGTAATCTTTAGTCTTCACCCTCTTGCATTACACACACTGTTTTTCCTCCTGGTGAGTGAGTTTTTTCTTTCTTTCCTTAATATTGGTTTACCTATTTACTTGAAAGGAGGAGTGACTGGACTCTCATCGGTTAGTTTGCTCCCCAGATGGCCACAGTGGCCAGGGATGGGCCACATCAAATCTGCGATCTTGGATTTCCATCTGGGTCCCACATGCATGGCAGAGCCTCAGCACTTGAGCTGTCATGCACTCCTTTCCCAGGAAGATTAATGGGCTTGATTGGAAGCACAGCCTCTGGGACTCTGAGCATTTCACTCTGGGATTTTGTCACAGGGAAGAGTTAACCTGCTGTACCACACTGCCAGCCTCAGGTTTCCTCTCTGTGTCCATTGACTGCTGATTGTTGGTACCAGGGGGTCAATGGTGTGAGCCTCTTTGTTCTGTTCTTTCTTTTGCTTCAGCAGAAAAGAGGCAGTGCCCTTAGTAGTTCCTGTGGGAGTAGGAGTCGAGGATAGCAAGCAAAGCCTGGCAGCAGCAGTGTCCCAGTGTCCCTGGCTTTCACAACTTGACCTGTTTAGTTTTGACTTGTGTTAGTGTTAGTAGAGTGTTCAAGTAGACACACATTGCAGACACCTAGCTAAAAGATGCTTTTCATGCTGTACTGGCATCTAGGAACACCCAGGTTCTTAGTTGTGAGGTCACAGCTATTCAGTGATTTCTAGGAAAGGATTCTTGGTAAGGCTGGCATGAAGAAAATCAGGGACCATTCATTGTGTATTACTGTGGAGGCTTCTACTGCCCTCATGTGGTTGTCAGCATAATACTTCTTAGATTTTCAGTTCTCTTGCTCAGGGTTACCCTTAGCAGCAAAGATGGGAAACCCAATGAAAGGCAAAGAGAACTCTAAGCATCAAACCAGTGTTCTTTCCCTGCTACTTCTCCAAGGCTCTTCTGAGTGTTGCTGTGCAGCTGGTTAGGCTGCTGGTTGGGATATGGCATCCATTATCAGAATGCCAGTTAGAGTGCCAGTTATTGTGTTTCTGATTCACCTTCCTGCTCCTTGGAGGCAGCAGATGATGGCTGAGTGTGTACTGCTCGTGTGGGAGACATGGTGGAGTTCTGGGGCCCTGGCTTTAGCCTGGTCGAGCCCCAGGTGTTGGTATGCATTGGAATGTAAACCAGTGAATTGAAGGTCTCTGCCACTCCTCTCTCGCTAATATTCTGCCTTTTAAATAAATAAATCTTAAAAAAGATAGAAGCTCTTTTTATAAACAGGAAAGGTTGATTTTGACTCACAGTTTTTGAGGTTCTTTGAAGTACTTGGCCATCTTCTGCTGCCCTGCCAGGTGCATTAGCAGGGAGCTAGATCAGAAACAGCAACTGGGACACAAACCAGCACTTGGAAATGGGACAGTAGTGTTGTGAGTGGCAGATTTACCTGCTTGCTGAGCCACAAAGTGGACCCGAAGGTCAACGTCCTTTGGGTGTTCTGTGGCTCTAATAAGAGGCTTAGGCAATCACTGATATCTGAAAGTTGTGAGATGACTGGGTTAGCTCTTCCCATCCATGATCTGGACACGTGGATCGTTTTGTTTTGAAGGTTTCTATGCATCAGTTCTGATACTATTTCTTGAATACATTTTTTCCTTCTCTGTCTGTCTGTCTGTCTTCCTTTCCTGTTTGTTTCTTGCTTTTTTTTTCTTTTTTCTGAGACCCATGTTAAGTTGAGTAGTGGCTGCTATGGATTATTTTCTGTGATTGAGATGCTTTTTCCTTTAATGCTATTCATACTGAAGTCTTAGATTTCCATCCCAAACCTTCTTTTTTGGAGTGTTTTAAGATTATTCATAATTAAGAAATGTCCTTTTGAATTTCTCCTTCAGTCTCTGATCCCGTTGCTTTCTGTTATTCTCCTGTCCATATGTTCTCACCGTGTTCTTGCTGATTCATGGTTTTATGTTTCTAGTTTGAACTCATGTGAATTTTCATTTTTGGCTGCCTGTCTTACTTTTCATAAGAATGTGTAGTAAGCATCTTGAAATCAGTGTGTTCAAACCTGTGCTACTTAAACAGCCTTTACCATTTCAATGTATTTTAACTTTATTCTCCCATTTGTCTACTTGTTTTCCTTTTTTAAAATAAAGTTTTATTTATGTGAAAGGCAAAATGAAGCACAAGAGAAAAGGGAAATTAGGAAAAGAAGGAAGAGAATATGGGAGAAATAAGGAGAAAGAGACAGAGATTGGCAGATATCTTCCTTGGCTGTACACAGTCCAAGTGGCCATAACACTGGGACTGGGGTTGGGGTAGGATGAAGGCAGGAACCAGAAGCTGTGGCTGAGTCTCCTGTGTGTATGTGTGTGTGGGTAGGGGGTGGCAGGAGCTGAACTACCAGAGCCATGAACTGCTGCTTCCTGGGAACATTAGCAGGGAGCTTGATGAGAAGCAGGGCAGGCAGTGTTCAGTCCGGCCATCTGATATGGGAAACTCATGTGGGGAGCAGTATGTTGGCCTGCTGCGCCCCAGCTGCCATCCCTGACTTCTCTATTACTCACAATGTACATCTAATCTGTCAGCAGGTCCTGTTCTGCTTGCAGAAAAGAGCCAGATTCGAACCCCTGCTCAACATGTTCACCACCGAGCCAATGTTGTGTTTTGTCTGGGTTACTGCAGTCAGCTCCCAGCAGTTGCCTTGAGTGAGTGCTGCCCAGTCCTCCCCAGAGTCCTGTATACTCTCAGCTCATCATCCTCAGCACATTAGCTTAGGTAAACTCATGTTCCCGTCCACCTGCAAGCTTACGATGCCCCTCTGCACTCAGGAAATGCCCAGGTCCTCATGATGGCCAAGAGACCCTGCAACTGTGGCTCCCTGCTAGCTCTCCGCATCGCCCACTTCCTGGATCCTCCTTCTCATGTTGTTATATCCCCTGGCTGAGTGTTTCCCATCCTTTGTGCCTGTGCACTCAAATGTTCCCTCTGCCTCCTGCCTTGCTCCCTTGTTTCCTTCAGATTTGGCCAAAATCTTATTTCCTCTTTGAGCCCTACTGCAGTTTCTGACCCCAATGCTTACCCTTTCCTGACCTCCCCATTTCCCCTCTGCTGCTGACTACCGGGAGACACTGGCAGACTGCACGGGCTAAAGGGCTTAGTGCACCAGGCTGTCCACACTCGCCACAGTTGTTGAAAATTGCTGAAGCACAGCTTGGGGTTTCCCATCTTTTCCTTAGGTTCAATGACTTGATGGAACATCTCACAGACTTGGGGAAATTTTTATTTACCAATTGATTATAAAGCATGCAACTCAAGAACAAATGGAAGACTAGAATAGACAGATGTGTAGAAACTCTGTGCCTTTTTCTTAGTGCATCAGTGTATAACCAGTTTTTCCCTGGAGGCGTCATACTGTTGCCACGCTTGGTTGAATCACTGGTATCTATGATTAAGCTCCGTCTCCATCCGCTTCCCCTCGCCAGAGGTGGGGATGGAGGGAGCAGAATTAAGCCTCTACGTGTGGTTTGCTTTTCTGGCAGCTGTGCCCCAGCCTTGATTTACAGAAATTTCTTCACCAGAAAGTCATCTTGCTGTCATGTAAAAGATAATAAATCTGAGGAACTTCCGGAGCTTTGGGCTTGGGACAGAGACTAAACATTTATTTTTTAGTACATGCACTTGTCCTGGTTCTACTGTGTAAAATAATAGCCCAAAGCTGCACTCCATTGCCAGAATTGGAATTTGCCTCCAATGCACTCATCACCATCTGGTATACCTTATAATCGTGATACATTAGAACTTAAACTTCTTGGAGCAGGGACTTCGTCTTGCTCATTGTTGTGCCATACAGCCCAGTAATGAGACTGGAATGTTACTGCCCAGTGAATAAATTTGTTTTGACTCAATGTGCTGGCAGGTAGCAAGTCTGGTGTTGGGCCACCAAACATAAAAGAGCTCAGTGTTTTCCTGGATTCTAACCTCTGGCCAAAAGTCTTATCTTTTCCTCCACGTTTGTTTATTTCTTCATTTAATAGGGAGGAGTTGGTGAGTATTTTGCTTGGGAGTCAACTATGAACGTTGCATGGGCTCTGCAGCCTTCTGTGTGTCTTTGGCTCAGACCCATACTGTCAGCTAATGGGTTCTTGTTGATCCCTTGTTTCCTTCCCTTGTGTTGTGCTGGCTGACTTCAAGCCCGGTCATTCTCTAGCTTCTGTCTGCTCTATGAATAGGAGTTCTCTCCTAGGGCTTCCTCATATCTGTCAATCTGTGCCTGTGTATTTTTCCCATTCTTTGGACTCATCACTGTTTCTTTTGCTGCTCCTGTGGGCTGATGCTAGCAGAGTGAAGCAGCTGGAATATGGAAAAGCTTACGCAGCCTTAGTGCTACAAAGCCCCTATGGAGTGAGCACGGTCAGACGGGATGATGGGGTCCCTCATGACACTGGAGGGAACAGCTGAAGTGAGAACAGGCTTTGTGCTCCTTTGATAAATATCAGTCACAGGGAGAGTTCTTCATGAGGATAGCCACAGTCTGTGGTAATGGGATAAATAACAAAGGCTATATTTTGCGTATTTGTCTTGGCCATGACTTTATTTTTATTTTCCTCTTAGGGATTTGCAGCAAATTTTGCTGAAGCAGTTACCTCCCTAGACTTGCCCGTGGACGTTATCGATTGAAAGAATACGATCCAGATGAATATCTGATAGGAGAGGTTGGTAATGGTCCTGTTGATTCTTCATTCAAGATTCTCACGTGTAATTGACCTCCTGTCTCCTTGGCTACATAGATTCCTCACAGTCCATTTCATGCTGAGTGATTGTAGTGGGTTGATCTTTGCATTGAGTTTGTAGTGTTGATTGTGCGCTGTGTGGTGTATGAGGCCAATTCTTCTGATGCATTAGAGTGTCCTGGGGCAGCGGTAGGACTGAGAAAGCTTGGGTGGTGTGAAGTCCCTGCCCCACCTTGGACTCACAGTGTCAAGAGAGGGGATCATCAGTGATGGCCGTGTGTTGTATACATGGCCGTGGATAAGCTGACTGCAGGTCAAAGGCAGGAAGCATGGGTTTGGAGTTTGAGAAATCTCTTACTACTTGTGTGACCTCAATACATTACTTAGTGTCTTTGAGAGTCTAATTCCTTACCCTAGAAAATGCCCCTTCACCGCCCCCTGTCAAACACAGTTGATATTTTTGCTTTAAAGTGGTAGTGCTCAAAGTGTGGGCCCTACAGCAGCGATGTCAGCATGTGCTCTGCCCTGGTTAGAATACAGGCTCTGTGACGTGGGGCTTGGTTTTCACAAGTGTTCCAGGTGATTCTGATGCAGCTGAATACAGAGGAGCAGAGCAGGGGTTCTACAGACTTGGGCATGAAGGGCCGGGTAGGAAGTGCCTTTGGCTACTTTGCCTCGATGTTACTCAGTTCAGCCGTCAAGGCCCAAAGCAGTCACAGTTTGTAAAGAAACATGGCTGTGTCCACTGAAACTTAAATCCAGGCAAGCGTAAGCTACAAAGCGGTAGTCTGCAGACCTCTTTACTGGGTAAATGTCCAGGTGTAACTGTCCATTGATTTGTTCCCCCAAGAAAACACTGCAGTGTAAGTGACTTTGAATGAGTGACTTTGAATCCACTCTGAATTAATTCTGAGACAATGTTAGCAAACTGTGATCCTTAATTACAAGTGAGTTGGCTCTCACCAACCTCCTAACCTGGAATTCTTAAGATACCTTCAGGCAGAGGCAGTCCTCCAGTGGGACTGAAGATCTCTTTATTTCTTCTTCTTCTTCATTTTTTGAAGACTTTCATTTATTCATATTGCAAAGTCAGACACACAGAGAGGAAGAAAGACAGAGAGAAAGATTTTCTGTCTGCTGACTCCCTACCCAAGTGGCCACAATGGCTGATGCTGCTCCGATCCAAAGGCAAGAGGCAGGGACTTCCTCCAGGTCTCCCACACAGGTACAGGATCTTAAGGCTTAGGGCCATCCTCGACTGCTTTCCCAGACCACAAGCTGGGAGCTAGATGGGAAACAGGGCTGCTAGGATTAGTACCAGTGCCTATATGGGATCCTGGTGCATGCAAAGTGAGTACTTTAGCCACTAGGCTGCCGCATTGGGCTTGAAGATCTCTTTCTGATAATGTGAAGTGTTAACTTACTTTACTTTGAAAAGTTTGATTGTTTTAGGCAGTTTCTAGAAGATCTTTCTGTTTTTCTGTTTTGTTTTCTTAGCTGATTGGGAATTTTGGTTCCCAGTGTGCAGAATGAGGTCTGAAATTTGGAGGTCTATAATAACAAAGGAGTTTTCTTCAGTTAAGGTGTCCTTGTTGTGTTTTCTTTCACTGCTGGACTGAGTGATGTTTGGAATAGGCCCTTTGTTCTTAGAGATGAGTATGACATGAATGCTGGCAGTTTGGGAAAGAATTTTCCTCAGTGAGATTGTGTGTAGCTTGACTGTTCTAACAGTTCCCTTCTTGCCTGGGGCACTAGTAAGACTGTGCCTTCCTGCTTGCTACGTGCATGGATAGCCGCCCACCTGAGAGGGCGGAGTGTTTCTGCAAGTGGTTAGAGGAAGCAGCCAGTGACTTCCGATTTGACAAAACTTACCTAAAGGGTATGAGATATGCAGTGTTCAGCCTGGGGAATTCTTCCGATTTGAACCACTTCAACAAGGTATATGTGTGTTGAATTATAGGGATACATTCTCTTTTCAATAAATAAACACAAACCTCATACACACACCTAAGTTAAGTCATCTACAAACTGGCACTAAATGATAAATGTCTGGTGTTACTCTTTCTTTATAATTGCAAGTTGCCATGCACATTAGAACACTTGAGGAAGTTTGTGGAAAATGGTGGCAGGTGTTTGGTGCAGTGGCTTTCAGATACCACTTGGGGGTGACCCACAACTCCTATGTGAATGTGAGATTTGATTTCTTGCTCCTCCACTTGTTATCTAGCTTTTTTGATTCACATGCAGCCAGGGATACAGCTCAAGGACTTGGGTTCCTGTCCCTGAGCTATGGCCTTGGTTCCAGGCCTGGCCTGCCCTGGGTAGTGGGACCATTTAGAGGATGAATCAGTGAGTGGAATTTATCCCTCATTCACTCTGCCCCTGATATGAAATGAAAATAAGAAAGCAAACCTTTAAAAGAGAAAATTTCTGCAAAGTAGAATGTAAAGATAAGATGATACAAACGTCTGAACCTAATGCATACTTGGGTCTTCAAAGATAATGCATATAATGAAAATGCTATATATGGAATTCAACATATTTTTTTTGCATCAGAAAAAGTTCTTGGGACCATAGGTGTGCTGCAGCAAGTTAGGCCTCTGCTTACAACATTTGCAAACACCAGTTTGAAGCATTAGTTTGTATCCTTGTTGCTCTCTGCTAGTGTGCTGGGAGGACAGCAGAAGAAGGCTAGAAGTTTGGGTCATGTCTGCCTCATGGGAAATTGTTGCAAGCATTTCCTGAGTGAACTGGTAGAAGGGAAATCTGTTCTCTCTCTATTTAAAACTTATTTATTTATATTTATTTTATTTTTTAAAATCTATTTTTATTGGAAAGTCAGATTTGCAGAGGAGAGGCAGAGAGAGAACATTCTTCCATTTCCTGGGTCACTCCCCAAGTGGCTGCAATGACCGGAACAGAGCCAATTCAAAGCCAGGAGCCAGGAGCTTCTCTGGGTCTCCCATGTGGGTGCAGGATCACAAGACTCTGGGCCATCCTCTGCTGCTTTCACAGGCCATAGCCAGGGAAGTGGAAGGGAAGTGGAGTTGCAGGGGTACAAACCGGTGCCCACATTGGATCCCAGAAAACACAAGCTGAGGACTTTAGCCAGTAGGCTGCCACACTGGTGTGTGTGGATATATATATGTATCTTGAGAGAGAGAGAAAGAGAAAGAGAGACAGAGAGGAAGACTCTCCATCCATTGTTTCATTCTCCAAGTGGCCACAATGGGCAGAGCTGAGCCGATCTGAAGCCAGGAGCCATCTCCAAGTCTCCCACATGGATTATGTCTTTGGGCTATTCTCCACTGACGTCCCAGGCTACAGCCCAGGGAGCTGGATGGGAAGCGGGACTACCGGGATTAGAACTGGTGCCCATATTGGATCCTGGTTCATGCAAGGTGAGGGATTTAGCCACTAGACTACTGTGCTGGGCCCTATTTATATTTTAAAGGCATGTTTCATAGAGAGGCAAGGAGAGACAGAGGATGATGCTCCATCTGTTGGAAAGTCAGATTTGCAGAGGAGAGGCAGAGAAAGAACATTCTTCCATTTCCTGGGTCGCTGCTGAGCCAATTAGGTGTCAGGAGGGAGGAGCGTCTGTGCTCTGTGAGGTTTGGTAGAGCAAGATCAGAGTCCATAGTGGATCATCCAGCCTCGTCTGGAATGTTGAGAATGCCCTACAGGAACCATTCAAGCCTTGTGCCAGCCCACCACAAGGAGTAACCTGCTCTAAAGGTGACTTGGTAAACAACACAAGCATGTGCAACCAGAAGCTGCTACCTTCTACCATCCTCTGTGCCTAAGATATATAAATGCCCACTGCTTTATACTCTGGCCCACCATTTTCCTCACACAGTTACTCTGCTACGTGGAAGTGTTCTGGGCTGTCTCTGCCAGGAAGCAGTCCATCACACTCTCCTCTAAGAAAACACTTTGTCTAAACTAAGACACTCTCTTTTTGTCACAGTTGCCTCTAAGCCTAACAGGCTTCCATGTGGGTGCAAGGTCCAAAGGTCTTGGGCCATCCTCCACAGCTTTCCTGGGCTGTAAGCTGGATCTGAAGTGGAACAACCATGACAGGAACTGTCACCTACATGGGATGCCTTGAGCACAGCAAGGAGGATTAGCTTGCTGAGTGCCTTTCTCTTTGCCTTTTGAATCAAATAAATAAACTCACTTTTCATTCAGTTGTTGATTCATGGAAAAAAGTAATTAGCGTTTTTAAAAGATTTATTTATTTATTTACTTTGGAAAGGCAGATTTACAGAGAAGACATAGAGAGAGAAAGATTTTTCTATCCACTGGTTTACTCCCCACATGGCCACAATGGCAGGAGTTGAGCCTATTTGAAGCCAGGAAACAGAACTTTCTTTGGGTCTCCCATGCAGGTGCAGGGTCCCAAGGCTTTGGGCCGTCCTCGACTGCTTTCCCAGGCCACAGGCAGGAAACTGGATGGGAAGTGGAGCAGCTGGGACATGAGCCGGTGCCTATATGGGATCCCGGAACATGGAGAGCATGTATTTTCATATTAATGCTCATCACACCTGTCCTGGAACTAGCATTGTTAATCTTTGTTTTAATGAAAGTGTTGGCTTGTGCCCATGTTTAAAGAAATCTTATGCAGAATATCAGGATGTATCATATACAGATCTTTGGTTGAGACTGGGGTGTGAGGGTTTGAAACCTTTTTGGCTAATTCCTGCTGGAGGGGCAGCAGCTCCTTCCCAAGGCACAGGACAGCTTTGGCTTCTGCAGAACTGTCTGACAACCTGATGGAGGGATCAGGTTTTGAGCTCTTGTTCCTCTTTCCTTGCAGGTCATCAAAAATGTTGATTGGTGGCTCTGGATACTCAGTGCTCATCGTGTGCTGTCTCGAGGGCAGGGTGACTACAATGAGGCTCAAAGCAAACATGGCAGCATTGAAGCCGTCTTCCAAGCATCGAAGTCCCAAGCTCATCTCCCAGCTGCGTGCACTCTGTAAGGGAGACAAGAAGTACTGTGGTGACAACTGCAAGAAAGGTAAATATGAATCCAGAGAGCATGGCTCTCTGGAAGTGGATCCGAGCTTCAGCACTCAGGATGACATGTGTCACAGAGACACTGAGGTGTTTAGCCTGCAGAGCTGAACTTGACCTCTGCTCCAAGAAGGTGTTTCACTGGCTACTGGTTAGGAGTAAGGCCCGACCTTCCTGGGGTGAGGTTCAGGGAGGCTGGTGGGCCTTAGGAATTAAGCCACAGTGTGCTGGATGTTTCTTCCACAGTGTTCTTCGTTTCTTCCCTGCAAGGAAAGAGGAACAAGAGCTCAATACCTGATCCCCCATCGGGTTGTCAGACAGTTCTACAGAAACCAAAGCTGTCCTGCACCCTGGGAAGGAGCTGCTGCCCCTCCAGCAGGAATTAGACAAAAAGGCTTCAAACCCTCACACCCCAGTCTCAACCAAAGGTCTGTATATGGTACATTCTGATGTTCTGCATAATATCTGGTTGTTGTACCATGTGTTATGGATTAGACGCCAAGGCTCAGAGAAGCTATTTGTGTCCAAGGCTGAGCGCTTGTCTCCAGATCAAGCTCCCTCTTAACCCAAATGGCCACCAATGGCACTCCAACCTCAGGCTGCAAGTCCTTTCTTTCTTCCCTGGAGCTGACATTGCCCCCTTTTTCTCCTACACATACAGCAGTTCAGTTCTGTGGCAGGTCATGGCTTCAGACACTCTGTTACTGCTGCACTGTCCTCATAGCTGTTGTCTTTTGACCACTTGACTGTCACTATGTCATTTTGGAGCAAGTTCCAATTCTGACCTGTGATGTTTCCTCCCATTATTCGTGGTGGCTGAGACGTCCATGGAAATGGACTGTCCAGCACTGTGGCAAGTCTTCCAAGTCTTCAGGTCTCTGTCATTTTCTTTGTTGACCTTGGTCTCTCCCTTCCATGATGACCTCTGAAAGTCAAGTCCCTGTGTTGTTTACTGTGATCCACTCCAAGGAACCTGCTTTAACAGTCTTCTGATCCCATTTGATCACCCATGTTTTTCATTAGGTAGTGGAAACTGCTCATAGAGCTTCCAGGTTAGATGTTTTTTATGCTCAACTCTTTATAGCTATCTTCAATTGCCTTGTCTGTTACTTTGCTTTCTCTCTTTCATTTTTTTTTTTGGATTATTCTTTTTTCATTGCATTTCATTTTATAACATCGTCTCATAGGCTCTGATGTTCCCACAACCCCTCCCAGAGCCCTCCCCTCATGATGAATTGCTCATTTTTATTTATGTATTTTTTTTAGATTTATTTTATTTTTATTACAAAGTCAGATGTACTGAGAGGAGGAGAGATAGAGAGAAAGTGGAGCTGCCGGGATTAGAACCAGCGGACACATGGGATCAAGGCAAGGACCTTAGCCACTAGGCCACGCTGCCGAGCCCTATTTATGTATTTTTAAATGAATTGAAAGATAGGGTTACTGAGAAAAGGAGAGTTAGAGAGACAGAGAGCGAGAGAGAGAGAAAGAGAGCGCTTACATCTGCTGGTTCACTCCTCAAAAGGATGTAGTACCTGGAGCTGAGCTGACCCAAAGTCAAGAGCCTCTTCTGTGTTTCCCATGTGGGTGGAGAGGCCCAAGGACTTGGACCCTCCTCTGCAGCATTCCCAGGCACATTAGCAGGAAGTTAGATCAGAAGTGGAACAGCTGGGACTTAAACCTCAACCCATAAGGGATACCAGTGCTGCAGTCAAGGCTTAGCTCACTAAAACCATGGCACCAAACATTGTTGCTCACTTTTCTAATCCTAGTGACCAAACTCCAGGCAGAGCAGCATCTGTGGTCTGCTTACTGTCTGACTATGAGTTCATGACTGCTCAGGTGTCTCAGAGCTGCTTACACATCTCATGGCATTCCCTTTCACACTCTTCAACATGACTATTTCATATCTTTTTTCCCCACTCTTCTATTAGCATTCATCTGAAGCTGTCAGAATAAAACTCTGAGTCCCATGCCCTATCTCTACTCTTCATCATCTATCCTATCTCAGAAGACCAAGCATCAGGTTCCAATTCAAGACTGATGGCCATCCATGCCGTATAATCAAGGACTTGGGTCCTTTATTGACCACATTTCTCTTTCTCTGCTATGTCCTTAACCTCTTCGTGTTTATTAGCTTATTGCCATGGATGCATAGACATATGCACAGCCACCTATGTTTATTTATGTGTTTATCAATTTGACTTTATTTGAAAGGCAAATTTATAGAGATGGAGAGTTAGGGAGAGATACCTGCTATCCATTGGTTCACTCCTCAAATGGCCACAGCTGCTGCACCTGAACTGACTTGAAGCTCTGAGCAAGGAACTGCTGGGTACATGTGCTCCAGGACTTGAGCCAGCCACTGCTGCTTTCCAGGTCACAAGCTATCTTAAAGGCAGCAAGTCAGAGGGAGAGGGAGAGAAGCAGGCAGTTAGAGACCTAAATCTCCCATCCACTGATTCACTCTCAAAATGGCCACAGTAACCAGAACTGGGCCAGACTGAAGCCAGCAGCCAGGAGCTCCATGTGGGTTCCAGCATGGGTTCAGGAATCCAAGCACTTGGATCATATTCTCCTTCATTGCATCAACAGGGAGCTGGATTGCAGGTGGAATATCCAGTACTCAAACTGGTACTCCTGACACAAAGACTGCTATGTCAACCCCTACTATTAACCATTTTACTCTAGAAGTCAGGTGACATTCTTGTATGCACAGTTTGCTTGCATCTGCCTCATGTATGATTTTTATGTCCTTTTTATTATATCATAAGGTCATGCAGTGTACCCAATTCTCTCCCCTCCAATTGCTTTGTTTTGATGGATTTCTGTGTTCAGAAGGTTTTGAATGTATGTGATATATGACCTTGTGTTGGTTTTTTTCACTTAGCATAATAAAATTTGTGAAGCTTACCATGTGTACCTCTTGATTCTTTTTTAAAAATTATTCAATAGTTTGAAAGGCACAGTTATATAGAGAGCAGACAGAGAGATCCACAGGTGATTACACTGGCAAGAGTTGGGGCAGGGTGAAGCCAAGAGGATTGAACTCCCTTCTGGTCTTTCGTGTGGATGGCAGGGTCCAAGCAGTTAGGGCCATTTTCCACTGCCTTCTGGAAAGAATTAGTAGGGAGCTGGACCAAAGGCAGAGCAGTCAGGACTAACCAGCATCAGTATGGAATGATGACGTCAGAGGTTGTGCCTTATGCAGCTGCACCACACCACAGCCTTCTGTTTATTTGCTGTAATAGTCTAGTGTTTGTAAGTACCAAATCTGATTGATCCATCCATCTATTGGAGGCATTTTTATTGTTTCTACCTTTTAGTTGTGACAAATAATGCTACTATGAACATTCATGTACAAAGGATGTATTTGCATGCTCTTCTCAGTTCTTGGGTTTTCCTTGAGGATTTGAGTTGCTGCATATGGTAGTTCTATATTTAAAATTTTGTTTAAGTAACTGCTAAATTATTTACTACAGGGATGTACCATTTTATGTTCCCAATGGCAATGCATTAGGGTTCTAATTTTTCCCATATTCCCACCCATGCTTACTTTGTTTCTCCTTGAACTGGTAGCTGTGCTGGTGAGTGGAAAGTGCTGTCCAATTGTGGGTTTGACTTTCCTAAAGATTAGGACAGAGCATCTTTACATGTGCATTTGACTGCCTTCCCTTGAGAAATGTTAATTGCAACCCTTTGCACATCCTTTAACTGGGCTGTCTTTTTGTTTGTTTGTTTTAAATCTTCCCATTATTCTTTATTTAGGTAACCTACTACCTGCTCACATATTGTGCTATAATTTATTTTCCTAGCTTTGAATAAAGATGTGAAATAAGTATGTTTTGTAAAGTGGGCAATGTGTCAGGATCTTGAAGCTTTCTTCTTTTTTTGGTAACCGTATTGCTTCGTCAAATGCATTATATAAGATTATCACAATGATTTTGCATTCTTGACCACAATTAGTACTACTCTATGGACATTTATTATGATTACATCTGATCAAAGTATCAGCATCCCAACATGTTGATGTTGCATGGATTAATAGGTGTATATACATAGAATAATCCAGAACATGAATGTGAAGAAATAATTTGAAAGTGCATCTGAAAAGATTTTAAAATGCCATAATTCAGTTTGATCCCATTTTAACAAACAGAAACATAAAAATGAACATATAGGAATAATGAGTATGATGAGCCAGAATATTTACTTGAAATATGAACTTTCTCAAAGGAATTTTTTTGTTTTCTTAAATTAAAAAAAAATATTTTTATTATTTTTAATAATCTTACTTAGTTGATTAGGGTACGAAAGGTCAAGGGCTACAGGGTGAAAGTGGGTAATACCATTGTTTCCACACTAATATTATCATTTTTTTTTTCCTGTATCTGGGGTCAGGGGAGAAACAAAAGGAAAAGTCCCACCCAGTCTCCCACCCATCCCAGATCCCCAATGTGAGGCATGCTCTGAGGGTCCTGCTCAAGCAGTTTTGATAGTTTAACAATTCTGAATTGCTGCCAATCTGGCCATTTCAATCGCAATGAATCCTATTCAGAATCCACTGGCTGACATAGTCTCTTCATGGTTGGGGTTCTGAATTCAGCAGTTCAGTTGGAAGGATCTCCAAAGAAACTTCATATGAGATGATCCCAGACCCGATTCTTGCGTGAGTTTGCTAGTACAGGGTCCAACACTGTCCATAGCACCAATAAGCTTTTGCACATACTGGTCGTTGCTATTGCTGGGTTCGTTCTGTTTCCAGCCCTGTCTTCCTACTGAACCAACAGGTGTTGTGGTCCAGCTCGATCCTGCCCACTTCATGCATGGTCCTTATGCAAACCAGTGGGAGCTGCAGCCTAGTTGGGGCAACTCCCCATAACCCCCACGAGTTCTGCCCCCTACCATGGCTCCCATGCTTGCCAGTATGTACTGCAGGCTTGTCCAGTCTGTCCCACATCCCATTTAGCTCTCGTACATGTCAATGGGCATTGAAGCCTACTTCAATCCAACCAACCTACTATCCATCCCACACACATACTGGCAGTTGCCTTTCTGTCTAGGCACCCCTGCCCCTGTCCTGGTTTTTGTGCTGTCCAGTGAGAGTGGTAACCCCGAGGGAGGTGCCCACTATCTCTCTTCTAGGCCACTCCCACTCCCAGATTATGCACTCTCCAGGTGGTTCTGGCATTTGACTTGACAGAATTAGCTCCCAATGCCAGCCTCTGCCATCTGATGCTGCAGCTAAGCCCAACCAACCCTCATCCACTCTAATTTTTGCTTGCACTAGTCAGAACAGTCAGCCCAACCTGGCCCTTCTCTTGTCTAGCTCACATGAGGCCCACAGGTGTTATAGCCCTGCCTAGTCTGATCTGCCCCCGTCCCGACTCACGTTTTCCAATGGAAGTAGTCCAGCAGGGGAGCCCACATTCTCCTGTCGGCTCTGCCTCCTCCCCCCGATTTTCACATGTGCTGTTTGGTCCCTGCAACCACATCTGGTACGGCTCATCTCACCTTGGCATTCCTTAATGTGTACTTGTATGTGTCGCAACCGAACCTGGCCCGGCCCACACTCTGATCTGGTGCTTGGATTTGCCAGGGGGTGATGTGAACAGGTTCAGCCTGGTCTGCCCACAACCTATGCCAAATATATGCCAGTGGGGTAATTTCGATAGCCTGTTATGGGCTGTTTCCTATTGTGCTTCTTGTGCTTACCTGCAGGGACTGTGTCCTGCCAGAGATGTTGTCCAGGTTCCTCCATCAGAACCTCTCCCAGTGCCAGATTTTGTGCATACCAGTGGGTCCAAGAGCCAGCCCTGCTCAGCTCACCTCCTGTCCTAGCATGAACAGTGGCTTTTCCTTACTGGCCTTCAACTCAATCTGGTTCTTACTGTTGGATGTTTCAACCCAGCCATGGCTCTTTCATACCCCCATACAGCTCACATATGGTTCAGTAGTGGCTGAGATCTAGCCTAGTCTGTCACACATCTACCATGGTCCTCCAGAGCACAAGATGGTGCTGGAGTCTAGGCTGGTTTGGTGCTTTCAGTCCCAGTACACACTAGTGCAAGGTGAGATTATAACCATATCCTGACCAGAATGCAGCCCCCATTCCAGCCCATGTGCTCCTTGGTGGGAAACTCAACCCAGCTAGGGTGTCCCCTTAGCTCCCCAACTGGGCCTATTCCCAGCCTTAGATCACCCGCAGGCCAGTGGTTGCTCTGACTCAGCTTGGCAGAGCCCCTCACCTGTTTTGGGCCCTGACATAGATGCTGTGGCTTAGCGTCCCTGGCTCACGTAGATCAGTAGGTGCGAGGGCCTACTCTGCATGACCTGTGCTCCAGTGTGCACCTGTTCTTTCTTGTGAGTTAAGGTTTGGTCGACCCTGCTCTTTCTGCCCCCTTCCAGTTGCAGCCTGGCCCACCCCCACATCCTGTTGTAGGATGCACATTCGGGTGCTGCCTTGACCTGCCCAGACTGTTGTGGGCTCCTTTACCCGTCCGTGATGGCAGGTGGCATGGTCACACCTAGCTTAGTCCATCACAACCCCAGCTTGCTAGCTAACCAGGGGTTAGGCCCACACAACCCCACAGAGTCTACCCCCAGACCAAGTTCTCTCGCGTGCTGAATAATGTCTTGACCCTGTCAAATGTGACCACTCCACCACTCCACCACCCAGTTGGGTAATGGTACCTAACACTACCAAACAGGCCCCTATCCATAGCTTTGGTGTGGACTGGTGAGTGGCCATCAGTGATGCTGCATGCTAACAGCCCATCTCTGGATTCCTAATTGGAATGGTGAATCAGTCTAACCCAAATTATCCTATGGATATTTCCCTCCAAACCATCTGGTCTCAGTCCCCATGCATGCCTGAAACTTTCATGACCCTGAACTGGGAATCATCCAAAATTTACCTCTCACCTACAATGAAACTGGCATTATTCACAGGTGTCCCCAGGCAGCAACTACATAAATTAAAAATCCCAGAGTTTGTTGCCGGATGGCTAGCAGGCAAAGCTGTGCACAACTTGGTGCACTGGCCACCCAAGGTCAAGGACTCCTTCACTGCATTCCAGCAGTGTCTTTGGCATGAGTCCCCAGCATTGGGTCCAAGCTCGCAGGAGCATCCCCCATAGCCATCTCAAGTTCCCTCATGGCAGACTTACCCTGAGGGAAGAGCTCTCTTGGGTCCTGGGGGAAGCTGAGGACTCCTTCACTGCCTTCTGGCAGTGTCTTTTGCTTGAGTCCCCAGCTTTGGGTTTGACCTGGCAGGGGCATCCCCCACAGCCGTCTCACTGCAGGGAGCTGCAGTTGCCCCCAACCCCAAAGCCAGAACCCCTCCCACACTCTCCCAGCCATAAGATGTTAGCGGCAGGGAGGAGCTAGGATTTCAATCCAGTTCCCAAGTTCCCTCATGGCGGACTTACCCTGAGGGAAGAGCTCTCTTGGATCCTAGGGGAAGCCGAGGACTCCTTCACTGCCTTCCGGCAGTGTCTTTGGCTTGAGTCCCCAGCATTGGGTCTGACCCACCAGGGGCACCCCCCACAGCCGTCTCACTGCAGGGAGCTGCAGTTGCCCCCAACCCCAAGGCCTGAACCCCCAACTGGGCTGTCTTTAATAATGTGTTGTAAGGATTCCTCATATGTTTTTGATAATTACTTTATCAGATCTATAATTTGCAATTTTTTTTTTCATTTTGCGAATTTACTTTTCACTTTCTTAATCAGGTCCCTTTGATCAAGGACTAAAGTTTCAACTTTCTACAAAGTTTTATTTATCTGTTATTTTGTTGTGTGCATGAGCTGGCCCCCAAAATGTATATTTGTAAATTTGGGGGTGTTTGGTACCCCTTGTAATTCATATGAATTAAAGCATTACCTTTTTTCATTTATGCAGAAGATGTTTTTTGATATTTTTATAAAGGTTTATTTATGTATTTTTTTATTTGAAAGGTGGAATTATAACTAGAGTGGGAGAGAGCCCTTCCATCCCCTGGTTCACCTCCCATGTAGCTGTAGTGCCTTGGGTTGGCTTGGGCTGGGTTAGGCTGAATACAGGAGCAAGGAGCTCCATCTGGATCTCCCACATTGGTGGCAGGGGCCCAGGTACTTGGGTGGTCTTCCATTACTTTCCCAGGTGCAATGCAAGAAACTGCATTAAAAATGGAACAATCATTGGTGTTTAGATGGATTGCCAACACTGCGGTGGCAGCTCAACACTGTATGCCAGAACAGCAGCCCCACAATGTTGTGGTTTTAGAAGAAATTGCAATGTGTCTGTAGAATATTTTAGGTAACTTTTATTACTTTCCTAAATGTTTTATTAGGTGTGAGGTTTACAAACATGACTGGTGTTAGCAATAGTGGTGTAGCTGCGAGGGTGTTACAGCTACAGGCTGCATAGTGAGAATCACCAATGGTGTGGCATAACTTGTGGCTTTTTCCAAGGCTACCACTCTTGTGGCCTGCAAATGTCAGCCCACACATCTCCCTGTGCTTGTGAACTGGCTTGTTGATCCACTGAATGTCAGGGTTTGCTCTGACAGCTTTATGGAATGGATCAATTAAGATAACTTCAGGAAATTTGTGTGTGAAATCTTCACCAATCCAGTAAGAATGCAGGACATGCAGAGCCCTACAGTGATGCCCAGTTCATTATTTGGTAACAGACTGCAGGTTTTGTTCAAATTTGAGCTGGTTAACATTGTGATGGATGGGCTAACCTTAAGTCACACCCTGAGGCACGGGGTCACCACTGCACACGAGAATTCTATATATGACATAACCTAGCTTGGCTGTACCTTGCCAGGCTGGGTGGAATTGGGCACAAGTGCAGCATCGAGGGCATCACGTCTAACTGCTTCCTCCTCCACAGTTCCTGGAGGTACTGGTAGACAGCCACCATGGCTCACCTAATGGTTGCTGGCTGATGGAAAGAAAGATGTTGGAAGGAAGATATTATCTTAACATTATTAATTCTTTTAATCCATGAGATGTCTTGTATATGCTTAGTTGATCCATAATGTATTTTGGGAAAATCTGGATTTTCAATGTACAAGTCTTTAATCTGCTTGGTTGATTCTCCCCACCCCCCTTGGTATTTTAGTTCTTTATATTCTATTGAATTCAAAATGGTCAGTGACTAGATTTTGAATGCTTTTAATCTTCTATCATTTGTTGAGGTTATTTTCTGGTCTAACATCATTTACTCTGGGACATATTTATTGTGATTCTCAGAAACGTCTGTATTCTGGTTTTGAATGGAATGTTTTATGTATATCTAACAGATCTACTTGCTTATGTTGTTTGTGTTGTATTTCTCAAACAGAAGGATCTAATTAGGTTATATTGCTCTAGTCGTGTCTTTAGTGATCTGCCAAGTTTGACTATTCAAAGTGAGTTATTGAATTTTCTAATTATTGTTAGTAGACAACAGCCTGTTCCATTAATTCTGTCAGTTTTTGTTTCATAGTTTTTGAGTCTTATTGTTACATGTATGTGTACATCTTTTTTAATATATATTTTTATTCATTAATTACATTGTATTATGTGACACAGTTTCATAGGTACTTGGATTCTCCCCACCCCTCCACAAACCCTCCCACCATGGTGGATTCCTCCACCTTGTTGCATAACCACAGTTCAAGTTCAGTTGAGATTCCCCTGTTGCAAGCATACCAAACATAGAGTCCAGCATCTTATTGTCCAGTCAAGTTCAATGGCTTCTTAGGCATACCCTCTCTGGTCTGAAGGCAGAGCCAGCAGAGTATCATCCCGATCAATTAAAAGCTCCAACATACCATCAGCAAAAATTTACATCATTATGGAATTAATTGACATAGTAATGAGTAACCAATATGTTAAAAATAAATGCGAGTTCTTAAACACCTTCTGTGACCACCTCAATGACATTTCAATTTCAGTGTGTACATCTTTTTGATGGGATAACTCTTGTATCACAACGTAATAGTCATTGTCTCTTGTACTAATTTTTGAGTAGCACCGTATTTTGTATGATAGTTACCCAAGCTATCTTCGGTTACTACATCCATATAGTGTATGTTTCACATTCTTTCTCTCTTGTCTGTATTCTTAGAGTAAAGTCAGTCTCTTATAAATAGAATTTTTGCTTTGTTTTGTCTGTTATAAACATCATTTGGCTTGTCTCTCCCTTTTAATTGGTAAGTTTAATTATTAGCTTACATTTAAATTAATTCCTGACAAAGAATCACTTTGTCTTCTTCCTATGTTTTCTGTGATCCTCACATCTTTTCCTGTAGCTGCTACTCTACAAAACTGACCTCAGTTGAATTCTTTGATGTGCTGTTTGGATCTCTTTCTTGAAGTTCATTAAGTTTATTGGTTACATAGAGTTTTTTTAATCTATTTTATTGTATTGTTGTTGACAATCTACATAGTTAGTTACGGTTAAAGGAAAAAAAAGAGAAAAAAAAAACGTTCAGGGGGTTTAGGGAAGTGGGTAATACTATTATGTCCATATTGTTTCCATCGTGTATCTGAGGTAAAGGGGGATATTGAGGGAGAAGCCCCACCCGGTTTCCCATCCACCCCAAGTCCCAGATATGGGGCATGCTCTGAGATATTTGCTCAAGTGGTTTTAATAGTTCTCCAGTTATGAATTGCTGCCAGTTTCACTCGATGAGGTCATCCACTGATTGATATGGTCCATCATAAGGTCTCAGTTTGCCCCATATTTCGCTGCCAACAGATAGCTGAGATGAATGTTTGACCTGTTCTGTCTTCTGTCCTTTCTTGGTTAGAGTTCTGAGTCCAGCAGTTCGATTGGGAAGATCTCCAAAGAAACCTTGAGGTATTCCCAGACCAGATTCTTGTATGTTCTAGCAAGCACAGGGCCTGGCACAGTCCATCACCCCAATCAGCTGGTGGTTTCAATTGCTGGGTTGGTTCTGTATTCGGTCCCGAGTGTTGCAGTCCAATCTGGTTCAGCCCTTACATCAACCAGTGGGATCTGCACCCTAGTCGGGGCAACCCACAATAACCCCCACTAGGCCCGCCCCCTACCCTGGTTTGCCAGTATGTATAGCAGAAGACCAGTCTGTCCCCCATCCCATTTGGCTCTGGCACTTGTCAATGGGTATTAAAGCTTAGTTCTATCTAACCAACTCAACCATCCAGCCCTCATGGATGTTGTTGAGTGCCTCTCTATCTAGCCATCCCAGCCCCCGTCCTAGTTTTCATGCCCTCCCACGGGACTAGTGACCCAAGAAGGGGGAACCCACTTTTTCCCTCCCAGGTCTCTCTCTGTCCCGGTTTATGCACTCTTTAGGTGGTTCTGTGATTTGACTTGACAGAATTAGTCTCCAGTGCCAGCTTCTGCCAGCTGATGCTGCGACTATGCCCAAAATCCCTCACCCACTCTAATGTATGCTTGCACCAGCAGGAATAATCAGCCCAGCCTGGCTTTTCCCTATCTAGTCCACATGCTGCACACAGGTGTTGTAGCCTTGCTTAGTCTGGTCTGTCTCTATCCCAGCCCACACTCTCCAGTGGGAGTAGCTGTCCGGCGAGGGGACCAGCCCCTTAATCCCCCTGTCAGTTCTGCTCCTCCCTTCCTGGATCTCACATGTGCTGGTTGGGTGCTGCATTCATATCCAGTACAGGCAACCACATCCACCATTCCATAATGTGTACTTGTTTTGTCGCGACCAAACCCAGCTCATCCCACACTCTGTTCTGGTGATCAGGTTTGCCAGTGGATGACATGAACTGATTCAGCCTGGTCTGCTCCTGACCCATGACGGATGTGTGCCAGTGGGAAACTTTCCATGGCCTATTCTGGGCTGTTTCCTATCATGCTTCTTGCGCTTACCTGCAGGGACTGTGTCCTGCCAGAGGAGTTGCCCAGGCTCCTCCATCAGAACCCCTCCCAATGCCAGATTTTGCACATGCCACGGGGTCCTTGAGCCAACCCTACTCAGTTCACCTCCTGTCCTAGCAGGAACAGTGGCTTTTCCTGTCTGGCTTTCACCCCATTCTGGTTCTTGTTGTTGGATGTTTCAGCCCGGCCATGGCTCATCCATAACCACATATAGCTCACACACGGCTCAGTAGGGGATTGAGACCCAGCCTAGTCAGTCCCACATCTACCCTGGTTCTCCATGACACCAGATGGTGTTGGGGTCTGAACTGGCCTGGTGCATCCAATCCCAGCCCACACTAGTGCCTCGGGTGACTACACCTGCTTCCTAGATAGAACGCAGCCCCCATTCCAGCACATGCGCCCCTTGGTGGGAACCTCAACCCAGTTAGGGTGTCCCCTTAGCTCCCTGATTGGGCCTGTTCCTAGCCGTAAATCATGCACCTGCCCGTGGTTGCTCTGAGGACCAGTAGGTGCAAGAGCCTAGCTCGGTATGACCTGTGCTCCATCCTGGTTTCTAGTTTTGCTTGTAGGCAAAGGTTTGCTCAGTCCTGCCCAGTACATTCTGTTCCATTACCAATTTACACATTTTGGAGCTACTATGCCCTGCTTGGCCAACCCCCAGATCTGGACCACGTGTTCACCAGCGAAAGCTATGACTCACCAGGGGAGCTTCCCAAGTTCCTCCACTTGATCCACTCCCAGACCCAGTTTACATACATGCCATTGGGTTTTAGGCCAGTGCCCGGTGTACTCTGACCTCCCATTTGGCCTTGTATGAGCTGGTGAATGTTGCAGCCCGGCCCAACCCACGTCCCATTCAGGATGCACATTTGGGTGCTGCTGCCTTGCCCAGTCCAGTCTACGGTGGGTCCCTTTACCTGTGACTGATGGCAGGCTCCTTGGTCACACCTAGCTTAGTCCATAACCACCCAAATTTTAGGTTTACCAGTGGGGCTAAACTTTCTACAGGGTGTGGCCCACACATCCTGCACAGAATCCACCCCAGGATAAGGTTTTAGAGTGCTACTTGATATTATGGCCCTGCCTAATGTGACCAGTCTCCTGAACCATCATCATGTCAGGCAAAAAAAATATCCGGCTACACAAGCCGGAGCTTATCTTTTGCATGATAGGTGTTCAAAGCTCAGCATTATTAAGTGATTAGAAGTTCTTCAGAAAAAGAGTTACTGGCATTGGGAATCTTTAGGAATGACTCAGATCCCAGAAACAGTGGGGTCAGCCTAGAGCTATAAAAGCAGCAATTTGGACATCCATTACCCTAGAGCTCCTCACCCGGGCCCAGCTCAGCATGAGCACATGTTGGCTAGGATCGGGATCCGAGCAAGACGCTCTCTCCTGCAGCCCCCAACAGCCTCCTGGCTGCTGAAGTTTTAACCCGCAGGCCCAAGGTTGTGCCTCACCCCAATCCCGTCTACCGCCCAATGAGGGCCTTGGGTGACCCCAGACCCACCCAGTCCCAGAGACTCCCCCCCTCGGTGTACTCACCAGAAAGGAAGCAGCCTCTGAATCCAGGTGGGCCCGGGCCCAGCTCAGCATGAGCACATGTTGGCTGGGATCGGGATCCGAGCAAGACACTCTCTCCTGCAGCCCCCACATAGAATTTTAGCTCAACTAATTTGTGAAGATTTCAGTTAGAATTTTTTCAAATATCCTTTTTCTGCTTCCTTTGGATTTTCTCCTTATTTGTACACTGGTATTATTGACAGTGTCATACAGACTATCCATATTTTAGGCCAGACACTTTCAAATGATGTGTTTTCACATTTGTTGAATTTTCTGCCCATTCAAATCTGCTATTGAAATCTAGTGAATTTTTGAGTTCATATTATTGTAGGTTGCAGTGTAAGAATTATGATGCATTTCCTTTTATAATTTCTGTTTCTGTTGATAGTCTGTATTTGTGGAGACACTGCTTATCTTTTAGCTTTTATTAGTGATTTCTTATCTCTCAGTATACTGAATATGGTGATAAAGGCTTAAAGCTTTGTTAGGTTCATTGCCTGGACGTCCTTAGGAAACACGTCTGGGTCTGGTTTGCGCTGCTCTAAAAGAATACCTGTGGTATTATGAAATTTACAAAGAACAGAAGTATGCTGTTTTTCATTTCTGGAGGCTAGTAAGGCCAAGATCAAGGTGCCAGTGTCTGGAGGGTCTTCCTGCTTCCTCTTCATGTGGTAGAAGCCAGAGGGAGAAGAATGTGTGAACCCACACCCACAAGCACTTCTGATAGTGGCCTTCATCTATTCATGAGCTCAGAGCCCTCCTGACCTAGCCGCCTCCCCAGAGGCCCCACCTCCTGGTACTGTTGCATTGGTGATTGTTCCCAACTTGGGAATTTCAGAGGATTCACACTGAAATGACAACAGTTTTTCTTAATTTCTCCTATCAGTGGGTTTGTAATTTTTTTGGCATGTATTATTGTAAAGTAGGTATTTTTGATATTTATACTGTGGTAACTTTAAAAATCCTCAGGATTTGTTTCTGAGATTATTTCTGCTGGCTTTTACATAGTGCATCCAACCTCATGTGGTTTGTTAGTCTCTTGCTTGTGACATGTCCTTATCTTCTCTCTTCCCTACATCCCGTGCAACTGTGAGAAAAGGGTCTCCAGCAGGTAGCAGGTCACTTCACCATGGCTCTCATTTACCTCCTGAGAGTTCATTTTTAGTTCATACTTAACTTCTGCCTTTCCTGCTTTATTTACCTTTGGCCAACGTAGTGATTTGTATAAAACTGTACTTTCAGAAATGTATTTTTCTGTTAGTTGTTTCCTTAGAAGAGGGAATAAGGTCTATATTGTTCCATGGCTGGTAACAGAAGTTGTGCTTCATTCACTTATGCCAGTTTGGTTCTCTAGCTTAGTGAGGGTGCCCATGTGCAGGCTCCCATGACTGGATGTTGTGAAGCCCTCTGGCTGTTGCTCTGTGTTCATTTCACTTCTCAAGGGCATTTGACAGAACTGACTCCTGCTATAACCCTAACTTACTTCACATGACATCATTCTTGTGATTTTCTGCTCTTTTTGGTGGGGTGTGTTTATGCATTCTCTAGAGGTTGAAGTGACTCAAGGTTTGTTGCTGTGTTATTTCTTTCTTCCTGAATTACCAACTTTCTTCCTGAATTCCCAGTTTCATAGCTCAGAACATGGATTGTATGCCAGTTAGTTCCACAGCTGTATTTCCAGCTCAGAGGTGTGTTCATACACACACACACACACACACACACACACACACGCCTGTATCTTCAGCATTGGTACTTACATGTCTAAGACCTCTTATGCTTCATAAATCCAAAAATGGAACTCTTTATTTGCTATTTCTCAGCCTGTTCCTCTTTGCTTTTTTCTGACTTTGAACATAATACCACTGTGTAGCTTGGGTTAAGAGGGAACGTAAGAGCTGTACTCAGTTCCTTCCTTTTCCTGATTTGTAATATTTATTTCTTCGTAAATCTGCTTGGCACATTGTCTGAAACAGGCATCAGTAAGCTTTCTCTGTGTAGATTTCAGCTTTCAGGCTGTGTGGTTTCTGCTACAACTATCGGCTCTGCCGTTACATCTGGGAAACAGTCCTACTAATACCTGATGAGCGGTCATATTGAGATTGGACCTGAGGATGGCTGGATTTGGTCAGCAGCTCATAATTGGATCTCTTGCCTGAAATATCTCTAACCTACCATTTTTCTCATCTCTTCCGTCATCCTCTAGGTTCAAGTCATATATTTTGACTAGTAGAAGAGCCTCTTTCTAGCCCTCTCATTTGAACTTCTCCCATCTGTTCTCCACCCAACATGCAGAATAATTGTAAAAACACAAGGGAGATAATCTTTTCTCTTGTTTAAAAGACTTCAATGATTTCCCATTGCTGCCTCATAAAGGCCACATTGCTTTGTAGGACGTAGGCTTAGTCTGACTCTTGAACTTGACTGTCATCCTATACTATTCTTGCATCCTATACTGTTCTCTTTTCTCACCATGCTTGTGCTGAATAAAGGTGTCAAGTGATATGACTGAATATCCACCTTTGCTCTCCTGTGAAGCTGTAATGCAGTCCAGCACCTTTTCTTTCCCACAGTTGGGCATTGTCTAGACATTTAGGGAAATTTGAAGTGGACTTTTTATTAGATAATACTAATGTGTATTAATTTTCTTATTTGTAATTGTTGGTTTTGTGTTTCTTTAGATCATGTGCTTTTTATTTGTTGTGATGCATTCTTCGATGTATTTCAGGGTAAGATTTCATAGGGGCTACAGCATTCTCCCAGTGATCAAACATGAGATTCATTAGGATGTCAACCTACTAATAAAGTCTTGCTTTTGCTCTTCCTTTTTTTTTAATCCTGTGATTGGAAATCAAGAGCATGGATAGGTCCTCCATTTGGTGTTTCATTTACCAGATGAATGCATGGTAAGAGCTGAGACACACAGAATACAAATGCTTCCTCAGTGTCTCCCACATGGATGCAGGAGCCCAAGGACTTGAATCATTTTCTGTTTTTCCCAGGACCTGAGTGGGGAGCTCGATGGGAAGTACAGCACTAGGAAACCAACTGTACACAATTGGGGTGCCAGGCACAGGGTCAGCTCAACTTTGGTTATTGATGTATTAACAAGAATATTATGTTTTATTTGATTCATATTTATTTATTTATTTCACTTAGGATTTATTGACATTTACTGCAAAGGCAGGTTCACAGAGAGCAAGAGAAGTACAGAAATCTTCTATCTGTCAGTTTACTCCCAAATTGGTCACATTGGTCAAATCTGAGTCAATCAAAAGCCAATGTCCAAGAGATTTTTTTGGGTCTCCCACACGGGAAGAGGATGCCAAGAATTTAGACCATCCTCTGCTGCTTTCCTAGGCTACAGGCAGGGAGTTGGAAAGAAAGTGAAGCACCCAGGACACAAACTGACTCCTATATGGGAACCCAGAACTTGCAAGGGAAGGATTAGTCAATGGAGTCATCATGCCAGGCC
Organism: Ochotona princeps; assembly: GCF_030435755.1. Lineage (NCBI taxonomy): Eukaryota > Metazoa > Chordata > Mammalia > Lagomorpha > Ochotonidae > Ochotona > Ochotona princeps. The sequence goes on along the minus strand of NC_080855.1, from coordinate 34,901,343 downwards.
CTTCACTTGTATTGAAAACAAAACACAAAAAACATTGAATGGTCATACGTAATTTGCTTTGCAAGGCAGACACAGAAAGACACAACCATCTTCTATCCAGTGGTTCACCCATGAAGAGCTGCCTAGCTGAGGCTGACACGCATGGGATCCAGGAGCCCAAATGTTCATGTAGGTTTGCCCTGGGTTCGCTTGAGTCATCGGGGATGCCCGATCCTTGAGTCATCACCTGCTGCCCTACCATGGTGTGCATGGTCAGAGAGGTTGCCTCTCAAAAGGGCAGCCAGGAGAGGAAGCAGAGGTTGGGTTCAGGGTGTCCCAAGCCACAAGCTGACTGTTGTTCCACAGGCTTGCCCCTCTGGGGCTGACCTAAGAGCTGGCCCTAGGGTTGCATTGGGAGTTCAGACAGGGAGAGAAGGCTTGGTGCAGTGTGTAATTAGCTTAAGAGTCCAATGGAACCCACTGGCAACCAGTATGGGTGCCACTTTGTGTCCCGGTTACTCCACTTCTGATCTGGTTGCCTGTTGATTTCCTGCAAAGACAGTGGAGATTGGCCCGAACCCTAGGGACCCTGCACCCATGGGAGAAACCTGGAAGAACTTCCTGGCTTCAGATGGTATTAGCTCTGGCTGTTGTGGTCCTATGGGGTGAGAACCAGCCAGTAGCTAGATCTCTCTCTTGTTTCATGTCTCTCCACTCTCTAACTTTGTTTGTCAGTTCTGCATGAGATATCTTACAGAAAAAGACCTCCTTCCACTCTGGAGCAGGCCCTGAGGCTGCTGCTTGAGACAACTGCATCCCTCAATCAGTGTTCCTGGCTAAAATTCCCACTTCTGGCTCCTGAGGCCACCTGGCTTCCCACCAACAGACCCTGGGAGGCTCAGCAAATTGGCTTCCTGCTACTCTTGGGCAAGACCTTGATTGTGTCCCTTGCTTATGGAGCTTGTCCCAGCCCAGACCCAGCCATTACAGCTCCTTGTGAAATGAACCAGCAAATGGGAGCTCCTCGATCTTTAATACATCTTTTTGGAAAGGCCACTACTAAAATTTCCAGGTCTACTGCAATAGAGCATTTTACTTCCAGGACCAAACTTCAAGAAACATGTTCAAAATTCAATTCCCACATGTTTCAAAAGGCCTGATTCACACAACTCATGAATAAACAGTCCCCCTGAAATTTTGACACACACTAGGCCAAGGAACTAGATAAGTGAAAGTCCACACCTTCACAGGATGCTTTCCTCACTGGTTAGAACCTCCATAAAGATGACCCTAAAGAGGTGGGGCTATGTTATTTGCAAGTCTCACCCTGGTCTTCTAAGGACAAAGATGATAGAGGTGGGGCCCAGCACATTATCCTGGTGGCTCAATTCTCACCTTACCTGCACCCCCCTCACCCCAGGGATCCTGAGATCCAACAGAGCCGGAGCTCTGGGTGGAGCCCTGGCTGCTCCACATGTCATTCAGCTCTCTGCTTGTGGCCTCGGAAAGCAGTCCAAACATGTCCCAGGCTTGTTGGTACCCTGAAGCCTCAGGACACTGAGATGAAGCCCCTGGTTCCTGGCATCAGATTAACTCAACTCTGGACTCGGGTACTGGACCAGCAGGCAGAACATCCTCTCTGAATCTCCTTCTTTCTGTCCATCTTTGCTTCAAAAAAATAAGGAAATGCTTCATAAAGAAAGAAGAACAAGAGGAAAAAGAAAGAAAAAACAAGATAAGAAGACACCAGCTTGCAGAGCTATTGGAAGAGCTTGAGGGAATCCATGCGATGTGCAGTGAGGGAAGAAAACTTTGGGCAAAGTTTCCCACTGTCCACTGTGTCTCCCTAGTGCCCATACAAAACACTGCACCTGTAAGTGCCAGAACCCTGTTGGAGGTCACAGCCACAAGTACAACTCCTCCATCAGGGACACAAATTTGTGCCCCCTCAGGTAGAACAGTAATCACGCTATCCTCGCCCCTCCCCCACACTCCACACCTCCACATCCCTGACTCACACACAGACATCCAGAAGGGGACCAACGTGTGGACCAGATAGCAGTTTCATACAACAGGGCTTGGAAGTGGCTTACCTCATTGCCTGGCAACCGGGGCGTAGCTTGCCTCTTTCTCCTTGGAGACGCCCTCAGTGACGTGGCACATGCGTGGTCACTGATAGACCAGACCAGCCACAGCCCCAGCTGCCTCCTGCTGTGGGCCTTGGAGCCCTGGTGCTGCTCAGAGCCTTGGGCAGAGCTGTCCAGGGAGTCCGGGACCAGGACTTCTGGCTCTTCCCTGCGTTGTTACACTTTCGCTGCTTGTGTGGGATACTTCCAGGTAAGGCCATTTGTGTGCCAAGGACAGCCTGTCAGAATCCTTAGCTCTCTTTAGCCAGAGTTTAAATTTTCTGAGCTGAATGACTTGCCCAAGATCTCGCTGCAAATGTGTGACCAAGAACAGTCAAAGCTGAAAACTGTCTGAGTCTTGCTAAATGGCTCTTTCTCCATTGTTAGGTGATGAAGTTATAATCTTTTTAACATTCCTGTTTTATTAGCAGAGATATGTACTCAGTAACAAATACAAAAATGACAATCCTGGCAATAATAGAATTATGTCATGTGTACCAAATCAGTACAGATGATTTTCTTTAATTAATTTTGTATGGAGGGATGTGGTGAGTCAGTAAAAATCTAACAAAGGTATGCAATTTTATGGAGTATTGGGGGAGGACAGAGAAGGAAGTAATTCATGGAAAGCAAAATTAAGAAAACATGGACCTATTGAATCTGTAGACTCCCTAGTCGTTTAAGATGGAAGAATTTATCAACTTGAAAGTGAGAAATAATAGTAGATATGGCAGAAGAAGTGGGTAGAGCTCAATTATGGGTGATCTTAAAGTTGAGCTAAATAACATGTGCTTTTCCCTAGAAACTTGTGCTTCCCAAATGTTATGCACTGATGTCTCAGTATCCAAACTTTTATAACTCTTGTTTTATCATTTAATCATTTTATTCAGAAAATTTTCACTTTGAAAGTACTTAACCCTGTCATAGTTAAAAATACATACAAAACCGTGGGTTTCTGGTCATTGGTTTACATATTTTTCTAACACACATTAAAATATACAGAGAATTTGTAAAAGTAAAAAAAAGGTTTTTTTTTTCTGTGCATATATATGATAAACCTCTGAGTCACTGGGGATACACACAAAATTTTCAGAGGGGTCAATCTTGTTCTCCCAAACACAAATTAGATAGGACTGAGTTAAAAGCAAGAAAGAGGCAGGGCATGTCACTGTGTTGGTTGTGTTAATCAAGTTAGGATTAGGTCAATGGTTGAGGCACCACTGAATTTAGTGAGTCTTACCAAAACTCTAGAGTTGATCATTGGCAATAGGACTGAAAGAACCACCAATAAACTACTGTTTGTTGAAAGCATGGATGGTTGGTGAGTGATTTTTAAGTGTGGAATGAATGAAAAAGAGAAGAGAAAGATGATATCCCCACTCCAGATTTCTAGTTTGGTTATTGGAAAGACAATGGTATCACAAAGAGAAAAGGGAAGTAAATAAAAAAAAAGAAAAAAAGCAAGCAGAGAGTGGATGGCACTAGATCTCCCAACTGAGTGTTATTTGTGGGACATTCAGGTGGAAATGGGGCTGTTGGATGTGTGAGTTGGAGCAGCAGATAGATTGGGAAGTTAAGTATATGGGAGTCTATGGCATTCATTACTAAATGAAAGTGTCTATGCTGAGAGGAGATATGTACCTAAGACCACATTCTGATAAGAGGGTATTTACACTTCAGAGTGAAAAGGTACTTTACCTTGGTGCAATCTTTCCTGAAGGACAAACCTAACTCCTATGATCACAGTCTCAGCCTTTCCCATGAGAACACGAGCTGTGACTGTTTTCCAGGTTTATCTCTCATTGAGCAGCCTTTGAGCAGCTTGTGGGGAATAGACAGCTTATTGCCTTTCTCTGGCTCAGTGGAGTGCATACTCGATGGGGTTTCTGGGACCTCGTAGCAATGTCCAGTGAGCAGCAAGGGAAGGGAGAAGGTCTGGGACAGGAGGTGAGGATAGAGGTGAGGAGGGAGGTAGAGGGTAAAGGAAGGGAGAGGAGTCAGGAGTTTACCACTTTGTGCTGCCAGAGGCTGCCCCCAATTGTGACCACTTCCAGGATGACCCGAAATTGGAGCTGGCATTGGAGGTGTAAAGCAAATTCTCAGAAACCAGTAACTGTCCTAAGCTGTAGCACCAGCAATGATGCAAATGTTATGTTTGGTTTCCTGGACTGTGTACAGAGTATCTACATGTAACACCAGTGAGCTCTGATCCTCCAGCTCCGTGTTCAAGAGGCAGTACTCTCTGTGGTATTGATTGAGCCATTTACCTCCCAATAAGTAGCCTTAGAAAAGGCAGTCACCAAAAATTCCAAAGATAGTTTAACACCAGAATTGTCTTTAGCTCAATCTACTGCAGGAGTCCAACCTCAACTTCACCCTGGATGCTGAACAAAACTATCCTAACTAATGTATTGCCCTTCTATCAGTGACCATAAGTCACTTTCCTATAGCCTTCCTCCCAACCATTTACACTTCAAGACCCTCCATTCTAGGGCCATCCCTAGAATTAGAAGGCCTTGGACAGCCACTCTCAACAGCATGACCAACATTTTCCTGAGTATATGTAGGTATAATCCTCTGGATCTGATCATGGCATATTTTTGTAAGACATCTGTATGTGGGGTGCTGTCTTGTATTCAATGTGAGTGAAATGCAGCAATTCTTCCCCTTCATTATCCTGGCCTGAAGAAGAAGAAGCGCCTTTGTAGGCACAAAGGGAACTGCAAGTTTCTCCCTGACACAGGATGAGATTGTCAAATATCATGTACTGTAAATAGGGAATGTAGAGGAAGAAGTTTTTGCCCTAGAGCTTGAGGCTTGACCAGAAGCAGCAGTGGAAGGTGCTTCCTAGTGACTTAGGGGAAGAAGGGAGGGTAAAGAGTTTGCAGGTGAGTGGGAAAAGAGAAGCTGCTTCCATATCCTCTGGTACCTGCTTGTGTGGCAAGCTAGGAAAAGTTGTCCCTAGATCCTGATTTTCGTACTGTAAGCACCCAGAAAGAAAACTAGAAACTATGCCATACCTCTTGAGTTCATGTCTGAGGGTGGGGGCAAGAGGCAAAACAGGGTGCACCTAGGAGAAGTTATCAACAATCTCAACCATGGGAAACATGCTTTTTGCTCAAGCAGTAAGGAGAGCTCTTCTGCCAAGGCTGGGGCAGAAAGACAGGTGGCAGGGAATTAAACATTAGATTTTTTTTGATCATTCTATGCATGCATCAGATGAAGTAGAGCCAAGAGACATGCAGGTTTGCATTGTGGGGTGGGATGGGGAAACTCCTAAAAGATAAAGCTATGCTCGACTGCAAGACTCTGCCTATGGATCCAAGGGTAAGCACAGTCTTAGCAATAAATGTCAATCACCAGCATATTGGTTATTTACTTCCTGATACTCCAGCCAATCTCCACAAACTGCATAAGGTTGGTGCTGAAGAGACTAACACCATGCTGGTCAGAAATCTCTGGCTTATACTGGGAAAACTTTTACACTGAAGGTAGTCTGCAATGGATTGGAGAAGTTGATGAATGCCAGAAATGACATCAGAAAAGTAGATGTCTCCATCATGGAACATTGGATTAGTGCAAATATTCAGATTTGGGGGATGCTTATAGGAATTTTTCCAAAGTAGGAATTAGAAGAATATTTGATGTGTGAATAAGAAATCTGCATAGTAAGTAGGAATGTTTGGAAGGTCACTGGAGGGGCATGGTTCTGCCTGCAGTACAAAGTTTTGTTCTCACATCAAATAGGGCATGTAAGAATACTGGCCTGAGGTTGCATTGTAAGTAATAGTATTTGGATTTTCAACCTGTGTGACTGGCTCTAGAGTTCTGATCATTGGCCTCACATGTGTAAGGCTCACAGGAGGCTTGTTGTCAGGTTCTTGAGAGCAAAGTAAAGTTTCTGTTGTAAGAAGAGGTCTGGGGCTTAAGATATGCTGCCTTCTGGTACCTGGTTGACAGCGCTCTGCAAAGATGCTGAGCCTGATGGGGTCTGCTCTGTAACTCAGTTCACACCTTGGAGAGGAGGTAGACAGGGACAGCAGTGTTCTACATCATTCTGGCCCCACGTTGAAATGCCAAACATTTTCAGCATAAATTCCCAGCCTCCTGAACCTGAATGTTATGTTGAGCCACTGTGAAGTGAGGCTTTATAGGAACAAAGTGTGCCAATCTGGGGAATAGAATGAAAAGTAGGAGAGAAAGTGACCTTTGTGGATTTTCAGTTGTACCTCCGAAGGCTTACCTAGGACATTTTTGTCATCAGTATAAAAAGTTCTCATCTTTCCCTACATGAGCCTGTTAAACTCCAGATCATTGTTTTCTGTTGCATTAAGCTGTTAGTTTTGTAGATCCTGCAGCAGCCACCAAGTCAGAATACCTTACCTGATTTAAGTGGTTCTGCCATTAGGCTGGTAGAGCCTTTCATTTCCTTGAAATCTGTTAGTGTGGACATGGTGTAGAGGTGCTGATGACAGAGGCTCGGGGCACTCAAAATAGCAGGAAGGAATTTGTGCTTTCAATTGTAAAGGCAATGGAGCCCTAGGCAGTGAGTGTGACAGCTGTCAGCCAGCACTCCCACAGGGTGGAGGCATACATTTTACTGATACTGCTCAATACTCATACATTGTAAGAGGTGGCTAACTCACTGCCCCACATTACCAGCCCTGAGAAACAATGTGAACAGCTTCACTAAGACAGACTTGAAATGTGTCCTTCAGTTGATTTTAGCACATTTGTAATAGTTGCACACTTATTAACACAATCTCAATGTAGACTGTTTTCATCAGTGAACATGGGGAATGATACCTTTTGCATTCTATATAATGTTCAGTCTTGACTTAATTGTGCCTGAGGCAGATTGTCTCTGATCAGCAAACAATTTTCCAATTTTTTTATTCAATTGGTTCTCTGATATTACAGATGAGAACTCCTCAAAGTTAACAAAGAGCATTTAATAGGAATGTAATTGTATAACATTTCAAATAATGTTATTGTGGCTACACACAGAAACCACCAATTTAATTTCAATTTAAAGAAAGCCGGGTGAGAAGGAAAGTAACATGGGAAGCTGATGAGTCTGTACTAAGACAGAAACTGAATATATGAACAAATATGGTTATACTGCTGCACTGGCCTGAGTATTTGTCCCTGATCCTGCATCAAGGCCTAGTCTACCCATTGAAATCCTGATTGGATGGCCAGACTGAGTGGTAAGGGTTTGATGTTCAGTGTCATGATCTAGTCTATCAAGTACATATCTGATGTAAGGCTGTAAGAGATAAAATGCAGAAACAGTTTGGAGAGATTTTTTTCAAGGAATACTTCCAATGTACCAAACATTTGAACATTGTGCTGTGATCCCCATGAAAAAGGGCCAATTGGCAGGACTTATTGGGAAGATTCATAAATGCAATGAAGACATCTGCTTCTTCCAAAGTAACAATGAGTGCTGCTGCAATGAAGGACAGCCCTGGGACATTACCAACGTCAGCTCTATGACGCCTATGCCCCTAAGATACCATATATAACGTCATGATATGGACCACACTTCTGAGAGATGTAGACATGGAAATGTACACGATATATCCAACAAATTAATTCCAGATTGGCCTCTCCATTAGTAATAACATACCGCACTGAAACTTTTTCACCATCCTTTTTATATTTTTAAAGATTAATTTATTTTTCTTGGAAAGGCAGGTTTACAGAGAGAAGCAGAGACAAAGATCTTCCATGCACTGGTTCACTCCTCAAGTGGCCACAATGGCCAGAGCTGATCTGATTCAAAACGAGGAGCCAGAAACTTCTTCTGGGTCTCACTTGCACGGGCAGTGTCCCAAGGCTTTTGGCCATCCAATGCTGTTTTCCCAGGCCACAAGCAGGGAGCTGGATGGGAAGTGGAGCAGCCAGGACACCAACTGACGCTCATATGGGATCGCTGTGCGTGTAAGGCAAGGATTTGGCCACTGAGTCATTGCACCAAACCCTCCACAGTTCTCCTGCTATTGAAAGGAATGTTTCAGGAAGTTCAGGACTGATATTTAGTTCATTTCCTAGAGCTAGACTCCACATTTTCCCACAACCACTAGGTGGCAACGTCTGCCACTGCAATTCTGACGCTCTGGTGTGAATGTGTTACTTCCCAAATGGGCAGGTTTCAATCTTCCAAAACACCTTTGCAATTGCATGCTTAGCTTCCTGTTTAAATCCTTCTTTAATGATTCCTTTTCTTTTAACACTTCCTATTTTAGGCTCATTCACCATCTCCTCTCATTCTTGTTGGTGACCTAAAGCTGCTTCCGCAGATTTGGCAGGAATCGGGGCAGGGTAGAAAACGCTCACATGCAAAGATCTTAGGGCCTTCTCATGTCCAGTCGTCCATGCTTCACATTTGTGCTGAATGATTTTGGAAGTTTCCTGAAAACTCTAAGAGGGACTTGACCAAATAATTTCCAAGCAGCAGCACAATAGCCAACTGATTTGAGTTCCTAAGTCCTTTTTGGAGAAGGGTTTGTGGTGAAGAAATCAGAGAAGCCGCTGCTGCTTGGAGCCAGAGTGGCGGTGCCCGCTAATCTCTTCTTTGAGATGGATGAGCTGTAGGAGACAGGTGGTCGCAGTCGCTCTGGCAGCTGCTCACCTCCCAAGTGTTTCTGGCATTCAAGCGAACTTAGGACAAGCTGAAGCAGACTCAGAGCCCGAGCCCCCACTAGTTCTCTCAACCGAGTTAGCTGGGACACGCCCTCCACCAGATGCCTTTGCTTAACTCCCTGCTACCCCAAGTCCTCCCTGGTGCTGCCGCCACTGGACAGGCTGTCCTGGAGCCACTGCCTGCACGCTGGGGCTGCAAGATATCTGCAGTGGCCACGGGGCAGCTCCGCAGGGGTTCTTGAAGTACCTTGCCATGTTGGACCCGCTGCCTATTCTCTCCGCGATCTTGTCACCAGAGCTCTCTGGGCAGAGGCGATCACAGGGGCTATGGCAGCAGGACTCTGGGCTTCCTGCAAGTCGCGACAGTCCCGCCTCGGCTGAAATCCAGTGTCTCAGTCATGCCTCCGTGAGCCAGGCTGCTTGTTCCGATTTCTGATCCTGGTCCCAGAGTGGGACTGCCACAGGCTGCAGGACACAGGCCTGGTCCCCTGGCACTGGAGAGCAGCAGAACCCCCTGCTCCAACTGTGCACCAGGCACTGCTAGGGGACGCTAGGGAACTTTTTTTTTTCAAATGCATAAAGACGGTTTATTCCTGCTAACCTCGGCTCCCAGCTGCCACCACCGTCCAGCAGAACTGGAGATCAGTAACAACTGAATCAGCATCAGCAGAAAAAATGGCAGAAGAAGGGCCAGAAGGAAAAAAGAAAGACTGAGGTTCAACAGCACAGGGTTTTTACACATTTCAGGCCAATTCCAGATAATTATACAGTCATGATTGGTCAGTTGGACAGTTAACTTTTAAAAAGAGCAAATTGGCAGGGTTTTTTTCTCAAGGTCATGACAGCAACTTCATTTAATATATATTGTTGGCTCATCAATACTGAATTCGTCTGGTGGAATAAGCTGGTACATGGTAAGCGCACTCTGGAAACCTTGACATTGTTTGATACCAGAAGATAGGCCAGGCTTGAAGTCTGGCAAAGTCATCAACAACTGGTAGCATGCTTAGGGCTCATGGTGGGTAGCCTCTTCCAGGAGAAAAAGTTCATAAGTGTTTGTTGAATTAGTAGGCTAGGGAACTTTCTTTCAGCCTCTTTCTTTCTCAGCCTCCCTGGAGGCCCCACAGCGCAGATGCCTGCCTCGACCAAAGCCACCCACTGTGAGCACCTTTTCATCCTGGTGGTCAGACCCTGGCGATGACACTGGGACTAATTGGGAATTACTTCCCCAACAGCAATCCTGGAGTTGGGTTGGCTACCGCCAAACCAGGCAGTGTAGTCTCCATTTGGGAGCAGCTCTGGGGTATGGGATCCTTGCTGCTGCCATAATGTTTCCAAATACAGCCCTGACATTTGTGGGGTCACCCATTGGGCTTGGGCAGGTGCACATAGTTGTTTTCTGTTTTTTTCTCAGCAATTAAAAATATTTATTATTATTATTATCATTTTAAGATATAGTTCCATAGACTCCTGGTATTTCCCTTATCCCTGCCCCAATCCTCTCCCCCCACCTAGTTCCTCTGTATCATTACTGAAGTATAGTTCTTCATACATAATTGTATGTCCATCCCTGCGGGCATGGACAATGGCAGAGAGTCCAGCATCCAATTGTCAAGATATAGCAGTTTCATTGTAAGTCCATCTTTGTCTGGAAGTATAAATGCATACTACATTGTATCCTCACATCTGGATGTTAGTCTCTCTTTCACAACTACTGTACGTACCCTCAAATGAAAAGTCATAATACAAAATCAACAATAGAAAGAAAAATAGAAATTTACAATGCCCTAAAGTTAAATAACATGCTACTAGATATGACAGTCTCCATTACACAGCTACTATACATTCCCTTAAATGTAAAATCACAAAATAACATCAGGAAGAAAAAAGAAATTAATAATACTGTGAAGTTAAATAACATGATACTAAATGACTAACGTGTAGCTGAAAAAATGAAAATCAAGAACCTTCTTTAAGAAAAAGATGCTACTGTATGATCTATGAGTCACTGAAGAATTTAACTAGAAGAAAGTGTTTTGAACAAATGAAACCAAGAGAAAACATCTAAACTATGCGATATAGTTTCTGCTAATTTTTGTTGGTGAAATGTGTCTCTTCTAGAAAATAAATACATGGGTTTTGTCTTTTTAATCCAGTCTACTAATCTAAAACGTTTGATTGAGTTTAAGCCATTTACATTCAGGGTTAATATGTATGGATGGCACTTTGGTCCTGTCATTTTAGGAATGAGTTGTTCATTGGTTTAGTCTTCTATTGTAATTTTACTGGGATGTTCTTCCCATTTGCCTTTGGTTTTTTTGGGTGCTTCTCCTCTTCTCTGCAAGAGAACATCTTGAAGTATCATTTGTAAGGCAGGTTTGGAAGAGACAAATTCTTTTAACTTTTCTTTACTGTGGAAGAATTTTATTTCGTTTGCAAAGACAAAAGAAAGCTTTGCTGGATATGTTATACTAGGCCGACAATTTTCTTCTTTTAGGATCTGGAATATGTCACTCCATTCTCTTCTTGCCTGTAGAGTTTCCTGTGAGAGATCTCCTGTGAATTTAATTTGCATTCTTTTATAGGTCAATTGATTTTTTTCACGTGCACATTTAAGGGTCTTTTCTTTATGTTCAATTGAAGAGAGCTTGATGATCATGTGTCTTGGTGAAGATTGCTTTTGATCAATCCTGTTAGGAGTTTTGTGCCCCTCCTGGATCTTATTTCCCAATTCTTTCTCTAGATTAGGGAAATTTTCCTTTATTATTCCATTAAACATATTTGTAAAACCAGTTTCTCTTTCTGCACCTTCTGGGACTCCCATAACTCTTATATTTGGCCTCTTAATAGTGTCTTTCAATTCTTGAATACTTTTTTTGGCCTGATCCAGCTCTGCTTCCAGCTTTTTGTTTGCTTCCCCCTGATGACAGAAAATGTCTTCCAATTCTGAGATTCTTTCTGCTTGCTTCATTGTATTTTGGAGACTCTCTATTGTACTTTTAATTTGCTCTACTGTGTTCTTAATTTCTGACATATCAGCCTTGATTTGCTTTATTGCTGATATTTCTTGTGCAACATAATCCTTAAATTCTTTGAACTCTTGTATGTGCTTCTCATCGTTGATCAGAAGCTTTAAAATGAGTTTTCTGAATTCTGTGTCCCCCATTTTCTCAATGTCTTCCTCAGTTAACTCTGAGGTTAGCAAAGGGTTTTGCTCTTTTGCAGGGGAGTCTTCAGTAATATTCATTGTGCCTTTGTCTCTTCTTTTGCTCTTGATCATTGTACTTCTGGTTAGCAGAGTCTTCTCCTTGGGGCAGGTTTCTAAGCTGTGTCACCTACAGGTCTACAATGCGATTTTACTTATTGGAGTTGGTACACCACTTTGTGCTTGGAGCCACACCACTCCCTCCAGTGAGATCCAGGTCTGGGTTTGTTATGTTAGATTACCACCATGGCCTCCACAGTCCCAGCTCCTGGCTCACTACTCTCCATCTCCTGTGATACCCTGCTGAGGCTGCACCATTGTCTGTACAATCCCTTCCAGTTGGAGTAGGTTCCAGGATTAGGGAGACATCAGGTGTCCTAGGTTGTTGTTGGTGCTCATCTTGCTGGAAGCTGTTGACTGTTAGGTCTAGGTGCCACACATGCCTATTTTGACCCATACAATACCACAGTCGGTATTATTTGCCTGCAGGACCAGTACAATCCATGGAACTCAGTGCGTTCTCGTGAGCTCAGCACATGTGCAGTTCAGTGTTGTCCTCAGCAGTCCTACACCTTTTACCACAGTGTACAAACTGGCGCCTGATGTACCACTACTAGAGTTCTTGATCTGCTGGCCATCAGGTCTGAGGGCTACCCAGACCTGTCTTGGGTGGAACCTGTGGAATGCCACGTTGCTGCAGTTCACCAAGTCTGAAATGGGTCACTCCCAGCTCAGCGTATGCTCAGTCCTTTCCCTTGCCTTTGCCTCCTTACGCAAAATGGCACCCTGTTCTCGCATTGCCCTTTTGGGATCTGCTGCTCTGTTTCTGCTCCTGGTCAAATCAAATGGGCCAGCAGGATGGACAGTTCTTTGTCTGGGTTCACCTCCCAAACTCCTATGAAAGTCCCTTCTCACCTGGTTGCTGGTGTAGTTTTGGCTGCTGGTGGAGTTCAGATCGCCATTAGCTGAATGCAGCTGGAGTATCAGTCATTGTAACACCACACCATTGTGCCTTCTGCTTTCCTGTGTCTGTCAATCTCCAGGTACCCCTCTGTTGTTGTTCTATCCTCTCCTATTTCCTGGAATGTGTCCTCTCTGCTTCATCATGATTAAATGTTTATCCATCCATTTAAACATGTCCTTACCCTATTGTGCCATCTTGATTCTCCCATATTCTTCTAAACTTTGCACTGTTTTTTTAGGTTCTTCTTTTCTTTTGAAGCAATTGCCTTATACTCATCCAAAAAGTGGGTTTAATATTTTTATATTTGAGACTCGCAAGATGGCTGACAGAGGAGGATGGATGTGAGGGAGATCATAGCAAGAGAGAGATAGAACGTGACAGAAGCACAAGTGGAGCAGCACATAGCTGCAGGGAGAGGAGCGTGAAGTTCTCTGGACAGTGTGGAGCCAAAAAAATCCACACAACTCCAAAGAGCAACCAGGAAAAACAAAACAAAATAAAACAAAAGGCAGGGAAGACGGTGTCCAACTCCAGACCTGCTGAGTCACATTTAAGTGCAGCTGCCAGGAAACGCAGCCAGGTGATAAGGAAGGTTGGAGGGATCATCACTGCCACTGGTGAGGACAGAGGCAGACTGCAAGAGCCTGAGGTTTGGAGGAGCTGGGTAGGGGCAGCAGTGCATCAGCAGCTCCCGGAGCTCACCCTCCAGGGTGCTCATCACCCCACCCCTCGCCCCCGGAGATTCCAGCAACTGAGGACACAGGTCAAGTGCCTTGAACCTGCCAAACTCTGTCTTGGAGGTGATGCACAGTGGTCCTGTGCGCTGAGGAGACACAGAGAAAGCGCACTGAATACTCTCCTGTGCCATTCAGACGGGCACACAGCTGGGCTGTACTGACCCATGTGTGCTTCTGGGCTGTGCAGACCCATGCACTTCTCTGGGCTGGGCGGACCCGAGCGTGCCTCTGGGTTGGACAGACCCGCGCTGCTGGGGTGGGCCAACCCACGCAGGAGGCGTTTCCAGAGAGCACCTGGAACACTCCACGCCCTACAGTCCTGTGAGTGGGAGACGTACCAGGAGGGAACTGAATACTCCCACACCTCTGCCTCCGGGCTGTGCGGATCCGTGTGTAGGAGGCATTCCCAGAGAGCACCTGGAACCTCCATGACATGCAGTCCCATGCATGAGAGACGCACCAGGAGGGCACTGAATACTCCTGCACTGTGCTGTGGGCCCACACGCATGAGAAACTCAGAGTGAGCACCTGGAGCCTCCACGTCCTGCAGTCCCTGGCACTGGGGACACACCAAGAAAACACCTAGAATCTTCCATGCACTGTGAACCCGCCTACAGGGGGCACACCAAAAAGAGCACCTTCATCCCCGACGCCCTGTGGTTGCGTACTGTAGGGGACGAGCTGAGACTGTGCCTTGAATCCACTGGGCCTTTGAAGTGGCGCCCTGAGGTCCAGTGCACTGGAGACACACCAAAAGTGCCTTGAAAACTCCCACACCCTTATACTCCATACCTACAGGCTCCGATCTCTGCAGGATAGTGCTTGGAGACCCCTCAGCACGCTGGTGCCTGGGTCTCTCGAAAAGAAACACTAACAAAATAAGAAGAAATACCAGAAAAAGTAATGATCCAAATGAGAGAGCCAGCACCCCACCAATAAAGGACCAAAAGCCAATATCTATTTTGGAAATGTGAGATGAAGACATGGAAGTTCTACCAGACAAGGAATTCAAAAAATAATGTTAAAATCGGTCAGAGACAATGAGAAGCATTAGGAAGATTTCAAGGAATTCAAGAACCACATAGTCACAGAAATACAACAAATAAAAAGTAAAATCCTTGACTTAGAGCAAAAAATTGAGAGCCTAACCAACAGAATAAATACAGCAGAAGAGAGGATCTCTGAAACGGAAGACACGCAAAATGAACATACCCAGCTCATTAAACAGCTGGAGACAAGTCTGAACAAAGCCAATAAGACCATACAAGAAATGAAAGACAACCTCAGAAAATCAAATATTAGGATTATTGGCCTTCCTGAAGGAGCAGTAAGAGAGTCAGGAATGCAAAAGGTATTCGACGAAATTATACAGGAAAACTTCCAAAACACTTGGAATATGAACCCTGCCCAAATCCAGGATGCACAGAGGACTCCCAATAAATACAATCCAAGCAGATCCTCACCCAGATATATGGTGCTCAAGTTCCACTCCAACGATGACAAAGAAAGAATCCTGAGACAAGTACGAAGCAAAGAAAAGATCACATACAGGGGAAAACCATCAGAATCACTGCTGACTTCTCTGAAGAGACTTTACAAGCAAGAAGAGAATGGACAAAGATCTTCCAAATCCTGAATCAGAACAACTCTCAACCAAGAATAATTTACTCAACAAAGATCTCATTTGTATTTGACAACGAAATCAGATACTTCCATGTATCTGTTGCCTACAACAGACACATCTAACCAGAAAAGACGATAAGAAACTGAAAGTGAAGGGATGGAAAAAGATATTTGATGCCAATGGATGAGAAAAAAAGGCTGGAGTAGCTGTCCAAATTTCAGATGATATAGACTTTAATCTGACAAACATCAAAAAGGACAGAGAAGGACATTTTATATTGGTGAAGGGATTGATCCATTAGAAAGTAATTACCATTGTGAACATATATGCACCAAATTCAAACGCGCCTAGATACGTGAAGCAATTACTTACAGACTTAAAGGAAGACATAGATAGGCACACAATAATTGTGGGTGATCTTAACACCCCGCTAACAAATATAGACAGATCAACAAAACAAAAACTCAACAAAGAAACAACAGAGCTCATACAAACAATAGAACAACTGGACTTGGTAGACATTTATAGAACTTTATATCCTAAGGCCACAGATTATACATTCTTTTTGGCAGTACATGGCACATTCTCCAGGTTGGACCACATAATAGGACACCAAGCAAATCTAAATAACTTCAAAAAGATAGGAATCATACTATGTACCCTCTCAGACCACCACGGAATGAAACTGGAAATCAGCAATTCAAAATGCTCCGGGAAATACAGAAACTCTTGAAGGATGAACAATATGCTATTAAACGAACAATGAGTCAGAGAAGAAATTAAAGATGAAATTAAAAAATTTATGGAAACCAATGAAAACTCTGATACAACATTCCAAAACTTGTGGGGCACAGCCAAAGCAGTGCTATGGGGTAAACTCATTGCAATTGGAGCTCATTTCAAGGCCCAAGAGAGGCACCAAATACAGGAACTAAACACACAGATCCAGGAATTGGAAAAGCAGCAGCAGAAGAGCTCCACACACAACAGGAAACAAGAAATCATCAAAGCAAGGGAGGAAATTAATCAGAATGAAATAAAAAAACTATACACAAAATCAATGAATCAAAAAGCTGGTTTTTGAAAAGATAATCAAACTAGACAGCCCACTGGTCCGAATGACAAAGAAAAACCAAGATAAAGCAAGAATTAGCAGCATCAAAGATGAAAAAGGCAACATAACAACAGACACGGTAACCATCAAGAATATAATTAGAAATTACTACAAAGCACTGTACTCCAACAAATCAGAAGACCACCAAGAAATGGAAAAGTTCTTAGATTTCTACCACCTGCCAAAACTTAGCCCAGAGGCAACAAACGACCTGAACAAACCCATAACTGAAGCAGAGATTGAATCAGTGATTAAAGATCTCCCAACAAAGAAGAGCCCAGGTACAGACACTTTCAATACAGAATTCTACAAAACATTCCGAACAGAACTAACCCCAATCCTCTACAAACTCTTCAAAACAATAGAAAAGGAAGCAACTCTTCCAAACTCATTCCATGAAGCCAACATTACCTTAATCCCAAAACCAGCGGAGAACCAACAGAGAAAGAAAACTACAGATCTATCTCTCTGATGAACATTGATGCCAAGATTCTCAACAAAATCCAAGCCAATAGAATTCAAAAACACATCAGGCAGATCATTCATCCAGATCAAGTAGGATTTATCCCTGGAATGCAGGGATGGTTCAACATTTGGAAATCCAAAAATGTGATACATCACATCCAAAAACTGAAATACAAGAAGCACATGATAGTATCAATAGACGCAGAAAAAGCTTTCGACAAAATCCAACACCACTTCATGCTAAAAACCCTAACCAAGGTAGTCAGAGATGGAAAAATCCACAACATAATCAAAGCAATATATGAAAAACCCAACACCAGCATCATACTGAATGGAGAAAAACTGGAACCCTTCCCACTGAGATCTGGAACAAGACAGGGATGTCCACTTTCTCCACTACTATTCAACATAGTCCTAGAGGTACTTGCTGAGGCCATAAGCCAAGACAAAGAAATCAAAGTAACCCAAATGGGAAATGAAGAAGCCAACTTTCACTATTCGCAGATGACATGATTTTTTATATAGAAGAGCCAAGAGGCTCAATACAGAGACTGCTAGAACTTATATGAGAGTTTGGTAGAGTGGCAGGGTACAAAATTAATGAACAAAAATCAACAGCCATAGTGTATGCTAATAGCCACAAGATGGAAAAAGATCTAACCAGCAAGATACCATTCAAAATAATGGAGAAAAGCATGAAATATCTGGGAATAAACCTCACCAAAAATTTAGGAAACCTATTTGAGAAAACTACAAACGACTTAAAAAAGAAATTGAACAAGACCTCAAAAGGTGGAGTAACATCCCATGCTCCTGGATAGGTAAAATCAATATCATTAAAATGTCTATACTGCCAAAAGCAATATATACATTCAACACAATCCCAATCAAATTGCCCAAAACATTCTTCAGGGAAGTGGAAACTATGATCCAAAGGTTCATCTGGAAACACAAAAAACCACGAATAGCTAGAACCATCCTGAAGAACAGGAAGTTAGCAGGGGGAATCACAGTCCCAGACCTCTGGACATACTATAGGGCAGTGGTTATCAAAACAGCCTGGTACTGGCACAGAGATAGAGAAAAAGATCAACGGAGCAGAATAGAAACACCAGATGGAAACCCACACAGATACAACCAAATAATCTTTGACAAAAAGACAGACAACAATCCAAGCAAATGGAAAGATCTGTTCAATAAATGCTGTTGGGACAACTGGTTGATAGCCTGTAGAAACAAAAAGATAGACCCACATCTCTCACCATATACTAAGATCAAATCCAAATGGATAAAACATCTAAACCTACATCCAGAAACCTACAAACATTTGGAAGAAAATGTTGGAAATACTCTGCAAGATCTAGGGGTAGGTCTCGACGTCTTATAAAGGACACCAAAAGCAATAGAAATCAAGACCAAAATAAACAAATGTGACCTCATCAAACTAAGAAGCTTCTGCACAGCAAGGGAAACAATCAACAAAGTAAAAAAGCAACCCTCAGAATGGGAGAAGATTTTGCACACTACATAGGTGATAGAGGACTAATTAACAGAATATACAAAGAACTACAAAACAACCAAAATTCCAAAATAAACAAGCCGCTAAAGAAATGGGCACGGGAAATGGGCAGACACTTCACAAAAGAACAAACCCAAATGGCAAATAAATATATGAGAAAAAATGCTCAAGCTCCCTGGCAATAAGGGAAATCCAAATTAAGCATCAATCAGGTATCCCCTGACGCCAGTAAGGTGGCCCACATGAAAAAAGCACCAACAACACTTGCTGGCGACGTTGTGGGGAAAAGGGAACCCTACTCCACTGCTGGTGGGGCTGCAGGCTGGTACAACCTCTATGGAAATCAGTATGAAGAACATTCAAACAACTCAAAATCGACATACAGTATGACCCAGCAATAGCACTCCTAGGAATATATCCAAAACACCTGTTTGATGAGAAACCAACACGCACCCTTATGTTCATAGCAGCACAATCAGTAATTGCAAAAACATGGAAGCAACTGAAATGCCCATCAGCAGAGGATTGGATAAGAAACTTATGGTTCATTTACTCCACGGAATACTACTCAGCTATTAAAAAAAAAAAAAAAACAAAATGCATTTCTTTGTGGCCAAATGGGCCAAACTGGAAACCATAATGCTAAGGGAAATGAGCCAATCCCAAAAGGTTAGATACCTCATGTTTGCCTTAACTTAAGATGATATGATGTTATGTATAACATGTTATTTTATGTATGTTATATGTTGTGTATAAACTAAAATTGTAATGTCAATGAGGTGGTCACAGGATGAGGTTAAGAACTCGTATTTATTTATTTTTTTTTTGCATTTTTAATTTATTATTTAACTTCAGTAATTACATTGTATTATGTGACACAATTACATAGATACTTGGGTTCTCCCCACCCCTCCCCAAACCCTCCCACCATGGTGGATTCCTCCACCTTGTTGCATAACCACAGCTCAAGTTCAGTTGAGATTCCCCCATTGCAAGCGTATACCAAACATAGAGTCCAGCATCTTATTGTCCAGTCAAGTTCAACGGCTTCTTAGGTATACCCTCTCTGATCACTGGCCCGACTGACAAAGGAAAAAACAAGAGAAGGCAAGAATTAACAGCATCAAAGATGAAAAAGGCAACATAACAACAGACACCGCATCCATTAAGGCCATAATTAGAAACTACTACAAAGCACTGTACTCCAACAAATCAGAAGATCACCAAGAAATGGAAAAGTTCTCAGACTTCTACCACTTGCCAAAACTTAGCCCAGAGGCAACAAACGACCTGAACAAACCCATAACTGAAGTAGAGATTGAATCAGTGATTAAAGACCTCCCAACAAAGAAAAGCCCAGGCCCAGACGGCTTCACTCCAGAATTCTACAAAACATTCCGAACAGAACTGACCCCAATCCTCTACAAACTCTTCAAAACAATAGAAGAAGAGGCAACCCTTCCAAACTCATTCTATGAAGCCAACATTACCTTAATCCCAAAACCAGACAGAGAACTAACAGAGAAGGAAAACTACAGACCTATCTCTTTGATGAACATTGATGCTAAGATTCTCAACAAAATCCTAGCCAACAGAATTCAAAAACACATCAGACAGATCGTTCATCCAGATCAAGTAGGATTCATCCCTGGAATGCAGGGATGGTTCAACATTCGGAAATCCATAAATGTGATACACCACATCCAAAAACTGAAAAACAAGAATCACATGATAGTATCAATACATGCAGAAAAAGCTTTCGACAAAATCCAACACCACTTCCTACTAAAAACCCTAACCAAGGTAGGCATAGATGGAAAAATCCACAACATAATTAAAGCCATATATGAAAAACCCAACGCCAGCATCATACTGAATGGAGAAAAACTGGAACCCTTCCCACTGAGATCTGGAACAAGACAGGGATGTCCACTTTCTCCACTACTATTCAACATAGTCCTAGAGGTACTCGCTGAGGTCATAAGACAAGAAAAAGAAATCAGAGGAATCCAAATGGGAAACGAAGAATTCAAACTCTCACTATATGCAGATGATATGATTCTTTATGTAGAAGAGCCAAAAGAGTCAATACAGAGACTGCTAGAACTTATACGAGAGTTTGGTAGAGTGGCAGGGTACAAAATTAATGAACAAAAATCAACAGCCATAGTGTATGCTAACAGCCCCAAGTTGGAAAAAGACTTAACCAGCAAAATACCATTCAAAATAACAGAGAAAAGTATGAAATATCTGGGAATAAATCTAACCAAAAATGTAGGAGACTTATTTGAAGAAAACTACAAACTACTTAAAAAAGAAATTGAACAAGACTTCAAAAGATGGAGTAACATCCCATGCTCCTGGATAGGTAAAATCAATATCATTAAAATGTCTATACTGCCAAAAGCAATATATACATTCAACGCAATCCCAATCAAATTGCCCAAAACATTCTTCATGGAACTGGAAACAATGATCCAAAGGTTCATCTGGAAGCACAAAAAACCACGGATAGCTAGAACCATCCTGAAGAACAGGAAGTTAGCAGGGGGAATCACAGTTCCGGACCTCTGGACATACTATAGGGCAGTGGTTATCAAAACAGCGTGGTACTGGCACAAAGATAGAGAGGAAGATCAATGGAGCAGAATAGAAACACCAGAAGGAAACCCACACAGATACAGCCAAATAATCTTTGACAAAAAGACAAACGACAATCCAGGCAAATGGGAAGGTCTGTTCAATAAATGCTGTTGGGACAACTGGTTGATAGCCTGCAGAAACAAAAAAATAGATCCACATCTCTCACCATCCACTAAGATCAGATCTAAATGGATAACAGATCTAAACCTACATCCAGAAACCTTCAAACATTTGGAAGAAAATGTTGGAAACACACTGGAACACTTAGGGGTAGGCCCTCACTTCCTAAAAAAGACTCCAAATGCAGTAGAAATCGAGACCAAAATAAACAATTGGGACCTCATCAAACTAAGAAGCTTCTGTACAGCTAGAGAAACAATCAACAAAGTAAATAGGCAACCCACCGAATGGGAGAAGATCTTCGCACACGACATAGGTGATAGAGGGCTGATCTCCAGAATATACAAAGAGCTACAAAACAACCAAAATGTCAAAACAAACAAGCCACTCAAGAAATGGGCACGGGAAATGGGCAGACACTTCACAAAAGAACAAACCCAAATGGCAAATAAATATATGAGAAAAAATGCTCAAGTTCCCTGGCAATAAGGGAAATCCAAATTAAAACATCAATGAGGTACCACCTAACGCCAGTAAGACTGGCCCACATGAATAAAAGCACCAACAACACTTGTTGGCGAGGTTGCGGGGAAAAGAACTCGCATTTATTTTTAACATTTGGTGACTCAATACTGTGTCAAGTAATTCCATAACAATGTAAATTGTTGCTGATGGTATTTTGGAGCTTTTAATTGATCGGGATGATACTCTGCTGGCTCTGCCTTCAGACCAGAGAGGGTCTGCCTAAGAAGCCATTGAACTTGACTGGACAAAAAGATGCTGGACTCTATGTCTGGTATATGCTTTCAAAGAGGGAATCTCAACTGAAGTTCAACTGTGGTTATGCAACAATGTGGAGGAATCTACCCTGAGGGAGGGTTTGGGGAGGGGTGTGGAGAATCCCAGTACCTATCAAACTGTGTCACATAACACAATGTAACTAATGAATAAATTTTTAAAAAGTAAAATAAATAAATAAAGATAACATTTACAGTTAGGAACACTTGGAGGTTTTTTTGGGGGGGGGTTTGTTTAGTTACTCATGATAAGATTAAGTTGCTTATTGTTAATTTTAGATGACATATTTTTAGCATGTCTTTGCAAAATTTTACTGGCGCCCACATGGCATACTGGTTGCGCAGAGGCTTAACTTACTATGTCATGTCACAGGCCCACTCTAGTTTACACAGGACCATAGCCCAGCTCCTCCTTTTAAAGTGAGGAACCCAGAGGAGTCTTCACTGAGGTGCCAGAGCTCAAGCTGCTGCCCTGTCAGCTGGAATGCGTGCTGTGTAGTGGGAAAGCAAGACTTTGGAAGGCGAAGTTTGCTATGTTATGTTGCTCATCTTCTGGTGCCAAAAATGATGCTCCATGTTTCAGGTGTGCCACATTGACCCGGGTTTGCTTCCGAGAAACCAATGAGCTCATTCAGAAGGAAACCAAAGGCAGAGGTTCTTTGGAGGTGCTGATTCTGAACGATGTGGAAGAAGGAGACGAGAAATTTGAATGACATCAGTCACCTGAACTATAAAACACCCTGGCAGATGTACTTCCTTCTAGTAGCACCATCTTATTTCTGTGATCTCCCAAAACTTCTTCAGACCACAGTGTTTAATATTTTCTATCTTTTCTATCTTAGACTTTCCAATTCAAGTCTAGGAATCAGTGATTTTGTTTCAATTATAAATCCTAGTTTGGGCCAATGTCGGGAGAACTGCACGTGTGCCCTAAGATGGCGGTGAGACCTCTCCTCCCATGGAGCTTGGCAGTACACAGATTTCAGGAAGTGCCTTCTGACTGGCCCGTAGCTGCATGCTTGGCGCTTGTGCTATGCATGATCAGAGCTATGATTGGCGTGCCTGCCGCGTGCATCGGTGACCTTTAAGCTGATTGGACTAGGATTGTATTTAGCAGTGGGGGTTCCAGGAAGAAACAGGACAGGACAGGAAGAAGAAACAAAGACGGAGACGGACAGATGGACAGACTGAGACAAAGGACAGGGTATGACTGGGATGGACAGACGGATGGACAGAAGAAGACTAGGGGCGATGAGGAGACTGGGGAATGAAGCAGAGAGAAACGGAAGAAAAACGGGAGGTAATAGAAGTCGAGTTGGCCAGCTGAGAAATGGACTGGTTGGAAAAATAAAGTTCCTCAAGAAACAGAGCCTGGAGTATTGGGTGAATTCTTCTGCGGGACGGAAGACCTCGATAACTGGTGCCGTGACTTGGACCCAATTCAGTCAGGAAGCCTCAAAAGTGGAAAAAAGGTAAGCAGCTGAGCACTTTGCTCAGGGAACCGCTCAACAGTGGGAATTAGTTTTCAACTGAGATTTTTGCTGAGGGATCCGCAAAAGCGGGGGCGTACATCAACGTTTGCAGTTTGCGATGAGACTAAAAGGTTCACTAGAAAAAGTGACTAGAAAAAGGTTAGAGCAATGGGGAATTTGTCCTCCACGGTGAGCACACAGCACCTGCTGCAGAAATTGTTAAAAGCAGTGCTGCGTGAGATGTAGGAAGAGGCATCTTCGAAAGGAATGGATAGTGAGTCAGGAGAGTCAGACTCAGAGGAAGAGGCCTCTGGAAGTGATCTAGATGAATTGGTGGATAAATTGGAGACCACGTCAGTGCATCAGTCTAAGAAATCCTCCTGGCTGCCCGCACCTTCCCCACGGGACCCTCTCTTGGCGCCAACCGCACCACCTTGGGAGGCCAGTGGTTGGGAGGCGTCAGGAGCCCAGCCGCGTGTCCCTCCTCCTAAAGAGACTTGCTCTTGGAGGGACATGCTCATGCCAGGGCAGGTGTTTCCAGTTTTGGAGAATAGAACTCAGGATCCTCCTGTCCGCACATGGGAGCCTGTGGATTTTAAACTGCTTAAGTATCTTAAAGGTGCAGTAGATTACTTTGGAGTGCAGGCCCCGTTTACCCTGGCAACCCTGGAACAGTTAAACAATAGAGCATTAACCCCAGATGATTGGAAAAATGTTGCCAGGGCCTGTCTTTCCCCAGGACAGTATTTAGTCTGGAGATTGGCCTGCCGAGAACTTGCTCTTGATACTGCCCGATGCAATGCTCAGGCCAGGAATCATGCTTGGAATGTGGACATGCTATTGGGTGAAGGTCCACGAGCAGGACAAGAAAATCAAATAGACTATCCTGAGCCGGTATATACTCAGATAGGCACCATAGGCAGGAATGCATGGAAAGCCCTACAGAGTAAAGGAGACGTGCGGTTTTCCATCTGCAAGGTCACTCAGGGACCCAATGAGCCATATGCTGACTTTGTGAGTTGTTTAATGGCGGTTGCAGGAAAATTATTCCCTGATGTAGAACAGGTAATGCCACTGGTGAAGCAACTGTCTTATGAGAATGCCAATAAATGGTGTAGGGAAACCATCCGTCCCTGGAAGCACAAAGACTTGGATGTATGGATAAAAATCTGCTGTGACGTGCATGATCAGGTCACAGCCAGCATTATTCAGGCTAAGGAACAGGCCCAGGTGATCATGAATGTCATGCAACAAGAGCGGGGGTCCAAAGGTCGGGACCAGAAATGTTTTAGATGTGGCAAGTCTGGGCATTGCAAAAAAGAGTGCCGTCAGAGGGAACCACCTTGTCCCCCACAGCCTAAATTGTGCCCATGATGTGGCAAAGGAAATCATTGGGCCAGTGAGTGCTGTTCCGTGCGAGACATTGGGGGACAGCCATTAGATGATGCCTACAGGCCAAAAAATGGGCAGAGGGGCCCAGCACCCCGGGGCCCCCACAGAGTGTACGGGGTGCATCAGGAGCAGTCCGCTCAGACTGCCAGGCAGTATGCCGAACCACACCAGGAAGCTCAGGATTGGACCTCTGTGCCACCTCCCACCTGGTATTGACACCGGAGATGGGCCCACAGGCTCCGGACATGGACTTTCAGGGCCCACTTCCAGATGACACTGTGGGATTGGTGCTAGGCCGCAGTTCCAAGACTATGCGAGGCCTAATAGTGCACCCAGGAGTAATTGATTCATACTATACAGGCATTGTTAAGGTAATGGTCTCCTCCCCTAAGGGGATAATAGTCATTGTCTAGGGAGAACACATTGCTCAATTGCTGGTCCTTCCCAACTGCCACAACAACTGGCAAAGCCACAATGCTTCCCATGGCAATAGAGGCTTTGGCTCTTCTGGGGATGCCATGGTGAATTTGTCCATGTCCCTCCAAGATAGACCCTTAGCAACACTTATGTTGCATGGTGTCCCTTTTGAAGGCCTTTTGGATACAGGTGCGGATATCAGCATTATTAGACAAACCGAATGGGCTAAAGACTGGCCATTAAGACAATTCGGCCAGACCTTATGAGGACTGGGAACAGCCAGTCAGCCACAACAGAGTGTGAGTATCATACCCTGGGTGGATAGTGAGGGTCATAAAGGTTCTTTTCAGCCCTATGTTTGTGCTATCCCTGTGACTTTATGGGGACGCGAGGTCCTAAACGCTATGGGGCTTTGTCTAAGCAATGAATCCTATCAAAAAAGCAGTACTCAAGCCTGGAACATCATGGGAAACATGGGGTATGCTGGAAAGGGCCTAGGCAAGTCCGAACAGGGCCGGTTAGAACCCATCCCCATTAAACAACACCCAGGGAGAACAGGTTTGGGTTTTCAGGCGGGGCCACTGCAAAGCAACAGCCATTAAAGATCAAGTAGAAATCAGATGCCCCAGTTTGGGTATCGCAGTGGCCCCTTACCTCTGAAAAGTTAATGGCTGACTAAGAGTTAGTATCAGAACAATTATCATGAGACATATAGTGCCCTCTATTTCTCCATGGAATACACCTATTTTTGTCATTAAAAGGAAATCAGGGAAATGGCACCTTTTGCATGATCTTCTCGCCATTAATGCAATTATGCAGCCTATAGGCGCTGTGCAGCCTGGTGTGCCACCAGCTACAGCAGTGCCAAGAGAATGGTATCTCATTGTGATTGATATCAAAGATTGTTTCTTCTCCATACCTTTACATCCACAAGATTCAGAGCATTTTGCCTTTACTCTGCCTTCTGTTAACCACCAAGGCCCGAATAAGAGATATCAATGGGCCGTGCTCCCACAAGGCATGATGAATAGTCCTACCATGTGTCAGCTATATGTAGCACAAGCCTTACTTCCAGTCACAAGACGTTTTAAAAATCTTTGCATTTGCCATTATATGGATGATATTCTCATAGCAGGAAAAGAGAGACAGGAAGTGCAGACTGCTTTGGTTTATTTGAAAGAATCACTGCTACAGTGGGACTTAAATATCGCCCCTGATAAAATCCAGGAAGGCACCAGTGTTAAATACCTAGGCCTACAGATGACTGTGCAGCAGGTCGCTCCTTTGCAGGTTAATATTCGAGTGGATAGTTTAAAGACCCTTAATGATTTTCAACAGGTATTAGGCAGTATTAACTGGATCCGGCCCTATTGCTGCCTTACCACCATGGAGCTAGAGCCGCTGTTCCAAATTCTTCAGGGAAATCCTGCCCTGGATTCCCCCGGGTTCTTACCCCAGCAGGATGGAAAACCCTCGATCTAGTGCAGCAGAGACTTCAAGAAGCCCAAGTCGAGCGCTGTGACCCTTCTCAGCCTATGTGCATTTTTGTCATCCCCGAGAGTATTCCTGCTGCTGTTTTGTGGCAGGGTGGACCATTGGTATGAGTGTACTTATCAATGCAACCACCCAAGGTTCTTGCCTCTTTCCCTGAATTAATGGGCCAGGTCATTCTCAAAGCTATAGAATGAACCTGTGAGGCCTTTGGTGTTTATCCTAGCCTGTGTGTCACCCCTTATCCTAAAGAGATAATAGGCACGCTCTGCCAGACATTAGATATCTGGGCTGTCCTGGTAGCGTGTTTTTCTTTACAATTTGATACCCATTATCCCGCTCACCCACAGTTACAATTTTGCAGAGCGGTCCCATTGTGTTTTCCTAAAATAGTGCGGGCTTATCCCACTCCCTCAGTGCAGTTAGCATTTACAGATGGGGCCAAAGGAGGCACTGGTGCAGTAGCTCTTGATACCGCTGTCTTTCCAGTTATCACTGCCTCATCCTCCCCTCAAGCCACAGAATTGGCAGCTGTCACTCTTGCCCTTCGGCTAGAATCTGGACCTTTAAATATTCTTTCTGATAGTCTGTATGTAGTGAATGCTGTAAGGCATTTAAGTATATCCTACCCATTCCACCGTACATCATGCCCTGTCTCAGGTTCGACAGTTAATATTGTCCCGGAATCATCCCCTCTATATCAGCCATATCCGGACACACTCCAATCTGCCTGGACCCCTGGCCAGCGGCAATGCTCCAGCAGATTCCGCATCTAGGTTTCTCTTGGCCTGTACAGCTGAGGAAGAAGCACAACGCTTCCATGCTTGGTGGCATGTTAGCGCACAGACCTTGTTAAAGTGTTTCTCCATTTCTCAAAGGGTAGCCCGTGATATTATTAGACAGTGCCAACATTGTGTTCCCTTTTTATCCCAACATTCCCTAGGAGTTTACCCCAGAGGTCTTTCCCCTAATCACATTTGCCAAATGGATGTCACCCATGTTTCCAGCTTTGGTCACTTTTTGTATGTACATGTTTCAGTTGACACCTATTCAGGTGTAATTTTTGCCTCAACTCATACAAGAGAAAATGTCCAGGACGTGATCTCTCATTGTCTGCAAGCCTTTGCAGCCTGGGGTGTTCCCACTGCTATAAAACAGACAATGGGCCTGCCTACACAGCTAAGGCCTTCTCCAAGTTCTGTTCAGAATTTGGCATTAATCATTCCACAGGTATTCCATATAATCCTACGGGCCAGGCCATTGTAGAGCGCACGCATGTGACTCTTAAAGCCTTCTTATTAAAACAAAAGGGGGGAACAGGGGCCTCCCTATATCCCAATAGTCCTAAGCATCAATTGGCTCTTGTCCTATATATTTTTAATTTTTTGATTTTGGATTTGGATGGCCGTTCTGCTGCTGAATGTCATGCTACCAGTGCAGGCCCCTATAAAGATTAGGTTATGTGGAAAGATGTAATAACAAAGCAGTGGTTGGGCCCGCATCCAGTTCTTCGGCGGATGTGAGGCACAGTTTGTGTTTTTCTGCAGGATTTGGACGGACCAGTGTGGGTGCCTGAACATCTGACGCGAGCAGTGAAGAAGCCGCAACAAAATGAATCTTTGATATTAGTCCCCTGTCACTTGTGTAGAATGCAAAATTTTTTTCCCATTCTGTTGGTTCTTTCTCCACTTTTTTAATTGTTTCCTTTGCTGTACAGAAACTTTTTAGTTTGATATAGTCCCATTTGTCCATTTTGGATTTGATCGCTGTTACTTTAGGCGTCTTTTCTAAAAAGTCTTTCCCTGTTCCTATATCTTGCAGTGTGCTTCCTATGTTTTCCTTTAGTAGTTTAATGGTTTCTGGGTGTAGGTTTAAATCCTGAGCCAATTAGAGCTGATTTTTGTATAGCGCGACAGGTACGGGTCCTGCTTCTTTATTCTGCAAGCTGCTATCCAGTTGTCCCCACAGCTTTTATTGAATAGAAAGGGTTCTTTACCTGGATTGTTTTCTGTTTTCTTGTCAAAGATTAGTTGACTATACATGTGTGGATTCCCTTCTTGTGTTTCTATTCTGTTCCATTCATCTTCTTCTCTGTTTCTGTACCAGTACCAGACTGTTTTGATAAACATTGCTCTATAGTATGTCTTTTTTTAAATAAATTTATTCATTAATTACATTGTGTTGTAATTACATAGAATCTGGGATTCTCCCCCCTATCCTCCCCCTCCACCTCACTGCATAACCATAATTCAAGTTCAGTTGAAATTCCCTCTTTGCAAGTATTTGCCAACCATAGAGTCTAGCATCTTATAGTCCAGACAAGACCAACTAATTATTGGGTAGACCCTCTCTGGTCTGAGGGCAGAGTCAGCAGAGTATCTTCCCGGTCAAATAAAAGCACTAATGTAATTATGGAATTAATTCAAATGGTATTGAGCAGTCAACATGTTAACAATAAATGCGATTTCTTAACCACTTTCTGTGACCCCCCATTCACAGTTCAATTATAGTTTATATAATACAAATGACATAATATCCATAACATAACATGATATGCTTAACATCATATCATATTAAATTAAGGCAAACATGTGGTATCTGACCTTTTGGGATTGGTTCATTTCCCTTAGCATTATGGTTTCCAGTTTGGCCCATTTGGCCACAAAGAAATGCATTTTGTTTGTTTTAATAGCTAAGTAGTATTCCATGGAGTAGATGAACCATAGCTTTCTTATCCAATCCTCTGCTGATGGGCATTTTGGTTGTTTCCAAGTTTTTGCAATTACTGATTGTGCTGCTATGAACATAGGAGTGCATGTTGGTTTCTCATAAAACAAGTGTTCTGGATATATTCCTAGGAATGCTATAGCTGGATCATACTGTATGTCGATTGTGAGTTGTTTGAATATTCTCCATACTGATTGCCGTAGAGGCTGTACCAGCCTGCAGCCCCACCAGCAGTGGAGTAGGGTTCCTTTTTCCCCACAACGTCGCCAGCAAGTGTTGTTGGTGTTTTTCATGTGGGCCACCCTTACTGGCGTAGGTGGTATCTCATTGATGTTTTAATTTGGATTTCCCTTATTGCCAGGGAGCTTGAGCATTTTTTCTTATATGTTTGTTTGCCATTTGGGATTGTTCCTTTGTGAAATGTCTGCCCATTTCCCATGCCCATTTCTTGAGTGGCTTGTTTGTTTTGGTGTTTTGGCAGTTTTATAGTTCTTTGTATATTCTGGAGATTAGCCCTCTATCACCTACGTAGTGCACAAAGATCTTCTCCCATTCTCTGGGCTGCTTTTTTACTTTGTTGATTGTTTCCCTTGCTGTGCAGAACCTTCTTAGTTTGATGAGGTCCCATTTGTTTATTTTGGTCTCGATTTCTACTGCTTTTGGTGTCCTTCTTAAGAAGTCAGGACCTACCCCTAGATCTTGCAGAGTATTTCCAACATTTTCTTCCAAAAGTTTGAAGGCTTCTGGATGCAGGTTTAGATCTTTTATCCATTTAGATTTGATATATGGTGAGAGATGTATATGGTGAGAGATGTGGGTCTATCTTTTTGTTTCTACAGGCTATCAACCAGTTGTCCCAACAGCATTTATTGAACAGACCTTCCCATTTGCCGGGATTGTCATTTGTCTTTTTGTCAAAGAGTATTTGGCTGTATCTGTGTGGCTTCCCATCTGGTGTTTCTATTCTGCTCCATTGATCTTCTTCTCTATTTTTTTGCCAGTACCAGGCTGTTTTGATAACCACTGCCCTACAGTATGTCCAGAGGTCCGGGACTGTGATTCCCCCTGCTAACTTCCTGTTCTTCAGAATGGTTATAGCTATTTGTGTTTCCAGATGAACCTTTGGATCATAGTTTCCACTTCCCTGAAGAATGTTTTGGGCAATTTGATTGGGATTGCGTTGAATGTATATATTGCTTTTGGCAATATAGACATTTTTTTTAAAGATTTATTCATTTTATTACAGCCAGATATACACAGAGGAGGAGAGACAGAGAGGAAGATCTTCCGTCCGATGTTTCACTCCCCAAGTGAGCCGCAACGGGCCAATGCGCGCCAATCCGATGCCGGGAACCTGGAACCTCTTCCGGGTCTCCCACGCGGGTGCAGTGTCCCAAAGCATTGGGCCGTCCTCAACTGCTTTCCCAGGCCACAAGCAGGGAGCTGGATGGGAAGTGGAGCTGCCGGGATAAGAACTGGCGCCCATATGCGATCCCGGGCCTTTCAAGGCGAGGACTTTAGCTGCTAGACCACGCCGCCGGGCCCTGCAATATAGACATTTTAATGATATTGATTTTACCTATCCAGGAGCATGGGATGTTACTCCATCTTTCTAGATCTTGTTCAATTTCTTTTTTAAGTAGTTTGTAGTTTTCCTCAAATAGGTCTCCTACATTTTTGGTGAGGTTTATTCCCAGATACTTCATGGTTTTCTCTGTTATTTTGAATGGTATCTGGCTGGTTAGATCTTTTTCCAACTGGGGGCAGTTAGCATACACTATAGCTGTTGATTTTTGTTCATTAATTTTGTACCCTGCCACTCTACCGAACTCTCGTACAAGTTCTAGTAGTCTCTGTGTTGAGCCTCTTGGCTCTTCCATATAAAGAATCATGTCATCAGCATATAGTGAAAGCTTGACTTCTTCATTTCCCATTTGGATTCCTTTGATTTCTTTGTCTTGTCTTATGGCCTCAGCGAGTACCTCTAGAACTATGTTGAATAGCACTGGAGAAAGTGGACATCCCTGACTTGTTCCAGATCTCAGTGGGAAGGGTTCTAGTTTTTCTCCATTCAGTATGATGCTGGTGTTGGGTTTTTCATATATTGCTTTGATTATGTTGTGGATTTTTCCATCTATGCCTACCTTGGTTAGGGTCTTTAGCTGGAAGTTGTGCTGGATTTTGTTGAAAGCTTTTTCTGCGTCTATTGATACTATCATGTGATTCTTGTTTTTCAGTTTTTGGATGTGGTGTATCACATTTATGGATTTCCGAATGTTGACCCATCCCTGCATTCCAGGGATGAATCCTACTTGATCCGGATGAATGATTTTTCTGATGATCTTTTGAATTCTCTTGGCTAGGATTTTGTTGAGTGTCTTAGCATCAATGTTCATCAGAGAGATAGATCTGTAGTTTTCTTTCTCTGTAGGATCTCTGTCTGGTTTGGGGATTAAGGTAATGTTGGCTTCATAGAATGAGTTTGGAAGGGTTGCTTCCTTTTCTATTGTTTTGAAGAGTTTGTAGAGGATTGGGGTTAGTTCTGTTCAGAATGTTTTGTAGAATTGTGTAGTGAAGCCGTCTGGGCCTGGGCTTTTCTTTGTTGGGAGGTCTTTAATCACTGATTCAATCTCTGCTTCAGTTATGGGTTTGTTCAGGTCGTTTGTTGCCTCTGGGCTAAGTTTTGGCAGGTGGTATGAGTCTAAGAACTTTTCCATTTCTTGGTGGTCTTCTGATTTGTTGGAGTACAGTGCTTTGTAGTAATTTCTAATTATGTTGTTAATGGTTGCAGTGTATGCTGTTATGTTGCCTTTTTCATCTTTGATGCTGTTAATTCCTGCCTTCTCTTGTTTTTTCTTTGTCATTTGGGCCAGCGGGGTGTCTATTTTGTTTATCTTTTCAAAAAAACAGCTTTTTGATTCATTGATTTTGTGTATGTTTTTTTTTTTTTTATTTCTATCTGGTTGATTTCCTCCCTTGCTTTGATGATTTCTTGTTTCCTGTTGTGTGTGGGGCTCATCTGCTGCTGCTTTTCCAATTCCTGGAGATGTGTGCCTAGTTCCTGTTTTTGACGCCTCTCTTGGGCCTTGACATGAGCTCCAATTGCCATGAGTTTACCCCGTAGCACTGCTTTCGCCATGTCCCACAACTTTTGGAATGTTGTGTCAGGGTTTCTATTGGTTTCCATAAATTTTTGGATCTCATCTTTAATTTCTTCCCTGACCCATTGTTCATTCAATAGCATATTGTTCAACCTCCAAGAGTTTCTGTATTTCCTTGGGCATTTTGAATTGCTGATTTGCAGTTTCATTCCGTGGTGGTCTGAGAGGGTACATGGTATGATTCCTATCTTTTTGAAGTTATTTAGGTTTGCTTTGTGTCCTATCATGTAGTCGATCCTGGAGAAGGTGCCATGCACTGCTGAAAAAAATGTATAATCTGTGGTCTTAGGATTAAAAGTTCTATAAATGTCTACCAAGTCCAGTTGTTCTAATGTTTGTACGAGCTCTGTTGTTTCTTTGTTGAGTTTTTGTTTTGTTGATCTGTCTATAGTTGTTAGCAGAGTGTTAAGATCGCCCACTATTATTGTGTGTGTATCTATGTCTCCCCTTAAGTCTGTAAGTAATTGCTTCACGTAGCTAGGCGCATTGGAATTAGGTGCATATATGTTCACGATTGTAATTACTTCCTGATGGATCAGACCCTTCACCAATATATAATGTCCTTCTCTGTCCTTTTTGATGTCTGTCAGCTTGAAGTCTAGGTCATCTGAGATTAGAACAGCTACTCCAGCCTTTTTTTCTTGTCCATTGGCATGAAAAGTCTTTTTCCATCCCTTCACTTTAAATTTCTTACAGGCTTTTCTGGTTAGATGTGTCTCTTGTAGGCAACAGATTGTTGGGTGCTGTTTGATGATCCATTCCATTAATCTATGCCTTTTGACTGGTGAGTTTAAGCCATTTGTGTTTAGAGATAATATTGAGAGGGTGGGATTTTGGGGTGCCATGAGTGCGTGTAAGTGTGTGCAAGTGTGTATTTGCGACTATTAGAGTTTATGATTGGTTGACTTTTCTTGTATGGATTTTAGTGGGGAGGTCTTCCCATTTGCCATCTTTGATTTTGGTTTTCATTTTTTCTTTCTGGGTTTAGCACCTTCCTGAGGACGTTGTCTAGAGCTGGTTTCGTGTTGATGTATTCTTTGAGTTTCTCTTTACTGTTGAAGTATTTGATTTCATTCTCAAATACAAATGAGAGCTTTGCTGGGTACATTATTCTCAGTTGGCAGTTGTTTTGTTTCAGGATTTGATAGGTTTTACCCCATTCTCTCCTTGCTTGGAGCGTTTCTTCTGATAGGTCGGCTGTGATTCTGATTTCCCTTCCTCTGAAAGTAATCTTATCCTTTTTTCTTACTTGTCTTAGAATAGTTTCCTTGTATTCACTTGAGGGTAGTTTGAGGACCACATGTCTGGGTGACGATTTGTTTGGGTCATATCTACTGGGGGTTCTTTGTCCTTCCTGGATTTGTGCTGGATTTATATTTCCAGTATCCTGGAAGTTCTCCTGTATTATCTCATTGAGCACCCGTTGCAAGCCTGTCTCCTTTTCCACTCCTTCGGGAAGGCCTATTATTCTAATATTTGATTTTTTGAGGTTGTCTTTCATTTCCTGTATGGACCTATTGGCTTTCTCTAGATTTGTCTCCAACTGTTTGATGAGCTGCTGCCTTTCATTCTGATTGTCTTCCAATTCTGATATTCTGTCCTCTGCTGTGTTCATTCTGTTGGTTAGGCTTTCAATTTTGTGCTCTAGATCGAGGATTCCCTTTTTGACTTGATTTATTTCTGCAGTGACATGGTTTTCGAATACCTTGGACTCTTCCCAGCGCTTCTCACTGTCTCTGATGAATTTCATCACTAGTTTTTTAAAGTCCTTATTTGGTATTTTCTCTATGTCTTCATCTTGCATCTCAGATATTGGGATTAGTTTTTGGTTGTATTGGGAGGGAGTGCTTGATCTTTCTTCTGGATCATTGCTTTTTCTGATACTTCCCATTGTGTTTTTGCTTCTTGTTGTTTTGGGATTTTAGCGTTGATTCAGCTGAGCTGGCTCTGGTTTGGGGTCTCCGGCTGAGCCCAGCAGGGCATAATGCCTGAGTCACCAGCTACTTTCAGGGTCTGCAGATCACACCCCCGAGCTGGGTCAGGAGGCTTTGTGCGCCAGCCCTAGTGCCAGGCCCCTTCCCCTGTGGCTCCCTCTCAAAGGCGGTGCCCCACTGCCAAGCCGCGCCTCGGCTCTGGGTCACAGGGCTAGCACAGCGGGAGTTTCTGCCTCAATGCCTAGCCGAGACTCTCCTTCAGGGCTTGAGGTTAGCACAGCAGAGGCCTCTGCTGGTTCAGGGCTGAAATCCTCAACTCTGGGCTGGGCTGGGCTAGAAACCTCCGCTGGTCCCAGTGCCGAACTGTGCTCTCCAGGATTCCCACTCAGAGGCGCTGCTCCACTGACACTGCAGGCAGGTCTTTCTGAGCGGACTCCTGCTGGGAGAACATGTCAGGCTTATTCCGCAAAGCCCACTCAGATCAGGCCTTTCTAGCTGCGCCCAGCAGGGGACTCCGCCCCAGAGAAGCCACTTCCTCAGCTGCACTCTCTCAAGGGTGGAAGCAGATCCCCGAGAGGCACAGAGCTGTGAGGGGCACGCAGACGTGCCCCCACTAGTCTGCTCCTCCGCCCAGGATGTGAGGGTCCTGCCGAGCGTTGCCCAGCCTCTGGAGCTCAGTCTGAGCCCAGCAACAGGATCCACTGGACACCCCAGCAGCCAGTCCACAGCTTAGAGCCAATATGGCGATCTCTGAGCCCCAGTCCCACAGCGCTGCTCCTGTTCCCTCTGCACTCTCCCAAAGCCACTGAGCAGCTGAGAGGCAAGCCTCTGGGAAATCTCCCCTGCTTGTCCTCCACTTCTGCAGGGGATGATGCCCCCAATGATCAGTCCAGTAGCCTCCTCTCGGGGCTCCAGCCCTCCAGAGGACTGGTGCCCCTGTTGGTGTGGGCGCCTATCCTTCTAGCTGCCTCTGTCCTTGGGACGGTTGAGTCTCTCCCACCTTCCCCCTGCCTGGGATCGTGACTCACCAAGTTTCGCGCACTGTGCTGTATTTTCTTTCCCACTTTTTGCGGCTGTTCCTTCACGCTGTGTAGATCTTCTTGCTTTAGTGAGCTCCAGTGACCTTCTCGCTCTTCTCCCTACAATTTTCTGTTTCCTAGCCTGTTTCTCTGCTGGATCGGCTACCCTCTTTCCCTACTCCAACGTACTCCAGCTCTTTGCGGTCGGCCATCTTTCCTCCGTTTCCCCTATAGTATGTCTTGAGGTCGGGAATTGTGATTCCTCTGGTTTGATTTCTGTCTTTCAAGACAACTTTAGCTATTCGTGGTCTTTTGTGGTTCCAGATGAACTTCTGTATCATCTTTTCTATTTCTGAGAAGAATATTGCTGCGATTTTGATTGGGATTGCATTGAATCTATATATTGCTTTCGGTAATATGGCCATTTTGATAATGTTGGTCCTGCCAATCCAAGAACATGGTAAGGTTCTCCATTTTTCAAGATCTTCGTCTATTTCTTTTTAAAATGATTTATAGTTTTCATCGTAGAGGTCTTTCACATCTTTAGTTAACTTAATTCCTAGGTATTTAAGATTCCTTTCCTCTATTTTAAAGGGAACTGTACTTACAATTTCTTCCTCAGTGGAGGAATTATTTGTATACACGAATGCCATTGATTTGTATCCATTAATTTTGTGTCCTGCTACTTTGCCAAAGTCTCTTATGAGTTCCAATAGTCTTTTGACTGAGTCTTTTGGTTCTCCTATATAGAGAATCATGTCATCTGCGAATAGCGATAATTTTAATTCCTCATTTCCAATTTGTATTCCTTTAATTGCTTTTTCTTGTCTAATAGCTCTGGCAAGGACTTCCAAAACTATATTGAAGAGTAGCGGTGAGAGTGGACATCCCTGTCTAGTTCCAGATTTTAACGGGAAGGCTTCTAGTCTTTCCCCATTTAGTATGATACTGGCATTGGGTTTATCATAAATTGCTTTAATTATGTTGTAGAATGTTCCTTCTATGCCTATCTTATTTAGGGTTTTTAACATGAAGTGGTGTTGGATTTTATCAAATGCCTTCTCTGCATCTATTGAGAGGATCATATGGTTTTTATGAGTCAACTTGTGATGTGATGTATCACATTTATTGCCAGTTAAATCTTTTCACCAGTAAGGCACTCAACAGCCCATGAGATATTTATTAAAAATGTCAAGTAAATCCTCTGATTTTTTTTTAAAGATTTTATTATTATTGGAAAGCTGGATATACAGAGAGAGGAGAGACAGAGAGGAAGATCCTCCATCCAATGTTTCACTCCCCAAGTGAGCCGCAACTTAACTTGTCGGTGCGCGCCGATCTGAAGCCGGGAACCAGGAACCTCCCACGGGTCTCCCGCGCGGGTGCAGGGTCCCAATGCATTGGGCCGTCCTCGACTGCTTTCCCAGGCCACAAGCAGGGAGCTGGATGGGAAGTGGAGCTTCCGGGACAAGAACCGGCGCCCATATGGGATCCCGGGGCTCCCAAGGCGAGGACTTTAGCCGCTAGGCCACGCCGCCAGGCCCAATCCTCTGATTTTTGTATTATAGTGTCAAATAGCAGTAAAATAAACATGTTAAGATCCTTAATCTACTGCTATGTTTCACTGTAAAATTTACCTTTGTTAAAATTTGCTTCTGTTCAAATTTGTTGAGACCGCACATAAATGTATCCTAATATTACTTTGGCTGGTATTTTCTAATTACTGTATAATATCTTGGGAATGCAAATTTTATTTGAATGTCAACTACAGTTAAGTATGTGCCATTTGTTTTTCTTAGTCAGGTTTTGTAATTTGATGGAATGTTTTTATCACAATTTAATAAATGTTTGCTTTATTTTAAAAAAAGTGAATCTTTGGATGTGGTGGACACTGCTAACCCTGACTATTGTCCAGCTGCAGAAGGGGCACAGCCAGAACCTTCAATTATGGATGATAGTGAAGGCATGGCCAACCCCCCTGCCGGTGACCAATAGTTCATCCATTTTGCCTCCATTTTTTTGTTACCAGCAATGTCGGCATAAGACTGCCTGCACTCCCTCTGGATAACACCACTGCCAGGTTTAAGAACATGAACATTGACCTGCCAGGAGCAGTTTGTTTTCAGACTCACACCTCACCAGTGGACAATGAAACTCCACCCTGCATCCTATTGGCAAATCAGACTATAGGGAGATTCAGAGGCAATCAAACCTACAGGACCGCTATGGTCATGACCACATCAGTCCCCTGATTGTGCCCATGGAGTGAGTGCAACAACACTATGAAGGAAGTCTGGCAGATATTACCACGGTGTATGGACCCTTGGAAGTGGCCTCCTGAGTGGACAGACTGCCAGAGTACTGTGACTCCCAGGAGGGTGGCGCCTGGCTTTGCCATGACCAATTTGTTTCCCACCTATGCAAACTTCACTTTCCCAGGATGATAATCCTGTTCAATCTGTATCTGCCCAGCCCTGGAATGCTTGGGTATTGTGCACCAGTAGGGGTGGATGCTCTGCTATATCAGCTTTTGCATTTATTGATAAGGTTGTGATAAGAAACTGTATCTATAGCAATGATGCTTTGGGAGTTTGGGAAGAGGGTGTATCGGTTAATTGTAGTGCTAATGTTATTCATGATCCTGCTTATGTATGTATGCAATCCCCATTTATGTTTATTGTTTCTACGGTTTTGGACCAGTTGGATTTTTCAAGGTTTATTGTTTGCACGCCAGTGGGCAGGACTAGCGGGTCTTAGTTTATTGTTGGTTATTATTGTCATCTGGGCACCCACATGCTCCTAATTCACTCACGACACCAACAACATCAGCAGTAATTGCTTGTTCGGGCAGTGCTAGTGCTTCACAACA
The DNA here is from genome assembly GCF_030435755.1 of Ochotona princeps. Taxonomy (NCBI): domain Eukaryota; kingdom Metazoa; phylum Chordata; class Mammalia; order Lagomorpha; family Ochotonidae; genus Ochotona; species Ochotona princeps. Next base: position 34,862,920 of record NC_080855.1, on the reverse strand, counting down.
GAGAATCCCCAGAAGTATGGCTGAGCATGCTGGACCGATAGTCAAAGATGGGTAAGTATCTGATAAGGCTTTACCAACCTAAGACAGGCACCGCATTCACAGCCACGTGGTTAGCCCATGACGGGTAAGGAAAGCCCTAACTCAGAACACCTAAGACAGGCACGGTCCCTTGCTTATTAAAACAAAAAAGGGGAGATGTCGGGAGCACTGCACGTGTGCCCTAAGATGGCGGTGAGACCTCTCCTCCCCATGGAGCTTGGCAGTACACAGGTTTCAGGAAGTGCCTTCTGATTGACCCGTAGCTACATGCTTGGTGCGTGTGCTACACATGATCAGAGCTATGATTGGCATGCCTGCCGCATGCATCAGTGACCTTTAAGCTGATTGGACTAGGATTGTATTTAGCAGTGGGGGGTTCCAGGAAGAAACAGGACAGGACAGGAAGAAGAAACAAAGACGGAGACGGACAGATGGACAGACTGAGACAAAGGACAGGGCATGACTGGGATGGGTGGATGGATGGAAAGAAGAAGACTATGGGTGATGAGGAGACTGGGGAATGAAGCAGAGAGAAACGGAAGAAAAATGGGAGGTAGTAGGAGTCGAGTTGACCAGCTGGGAAATGGACTGGTTAGAAAAATAAAGTTCCTCAGGAAACAGAGCCTGGAGTATTGGGTGAATTCTCTGCAGGGCGGAAGACCCTGATAGGCCAAAATTAAAATCAAAAATACAGAGTCCAGAAGAACATTTTGTTGTTCACTCATTTCTTTTTAAATTTCCAAATAAAAGTGATTTGAGGCAATTCTTGTGGATAAAACATGAAATTTTATATTAAGGAGAGTTTTTTGGAGGGGATGCGTCTTTTGAACAGAGAATATGCCAAACAAATTATGTAATGTCTTAATTTCTGTGTCATGAAATCTGAGTGTTTAGGGTTACCTGTATTGTGTCCAAACATATAGCCTGAGTGGTGGCTTCTTGATTATATGAAATGACTGCAGAATTTAGATAATTTTCATCAAATGTGCTGCCATAACTCGGATTTATTATTGGTAATAAATAAAGTCATTTATTTCTAATTATTAAAGTTTATGAGATGTATTAATGTAGCTAAAATTATATGTAAATAACGAAATGACTCTTTTTTTTAGCAAGCTGTAAGTGGTGTTTCTGGATGGTTCCTGAACTCCAATCTTTCCTGTTTTCTCCTTTGATAGGATTGGAATGTTGTTAGGAAAACTAAATAAGTGGTTAGAACAGATTCTGCTGGGCCCAGCTTGGTAGCCTAGTAGCTAAAATCCTCGCCTTGAACGCACCATGATCCCATATGGGGGCTGGTTCCTATCCTGGGAACCCTGCTTTCCATCCAGCTCCCTGCTTATAGCATGGGAAGGTAGTCGAGGATGGCCCAAAGCCTTGGGACCCTGCACCTGAGTGGGAGACCCGAAGAGGTTCTGGGCTCCTGGCTTCAGATTGGCACAGCCCCAGCTGTTAAAGCCACTTGGGAAGTAAGTCAATGGACAGAAGATCTTCTTCTCTTTCAATCCTCCTCTCTGTATATCAGACTTTTCCAGTTTGTTTTTTTTTTTAAATACATGATGTGCTAAGTCTTAGGTTTTACTGGAACATTACTGAATACTATTTTAGCAGTTAAGCACTTAAATGGAAAAGGTAAAAGTTTTACAAGCTTATCAAAAAAGATGTACTTAAACTGTAACTTGTAGACTCACTCAAAGCAGGCAAACATTAATTTTGTAGACAGCAATTGTTAATTTAAGGTCTGGACATGGGAGTTTTAAGACACCCTTCCCAAGGCAGATATGTGGCAGAGGAGCTTGGATGCTGCCTGGAAGCCCACAGCACTTTTTTGAGAGCCAAGGCTGAGTCCGTAAATGTCTCCACACCAGGTTCCTGAGAATGCACACCCTGGGAACAACTGAAATGGCTCAGCTAGTAGGATCCCTAACAGTCTTGCTGGGGACTCTGACAGAGTGACTAGACACCAAAGGTCTTTTCACTGTAGTAAAAATTTGGGATGGGTAAGCAGAAGGGCACCATATGAGTGACATAAACTTAGCCTGTATTCAGCCTTAGTTCCCAGTAACAGGCTCCTTGTCTTCTCTGCAGCTGCCCCCTTTCCAATGGGCCTGGACGCTGTGCCCCTTCACTGCCCAGCCAGTACTAGCCCACAAGGTCAATATTGACATTCCGTGTGACTGGCAAATGCTGAGGATGTTGAGATTTTGGGAAGCCCTTAGTTTCCATCTTCCTCCCCCATTTCCTGTCTTCAGCAGGCAGAATGGGATGATGCAATGTGCCATCGTGTTCACTGCTTTCTCTTCCTTTTCGTGTGCATGGTTTATCTCTATTAGGCTCCCAGAGAACACCCACAGGTACATTATGAGTGAAGCATGGTGGGGGGGACAGTGTGCTTACAAATTGCCAGTCCCCAGTGGCAGTCTGGGCTGGCACAGTACCATAGGTCCCAGCACAGGATCCCAATGTAGGGACACCAGAGAACAGGGCCCCACCTCTCAGGGTGAGAAGATGGTTAGAAATATGCTCAGAGCCTTGTGTACATGCAGTGTATCCTATGCCTATTCAAATGTGTGTGAAAATGGAAAGAGGAAATACAGTAGTATAAAATGAGTTGGCAATTTCTGGTAGTATAATGTCCTTAACCAGGATCTCAAGTTTCAGAAATGATTAAGGGCAAGGTTCATCAACTCAGAAGAATCATGCATTGTACATTGTATCCTGGGGAATTTTCCTCCATTATCTGCCTGACCTGTGTGATCAGCAGTTAATTCTAGGAATGTTTATCACATACTCGTACCTGCTGTGGGGTTGTTTAAAGCTAGACCATGTTCAGCCTAAGCCCTTTACAGTGTCTCAATTAAGACCTCTTATGCCATGACGGACTGGAAAGTAGACACCATGGGAGGAGCACCCAGCAGGGTGGGTGTGCACACCACATCTGGCAGACACCCATCCTGCCTACAGTCCCAGTGAGAGCAGTGACAGAAATCTGCATATAATGTAGGTGAAGGTTGGAGCCTCTGTGACATCTTCCTCTGTGACATCTTCCTCTGTGACATCATCCTGTGTATTGGTAACAGGAAGGGGTGTGCCAAGGATAGAGGTAGAGCATGAGAGCCCTGCGTAGAGGTCATGTCCTGGTAGGAGAGCTCCTCGGGAAGTGTATGTGGGGGTGCGATAAATGTGGGTGAGGGAGAAGCAGGGCTGTACAGAGAAAAGGTGCAGGTGGGAGGAGGTAAGGTTAGGGCAGGCTAAGGGCGGGCACATGATGGTGAGAGTAGGCACAGGAAGGCCAGGGTAGACACGGCGGGGCTAGGGTTGGCCAAGAGTGGGCATGGGCTGGCACAGGAGAGCAAAGACAGCCTTAGGGTGGACTGTGAGTCCTCTCCCACCCAGACATTATCACAACTCCAGGGTAATGGAGGTAAGGGAGGTGGGTGATGGTCGGCACAAAACAGCTGAGGGCTGACTGAGGCCAGTCTAAAGTGGGCTGAGGATGAGTTAGGATGAGCTAACTGTGGATAAAAGTGGGCGAGGCAGGGCACAATTGGGCTGAGGAGGGCAAAGTTGGGCGATGCTGTGCTAAGATTTGGCTTAGGTGAAAGATGAGATGGGGATGGCAAGGTTGATGGCAATAGGGCAGGCATGGCATGAGGGCCATGCCAGGGCAGTGAGGGAAGCATTGAAGCCAGGGGCTGACGGTTTGGTTTGTAAGCCATTTGTGGCAGTCTTGGTAGTGTGGGAGTGAGCAGGAAGAACTGTGTGTACTTCTCTGCCCAGACAGATCTTCCCTTTTTCATTCCATGGCATAGATTTGGGTGGCTGGAATTCATTGCCTCTGTTGACAAATTTTGGACATTGGTTCAAAAATACTCTTGAGATTCTAATTTTTCCCCAAGATATGTTTATTTGAAAGACAATTTAAAAACTGATTGTGATCTTCTATCCTTCAATTTACTCCCTACACTGCACTAATTGTCAGGCCTGGTTGACAAGGAAGCCAGGAGCCAGAATTCTTTCCTGGCTTCTAAATCTGTGGCATGGGCCAAAGTTACTGGATTTTCATCTGACAGGTTCCTGGTCACATGAGCTAGAGACTGATTTAAAATTTTGTATTTAGGCTTGAACTGGTATTCCTGTATGATATGCTGGGAAGCAGGAAGCTCCCCTGTGACGTTCTATTATCTAGTGGTTTGCAATCCTTTAATTCAGATGGTGGGGTCCCACTTCTGGCTTGAACTGGTGTTCCTGTATGCTGGGAAACAGGAAGCTCCCCTGTGACGTTCTATTATCTAGTGGTTCCCAATCCTTTAATTCAGATGGTGGGGTCCCACTTCTGGGCTTTGTGGACATCACACTGGGGATCACTACATGAGTTGGGTTGGGGACCTTACCTCCCCAGAGGAGGAGGCCTAGGCTTGCCAGGAGAGCTTCATTTCTGGGAGCTAATGTGCTTCTTGGGACTAGACCTGGGAGGGACAGGTCCAGAGCCTGGCTGGATTGCAACTATGAAGGAGTCAGTCATGTCTGCGTTTCTCTGGAGAAATGTTAAGTGGCTCTAAAAAATCATCAAAAGCAATCTTTTCATTTGGAATCAGCCAGAAACAAATATGCTTGAAAGTACTGATTCCTAGAAAATTACTGACCTCCCAAAATTATAGTAGGAGGTGGCAAGGTGCTGGCCTGGAGCTGTGTTCCTCTCCTCCCATCCTGAGTTTGCAGTGCTACTGTGTGTGTGTGTGTGTGTGTGTGTGTGTGTGTGTGTGTGTGTGTGTGTGTATGTACGTGGAACTCTCTGTTCAAACCAGCTCCTTTGCTTGTTGTGCGTGTGTGAAGGGGATGGCAGAGAACACATGCAGTGTGTCTCCATCAGTAAACATGGCAAAACTTGGTAGGAAGAAAGAGGCAAAGTAGCATCTTTGATGGCTCAAGGTTGGATGTAAACTTAACTTTGAGGGACTTAAACAAGACAAACTCACTGCATAGCAAGGACTGTAACACCTCAGTTTATCCCCTCAGTCCCCTGATGAGGCAATGGAGCCTCTGAGAACCTAGGTCACTGTCCCGCCCAGCAGGACAGTCAACGGGGGATGCAACCACCTACGAGAGAATGAAGGGACGAGAGACACAAAGAATGGACAGAAAGACAATAGGTCTGATCAAGCTGTCAGTTTATTGATTTCAACTGAGGGTTTTTATATTCTTCAGTTACTAAGGCTCAGGGAGGGAAGGAGAAACTGGGACGCAGGCCATGGTCTCAAGACTGATTGTTCTTGAGCAGCCACCATATCAACAATAGTAACCACTACATTAATAATAGTGTAGGTACAAGATGTTGGCAGGTACAGCATAAATCACATTGTAAAACAGTTGCTAGAAACAATTGAAGCTAAGCATGTGATTAGTTTCATAACCTCTTTCCCAAGCATCTAGCCAACCGAGGGTTTTCCACTATCCCAAAGGTCTATATTCAAAATGGCTTCAGTGTGGCTATAGTACACGGCTCCTGACAACTCCCCCTTTTATCTATATATCAACGAAAGTGGCAAAAAGAAAAGGTTCGTCAAGGGAAGAAAAGCGCTGCCTGTCTTAGGTTCATTCTGAGGGACCCTCAGCTCTTACCCGTCTCTGGGCAGCCCTGCCAGTCATCCAGGGCTCCCTGTCTTAGGTTGGCAGGGTATCAGAAAGGTGCCCATCATTGGTTAAATGCTTATCCGGCAAAAGCTGTGCCCCATTATATTAGATGAGCTTCTTTGAAGACTGGAACAGCATGGTATGATGTGGGGGGTTATCACTTGGGAAGTCCGGCCCGGGGTTTGTGGGGTCCATGTCTTAGGTTGGTCGCCAGTCCTGTCAGATCTTACCTGTCTCTGGTCACCTATTAATGCATCATGCTCAGCCAAACCGGAGCACTAGAGTTTTCCACAGCCAGTGCCATCATGGCTTGTCGAATGACAACTTGTTCCCGGGCCTGCTGTTTGTGCATGCTGTGCAGGAAGAGCATGGTGACTACTAGTGCAGCAACCATCGAGGTTTCTAAGGCCATAATCCTGCTCCATTCCTTGAACATGCAAGCTGCCAGTTTAATGCCATTTAGAATATTTTCTCTTTAATGAATATCTTCTTTTTAATTTTAGCATATCTTCTTCTTTAATGCCATTTAGAATATCATATGGGTGGAACTCAGATCTCATTTACTTGAATTATACTGGTGGCTAACTGGTGAAATTTAGGAAGGTGCTAGACCATTGTCCCTGGAGATATTGATTGATTTTTATCACTCTGGCCAAAACATTGTGGACTTCTACTGGGGTGACACATATATGATGGTATATTGGGGGAGCAGCTGGCTGGTGAGATTCAAAAAGACATACTTAACAATGTACAAGTATTGTTGAAAATACTAACATTCAAGAATCTCATAGTGCTAACATTGTTACATGTATACAAGACAGTTTTATCAGGAACCAGAGACCCTAACTGCCTATTATCCCATCTGGCTCCTACATTTCCAAACAGAGAAATGGACCCTACTGCTTTTAGGGAAAAGGGGCATCATCATCCACTCTTAGCTACTTCCTGCTGAGATGGGGTGCCATTGGGTAACAGCAGCAGTAGGGGGTCCATCTAGTGGTTCCTGATAGAAGGCAGAAGTCATCAGATGTTCGGTGTACATTCTGGCACTTGAAAGACCTCTCTTTGTTGAAGTCTAAATAGCAAGACATAACATAGTTGTAATTCTCCCAGCCTAGCAGGTTGTGAGTTCGGTTAGCAGTTTGAACACTTGAGCTTCAGAACTTAGATGTAAAAGAATTGTTAGGTTTCAATCTTTGTCAGAGTAAACTTTAATTTAAGACTATGAACTAGATTTACTTCTGTCTAAGTTAACTCCTTTAAGTCTCAAATTTTGGAACATACTCAGTGAGCTCAATGGAACACATGAAACTTCTTTTGAGCTGCATAAAATTGCTAACCTAGATCAATCAGAAGGCACAGTAACAATGCAAGGATTAGTATCCAGCATCAGGATATAAGCCCATCACAGCACAGGTAAATGCAAACTGACTGAGATGATAAATCTTTATACTAAAATACAGCAAGGTGTACTATTAATTTTACTATGACTCTGAATATATGGTCCTGCATTGGAAGCCAGTATACACAGTGACTCTAGTGGATTTAACAAATTAGCACTCTTATGTGTGATGTCAGTGATCACCTGAGGTTCCAGACACGCAATGCTTAGGCTGTGGAAGCCTCTTGAATCAGCAACAACCCCATTAGACCTCTCTAAAATTGTTTACCAGGAGATAGAAAGGGGGTCAGTCATGGTCCATCCCATCTCGTCTGTCAGTCAGTCACACACGCACCCAATTCAGATCAAGAACAACAACTTAACAATTCAAGACAAAGACACAACTGGAGAAAGAGTAATAAAACAAAATTTAGCTTTGTCCGGACAAAAATAATAGAACACCAACAATATTGACCAAACAAACATAAGCACAAACACCAAACATGTCAGAACAGAGACATATAACTCTCAAATCTTTTGCAATGTCCAAGTTTTCTTTAACATACTTTAACCTGGAGATATTTTATGAAACAAGCACACATAGGTTCATCTCATGCTTTTGGCTAATTTAATAGTTGATTTAGAGCACTCTTTATCAGATTACTTTTGTTAAATCAAAGTGCAATAATTAAAGGCAGTAACAGGAATTTTCTCAGGCTCAAAAACCTCATAATAATCTTAAAAACAATCACCTACTCCACACCAAGTTTTCTCATCAATAGAACCGTCCTGGGGATGCCAGGGACAAATCTGACCAACGAAATCCAAAAAGGTTTTGAGGTCTTTCTTTTTCACCCTAATTCTTCGTGTCTTGAATGAGTCTATAAGACTTACCAAGAATAGTTCTTGCTATGATAATGCTTGTCCCATCTTACCTTGGCTCCATAAGATTTGCGCCATGAATAGTTCCCATGAGCTCGACTTCCGGCGGGCCAACCGTGAAACTGCTCAACCGGTGTTCAGTTCAACACCACGAGAGGCCTCTCCATGAATGATGGCACGGTGTTCTCTCTGTCAGTGGTCTGCACGCCTCCATGTTGGGTGCCAATTGTCCTGTCCAGCAGGACAGTCAACGGGAGATGCAACCACCTAGGAGAGAATGAAGGGACGAGAGACACAAAGAATGGACAGAAAGACAATAGGTCTGATCAAGCTGTCAGTTTATTGATTTCAACTGAGGGTTTTTATATTCTTCAGTTACTAAGGCTCAGGGAGGGAAGGAGAAACTGGGACGCAGGCCATGGTCTCAAGACCGATTGTTCTTGAGCAGCCACCATATCAACAATAGTAACCACTACATTAATAATAGTGTAGGTACAAGATGTTGGCAGGTACAGCATAAATCACATTGTAAAACAGTTGCTAGAAACAATTGAAGCTAAGCATGTGATTAGTTTCATAACCTCTTTCCCAAGCATCTAGCCAACCGAGGGTTTTCCACTATCCCAAAGGTCTATATTCAAAATGGCTTCAGTGTGGCTATAGTACACGGCTCCTCACAGGTCACCTATATGAAGCATCTTTCATGTAACTGGCCCCATGAAGCTGTGGAAGATTTCATCATATTCTTTATCAATGATTCTATCTTCTCTTCACGGGCTTTTAAGAATGTTATAGAAGGAAGAAAGCCACAGCATGTCCCTGATTATTCTTCCTCCTAGGCCAAAACTGGAAAGCTTCTGTCACTTAATGAAATTTTCATTGCACTGAGTATGCAGAGAATACAAGAGTTCACCAAAGCCACTCAGCAGCCACAGGCACAAGCTGGCCTTGCTGTCAACTAAAGTGGGGTAGTGGAGAAATAGGACCTCATTAGTGTATTTTCTATAGCTATAGCAAAACACTGGGGCCTAAGTAATGTATAAAAGAGAGAGGCAAGAACAGGTACTGTGCTAAAGAGGATTAAGCTGCTGCTTGCCAAACTCACATCCCACATCAGACTGCTTGTCCAAGTTCTGGCTGCTTAGCTCCCTACTAATGTGCCTTGCAAGACAGCCAACTTGGGCCCCTTTCATCCACAAGAGAGAGTTCTGGGCTCCTGGCTTTAACCAAAACTAATGTTGTTCTTGTAGACAATTTGCAATGTGAGCTAGAATATGAAAAGCCCCCCTTTTATTTTATTATTATAGATTTTTTGTCCTTTTATTCCAACTTTCCAACTTTCAAATGAATAAATTAATTATTTTTTTAAAAGAAATTTCTTAATCTAAATTTTGGAAACTGAAATGCCATGATCAGATTGCCCCATGTATTTGACTTCTTCTGTGGGTTCCCCTTAGCTATATCACGGTGTGGCAGATGCATCATGGTGGGAATGCATGGATAAAAGGGAGGGATCTCATGGCAAGACAGGGAGTCAGAGAGATACAGGGGCCAGTCTTACTCTTCTGCAACTCATCTCCCAAAACCAACTGCAGCCTATAGCCATGTCACATTAGGCCCTCTTAAAGTTTTCACCACCTCTCCACATTGTCACACTTAGGCTTACACTTCTAGCAATTACACCTTGTAGGGGATGCACTTAAATTATGTCCAGACCACAGTGGTGCCTGACATTATTGTTTCAAAGTATAGTAAGTAGTCTGTATATCATGATAAAGCTTTGTACTGAACAACTATTTACATCTGGTGAAAACATGCTGGGTCATGTTATTCCTGAGCACCACCCTAGGAGGTGGAAGTGCATGTTGTTATCCTCACACTGCATATGAAGAAACTGAAGATGTAAGGGGTGAAAGGGCTTCCATTAGGGAACAGAAGCAAAGGCCAGAGCTTGAGTTCAGATGCGGGCTTCCCACACCTTGTCTACTGCATCTCTGCAGTCCTCGTGGCTGCCTCTTTTCACAACGAAGGAAACCTAATCGGTATTGATGACTTTTGAATGTGTGCACTGGCTGAGGGAAATGAGGTTTTAGCCTCTCAGCTTGATTAAAAAATGATTTTGATTTTCAAGTGTGATTGTTCTATTTGTTAATGGCTTTTATTGTTCTTTGGATGAACAACTTTGCAGCAACATTAATTGAAATCAATAAAAAAAAAGCCTGAAGCAAGCCTGCCACCCACAATCTAATTGTGATTTTTCCATGATTCTCTGCCCGCTCTTGGCCATGCACAAACCCACTTCTTATAGGACTGGGAACTTTATCATTGTTACAGTTTTCCATTGTACTATTTGTTCTGCTTTATTAGAAGCATTGCTCGTGCTACTCAACAGTCTTTGCAATCAGCTCTTTCATGGCTCCACCATATTTCAGTAAGGTTGGACACACCAAATTTACTTAGCTATTTCCCTGTAATTTGATATTAGGGTGGTAATTTGTTTTTAATACCTGCTTTTTTGCTACCTTCTATTTCTGACCCAGAAAATGTGGGAGCATGAGTGGATGTTAAAAAATTTCCGAAATTAAATTAAAAGGTTACTTGTGGTATAGGCATTTAACTTAACAATTAACATTTTTAAAAGTTTTTTTCTTAATTAAAAAGCCAGATACATAGAGATGAGAAGAGCTAGAGAGGAAGATCTTCAGTCCAATGACTTACTCCCCAAAGTGGCCGCAGCAGCTGGAGCTGAGCCAGTTCGAAGCCAGAAGCCCAGAGCTTCGTCCAGATCTCTCATATGGGTGCAAGTTTCCAAGGCTTCAGACATTCTTTGACTGCGCTCCCAGGCCACAATCAGGGAGATGGATGGGAAGCGGGCTGCAGGGATTAGAACGAGTGCCCATATGGAATCCTGGGGCATTCAAGAGGAGGACTTCAGCCACTAGGCCCACAGGCTGGGCCAGCAATTAACATTTCTTAGCACACCTACATCTCATATCAGAATAATAGGTTAAAAATCAAATGTCCCCAATTCTGAATTCATCCTAATATGGATTAGGGTGGCATCAAGCAATGCTTCTCTACCTCAGCTCTGGACTCATCCAGCTTTCTGCTTGTGGCCTGGGAAAGCAGTTGAAGACAGCCCAAAACCTTGGGATCACATACCCTTAAGGGAGACTCAGAAGAAGCTCTGGCTTCAGAGAAGAGGCTTCTGGCTTCAGATTGGCTCAGTTTCAGGAATTTCGACCTCTTGGGGAACAATTATTCAGACAGAAGATATATATTTATTACATTTCATTTTATAACAACGTTGCATAAGCTCTGATGTTCCCCCATCCCCTCTCTGTGCTGTTCCCCCATGCTGGATCGCTCCACCTTGTTGCAGTATTACAGTTCAAATCCAGTCTTGTTTCTTTCATTGCAAGCATGTGCCATGCATAGAGTCCAGCATCTTACTGTCCAGATCAGTTCAACAGTTTCTTGGGGAGACCAACTCTGGTCTGAAAACATAGCTGGCAGAATATCATTCTGACTAATTAAAAGCCATAACATAACTTCAACAACAGTTTCCATCATTGTGGGGTTAATTAACATTGTGTGGAGTGACTGATATGTTAGACAATGGGAGTTCTTAACCACATCCTGTGACTACTTCATTAACATTTCAATTATAGTTCGTATACAACCGGCCTCTATTTTCCTTAAATTGGCTACAGGACACTATTCAGCTGTCTCATGTCTGTTTCCATTCCAGTACTTGGCAGTTTATTGTGTTGAAGCATAATTTTTACTGAACTTGGCAGATCTTAGGATTGTCTAAACTAGCTTATCCCTTTAGCAAGGCATGAGACACCCGCTGAGGCATAGAACACTCTTGGGGGGGTGTGCAGAGAAATTCTCCATACCTTCATTAGGAGTAGTTTATTTTCGTGTCCTACCATATAAGGTATGGACTAGTCCCCATTGATCACTTCCTGTCTAGTCCCAGGCCCTTCTTGTTGTTCTCGGCCTATTCTAATTTTTTTTTGTTGCTGTTGTTTGTTTGTTTTGTCGTGCTCCAGGGCAACCCTGATGGTCATTGCAGTAGAACGTGGGAATCCAGTATTGAAACTAAGTAAGGAGCAGAGAAAGCTCCCCTCCTTGTTCGTGGAGGGAGTTTATTGATCTTCTGTTTCTGTAGACCACTCAGGGCTCCTGGCTGTTGTTCTGGTGACATTGGGTTCTGTAAGGAGGGATCTGTACTTCTTGTATCCCATGTGGGAGATTCAAGTGGGAGTGGACAACCTCAGAGTACTTGGCCTCCAAAGGCACTCCAATTCCCCGTGGTCTCCTTAGCAGTTGGGATTTAGCCCTTGGTGCCCATACTGATAGTCCTTGGTGAGGATCCGGGAGTCTCCAGGGTTGGGATACAAGCTTCCTCCTGTCCACCTGCTCCACTCTGGAATCCCCCTTGCTCTGTGCATATGACTTCCCATTAAGAGGTTGTCAGGATCGCTCTCGATACCCACTATGTCTTTGTGGTTTTACTATTGTCCAATGCTGATTCGAGTCTGTTGTCTATTAGCTACCTGTTATGTTCTTGATAGGTTATGCTCTACATTTGCCTCACTCATTCTAAAGAGGTGGAAGATTTCTCTGCTCTCCTTCCCCATTACCAAGAAGCAAAGGGTCTAAAAAGTGCATTCGGTTTTACAGTTCTTTGATGTAGATCATAAGCAGTCTGCCTCACATTGATTGCTGGTTCATTGATTACATCACAATATGTTGTTGCAAGAGATACAGGTTGTTAGAGGTAGAAATTATACTACATCTTCCAGGGACCATTTTTCAGATTGACAGCATTTCAACTTAAATTTAGGCAAACATGTGGTATCTGACCTATTGGGATTAACTCATTTCCCTTAGCATAATGGTTTCCTGTTTGGCCCATTTAGCCACAAACACATGTATTTCATGTTTTTTGATAGCTGAGTAGTATTCCATGGAGTAAATAAACCATAGCTTTCTTATCCAATCCTCTGCTGATGGGCATTTCGGTTGCTCCCAAGTTTTTGCAATTACTGATTGTGCTGCTATGAACATGGGGGTGCATGATGGTTTCTCGTAAAACAGGTGTTTTGGATATATTCCTAGGAGTGCTATTGCTGGATCATATGGTATGTAGATTTTGAGTTGTTTGAGTGTTCTCCATACTGATTTCCATAGAGGTTGTACCAACCTGCATTCCCACCAGCAGTGGAGTAGGGTTCCCTTTTCCCTATAACCTCACCAACAAGTGTTGTTGGTGGTTTTTTGTATATGAGCCATTCTTACTGGTGTTAGGTGTAACCTCATTGCTGTCTTAATTTGGATCTCCCTTATTGCCAGGGAACTTGAGCATTTTTTCTCATATGTTTGTTTGCCATTTGGGATTGTTCCTTTGTGAAACGTCTGCCCAATTCCCATGCCCATTTCTTGAGTGGTTTGTTTGTTTTGGTGTTTTGGCTTCTCTGGAGATCTTTGTATAACCTGTAGGTTAGCCCCCATCACCTTTGCACCTATATAGTGTGCAAAGATCTTCTTCCATTCTGTGGGTTGCTTTTTTACTTTGTTGATTGTTTCCCTTGCTGCACAGAAGCTTCTTAGTTTGATGAGGTCACATTTGTTTATTTTGATCTTAATGCTATTGATTTGGTGTTCTATTTAGAAAGTCAGGGCCTACACCTAGCTCTTACAGGGTGTTTCCAACATTTTCTTCCAGAAGTTTGAAAGTGTCTGGATGTAGGTTTAGGTCTTTTATCCATTTAGATTTGATCTTAGTGTATGGTGAGAGATGTGGGTCTATCTTCCAGTTTCTGCAGGCTATTAGCCAGTTGTCCCAACAGCATTCATTGAAAAGACCTTCCCATTTGCTTGGATTGTCTGTTTTTTTGTCAAAGATTATTTGGGTGTATCTGTGTGGGTTCCCATCTGTTGTTTCTATTCTGTTCCATTGATCCCCCTCACTATCTCTGGGCCAGTTCCAGGCTGTTTTGATAACCACCACCCTATAGTATGTCCAGAGGTCTAAGACTGTGATTCCCCCTGTTAACTTCCTATTCTTCAGGATGGTTCTAGCTATTCATGGTTTTTTGTGTTTCCAAATGAACCTTTGGATCATTATTTCCAGTTCCCTGAAGAATGTTTTGGGTACTTTGACTGGGATTGTGTTGAATGTATATATGTTGCTTTTGGTAGTATGAATATCTTGACAATATTTATTTTACCTATCCAGGAGCATGGGATGTTACTCCATCTTTTGAGGTCTTATTCAATTTCTTTTTAAAGTATTTTGTGATTTTCTTCAAAAAAGTCTCCTACATTTTTGGTGAGGTTTATTCCTAGATACTTCATACTTCTCTGTTATTTTGAATGGTATTCTGCTGGTTAGATCTTTTTCCATCTTGTGGCTATTTGCATACACTATGGCTGTTGAGTTTTGTTCATTAATTTTGTACCCTGCCACTCTACCAAACTCTCTCTTAAGTTTAAGAACTCTCTGTATTGAGTCTCTTGATTTTTCTATGTATGGGATCATGTCATGTGCGAATAGTGAAAGCTTGACTTCTTCATTTCCAGTTTGGATTCCTTTAATTTCTTTGTCTTGTCTTATGGCCTCAGCGAGTACCTCTAGGACTATGTTGAATAGCAGTGGTGACAGCAGACATCCTTGTCCTGTTCCAGATCTCAGTGGGAAGGATTCCAATTTTTCTCCATTCAGTATGATGTTGGCGTTGGGTTTTTCATATATTGCTTTGATTATGTTGTGTATTATTCCTTCTATGCCTACCCTGGTTAGGGTTTTTAACATGAAGTGGTGTTGGATTTTGTCGAAGGCTTTTTCTGCATCAATTGATACGATTATTTGATTTTTGTTGTTCAGTTTTTGGATGTGGTGCATTGAACCATCCCTGCATTCCAGGGATGAATCCTATTTGGTCTGGATGAATGATGTGTCTGATGTGTTTTTTTCAATTCTATTGGCTAGGATTTTGTTGAGAATCTTAGCATCAATGTTCATCAGAGAGATAGGTCTGTAGTTTTTTTTCTTTGTTGGCTTTCTATCCGGTTTTGGGATTAAGGATATGTTAGCTTCATAGAAGAAGTTTGGAAGGGTTGCTTCCTTTTCTGTTGTTTTGAAGAGTGTGTGGAGGATTGGGGTCAGATCTCCTTGAAATGTTTTGTTGAATTCTGTAGTGAAACTGTCTGGACCTGGACTTTTCTTTGTAGGGAGAACTTTTATCACTGATTCGATCTGTGCCTCAGTTATAGGTTTGTTCAGGTCTTTTGTTTCCTCTAGGCTAAGTCTTGATAAGTGGTGAGAGTCTAAGAACCTTTCCATTTCCTGGTGGTCTTCTGATTTGTTGGAGTACAGTTGTTTGTAGTAATTTCTAATTATGTTCTTAATTGTTGCAGTGTTAGTTGTTACGTTGCCTTTTTCGTCCTTGATGCTATTAATTCTTGTTTTGTCTTGTTTTTCCTTTCTCAGGTGAGCCAGTGGGGTGTCTATTTTGGTTATTTTCTCAAAAAAAAAAAAACTTTTTGAGTCATTGATTTTGTCAATAGTTTTTTTTAATTTCAATTTGGTTTATCTCCTCCCTTGTTTTGATGATTTCTTGTTTCCTTTTGGTTGCAGAGTCATTTTGTTGCTGTTCCTCTAGTATCTGGAGGAGCATGTTTAACTCTTGTAATTGGTATCTTTCTTAGGCGCCGGTTGCTATGAACTTACCATGCAACACTGCTTGGCGGTGTCCCATAAGTTTTGGAATGTTGTATTTGAGTTTTCGTTGGTTTGCATGAATTTTTTTATCTCGTCCTTTATTTCTTCTCCTACCCATTGTTCCTTTAGTATCATAATGTTCAGCCTCCAGGTGTTTAGGTACTTCCTGTAGCATTTTGATTTATTGATTTCCAGCTTTATTTCTTTGTGGTCTGAGAAGGTGCATGGTATGATTCTGATTTTTTTGAAGTTAGTGCGTCTTGCTTTTTGCCCTATCATGTGGTCGATTCAGGAAAAGGTGCCATGCACTGCTGAAAAAAATATATATTCTGTGTCCGTGGGGTGGAGGATTCTTTAAATGTCTACCAAGTTCATTAGTTCTATGGTCTGTGTGAGTTCTATTGTTTCTCTGTTAAGTTTCTGTTTCGTTAATGTGTCTATTGGTGTTAAGGGGGTGTTGAGGTCTCCCACGATTATTGTGTGTGTGTCTATGTCCCCTCTTATGTCCATCAGCAATTGCTTCAATTAGCTGGGAGCACCTGTGTTTGATGCATAGATGTTTATAGTGCAAATCATTTCTTGCTGGAAGGTTTCCTTCAGCAATATGAAGTGTCCATCTCTGTCTCTTTTGATGTTTGTCACATTGAAGTCTAAGTCATCTGAGATTAGAACAGCTACTCCAGCCTTTTTTCTCATCTGTTGGCGTGAAATATCTTTTTCTATCCCTTCCCTTTCAGTTTCTTAGCATCTTTTTTTGTTAGATGTTTCTCTTGTAGGCGACATATGCTTGGGTTCTGTTTGTTGATCCATTCTGCAAGTCTGTGTCTTTTGGTTGATGAATTTAAGCCATTTGTGTTAGGGATAATACTTTTTTACTTTTTTTATTCATTGATTACATTGTATTATGTGATACAGTTTCGTTGCAACTGGGAATCAGCCCACCCCTCTCACCGCCCTCCCCCCATGTGGAATATTCCAGCTTGTTGTATATCCACTGATCAAGTACAGTTGAGAGTCCCTCTTTGCAAGCACAAACTAAACATAGAACCCAACATCTTATAGTCCAATCTAGTTCCTCAGCTTCCTGGGGAGACCCTGTCCGGTCCGAGGGCAGAACCATCAGATTATCAACCCGATCAATTAAAGGCTCCAACATACCCTCAGTAACAATTAACTTCGTTGTGTAACATATAGTTATATATTTGTTGTGTAACTTATAGTTATATATTAGGGATAATATTGAGAGGTTGTGATTTTGAGCTGCCATGAGCATGTGTACTTGTGCAAGTGGGCTTTTGCGTCTGTTAGTATCTCTGATTTGTTGACTTTCCTCATATTGATTTTAGTTGGGAGACCTTCCCATTTGCCATCTTTGATTTTGGTTTTCATTTTTTCTGGGTTGATCATCTTCCTAAGGAGATTTGCCAGAGCTGTTTTCATGCTGGCGTATAGTTCGAGTTTCTCTTTACTGTTGAAGAACTTAATTTCATTCTCAAATACAAATGAAAGCTTCACTGGGTACATTATTCTTGGTTGGCAGTTGTTTTGTTTCAGGATTTGAACTGTTTTACCCCATTCTCTCCTTGCTTGGAGTGTTCCTACTGAGAGGTTGGCCATGATTCTGATTTGCCTACTTCTGAAAGTAATCTTATCCTTTTTTCTTACTTGTCTTTGGATAGTTTCCTTGTATTAGCTTGAGGGGATCTTGAGGACCACACGTCTGGGTGAGGATCTCTTTGGGTCGAATCTATTGGGGGGGTCTCTGTCCTTCCTGGATTTGTGCTGGATTTATATTTCCAGTGTTGTGGAAGTTCTCCTGTATTATCTCATTGAGCACCCGTTGCAAGCCTATCTCTTTCTCCACTCCTTCGGGAAGGCCTATTATTCTAAAATTTGACTTTTTGAGGTTGTCTTTCATTCCCTGTATAGACCTGTTGGCTTTGTTCAGGTTTGCCTCCAACTGTTTGATGAGCTGCTGCCTTTCATTCTGGGTGTCTTCCATTTCTGATATTCTGCTCTCTGCTGTGTTCATTCTGTTGGTTAGGCTCTCAATTTTGTGCTCTAGATCGAGGATTTCCTTTTTGACTTAAGTTATTTCTGCAGTGACATGGTTTTTTTTAATTCCTTGGACTCTTCCCAATGCTTCTTGCTATCTCTGATGAATTTTATCATTATTTTCTTAAATTCCTTATCTGGTAATTCCTCCATGTTTTCATCTTGCATCTCAGAGATTGAGAGTAGTTTTTGTTTTTTGGGGGGGTTGCTTGATCTTTCTTCGGAGTCATTACTTTTTCTGATACTTCTCCTCATTGTGTTGTTATTTCTTATCATTTTGAGATTTTAGCCTCTGACTTGCTTGTCCACAGCTGCTGCCTTCAGTGCTGTAGCCTAAAGCGGGTGTAATCCAGCTACTGCTGCATGGAACGTTGGCAGAAGCGTAATTCTTCTTGCTCTAATGGGAACAGCAGGCGATGGTGTGGCGGGGGTTGGGTTGTTTCGTTTGCCACTGGGTTTATGTCTCTGAAATCTGGTTCCGTTGCAGCTAGTTGGTTAGGTGTTGTCTTGCGTGTGCCCATGGGGATAGAGTATAGATAAGAGACTTTGTAAAGTTGGGCTTCTTAACTTTGCTCCGGGTAGATGTAGAGCGTGCAGTTCCACTCCCTAATACACTCTCACAAATGTGATCCCCTGTGGGGAAACACACTGCTATGCCCTGCTTGCCTATGCCTCCATCCAGGTCAGCAGACTCTTTTGAATGGCGCCTGCCTCTGGGACTGGAGCTGAGCACAGCAGCAAATTTCGCCTGAGTGTCCAGCCACTTGCTGCTTGAAATCCACAGCCCTGGGCTGGGTAGGGAAGTTCTGCAGCCTGGCCTCAGTGCCCCGCTCCTCTTCCTGTTACACTTTCACAAAGGTGTTTCCCTGTTGGGAGGCATGCTGCTGTGTCTCTGCTTGCCTGCACCTCTGCCTAAGTCGGCAACATCTGTTGAGTGGCTCCCCACCTCTGGGGCTTTTGCTGAGCACAGCAGGAAGTTGCGCCTGAGTCTCATAGCCCTGAGCTGTGTCTGGCAGTTCTGTGACCCCTCCCTGGAGTGGGGCTCCAGTGCTCTATGCACTTTCTCAAAGGTGCTGTTCTGTTGGGAGGCACGCGACTGGGACCACCCCCCATGCTTGTCCTCTACCTCTGCACCGATTGATGGCCCTATGTTCAATCCTGCAACCACCTCTAAGGTCTCCAGCACTCCAGTCGTCTGTGGTCCCCGCTGGTGTGGGTACTTGTTTTTCTAGCTGACTTTGTCTTCCCTGTATTGGCTGAGACTCTGCCGGCCTTCCCAGTGCCTGGGGTCGCAACTCACCAAGTTTCACGTAACGTGCTGCCTTTCCTTTTTTTCTTTTTCTGGCTGTCCCTCCAAGCTGTGTGGTTCTTCTTACTTCAATGAAGTCCAGTGACCTTCCCACTCCTCTCCCTGCAATTCTGTGTCTCCTGGTTTGTTCTTCTGCTAAATCAGTCCCTCTCTCTCTGTACTCCACCTTATACCAGCTCTTCGCGTTCGGCCATCTTTCCTCTCCTTTCCGGACAGAAGATCTTTGTCTCTGTCTTTACTCCTCTCTATATATCTGACTTTCCAATTAAAAATAAATCTTTAAAAAGTTAAATTCATGTTTTGCAAAAAATTTGAGATTGACTCACAGGTTTTCCTTGTTTTTTTTTTTTTGATGGTCAATAAATGAAGTTTGTTAATAATCCTGTCTACAGAACCCTTGTCTGAAAGGATCTCTTGTTTTGTATGTCCAATCCATTATTCCCAGATAAAGGTTATCCAATCAGTTGTTTTTAATACAAATGATATCCAATCAGTTGTCATCCTAAAAATCTCCATTCTCTATTTTGTAAATTAAGCTTGAATATAGGTTTCTCATAATACATTTTCCATAAAATTTTTTAAGACCATTGTATGCATAGATTTCAATTTCTTGCATTAAAATATCTCAATTTCATTTTCCATGAACTTTAAAAATTCATTTCTTTATCAGAAGATAAAGAGAAAGAGACAGAGAGGGCTTAAAGATGGCCGACAGAAGACAGTTGGTGTAGGGAGGAGTAGGGAAGGAGGGTAGCCGATCCAGCAGAGAAACAGGCCAGGAGGCACAAAATTGTAGGGAGAAGAGCGAAAAAAGGTCACTGGAGTTCACTAAAGCAAGAAGATCTACACAGCGTGAAGGAACAGCCGCAAAAAGTGGGAAAGAAAATACAGCATGCTGCGAGAAACCTGGTGAGTCACAATCCCAGGAAAGGGAAAGGCGGCAGAGGCTCAACCGCCCGAGGGAAAACAGAGGCAGCTGGAAGGATAGGCGCCCACACTGACAGGGGCACCAGCCCCCTGGAAGGCAGGAGCCCAGAGAGGAGGCTACTGGAGAGATCATTGGGGGCATCATCCCCTGCAGAAGTGGAGGACAAGCAGGGGAGATTTCCCAGAGGCTTGCCTACCCGCTGCTCAGCGGCTCTGGGAGAGTGCAGAGGGAACAGGAGCAGCACTGTGGGACTGGGGCTCAGAGATCCCCGCATTGGCTCCGAGCTGTGGACTGGCTCTGGGAGAGTCCGTGGATCCTGTTGCTGGACTCGCCCTGAGCCCCAGAGGCTGGGCAACGCTGGACAGGGCCTCACGTCCTGTGCAGAGGAGCAGACTAGTGGGGGCACATCTGTGTGCCCATCAAGGGCTCAGTGCCTCTCAGAGATCCGCTTCCACCCTTGAGAGAGTGCAGCTGAGGAAGTGGCTTCTTTAGGGCGGAGTCCCCAGCTGAGATCAGCTAGAGAGGCCAGACCCAGCGGGCTCAGCTGAATTGGCCAGACAGGTTTTCCCAGCAGGAGCCAGCTCGGAAAGACCTGCCTGCAGTGTTGCAGCCCTCAGTGGAGCAGCTCTTCCAGCCCTCAGTGGAGCAGCGCTTCCGAGTTCGCCACTGGGGCCAGCAGAGATTTCCAGCCCAGCCCAGCCCGGAGTTGGGGATTTCAGGCTTCGAGCAGCAGGAGCCTCTGCTGTGCTAACCTCAAGCCCTGAAGGAGAGTCTCAGCTCAGCACTGAGGCAGAGACCCCCGCTGGATTAGCCTTGTGACCCAAACCCCAGCCGTAGCTCGGCAGAGTGAATCTGTAGGGCACCGCCTTTGAGATGGAGCCACAAGGGAAGGGGCCTGGCACTAGGGATGGCGCACAAAGCCTCCTGACCCAGCTCGGGGCTGTGATCTACACACCCTGAAAGTAGCTGGTGACTCAAGTAGTAAGCCCTGCTGGGCTCAGCCAGAGACCCCAAACCAGAGCCAGCTCAGCTGAATCAACGCTAAAATCCCAAAACAACAAGAAGCAAAAACACAATGAGAAGTATCAGAAAAAGCAATGATCCAGAGGAAAGATCAAGCACTCCCTCCCAATACAACCAAAAACTAATCCCAATATCTGAGATGCAAGATGAAGACATAGAGGAACTAACAGATAAGGACTTTAAAAAACTAGTGATGAAATTCATCAGAGACAGTGAGAAGCACTGGGAAGAGTCCAAGGTATTCGAAAACCATGTCACTGCAGAAATAAATCAAGTCAAAAAGGGAATCCTCGATCTAGAACACAAAATTGAAAGCCTAACCAATAGAATGAACACAGCAGAGGACAGAATATCAGAATTGGAAGACAATCAGAATGAAAGGCAGCAGCTCATCAAACAGTTGGAGACAAATCTAGAGAAAGCCAATAGGTCCATACAGGAAATGAAAGACAACCTCAAAAAATCAAATATTAGAATAATAGGCCTTCCCGAAGGAGTGGAAAAGGAGACAGGCTTGCAACGGGTGCTCAATGAGATAATACAGGAGAACTTCCAGAATACTGGAAATATAAATCCAGCACAAATCCAGGAAGGACAAAGAACCCCCAGTAGATATGACCCAAACAAATCGTCACCCAGACATGTGGTCCTCAAACTACCCTCAAGTGAATACAAGGCAACTATTCTAAGACAAGTAAGAAAAAAGGATAAGACTACTTTCAGAGGAAGGGAAATCAGAATCACAGCCAACCTATCAAAAGAAACGCTCCAAGCAAGGAGAGAATGGGGTAAAACAGTTCAAATCCTGAAACAAAACAACTGCCAACCGAGAATAATGTACCCAGCAAAGCTCTCATTTGTATTTGAGAATGAAGTCAAATACTTCAACAGTAAAGAGAAACTCGAAGAATACATCAACACGAAACCAGCTCTAGACAACGTCCTCAGGAAGGTGCTAAACCCAGAAAGAAAAAATGAAAACCAAAATCAAAGATGGCAAATGGGAAGACCTCCCCACTAAAATCCATACAAGAAAAGTCAACCAATCATAAACTCTAATAGTCGCAAATACACACTTGCACACTTACACTCATGGCAGCCCAAAATCAATTTCTCTCAATATTATCTCTAAACACAAATGGCTTAAACTCACCAATCAAAAGACGTAGATTAATGGAATGGATCATCAAACAGGACCCAACAATCTGTTGCCTACAAGAGACACATCTAACCAGAAAAGCCTGTAAGAAATTTAAAGTGAAGGGATGGAAAAAGACATTTCATGCCAATGGACAAGAAAAAAAGGCTGGAGTAGCTGTTCTAATCTTAGATGACCTAGACTTCAAGCTGACAGACATCAAAAAGGACAGAGAAGGACATTATATATTGGTGAAGGGTCTGATCCATCAAGAAGTGATTACAATCGTGAACATATATGCACCTAATTCCAATGCACCAAGCTACGTGAAGCAATTACTTACAGACTTAAGGGGAGACATAGATACACACACAATAATAGTGGGCGATCTTAACACTCCGCTAACAACTATAGACAGATCAACAAAGCAAAAACTCAACAAAGAAACAACAGAGCTCGTACAAACATTAGAACAACTGGACTTGGTAGACATTTATAGAATTTTTAATCCTAAGACCACAGATTATACAATTTTTTCAGCAGTGCATGGCATCTTCTCCAGGATCGACCACATGATAGGACACAAAGCAAACCTAAATAACTTCAAAAAGATCGGAATCATACCATGTACCCTCTCAGACCACCACGGAATGAAACTGCAAATCAGCAATTCAAAAAGCCCAAGGAAATACAGAAACTCTTGGAGGTTGAACAATATGCTATTGAATGAACAATGGGTCAGGGAAGAAATTAAAGATGAGATCCAAAAATTTATGGAAACCAATGAAAACCCTGACACAACATTCCAAAAGTTGTGGGACACGGCCAAAGCAGTGCTACGGGGTAAACTCATGGCAATTGGAGCTCATGTCAAGGCCCAAGAGAGGCGTCAAAAACAGGAACTAGGTGCACACCTCCAGGAATTGGAAAAGCAGCAGCAGATAAGCCCCACACACAACAGGAAATAAGATATCATCAAAGCAAGGGAGGAAATCAACCAGATAGAAATAAAAAAAAAAAAACTACACACAAAATCAATGAATCAAAAAGCTGGTTTTTGAAAAGATAAACAAAATAGACAACCCGCTGGCCCGACTGACAAAGAAAAAACAAGAGAAAGCACAAATTAACAGCATCAAAGATGAAAAAGGCAACATAACAACAGACATTACAACCATTAAGAACATAATTAGAAACTACTACAAAGCACTGTACTCCAACAAATCAGAAGACCACCAAGAAATGGAAAAGTTCTTAGACTTCCACTATCTACCAAAACTTAGCCCAGAGGCAACAAACGACCTGAACAAACCCATAACTGAAGCAGACATTGAATCAGTGATTAAAGACCTCCCAACAAAGAAAAGCCCAGGCCCAGACGGCTTCACTCCAGAATTCTACAAAACATTCCGAACAGAACTAACCCCAATCCTCTACAAACTCTTCAAACAATAGAAAAGGAAGCAACCCTTCCAAACTCATTCTATGAAGCCAACATTACCTTAATCCCCAAATCGGACAGAGATCCTACAGAGAAAGAAAACTACAGACCTATCTCTCTGATGAACATTGATGCTAAGATACTCAACAAAATCCTAGCCAAGAGAATTCAAAAAAATTTTTGACAGATCATTCATCCAGATCAAGTAGGATTCATCCCTGGAATGCAGGGATGGGTCAACATTCGGAAATCCATAAATGTGATACACCACATCCAAAAACTGAAAAACAAGAATCACATGATAGTATCAATAGACGCAGAAAAAGCTTTCAACAAAATCCAGCACAACTTCCAGCTAAAGACCCTAACCAAGGTAGGCATAGATGGAAAAATCCACAACATAATCAAAGCAATATATGAAAAACCCAACGCCAACATCATACTGAATGGAGAAACCAGGAACGCTTCCCACTGAAATCTGGAACAAGACAGGGATGTCCGTTTTCTGCAGTGCTATTCAACATAGTTCTAGAGGTACTCGCTGAGGCCATAAGACAAGACAAAGAAATCAAAGGAATCCAAATGGGAAACGAAGAAGTCAAGCTTTCACTATATGCCGATGACATAATTCTTTATATGGAAGAGCCAAAAGCCTCAACATAGAGACTACTAGAACTTATATGAGAGTTTGGTAGAGTGGCAGGGTACAAAATTAATGAACAAAAATCAACAGCTATAGTGTATGCAAACAGCCCCAAGATGGAAAAAGATCTAACCAGCCAGATACCATTCAAAATAACAGAGAAAAGCATGAAGTATCTGGGAATAAACCTAACCAAAAAATGTAGGAGACCTATTTGAGGAAAACTACAAACTACTGAAAAAGAAATTGAACAAGATCTAGAAAGATGGAGTAACATTCCATGCTCCAGGATAGGTAAAATCAATATCATTAAAATGTCTATATTGCCAAAAGCAATATATACATTCAACGCAATCCCAATCAAATTGACAAAAACATTCTTCACAGATCTGGAAACAATGATACAAAGGTTCATCTGGGAACACAAAAAACCACGAATAGCTAGAACCACTCTCAAGAACAGGAAGTTAGCAGGGGGAATCACACTCCCAGACCTCTCGACATACTATAGTGTGGTGGTTATCACAACAGCCTGGTACTGGCCAAAAATAGAGAAGAAGATCAATGGAGCAGAATAGAAACCCACACAAATACAGCCAAATAATCTTTGACAAAAAGACAAAACACCACCCAGGCAAATGGGAAGGTTGTTCAATAAATGCTGTTGGGACAACAGAAACAAAAAGATAGATCCACATCTCTCACCATATACTAAGATCAAATCCAAATGGATAAAAGATTTAAACCTACATCCAGAAACCTTCAAACTTT
Organism: Ochotona princeps; assembly: GCF_030435755.1. NCBI lineage: Eukaryota > Metazoa > Chordata > Mammalia > Lagomorpha > Ochotonidae > Ochotona > Ochotona princeps. The sequence continues at coordinate 34,837,941 of NC_080855.1, read as the reverse complement.
TGGAAGAAAATGTTGGAAACACACTGCAACACTTAGGGGTAGGCCCTCACTTCCTAAAAAAGACTCCAAAAGCAGTAGAAATCAAGACCAAAATAAACAAATGGGACCTCATCAAACTAAGAAGGTTCTGCACAGCAAGGGAAACAATCAACAAAGTAAAAAGGCAACCCACAGAATGGGAGAACATCTTCGCGCACGACATAGGTGATAGAGGGCTAATCTCCAGAATATACAAAGAGCTAAAAAACAGCCAAAATGTCAAAACAAACAAGCCACTCAAGAAATGGACACAGGAAATGGGCAGACATTTCACAAAGGAACAATCCCAAATGGCAAACAAACATATGAGAAAAAATGCTCAAGCTCCCTGGCAATAAGGGAAATCCAAATTAAAACAACAATCAGGTACCACCTAAGGTCAGTAAGCCTGGCCCACATGAATAAAAGCACCAACAACACTTGTTGGCGAGGTTGTGGGGAAAAGGGAACCCTTCTCCACTGCTGGTGGGGCTGCAGGCTGGTACAGCCTCTATGGAAATCAGTATGGAGAACATTCAAACAACTCAAATTCAACATACCGTATGATCTGGTGATAGCACTCCTAGGAATATATCCAGAACAATTGTTTTATGAGAAACCAACATGCACTCCTATGTTCATAGCAGCACAATCAGTAATTGCAAAAACATGCAAGCAACCAAAATGCCCATCAACAGAGGATTGGATAAGAAAGCTATGGTTCATCTACTCCATGGAATACTACTCAGCTATTAAAAAAAACAAAATACAGTTCTTTGTGGCCAAATGGGCCCAACTGGAAACCATAATGCTAAGGGAAATGAGCCAATCCCAAAAGGTCAAATACCACATGTTTGCCTTAATTTAAGATGACACGATGTTATGTATAACAAGTTATGTTATGAATGTTATATGTTGTGTATACACTAAAATGGAAATGTCAATGAGGTGGTCACAGAAGGTGGTTAAGAACTCGCATTTACTTTTACCATATTGGTTACTCATTACTATGTCAATTAATTCCATGGTGATGTAAATTTTTGCTAATGGTATGTTGGAGCTTTTAATTGAGCGGGATGATACTCTGCTGGCTCTGTCGTCAGACCAGAAAGGGTATACCTAAGAAGCCTTTGAACTTGACTAGACAATAAGATGCTGCACTCAATGTTTAGTATATGCTTGCAATGGGAGAATGTCAACTGAACTTGAACTGTGGTTATGCAACAAGGTGGAGGAATCCACCATGGTGGGAGGGTTTGGGGATGGGTGGGGAGAATCCAAGTATCTATGAAACTGTGTCACATAATGCAATGTAATTAATGAATTTAAAATAAAATTTAAAAAAAAAAGAGAAAGAGACAGAAAACTTGCATTCACTGGGTCACAGCTCAAATGACTTCAATGTTCCGGCCTGGGCCAGGCCAAAACCAGTAGCCTGAACCCCATCTGGGTATCCTACACAGTACAGGGAGACAAGGACTTGGACCATCTTCTGCCTCTTTCCCAGGCATATTAGCAGGGAGTTAGATGGAAGTGAATTAGCAGGGATCCTAACCAATGTCAGCATTGCAGGCCTTGGATTACCCACTGTCCACAATGTCAGATACTCCATGAATTTGTTGAAATACGTTTGTATCATGATTGGCTCCAGCGACCAGGACTTGGGGAGGGGTGGGGAGAATCCAAGTACCTATGAAACTGTGTACATAATACAATGTAATTAATGAATTAAAAATAATAAATAAATAAATAAATCATCACAGAGTTTGTTCTTGATACTGTTTCCGTTTTGAATACCGCATGCATTGAATTCTGAATGTTGTCACCTACTTGTGACATTGGGATAAATTCCACTTTATCATGGCATATGATCTTGTTGACAGAAGAAACAAAATGGAAAAATTCACAGTGAATTAACTCTAATATACCTTAAGAATCAATCTGGATTTCCTGAAGAGACTTCACACATTGTGTTCGAGAGGATGCAAAATGTGAGCCGTTGATTCTCACCAACTCAGTTGCATAGATTGCCATTTATTTATATATTTATTAAAATATTTATTTATTTTTATTGGAAAGGCAGATATACAGAGAAGAGGAGAGACAGAGGGAAGATCTTCTGTCTGATGGTTCATTCCCTAAGTGACTGCAATGGCAGGAGCTGAGCCAATCCGAAGCCAGGAGCCAGGAACTCTTCCAGGTTTCCCACATGGGTGCAGGGTCCCACGACTTTGGGCCATCCTCTACTGCTTCCCCAGGCCACATGCATGGTGCTGCATGCGAAGTAGGGCTGCTGGGGTTAGAATCAGCGCCCATATGGAATCCTGGCGCATGCAAGGCGAGGACTATGCTATCGTGCTGGCCCTAGATTGCCATTTAAATAGCCAGAATGTATTACAAGAAAATTTTCAAAAGAAATTGGCATAGTTAATGGATATTTACTAGAGAATAATACAAACTGTTACAATACAAATTACATCACTAGGATGATCTTATTTATTCCATTTTATTTTGGAATTATTGAAAAACTAGTAAGAATATTTACTGTATGACCCAGCTAAGCAAGTGATGAGAAGAATAAAAGAAGAGGGAAAAAGATGATCAACAAAACCAGAGAGTCTGAATCTACACATCTGGCACTGATTTAGTCAGCTCCTCTCTAGTACACAAAAGAGAGTACTCTGCACACACAGATGGCTGAATATGCCCATTCTCAGCCATGTTTCTTTGAATGCCACACGTTAGTGACAGCATTATTTCCAACCATTATTATTAAAATGCATTGAGCTCTCTGGTGTTTTGCATACACTGAAGAGCAAAGACGAAGTCCAAAGGATAATCAAGATCATCTCTTGACACAACCTTTAGAATAATAAGCTTCTCAGGCTTGAGGAGTTCTTGTGTGGTTAATATAGGGGAATCTGCGACAATTAAGTAAACATACAGAGAAATAGGAAATGAAGCACGATTAATAACAGAAGCAAAACACAAAAGCTACAAGAATAATGATACTGAAAAATGCTAACATCATTCCTGACCATATGGTTAACACATTTGGAAAAGTCTCATGAAGTTAATTTTTCTACGTTGAAATGTAAATAATTCTTGAGTGGACAACACATTTTAAGTGTATAAATAGATCTGGTCTTATGGGAAAAAATTCCAACTTTGTGATGCGAAATAAAATGTGTTTTTGTTTGTTTGCTTGTTTGTTTCTATCATGCCTTCTTGCCTTCCAACTGTACTGTTAATGGCAATTAGGAAAACTTGGTAGTTCTGAAGAGCTTTCATGAATCCTCTTAACGTCATTCACAGGGAACTATTCATTCAGTGTGGGGAAGTAAGCAATAGTTCTCATCTCAGTAAAGACAAGCTGCAGCAACTTCTTACAACGTGAGGAAGAGCAGTATGAAGATGACTGGAAGCCTGCCAAGGAGGAGGTTTCCCATAGCACGTGTGGCAGAGACATGCTTTCCCAAGTGATGACTCCATTTCTTCACACACTTATAAACTTACACACTGGATTTCAGTTGGTGACCAATTCTACCCTCCTAGGTTCCTCTACAGAAAACATAGTGAAATCAGGGACATTGATGTTAAATGCAACTTAAACTCTAGACATAAGTTTCCTAGGGCTTTCCCTGGTAGGCATCAAAGAAACAGTCAGGTGAGCTCCTCACAGGATCAAACCCAGAGAAAGATGGAAAAAGATGAACACTGGACAGCTCCTGACAACCACTGGAACTGGGATTTTTAGCAGCCATTCCACACAATCACATGGCAGTACAAACCTCTGTTACTGCATTTTCATGGCATTAACAGTTTGCATTTGAAGATAGAATCAAGAGGGCTATAAACTGAAACATCCTGGGAGAGGAATTAAAAGCACTAAATCAAAAGTAATTGTAAAAATGATAATATTCACCTGAGGGTTACAAAAGTATGTACTTCAGAACATCAAATATAACAATTAATTTGCCTTCTAAGGCATAGGCAAAGTCACAGATTAGTTCTCATCTATCTTGATCGTCACGTTGAAGTTCTTAAACAAAACTGACACATGTGATGCTGATCAAATATAATGAGCTATTGATTCTCACTGATTCTGTTCTATAAATTCTCACATTAATGGATATGAAGGCAGAAGATCATTGTTTACTATGAACATGACAAGTGATTGTATTTAAATTTGAAATGCCAATCATGCACTGTCCTTAAGACTTACACAGATAACTTGGTAATATTGTTTCAAGTAAATTCCAAATCAAAGTCAAATCATTCTTTACACATGTTTTTTGCATGCTGCCAGTGTGATAAGTGCTCACAAAAAATACATCATTGAGTGTTTATTCAAGGACAAATGTGGCAATCAAAATTACAGATTTGGCTTATTACCATGCAGCTCTAGTACTTTTTCTTAACCTGATAACCATTTGAATTTGTTCCTTTGTAAAGTGTCTGCCCATTTAAAACATCACTGAGGTACCACCTAACTCCAATAAGAATGGCTAACATACAGAAAACCACCACCAACACTTATGGGGGAAAAGGAACACTACTCCAATGCTGGAGGATTACAGGCTGGTGCAGCCTTTATGGAAATTAGTATGGAGAATCCTCAGGCAACTAACAATCTGCATACCATATGACCCAGCAATATCATTTCTAGGAATATATCTAAAACCTGTTACATGAGAAAGCAACTTGCACCCCTATGTTCACAGCAACACAATCAATAATAATAATAATTAAAACATGGAAGCAAATGAAATGCCCATCAACAGAAAACTGAATTAGGAAACTATGATACATCTACTCAGTGGAATACTATTTAGCAACTTATAAAAAATGTATTTTGGGCCCAGTACGATAGCATAGTGGTTAAAGTCCTCACCTTGCACGTGCCAGGATCCCATATGGGCGCTGGTTCTAACCCTGGAAGCCCTGCTTCGCATCCAGCACCTTTGTTGCCGGTGGAGTTCCAACTGCCACTGCAGTTCAGATCTCTATTTACCTAATGCTTCTGGTTTATCAGTCACTGCAATGCTACACCATTGTGTCTGCTCGTATCCTGTGTCTATCTGTCCACTGGCAACCCTCTGCTGTTGTTCTGTTCTCTTCAATTTCCTGGAATGTGTCTTCTCTGCTTCACACTGGCTAATGTTTCTCCATCTGAGTAAATGCATCCTTATCCTATTCCACCATCTTGGTTGTTCGGGTTTACCATGTACAATTTTTATAATATGTTTAGTACATCCATCGCCATTGTGAACATTTAAGGAGTTAATTAATGGATAGGAGTGCATACTGGTTCACTTGCTGTGTCCTATTTCAACAAAAAAAAATTTAAAATTTCCAATAAAACTGGAATAAAGAAAAATTAGATTGAAATGCATACAAAGATATAGTTACATGGTTGTACTGGGATCAGTCTCTCCTACTACCTAAGCCAACTATGATGTTCTTAATTATTTTGCCAGATAGTTTGCGAAACTATCTTCTTGAAGCTAGTAGGTTGAAACTTAATATGATGGGAATATTTATGTTAAAGAAATAGGTTATGGATTGGGGATGTTTTTGAGAGACAAAATAATGCAACATGGAGGAAAATAAAGTTCACTGGCACCACTTTGTATGGTATCAATGGAAGTAACTCATTTCTGGGTCTCTGTAAATAAATTTGATTTCCACATTTTGATCACAGAAGTAATCTAGAAAGGCGACAACTCAGTAGCAATGATCACTTCTAGCTCTCAAAAATTAGAGATGTAAGAAGTTATTTCACATCCAGCACAATGCCCATAGGTTAATTTGAAACCCATCATTGCATGATCAAACTAGTAGCTAGAGGTTTCAGAAGAAACTGCAAATACACAAATTCTTAAAAGTGTTCCCAACAGGGTGCATGTGTACTACAAGCATAAAAAGGAAACGTTATAGGAGATTAGGCCAGTAAGCACAATTTCACCAAGAAGTCCCCCTTAATAAAATAGCTCTGGATACAGTGACTTATTCCATGTATAAACGAACCTTTCCAGGCTGAGACTCTGACACAGGGATATTGATGTGACTGGGGATCTGCCACTGTTCTACCAATAATGGTGATCCATTGACCACTCACTGGCTTTCTGGCATGAAGTGCTACAATTTTTGTGGTCATGTCACTGGCTGGGAGAATTCACTCTGGCTACCACTGTCGTATCTGAACACACATCTTTCTGCAATTTGGAAGAATTGCTCATCTGCCTGGAAAATTGCATGCACATTTTGGAACAAACACTCCCTCAGAGGTTCCACACCAAGACCTCACAGAAATCCATGGTTATCTTTTTAGGAATTTACTACTTTACAATTCTGGTATTTAATTATCAGTTGCAGAAAATCCACTTGGTGCTGAAAGAAAATTTTAAAGACAAGATAACCACTTGTCAGAAATGCATCAGGAGCTCAGGACTTCAACTGCTCTCTGAGAAGACCCATCACAAGTCCGGAGGTCTGACTGGAGTCGCGTGAATCATCATCTCAAAACTATCACTCAAAATGCTAATTGTCATGTCTATCATTTTATTGTAAATATTGTCACTGATGGCAGGGTACAAAATTAATGAACAAAAAACAAAAGCCATAGTGTATGCTAACAGCCCCAAGTTGGAAAAAGATCTAACCAGCAAAATACCATTCAAAATAACAGAGAAAAGTATGAAATATCTGGGAATTAGCCTAACCAAAAATGTAGGAGACCTATTTGAGGAAAACTACAAACTACTTAAAAAAGAAATTGAACAAGACCTAAAAAGATGGAGTAACATCCCATGCTCCTGGATAGGTAAAATCAATATCATTAAAATGTCTATATTGCCCAGGGCTATATATACATTCAATGCAATTCCAATCGAATTGCCCAAAACACTCTCCATGGAACTGGAAACAATGATGCAAAGGTTCATCTGGAAACACAAAAAACCACGAATAGCAAGAACCATCCTGAAGAACAGGAAGTTGGCAGGGGGAATCACAGTCCTGGACCTCTGGACATACTATAGAACGGTGGCTATCAAAACAGCCTGGTACTGGCACAAAGATAGAGAGCAAGATCAATGGAGCAGAATAGAAACAACAGATGGGAACCCAAACAAATACAGCCAAATAGTCTTTGACATAAGGACAAATGATAATCCTGGCAAATGGGAAGGTCTGTTCAATAAATGCTGTTGGGACAACTGGTTAATAGCCTGTAGAAACAAAAAGATAGATCCACATCTCTCACCATACACCAAGATCAAATCCAAATGGATAAAAGATCTAAACCTACATCCAGAAACCTTCAAACTTTGGAAGAAAATGTTGGAAATACTCTGCAAGATCTAGGGGTAGGTCCTGACTTCCTAAAAAGGACTCCAAAAGCAATAGAAATCAAGACCAAGATAAACAAATGGGATCTCATCAAACTAAGAAGCTTCTGCACAGCAAAGGAAACAATCAACAAAGTAAAAAAGCAACCCAGAGAATGGGAGAAGATCTTTGCGCACTACGTAGGTGATAGAGGGCTAATCTCCAGAATATACAAAGAGCTAAAAAACAGCCAAAATGTCAAAACAAACAAGCCACTCAAGAAATGGACACAGGAAATGGGCAGACATTTCACAAAGGAACAATCCCAAATGGCAAACAAACATATGAGAAAAAATGCTCAAGCTCCCTGGCAATAAGGGAAATCCAAATTAAAACATCAATCAGGTATCACTTGAAGCCAGTAAGATTGGCCCACATGAATAAAAGCACCAACAACACTTGTTGGCGAGGTTGCAGGGAAAAGGGAACCCTACTCCACTGCTGGTGGGGCTGCAGGCTGGTACAGCCTCTATGGAAATCAGTATGGAGAATATTCAAACAACTCAAAATCGACATACCATATGACCCAGCAATAGCACTCCTAGGAATATATCCAAAACACCTGTTTTACGAGAAACCAACATGCACTCCTATGTTCATAGCAGCACAATCAGTAATTGCAAAAACATGGAAGCAACCAAAATGCCCATCAACAGAGGATTGGATAAGAAAGCTATGGTTCATCTACTCCATGGAATACTACTCAGCTATTAAAAAAAACAAAATGCAGTTCTTTGTGGCCAAATAGGTCAAACTGGAAACCATAATGCTAAGGGAAATGAACCAATCCCAAAGGGTTAGATACCACAATTTCGCCTTAATTTAAGAAGATTGGTGTTATTCATAACATGTTATGTTATGGATGTTATGTCATTTGTAGTATATAAACTAAAATGGAAATGGGAATGGGCTGGTCACAGAATGTGGTTAAGAAATCGCATATATTTTTAATATGTTGGCTGCTCAGTACTATGTCAATTAATTCCATAACGATGTTAATTGTTGCTGATAATGTGTTAGTGCTTTTATTTGATCGGGATGATACTCTGCTGACTCTGCCCTCAGACCAGAGAGGGTCTCCCCAATAACTAGTTGGGCTTCACTGGACTATAAGTTGCTGTTCTCTATGCTTGACATATGCTTGCTAAGAGGGAATCTCAACTGAAGTTGAACTATGGTTACGCAACAAGGTGGAGGAACCCACCATGGGGGGAGGGTGTGGGGAAGTGTGGGGGAATCCCAGTTCCTATGAAATTAGAACACAATGTAATTAATGAACAAATTTAATTAAAAAATGCACACACACACACACACACACACACACAAATGTTGTCACTGACTCATTTTCATATCACTTCTACAAACCCAAAATTCTTCAACACCCAAGAAATACAAAAACTCACCTTAAACCTACAACTATTAGGCTCAACACAATAACCTAGTGGCTAAATCCTCATCCCAAATCCCATATGGGCACCAGTTCATGCCCTAACTGCTCTACTTCCCTTCCAGCTCCCCACTTATGCCAGGGATAACAATAGTGGAGCCCAAAGCCTTGGGACTCTGCACTCACGTGGGCGACTGAGAAGAAGCTCCTAATTCCTGTCTGGATTGGCTCAGCTCCAGACATTGTGGGCATTTGGGAAGCGAATCAGCACACAGAAGATCTTTCTCTATGTCTCTACTTTTCTCTGTATATCCACCTTTCCAATAAAATCAAGTAAATGTTTGATTAAAAGATGAATCATAGTTACAGTTCCCAAAACTTGCCAAAAGCAGACCATTCTCATGTACTATTGAATTTACCTCCCTATTCCTGAGGCAATTTTCTTTAATTTTTCTACAGACATTTTCAAAAAATCTGTCCCGTCTTTGGTTTACCTAGTGATATACACTGTTTCATATACTGGAGTGAAGAAATGAAGAGTGGTATAGGAAAAAAAAAACAATGAAAAGCAAATTTCATGTGGTACAATTATGGTTTCTCATTCAGAGGAGTAAAAGTCATCAGGGTTCTCAACCAGGAAGTACTCCCTCCACACTTGTTTTGACTGCCAAGCTAATGGATGAACAATGGCACATTCAAACAAAGATGCCATCACTGGAACCTAGAGCATCAATAGTCTTTTCTTCATCTTTGCAAGGACAACAGGGATAGATGAGATTCCCAATTCCAGATGCCTTCAAAGATGGACACAAGAATATATTTAAAGAACTAGTGTCACTTCTTTAAAAAATTTGCAAACCAGGGAAGAAAAATGAGTACATCTAGATTTGTTCTATGAAACTGGCAGTCCATATGGGCACTGTTTCATATCTGGATTGCTCAACCTCCCATCTAGCTCCTGCTTATGGCCTGTGAAAGTAGTGGAGAATGGACTAAATTTTTGAGCTGGGCACCCATTCACGAGATCCAGAGGAGAATCCTGACTTCTGGTTTCAGATTTTTTCAACTCCAAATATTGTGGTTATTTGAGGAGCAAATTGGCAGATGGAACATCATTCTCTGAAAATTCCCAGTTTTTAAATAAAGAAAGCTATATCACCACAGCAAGTGCAGTAGTGCCTTCAGTATAGACAGAGATCAAAATAATAGAAAGTCAGTCTAGAAGTAAATTTTATTTTCATGATCCATTAAATTTTGTGAACATATTGCAACCATTTAAGGAATGAGGCCTCCAATTCAGCAAATATTGCTGGCAAATTGGACAGACACACACAAAGAATAGAGTCAGTTCTTTGTTAAACATTCTGTACAAAGCTAACTCCAAGGGCTGGAGCTGTGGTGCAAGAAATTAAGTCACTCCACAGCAGAGGCATCTCATATGGGTTCTGCTTTAATTACAAGCTGCTTTGTTTCGTATCTATCATCCTGCTAATGTACTCTGGGAAGGTATCAGAAAATGAAACAAGTTCTCAGGCCCATACACTGTGTGAAGACCTTTACAAATATCCTGACCCTGGCCTTTCCTTGTCTGCCCTGAACCAATGAGACAGTCTGGGAAATAACCCAAATCAGAGATGAAAATTCCTCTCTCAATCTCTCGCCCCACCTCTACACTCATACTCCTTTTCCCTCATTGTAACTCTGTCCTTCAAATCAATAAAAATAATTCATTTTGGTGGCAACTCACTACCATTGCTGTGTTGGTGATACACTGGCCATCAAATGGTCAGGAACACGTGGAGGCCTATGGATGAAGGCTTGGGGAGGAGAGGGACACAGTTATAGCACTGGTGGGCATGTTGGGACCTGGAACCTTACCTCTAGGCAGATGGAATGAACCTGGTGATTTCTCCATGTGTTCGGTCCTGGCTGAGGAGAGCGTCCCAGCATACTGCACTGGTGTGCTGGTGAACCAGGCTTAGAGAACTCCAATGGACTTTGATCTTGGGTGTGTGGACAGGTAAGGCAACAGGCCAGCACATGTGGAGCTTGGGACCCTGGTGGTTAGGAGAATCTCAGATGAACATACAAGCCACTCAGCTTCCAAAGACAGGGCAGGAGCATTCATACAGTCCTGGTCTCAATGATTGTGGATTGAATGGGGAAAGGAGCATGTAATAGGTAGTAGGGAGGGCCACTCTGGGAGTATCTTGCAGGTGAGGAATGACTCCTGAGGAGCTCCCAAAGACAGGGCCATTGAATCTATAGGTAAGCTAAGCAACTGTGACATTGCCGTATACATGGGGAGAAGCCAGAAGACCTTTATGGATCAGACCAATGCACCAGGGCACATGGGAGACCTGAGCTGGGCTTGTTAGCGTGGAGCACTGTCAACCACCACACACCAGCCTACACAAAAGCTAGGGCTTGGTGCAGTGGACCAAGGAACTGCATGGAGAGTTCCAGAAGCTCCCTGGACTTCGAGCATCCAAGAAGAAACACATAACTCGGAAGGAATCCAGAGAAAGAAGGCAGGGAACACAGCGACCCACTCAAAATGTGGAGTCATCCAGAGAAAGGGGCGCATTAGCGGGAAACCCAGCCGACCCATGGCAGATGGAGACAGCTGGACAGTTTGCCTTTTGTGAACGCCCCCACCAGCAGCAGGGACCCCCTCCCCTCCTGGAGGAATTTTCAGCGACCAGAGCTGTGAGACTGCTTGGCGCTCAGAGCAGCATGGGCCCCTGGTGGCACCAGGCTTGGCGGCTTTGTGGCACTGGCACCAGCTGCGCTGAGTTGCCCAGGGTCCCAGGGAAGTGGGGGCGGCTGGGGTGAAAAGCACCTCAGATCCCTGAGAGAACCATATGGAGCTCAACCCTGCTTGATGCTCCTCTCCTCCCCAGAATTCTCCCAGACTGAGGCTGTGTGAGAATCAAAGGCTCCACCTAGTGTGGGGGCTGGGCGTGGAGCTCCTACAGGTCCCCCAGTGGTGCAGCGCAGGCAACATGTGCTGCTTCGCTTTTTCTGCGAGACCTTGCTGGGCAGACCCTCAGCACACCAGCGCCTGAGTTTCACATCAGAACAGGGCTGGGCAGCTCCACAACTGCAGGCTCCAAGACAGTGTCCCTGATGCACATAGCTAGAGCCCCCGACGGCCTGACGCATACTTCCTCATAGGCCTGAGGGGTGCTGGGGGTCTCCCAAATCCGCAAAGACCAGAGACAAGGACCCTGAAGCTACAAAGTGCTGCTATTACGTCCTACCCCTGAAGACACACACAGGACAAAGAAATAGCCAACAGACCTTAGAGAAACCAGGCTACAGAGCCTTATTTACACCCAGGGGTTAACAAAGCTACCCCCCACACTCACCAAACGTCCCCAATAGAACTCAAATAAATTCTCTTCTGTAAGCAAACCATAAAGCAGTAGCAAACTCATACCTACTCCAGACCACTGCACTGAGACCAGAAACTGTGGATAAACAAATCAGAGAATACATTCCCGCAAATCAACAACAAATAATAATGCAATGGGAAGAAGCATTAGAAAAAACAATGATCCAGATGAGAGAGCCAGTACCTCACCAAAGAAGTACCAAAAGTCATTATCTATTTTGGAGATGCGAGATGAAGACATGGAAGTTCTATCAGAAAATTAATATAAAAAATATTATTAAAATTTGTCAGAGACAATGAGAAGAACTGGGAAGACTTCAAGGAATTCAAGAACCACATAGTCACAGAAATACAACAAGTCAAAGCAGAATCCTTGCTTAGAGCACAAAGTTGAGAGCCTAACTAACAGAATAAATGCAGCAGAAGAGAGGATCTCTGAAACTGAAGACACGCAGAATGAAAGTACCCAGCTCATTAAACAGCTGGAGAGAAGCCTGAACAAAGCCAACAAGACCATAAAGGAGATGAAAGACAACCTAAGAAAATTGAATATCAGAGTTATAAGACTTTCCAAAGGAGCAGAAAGAGAATCAGAAATGCAAATAGTTCTCATCGAAATCATACAGGAAAACTTCCAAAACACTTGGAACATGAACCCCGCCCAAATCCAGGAGGACACAGAACTCCCAATAAATACGAACCAAACAGATCCTCACCCAGACACATGGTGCTCAAGTTCCACTCCAACGAAGACAAAGAAAGAATCCTGAAACAAGTACAAAGCAAACAAAAGATCACATAGAGGGGAAAATCAATCAGAATCACAGCTGACTTCTCTGAAGAGACCCTACAAGCAAGGAGAGAATGGACAAAGATCTTCCCAATCCTGAAAGAGGACAACTGTCAACCAAGAATAATGTACCCAGCAAAGATCTCATTTATATTTGAGAACGAAATCAGATACTTTCATAGCAAAGAGAAACTCGAAGAATATGCCAGCACAAAACCAGCTCTACAAAATCTCCTTAGAAATGTGCTAAATCCAGAAAAAACGGGGCAAATCATAAGCAAAGATGGAAAACAGGAAGGTCTCCCCACTAAAGTTCACACAAGGAGGGGCAATCAAAGAGAAACCAACACCCACAAAAACACATATGTATGGCAGGGCAAAATCGCAACCTCTCAATATTAACTCTTAACACAAATGGCCTAAACTCACCAATCAAAAGGCACAGATTAACGGAATGGATCATCAAACAGGACCCAATTATCTGTTGCCTACAAGAGACACATCTAACCAGAAAAGCCTCCAAGAATCTGAAAGTGAAGGGATGGAAAAAGATATTTCATGCCAATGGAGGAGAAAAAAGGCTGGAGTAGCTGACCTAATTTCAGATGATATAGACTTCAATGTGACAAACATCAAAAGGGACAGGGAAGGACATTTTATATTGGTGAAAGGAAAGATCCACCAGGAAGTGATTGCCATCGTGAACATCTATGCAGAAAATTCCAATACGCCTAGCTACTTGAAGCAATTACTTACAGACTTAAGGAAAGACATAGATATGCATACAATAATTGTGGGTGATTTCAATACCCCATTAACACCAAAAGACAGATCAACGAAACAAAAACTCAACAAAGAAACAAAGGAACTCACACAAATAGAACAATTGGACTTGGTAGACATTTATAGAATTTTTAATCCTAAGGCCACAGATTCTATATTTTTTCAGCAGTGCATGGCACCTTCTCCAGGATTGACCACATGATAGGACACAAAGCAAATCTAAATAACTTCAACAAGATAGGAAACATATCATGTACCCTCTCAGAACACCATGGATTGAAACTGGAAATCAACAATTCAAAATGCCCCAGGAAATACAGAAAACCTTGGAAGCTGAACAATATGCTATTTAACGAACAATGGGTCAGAGAAGAAATTAGTAAAGACGAGATCAAAAAATATATGGAAACCATGCCATATGCCTGTGTTTTTGAGGTTGTTGGTAATTGATTGTCATTTCTGTGGATGGACTTTATTGAGATCTCCCAGATTGCCACCCTTGCTTATGGCTTGCTTCCTTTTTCTCTGGGAGTAGCACTTTTAAAGGAGATTTTGTAGAGTTGGTTTTGTGTTGGCATATTCTTCTAATTTCTCTTTGCTATGGAAGCATCTAGTTTCGTTCTCGTATACAAATGAAATCTTTGCTGGGTAAGAGTATTCTTGGTTGACAGTTGTTCTCTTTCAGTACTTGAAAGATTTTGTTCCACTCCCTTCTTGCCTGGAGCGTCTGCTCTGAGAAGTCGGCAGTAATTCTGATGGTCTTGCCCCTAAATGTAAGCTTATCTTTGGTTCGTGCTAACCTTAGGATTCTTTCTTTGTATTCATTGGAGGGTAACTTGATTACCACGAGTCTTGGGGAAGATCGTTTTAGGTCAACCCTGTGTGGAGTCCTCTGGCCTTCCTGAATTTGGATTGGGTTCATGTTCCAGGTATTTTGGAAGTTCTCCTGCATAATTTCCTCAAGTACTGGTTGTATGCCTGTCTCTCTTTCCACTCGTGCTGGGAGCCCCATGATTCTGATATTTGACTTCTTGATGTTGTCATTCATCTCCTGGATCATCTTGGTCGCTTTGTGTAGTTGTGACTCTAGTTGGTTAATAATCTGCCTGCTTTCATTCTGGGAATCTTCCAAGTCGGATATCCTGTCTTCTGCTGCTGTAATTGTGTTGGCTAAGCTCTCAACTTTGTGCTTCAAGTCTAGGATCTCATTTTTGAGTAATTTTGTTTCTGTGATTATGTGGTTTTTGAAATCTTTGAGCTCATCCCATCGTTTTTCATTGTCTCTGAAGAGTTTTATAATTATTTTTCTGAACTTCTTATCAGAGACGTCTTTAATTTCTTCATCTGTAACCTCTGCGATTGACCAGTCTTTATGGTGGCTTTTTGGGGTGGCGCTAGCTGTTTCTACTTCACTAATTCTCTTATTGCAGCTCATACTTGTGGCCCAAGGTGTTACTGGATTCTCACCCTTGACCTCTGTTGCCACCTAGTGGGTGGCCTGCGGTCTTGCTGGCCTAGGTTTTTGTTTTCCTTCTGGACCAGGGAGTTGTTTTTGTTTGTTTGTTTCCCTTCTGGGTTTCAGGTTTCAGGGCCTCAGGTTTCAGGGCCTAGGAGGCCCTTCTGGGTCTTGTCTATTTGTTGTTGTTTTTTTTTTTTTTTTTTTTTTGCTTTGTTTTTTTTTATGTCTGAGGCACGGGATCTGGCAGACCCACTCTACCGCCTCTTTCCCCTGGACTGTGTTGGCCCAGAATTTAGATTAGCTGTGATCCTGGGGATTTCACCCTCATTGCCTCGGCTGCCGGATACTGCACTTCAGGGTCCTAGCACCCTCCCGGTACCGTGGCATTTGGTTATGGGGGAGTGTGTGTCAGGTAGCCATCCCCGTCTTTGCCTGAGTCCCGCCAAGGTTATTAATATCGCCACCATTGCTACAGGTTTAAGCACTCATGCAGTTTCTAGCCACCACTGGAGGGGCTTTGTGCAACGATTTCCTAAAGTTGCCTATGTATCCTCCGGTTAAAATTCCCGCCGGCCTTTCCCCTGCTGGGTTCTTAACTAACCTTTTTTGAGCTGCTGTGCCACTAAGCCGAACCACCGAGCGCTGACTTGGTTTTTTGTTGTTGTTATTTTTGGTTGATTCTCCAGATTGCATGGATCTTGTTGATTCCGCAGTGTCCTGGGAGGTTCACACACCTGCTTATACTATTTCTAAATATACTTGCTCATTGTTCTGGCACTTTTTGGCCCTCTCTCTCTGCCTTCCCCCTTACATCAACCCTCCATGGTCGGCTATTTTTTCCAGAATACTACTAAGCTATTAAAAAAAGCAAAATGCAGTTTTTTGTGGCCAAATGGGCCCAACTGGAATCCATCATGCTAAGAGAAATGAACCAATCCCAAAAGGTTAAATACCACATGTTTGCCCTAATCTGAGATGAAAAGATGACAACTTGGAAGATAGTACCTGTATATTGTAATATTAGTGCAATCTCTAACAACCTGTATCCAATGCAATAAGATAATGTGATATAATCTATAAACCAACAATTAATGTCAGAATACTTAAGATCTACATTGAAAAACTGTAAAGCCTACTATACCCTCAATACCCTATGTTAATCTGTGATGGGGAGGGAGTACAGGGAAGTCTTTCAGGACCATAAAAAGAGTGAGGAAAAAGTACAATATAGCCTATCAAGATCAAATCTGGTAATTCATAGACAACAGACTCAAAGCGGCACTAAACAATAGTAAAACTACTATACCAATGCATGAGGGGGGACTCGGGTGCGATCCTGACAACCTCCTAACAGGAGGTCATGTGCGTGGAGCAGGGGGCACTCCAGAGTGGAGCAGGTGGTAGGAGGAAGCTTGGATCCCAACCATGAAGACTCCCAGACCTTCACCACAAACTATTAATACGAGCAACAAGGACTATATCCCAACTGCCAAGGAGGCCACAGGGAATTGGATGCCCTTGGAGGCCGAGTACTCTGAGGTCACCCACCCCCAACCGGAGCTTCCACAGGGGATGGAAGAAGTCCAAACTCTACCGTACAGAAACCAACGTCATTGCAACGACAACCAGAAGCCCTGAGTGGTCCGCAGAAACAGAAGAACAATAAATGTCCTTCAGGACCAGGGAGGAGAGCTTTCTCTGGTCCAAGCCTGGTTCCAAATCTGGACCCCCACCCTCCCTCGCAATGACCATCGGGGTCACTCCGAAAACCCCTCAAACCAAACAATCATACAAACTAAAAAAACTAAAATAAATAGACAACAAAAAGTAGAGCTTGGAATCTGACAGGAAAGAGCTGGCATGGATTGGCTGATGCCTCGCTGGGTGGGACACAAAGATTAGTCACTCCTCACCATGGTGTTGAGGATTTTCCTACACACCCGCCCCCCAAAAATATTCTACACCTTAATTGTCGACAAATGTCTTGTTAGAGTTACAAGCCAGTCTAGATTATCCTAAAATCTGCCAAGATCAGCAAAATTATACTTCAACACAACAAATGGCTAAATACTAAAATGAAATAGACACGAGACACCTGAATGGTACCTTATAGCCATTTTAAGGTATATAGGAGCCGGTCCTGTGTATAAACTAAAATTGAAATGTCAATGAGCAAATCATAGGTTGTGGTTAAGAACTTGCTTCTTTTTTTTTAACATACTGGTTACTCAAAACCATGTCAATTCCATAATGCTGCAAATTGCTGTTGATGTTACATTGGGCCTCTTAATTGACTGGGATGATATTTTACCAGCTCTAACTTCGGACCAGATATGGTCTCCCCAAGAAACTGCTCATCCCATCTGGGCAATGAGTAGCTGGACTGTATGCTTGGTATACGTTTCCAAGGAAAGAATCTTAATTGAATTTGAACTGTAATACTACATCAAGGTGGAGGAATCCACCAGAGGGGGAGGGGCATGAGGAGGGGTGGAAGATTCCCAGAGCCTATGAAACTGTCACATAATGCGAAATAATTAATAAAAAAGAAAAAAAATCTTATTGGATAGTGAAGTACTGAACAGCGGCTGGAATTTAACATCATGGTGCTGAAAGGGATCCTGTCACTTTCCTTTTAAATAACACCTTTGTAAAAACTTGCCTGTGTATGAACAAATACATATATACACACCTATCTGCACACATACTAATTATATAAACTATGTCATCACTTGAAAATGGATATTGTCTTTCAATAGCATCAGTGACACTTGAAAAAAATCTGTGAGTTATTGTTCATGCTTTTAATTGAAATTTTAATTAAAAAGCTCTAAACTGGTAAAAAATATATATATGTATTTTTTATATATATATTTATAAAAATATATATATATAAATATATATATATATATATATATATATATATATATATATATATATATATATATATGAAAACCAATGAAAACTCTGATACAACATTCCAAAACTTGTGGGACACCATCAAAGCATTGCTACAGGGTAAGCCTATCACATTGGAGCTCATGTCAAGGTCCAAGAAAGGCATCAAATACAGGAATTAAACACATACCTCCAGGAATTTGAAAAACAGCAGCAGAAGTGCCCCACACACAAAAGGAAACAAGAAATCATCAAAACAAGGGAGGAAATAAATCAAATAGAAATAAAAGTCTATACACAAAATCAACGAATCAAATAGCTGATTTTTTGAGAAGATAATCAAAATACACACCCCACTGGCCTTACTGACAAAGAAAAAACAAGAGAAAGACAGAATTAACAGTATCAAGGATGAAAAAGGCCACATAACAACAGACACTGCAACCATTAAGACCATAATTAAATATTACTACAAAGCACTGTACTCCAACAAATCAGAAGACCACCAAGAAATGGAAAAGTTCTTAGACTTCCACTATCTACCAAAACTTAGCCCAGAGGTAACAAAAGACCTGAACAAACCCACAACTGAGGCAGAGATTGAATCAGTGATTAAAGATCTCCCTACAAAGAAAAGCCCAGGACGAGACGATTTCATTACAGAATTCTACAAAACACTCCAAACAGAACTAACCCCAATCCTCTACAAACTCTTCAAAACAATAGAAAAGGAAGCAACCCTTCCAAACTCATTCTCTGAAGCCAATATATTCTTATTCCAAAACCAGATAGAGAACCAACAGAGAAGGAAAACTACAGACCTATTTATCTGATGAACATTGATGCTAAGATTCTCAACAAAATCCTAGCAAATAGAATTCAAAAAAAACATCGGAGAAATCATTCACCTGAATCAAGTAGGATTCATCCCGGGAGTGCAGGGATATTTCAACAGTCAGAAATCCATAAATATGATACACCACATCCAAAAACTGAAGAACAAAAATCAAATAATAGGGCCTAGCAGCATGGCCTAGCGGCTAAAGTCCTCGCCTTGAATGCCCCGGGATCTCATGTGGGTGCCGGTGCTAACCCGGGCAGCTCTGATCCCATCCAGCTTCCTGCTTGTGGCCTGGGAAAGCATTTGAGGACAACCCAAGGCTTTGGGACCCTGCACCCGCATGGGAGACCGGAAGAAGTTCCTGGTTCCCGGCATCGGATCGGCACGCACCGGCCCGTTGCAGCTCACTTGGGGAGTGAAACATTGGGTGGAAGATCTTCCTCTCTGTCTCTCCTCCTCTCTGTATATCCGGCTTTCCAATAATAATAAAATCTTTTTTAAAAATCAAATAATAGTATTGATTGATGCAGAAAAAGCTTTCGACAAAATGCAACACCACTTCATGATAAAAACCCTAACCAAGGTAGGCATAGAAGGAACAATCCACAACATAATCAAAGCAATATATGAAAAACCCAATGCCAGCATCATACTGAATGGAGAAACACTTGATCCCTTCCCACTGAGATTTGGAACAAGACAAAGATGTCCACTTTCTCCACTGCTATTCAACATAGTCCTAGAGGTACTTGCTGAGGCCATAAGACAAGAAAAAGAAATCAAAGGAATTCAAATGGGAAATGAAAAAGTCAAGTTTTCACTATATGCGGATGACATGATTCTTTATATGGAAGAGCCAAGAGCCTTAACACAGAGCCTGCTAGAACTTATGTGAGAGTTTGGTAGAGTGGCAGGGTACAAAATTAATGAACACAAATCAACAGCCATAGTGTATGCAAACAGCCCCATGATGGAAAAAGATCTAACAAGCAAGATACCATTCAAAATGACAGAGAAGAGTATGAAATATCTACAAATCAATCTAACCAAAAACATAGGAGACCTTTTTGAAGAAAACTACAAACTACTTTAAACAGAAATTGAACAAGACCTCAAAAGATGGAGTAACATCTCATGCTCCTGGCTAGGTAAAATCAATATATTAGAATACGTATACTGCCTAAAGCGATATAGACATTCAATGCAATCCCAATCAAAGTACCCAAAACATTCTTCAGGGAACTGGAAACAATGATCCAAAGGTTCATCAGGAAACACAAAAAGAAACACGAATAGCTAGAAACATCCTGAAGAATAGAAAGCTAACAGGGGGAATTCCAGTTCTGGACCTCTGGACATACTATAGGGTGGTGGTTATCAAAACAGCCTGTTACTGGCACAGAGATAAAGAGCAGGGCCAATGGAGCAGAATAGAAACAACAGATGGGAACCCACACAAATACAGCCAAATAGTCTTTGACAAAAACCAGACGACAATCCAAGCAAATGGGAAGGTCTTTTCAATAAATGCTGTTGGGACAACTGGCTAATAGCCTGTAGAAACAAGAAGATAGACCCACATCTCTCACCATACACTAAGATCAAATCTAAATGGATAAAAGACCAAAACCTACATCCAGAAACCTTCAAACTTTGGAAGAAAATGTTGGAAACTCCCTGCAAGAGTTAGGGGTAGGTCCTGACTTCCTAACAAGGACACCAAAATCAATAGCAATCAAGACCAAAATAAGCAAATGTGACCTCATCAAACTAAGAAGCTTTTGCACAGTTAGGGAAACAATCAACAAAGCAAAAAAGCAACCCACAGAATGGGAGAAGATCTTTGCTCACTACATAAGTGATAGAGGGTTAATCTCCAGAGTATACAAAGAACTACAAAACAACCAAACTGCCAAAACAAACAAACCACTCAAGAAATGGGCACGGGAAATGGGCAGACATTTCACAAAGGAACAAATCCAAATGGAAAACAAACATGAAAAAGTGCTCAAGCTCCCTGGCAATAAGGGAAATCCAAATTAAGACATCAATGAGATACCACCTAACACCAGTAACATTGGCCCACATGCAGGGAAACCACCAACAACACTTGCTGGTGAGGATGCAGGGAAAAGGGTACCTTTCTTCATTGCTAGTGGAGTTGCAGTTTGGTACAGCCTCTATGGAAATCAATATGGAGAACACTCAAACAACTCAAAATCTGCATAACATATGATCCAGCAATAGCACTCCTAGGAATATATCCAAAATGTTACATAGAAACCAACATGCACCCCCATGTTCATAGCAGCACAATCAGTAATTGCAAAAACATAGAAGTTACCCAAATGACCTTCTCCAGAAGACTGGATAAGAAAGCTGTGGTTTATTTACTCCAGGGAACACTACTCAACTATTTAAAAAACACAAAATGCAATTCTTTGTGCCAAATGGGCCCAACTGGAAACCATAATGCTAAGGGAAATGAGTCAATCTCAAAAGGTCAGATACCACATGTTTGCCTTAATTTAAGATGAAATGATGTCAGTATGTAAAATAGTACCTAAAAAACATAATATTATCTCTACGTCAAATAGTCTATCGCCTATCGCACATGCAATAAGACTTTGGGAAGTCAGACTGCTTATGATCTACATCAAAGAATTGCACAACCTAATATACTTTTTAATACCCTATATTATTCCATAACAGCTCAGGACAGCGGAGTAATGTTCCATCACCCCACTAGGTGTGAGGAAGACATGAAATATTAGTTACTCCTCACTAGGATATTGAGGATTTCTCTGCACACCTCTCCTATAATTGTTCTGCACCTAAACTGGTAACAAATGTCTCCTTGGAGTTATTAGCCAGTCTGGAATATCCGAAAAAAATCCCAAGTTCAGCAAAATTATGCCTCAATGCTATAAAAGGCTAAATATTATAATGATTGGCCCGGCAGCATGGCCTAGTGGCTAAAGTCCTCGCCTTGAATGCGCCGGGATCCCATATGGGTGCTGGTTCTTGTCCCAGCAGCTCCACTTCCCATCCAGCTTCCTGCTTGTGGCCTGGGAAAGCAGTAGAGGACGGCCCAATGCTTTGGGGCCCTGCACCCGCATGGGAGACCTGGAAGAGGTTCCTGGTTCCCGGCACCAGATCGGCGCGCACTGGCCCGTTGCGGCTCACTTGGGGAGTGAATCATCGGATGAAAGATCTTCCTCTCTGTCTCTCCTCTCTGTATATCTGACTTTGTAATGAAATAAATAAATCTTTAAAAAAATAAAATTGGGCCTGGCGGTGTGGCCTAGCCACTAAGGTCCTCACCTTGAATGCCCCCGGGATCCCATATGGGCACCGGTTCTGGTCCCGTCGGCCCCACTTCCCATCCAGCTCCCTGCTTGTGGCCTGGGAAAGCAGTTGAGGACGGCCCGAGGCTTTGGGACCCTACACCCAGGTGGGACACCCGGAGGAGGTTCCTGGTTCCCAGCATCGGATCAGCGCGCATCGGCCCGATGTGGCTCATTTGGGGAGTGAATCATCGGAAGGAGGATCTTCCTCTCTGTCTCTCCTCTGTGTATTTCTGACTGTAATAAAATGAATAAATCTTTAAAAATAAATAAATAAATATTATAATGAAAACAGACAGAAGACAGCTGAACAATAATCTATAGCTATTTTAACATGTATAGAACCCAGCTGTATTTAAACTAAGATTGAAATGTCAATGAAATAGTCACAAGATGCGGTTAAGAACTTGCATTTATTTTTAACATATTGGTTGCTCAATACGATGTCATTTAATTCCATAACATTATAAATTATTGCTGATGTTATGTTGGAGCTTCTAATTGATCAGGATTTTACTCAGTTGGCTCTACCTTCAGACCAGACAAGGTCTCCCCAAGAAGCCGTTGAACTTATCTGGACAATAAGATGCTGGACTCTGTGCTTGGTATATGCTTGCAATGAAGGAATCTCAACTGAACTTGAATTATGGTTATGCAACAAAGTGGAGGAATCCATCACGGGGGAGGGCCCGGGGAGGGTTGGGGTGAATCCCAGTGCCTATAAAACTGTGTCACCTAATCCAATGTAATTAATAAATTTTTAAAAAAGCTAGGGCTTGTTGCATGTCTGCAAGGCCTATATCCCAGGATCTGACAGTGAGTGTCAGAACAGGTGACAGGTCACATTAGGCTGGCCCATGACACAAACCAGCATGCAAGATAATCAGGTTCAGGGGTAGATTCTTTAGGGGATATATGGGTCTAACCTTGTGGAATTACAAGTCCCACTGGCTAGTTTAAGAGTTTGGGAGGTGAGGGATTGAGATAGGCATGACCATGGAACCTGCCAACACTGGGGTTCTGTGAATAGGCTCAGGCTAAGCAGGTCCAGACTGCAGCACCCACATGAACACAATAAAAGAGGATGTAGAGCAGACTGGGACACAACATCCCCTAGCTCATACAAGGCTATGGTGAGGGTAGGGGACCAGATGTCTAGGCAAGGGCCTAATACCCTCTGGTATGTGTGACATATCTTGGAGCAGGCTAAATGGGAGAACTTGGGAAACTTCATTGGTAGGTCAAAGCATCCAGTGGTGAACAGGTGGTCCAGGTCTGGGTTGGGCAGCCTAGGCAAGATAGTTCCATCCACTGGCAAGTTTGTGGGTTGGTTTTGGATGTGGGTGGAATAGGCTGGCTGAGCAAACCTTAGCCTACTGGTGAGTGCAGAAACCAGGCTGGAATGTGAGTCATGCTGTGCTAAGGTGTCACACCTACTGCCTTACATGAGCCAGGGATGGGAGCAGACTGAGCAGGGTCAGATTGCAGCACCTGCCTGCAAGTGTCAGGACTGGTTGCAGGCAAGATCAGGCCTGACTGTGGCACCCATCCCAAAGTCAAAGGCCAAAACAGGTGCGAAGCTATACAAAGCTGGGCCTGGTAGGGGTTATTCTACCTCACTCTGACTAGGCTGCAGCTCCCATTGGTTTGCATGAACGCTAAATGTGTGTGGTGAAAAGGATGTGGCTAAGCTGCAATACACATTAATTTGCTCAGAAGACAGGATTTGAGATTACTGACCCAGCCATTGGCATTAACTCTTTGTGCATAGGTTGATTTGGATGACAGACTGTGCCAGACCCTGTATTGGCAATTGGGTCTGAGATTGCCTCAGATAGTTTCTTTTGGAATCCCCCCAACTGAAGTGCTGGCTAAAAAGCTCCAACCATGGAGGAAATTGTAGGTTCCATGGTCTGAACATGGAATGTATGTGTCAGATCTGGGCCTCTTCAGTGGTTTTGAAGGAGCGGTGGACAGTATATTCAGATGCATATGGAGGATATGCCTTACACTGGAGCCTGCAGAGAACAAATGGAACCATAGTAGAGGATGGAAGATTTGCATCTGGCCATACAGTGTCTGGCGGCAGCTTGGTTTCACCCCCTGAATCTCCTAGGCAGCCTCGGGTGACCTGTGGATTAACTTGGGAGCTAGAAGAGTCAGCCTGGGATCTTGCTCAGATGAACAGGGGATGGCAGAGTGGAGGGGGTCTGGGGTCTTTCACTCACTCTCACTCTCTTCATTTCAAATTAAACAGAATTTAAAACAATGCCCAAAATGGAAGCAGGAATTCCTTAGGCCAAGAAATTCTGTACAGAAAGCCATGAAAAAGAGACACAGGGAAAAGCCTCAAAGCATTTGTTTAGGACTGATAACAAGCAACAAATCACTTGTACAAGGGACACAAACTACATTTCTGTGCTGTTTTATCACTGAATTTCCAGTTTGCAATCGGGTGTCTGCAAACACAGAATCATTGTTGTGCATGCCCTGAGAGGAAAAAAAAATTTTATTCAATTCCTTAGGACCCAACAGTACACCAAAAGAAACATAATGCCTGTCCCTAGAACAGGGAACACAAAAAAAGTACAGTATATACCAAATGTGCACCTAAGTCAAAGCACATGTTTAAAGATTTTCTGTTACTAATTTGACTTAAAATAAAAAGAGCACATGGGAATTTTACCTCCTGCTAACTATACATCACAGAAATGTGAGAACAATGCAGCAACAATTCTTATTTTCACTGTCTTCACCACAGTTCCCAACTGTTGCCACCAGAGTGAATGTCTCCTTTTTCCAGTTTGAAGTAATGATGAACTTTATATTCAGAATTGGCTCGCTAACAGGTTCACATCTGAAGCTTCTCCATGAAAAGACAAATTCACAGGAAAAAAACACACGAAGTGCAAGAGGATGTAACATGCAGAATCTATTTAACCATAGTCACCTCTGTGTCATTGGGAACAGCAATGCTTCATTTTTCAAAATACAGAGGGGCACACTCAAGCAGGAGAGTTTTATGATCTGACTCAGGAGAGAATGACTAGGGTAGGGGACACTGACCTTCCTTCTGCTGCTTTCCCAATGCCAAGAGTCTGTACGGTAGAAGTACGTGTCCTGAATAATATCGATATCAACACAATGAGACCAGGAGAGTCCCTCACTGCATTTCTCTGTCCGATCAGACACTGAGTCCACAGAAAGAAAAATCATCAAAATGCGTTTAAGGGATAACCCATAACTCTGCCACATGGCACAGAGATTGGGAAAGGAAAGGGACAATTGGGGGGAGAAGATGTTGGGGTAGTTCTTTAGTCCATAAATACAAGTAGTCAAGAGTGTTGCCATAAAATTCTCTTCTTCACAACTCACAGGGCAACATCTCTGAGGCTGATAATGGGAATGACTGAAACTCAGAAATTTCTCTCCAGAATCCAGCTAGTCACTCTGAGCAGTGAACTCCAGGGATTTGATCTGGAACATTGAACTTACCACATTGTTTATGAAACTTATTGAGCACTCTAGGAAGAAATTATTTGATTTGCACACATCAATGATGCATAATAATGAGCCACACTCTGATGTCTCAATACATCTATACAGCATGTATTGATCAAGTCAGATTAATTAGCACTGACATTGTACACCACTGCTTTACACTTGGGGCCTTTAATCTCTTCTAGCTCTTTATTAAAAACAAACAAAAAAACTGTTAGTATGAACTGCAGTCACCCAGCAGAATGTGATGTGGAGCATTCACAATTATACCTTCCATTTAGCCATTTTGGGACCTGTTGTCCAATCTTGAAAAACACTACCTCTTCTATTTCTTCTCCACAACTTCACAACAATTTTTATAGGTTTTTCTTGAAAATAGCCATTATAACTGGCAGGAGGTTACTTTCCATTGTAGTTTTGACTTGCATTGCCTGGTGACTTGAAATACTGACAATCTACTCATATTCTTTTTTCTGTTAATTTCTTAGTTTTTGATCAAGGTACTTGGGGTTTGCTGTTGAGTTCCTTATATGATCTGGAAAATGATGAACAGTGTTTAAATATCCTCTCCCTGTAATATACCTTAAGAATCAATCTGGAATTCCTGAAGTGGCATCACACAGTGTGTTCATGTGGATGTAAAATGTCAGCCATTGGTTCTCACTGATTCAGTACCATAGATTGCCATTTAAATAGCAAGAATGTATTAGAAGAAAAAATATTTAAAGAAATTGGCATGTTTAATGGTTATTCTAGTAAATACAAGCAAGAAAAAATACAAATGTCACTACTTGGGTGACCTCATTTATTCAAATCTTTGTTTTTAGTATTATTGGTAAACTACTAAGAATGTTATATTGTGTGATCCAGCTAAGCAAGTGATGAGAAGACTAAAAGAAGAGGAAGAGAGAGGATCAACAAGAACCAGAGTGTTTGAATCTACATATCTGGCACTGATTTAGTCAGCTCCTCTCTATTACACAAAAGAAAGTACTCTGCACACACAGATGGTTGTATGTGCCCATTCCCTGCAATGCTTCTTTGTGTGCCACAGCTTAGTTACAACATTATTTCCAACCATTATTATGAAAATGCATTGAGGTCTCTGGTGGTTTGTGTACATCTTTCATGAACAGCAAAGACGAACTCCACAGATAATCAAGCACAATGTACAGTTCAATTTCTTGACACAATCTTTAGAATAATGGGCTTCTCAGGCTTGAGGATTCCTTGTGTGGTTAATTTAAGGGGCATCTGCAACAATGAAGTAAACATACAAAGGAACAGAAAATTAAACACAATCAATAACAGAAGCAAAACAGAAAAGCTACAAGAATAATGATACAGAAAAATGCTAACATCATTCCTGACCATATGGTTGACACATTTAGAAAAGTCTCATGAAGTTAATTTTTCTATGTTGAAACGTAAATTACTCTTGAGTGGATAACATATTTCAAGTGTATAAATAATTCTGACCTTATGGAAAAGTCAATTGCATTTAAGGATGCAAAAGAAAATATGTGCTTTTTGTTTCTAACATTCCCTCTTGTTTTCCAACTGTACTATGAATTGTAAATGCGGGAATTCTGAAGTTCTGAAGAGCTTTCTTGAATCCTCTTAGCTCCATTATCAGGGATCTATTCATTTAGTGTGGGAAAGCATGCAGTAGGTCTCATCTCAGTAAAGACAAGCTGCATCAACTCCTCACAGACATGAGGAAGAGCAGTGTGAAGATGACTGGAAGCCTGCCAAGGAGGAGGTATCCCATAGCACGTGTGGCAGAGACCTGCTTTCCCAAGTGATGACTCCATTTCTTCACACACTTATAAACTTACACACTGAATTTCAGCTGGTGACCAATTCTACCCTCCTAGGTTCCTCTGCAGAAAACATACTGAGGTCAAGGAGATGAATATTAAATGCAACTTAAACTCTAGACATAAGTTTCTTAAGGCCTTCCCTAGCAGGAATCGATGTGCCCATACTCTGTAATGACACTCTGCAATAGCTCAACACAGGACCAAATCCAGAGAAAGATGGAAAAAGATGAACACTGGACAGCTCCTGACAACCACTGGAACTGGGATTTTTAGCAGCCATTCCACACAATCACATGGCAGTTCAAACCTCTGTTACTGCATTTTCATGGCATTAACAGTTGGCATTTGAAGATAGAATCAAGAAGGCTATAAACTGAAACATCCTGGGAGAGGAATTAAAAACACCAAATCAAAACTAATTGTAAAAATGCTAATATTCACCTGAGGGTTACGAAAGTATGTACTTCAGAACATCAAAATATAACAATTAATTTGCCTCCTAAGGCATAGGCAAAGTCACAGATTAGTTCTCATCTATCTTGATCGTCACATTGAAGTTCTGAAACAAACCTGACACATGTGATGCTGATGATCAAATATAATGAGCTATTGATTCTCACTGATTCTGTTCTATAAATTCTCACATTAATGGACATGAAGGCAGAAGATCATTGTTTACTATGAACATAACAAGTGATCATATTTAAATTTGAAATTCCATTTATACACATGCATTGGAGAAATACACAGATCTCTTGGTAATATTGTTTCAAGTAAATTCCAAATCAAAGTCAAATCATTCTTAAAGCATGTTTTTTGCATGCTATCAGTGGGATGAGCCCCCTAAAACACATTATTGAAGATTTATTCAAGGACAAAAGTGACACTTAAGAGTATAGATTTAGGGCAGCATTCAGGGATGTAGGAAAAGCAGAACCAAACCTAATGATGTAATGACAAAATATTCTATTCGAACACAACAGTGTTCAGTTTTTTTAAAAAATGCCAGAAAAGCATTCTCATTACATGAAGTACACTAACCTGAGTTTCCTCACAAGGCTTGAAGGAGAAGTTCTGTATTAATCTGACGAGAGCAAGTTTTACATTTATGAGAGCAAACCTCATGCCAATGCAACTTCGAGGACCAGCTCCAAAGGGAAGGTATGTGTAAGGATTGATTTTGTCCTTGTTTTTCTTATTGAACCTGATTCCACAACAGAAATGAGCACACGTTAGTGATGTGTAGAACCACAAGAATCACTTAGCTGGAGTTATCAATTGGACCTTTGAAATAATTATGGCTTGGCCATTCAAATCTTACTGTTATTGAGCTTTAAGAGTTCTATATTCGAGAGCTGTTCCAGTTAGCAATTACCCTCACCACACAGGACTTTTCTGTCTCGCTGGTGAGATAATGTGAGTGCTATTTAAAAAGACACTTACCTTTGCACTTTAAAATTATGTTGAAGGTGGTGATGAGATCACATTTTGGAACACATATGAGAAGTAAGAATGGTGGAAGGGAAAGCGGGTTCCTGCTTCAACTGACAACCATATGGACATATGTTAACTAAGGAAGATGATGCCTCTTGGTATCTAAACTAAACTACCCCTATTTTCTCTCTACTCCAACCTCCTTCCCACCTGTCTTCCTCCTCATTCTCTTTCACCTTTCTTTCACTACACTCCGTATCCATAGTCTTATTCTCTTTCCAAATTCTCCATCAAATACTCCTTGACATTACTCCCCACCAGCATACTCCTTCTCTCTTGCCATAATTGTTTAAGTGAGATACTGACATGACATTTGATGCTATCATACTTCAATAACATCAGTGATATGTATCTCTTCAATCAGGTCATAAATTATTTGAATATAGGGCCCGGCAGCGTGGCATAGCAGCTAAAGTCCTCGCCTTGAATGCCCCGGGATCCCATATGGGCGCCGGTTCTAATCCCGGCAGCCATGCTTCCCATCCAGCTTCCTGCTTGTGGCCTGGGAAAGCAGTTGAGGACGGTCCAATGCTTTGGGGCACTGCACCCACATTGGAGACCAGGAGGAGGTTCCTGGTTCTCGACTTCAGATCGGCGCGCACCAGCCCGTTGCAGCTCACTTGTGGAGTGAATCATCGGACAGAAGATCTTCCTCTCTGTCTCTCCTCCTCTCTGTATATCTGACTTTGTAATAAAAATAATAAATCTTTTAAAAAAATTATTTGAATATAAAGCCATCATTTATTTATGGATAGTTCATGGTATTGAGAAGATAATGTTTATACTGGGAGAATGACCATGGAATATTGTTCTTTGATTTTAAAATAGAGTTACAGTTTTGTACAATATTCTTAGGTTTCTATAGGTTTTTTCCTTTTTGAAAGATTAATCTATCATTTTTTATTGGGAAGTCAGATATACATATAGGAGGAGTGACAGAGAGGGAGATCCCCATCTGCTCTTTCACTCCCAAAGTGGCCACAATTGCTGTAGCTGAGCCAATTCAAAGACAAGAACCAGAAGTCTCCTCTAAGTCTTCCACATGAGTGCCGGTTCACAACACCCTGTTCCATCCTTGATTGCCTCCCTGGACACAAGCAAGGAGTGAGATAGGAAACAGGGCTTCCAGACACTAACCAGCACTCACATGAAATCCCGGTGTGTGCAAGGCAAAAACTTCAGCTGCTATGCCAATGCACTGGGGCACTATTGGTTGCTTTGCTCACAATATCTTACCAACAGAGGGAGGGCAGTAAATATTTTAGTCACAATAGCATATCATCAGAGCAATGTAGTGTATGAGAGAGCTGACATAGGTTGTGGGTATTTGTACAAATATTAGGCCCATGCAGATGCAGTAGAAGTGCCCCCATAGACTTGCATTTCTCTATTACATATGGGAATATTTCAAACATTCTCCAGCTTCAACATTGATAACATCCAATGTTCTCATTGTTTGGCCCAAGCACTGACACTTAAAGGTTGGTGACTAAAGCAATCGAAGAGAACCCTATGTACTTATCGCCGAACATGAACGAAGCTACAGAAAGTAGAAATCCTGGCCTCAGGATACAAAGAATTCATGGCTTTGAAAACAAAGGATTATGTGACCACTAATTTACTTGACTTATAATTACCACATGAGCATTCTGTGCCATCAGTAGGGACAACATGCCCACAACAAAATTTCTGTCAACAGAAAATCCATCTGTATGTAATAAAAATGTCTGCATCCCAAGACTTCTGACTTGCCAGCCAGTGTTCTACAAATTTCTTCATTTTCCTTACCAAAACAACAATGGTAGCTGAGCAACCATTTCCAAAGTGTACAATATCCCAAACCTGACCTATATTACTACTTCCAAGAGTAGCAAACAGCTTTGAGAGCCAGTGACTTCACACTGAAAGAAGGATTCACTCACTGTTAAGTAAGTTTGTTGGCTGCCAGAAGATAGCAACTAGAACCAGGATCAGGGTACCCAGACTCTTCTGACCTGACAGACTCTTCTGTCCATCCGCAATGAGGACTTCTCATTAGCACAGCCTGTGGTTTTACAATTGCTTTACAGGAAGAGTCCACCAGATTCAAGGTGGAAAGCTTTTCTATAAGTACTGCGACATTTCACAGTCAAAGTAATTAGCATAGGAAAACTGGAAAGAATTTTTAAAAGACTGTACACCTAAAATAAACTATAGTTAATAAATTACAGCTAAATGCAAATATTGCAAAAACTATATGAATATTTATATGTATATACTTTCTATGTATATCAGTAGAAGACAGCATCCAGGATCCACAATAACACACAATTCACACACTCAAGTCCCTAATAGAAAATTGCATAGCATTTTCAGAGCCTCCTGTGTAATTTAAGCTCACCAGATGCAACAAAGGTTTGGATTTAAGGATGACAATAGTACCCTTTCTCCAGTTATCACTTTGAACAATTTTGAAAACAATCATTATTTCTCCATAAGAAAAGCTTCTAAAAATAATGGACACAAATGATTCTGTTCTCACGCGTTCCTTGTCTTCACACAGATTTACCACATATGCTTGCACTAAATTGTTTCAACATAGGTTCCCCTTTCCAGGGATCCTGTACCTTTCAGGGCAAAATTCACAAGGCTCTGTCCAGTACTTTGGATTCCGGTGGAGGACATACATCGGAATTGCCACAATTGTCCCTTTGGGAATGAATACCCCATTTATTTCAACGTCTTTCTTGCATGTCCTATTGATTCTGCTGCCAACTGGGTATAATCTGAATGATTCATTCACCACCATGTCCAGATATTCCATCTGCATGACAGCATCAGATGTGACAAGTGTCTGGGTAGAAAGAAACAGATTTTGACAAAATGAGATTTGAAATTAAAACAGATGTGTCCTCCATCCTGTTTAATGAACAGTGCATTCAGATGTGGAAAGTAGTTGTGAACAAGGAGATTTTGAGACAAACCCCTAACCAGGCCCAGAAAACATGAGCATGGCCTTACAACACTCATGCTGCCTCGTGCGTATGAAAGAGATAAACATTGGGCATGGTGTGGTTGCTTAATGGCTAAAGAACTCACCTTGCATGTGCCGGGGTCCTCTATGGGTGCTGGATCTAAATAGGGCATCCCCACTTCTCCTCCAGGTCCCTGCTTGTGGCCTGGGACAGCAGTTGAGGACAGCCCAAGGCCTTGGGACTCTGCACCTGCATGGGCAACCCAAAAGAAGCTCCTGGCTCCTGGCTTCAGACTGGCTCATTTCTGGCTGTTGCAGCCACTTGGAGAATCAATCATTAGATTGAAGATCTTCCCCTCTGTCTCTGCTCCTCTCTGTATATCCAATTTTCAATTTAAAAAAATGACAAATCATTTTTGAAAAGACAGAGTAGAACACTGTGCTTAAAAAAATATGCAAAGTCACAGTCACCTCTCAAAAAGAGGCTACAGCACTGCCAACAAAATGGAACATTAAAAGCAGAAAATTCCTTAATCTGCCTCAGAATTTTCTCCTCAAAAATGCTGGTTAGAAACTGCTTTGACCCCATATAAAATATTGGAAAGGGCCAAGCTTGGCATGTAGCAGGTGAAGCCACCACTTGCAATGACACCATCCCTCATGAAGGTCAGGAGGTATCTATTTCATTTTCATCCATCTCACAGGTAATGATCTGGAAATGGCAACATAGTGCATTCCAGGACTTTCTGTCCTGGTCACCATTAAGGGAGACCATCAGCAACTCTGACTCTTGCCTTCATCCTGATGTCACACTTGGCATTGTGGACATAAAGGAGTGGCAAGAAAATGAAATATCTCCCTATCCCTCCTTCTCTTTTTCCTTTCTCTGCATTTGTCTCTTAAAATAAATGAAGAAAGAAGTGGTTTTTCTAATTGTCCTACTAGATACCCATTATATATATATTAATATGACAATAAATTCAGGTC
The DNA here is from genome assembly GCF_030435755.1 of Ochotona princeps. NCBI lineage: Eukaryota > Metazoa > Chordata > Mammalia > Lagomorpha > Ochotonidae > Ochotona > Ochotona princeps. The sequence goes on along the minus strand of NC_080855.1, from coordinate 34,804,871 downwards.
AAGTGAGGTTCTACAGAGAAAAGAAAACACTTTCACTCCACATATTATTTCTAGAACAGTCCCTTATGCATAGCTTAAGGCTGTGTTTATCTGGCCATCAAACAGCCATGCCACACTAGATTCCAGGCTCCTTCACAATCGCAAAATCGACAGCACACACCCTGGATCATCTCATGTCTTCTTTAACACTGGTGGTGTGAATGGAGAATGAGAATGGCAGGAAACAGAACAGAGTCTGCCACCCTGGCCAGCCCTGAACAGCCCTTGGCAGCTTCACTCATGCAACAGCTCTACAAACAAAATCCAGCCAAATGAAGCAGACCTAATGGCCACAGACTTGAGTAACAAAGACTCCTTCTAGGTGCCTTTGTGGATTATTGTAACTGACACATAGGACAAACACTGATTTACGAAGTTGTTGTAGTTCTGTAAGTAGCACCTTCAGCCCTTTTTCCCCATGAGTTTTTCTGTTTAGATTATTCCTTTACTGGTAAATGAAGTATCTTCACTGCATACTTTGCAAGAAGTCCCCTGAACAGTGCTCTGGAGGCATTTTATCAAGACACTACTCCTGCCCCACAGTGAACCCATCCCAAGTACCACTCATTCACTCACCTTATTGGGAAAAGCTGCATCAACCTCCTGCTGCAGCTTCTGCTGAACATCAGGGTGAGTGGCCAATAAATACATGATGAAAGAAAGAATATTGCTAGTGGTCTCATAGCCAGCAAAAAGAAAAGCAATTGACTGGGCTACCAATTCTGTATCAGTCAGAGCTAACAAGAGAAGAAAAACATTTTAAGCAAAATAGGTCATTGTGAATCACCCTAGAGTAGATGAAAAAATCCATATATGAACAGATGTTACTGTACATCAAGTTAAGCTACTGCCTACAGAGACAGCATTGCATTTGACTGCTGAATTCATGTCTAGGTTCCTGATTCCAGTTCAGCATTGAGGTAGTGATTCTGAAAAGGAATAAATATATGGCTACACTACTTGTGCCTCTGAACATGCACAGTAGATTTCCAGGTTCCTGGATTATCCCTGCCCAGCCCCAGCCATGGCAGTCATGTGTGGAATCAACCAGAGATGGAGGAATACTCACTCTCTGGTTCCCACTTTAATTCTTATTTTGAATAAATAAATACTTAAAGGAACAAAAAGATCTCAAACGTTTCAAAATTCTTGTAGGAAAAAAACGTAAAGTACCCAGCAGGTTGGCTCAATTGGCTAATGCTTCACCTCCCATTGCCAGCATCACACTGCCAGGACTTATCCCAGCTCTTCTACTTCCCATCTAGCTCCCTGCTTACAGCCTGGGAAAGCAACAGAGTAGGATCAAAGGTAAGGGTTATGCAATGGCAAGGGAGAGTATGAAAAAGCCCCTGACTCTCGGTTTAGGATTGGCTAAACTCTTGCCATTGTGGCCCTTAGAGAGTGAATCAGTGGTTCAAGTCTTTTCTGTCTTTTTTTTACTCTGTAAATCTGAGTAGCATTTCCAATAGACATTTTTAAAAAGAAAAAAAAATAAAGAAGAAATTCAATGTCAACAGATGAATGTTATTCACACAGAGTCAGGAAATAAAATATTTCCTTGAGTTCACTTTATCCCAGCCTATCCCATGCACTGCTATCCTCTCTTTATTACACTATCCTTACCAGAAATTCAGTTAGGTGATGTCAGGAGAAAGCTTCCCTGTCACACGTGCACAGTGCAACCTGTACACCATTTGGATAATATGTGGTAGCATTGTCCTTAAGGAAAATACATTAAATTCTACTTAAAATATTTGTAAACACTGAGTGTAAAATAATAAGATTTTACTGTATAAAAACTAAAGGATGTTTCACTTACGTATATGTGAGTTAAATTAAGGGGACAAGAAGGGGCTACAAATAAAATTGTGACATTTAGAATGTAGTCCAATGATGAACTGCACCTAGGAGCTCATGAAAAATTCAGATTTCCAGCAACAATTACACAGGACAACATGGAAATTCTTCAGAATTCTGAAAATAAATCTACCATCTGACACAGCCATTTCTCCCTCTGAGCTTCCCATGCATTCTTGGTTACCTTTGTAGGAATCAACTTCCTTGGAATTCTGGGAGTCAATCATGAGTTGCAGAAAGTCCACTCGGTGCTGAAAGAGAGGTCAAAGACAAGATAACCCCATATCAGAAGTCCATCAGGAGCTCAGCACTGCGGCTGCTCTCTGAGTGGCCTGAGTCATCATCTTAATACTATATCTCAAAACGATCATATGGTTGAAACCCCAAAACCTGGGGGAAAAAAGAACATCCTCATACAAGTAGCATCAGATTTACCTTTTTGTTATCTTTGAGACGTTCTTCTTTAATCTTTTCAACAAAGGTTTTCAAAAAATCTGTAACATCTCTGGGGTACCTACTGATATTCAATGCTTCACATACTGGGGTAAGGAAAGGAAAGAGTGCTACAGGAGAAAGAAAAAAAAAGAAATGATAATGAAAAGCAAAATTTATGTGACGGAATTACAATCTCTGAATCAGGACAGTGAAAGTCCTCAGGGTTCTCAACAAGGAAGCATTCCCTCAGCATTTTCTTTAGTTTTCCAGAACAAATACTGAGCAATTGCACAACCACATACAGAGGCCATTGCTAGAATGGACCATCAATGACCTTTTCTCCATTTTTGCAATGAAAGGGCCCTTGACTGAAACTCACTAGATAGAATGGCACAAGTGACTGCAAATGAAGAACAGAGTACTAAACACATTCCTTAAAATGAACTGTAGACCCATGGTGACGCAACTTAGAAAACAACCTAAGAGAAATCTAATCAGAAGTGCAATGACCAAGAACAAAAGAAGAGACAGGCACAATGAATATTATAATGCCTCCCCCACAAAAAGAAGTAAAAAATTTTATCAACTGTGAAGTAATCTGAGGAATACATTGAGGAAATGGGGGATACAGAATTTTAAAACTGACATTCCTTTGCTGAGATGCTGAGGGGTCTGTAACAGCTCATGGGAGTCTGAGGATATGGGCTTGGTAGGGGGAGGAGGACATATCACAGCAGGGCACATGAGGGCCTTAGAGTTCACATCTAAGCAGGCAAGCAAACCTGGGTATTCCTCATGTTCTTAGTGCCAGGTGAGGTGAGGATAGGGGCAGGCAGAGCCACAGGGCAATATGCTGCCCTGGTGTGCTTGTTGACCAGGCCTGGAATACTTCAATAGGCATGAATTATGGGTGGGCAAAGGGGTAAAGCAATAGGCTAGTGCATGTACCAGGAGCTTGGGACATCGGTGGGCAGGTAGAGCTCTGGACCAGCACACCACTCACTACGCTTGCAAAGGTTGAGCTGGAGAACCCAGGCACTGATGGGCACAATGATTGTGGATTCATTAGGGAAAGGGGCAAAGGGATATGGGGAAGGCAGGACCACTCAGGGAGTTTGTTGCATTAAGAAATGATTCCTGAGGAACTCCCAGCAACAAGGCCATTGTACTTGAGAGCTGACCATATGGAGGGAGAGGCTAGGTCTGGGTCTGGCTGATGGACTGCAAAATGGCAGAACTGAGTTGGGCTTGTTAGCATGAAACACTGCTGACCACCACATGCCAGCTCACACAAAAGCTAGGGCTAGGGTCCTTCCTGGCAGGATTAGATCACAGTATCCGACAGTCAGTGCCATCATAGGGGAATGGTAATATTAGGCTGGCCCATGACACCAGCACAATAGAGAAGCAGGTCCAGGGGTCGATTCTGTGGGTGATATGTGGGCCTAATCCTGTGGGATCACAACTACTGCTGGTTAGCCGAAGATTTGGGATAGTGCTGGGCTGAGCTAGGCATGACCATGAAACCTGCTGGCACTCATGGATAGTGGGGGTAGGAACAGGCACAGCAGGTTCCAGTTGCAGCACCTGTATATGCACCACAAAACAGGGTATGGGGCAGACCAGGCCAAAACATTAACCAGCTCATGAAAAGGCTGGGATGAAAAGGAAAGCTATGCCAGGTATGGATCTATACCACCTGGCATGTGTGGGATCTAGGTCTGGAATTGGACAAGGTGAGGAACATTGGAAACTCCCCTGGTGGGCCATAGTTCTCGCTAGTGAACACATGTCTCAGGTCTGGATAATGGGCATGCTTTGCATGGTAGCTCCACCCAATGACAAGTGTAGAATGGTTTTGAAAGGCTGTGGAACAGGCAAGGCCAAGCAAACCTTAACGAAATAACAAATGCAAAAACTATGCAGTAGTTTGGGTCATGCCAGGCTTGGCTATCATACCTACCAGTTTACATGAGGCAGAGATGGGAATAGACTGAGTAAGGCCTGGATGCAGCACTACCTACAAAAGTTGTGAGTAGGACAAGCCAAGTCAGGCTAGGCTACGGCATCTGAAGGCAAAGCGCAAGACAGGGGAGGAGATATACCAAGCTGGACCAGAGCAACGAGTGCCATGCACATCATCTGTGCCTGAGAACAAGCCTGGTTGCAGAGTTAAGGGGATGCCCAGGCTGAATAATGTCATATCTGGTGAGTGTGAGGTTAGAGTGGGGGCTGTAATCTGGTCTGGACATGGCTGCAATGTACCTCAGCAATGGTGTGGACTACATATGGTGTGTGACAGACTAGATTACAATTCAGAACTCACTGGTGCTCATGAGAACCAGGGTGGATAAAGGACAGCCATGCGTGAGCCATGCCTGGGTGTGGACCAGGCTTTGGTGGGCTAAGCACCCAACAATGTGTGAGGTCAGGTCAGGAAAGGCCATTGTTCCTGTTAGGATAGGGTATATTTATGTTGGCTGGGCATGGAGCCACCTGTATGTGAGAGACCTGGCACTGGAACAGTATCTGAGGGAGGAGCTTAGGGAACTCCTCTGTTGGTACACAGTCCCTGCAGGTAAACACAAGATTCAATGCAGGAAGCAGCCAAGACCAGGCCAGTTTATGGCTCAGGTCTGGGGCAAGCCAGGATGGGCCAATTCATATGACCCTCTGGCGAATCTGAGCACAACAATGCAGTGTGGGTTGGACAAGTTGGACCACAATACCAACCAGTTCACATTATGGCCAGGACGGGAGGAGGAAAGCAAGGCTGAGCCATGGTAGAACACCAACTGGCAAATGCCGATGTGAGGGGCTCATGCTAGACTGTAAAACATTTAAAGCAATAAAGAACAGCACACAGTGATCAAAGAATCCAAACAGCAAGAAGAGATCAACTGACAGGTTTATTAGGATGTTTTTTTTTTTATTTCTAAATTAACTTGTTTTTTCTCTTGCTTTTCTTTGCTACTCTGGGTAAAACAGTGCTTTGTTCAACTTCTTTTAAAAAATAGCTTTTTCCTGAGAACCAGGGCTGGAGGCAGACCTGACTAGACAGGTGCTGATATCCACTGGCAAGAGTGTGGGGTGGAGGGTGGAGTCAGCTGAGATGAGTTAGGCTTCAATGGCCAATTATGTGTACAAGAGCTGAAGGGAAGGTAAGACAGACTGGACCAATTCATTGCACATGCTGGCAGACACAGAAACTAGGACTCGGGTCCAGCTCAGTGGAAGTTTTTGGAGGTCACTCTGAATGGACTATAGCTCCCAATGGTGTACATGAGGGCTAACTATGTGGAGGACAGGATTGGGGTGGGCCACAGCACCCATTCTTTTGTGTAAGAAATGGGACTGGAGAAAATCAAGCTGGTGGAATAAGGCTATGACACATTTAAATAGACAAATATTAGCCAGGGTCAAGCAGAGAGGACACCTACCAGGAAATAGGAGAGGACAGACTAACACCAGAGGGGCATTTGGAGACTAATAGACATAGTAAAGCAGTGAATACAATGGTGTGGTGCTACAGTGACTGAATACATCAGTAGCATTCAGCAAGTGGTGATCTGAACTGCACCAGGAGCCAGAAATCCACCAGAAACTAAGTGAGAAGCGGGACTCCTTGAAAACTCAGGAGGTGAACCCAGTCAAAGCATTGCCCAACCTGCTGGTTTGTTTGAGTTGACCAGGAGTAGAGACAGAGCAGCAAATTTCAAATAGGTGGTGCAGGAACAGGGTGGATTTTATAAACTAAGTCCACTAAAGCCAAATCGAGTGCCCTCTTGTGTAGGGAGGTAATGGCTATGAGACAGAACTGTGCATGAACTAAGTTGTAAGTGAACACATTTGTGGCTCAATGAACTACAACAATGTACCATCCTTCAAGTTTCACCCAAAATGGGTCCAGGTGGCCCCCAGACCTAATGGCCAGCAGATGAAGAACTCCACAAATTTCACATGAGCTGTCATTTGGTACAGTGTGGCAAAAGCTTTGCCACTCTAGGGACAAGGGTGTGCTGCACATATGCTATCATCTTGGGAATTACGTGAACTGAAACTGGGAGAAGCATTCAACAGACAATGGTGCAAGAATAGTGCAGGGTTACAGGAAATAGAGAGTGGTGGGCCAGGAGCTGAGATACGCAGACCATGGTAGAAGTCTAACATAAGAGCACAGATATGAGACTAGCTGAAGGAAGTGGTAAAAGTGACTGCAAACGAACAACCATGTACCAACCAGAATAAGTAAACTTGAGTTGCAGACCTGTGGGTGACAGAGCTTGGAAATCTGCCCCATAGAGATGAATCTGATAATCAGAAGTAAAATGACCAAAACAAAAGATGACTCAAAAGCACAATTTATATTACTGAAGAATCCCCTGCAGAGGAGCAAAAATCTTTGCCAACCTCAGAATCAGTGAGGAAGACATAGAGAAAATGGGGGATTCCGGATTCAAAACACTTGTTATAAAGCTTCTTATCAACAACAAGAAGCACTTAAAGAAGGAGTTCAAGGAGTTTAAGGAATATGTTACACAGGAAGTAGCAGGAATGGATCAAATGAAAGCTGATAGATCAGAAATTCAGAATACAGTGGAGCAAATTAAAAGTCCAGTAGAGAATCTTCAAAATGGAATGAAGGAAGCAGAAGAAAGAATTTCGGAATTTGAATATATTTCCTTTCAGCAAGGGGAAGCAAACAAAAAGCTGCAAGCAGACCTGGGTCAAGCTGAAAAATGTATTAAAAACTGAGAAACACTATTAAAATGACAAATATAATTGTTACGAGAGTCCCAGAAGGTACAGAAAGAGAAGCTGGGTTTAAAAAACATATTTAAAGATATAATAAAACAAATCCTGCATAATCTGGAGAAAGAATTGGGAAACAACATTCTGGAGGGGCACAGAACTCCCAACAGGGTTGAATCAAAGCAATCTTTACCATGACACATGGAAATCAAGCTCTCTTCAATCAAACATAAGCAAAGGTTCCTTAAATATGCTAGTGAAAATAATCAATTGACATACAGAGGAATGGCAATTAAATTGACAGCTAATCTCTCACAGGAAACTCTACATGTCAGAAGAGAATGTTGCAACATATTAGATTCTAAAAGCAAAGAATTGTCAGCCCAGATAATGTTCACAGCAAAGTTGTCCTTCGTCTTTGAAATGAAATAAAAATTCTTCCACAATAAATAAAAGTTAAACGAATATGCCTCTTCCAAACCTGCCCTACAAGGGATAGTTACAGATGTTATCTTGACAGAAAAAAAGGAATAGCACCACCAAAATGAAAGACAAATGTGAAGAACATTGCAGTAGAAAACAACAATAGACCAAATCAATGAAGAACCCATTGCTAAAATGAGAGGACCACATTGCCACCTATTTATATTCACCCTGAATGTAAATGGCTTAAACTCATCAATCAAATGTCATAGAGAAGTAGACTGGATTAAAAAGACAAAACCCATCTATTTGTTACCTACAGGAGATACATCTCACCAGCAAAAATCAGCGGAAACTAGATCTCATGGATTTTGATATTTTAATTACATTTCTTCAAAACATGTTTTATTTTTCTCATTATTCTTTACTGAGTCAGGTCATACAGTAGCATCATTTTATTCATATCAGTTTTTTATTTCCTTTTTTTATTTCTTCAGCAACACATTAGTCATGCAGTAGCATGCTACTTAACTTCATGGTGTTTTTCATTTCTTTTCTTTCTGTTGTTGATTTTGTTTGGTGGCCCTTCACTTTGGGGGATTTACACTGTGTAGTGGAGAATAACATGTTCAGATGTGAGGATACCGTGCAGTATGCAAATCTACTTCTGGATCGAGAATGCACTTCCAGTGAAACTGTTGAAAATTTGACTTAACAATGGGATGCTGTCCATGCCCACAACGATGGATTTGTGACACTCTATTTTGAACTATGCTGTTGCAGTGCTATGGGAGACCTCAGTGGGTGGAGTGGGGTTAGAGAACGAGATAATGGAAATCCCAGGGCTGATGGAACTGTTTCATAAAATGATGATAACAATAATAATAAAGCTTATAAATAATTAAATAAACCTAAAAATAAAGGGGGCTCGAGATGGATCTGACCTAGTAATTGCAATTATCATTGTGAACATAGGATGATATGGGAGAAAGAACAATCTGTACCCATAAGAGTGGGTGCATACAGAAGAGTTGGATCTGATACCACAGGGGACAAGAGTGCTTCCAGGATCCCAGAGCAAAACTGCTAGACTCATAATTCCAACCATGGAGAGAGTGGCAGTATCAGCGGTCTGTCAATGGAGGTGCATGTGTCCCAATTGGGCCTCCTCAGTGGCTTTGACAGAGCAGTAGACAGCACATCCAGAAGCACATGGAGGATATGTCAGGCCATTGGAGCCTACAGAGGACACCTAGTACCATAGCAAAGAGGTCAGAACAAACTGGACAACTACCCCAATGAAGCATGACAGCACACATCAGAGCCAACTTAGAGGTGGACTGTGCCAACCAATGAACCTTGGAAAGATATCCTCATCCTTGCATCTGTGAGATCAATGTTGAAACCTCTTGAGCAAAACCTTTGAGGCATGCTCCAATTCAAGGACTTTGCAATGACATCTGTTGCCATGCCCCATTCCTCCGGTACTGAGGTGTTTTGGAGGCCGGCTGTGGCTTCTCCCTTTACTCTCTCCTTCCCCATATACAGGAAGAAGGAGAGGAAAATGTGGACACAATGGTTTCACCCATTTTGCCCTGATCCTACACCGTTTCTACTTCAATTGACATAAACATCACCAAAAAACTTTCAAAAAAAAAACAAAAATAAAAACTGCTCATTTCCGTTGCTATGTGTAGTTTTTTAGTTTCAATTCATTTTGATGTGATTTTTTTATCATTTCCTGCTTCCTGTTCACTTTTTATGTTTTAATAATCCATGAGATGCATTATCAGGGACTGAGATGGCCAACCGTGGAGAGCTGGTATAAGGTGGAGTAGAGAGATGAGGGGACCAATCCAGCAAACAAACAAAGCAGGAGACACAGAATTGCAGGGAGAGGAAAGGGAAGGTCGCTGGAGTTCACTGAAGTAAGAAGATCTACACAGCATGAAGGAACAGCCATAAAACGACAGAAAGGAAAGACAGCACACTGCATGAAACTTGGTGAGTCGTGGTCCCAGGCAGGGGGAAGGCAGCGGAGTCTCAGCTGACCCAGAGAAGACAAAGGCAGCTAAAAAAAAAAATGCCCACACCTGCAGGGGCACAGGCCACTGGAGTGCTGGAGACCCTAAAGGTAGCTACAGGACTGAAAATAGGGGCCATCAACCGGTGCTGAGGTAGAGGACAAACAGGGGGTGTTTTCCAGCAATGCGCCTCCCAGCAGGTCAGCAGCTTTGAGAGAGTGCAGAAGGGATTAGAGCTCCGCTCTGGGGCTGGGTCACACCAATCCCCGAATCAGCTCCAAATTGTGGACTAGCTGCTAGAGACTCCAGTGTAATCTCCTGCTGTGCTCAGGCAGAGCCCCAGAGGCTGGGCAACACTTGCCAGAGCCTCCCAACCTGGATGGTAGGGCAGGCTAAGAGGGGCACAGCTACGTGCCTTCCACAGCTCCACTCCTTTGAGAGAATGCAACAGGGAAAGAAGCTTCGCATGGGAGCAAGGCAGAGTTGTGAACTGGGCGCAGCAAATAACTGAAGACTCAGGTGGATTAGCCTGCTGTGTTCAGCTCAAACCCCAGAGGCAGGACTTTGCTCAAAAATCTGCCAACCCCAGCGGGGCAGCATTTTTGACAGAAAGCTACAGGGAGAGGAGCAGGGCACTAGGGTTGGATCCACAGAGCTTTCCTAGCCAGCTCGGGGCTGTGGATACCTAGTGGTGGGCAGCTAGAGGCTGGGGCAGAACCCCCTGCTGTGCTCGGTTCAAGTTCCAGAGGCGGAACGCTGCTCAGCAAAGTCTGCTAACTTGGACTAGCAGAGACACAATAGTGTGTCCCCCAGCGACTGTGGGTGGCTAGAGGCTGGGGCAGAACCCCCTGCTGTGCTCGATCCAAGCTCCAGAGGCAGAATGCTGCTCAGCAGAGTCTGCTAATGTGGACTAGTGGAGACACAGTAGTGTGTCCCCCAGCAACTGCGGGTGGCTAGAGGCAGGGACAGAGGCCCCTACTGTACTAGGTTTAAGTTCCAGAGGAGGAACGCTGCTCGACAGAGTCTACTAATGTGGACTAGCAGAGACACAATAGTGTGTTTCCCAGCAGCTGTGGGCAGCTAGAGGCTGGGGCAGAACCTCCTGCTGTGCTGGATCCAACCTCCGGAACCTATTCGGCACAGTCTGCCTATGTGGTCTAGCGGGGACACAATATTGTGTCTCCTAGAAGCGCAACGTCTTTGAGTGGCAGTTGCAGGGGAAGGGGTCTGGCACCAGGGCAGGGCCGCAGAGCCTCCTGACCCAGCTCGGGGCTGTGAACTGCAGACTCCAAGCAACAAGCAGTTGGAGAATCAGGCAGAATCCACTATTGTGCTCAGCTAGAGCCCCTAAGGCAGTATTGCCACCCAACAGATCTGCTGATCCGGGAAGAAGCACAGGCAAGCAGGGCCATGGCAGTGTGCTTCCCAACAGGGGAGCACGTTTGTGAAGGTATAGCAGGGTATGGAACCGCAAGCTCTACATCTGCCCAAAGCAAAGATAAGAAGCCCGAGGTTGCAAAGTCTCTCATCTATACCCTATCCCCACTGGCATACGCAAGACAACACCTAGCAACTAGCTGCAACGGAACTAGATTGCAGAGACATAAACCCAGGCGCAAATGAAACAACCCAAAACCCACCCCACCATCATCTGCTGTCAACAGTAGAGTAAGAAGAATTACGCTTATGCCAACGTTCCATGCAGCAGCAGCTGAATCACACCTCCTATAGGCTACAGCACCGAGGGCAGCAGCTGTTGACAAGCAAGTCAGAGATTAAAATTCCAAAACGACAGGAAACAACAAAACAATGAGGAGGAGTATCAGAAAAAGTAATGACTCAGAAGAAAGATCAAGCACTCTCCCCCCCCCAAAAAAAAAAACCAAAGACTAATCTCAATATCAGAGATGCAAGATGAAGACATAGAGGAAGTACCAGATAAGGAATTGAAGAAATTAGTGATAAAATTCATCAGAGACAAAAAGAAGCGCTGGGAAGATTCCAAGGAATTCGGAAACCATGTCACTGCAGAAATAATTCGAGTCAAAAAGGGAATCCTCGATCTAGAGCAGAAAATTGAGAGCCTAACCAACAGAATGAATACAGCAGAGGACAGAATATCAGAATTGGAAGACAATCAGAATGAAAGGCAGCAGCTCATCAAACAGTAGGAGACAAATCTGGAGAAAGCCAATAGGTCCATACAGGAAATGAAAGACAACCTCAAAAAATCAAATATTAGAATAATAGGCTTTCCCGAAGGAGTGGAAAAAGAGATAGGCTCACAATGGGTGCTCAATGAGATAATACAGGAGAACTTCCAGAACACTGGAAATATAAATCCAGCACAAATCCAGGAAAGACAGAGAACCCCCAGCAGATTCAACCCAAAGAGAGCCTCACCCAGACATGTAGTCCTCAAGCTCCCTTCATGCGAATACAAGGAAACTATTCTAAGACAAGTAAAAAGAAAGGATAAGATTACTTTCAGAGGAAGGCAAATCAGAATCACAGCCGATCTCTCAGAAGAAACACTCCAAGCAAGGAGAGAATGGGGTAAAACATTTCAAATCCTGAAACAAAACAACTGCCAACCAAGAATAATGTACCCAGCAAAGCTCTCATTTGTATTTGAGAATGAAATGAAATCCTTCAACAGTAAAGAGAAATTAGAAGAATACATCAGCACGAAACCACCTCTAGAAAATCTCCTCAGGAAGATGCTAAACCCAGAAAGAAAAACTGAAAACCAAAATCAAAGATGGCAAATGGGAAGACCTCCCCAATTAAAGCCATATGAGGAAAGTCAACAAGTCAGAGATTTTAATAGATGCAAACACACACTTGCACGCTTACACGCACATATGGCAGCTAAAAATCACAACCTCTCAATATAATCCCTAAGCACAAATGGCCTAAACTCACCAATCAAAAGACACTGATTAACAGAATGGATCAAAAAACAGAACACAAACATATGATGCCTACAAAAGACGCATCTAACCAAAAAAGATGCGAAGAAACTGAAAGTGAAGGGGTGGAAAAAGATATGTCACACCAATAGACAAGAAAAAAAGGCTGGGGTAGCTGTCCCAATGTCAGATGATATAGTCTTCAATCTGACAAACATCAAAAAGGACAGGGAAGAATATGATATATTGGTTAGGGATTGATCCTTCAGGACGTAATTACTAACGTGAACATATATGCACCAAATTCCAAGCGCCTAACTATGTGAAGCAATTGCTTACGGACTTAGAGGGGAGACATAGATATGCACACAATAATTGTGGGTGATCTTAACACCCCATTAACAACAATAGATAGATCAACAAAACAAAAACTCAACAAAGAAACAACAGAGCTCATACAAACAATAGAACAACTGGACTTGGTAGACATTTATAGAACTTTTTATCCTAAGACCACAGATTATACATTTTTTTCAGCAGTGTATGGCACCTTCTCCAGGACAGACCACATAATAGGACACAAAGCTAATCTACAAAACTTCAAAAAGATAGGAATCATACCATGTACCTTCTCAGAACACCATGGATTGAAACTGGAAATCAACAATTCAAAATGCCCAAGGAAATACAGAAATTCTTGGAAGCTGAACAATATGCTATTAAACTAACAATAGGTCAGAGAAGAAATCAAAGATGAAATTTAAAAATTTATGGAAACTTGGGGCTTGGCAGCATGGCCTAGTGGCTAAGGTCCTCGCCTTGCTCGCATATGGCTGCTGATTCTAATCCCAGCAGCTCCACTTCCTCTCTATCTCTCCTCCTCTCAGTATATCTGACTTTGTAATGAAAATAATATAAATCTTGCAAAAAAAATTTATGGAAACAAATCAAAACTTTGACACAATATTCCAAAACTTGTGGGACACGGCCAAAGCAGTGCTAAGGGCAAACTCATCGCAATTGGAGCTCATGTCAAGGCCCAAGAGAGGCGCCAAATACAAGAACTAAACACACACCTCCAGGAATTCGGAAACACAACAGCAGAAGAGACCCACACACAACAGGAAACAGGAAATCATCAAATCAATGGAAGAAATTAATCAGATAGAAATCAAACAAAACTATGCACAAAATCAATGAATCAAAAAGCTGGTTTTTTGAGAAGATAAACAAAATAGACACCCCACTGGCCCGACTGACAAAGAAAAAAACAAGAGAAATCAAGAATTAACAGCATCAAAGATGGAAAAGTCAACATAACAACAGACACGGCAACCATTAAGAACATAATTAGAAATTACTACAATGCACTGTACTCCAACAAATCAGAAGACCACAAAGAAATGGAAAAGTTCTTAGCCTCACACCACCTGCCAAAATTTGGCCCAGAGGCAACAAATGAACTGAACAAACCCATAACTGAAGCAGAGATTGAATCAGTGATTAAAGACCTCCCAACAAAGAAAAGCCCAGGCCCAGACGGCTTCACTACACAATTTTACAAAACATTCCGAACACAGTTAACCCCAATCCTCTACACACTCTTCAAAACAATAGAAAAGGAAGCAACCCTCCCAAACTCATTTCACGAAGCCAACATTACCTTAATCCCAAAACCGGACAGAGAACCAAAAGAGAAGGAAAACTACAGACCTATCTCTTTGATGAACATTGATGCTAAGATACTCAACAAAATCCTAGCCAAGAGAATTCAAAACATCATCAGACAGATCATTCATCTGGACCAAGTAGGATTCATCCCGGGAATGCGGGGATGGTTCAACATCCGGAAATCCATAAATGTGATACACCACATCCAAAAACTAAAAAACAAGAATCAGATGATAGTATCAATAGACGCAGAAAAAGTTTTCAACACTTCGAACACCACTTCCTACTAAAACCCTAACAAAGTTATGCATTGAAGGAACAATCCACAACATAATCAAAGCAATATATGAAAAACCCAACGCCAGCATCATACTGAATGGAGAAAAATTAGAACCCTTCCCACTGAAATCTGGAACAAGACAGGGTTGTCCGCATTCTCTAATGCTATTCAACATAGTCCTAGAGGTACTTGCTGAGGCCATAAGACAAGAAAAAGAAATCAGAGGGATGCAAATGGGAAAGAAAGAAGTCAAGCTTTCACTATATGCAGATGACATGATTCTTTATGTAGAAGAACCATGAGACTCAATACAGAGCCTGCTAGAACTTATATGAGAATTTGGTAGAGTGGCAGGGTACAAAATTAATGAACAAAAATCAACAGCCACAGTGTATACAAACAGCCCCAAGATGGAAAAAGATCTAACCAGCAAGATACCATTCAAAATATCAGAGAAAAGTATGAAGTATCTGGGAATTAACCTAACCAAAAATGTAAGAGACTTATTTAAGGAAAACTACAAACTACTTAAAACAAAAATGGAACAAGACCTCAAAAGATGGAGTACATCCCAACCTCCTGGATAGGTAAAATCAATATCATTAAAATGTCTATCCTGACAAAAGCAATATATACATTCAACGCAATCCCAATCAAATTGCCCAAAACATTCTTCATGAAACTGGAAACACAATGATACAAAGGTTCATCTGGAAACTCAAAAAAACCACGAATAGCTAGAACCATTCTGAAGAACAGGAAGTTAGCAGGGGGAACCACAGTTCCAGACCTCTGGACATACTATACGGCGGTGGTTATCAAAACAGCATGGCACTGGCACAAAGATAGAGAGAAATGTTGCTTTTTTACTTTGTTGATTGTTTCCCTAGCTGTACAGCAGCTTCTTAGTCTGATGAGGTTCCAATTGTTTATTTTGGTCTCAATGTCTACTGCTTTTGGAGTCTTTTTTAGGAAGGCAGGGCCTACTCGTAAGTGTTGCTGTGTGTTTCCAACATTTTCTTCCAAAAGCTTGAAGGTTTCTGGATGTAGGTTTAGATCTTTTATCCATTGAGATTTGATCTTAGTGTATGGTGAGAGATGTGGGTCTATCTTTTTGTTTCTACAGGCTATCAACCAGTTGTCCCAACAGCATTTATTGAATAGACCTTCCCATTTGCTTGGATTATTGTCTGTCTTTTGTCTAAGATTAATTGACTGTATCTGTGTGGGTTTTCATCTGTTGTTTCTATTCTGTTCCACTGATCTTCCTCTCTATCTTTGTGCCAGTACCAGGCTGTTTTGATGACCACTGCCCTATAGTATGTCCATAGATCCGGTACTGTGATTCCCCCGGTTAAGTGCCTGTTCTTCAGAGTGGTTCTGGCTATTCATGGTTTTTTGTGTTTCCAGATGAATCTGTGTATCGTTTTTTCCAGTTCAATGAAGAATGTTTTGGGCAATTTGATTGGGATTGCGTTGAATGTATATATTGCTTTTGGTAGTATAGACATTTTGATGATATTAATTTTGCCTATCCAGGAGCATGAGATGCTGTTCCATCTTTCGAGGTCTTGTTCTATTTGTTTTCTGAGTGTTTTGTAATTTTCTTCATAAAAGTCTTCTACGCTTTTGGTTAAATTCATTCCCAGATATTTCACGCTTTTCTCTGTTATTTTGAATGGCAGCTTGTTGGTTAGATCGTCTTCCCTCTCTGGGCTATTTGCATACACTATGGCTGTTGATTTTTGTTCATTTATCTTGCATTCTGCCACTCTGCCAAACTCTCGTGTGAGTTCTAGGAGTCTTTGTATTGAGTTTTTTTGGTTCTTCTATGTAAAGAATCATGTCTACGAACAGTGAAAGCTTGACTTCTTCATTTCCCATTTGGATTCCTTTGATTTCTTTGTCTTGTCTTATGGCTTCTGCAAGTACCTCTAGGACTATGTTGAATAGCAATAGAGAAAGCGGACAACCCTGTCTTGTTCCAGATTTCAGTGGGAAGGGTTCTAATTTTTCTCCATTCAGTATGATGCTGGCGTTGGGTTTTTCATATATTGCTTTGATTATGTTGTGGATTGTTCCTTCAATGCATAACTTTGTTAGGGTTTTAGTAGGAAGTGGTGTTCGATTTTGTAGAAAACTTTTTCTGCGTCTATTGATACTATCATCTGATTCTTATTTTTTAGTTTTTGGATGTGGTGTATCACATTTATGGATTTCCTTATGTTGAACCATCCCTGCATTCCCTGGATGAAACCTACTTGATCTGGATGGATGATCTATCTCATGTGTTTTTTTGTATTTTATTGGCTAGGATTTTGTTGAGAATCTTAGCGTCAATGTTCATCAGGGAGATCGGTCTGTAGTTTTCCTTCTCTGTTAATTCTCTATTCAGTTTTGGGATTAAGGTGATATTAGCTTCATAGAATGAGTTTGGAAGAGTTGCTTCCTTTTCTATTGTTTTGAAGAGCTTGTAAAGGACTGGGGTTAGCTCCGGTTGGAATGTTTTGTAGAATTCTGTTTTAAAACCATCTGGGCCTGGGCTTCTCTTTGTTGGGAGCTCTTTAATCACTGATTGTATTTCTGATTCGGTAATGGGTTTATTCAGCTCTTCTGTTGCTTCTGGGGTGAGTTTTGGTACATGGTGGGAGTCTAGGAATCTTTCCATTTCTTGGTGGTTATCGGATTTGTTGGCATATAATTCTTTGTAATAATTTCTAATTATTTCCTTAATGGTAGCAATGTCTGTTGTTATGTTGCTTTTTCCATCTTTGATGCTGCTAATTCTTGCTTTGTCTTGTTTTTTCTTTGTCACTCGGGCCAGTGGGGTATCTATTTTGTTTATCCTCTCAAAGAACCAGCTTTTTGATTCATTTATTTTCTGAATGGTTTTTTTAAATTTCTTTCTGATTTAGTTCTTGTCTTGTTTTGATAATTTCTTGTTTCTTCTTGTTTGTGGGGTCCTTCTGCTGTTGCTTTTCCAGTTCCTGGAGGTGTGTGCTTAATTCCTGCATTTGTTGCCTTTCTTGGGCTTTGACGTGTGCGCTAATTGCAATAAGCTTACCACATAACACTTCTTTGGCAGTGTCCCATAAGTTTTGGACTTTTGTATCTGGGTTTTTGTTGGTTTCCATAAATTTTTTGATCTCGTCTTTAATTTCTTCTCTAACCCATTGTTTGTTTAATAGCATATTGTTCAGCCTCCAGGAGTTTACATGTTTCCTGGGACATTTTGAGTTGTTGATTTCCAGTTTCACTCCGTGATGGTCTGAGAAGGTACATGATATGATTCTGATATTTTTGTAGTTAGTTAAACTTGCTTTGTGTCCTATTATGTGGTCTATCCTGGAGAAGGTGCCATGAACTGCTGAGAAGAAGGTGTACTCTGTAGCCTTAGGATGACATATTCTATAGATGTCTACTAGGACCAGTTGTTCTATTGTTTGTGTGAGTTCTGTGGCTTCTCTGTTGAGCTTTTGCTGTGTTGATCTATCTATTGGTGTTAGTGGGGTGTTCAGGTCTCCCAGAATGATCGTATGTTCATCTATGTCTACCTTTAAGTCCAAAAGTAGTTGTTTCATGTAGCTGGGTGCATCCAGGTTAGGAGCATAAATGTTAAGAATGGCGATTGGTTCTTGTTGAATCCTCCTTTTCAAGAAAATGTAGCGCCCTTCCCTGTCCTTTTTGACGTTCCTTACTTTGAAGTCCATATCGTCTGAGAATAGGACTGCCACACCAGCCTTTTTTCTCATCCATTGGCATGGAATATGTGTTTCCACCATTTCACTTTTAGTTTCTTGAAGTTTTTTCTGGTTAGATGTGTTTCTTGCAAGCAGCATAAAGTTGGATCCTGATTTTTAACCCAGTCGGCTAATCGGTGCCTTTTCAGTGATGAATTTAAGCCATTTGTGTTGAGGGTTAATATTGAGAAATTATAATTATGCTGTGCCATATGCTTGAGTTTTTGAGGCTGTTGGTAATTGATCATTGTTTGGTGGATGGACGTTCTGTGGATGGACGTTATTAACAGGAGGTCATGTGCGTGAAGCAGGGGGGCACTCCAGAGTGGAGCAGGTGGTAAGGAGGACGCTTAGATCCCAACCACGAAGACTCCCAGACCTTCACCACAAATTATTAATACGAGCAACAAGGACTATATCCCAACTGCCAAGGAGGCCACAGGGAATTGGATGCCCTCGGAGGCCGAGTACTCTGAGGTCACCCACCCCCAACTGGAGCTTCCACAGGGGATGGAAGAAGTCCAAACTCTACCGTGCAGAAACCAATATCATCGGAAAGACAACCAGAAGCCCTGAGCGGTCCGCACAAACAGAAGAACAATAAATGTCCTTCGGGACCAGGGAGGAGAGCTTTCTCTGGTCCGAGCCTGGCTCCACCTCTGGACCCCCACCCTCCCTCGCAGTGACCATGGGGATCACTCCGAAAACCCCTCATAGCAAACAAATAATCATACAAACTACAAAATCCTAAAGTAAATAGACAAACAACAAAAAGTAGAGCTTGGCATCTGACAGGAAAGAGCTGGCGTGGATTGGCTCATGCCTCGCTGGGTGGGACACAAAGATTAGTCACTCCTCACCATGGTGTTGAGGATTTTCCTGCACACCTGCCCCCCAAAAAATGTTCTGCACCTTAAATGTTGACAAATATCTTGTTAGAGTTACAAGCCAGTCTAGATTATCCTAAAATCTGCCAAGATCAGCAAAATTATACTTCAACACAACAAATGGCTAAATACTAAAATGAAATAGACATGAGACAGCTGAATGGTGCCTTATAGCCATTTTGAGGTATATAGCAGCCGGTCATGTATATAAACTAAAATTGAAATGTCAATGAGCTAATCACAGGTTGTGGTTAAGAATTGCTTTTCTTTTTTTTTTTTTTTTTGTAACATTCTGGTTACTCAAAACCATGTCAATTCCATAACATTGCAAATTGCTGTTGATGTTATATTGGGACTCTTAATTGACTGTGATGATATTCTACAAGCTTTAACTTTGGACCAGAAATGGTCTCCCCAAGAAACTGTTCAACCCATCTGGACAATAAGTAGCTGGACTCTATGCTTGGTATACGTTTGCAAGGAAAGAATCTTGATTGAATTTGAACTGTAATACTGCATCAAGGTGGAGGAATCCACCAGAGGGGGAGGAGGGGCGTGGGGAGGGGTGGGTGGATTCCCAGAGCCTATGAAACTGTCACATAATGCAAAATAATTAATAAAAAAAGATAGAGAGGAAGATCAATGGAGCAGAATAGAAGCATCAGATGGGAACCCACACAAATACAGCCAAATAATCTTTGACAAAAAGACAGACAACAATCCAAGCAAATGGAAAGATCTGTTCAATAAATGCTGTTCGGACAACTGTTTAATAGCCTACAGAAACAAAAAGATAGACCCACATCTCTCACCATATACTCAGATCAAATCAAAATGGATAAAACATCTAAACCTACATCCAGAAACCTACAAACATTTGGAAGAAAATGTTGGAAATACTCTGCAAGATCTAGGTGTAGGTCTCGACGTCTTATAAAGGACACCAAAAACAGTGGAAATCAAGACCAGATTAAACAAATGGGACCTCATCAAACTAAGAAGCTTCTGCACAGCAAAGGAAACAATCAACAAAGTAAAAAAGCAACCCACAGAATGGCAGAAGATCTTCGCGCACTACGTAGGTGATAGAGGGTTAATCTCCAGAATATACAAAGAACTACAAAACAACCAAAACACCAAAAAAAAAAAAAAAAAAGCCGCTCAAGAGATGGGCATGGGAAATGGGCAGACACTTCACAAAGGAACAATCCCAAATGGCAAATAAACATATGAAAAAATGCTCAAGTTCCCTGGCAATAAGGGAAATCCAAATTAAAACATCAATGAGGTACCACCTAACGCCAGTAAGACTGGCCCACATGAATAAAAGCACCAACAACACTTGTTGGCAAGGTTGCAGGGAAAAGGGAACCCTATTCCACTGCTGGTGGGGCTGCAGATTGGTATAGCCTCTATGGAAATCAGTATGGAGAATATTCAAACAACTCAAAATCAATAAACCACATGATCCAGCAATAGCACTCCTAGGAATATATCCAAAACACTTGTTTCATGAGAAACCAACATGCACCCCTATGTTCATAGCAGCACGATCAGTAATTGCAAAAACATGGAAGCAACCAAAATGCCCATCAACAGAGCATTGGATAAAAAAGCTATGGTTCATCTACTCAATGGAATACTACTCAGCCATTTAAAAAAATAAAACAAAATGCAGTTCTTTGTGGCCAAATGGGCCCAACTGGAAACCATAATGCTAATGGAAATGAGCCAATCCCAAACGGTTAGATACCGCATGTTTGCCTTAATTTAAGATGATATGATGTTAGTCATAACATGTTATGTTATGGATGTTATGTCATATGTCGTATATAAACTAAAATTGAAATGTGAATGGGGTGGTCACAGAATGTGGTTAAGAAATCGTATTTATTTTTAATGTACTGGTTGCTCAATACTATGTCAATTAATTCCATAACGATGTTAATTGTTGCTGATGGTATGTTAGTGCTTTTATTTGATCGGGTGATACTCTGCTGGCTCTGCCCTCAGACCACAGAGGGTCTCCACAAGAAGTAGTTGGACTTGACTGGACTATAAGATGTTGGACTCTATGCTTGGCATATGCTTACAAAGAGGGAATCTCAACTGAACTCAAACTGTGATGATGCAGCAAGGTGGAGGAACCCACCATGGGGGGAGGGTGTGGGGAGGTGTGAGGAGAATCCCATTTCCTATGAAATTAGAACACAATGTAATTAATGCATAAATTTAATAAGAGAAAAAAAGAAAAGAAAAAAAGAGATGCATTATCAGGTCATTTATTTGAGATTTTGATTGCTTTGTAAGCATCTCATGGTATAAATATCCTTTCAATGCTGTTTTGGCCACATATCATGAGTTGTGATATTTTTTATTTTTTTTTAAGTTTTTTTTCCTACAGATTTATTCAGTGACACATAGGCCACACAGTAGCATAGCTTCTTCAAGAAAGTTTTTATTTCCTTTTTCATTTCTTCAGTTTCACATTTGTCATTCAGTAGAATGTTATTTAACTTCATGGAGTAAATTATCTATATTTCTCCTGTTCTTGATTTTTCTATGGCTTTTTATTATCGGTATATTTAATGACTATGTCATACAGACTTTCTTGAACAGGAGTGAAGATACAATGCAGTATGCAACTCTACTTTCAACTTACAAATGGTCTTCCAATGAAACTGTTAAATATGTCTTAACAATAGGATGATGGCTCTCTGCCATTGTCCATACCTACAATGTCAGGATACACTTAAAAACAGAATGATGGACTGTTTATGATGGAATATACTATTGTAATACTAAAAGGGATACTAAGAAAGGGAAGGTGATTTAGGAGGTGGGAGGGGAAATCCCAAAAACAATGGAACTGCATCAAAAACTAATAAAATTAATTACTTAAAAATACTTGGAAGAATAGAAACTTTCAGATTCATACTATGAAACTAATATTGCTCTGATAATAACATTAGATATCAAGGTCTGTGCAGAGGTAACCTGACCAATAATCTGTCTGCAGATTAAATGACTCAATCAGGGTCTGGCAGAGTAGCCTAGTGTCTAACATTCTTGCCTTCCATAAGCCAGGATCCCTTATGGGCACCAGTTTGTATTCCTGCTATTCCTCTATCCATTCTTGCCTGTGGCCTGGGAAGGCGGTAGAGGTGGCCCAATGCCTTGGGACCCTGTACTTGCATGGAAATCCAGGGAAGAACCTCCTGGCTTCTGGCTTTGGATCAACTCAGCTCCTGCTGTTATGGCCGTTTGGGTAGTCGACCAGCGCATGCACAATCTTACTTTCTGTCTCTCCTCCTCTCTGTAAATCTGACTTTCGGATAAATAAATGAATCTTTGCAACAGACAGAAAAGGATGTTGACTACTGGCTTCAGATTAGCTCAACTCCAAGTGTTATGGTTATTTGAGGAAGGAATCAGCAGACAAAAAATCACTCTCTCATAACTCCCAGGTTCAACATACAGAAAGCTAAAAGACCACAGCAAATGGGACATGGCCTTCTGTATAGACAGAGATCAAAATAACGGAAGTTGAGTCCAGAAGTAAACATTATTTCCATTTTTCCACTGAATAGCATGAATGATTTATTTCCATATAAGAGATGGGCTATTAAGTTCAACATTTAGTGCTGGTACAATTGGATAGTGACAGGCCAAAAGAAGAGTCAGATCCTTATTTATTATTCTGTACAAAGCTAACTTCAAGGACTGGCACTGTGTTGTGAGAAACTAAGTCATTTTCTGCAGCAGAGGCATTTCATATGGGTTCTGGTTCAAGTCCTGCTGAAACCAATTCCCATCTAGGCTACTGCTAATATGCCTTGGAAATGCAGCAGAAAATGGCACAAGTTCTCAGGCCCATGCACCATTTAAAGACATTCATGGAGCTCCTACTCCTGGATTTGGCTTTGCCCTGCCCCCAGTACTTGAGGCAATTTAGGAAATAAGCCATATCAGAGATGAAAATTTCTCAATCCCTCATTCTCACCTCTACACCCAACTCACTCGCTGTCTCTGTAACTCTGTCTTTCAAATCAATAAAAATAAATCTTTAAAACATTAAATGCATCAACAGCAGATATAAAACTATACAATTCTAGCATAAAAGCCATAAGGGTTGAGTTCATGGTTTCAGACTTGGAAATGGATTCCTAGAATTGATACCCAAATCACAAACAGTAAAAAGAAACACATAAATTTTACATTACCAAAAGTTAATCATTTGCACTTACACAGCTACTATCTATACAGCTAAAAGATACCCACAGAACTGGAAAAAGTAGGATGCTGCAACCTTTGCCATTTCTATACCTGCAGGATCAAGGCATGTCTAAATAGCACAATGAGTGACATATGATTGCTTATTAATCAACATACTATTGCAATAATATAGGGGACATCAGAGAAGTGAGGATTTGAAGAGGGGTAAAAGAAATTCAAGAGTCTATGGAATTGTATTATAAGATAAAAATTTAGAAATTAATAAAACTGGAATAAACAAAAAATTATTCATACTTACACAGCAACTGTCAAGAGTGGTAAAAGACAAAAATCAGGAGAAATCTTACAAGCAATTTATTTGTCAGGAGATTTATCTAAAATATAAAGATTTCTTGCAACTCAAAAACACAGAAAAAATAATTCAAGTATTATGACACTGGAAATTAAGTAGACAATTATTGAGAGAAGGCATGAAAATGGTAAATGTTGGTTAATGTGATTATCAATTTGAGGATGAACATTTAAACCAAAATGGGTTATGAATTCTATTCACTAGAGAGGCTATATGATGAAAACGATGGAAAAGTCAAGCACTGGCAAGGAAGAGAAAAAGTTGGAACCTTACATACTCTAGGTGAGAAAGCAAAATTATACAGGTTTTATGGAAAATCCTTGAAAGTTACTGAAATAGCTAAATAGAATTATTGCCACAAATTCTACTACTGAACTTACATTCAAAAGATTGAAATGGATATAAAATCATGAATTTAACATAAATTTTTAAAGAATGAACACAGTTTTCAAGCCAAAGCAATAAAAATTCAAATGCCCAGCAACTAATGAATCCATTGATTTAAAAAAATGAAAAGTTACATAATGGAATAATGTTACTTGCTGCTACATAGAAATGATGTTATGACACACACACATCAACATAGAAAATCATTGACAACCTAACAATGATTGAAATAAGCCAATCACAAGGGAACATGTATTACACAATTCCATTTGAACACAATTTAAGAAATAGTCATTATCTGGAGATAAAAGATTAGTGGTACATGGGCAAGGAGTGATGAGGGAAGGAACAGAATTGCTGGAGTGACAAAAATTTTCTAGAATTGGCAACAGTGATGACAACTGTACATTTAAAATGGGTACATTGGAGCCATTGAACTTGACTGGACAATAAGATGCTGGACTCTATGTTTGGTATACGCTTGCAATGGGGGAATCTCAACTGAACTTGAGCTGTGGTTATGCAACAAGGTGGAGGAATCTACCATGGGGGGAGGGTTTGGGGAGGGGTGGGGAGAACCCAAGTATCTATGTAACTGTGTCACATAATACAATGTAATTAATGAAGTTAAATAATAAATAATTTTAAAAAAGAAAGGAAAAGGGAGAGTGCAAGAAAAAAAAATAAAAAAACAAAATGGGTACATTGTTGCTTCTGAATTACTTCTCAAAGACATTATAAAAAGAGGAAGAAATGGTGCAATACTTACTGACTGAGAAAAGTAAAGGACTAAAGAAATTAAGATTTAATAACCTCCTGAGATTTTTTAAGAAAGGATCATGTGGGTTTCTAAGGGAATCAAGGTTCACTCCAAATAATGTTGCAGTGATCACATCCATGCTGTATGCCTCAAAGATTCTGTGGAGAGAGATACAAGGACAATTAAAACCAGCACCTACTTGCCATTCTTGAGCCACACATGCAGCAGGAAGTGCTGAGAAAGCACATGTCAAGCAAAACAGCAGAGAGCCAAACAATTCCTGGACCACATCCGGAGGCAGGCATTGAGGCTCAGTGGCTGAGGTTTAGTAAGCACGTATCACCAGTCAGAATTCTGTTTCAAATCCAGCCACCGCACTTCTGATCTAGCTTCATGCTAACACATCCCAGTATGCAAAAGATGGTAGTTTAACAGCTTGGTTCCCTATCACACATGCAGCACATGCATGCGTTCAAACAACCTAGTCTGGTGAACCAGCAAATGGAAGATAGCTCCCTCTCTACCTCTCTCTCTCTCTCTCATGTCTCATTGAGATAAACATCTTTATTTTAAAAAATAGAACTACCACCTAGATCATCAGAATGATCATTACTACTATCACTCACACTGAAACATATCAAGGGTGGAAGATACAGTTGTCTTTGCCCTGGGTAGCAGGGACTCTAGTAAAATTAGAGATGCATCTAAGCTCAAGCAGAGTTAAAGACCATAATCACACAGGTTACAGAACTCTGTATTTGGATGTAAGACCTAAGCTTTAGCA
Source organism: Ochotona princeps (assembly GCF_030435755.1). Taxonomy (NCBI): domain Eukaryota; kingdom Metazoa; phylum Chordata; class Mammalia; order Lagomorpha; family Ochotonidae; genus Ochotona; species Ochotona princeps. The sequence continues at coordinate 34,779,332 of NC_080855.1, read as the reverse complement.
GGATAGCTGGAATAATTCACTCTTCCCTGGAACTCATGAAGATGGCGCTCATCCAGGTCTTCCCTCACCTTAGAAACTTTCTGGAAAGATGATTTTTTCCTAACACATTACTAAATATCAACACTCTGATCTGAATTACAGAACAATCAATCCTTCCCTTCATTCATTGACAAAGCTCTAAAATACACCCTCTTTTCCATCTCCAGAATCTGAGGTGGCCCTGAGGGTAGAATTCCCGTTAAAAGGTATATCCAAGGATGACTGTGGTTAAATATGATAACTCTACATTAAACTTATTAACAAGAAGAATTCATAACTGTGTGAAATGCTATCTGCTTCTCCAGGAATTCATAGTTTACAAAGCAGACTCCTAAATAATTCAAAATTAGTACATTCTGACTGGGAAAGCAAAATTTTCAAAAATTTCAAATGATGCTAATTTTGATGCCATATTCCATATGTTAGTCCTCTGTCCAAATAGCAGTTCCACTAATAAATTCCAGCGAATGCACATTCTTGGAGATACCATGTATTAAGTCAGGCACTTGCGTCATTCCAACCCCAGGTGAGACTAGATTGAATCCCTGGTTCTTAGCTTAAGCTTGGCTAATCCCTAGTTGTTGCAGATATTTAGGATCATGACACAGAATATATCTCGCTCTAGTTCTTTTGTCACACCAAATGAATATACATAATATAAATAAATATTCAAGTTTAGCTAACAAATTATTTTGTTGCCATCCCCAAAGGATTTTCTGGGCCTTCTCTCTCCACATATTCAAGAAATTTGAAGTAAAACATATACTTCAGTATTTAGCATTTTTCTAATATAATCAGCAATTCCATGAAGGCATTTTGGTTCTTCCCATACACAAACACACACACACTGGGACTCTCCTGGCGTAGACCCTGCTTCCCGATTTGTACCAAATTCTTCCCTTAGTTCGCAATCCCAATTCCATACCAACTTAAACAAAACATAATAAAACAAAACAAAACAAAAACAAAAAAAAAACTTCCACAGAATCATATTCCTTTTTTCTACACATGAATTTTGTCTCTCAAATAGCCAAAGTGACAGCCAAGCTGATAACTGTATTATGTGCTCTATTCCAAGAAAACCCAGTCTGTCCCCAACTTCCTTTGTGTTGTATGTTATCCTTTCTGGTGGAATCACTGGAGTTGTAGCACAACATACACTCTTTCGTATGTTCACTCTAGGGATTCCCGAAGGAAAATTTCAACTCCATGCCATGTACTGAAAGAGCCCAGAACCCCACAAATACATTCTTACTTACTTGTTCAAATTGACAGGCTTGCCTTTCTCTGCTTCCTGACTCAAATTTTTCACCAACACATCTCCATAATGGGCAATGATGGGTAGCATCTAAGTACACACACACAACACCAGCCACAGTGAGATGCAGAGATCCAGGTCACATAAGGAAATAGTTTTCTAACGAAGCAGGAGTGATAAAATGACTCTATACACACCACTTCATCCACAGTTAAAAGTAAATATTCAAGTCAAAAGGATTGGATTATCAAAGCAGAGGTAGTTCATCAACATTTTTAATGAATGCGATTCTCTTCTAGATTATAAAGAGAAAAGCTCAGTTTAAGGAACATTGGTGCCAATAAACTTTCCGCTTCAAATGGACTAGGATCGTCTCTCCATTTTTTTTCCAGACTCAGTTAAGTTTGTAATTAACATATACTAATTTGTTACCTCCTTGATTTTTCCACTAGTGAAGGTTGGAGACAACAGTGTTCTTATTCTCTTCCATTCTTCATCCTTAGAATCGGTGATGGAGCTTTTCATAAATCCCATTGGTCCAAAAGACTAAAATTCAAATAAAGATATTTTGCCCAATATAAGTTCTGAAGATCATCACTGTTGTGTTTATTACATGCACATCAGGCATTTCAAACTATTTAGTAGAAGTCTACCACTTGGTATGCTAAGATTATGTGCTCATTAATATTATTCTAAATCCCTAGCCTCATAAGAGAGTAGATGCGCTGTGTTCTGAGGCATTTATTTTCCATTTTCCTATAAAAATCAATTCGCCATATATCAGAGAATCTGTCATTCCAGGAGACTAAACAGAAATAGAAACATCCTCTAATATAGAGCACAACAGATACGAATTGCTGGTGGACATCCAGATGGCCAAAAAAGCCTGTATGTTTCTTTGAAACAATTTTGTTTTCCACTCTGCCCTACTCTCTATACACAAAAACATGCACATGAACAACAACTGATAAAAGAAGAGAACTTTCCTTACAAAGTAAAAATACATTTCATTTAGGTTTAGATATTCTGCTTTGAGATATTTATTCCCCCACCAAACCATGAAATCATAGTATCAAACAAAGAACTAAACACTGAAATCCTGTTATTCACAGCACAATGGATGGAATGGAAGCTTATTATATTAAAACAAATAAACATTACACAGAAAAGCAAACACCAAACTTTTCTCTCATGTGTAGAATTTTTATAACACATTCTGAACAAAAAGGAGGCTTTGAAGCACTGCAAGAGGAAATAGAGAAGGATGTTGAATGGCAGGCACCATAACACTGTGCCGTAATAAGATTCAGCATCCTGATACAGAGTGGCACATCTATACTTCACAACAACTTATTTTTTTATTGAATGAAACACTGAAAGAGAAAAACTCATAAGCCCTGGCATAAAGAAAACTACAAGAAAATACAAGGAACAGTATCAGTGGGACCCCATAACTGCACCTACTGTGCTATTTATAATCCAGATGCCTGCTAATGGCAGAGGAAGGCAAAGGAGAATGACCAAAGTGTTCTGGTTCCTGCATCCATGTGGAAAACCAAGAAGCTCCTGACTCTGACCTTCATATGGGCCAAACTCTGGCCATTGCAGCAATCTGGGAGTGAACCAATGGATGGACACTCATGCTCTGTCTCACTCTTGCTCTCTTTCACTCTCTGTTTTATTCTTTCTCTCCTGCCACCATCTTTTTCAGTAACAGGCTTCTGGCATATTTAAATGAAAAATCCTTTACAAAATTAAACTCTAAACATGTTAACATGTAAACATGTTCACTACCTAATCAGTTGATTCTACTTTTATTGAAATACCAACAGTAAAATTTAAAAAATGTATTATATGCAACCAAAAACATAGTTTTTATGATCACTTTTTAAGGTAGATAATACCTCTGAGACTGCAAACCTATCATGAGGCCAGTATTTGGCACTGCATGCTAACCCTCACTCATTACAGTTCTGACATCCTATATCAACCCTTACATGCTAGATCAGCATTCTGATCCTGCTTCCTGCATATACCCTAGAGGCACAGCAGTGAATGGTGAAGTCATCTGGTACCTGCACTTACATGGGAGACCCAAAAGAAGCACCTGGATCTGAGCTTTGATTAAATTTACTTTGGCCATTGTGGCCATTTATAGAGTGACCCAGTAAATGAGAGACTTCCCTCTCTGTCTCACCTTCTTTCTCTATAAAGTCTGCCCTTCATTTACAAAATAAATAAATCTTTAAAAAAATAAACTTATTTGCTATTCTGAAGAAATATGAGATTGCATGGAAGTCCATTTGTCTCACACCACAAAGAGAAAAGGAAAAGGAGAATTATATCGACCATCCTCAGACTGGTCTAGCAATTCAAAATTCTAGGAAACATTTTCCAACTTGTAAAACTATACTTTGTTTTAAAATGAACATTTCCAATACTTGTGCCTAAAAAACCTAAATACAGAAATACAGCAAATTTCTTCAACTTAATTAAGAAAAAAAAAACATGTGCCCGGCGGGGTGGCCTAGCAGCTAAAGTCCTCTCCTTGAAAGCCCCGGGATACAATATGGGCACCGGTTCTAATCCCAGCAGCTCCACTTCCCATCCAGCTCCCTGCTTGTGGCCTGGGAAAGCAGTCGAGGATGGCCCAATGCATTGGGATCCTGCACCCATGTGGGAGACCCGGAAGAGGTTCCTGGTTTCCGGCATCGGATCGGCGTGCACCAGTCCGTTGTGGCTCACTTGGGGAGTGAATCATCGGACAGAAGATCTTCCTCTCTGTCTCTCCTCCGCTCTGTATATCTGACTTTGTAATAAAATAAATAAATCTTAAAAAACAAACATGCTGTTATACAAAAAGAACACAAGAAAAGTCTTTCAGTCAGTACACAATGTAATGGGGAAACTCAATAGTTCCCATTCCCATCAGTCAGAACACAAGACCAATGCACAGAAATCACCTTCATGTAAAAACTTATGAAGACATCATACAAATACAATTTCAGTCACTTCTGATAAAAATAAACAATTTAAGTAGAAAGTTTAACAGATACAGAAATAGATATAGATGCTGATATATAGAGACAGAGATGATAGGTAGATAGATAGAATATATATATATTATATATATATATATATATATATATATATATATATATATATACTGATAGCAGTATGTTAATGAAAGGAATCAAAGAAACCTAACACAATGGAGAGGCATGCTATGGTCATAGACTGACAGACTCACAACTCTAAGGACACAGACTCTAACACAGCTCATCTGTGGTTTGTTGTAGATAAAAATGAACTATCCTAACTTTGTATGGAATGACAAGAGACCAAGAACAGCTAAGCCAGTTCTGAAAAATAAAACGGGAGAATTCACTCTACATGTTAAGGGTTATTATAGAGCTACCATTACCAAGACACTATGGCATTATTGGAGGATTAGACAGAGTGATCAGTACAACAGAACAGATGATGAAACCTAGACCCACACAATCAGTACTAACTGATTTTCAAAGGTGATAAAGCAATTTGAGGAAGTGAGTGAAGGAGTGTTGAAACAATTGGATAGCACATAGCCCAAAATTAACACTAGTCTAAACCTCAAACCTGACATAAACATTAGGTCAAAATAGATTATATGCATAAAACATAGCCATAAAATTGGAAAAAAAAAGTGCTAGGCAAATAATTTTTAGATTTGATATCAAAAGCACAATGAACAAAAGGCATGCATGAGACTGTCAGTCATTTTGTTGTGAGTTAATTCTTGTATACCAGGGCCCTAAGGAAGGTGCAACAGAACTAGCTCTTTGTTATTTATGGGCAGTACAAGCAATAGTGAGAAGAGGGACATTGTCTCCTACAGGATTGGGAGACACTCCAGTGGCATCATAATGGACTTGGGAAAATTCATGGAAGACACACATTGTGAGACTGGAGAGGATAAAAGAGGAGAGGGGAGAGAACTTGGAGGAAAGGGAAGAGACTCCAGCGCCAACTAAACTTTATCCAAAAAACAGTTTTAAAAATTAAAAATTTAAATAAATATTTTTCTTTCAACTTTGAAAAAATAAAATGAACATTAGGCAAAATCTAAGTAAAAAAGTAAAAATTCCTGTAAGGAATCCATTAAGGAATCTATTAAAAGTAATGGATGTGATGCATGTTGTGGCTCCAACAAAATAGTAAGAGGGAATCTCTGTAATGAAAGAATTCTCATCTTGTTTGTGCTGCTAGTTACACAAATCTACATATCTGCTCCATGTGGCTAGCTACACACACACACACACACACACACACACAGAGAGAGAGAGAGAGAGAGAGAGAGAGAGAGAAGTGAAAAATGAAATCTGATCTGAATAATGTTTGTTTTCTACTTGCCACTGGAGAAATACACTAATTACGAAATGAAATGAAAAACAAAATGAAACACACATGAAACTTCCCTGATAATTTTGGTACTATATAATATTTAAGAATAAAAGCTTAACAATTAATACTTAAACTTGAATAATAAGCATGCCTACCCGTCGGTTTGTGAAGCTGGAGTAACATTCTTTCAGCATCACTGTTTTCAGCATCTCTGGATCAGTGATGACCAGCACAGGCTGTCGACCATCATACAATCTATTATGGGAAAACAGAAATGATTAAACACAGCAAGCTTAATGCAATAGCCACAGCCAAGCCCAGGAACCACACTTGGATCCTGATGTCATGTTTCTCATACTCCTTTTGTATAACACACAGCAACATCCCTTTTTGGTTCAAGTTAGAGTAGGATGTACAGTAAGATTCCAATCACAGAAGACACACTTGTCTTCATAAAGGCAAGATCACCTAAGAAAAGTAAAATAAATTTAGAAACTAAACAGCTCATCATGAAAATCACACATATAGAAATAATACTAGATTGCTGCCATGGTGGCATAGCAATTGAAAATCATCACTGGAAAGTCTGCTCAACATTAAAATCAGCTCACAAGTAGCAGCCTGGGAAAGCAGCAGAAGATGGCCCATGTGTTTGTGATCCTGACATCCATGTTGAAGATTGAATAAGCCTCCTGACTCCTGCCTTCCTTGGTCTCATACAAGCTATTTGGCCACACAGGGACTCAAAACCCAAAGGGAAAATATCTCTTTCTCTGTTTCTCTTTGCCATTATGATTATGAAAACATAATCAATAAATATTTTGAAAGAATTTTAGAGCATTTCTTAGATCTAGGTTCAAAGAATTTAAAAGATAAGAGGATTTCAAATTTCACTAAGTAAAAGATAAGTTGAATTTGAGGTAAAGTTTTAACTTATGCATAATTTGTTCATCATACACAATTTCAACAAACCCTTTTGTAATACTATGTATTTCATTATTTTTTCAGCTTCCCATTTTGTTATTTTATGATACAGTTCCATAAATGCTTAGATTACCCTTCCACTATATTACTATGGTGAAGTCCTTCATAAACAGTCACAAGTCCAACATTCTGCTATTTAAGTATCCTGATATTATATGTATACATAGTAGCAGAGAGTCCAGCATCCTGTTGTTATGGTATATGTAACACTTTCATTGTGAGTCCATTTGTGATTTTGAAATTGAGATGCATACTACATTGTGTCTTCATGTCTGGATATGATAGTCTGTCTTACACAGCTACCATACATACCTTTACATGAAATCCATAAAACAAGATGAAGAACAGGAAGAAAAATAGGAAATTTACAACAGCATGAAGTCAAATAAGGGAGTGAGCATTTCCCTACTAGTGACAATGGGAGTCAGTCACTACATCCTATACTGCATTGGCTAGGTTCTATTTGAAGATCCAACCCCAGACTCCATGTTATGTCAAAGAAGATCCTGAGGTACAGAAGGTGATCACACAGGTGGTTGCTTCCTGTCACCCTCATGGGAGATCTGGATTATGCTCCTGGCTCCCCCCACCTACCACCCCCAGCATTCTTTGGCATTGGTGGCATGAAACAACTAATGGCAGAGATGCTCTTCTTTTGCATTTTTAAAAAAATGGTATTATGCAATTAAAACACAAAGGCAAGTGAATCATTTAAGACTGACAAATACTAAATCCTGCAAGGGGAATTTAGGATTGAGTGAAAAGAGGTCCAGTGCTGCATGTTCTTAGAACACTTTTGTACGCCATGTTACCTCAGAAGCTCCTGGACCAGCTCTAAGAGTTTGATGAGACAAGATCTGAAATTAAAAAAAAAAATAGGAAGAGGCGAAATCTTCTCCCATTTGCACATAGGTTCCAATCCTATCAGTTATACCTCTTTATGAATGCTGAAAATGAAAAGTGTACCCTGTATGTCATCAAGTATATCAACCCAAGAGAGGACCAAGTAGTTTAAATAACCCTATGTTTACTCACTAGATTCAGGGGGAAAAAAGGCAAAGAAATTTGTATACTTATCTTTGCAAAAGCTATTGGTTTAAATTTTTGAAAACCAAAAAAAAAAAAAAAAAACCCATACACTTGCAGAGACTAATACATACATATAGGCATATATATTGCATAGATATTATGTATATATACAACATATTTACTTGTATCTCTCAGTTATTCTCTCTTTTCTAAAGAATTCAATTCATTCATTCATTTTTTGAAAGTAAATTCCACAGAGAGAAGGAATGATGCAAAGAGGAAAATTTTCAATCTTCTGATTCACTCCCCAATTGGCCATAAATGCCAGAATTGAACTGAAGCAAACATGTGAACAGGAGATTCTTTCTAGTTTCCCATGTGGGTTAGGGGTCCAGTTTTTGAGTCAGTCTCCACTGCTTTCCCAAGCAGTCAGCAGAGCGTCAGATCAGAAGTGCAGCAGCTGGACACACACTGGAGTTCATATAAAATGCCATGACTAATAGGTGGAGAAATAACCATCTATACCACATGCCAGCTTGACCAATAATCATTCTTTCAAAATCACATTTTAAATATGCTCTTTAGGTAACAGAATTTAGATACTTTGTTAAAAGCAATCAACATGCCTGTGGGAAACTTTCCATGGCCTAATCTCGGCTGTTTCTATCATGCTTCTTGCGCTTACCTGTAGGGACTGTGACTTGCCAGAAGAGTTGCCCAGGCTCCTCCATCAGAACCCCTCCCAGTGCCAGATTTTGCACAAACCAGGGAGTCCATGAGCCAGCACTACTCAGTTTACCTCCTGTCCTATCAGGAACAGTGGCTTTTTTTTGGCTGACTTTCAACCCATTTTGGTTCATACTGTTGGATGTTTAAGCCCAGCCATGGCTCGTCCATACCCACATATGGCTCACAAATGGCTCAGTAGGGGTTAAGACCTAGCCTAGTCTGTTCCACATCTACCCTGGTCCTCCAGGACACCAGACTGTGTTGGGGTCTGGCCTGGCCTGGTGCATCCAGTCCCAGTCCACACTAGTGCCAAGGGGAACTATGACTGTTGCCCTAAAGTTTCATGCCCCTGTTCCTGGATAGCACCAGGAATCCTGTCTCACCTACACTAAAGCTGGCCCTATTCATGGGTGTCCCCAAGCAGCTATTCCGTATCATAAAAAGCTCAGAGCTTGCCCAAAGCCAAGGACCTGCCCACCACCTCAGGGCCATGGATTTGGCCTGGGTCCCTGGCCGAATTCCACCTCCAAGGGGTGCCTCCTGCAGCCGCCACCCTGCAGAAGTTTCAGGCCACCCCCCACCCTAAGAATGAAAAGTTTCCCACAGGCATACACTTGGCATGGTTTGGGGGCAGACCCAGCTGAATCAGTTCATGTCATCCACTGGCAAATCTGAACACAAGAACAGAGTGTGGGTCGAGCTAGGTTTGGTGGCGACAAAAACCAGTGCACAATATGGAATGCCAGGGTGAGGTTGCTTGTACTGGATGTGACTGCAGCACCCAATCAGCACGTGTGAGAATCAGGAAGGGAGGGGGCAGAGTCAGCAAGGGTATTAAGTGGCTGGTTCCCTCGCCGGACAGCTACTCCCACTGCAGAGCGTGGGCTGGGATTGGGACAGACCAGACTAAGCAGGGCTACAACACCTGTGCGCTGCATGTGGAACAGATCAGGGGAAATCCAGGCTGGGCTGATTATTCCTGCTGGTGCAAGCATAAATTAGAGTGGGTGAGGGTTGTTTGGGCTTAGCTGCAGCATCAGCTGGCAGAAGCTGGCACTGGGGACTAATTCTGTCATGTCAAACCACAGAACTACCTGGAGAGTGCATAAACCGGGACTGAGAGAGAATGGGGAGGAAAATAGTGGGTTCCCCCTCTTGGGTCACTACTCCCACAGGAAGGCATGAAAACTAGGACGGGGCTGAGGTGGCTAGACAGAGAGGCACTCAGCAACATCCGTGAGGGCTGGATAGTTGAGTTGGTTAGATGGAACTAAGCTTCAATATCCATTGACATGTACGAGAGCCAAATGGGATGTGGGACAGACTGGTCTGGTCTGCCGCACATACTGGCAAAGCAGGGTAGTGGGTGGGCCTGGTGGGGGATTTATTGTGGGTCGCTCTGTCTAGGCTTGAGGCCACACTGGTCTGTGTGAGAGCCGAGTAGTGCTGGGCAGAACCACGCTGGACTGCAACATTGGTTCCAGTGCAAGTCAGGACTGAAAACAGAACCAAACCAACTACTGCAACCACCAGCTGATTGTGGTGATGGACTGTGCCAGGCCCTGTGCTTGCTAGTACATACAGGAATCTGGTCTGGGAACACCTCAGGCAAAGCTTCTTTGGAGATCTCCCCAATTGAAATGGCAGACTCAGAACCCTAACCAAGAAAAGAAAGAAGAAAGAACAAGTCAATCAACCACCTCAGCTATATGTTGGCAGCGAAATACTGGGCAAACAGAGTCCCTAGGTTGGACTGTGTCAACCAGTAGATTCTTCAACGACCTCATAGTGCTTGGCGTGGCAAGGCTGGCAGCAATTCATAACTGGTGAACTAACAAAACCACTTAAGCAAGTATCTCAGAGCATGCCCTGCAACCGGGACTTGGGGTTGGTGGCAAACTCGGTGGGGCCTCTCCCTCAATAACCCCCCTTACCTCCGATACATGAAGGAAACAATATGGAAATAATAGTCTTACCCACTTCCCTGTAGCCCTTGAACCTTTTTACCATAATTAACTATGTCAAGATTGTCCAAAATATAATAAAAAAATAGAATAACCTTCAAAAAATAAATAAAAGGAATCAACAGACAGAAGATATGCTATCATGTGGACACAATCGCATATTAGAATGTCCTGGAAAAGTGTATTATACTCAATTATTGATCCAAAAGTAACCAAAATATAAAACAACCATGCCCTGTTCAAATTGGGGTCCCTTGGTCAACAACAGCTGAAAACGTTGATGACCTACAACATTTACACCAAATTCAGACACTGACACGTGGGGTATATGCAGTCTTTGGTAGAACAAGCCTTTACAACTTTAACCTGGATAAGCTTAAATCAAAAGGCTCTGAGCTAAGGTTGTCCCTTATACAGTGAGTACCTCACCAGAATGAGGAAGCTTTCCAAATACTCACCCCCACATATTTCCATATTTGGTTAAACATTTCATGTCTAAATCCAACACACCCTGTGAAGGGAAATGAAATGATATGTGATTATTATTGTAAACAGAGTAAACTTGATATCGATACATTTGAAGTAAACTGAACAAAATGCAATTACAACTAGCTTAATACTATTACACATTAATTATTCAGAATCTCAAAATTTGCAGATACCTGGGAGAAAAAGAAAGAAGACATTTGAAGTACAGAATTTAAAGGCAATCTTGAGTTTCCCTAAATATTGTGGAAACCCGGTGGCTTAACCTTGTCTACAGATATGACGCAACCCTTGTCACTGTGAAGAATTTTCCTGGGCCTTTGTGGTCTCCATAAATCTCCTAAACCAGCAATTATTTTCCTCCATAAGCACTTGAGGAAACTGAGACTTGAGGAAAGCTGTGAGGTTCACAGGGATCCATCCACTCACTTCTCTAGATCTCATGAAATTTCTAGACTTCTGACAGAATTAAGAAGCTAAAGACATCAGTTAATCTCTTTTGTTCTCAAAAATGTAGGTCACTCTTGGGTATGCTTTTTGAGTAAGAAAATGCATTGGTGAAAGAATGCATGTGAACTCACCTTCCAGTTTTGGATCACAGTATGGGCAAGAGGAGCAAATATCACCTTTACACACAGAACCCAGCATACTATTTTTTAAAGATATATTTGTTCTTATTACAAAATCAGATAGACAGAGAGGAAGAACTTCCATCCAATGATTGACTCCCCAAGTGATCACATTGGCCTAAGCTAAGCCAGTGCGAAGTCAGGAGCCAGGAGCCTCTTCTGGGTCTCCTGCAAGGGTGCAGGGTCCCAAAGATTTGGACCATCTTCTACTGCTTTTGCAGGCCACAAGCAGGGAGTTGAAGGGAAGCAGGGCCACCGATATTAGAATTAGTGCCCATATGGGATTCCTGTGCTACAAGGCAAGGTTTTTAACTGCTAGGCTAAAAACCGACCCAGGATCTTATAATAACTGCATATGGACCTGTATTCCAGCATAGTAGCTAAGTCACTTCTCTTATAGTTGAGTATCTGTGTCACATATCTGGGCCTGCCTCCTCACTTTAAATTTCCACTGTTACACATCCTAGGCTGCATGAGGGATGGCTCAACTAACAGGGTACCTCCATTCTACTCAGAAGACCCGGATTCAGCTGAACGTCTGAACTTCTGACCCAGTGTAGTCATGGGTATTGAAGGCATTTGCAGAGTACACATGCACATCAAAGCTGAATCTCCTCTCCCCGAACTACTTGTTAACAAATAAATACACAAAATACGTTCAATATTCTGGTTGTAAATAGCTATGTGCCTAATAAACTAAAGTTTCAAAGCTATGCATGGAGAAGAGACCAAACATTATTATGACCTCTGCTACAGTCAGGAAAACTGGAATCTTGAGCATACAGCTTCATGAGTCAACATGGTGTCCACATGCTGCATTGTCCAAATACCAAGCTCTGCTTTATGTTCCTGAGAAAGTGCCAAAGAAAACTGAAAGTTCTCTTCATAATGCTCACACAGTGTAAATATCAAGTCACAGCTGAGCATCGAGTGTTGATGAAACACAAACATTCCCTATTTAATTATGCATTTATTTTTATTGCAAAGTCAAACAGATAGAAAGAAAGATAGATAGGAAGAGAGACAGAGATGAAAATCTTGTGTCTGATGATTCACTCCCCAAGTGACCACAATGGCCAGATCTTTGCTGAACCAAAACCATGATCCACTAGATCTTCTAGGTCTCCCATGTGGGTGCAGGTCCCAAAGCGTTGGGCCATGCTCAACTGCTTTCCCAGGCCACAAACACAGTTAAATGGGAAGCAGAGCAGCTGGGATTAGAACCAGAGCCCGTATGGGATCCTGGAGCATTCAAGGTAAGGACTTTAGCTACATGGCCACCATACCAGACTCCAAAATGTCCTCTTTTACTGAGGCAAATAGGATTTTGAGCCCAGACTAAACTTCTCCATCACCTGGAAGTGATCCAAACATCTGTCAGTACGTTAGTAAATTAAAACTTGTCAGGATTCCAGGACTCCGGGCCTTGGGACTGGGGGCTGGGGGCAGCTTGCAATTCCCCACAGTGTGGCTGTGGCGGGATGCTCCTGCCAGGTGGGATCCTATGCGGGGGACTCAGGCCAAGGCCGCTGCCGAAAGGCAGTGACTGAGTCCTTAGATTTGGGTGGCCAGCCCATCAACTGGTGCCAGGCTCTGCCTGCTGGTGGCCCAGTGGCAAGCTCTGGGGTTCTTACAATATGGACACCCATGAGTAAGGCCAGCTTTAGTATAGGAGAGGCATGAATTCTTGGTGATTACCAGTAACATGGTCAGGAAACTTCAGGGCAAGAGTCGGACTGAGATCTGATGATTTCAAGGGGAATATACAAAAGATCTATTTGGGCCAGACTGATTCCCCAGCCAAATTAGGAATCCTGAGATGGGCTGTTAGCATAAAGCATCACTGAATGCCACACACCAGTCCACACCAAAGCTGTGGATGGGGGCCCGTCTGGCAGGGCTAGGTACAATTACTTGACTGGGTGATGGAATAGTGGACTGGTCACATTTGGCAGGGTCAAGATACCAACTAGTGAGCGAGAGAATTTAGTCGAGGGGTAAACTCTATGGGGGAATGGTGGGCCCAATCCTATGGAAATATAGCTTGCTGCTGGGCCACAAGCAGGCAGAGCCTGGCACCAGAACAGGCTAGCTCGTGAGCTGGGGTGGCGATGGGCTAAGCTAGGAGTGACCATGGCACCTGCCATCACTTATGGGTAAAGAAACCGATGGCAATCTGGCAGGTCAAGGCAGCACCACCCGAAGGTGCATCCTAAAATAGAATGTGGGTGGGCCGAGATGCGACCAGAAGAGGGTGGACTGGATAGGATGAAGCAATCCTCAACTCACAGAAAAGAACAGAAATCAGGAAATTAGAGTGGGTGAGGGTTGGTTGGGCTTTGCCACATCAGATGGCAGAGGCTGGCACCGAGGGCCAATTCTGTTAAGTTAAATGTCAGAACCACCTGGAGAGTGCGTAATCCAGAAGTTGGAGTGGCCTAGTAGACAAATACTGGACACCTCCTTCATGGTTAGCTATTCCCACTGGAGAGCATGAAAACCAGGACAAGGGCAGGGATGGCTAGACAGAAAGGCACCTGCCAGTATGTGTGTGGGCTGGATAGTAGGTTAGTTGAGTTGAACCAGGCTTCAATGCCCATTGACAAGTACCAGAGCTTAATGGAATGTGGGACAGACTAAACAAGCCTGTGGTACATACTGGCATGCATGGGAACTAGGGAAGGGAGCAGGCCTGGTGGGGGGTTATGGGGAGACGCCCCAACTAGGCTGTAGCTCCCACTGGTTTGCGTGAGGATGGAGTAAGAAGTGGGCAGGATTGAGCTGGAACACATTACACATTGGTTCAAGTGGATGACAGGCCTGGAAACAGAACGGACCCAGTGGAGATTGGTCACATTAGGCAGGGCCATGACATTAACAAACACGCTTGAGAACCATATCAGCAGGCCCGGCGGCATGGGCTAGCAGCTAAAGTCCTCGCCTTGAACACGCCGGGATCCCATGTGGACGCCGGTTCTAATCCTGGCAGCTCCACTTCCCATCCAGCTCCCTGCTTGTGGCTTGGGAAAGCAGTCGAGGACGGCCCAATGCATTGGGACCCTGCACCTACATCTGAGACCTGGAAGAGGTTCCTGGTTCCCGGCTTTGGATTGGCACGCACCAGTCCGTTGTGGTTCACTTGGGGAGTGAATCATTGGATGGAAGATCTTCCTCTCTGTCTCTCCTCCTCTCTGTATATCTGACTTTGTGATAAAAATAATAAATTAAAAAAAAAAGAACCATATCAGGGGGAAGATTCTGTGGGGGATGTGTGGACCAAACCATATGGAAATTTTAACCCCATGGGTTAGTTCAAGAGATGGAGTGGTGATGGACTAAACTAGGTGTGACCAAGGAGCCTGTCATCAATCACAGATTAAAGAACTGACAACAGTCTAGACTGGTCAAGGCAGTAGAACCCGAATGTGCATTCTGAATAGGGTGTGGGGTGGGCTGGGCTGCAATGTTCACCAGCTCATGCAAGGCCAAAAGGAAGGCCAGACTATGCCGGGCACTGGCCTAAAACCCAATGGCATGTATGAGAACTTCGTCTGGGAGGGAATCTAGTGGAGAAACTTGGAAAACTCCCCTGGTGGGTCATAGTTCAACTGGTGAACACGTGATTCAGATTTGGGAGTCGGACAAGCTGGGCAAAGTTGCTCCAACAGCTGGTCAATGTATGAAATGGCAATGGAATGGGCATACTGGGCAAAACTGAGCAAACCTTCGCCCATATGTAAAATCAGAAGCCAGGATGGAGCACAAGACATACCGAGCTAGGTTCTTGCACCTACTGGTCTACGTGAGCCACTGACACTAAGCCACAGTGTCTAAGGCAAGGGTCGGGACAGGTGAGGGGCAGCGCCAAGCTGAGTCAGAGCAACCATCTATGGCTGGGAACAGGACCAGTTGGGGAACTAAGGCAACACCCTAGCTGGGTTGAGGTGCCCACCAAAGGGTGCATGGACTTGAAGAGAGGCTGCGTTCTGGGCAGGATACAGTTGCAGTCTCCCTTGGCACAAGTGTGGACTGGATGCAACGGGCCAGGCCAGATTGCAACACCTTCGGGTGTTCTGGAGGACCAGGGTAGATGTGGGATGGACTAGGCTGGGTCTCAGCCACTACTAAGCCATGTGTGAGCTGTATGGATGATCCGTGGCTGGGCTGAAACACCCAACAGCAAGACCCAGATTGGGTTGAGGGACAGTCAGGAAAAGCCACTATTCCTACTAGGACAGGAGGTGAACTGAGTGGTGCTGGCTCGTGGACCCACTGGTGTGCACTAAATCTGACATTCTGAGGGGTTCTGATGGAGGAGCCTGGGCAACTCCTCTGGCGGGACACAGACCCTGCAGTAAGCACAAGACGCATGAAAGGAAACAGCCCAGAACAGGCTATCAAAATTATCCCACTGGCATACATTTGGCAAGGGTTGGGTGCAGATCAGGCTGAATCACTTCGCATCATCCACTGGCTAATCCAGATGCCAGAACAGTGTTGGTCGAGCCAGGTTTGGTTGCAACAAAAGCAGTACACAACACAGAAAGCCAAGGTGAGGTTGCCTGTGCCGGATGTGACCACAGCACCCAACAGCACATGTGACAACCAAGAAGTGAGGGGGCAGAGCCGGCAGGGGAATAAGGGGTGGTTCCCTTGTTGGACAACTACTCCCACTGGAGAGCGTGAGGTGGGATGGGAGCAGACCAGACTAGGCAGGGCTACAACACCTGTGCACTGCATGTGGACCAGATCAGGGAAAAACCAGGCTGGCTGATTGATCCTACTGGTGTAATCTACAATTAGAGTGGGTGAGGGTTGTTTGGGCTAAGCCACAGCAGTAGCTGACACTGAGGGTTAATTCTGTCAAGTTAAGCCACAGAACCACCTGGAGAGTGCATAATCCGGGGAGTGGGAGTGGCCAGGGAGGGAAATAGAGGGAAATAGAGGGCTCCTCCCTCTTGGGTTACCACCCGCATGGAAGGGCACACAAAGTAGAACAGGAACTGGGGTGGCTAGACAGAGACAGCCAACATCATCCGTGAGGGCTGGATAGTTGAGTTGGTTAGATGGAACTAAGCTGCAAAATCCATTGACATGTACGAGAGCCAAATGGGATGTGGGACAGACTGGTCTGGTCTGCTGCACATACTGGCAAACCAGGGTAGTGGGTGGGCCTGGTGGGGGATTTATTGTGGGTCGCTCTGTCTAGACTTGAGGCCACACTGGTCTGTGTGAGAGCCGAGTAGTGCTGGGCAGAACCAGGCTGGACTGTAGCACCCATTGGTTTCAGTGGAAAACAGGGCTGAAAACGGAACCAACCCAGCAGTTGCAACCACCAGCTGATCGTGGCAATGGACTCTGCCAGGCCCTGGACTTGCTAGTACATACAGGAATCTGGTCTGGGAACACCTCAGGCAAAGTTTCGTTGGGGATCCCTCCAATCGAACTGCTGGACTCAGAACCCTAACCAAGAAAAGATAGAGGGCAGAATAAGTAAACCACCTCAGCTATGTGTTTGCAGCGAAAAACTGGGCAAATGGAGACTCCAAGATGAACTATGTCAATCAGTGGATTCTTCAACGACTTTATCATGCTTGGAGTGGCGAGATTGGCAGCAATTCATAACTGTTGAACTATCAAAACCACTTGAGAAAGATCCTCGGAGCATGCCCCACATCAGGGACCTGGGGTGAGTGGGAGACTGGGTGGGGCTTCTGCCTTAAAATCCCCTTTTACATCAGATATATGAAGGAAACAATACGGAGCTAATTGTCTTACCCATCTTCTTGTAGGTTTTGAAGGTTTTTACCCTAATTATGTGAAGATTGTCAAAAAAAAAAAACATGTCCCCTGTGGAGAACTTCATTTCATAAACCACAACAGTCTATGCAAATATGTGAAGAAAAACAACAGTTCAAATGACACTCACCTTGCGGTACTCCATGAGCGTCCCCAGGAAAGGTAGAGGTGTTGGCCCAGGAATTCCCAGCTTCTTAAAAAGGCCATGTGTAGAGGTGCCATATCTGTAAAGTAGTGGACACCTGCTCAGATACCAGCATAGACAAGCTAGGGAGGTAACACATAGCCAAATGATTAACAGCAGATCTCGTTATCTACTTCCTCGTTACAACAACTCCACCAAGAAGTTGTAATGACTTGGTAAAGACTCTGAAGTCTTCAAAGCCCCAATCCTGGACTGAGTCCCTGAAAATCTCCCCCAAATGACAATGATACTGAGAGGTTCAGGCTGGAATGCCTGCAAGTTATTTCATTCACTCAAATACAGTAAAGATTCCTGTTCTGGGTTCAAACTGGGGAAAATAATTTTTCTTTGCTTTGAGTACAAGTTGTTGCATAACTGCCTCCAACAAATATGGGAGTCACTAAGAGTCTCTGATGTCATTATTCTTGCAGTTTGCTTTCAATTTTAGGCTTTGCATTCTGTTTCTATAAGCCATATCCTATTTAGGACATGGCCCTTCTTAAATCTGCCTTCACACCATATATATATAGCATTTTTAATTTTATATAAATAATATATATTAGATATCACATATATAATATACATATATATTATATATGTTATATGTCATATATTATATATTATATGTTATATGTTATATATTATAGATTATATGTTATATATTATATATTATATATCATATATCATATATTATATAATATATGTTTTATATTAGATATTATAAATTATATATTAAATATTATATATTATATATACATATATAATATATTACATAGATTACATATATAATACATTACATGTATTACATATAAAATTTTTGTTTGAAATTCATGTTTGGGGGTACTGCCCTACATGTAAGATATGAACAGGGAGAAAACTACTCAAAATGAATTATTGGCATCCCCATTTCCACAAAATTAAAGTTGTGTTTGCAGGTTTCATTGGCCATGAAAATGTGAGCAGTTTTAGCAATGTATTTTCCTTTCTATTCTTTTTCTAATATTTATTTATTGCGTGGATTTACATATATCTTACTAGGTAGGAGACAAATGATTAGTTACTCCTCACTAGGGTATTGAAGCTTTCTCTGCACACCTCTCCTAAAATTGTTATGCACCTAAACTGTTAGCATATGCCTTGTTAGAGTTATAAGTCAGTTTTATAACCTTAAAAACTGCCAGGTTCAGCAAAATTATGCTTCAACACTATAAACTGCTAAATACTAAAGTGAAAATAGACACAAGATAGCTGAATAGTACCTTATTGCCATAGAAGCTGGTTGTATAAAAACTAAAATTGAAATGTCAATGAAGCAGTCACAGGATGTGGTTAAGAACTTGTATTTTTTTAACATATTGGTTACTCAACACCATGTCAATTAATTCCATAATGTTATAAATTGTTGTTGATGTTATGTTGGGGCTTTTAATTGATCAGAATGATGTTCTGCTAGCTCTACCTTAAGATCGGAGATGTTGTTTTGAAGAAACCGATGAATTTATCTGGACAATGAGATGCTGGACTCTATGCTTGGTATAGGCTTACAACGAAAGAATCCTGCCTGAATTTGAACTGTAATACTGCAACAAGGTGGAAGAATCCACCATGGGGGGTGGATGCATGGGCATGGGCACAGGGGAATTGCAGAGCCTATGAAACTATGTCACATAATGCAATGTAATTAATTTTAAAAAATAAAAAAAAAAGAATGGGAGAAGATCTTCGCGCACGACAGTGGTGATAGAGGGCTAATCTCCAGAGTATACAAAGAGCTACAAAACAACCAAAATGTCAAAACAAACAAGCCACTCAAGAAATGGGCATGGGAAATGGGCAAACACTTCACAAAGGAACAAACCCAAATGGCAAATATACATATGAAAAAATGCTCAAGTTCCCTGGCAATAAGGGAAATCCAAATTAAAACATCAATAAGGTACCACCTAACGCCAGTAAGACTGGCCCACATGATTAAAAGCACCAACAACACTTGTTGGCGAGGTTGCGGGGAAAAGGGAACCCTACTCCACTGCTGGTGGGGCTGCAGGCTGGTACAGCCTCTATGGAAATCAGTATGGAGAATATTCAAACAACTCAAAATCAACATACCGTATGATCCAGAAATAGCACTCCTAGGAATATATCCAGAACAATTGTTTTATGAGAAACCAACATGCACTCCTATGTTCATAGCAGCACAATCAGTAATTGCAAAAACATGGAAGCAACCAAAATGCCCATCAACAGAGCATTGGATAAGAAAGCTCTGGTTCATCTACTCCATGGAATACTACTCAGCTATTAAAAAAAACAAAATGCAGTTCTTTTTAGCCAAATGGGCCAAACTGGAAACCATAATGCAAAGGGAAATGAGCCAATCCCAAAAGGTTAAATACCACATGTTTGCCTTAATTTAAGATGGTATGATGTTATGTATAACTTGTTATGTTATGTATGTTATATGTTGTGTATAAACTAAAATTGAAATGTAAGTGAGGTGGTCACAGAAGGTGGCTAGGAACTCGCATTTACTTTTACCATATTGGTTACTCATTACTATGTCAATTAATTCCATGGTGATGTAAATTTTTGCTAATGGTATGTTGGAGCTTTCAATTGACTGGGATGATACTCTGCTGGCTCTGTCTTCAGAACAGAAAGGGTATACCTAAGAAGCCGTTGAACTTGACTGGACAATAAGATGCTGGACTCTATGTGTGGTATACGCTTCCAATGGGGGAATCTCAACTGAACTTGAGCTGTGGTTATGCAACAAATTGGAGGAATGCACCATGGTGGGAGGGTTTGGAGAGGGGTGGGGAGAACCCAAGTACCTATGAAACTGTGTCTCATAATACAATGTAATTAATGTATTAAAAATAATAAATAAACAAAACAAACACACAAACAAAAAAAATAAAATCTTAATGGTGGCAAAAAAAAGGTAAATAGGAGATTTATTTATTTTATTGGAAAGGCAGATATACAGAGAGGAGGAGAGACAGTGAGGAAGGTCTTCCAATGCTTCACTCCCCAATTGACCACAACAGCCAATGCTGTGCCGATCCAAAGCCAGGAAACAGGAAACTCCTCCAAGTCTCCCATGTGGATGCAGAGTTCCATGGCTTTGGGCCGTCCTCGACTGCTTTCCCAGGCCACAAGCAGAGATTTGGATTGGAAGTGAAGCTGCTGGGATTAGAGCTGGTGCCCATATGGGATCCCGGTGCATTCAAGGTGAGGACCTTAAACTCTATACCATCATGTCAGGGCCAATGTAAGTATTTTCTTAAGACAATCTAGCTGATCTGAACTTGGGAATATGTGACTATGCATATCTTCCCTTAACTAACATTCAAGGATTCATACCCAAGCCATGCCTTCTCTCATGAAAACCACAATTACAACTGCTGATACTCACCTTGTAAACAACACCAGGCACATTCACTCTTTTCAAGATGTTCAGTCACAAAGCACCAATTTTATTTCTTCTGCCTTTCAACCATTTCTGAACCAAAACCATGGAGACCAATGCACTTCAGGCCATACTTACCTGATACCTGGTTTTACTGTCATATATAGACTCCAATATTTGAGGTCCTGGAGCCTTGTTAATGCTCACTACAGTGACACTGAGATAGCAGACCAGAGGAAGAGAAGCAGAAGAAGTGGAAACTACTTTAAGGCTGAAGCTGTAAAATCTACATGGATGGCCACATGGTGGGAAATTTAGCAAGTGTTACCAAAGTACAAACTTTTTACAAATGATTTCACATATACAGCCACTCTGTTAGCAACAAGTCTTCCACTCTTCTTCACAGTAACAGGTGCATACATTATGGAATACATATGACATGTTTTATATGATGTGAGTTTTGATTAAGCCTCTTGAGATATTAGTCTTTAGGGCAGGATAGGGTACCAAACTGTCAACTCAGTAGATCTTATGGGATTTCGTAAAACTGAAAAACTGTATGAACACCCATGCATTTGGTTGCCAGACACCCCAAGCTATTACAATAGGGCATTGGGATCCCTCCAGTAGGACAAGTATTGAAAGTAAGATACCAGGTGCCAAATTCTGCAGGGCTGAAGGGCTTTGCTTATTCCCATTCCATTACATGCTGTATTATTGCCACAATGGCCAATAAATTAATTTTTTTCTACTATGTTCCAGTGCCAGCTTCCTATTAAAACATTAGTTCAAGTCTTGGCTTCTCCACTTCCAGTCCAGTTCTATATAATGTGTTTGGTAAAGCAAAGTCATCCAAGTACTTGGGCCCCTGCAACACAAATAGGACACTCAGAAAAGTTCTGACATCTGGCATCAGATCAGCTGTTGGGGCTACTTGTTGAATCAACAAACAGATGAAAAATCTTTTTCTCATTGAATTCACTCTGTAATCCTTCATTATTTATGTATAATAATCATTTTTATTATACATAAAATGTATATAATATATGCATATAATAAATCTCTAATCTTTCCGTCTGTCACATAACCTCTCAAATGAAATTGAGAAAATAATTTATTCTGCCACCAGCTCTGTAGGGTGACACTATGTCATTCATAAGTTCAGGAGTCAGCACAGTTGAGTAGAAGTTTAATCATGAGCCTCTGGAGCCAGCATCCCATATGGGAGCAGTTCATGTAAAGCTTCACTAGTAAGATCCACCTTTCTGCATGTGACTTGGAAAAGTGGAGGATTTTCAAGTTCTTGCAACCTGCATCAGTATGGGAGACCTACAAGAAGCTCCAGGATCCAGGCTTCAAAACAGCTCAGCTTCAGTCACTATGATCATTTGGGAATGAAAAAGCAGGTGCTAGGAAGCCCTGTACCTCCTTAAAACTGTTGACTCTGCCTTATAAATAAAAATGAATCTTAAAAAAAGAATAGTAGGTTTACACTAGACAACATAAAATTATAGTGTAGGTTGGGGAATCCTTGGCTTCCTATTGTCAAAAAAAGAAGCAAAAACCAAAACAAACAAACAAGCACACAAAAAAATAATACTATGTAAACAAAGCAAAACTCTAATATCATCAGAAAGTTAAGTATTTACCACAAGAATTCCTAAACCTTATTTCAAGTGTCAAGATTTGCAGCTCTTAGTTTCGCTTCAGTAAGATTCACCAATCCACACAGACGTATACAAGAAGTAGAGATCAAATGTGACATGAATGATGCCTCTCCCATACTCAATCCTGTTCCTCAACTGCTCTGTGAGACAAGGAATCTTACCATAAAATCCAATTCCTCTCTTGGATGTCCTAGACGGCTTTTAGTCATGCTCTTGTGTGAGAACTGTTTAGGTAGGGGAACACTTGAAAATGGATCCCAACTCCATGCTACTGCATAGGTTGCTTTGTACCTAGGCAAGTGTTACACTGCTGAGGAAAACAAGTACAAGTAGCTTGCAAAGATTTGGGCCTGGCTAATGCCAAATCTGCATTACCTATACCGGCATGCCAGGAAAGCTTCTGATTTTTTTTTTCATGATTAGTGAAGAATACAGAGGATTCCCAGCAGGCATGCATCATTCTGGTCTCTGTATGGCAGGCAGCATTGTGACTGGCCTGGGAAAGAGGAACTGCTGAGTGCATTTTGACAAGGAAGGAATGACTTCTGGGTTCTTCCACCCTCCAGACCACTGAACTTGCAGGTAGGTGAGGGAACCAATATACAATGGTTTAGGAGTGGGGAAAACAGTAGGGCACTTCTGCATAAGGCCAAGGCACTGACACACATGAGAGATTCAGGCTGGGTTAAATGGCTTTGTCCACCACCTGCTGGTACTCCCAAAAGCTGTGGCTGGAGAATATGACTGGCTAGGCTAGGTCACAGTGCCCATCTGCTTGTAGTGCAGGAGTTACTACACATCTGGCTCAACTACAGAACACAGCAGAATGCAAGGAAATCAGATCTGGGGCTAGATTCTATAGGGAACATATGGGCTCACCTCTGTGGGACTACAGCACCTGCAGCTTGGGGGCAGTGAAGGGCCAAGCCAGGCTGGACCACATAACTCACCTGAAAGGAATCTAAATGACTCTTGTGGGAGCTGGGACTGGGAGATGCTACAAAAAGCCATTCTGCATCACTTACCAGTACATGTAAGGGCCAGCACTGAGAGCAGATGATGGCAAGCAGGGTACACATAAGATCTGGAGCTGGGAGCTGGCCTGGTAGTGGAACTTAGAGAATGTTCCTTTTCAACTGCAGATCCCACTTGGGAGCACAAGTGTCAGAGTTGAGGTCAGGCCAGGTCAGGTAAGTCTGCAGCATTTGTCAGCATTTGTGTCTGCCTATGTCTGGGGAGAGGTCAGGCTGGGCCAGGCCACAGATCCTGCTGCAACACACAGGAGCCAGTACAGAGTATGGGTCATCCAGCTGGGCTGACTACAACACCTGCCAGTGGGAGCTGAGACTATGGAGGGGCCATGCCTGGCTGAATTGAAGCACCCACAATCTTCGCTAACACAAAAGATCCAGGCCTAGTAGAGTAACTCTCAGGACTACTCATCTGGATTGTAACTCTCACTGGTAAACATGGCAACCAAGGCTGTGGGTGGGCCATGCTGGGCAAGGCCCCATCATCCATCAACATGCACTGACTGGGTTTGGGCAGGCTGAACTGGGCTACACTCCATCAGTCACTGATCCTCAGGGAGACAGAATGGGTATGGGACAGGCAGAGCTAGGCTACAGGGCCTACTGAGTCACATGAAAGCTTGGTTTGGGAGTGGGCCAGGCTGCATTAGGCTGTAGTACCCATTACTATGAACCAGAATGGATTCAGGTCAGTTGGGTTAAGCCAAAGTGCCCACTAGTGAGAGCCAGGACTGAGTCTAACCATGCCAGTCTGGGTAGCAACACCTGCCAACATACGAAAGAACTATTGCTAGAGCAGGCCTGGCAGGGTAACGTGGGAATCACCACTGCTGGGCACAGATCCTGCTGGTGAGCACAAGATCTGGTGCTAGAAACAGGCTAGACCAGGATGGGCTGAAGCACAGATTGGCATACATGTGAGCCGGGACAGTGGGTGGCAAGACAGGGTGCAAGCCAAGTTGGGTTGGACTGCAATACCTGCCAGCTCGCGTGAAGGCTGAGTATGGGCTAGGTAGCTACACTGTCAGTGGGATCTTGGGCTGGGGATCAGCAGGCTGAGCCAGGTTGTAGCACTTGCTGGTGAATGCTGAAATTTGGGGCAGGCCATTTCAGACTGGACTACAGCACCTGATGGCACACAAAATTCCAGGGTCTGGGAGCAAGTCCAGTGGGGAAATTCAGGGCCTCCCTTGCTTATCTGCTGCCTCAGCTGGAGAGTGTGAGAACTGGGACTGTGGGTGATCCCATCTGGAATTGGGCTGGGCAGAGTTGGACTGCTACACAAGCTAACATGTGCCTGTACTGTTTATGAGTTGTGTTAGGCTGAACTGCAAAACCTTCTGGATGGCATATGATTCGGTGCTGTGAACATCCCTGGCTTAGGAACTATGGCCACTCACCTGCTAGGCTATATCTATTGCTGGTGAGCACAAGAACCAGGGCTGAAAGTGGGCCAGGCTGGACAAGACAGTGGTGACACTTGGCGCATGTCAGGGCTGGGTCTTTAAGTGAGGCAGGCTGAGCTAAGCCACTGCATCCACAGGTGTTCATGACAACCAGATATGTTGTGGACTGAGCAGGGCTAGGCTGCAGCAGAAGATGGCAAAAACCAGGGCTGGGAGCTGTCCTTGTTCGGGTCTTTGGGGGAACTGATCAAGCAGTTGCATGCAGTGCTCTATGTGTTGGTTGCAATAAGCGACATAGCACACCTGACCTTCACTGAAAGTCAAGAATCAAGAATGAGTTACTCCAAGTGAGGTTTCTTAGAGGACTCCAAAGAAACTACTAGATTCAGAAGCAGGCCTCAAGGAAAATCACAGGATATATTGTGCAACTTTGGGGAACATGTGTTGGGACTGGGCTGCTTCAGTTGTTGATGCCTGTATGGTTGACAACATGTCCAGATGCGTGCCTGTGTCATGACAGTAAGTTGCTCTAGGCCAGTAGTGGATATCAAATGACTCATCTGAGCATGGCAAACAGAACGGGTTGGACAATTCTGGCCAAGCATTGCAACATCTTCCTAGGTTTGTGGATGCAATAGGTGGACCTTGTCAACCATCAGACCTTGGACAGAATTTCCACTAGAGTAAAGAAAGCAACAATTTCTCAAAAGTATCAAAACTACAGAAATAACATCCTTGAGACATTCTTCCCAAATGTGGTTCTCTAAGGCATCATCAAAAGACTGATCCCCATTCCTAACATCTCAGGTAGTCTGACATCAAGGAATAAAACCTGCTGCTCACTCCACTGCAGACTCAGGACAAAACAAACAAACAAACAAACAACACTGAAGCATATGTCACACACACATTCCTCCATACCTCAGTCTCTCACCCTAAGCAGAACTCTAATAAATGGACATGGATCCCTCCCAATGATGAAAACTATTAAAAGAAAAATTAAAAAATGAAAAAGAAAATATAAATTTGATTTGGTGGTGTTCTGGTTTCTTGAGGCTTACTTGGAGAGGAATATCAGAGGGAAAATAAATGTCTATACTAAATGCCAATTTCACAGAAACCATGAGAAAAAGGGAAAGAAAGCTGTGGGGTTACTGGCATGTATGCCCCTCTCTGAAAATCACCACTGACCTAGTGCAAGGCTGAGGATTCAATTCATAGGAGAGAGCTGAGAGGAGGGGAGTTCTGGGTTGGGAGCACTGAGGAGCAGAAGAACAGATTCTGAGCCTCCACTGAAATCTGAGGCACTAGATTGCTTGGTGTCTAGGATGCCTGTGCAGCGGAAAGGAGAAACAAAAAAGCCAACCAAACACACAGGGAATGATTTTCCACACACCTCCAGCCCTGATGCAGACTCAGAAGGCAAAGCTACTCCAAATCAGTGCAAGTAAACCTCTTCTTCCCTCAGAATCTCTAGAGTGTAGGTCCTTGCTGAGGATCTCATTGCACTTGGCAGCCATGTTTTTATAACCTATCTCAATTGAATTATAACTAGACAGCATGGGTCAAACTGAGAGTCAATCAGCATCTTTTCTCAGAAACAGATGTCATTAAGCATTCCTACAAACAGAGATGGGGAACTGGATACATTAGCTGTCTCACTGAAATCAGTAATTACCGTGCTATTGCTGTCACTCAGGTTTTGGACAACTTCCTCTCCTTTCATCAAAATAGACAAATGCAATGCAAGCCTCATTACCGTTCCAGATGCAAGACTACAGGAGAAATCAGATGGACAACTACTCACAGATACAGGAGCACCAGGCTTGTAGCCACCAGAACCCAGGTTTCTAAGGAAATGTCTGACATCAGGTCCGTTGCCACTCACTACTGCAGCTCTCTCCTCTGAGTGTTCTCTGAAGCTGTGTGTGCTGCTCTTTGCTGGGCTGTGTGTGCACAGCTACCCTGCCCTGTAAGCTGTGATCCAGTCAAGGTGACTGGAATATTTATGTACTGAGAAATTAGGTGTGGCTGGAACTGCAAGAGTAGATGATTTACTTTTGCCCTGCTTGCCATCTGGGCTCGCTCCAATTTGGCAGTTGGCAAAGAATCTTAGACACCCCTTGGTTATCTCTTAGGCTCATATTCTGTGTGAAATCAATTTGAAAAAAATAAGAAATGCTATTAATTTGCTAGTTACATCAGAAACACAAGTGAAACTATGATAGCAAATCTCCTCAAACTACCACTGTCTCTACAGCTTACCACATTTAAATAATCTGAAATTCACACAAACAACCTACACCAAGGCATCTTACTCATGAAGCTTCCTCTGACTGCCAATAGATAGGAGTAGACCTTCTGCTACTCCTCCCTCAAATCCCAAAGCACACAGAAACCCTACTGGTAGCATCTTTCTTCACCAAACTCCTCAAACACACCAGCACTCTCTCCTCCAGATATCATCAGACCCATACATTCATTTGTGTCACTGTCCTTATTGCCCTCCAGCATCACCATCACCTCCACCTGTGCTTTCATTACCACATCACAAGCATCTCAAAGCCATGCCCTGGTTCTCAATCTCTGTTATACCTCTAGTGTCTAGCACAGTGGGTGTCATCAGGTTGGTTGAGTCAGGTAATATTGCTAGACCCTTTATAACCATTCTCAGTGACTCTGTGGAGAACATTGCATCTTCCTGGATTATTACCACAGCAAGAGGAGCTATCAGGGCCTCAGTCCCCATGACTAACATGGTGGGTGATCCACTAGGATTCTGTTGCCACAGAGTTCCTGAAGTGTGGGGCAGATGGAATCTTTGCTGCCTTTGGGCTACATTAATTCAGGCTGTGTTCTGTGTACTCAGAGCCCAGCAATAGATTAATTAGATTTCATTCACTTGGATTCTCTATCTACAGGAAGCTCATGTACACCAAGAATGGGTGTGAAGTAAAAACACAAGAGAACAGGCCAAATATCCACATGGATCTCTACTACCTTGGCCATCAACGTTGTGGTAGATGTCACCTTAGGTAGCATAGACTACACCCAGAGTTTTAAAAAGATAACTCTGTATTTCTTCTTTGGGACTGAAGGGATAGAAAAACATACCATCTAACTTTCTAGTCAGTAGGAGGCATATTTAATGGATGGTTTCCATACCTTAATCTGATATGGAAACCAGCCCACAAAGGCTGGGAGAAGGCATAGGATGTCCCTTCTGTCCTCCTTGCACTGCTCTGAAGCCATTGAGCAGAAGTCAAGTAGGACTTTATCATTAGTGCACATGTTCTAGTTCCTCCTGCAATGTCTCTCTAATAATAGACAACTCTTGTGCCTCTCCACAGCACTGCATGGCTTACAAAATATCTCACACCTTTCTTAATCAATCCTCATGGCAGCCCTAGGAGATAAGCAGTCGTGATAATGTGCTGGTTCCCACCTTTGCGGGAAGTCATGCAATTGTGTCAGAGGACATGGGTGTGAAATGAGCATTGCTCTCGGTTAGCAAGGCTATGAGGGATTCTTGGCTGCGTGGCAAATCCCGAAAGAATGTGTCTGGTCACCTCATTGCTGCCTCACCCCATTGTATGGATACTCAATCACCTGTCTGATATTTCATTGAATTCTCCTGAGGCTGGTGGTGTTGTTTTTCTGCAAATTTGAAATGATTCTTGTAACTGCTTTAACACCTGAAACTAATCAATCAGATTATGGTAAAAGCGTCTTTAACAACTTAAGTCAATGATACTCAGCTAAAAGCATACAATAATGTAATTGAGCCACAATGTTCCCCAACATCCTGTTACGTGCCAATCTTTGGCCTGGAGCTTGCCATAATATAAGGATTGTTTTCCTCAAGAAATGTCTTGATGATGTATTGGAACAGATGGCAATAATTGAGGTACAAAGAGTTTGTTTATTTGCAGGTTTCAACTGTTACAACACATGAAATGACACATTTTGGCTTCTCACCACGGAAAGCACAAAGCATATGGTGCATCTTATAAAGGGAGACTAATGTGAAACTTCAAATAACAATGGCTTAAAAGTTGAAACTTATATTTGTACTTATATATAGGGGAAGAAAATAGTTTAAAAAGATAAAAAGATGTTTCTTGTAAAAGCCTTCTATTCATAGCAAGGCTTAGTTGCCCTGATCCTTTCCACTGCCATTTAGCAACAACAAAAAAAAGCAAAACAAAAACAAAAAACAATTGAACCAGTACTAGATCAGGTGATCAAAAATTTAATAAAGAATTTGTGATACACGTCTTTATAAATTCCTTTCATTTATGAGCTTTCTTTTTAATTTAGTATTTTTGATATTTTAAGTAATATTAGTTTAGGTTTAGTGAAAATTGATTTTGGATATAAGCAAACCACCTGTCACTAAATAACCACATGTGCTGCGAACCGTGGACTCTCTGGCTTCAGCTGGATGGTTGCAGGTTTAAATGAGTAATAGCTTACTGAAAATATTTTCCCTGAAGCAAAACAATAATGATGGTTTTAGGATTATTTTTGTAATTATCCTTTTATAATGAAGTAAACATGAAACAATTGAATGTGCAAAAGCTCATGATGATTTGTGTATAAGTCATGGAGGGAACTTTCTTGAGTTGTCCAATATGAGCATCATGTCGTAGCAGTCCAAGTCGCCACCTCTTCTTGTCTTTTAGCTAATCCATGCATCTTTTGCAAGCTCTGAAGTCAGCTGGAGATGGTCTCCGGCACACTTTGTCATTGTGGAATCAAACAAATAGAAGAGAGACTTTCCCAAGCAGTTAAAACAAGAAGCCATCGGCCAAAGAGGTAGCAAGCTAACACCCAGGCTGCTCTGTGTGGCGCCAGAGGCTTGTACACTGGGCATTCTGGCCTGTGGCCTGTGGCAATGGTGGCAGTAGGCAGCTG
Organism: Ochotona princeps; assembly: GCF_030435755.1. Lineage (NCBI taxonomy): Eukaryota > Metazoa > Chordata > Mammalia > Lagomorpha > Ochotonidae > Ochotona > Ochotona princeps. Next base: position 34,749,415 of record NC_080855.1, on the reverse strand, counting down.
TGGGAGCTAAGAGCTCTGTGTGAGAGGTCCCAGATACATCTGAGGATGCCGCTTCACCACCCTCAGCCTCTCCCCGCTGGGCTCCATGCTGGGTGCTGAGGCAGGGAAAGGAACTCGCCTTGGGCACCATGAGAGCAGCCTTAGCTTTGTCAACACTGTCCTCCACCTCCGCAAGTCATGGGCCTCCCTCAATGTTAGTGGGCGAATCTGCAGGGGAGCAGTGGAGGCTGCTGCCCTCCAGCCTTGCTCCTACCCAGGGTTTGTACCCACTGTTGCGTTGGAACTCCACTTTTTCTCTATTTCTCTATTTCTTTCTTCCTTTCTTTCTTTCTTGCTTGCTTTCTCTTCATGGTTAGCTGGTGGGAGCAGGTATCAGTAAGGGAAGACTTCTGGTACAAGACAGCATCATCTCCTCTGGCTCCATCATATCTACAAGAGGACACTTCTGGATTCTGCTGAGGAAATTCAAATTGGTGTCCTGGGGGAGTAGAACATTGGGAAGACATTCTTCATCACCAAATTCATGCATGACATTTTAGACATCATATATCAGGCAATACCTGGCATTGTTTTTTCTTTCTTTTTATTTTTTTTAAATCAGAGACAATGTATTTGGAGGATAGAAAAGCCAGGCTAATGTGTGGAATACTGTGGGTCAGGCACATGTTCATAGCCTCATTCCCAGTGACATCCTTGATTCTTTTGCAGGTATAGTAGTTCACAATATTACAAATGTTAATGGCTTCCAGCAAACTCCAAAATGGGTTGATAATATCAGAACAGAAAGAGGAAATGATGATATCATCATGCTAGCACAAATTAAAACAGATCTTGTTGACAAGAAGCAAGTGTCTACTGAGGAGGGAAAGAGGAAAGCCAATGAGCTAAATGCCATGTTTATTGAAACTAGTGAGAAAGCAAAATAAATGTAAAGAAGCTCTTCTGACTTGTGGCAACAGCTTTGCCTGAAATAGAAAATACACAGGACAGAATGAGGAAAGATATGATTGACATAAACCTGGAAAAGCCTCAGGACAGCCAGTCAGCAAATGCTGTTCCTGCTAATGCCGGCCACACCTTCACTTTACCCTGCTCCCAAAGCCCACCAATTTGTCCCGCTTCCTCTCATTGGCTGCAATGTGAATATTGGTTTGACCCTCTCTGCTTCGGTAATAACATATGACAGCTCCTCATTGCGACCTGTCTCATGGAGATGATATCTTAGTCTCACAGTTACTAAAGTCAGTGTCTTCATTATTTGTATTTTACAAAAAGACAAAAGGTTCAGCATAGTCCAGTGAAAAATTAGATACCTTTTCTTAATTTTTTTCCTTTTTTAATATGATCATGTACTACAAAGTCATGGAAATTTCAGCAGTAGTATCAGTATGGCTTGTTTAAGAAGCAATATGCTCACAGCAGCACTTGGCCTACCTCCTTGAGCTCTTCATGCTTTCCTCACCTTTACTTAGTCATCCCAGCCTGGCATTATGAAGGCCATCCTCTGGTCAACCTCCAGATAGGGCATGCACTGTGTAATGTCCTTCCTTTGCTTCAGTCCCTGCAATAGCTCACAACACCCACAGTTATATTTTGAATGCATTCAGCATTGCAAGACCACACTTGATCTGTCCAATGACTTACTAGTGTTGTTTCAGTCCACCTAGCCATGTGCAGACCATATTTGAAGCAAATGGCATCTTTTGCTTCCTTTCAAGTTGCCCAGAAGTTATAAGTAGATGTTTCCTTGCATGTGTTGGGTTTCGCCAGGCCATAGTGACCCAGTGCATGTACAACACAGTGGATTCCTATCTACATCTAAGGAATTGACCATGGCATCCTCTCCCTAGGAAATCTTATCAACTACCTCAGTATATAGATGGAGAGAGGGCCCCACTTGCAAACAATCACAGTTCCAACAGAAAATTCACAGTGACTGTCAATCCATGTAACTGAAAGATTAGAATGTATGACAAAGTAATCCCCTACCCACAGAGCCTATATCCCTTTGGGGTACCTGTTTGAGTTCAGCTATTCCACACCCAATCCATCTCCTTGCTAATGCATCTGGGAAGGCAGCAGAAGATGGTTCAAGTTTACAGGCCCTTGCAACCATGTAGGTAAACTATTTGAAGCTTGTGGCTATGGAGCTTCATCTGCCTCAATCCCAGCTGTTGCAGCCATTTGGAGAGGGAAGCAGACAACGGAAGGTCTCTATTTCGCCTTCTAATTCTACCTTTTAACTAAAAAATTAAAAATACCCAAGCCTGAGTGCACAGAAATATGAGAAAGAAAAGATTACACAGGGAAACGAATCTTAGAAATACACAGGCAATAAGGAAGCAGTCAAAATACAGGCCAGGCTCTGAATCTTGGGTTTTATACTAAAAACACAGCACTGGGACTGTCAGAAACAGACCCGAATTCTGCAGGACTCACCACAATGCCCCTGCGCTTAGTAGGCACAATGTGACATGTCTCATACTTGTAAGCATTTGCATCAGAGATTAGAAAATCTATACAGGTGAAATTCACACACCATAAATCAAACATTTTAGGGGCTAGCATTGTGGTGTAAGAGATTAAGTCACTATTTATAATACTGGCTTCCCACAGAAACACCTGTTCAACTCCCACTGCTACATTTCTGAACAAGCACCCCAGTAAAACACCTGAAAAATACGACCCATATGCTTAGGTCCATGATACACAGATGGGAAACCTGGATGGAATTTCAGGTTCCTGGATTTGGCCAAAGTCCTGGATGCTGAGGTCATTTGGGAAGGGAAAATGGTATATAAACTCTCTCTCTCTCTCCCTCTCTCTTTCTCTCTTTCTCACTCCCCTAACTCCATACTTCAAATAAAAAAAACCCCACAATTTTGAATTAATCATAAAAGTAACAACCACTGGAACTTATAAACCTCACATTTTTGGACAACCAAACTCTCAATCTCATTTCATATATGCACATCACTCCAAGAGAAAATCCTGTTCCACTAAATGCTTTCCTCGCGTTCCTTCTCTCACTTCCTGGAAAGTAATACTGTGTGCTCTGTTCTGACAAGTCGGCCCATTCTGGACAGTTCACATGAAGATCAAACAACATGTGGACTAAGATGGCATAATATGTCAATCGTCATGCGTATGAATCGTAATAATGGTTACATGGTGTTACAGATTATGTATATATCATTTATTTTCCTACTCATTAATTTATGAATATTTCAGGTGTCCTAACTTTTGACTGTTTCAGAATTGATTGAGGTGAGCCTGAGCATGTATTTTACAGTTAGACTTTTCCATTCTCTTCAGAATATCACCAAATATAGCATTTTTTGGATTACGTGGTATCTCTAGGCCTAATCATTTGAGAAAATAAAAACCATTTCCATATCAGTTGCTCTTCTTTACATTGTCACGGGCAAAAATGGACACCATTCAGATCAGATCAGCTCTGGATGTTGCAGTCACTAGGGAACAAACCAGTGCATGCAATTCTGTGTCTGAGAATCAAGATGACAGAAAAGGATAAGAAAAGATTTAAACAGATGGAGAAATATTAGAAAGAAGCAGGGACGGCACATTTCAGGAAATCAGAGAAGACAGACTGATGGTAGAGAGGTACCTGGAGACTGAATGACAACAGAAAGCAACAGAGACAATGATGTGCTCATATAGTGATCAGATACCCTAGCAGCAGCCAGTGAAAGGCAATCTGAATTTCATGGGCAGCCAGAGCTTCACCAGCAACAAAGTTCCACCCAATCTTATTCTGGAGAGATCCCTGATCTAATAGCCATCAGATGCAGAACTCCACCTGTGGCACAACAGGCAACATTTTGTACACAATGGGAAAAGCTATGAGAGTTGCAAAGACAACATTAAGCTGTGCATGCATTTAGCTGGGAGGGAATACATTGATCTCTGTGCATTGCACTGATTCCACGTCAAAAATAACACCGACTTTAACATCTTATGTTCAAACAAGACCAGCACCAACAACAACCTAGTTCTTTATGACACCTTGTGACTCCCTATTCCTGGGACATACCCCAAGTGGAAGTGGGAGAAAGGTTGTATAGACAATGGTGCAGCATACACAGGGGATCATAGAAAGTAGAGTGGTGAGCCTGGAGTGAGGGCTACAGAGACCATGGTGGAAATCTAACATGAACCCAGATGTGAAACTCACTGGAGGGAGTGGTGCAAGTGACAGGAAACAAAGAAACATAAATCAATTGCAATAAGTGAAACTGAACTTTAGAACAATGAGTGAAACAGCTTAGAATCCTGCCTGAAAAGGAGAAAAATCTGCTAACCAAAATTAAAATGACCAAAAAAAAAAAAAAGTATGAAACAAAGGCACAACAAATGTTATTGAAGACTCCCCTACAAAGTGGACAAAGCATTTGCCAAACTCAGAGGTAACTGAGAGGTACATTGAGAAAAATGGGGAAAACAGAATTCAGAAAACTCATTACAAAGTTTATCAAGAAGGAAAAGAATATAAAGGAGTTCAAACAATTAAAGGAGTATATCACACATGAAATAGAAACACTGAAACTAAATCAGGCAGAATTATTGAAGATGAAAGATGCAATAGAGCAAATTAAAGATTCACTGGAAATTCTCAATAATAAAATGAAGGATTCAGAACAAGAAATCTTATATTTGGAACTATCTTTTTCACAATTGGGAAACAATCAAAAACCTGGAATTAAAGCTGGATCACACTAAAAATTATTCAGAGTTAAAACACACTACTAAAAGGCCAAATCGTCCAGCTGGTCTGTTTGATTTGCATAGGAGAAGGGGAAGAGCAGCAGATCTCAGGTGGGCAGTGCAGAAACAGAATATATTTCACAGCCCAGTCAGCCTTCTAGAGCAGAATTAGGCACCATTTTGTTTAAGGAGTCAAGGCCATGCACAGTACTGCTCATGCATTGAGCTGTGTGTGAACTCATTTCTGATGCAGTGAACTGCAACAACATGACATCCTATAGGTTTCATCCAAGATAGGTTGAAGTATACCACAGACCTGATAGCCAGCAGATCAAAAACACTACTAGTGGCAGAACAGGTGCCATTTCTTGCAGGGTGACAAAGAACGTAAGAATGCAGGGGACAGCAATGAATTGTGCATGCACTGAACTTGGCAAGAAATCACTGAGTCCAGTGCATTGCACTGGTCCCACAAAATAATACCATCTATGGCATTATACAGGTCAAAATAGGTCCGTGTGGCACTCAGACCAAATGGCCAACAGGTTCTAGCAAGATCAGCATCACCAACAACCTCTTTATATAGGACACCATTTGTCTTCATAATCCCGGGACTTGCTCCACCTGGGAGTGGAAGGCAGGTTGTTCAGACAAATTTTGCAGCCTCAGCACTGTATCCCAGGAGGGAAGGAGACTGGTGAGCCAGGAGCTAGGGCTACAGAGACCATGGTGGAAATCTAACAAAAGAGTCCAGACCAGGAACTTGCTGGAGGTAGTGGCACAAGTGACTGCAAACAAAGAACCCAAGCACAATAAGTAAAATTGAACTGTAGACTTGTGGATGGAAGAGCTTAGAACCCTGCCCCAAGGAGAAGAATCTGCAAAGCAGAAGTACAATGACCAAAAGAAAAGAAGAGACAGAGGCACAATGAATGTTACTGAAGACTTCCTTGCCAAGGAGCAAAAGTTTCTGCCAACTTCAGAGTTAACTGAGGAATACATCAAGAAAACGGGGTATACATAATTCAAAACACTTGTTATAAAACTTCCTATCAACAACAAGAAGCATGTAAACCAGGCATTCAAGTAATTTAAGGGATATTTCACACTGGAAATGAATAAAATGAAAGTTGATTTATTAGAAAGGAAGAATAGTGTGGAGCAAATTTAAAGTACAGTGGAGGGCCCGGCAGCGTGGCCTAGTGGCTGAAGTCCTTGTCTTGAACGCCCCGGGATCCCATATGGGCGCCGGTTCTAATCCTGGCAGCTCCATTTCCCATCCAGCTCCCTGCTTGTGGCCTGGGAAAGCAGTCGAGGATGGCCCAATGCAGTGGGACCCTGAACCCGCGTGGGAGACCCGGAAGAGGTTCCTGGTTCCCGGCATCAGATCGGCGCTCACCAGCCCATTGCAGCTCACTTGGGGAGTGAATCATCGGACGGAAGATCTTCCTCTCTATCTCTCCTCCTCTCTTTATATCTGATTTTGTAATAAAAATAAATCTTTAAAAAGAAAAAAGTACAGTGGAGAGTCACCAATACAGAATGAAGAAGGCAGAAGAAAGAATGTCAAAATTAGAAGATATTTCCTTTCACGAGGGGGAAATAAACAACAACAACAACAACAATAACAAAACCGGAAGCAGAGCTGGATCAGGCAAAAAAAAAAAAAAACTGTTCAAGAATTGAAAGACACTACTAAAAGACCAAATACAAAAGTAAGGGATTCGCATAAGGTGCAGAAACAGAAGCTGCGTTTACAAATATATTTAATGATATTATAAGGGAAAATTTCCCAAGTCTAGAGGAAGGATTGGGAAACAATATCCAGAAGGGGTACAGAACTCCAACATGGTTGACCAAAAGCGATATTCATCAAGACACATGATAATCAAGCTCTCTTCAATTGAACATAAGGAAAAGAACCTTAAATGTGCACGTAAAAAAATCAACTCACATATAAAGGATTGACAAGTAAACTCACAGACCTCTCACAGGTAGCTCAACAGGCAAGAAGAGAATGGAGCAACATAGTCCAGATTCTACAAACAAAAAAATTGTCAGCCCAGGATAACGTATCCAGCAAAGCTTTCTTTTGTGTTTGAAAATGAAATACAATTATTTTTTAATTAATTTTTGATCATCTTACTTAGTTGATTAGGGTACAAAGGGTCAAGGGCTACAGGGTGAAAGTGGGTAATACCATTGTTTCCACACTAATATTATCATTTTTTCCTGTATCTGGGGTTAGGGGAGAAATAAATGGAAAAGCCCCACCCAACCTCCCATCCATCCCAGATCCCCAACAGGCAGTGCGCTCCGAGGGTCCTGCTCAAGCAGGTTTGATAGTTCATCGGTTCTAGATTGCTGCCAATCTCGCCATTTCAATCACGATGAAACCTACTCAGAGATCACTGGCTGACATTCTCTCCATGGTTGGGGTTCTAAGATCAGCAGTTCAGTTGGAGGGATCTCCAAAGAAACTTCATCTGAGATGATCCCTGGCCTGATCTGATTCTTGCGCAAGTTTGCTAGTACAGAGTCCGACACCATTCGTCACACCAATCAGCTTATGCACATGCTGGTTGTTGTGATTGCTGGGTCCGTTCTGTTTCCAGCCCTGTCTCCCTCGTGAACCAACAGGTGTTGTAGTCCATCCTGATCCTGCTCACTTTATATTCAGTCCTCACGCAAATCAGTTGGAGATACAGCCCAGTTGGGGCGACTCCCCATAACTGCCACCAGTTCTGTCCTCTACCCTGGTTCCCATGCTTGCCAGTATGTACTGCAGGCTTGTCCAGTCTGTCCAACATCCCATTTAGCTATCTCACATATCAATGGGCATTGAAGCCTCGTTCAACACAACAAACCTACTATCCAGCCCATACATCTACTACCAGGTGCATTTCTGTCTAGCCACCCTGGCCCCTGTCCTGGTTTTTGTGCTGTCCAGTGAGCATGGTAAACCAAGAGGGAGGTGCCCACTATTTCCCTTCTAGGCCACTCCCACTCCCAGATTGTGCACTCTCCAGGTGGTTCTGGCATTTGACTTAACAGAATTAGCTCCCAGTGCCAGCCTCAGCCAGCTAATGCTGTGGCTAAGCCCAACCAACACTTATCCACTATAATTAATGTTATAGCCCTGCCTAATGTGACCAGTCTGCTGATCCATCATCGTGTCAGGTAATAGAATATCCTGCTAGACAAGCCCCAACCCTTAGCTTTTGCATGAACTCGTGCTCAGTGGTCAGCATTGTTCAGTGATTACAAGTTCTTCAAAGGAAGAGTTATTGTCATTGGGAATCTTTAGGATTGACTCAGATCCCAGAAGCACAGTGGGATCAAACTGGAGCTAACTAAGCAGTGATTCAAAGAACCAAAATACCAGAGCTCCCCAGCCGGATGGCCAGGAGACAGAGCCCGGTGCCAAATGGTGCACTGGCCGCCTGGATACAGCTCACCACGTGCTCATGGTGGCTGGAATCAGCATCTGAGCAAGACACCCCATCCTGAGGCCCATCAGCAGCTGGGAAGCTGCTGGAAGTTTAAACCCCCAGGCCCAAGGTCGAGCCCCTCCCCAATCCCATTCACCACTTAATGAGGGCAGTGGGTGGGCCCCGGACCTACCCAGTCACAGAGAATTACCCCCTCAGTGTACTCACCCCAAAGGAAGCAGCCCCTGAACACAAGCAGGCCCAGGAACAGCTCACCATGTGCACATGGTGGCTGGAGTCGGGATTTGAGTAAGATGCCCCATCCTGAGGCCCACCAGCAGCCAGGAAGCTGCTGGAAGTTTAAACCCCTGAATGTGCTTCTGAATGGCAACTTCCAGAAGAAGCAGCATGGGTCTTCCAGTGTCAAAATTCTTCCACTTGGGTCATTAACTTCACATTTCATTGGTGTTAGTAGCAGATCTCCTGGAAACCCTTTTTGTCACTCCTCGGCCAATGCACTTTGAGCCCACTGTGATGAAATCAAACCTGTTCAGTAACCACCATAAGCAAGGATGTAAATCCTCACTCAATGAGCCAAGTACTCCATGTCCAATAAGAAGTTCAGCGCCCAAACCATTTTCAGCTACCATTGAACACAACTACTCTGGCAGAACATATGGCTGCATGTGCATGTGACACTTAGGGAATTCAGTGTGCTTCTGAATGGCAACTTTCAGAAGGAGCAGCACAATCTTCCAGTGTGAAAAATCTTGCCTTTGACTCATTAACTTATCATTTCATCAGTGTCACTAGCAGATATCTGGAAAAGACTGTTTGGTCATTTCTCGGCCAATGCACCTTGAGCCCAGGATGATGAAATCAAGCATGCTGAGCACCCACACTAAGCAAGGATGTACATCCTGACTCAACAAGCTAACAACTCCACATCCAGAGAGAAGTACAGCGCCCAAACCATTTTCTGCAACCACTGAAAACATCTGTTCTGGCAGCACATATGCCTGAATGTGCATGTGACACATAATAAACTGAGTTCGCTTCTTAATGACAAATTCCCGAAGGAGCAGCACAGGTATTTGCCGCTGTCCCACAGCGATGAACTTGGTGCACGGAGCAGATAAAAACACGCATGAACCCTGACTGATGGTCAAAGCTGAAGTTTATTAGTGGCATCAGAGTTTATACACTGAGGGTCATATAGGATAAGGGTGGAGGTATTGAGCTTAGCAACAAAACCCATGAACTGTTTCTGTACTCTTGTTTGGAACTCCTTTTGTCTTGTATATTCCACCAAGTGTTCTCATACACATGCTGTCCACTCAACTGTTCTTATACAAATGATATCCAATCAGGTATGCAAACGGTAGCCATTTGTTGTCCTCCTGCAAATGTTACCCAATCAACTGTAATCCTGTGCTCCCTGACCTTCTAGGGCCACATTGTTCTGCTACATAACGCAGCTAGGGTGTTGCCTTAGCTCTCCAACTGGGCCTATTCCCAGCCTTAGATCATGTGAAGGCCAGTGGTTGCTCTGACTCAGCTTGGCAGAGCCCCCCACTTGTCCTGGCCCCTTAGATGCTGTGGCTTAGCATCCCTGTCTCATGCAGACCAGTAGGTGCAAGGACCTACTTGGCAAGACCTGTGCTCCAACCTGATTTCTGTTGTTTCTTGTGAGTTAAGGTTTGTTCGGCCCTGCCCATTCTGCCCCCTTCCAGTGGCAGCCTTGCCCACCCCATACCCTGTTTTAGGAGGCACATTCAGGTGCTGCTGCCTTGACCTGCCCTGACTCTTGTGGTTTCCCTTACCTGTGAGTGATGGCAGGTGACATGGTAACACCTAGCTTACTCCATCGCAACCCCAGCTTGAGAGCTAACCAGGGAAACTTGTATTTCCACAGGTTTAGGCCCACACAATCCCACAGAGTCTACCTCAGACCAAGTTCTCTCACATGCTGGATAGTGTCTTGACCCTGCCAAATGTGACCACTCCACCACCAAGCCAGGTAATAGTACCCAACACTGCTAAGGAGGCCCCCATTCTCAGCTTTGGTGTGGGCTGGTGAGTAGTGAACAGGGATGTTCTATGCTACCAGCCCATCTCTGGATTCTTAAATGGGCTGGAGAATCTGTCTAACCCAAATTATCTTATTAATACTTCCCTCCAAGCCACTGGGTCTCAGTTGCCTCGCATGCTTGAAATTTTCATGAACCTATCACTGCGAATCACCCAAAATTCATTACTCACCTGCACTAAAACAGGCCTTAGTAATGGCTGACCCCAGGAAGCAACTAGATATCTTAAAAACCCAAAGTTCACCACTGGGCGGCCAGCAGGCAAAGGGACACCCCCCACAGGTGCCACATTGCAGGGAGCTGCACTTGCCCCCAACCACAAGGCCCGAACCCCTCCGAAACTCGCCCAGCCAAAAGATCATAGTGGGAGGGCAGAGCTAGGAATTTTAACCTAGTTCCCAAGTTCCCTCATGCGGGCTTACCCTGAGGGAAGAGCTCTCTTGGGTCCTGGGGGAGGCCGAGGACTCGTTCACTGCCTTTCAGCAGTGTCTTTGGCGTGAGTCCCCAGCTTTGGGTCCGACCCGGCAGGGGCATCCCCCACCATGAAATACAATTCTTCCACAGTAAAGAAAACTTACAAGACTATGCCTCTTTCAAACCTCGCCTATAAATGATTAAGGTTTTCTCTTCACAGAGAAAAGGAATAGCACCCAGCAAAACCAAATACAAATGTGAAGAACATCTCAATAAAATATCAACAGAATACTAAATCAGTGAACAATCCATTGCTAGTATGACAGAATCAAATTATCACCTATGTGTATTAACCCTGAATGTAAATGACTTAAACTCATTAATCAATGTCATAGATTAGTAGAGTAAATTTAAAAACAAATCAATCTATTTGTTGCTTACAAGAGACACATTTCACCAACAAAGATCAGCAGAAACTTTATCTCATGCATTTAGATTTTTTTGTTAATTTTGTCATACAGTGGAATAATTTTCTTCAAGGAGGTTCTTGATTTTCGTTTTTGTTTCTTCAATGACACATTAGTCATTTAGTAACATGTTATTTAGCTTCATGGTGTTGTTAATTTCTTTTTTTTCTGTTATTGATTTTGTTTTGTGACTTTTCATTTAACGGGATGTATAGAAACTATGCAATGGAGACTATCATATCCAGTGACGGGGATACAATGCAGTATGCTTCTCTACTTCCAAAGTTGAACTCCCACTGAAATTGTTTACTATATCTTGACAATAGGATGTTGGACTCTCTGCCATTGTCTTGCCTGCAATGATGTACATATGATTGTGCATGAAGAACTCTGCTCTAGTAATGATATACATTAACTCAGTGAGAGGGAGGGAGTTGGGTAGGGGATAAGGAAAATCCCAGAGCCTATGGAACTGTATCATAAAATGATAATAATAAAAAAAAGAAGTAAAAAAAAAAAGAAAGATGTATCTAGACACATTTAAAAAAAGATGTGAATAGAAATGCTGCTAAGATCTTTGTACACACCTTTGACAAGAACCAGGGCCAATATTTGTCAGGCTCCTGCACAAGATGCTGTGGGAGTAGCACTGGGGTGGTGCTGGCTTCAAGGTGGTGCGTTCAATGCTGTGACCATGGACAACTGCCTGCACAACCTGAAGCTCATGCCTTGGGGCTGGCTGCCCCAAGCCAAGGAGACCTCTAGCAAGTAGAGGCAGCAGAGCTTGTTTTGGCTCCTGATTCAAAAGTTTGCTACAGATCCTATAGAAGAGCAGTTCCCCATCCTGAGCATAACTTTGCACTACAATGCCAACAGGAATGTGGTGGAGGAAGAGGAGAACTCATTCAACTACTAGGAGCGGCACTATCTGTTCTTCACGGTGATTGAGAAACAGCTATGGTTATGCAACAAGGTGGAGGAATCCACCATGGTGGGAGGGTTTGGGGAGGGGTGGGGAGAACCCAAGTATCTTTGTAACTGTGTCACATAATACAATGTAATTAATGAAGTTAAATAATAAATAATTAAAAAAAATTTCTATGGGTGCTACCAATGACCCGCTACTATGAGTCCCATTGCAAGCAGAAGGACTGGCCCGCCCACAGGAAGGGCTGTCAGGAGCAAAATTGCCGCTGCCTGCAGGAGCTGGAACCCGAGCGATCACTGGGCTGTGGGGCTACTCTTTGGTGTGCCATGAGACTGGAGCCTGGACTGAAGGCACAGATGAAGCATGTGCCAGTCCAGATGCAGGGTTTGGGTACCCCCTGATGCCCTCATTATTTATATGTTAATATGTTTGCAAATACATGTGCAGTTTTTTTGGGGGGCACGCAGAGGGAAGAGCAGAAGTGGCAAAATACTTTACTGAGATCCTCAGATGGCACAGGGCCAGGCATAATTAATTAATCAATTAATTAATTCCCTTTATTCCTTCCTGTTTCTGAGGGAAGTGGGAGATGAAGGGAGAAGTCACACCCAGCCTCCCAGCCATCACAGAGTCTCTGATCGGGGGTAGGCTCTGAGGACACTACTCAGGTGGTTTTGATAGTCCAATAGTCTGACTTGCTGTCAGTCTCGCCACTCCAAACATGATGAAATCACTCCTGAACTCACTGGCTGACAAAGTTCACCTCGAAGTCTCTGTTTGCACCACTATGCACTGCCAATACATGGCTGGGGTAGTTGATCAATGCACTCCATTCTCCATCCTCTGCTATGGTACCAGATATCTTCTGCAGGCTTCAATGTACCACCATACCCTCTATTTGCAATTGGCTATGCTGTCCACTATTTAGTATAATCCACTGAGTTTGCTTGGCACTGACTCAAGCACTCCACAGTCAGACCATGGAACTTGTGATTCTCTCCATGGTTGGGGTTCTGAATCTAACAGTCAAATAAATGTCTGAGGTGATCCCAAACCTGATTCTTACGTCTGGTACAATTTGTCACCCCAATCACCGTATGAAGAAACACTGATGGTTGCAATTGTTGGGTCGGTTCTGTCTCCAGCAATGTTTTCTACGCAAACCAATGGGTACTGCAGCTAAACCTGGTCCACCACACACATGGACACATAAACCAGTGAGAGCTGCAGCCTAGTTGGGGCAAACAGCAATGACGCACACCAGATCCACTACCCTGCTCTGGTTCACATGCTTATCAATGTGTACAGCAGACCGGTGCATTCTTTCTCACATCTCATTCAACTCTCATACATGTCAATGGGCACTAAATGCTAGTTCAAACCAACCAGCCCCACTATCCAGACCACACACATGATGGCAGGTGCAACTCTCTGTCTAGCCATGCCTGCCTCTAGTCCTGATTCTCAGACTCACCAATCAGACTGGCAACCCAGAAGAGAGGTACCCATTGTTCCCTTTTGGGCTCACTCCTACCCTTGGATCTTGCAATCTCCAGGTGGTTCTGCAGTTTAATTAGACAGAATTTGCTCTCTGGGTCAGTGTCTGCAACAAAGCACAGACAACCCACACCCACTCTGGTTTATGCATGTACCATTAAAAACAGTCAACCTAGCATGGCTTTCCCTCAATCCAGTTCACATGAGGCAAAATGGTATTGTAGCTGTCCCCAGACTGGTCTGTCTCCAATCTGGCATTCATGCATACCAGTGGGAGTAGTATCCAGCGGAGGAGCTCCATGCATGTCCTCCCTTACTGTGTTCATTTGCTCCCTACCCCTCAAGTGTCACATGTGCGGATTGAGAGCTTTAGCCCATTTCAGCATGACCCACTGCACCTCAGCATTTTCCAGTGAGTGCTGTAGCCCTGTCTGGCTCAGTGCCACCCCCAGTTCCAGCTCATGCTGGTGGGGCATACAGCCTAGCTTAGCCAAGGGAGCCCCCCCATCTAGACCCTAATGTGAACTGCCTGGTATTGTGGTCTGACCTGACTTGTTCCACACCCCATTCTGGTTCTTGGACTTGCCAGTGGGTGATACAAACTGGTCCAGAATGGTTCACCCTGTAACTGAGCTAAATGAATGTCCGTGGTTACCATTCCCTGGCCTGATATGGCCCGCTCCTTCTCTTGGTTCTTGCACTCACCTGCAGGGACTGTGTCCTGATGGAAAAATTTCCCAAATTTCTCCATCAGATTATGTCTCAATGCTAGATCACATGCACATCAGAGGGTTCATGGCCCAGCCCAGCTTAGTCCACCTTCTATTGTAGCAGGAACAGAGACCTTTTTTGACTGGCACTTACTCTTTCCTATTCTTACTGTTGGATACTACAGCCCATCCTAGCCTTGTCCATATCCAGATACAGCACACTTGTGGCTTTGGAGGGACAGAGACTTAGCCAACCCCACCCTACACCCATTCTGGTTCTCACAAACTCCAGGGAGTGTTGGATTCTAGACCAGTCTGTCACACCCCAGACCCAATTGACAGAAATGCCAAGGGAGACTGCAACCATATCCAAATCAGATAGCTGCCACCACTCCAGACATCATGCTCACCAGTGGGAGCCACAACCCTGCCAGGGTTTCCTCTGAGTTCCCCAACCAGGATTATTCCCAGATGTCCAGTCACAGATGTCACACGAGCCAGTGGTTGCTCTGCTCTCGCTTGGCATAGGCCCCATCTGTCTTGGCCTTTGCCTTTGGATGTTGCAGTCTGACCTGTACTCTCACTGGTGAATGCTACAACCTGTGCCTACTCAACCTGCTCCCATCCCTGGCTCTTGTGAACTGGAAGAAGGTGTGGTAGCCTAGCCCAGTATGATCAGCACTCCAACTTGGTTTCTGCACTTGCCAATTGGCTAATTTCTGCATGGCTCTGCCAGATCTGTCCCCTTCCAAAACAAGCCCATGCATTTGTCAACAGATAGATCTACCTTACCCAGCCTTCCCAACACCCAGGCCTGGATCATGTGCTTGCCAGCAGGAGCTATGTACCATTGGGGGAGTTGCCCAGGTACACCCAATTGGCTCACTTTCAAACCCAGATCTCTCACTTTCCAGCATGTTCCAGTCCCCCACCTTGCACAGTCCACCCCATCCTTCCTAGCCTTTGTATGAGCTGGTGGATGAAACAATCTGGCCTGACCTACTCTTTCTCATTTTAGTGTGCTTATGTGAGTGCTTCAGCCTGTACCTGCTGAGCCTGTTCTCAAGTCCAGTATCTGTAAATGTTGACAGATTCCATGGTCTCACCTAGCTCAGCCCCTCACCACCCCAACTGGTAAACTAACCTGAGGGCCTTGTATCTCCACAGGGATAAGCTCACATACAACCTACAGTATCTATCTTCAGACCTGGTTCTCTTGCGTGATGGTTGGTGTCATGGAGCAGCATAATGAGACTTGTCCATTGTTCTGACACTCACTGATATGTACTGGGATTTAGCCCTGCCAGATAGGCCCGAAGCCCTAGCTTTCATGTGGGCAGTGTGTGGTAGTAAGCAAAGACCTATTGTTAAAGTAGAACTCAGAACTTTCATGTGGGATGGAGCATCAGTCTGAACCAAAAAGGTCTTCTTGACCACCAACTTCAAACCACCAGCTCTCAGTCCTCTCGCTTACCTGCATTGACAGTGCTTTTGATATTTGTAGTCTTTCTGGAGTAATTCCTGGCCTTCACTTACTGTGTTCTGCCCCCCCCCAAAACACACACACACTGGGATTTCCCACTCCTGTGGAGAACATGGGATCCAGGTCTGGCCTGAAATTTTTCTTTTCATCAACCTTTCTTAACTGATGAATCATACCTGGTCAGATAGTACCTCTTCGAACTCTATCCTTGGCAAATATATGCAAAGAGGGAATTTCAACTGAACTTGAATATGATTATGCAACGGGGTGGAGGAACCCACCATGGGGGGAGGTTAGGGGGAAGAATCCCAGATTCTGTGTAAAACAACACAATGTAATTAATGAATAAATTTAATAATAATTAAAAAAAGATAGTACCTCTCCGAGATTCCGGAAAAGATGGCCGACCACAGAGAGCTGGTGTAGGTTGGAGGAGGGAAAGAGGGGAACTGATCCAGCAGAGAAACAGGCTAGGAAACAGAAAATTGTAGGGAGAAGAGCGAGAAGGTCACTGGAGCTCACTAAAGCAAGAAGATCTACACGACATGAAGGAACAGCCACAAAAAGTGGGAAAGAATATACAGCACACTGCCCTTGGAACTTGGTGAGTCACGATCCCAGGCAGGGGGAAGGTGGGAGAGACTCAACCGTCCCAAGGACAGAGGCAGCTAGAAGGATAGGCGCCCACACCGACAGGGGCACCAGTCCTCTGGAGGGCAGGAGCCCCGAAAGGAGGCTACTGGACTGATCATTGGGGGCATCATCCCCTGCAGAAGTGGAGGACAAGCAGGGGAGATTTCCCAGAGGCTTGCCTCTCAGCTGCTCAGGGGCTTTGGGAGAGTGCAGAGGGAACAAGAGCAGCGCTGTGGGACTGGGGCTCAGAGATTCCCATATCGGCTCCGAGCTGTGGACTGGCTGCTGGGGAGTCCAGTGGATCCTGTTGCTGGGCTCGGACTGAGCTCCAGAGGCTGGGCAACGCCCGACAGGGATCTCACGTCCTGGGCGGAGGAGCAGACTAGTGGGGGAACGTCTGCGTGCCCCTCACAGTCCTATGCCTCTCGGTGATCCGCTTTCACCCTTGAGAGAGTGCAGCTGAGGAAGTGGCTTCTCTGGGGCGGAGTCCCATCCTGGGCGCAGCTGGAAAGGCCTGACCTGAGCAGGCTCCACAGAATTGGCCTGACAGGTTCTCCCAGCAGGAGCCCGCTCTGAAAGACCTGCCTGCAGTGTCAGTGGAGCAGCGCCTCTGAGTGGGAATCCCGGAGAGCGCAGTTCGGCACTGGGGCCAGCGGAGATTTCTAGACCAGCCCAGCCCGACTGGAGTTGGGGATTTCAGGCTTCGATCAGCAGGGGCCTCTGCTGTGCTAACCTCAAGCCCTGAAGGAGAGTCTCGGATCAGCACTGAGGCAGAAACCCCCGCTGTGCTAGCCCCATGACCCAGAGCCGAGGCACGGCTTGGCAGAGTGAATCTGTAGGGCACCGCCTTTGAGAGGGAGCCACAAGGGAAGGGGCCTGGCACTAGGGCTGGCCCACAAAGCCTCCTAACCCAGCTAGGGGCAGTGATCTACACACCCTGAAAGTAGCTGGTGACTCAGGCAGTACACACTCCTAGGATCAGCCAGAGAACCCAAACCAGAGCCAGCTCAGCAGAATTGACGCTAAAATACCAAAACAACAAGAAATAAAAACACAATGAGAAGTATCAGAAAAAGCAATGACCCAGAGGAAAGATCAAGTACTCATTCCCAATACAACCAAAAACTAATCCCAATATCTGAGATGCAAGATGAAGACATAGAGGAAATACCAGATAAAGACTTTAAGAAACTAGTGATGAAATTCATCAGAGACAGGGAGAAGCACTGGGAAGAGTCCAAGGTATTCGAAAACCATGTCACTGCAGAAATAAATCAAGTCAAAAAGGGAATCCTCGATATAGAACACAAAATTGAAAGCCTAACCAACAGAATGAACACAGCAGAGGACAGAATATCAGAATTGGAAGACAATCAGAATGAAAGGCAGCAGCTCATCAAGCAGTTGGAGACAAATCTAGAGAAAGCCAACAGGTCCATACAGGAAATGAAAGACAACCTCAAAAAATCAAATGTTAGAATAATAGGCCTTCCCAATGGAGTGGAAAAGGAGCCAGGCTTGCAACGGGTGCTCAATGAGATAATACAGGAGAACTTCCAGAACACTGAAAATATAAATCCAGCACAAATCCAGGAAGGACCACCAGTAGATACGTTCCAAACAGATCGTCACCCAGACATGTGGTCCTCAAGTGAACACAAGGAAACTATTCTAAGACAAGTAAGACAAAAAGATAAGATTACTTTCAGAGGAAGGAAAATCAGAATCATAGCCGATCTATCAGAAGAAACGCTGCAAGCAAGGAGAGAATGGGGTAAAACCTATCAAATCCTGAAACAAAACAACTGCCAACCAAGTACAATGTACCCAGCAAAGCTCTCATTTGTGTTTGAGAATGAAATAAAAAACTTCAACAGTAAAGAGAAACTCGAAGAATACATCAACACGAAACCAGCTCTGGAAAATCTCCTCAAGAAGGTGCTAAACCCAGAAACAAAAAATGAAACCAAAATCAAAGATGGCAAATGGGAAGACCTCCGCACTAAAATCCATACAAGGAAAGTCAACCGATCAGAAACTCTAATAATCGCAAATACACACTTGCACACTTACACACACTCATGGCAGCCTAAAATCACACCCTCTCAATATTATCTCTAAATACAAATGACCTAAACTCACCAATCAAAAGGCATAGATTAACGGAATGGATCATCAAACAGCACCCAACAATCTGTTGCCTACAAGAGACACATCTAGCCAGAAAAGCCTGTAAGAAATTTAAAGTGAAGGGATGGAAAAAGATATATCACACCAATGGACGAGAAAAAAAGGCTGGAGTAGCTGTTCTAATCTCAGATGACCTAGACTTCAAGCTGACAGACATCAAAAAGGACAGAGAAGGACATTATATATTGGTGAAGGGACTGATCCATCAGTAAGTAATTACAATCGTGAACATATATGCACCTAATTCCAATGCACCAAGCTACGTGAAGCAATTACTTACAGACTTAAGGGAAGACATAGATACACACACAAAAATAGTGGGCGATCTTAACACTCCGCTAACAACTATAGACAGATCAACAAAACAAAAACTCAACAAAGGAACAACAGAGCTCATACAAACGTTAGAACAACTGGACTTAGTAGACATTTATACAACTTTTTATCCTAAGACAACAGATTATGCATTTTTTTTTCAGCAGTGCATGGCACCGTCTCCAGGATCGACCACATGATAGGACACAGAGCAAATCTAAATAACTTCAAAAAGATCGGAATCATACCATGTACCCTCTCAGACCACCACGGAATGAAACTGCAAATCAGCAATTCAAAAAGCCCAAGGAAATACAGAAACTCATGGAGACCGAACAATATGCTATTGAATGAACAATGGGTCAGGGAAGAAATTAAAGATGAGATCAAAAAATGTATGGAAACCAATGAAAACTCGGAAACAACATTCCAAAACTTGTGGGACACGGCCAAAGCAGTGCTATGGGGTAAACTCATCGCAATTCGAGCTCATGTCAAGGCCCAAGAGAGGCGTCAAATACAGGAACTAACCACACACTTCCAGGAATAGGAAAAGCAGCAGCAGATGAGCCCCAAACACAAAAGGAAACAAGAAATCATCAAAACAAGGGAGGAAATCAACCAGATAGAAATAAAAAGCTATACACAAAATCAATGAATCAAAAAGCTGGTTTTTTGAAAAGATAAACAAAATAGACACCCCGCTGGCCCGACTGACAAAGACAAAACAAGAGAAACCAAGAATTAACAGCATCAAAGATGAAAAAGGCAACATAACAACAGACATTACAACCATTAAGAACATCATTAGAAATTACTACAAAGCACTGTACTCCAACAAATCAGAAGACCACCAAGAAATGGAAAAGTTCTTAGACTCACACAACCTGCCAAAACTTAGCCCAGAGGCAACAAACGACCTGAAAAAACCCATAACTGAAGTAGAGATTGAATCAGTGATTAAAGACCTCCCAACAAAGAAAAGCCCAGGCCCAGACGGCGTCACTACAGAATTCTACAAAACATTCTGAACAGAACTAACCCCAATCCTCTACAAACTCTTCAAAACAATAGGAAAAGAGGCAACCCTTCTAAACTCATTCTATGGAGCCAACATTACCTTAATCCCAAAACCAGACAGAGAACTAACAGAGAAGGAAAACTACAGACCTATCTCTCTGATGAACATTGATGCTAAGATTCTCAACAAAATCCTAGCCAACAGAATTCAAAAAAGCATCAGACAGATCATTCATCCGGATCAAGTAGGATTCATCCCGGGAATGCATGGATGGTTCAACATAAGAAAATCCATAAACGTGATACACCACATCTAAAAACTGAAAAACAAGAATCACATGATAGTATCAATAGACACAGAAAAAGCTTTAGAAAAAATCCAGCACAACTTCTTGCAAAAAACCCTAACCAAGGTAGGCATAGATGGAAAAACTCACAACATAATCAAAGCAATATATGAAAAACCCAACACCAGCATCATACTGAATGGAGAAAAACTAGAACCCTTCCCACTGAGATCTGGAACAAGACAGGGATGTCCGCTTTCTCCATTGCTATTCAACATAGTCCTAGAGGTACTTGCTGAGGCCATAAGACAAAAAAAGAAATCAGAGGAATCCAAATGGGAAATGAAGAAGTCAAGCTTTCACTATCTGCAGATGACATGATTCTTTATATGGAAGAGCCAAAAGGCTCAACACAGAGACTACAAGAACTTATACGAGATTTTCGTAGAGTGGCAGGGTACAAAATTAATGAACAAAAATCAACAGCCATAGTGTATGCTAATAGCCCAAAGTTGCAAAAAGATCTAACCAGCAAGATACCATTCAAAATAACAGAGAAAAGCATGATGTATCTGAAAATAAACCTAATCAAAAATGTAGGAGACCTATTTGAGGAAAACTACAAACTACTGAAAAAAGAAATTGAACAAGATCTCGAAAGATGGAGTAACATCCCATGCTCCTGGATAGGTAAAATCAATATCATTAAAATGTCTATATTGCTAAAAGTCATATATACATTCAATGCAATTCCAATCAAATTGCCCAAAACATTCTTCATGGAACTGGAAACAATGATCCAAAGGTTCATCTGGAAACACAAAAAACCACGAATAGCTAGAACCATCCTGAAGAACAGGAAGTTAGCAGGGGGAATCACAGTCCCGGACCTCTGGACATACTACAGGGCAGTGGTTATCAAAACAGCCTGGTACTGGACAGAGATAGAGAGGAAGATCAATGGAGCAGAATAGAAACACCAGAAGGGAACCCAAACAGATACAGTCAAATAATCTTTGATAAAAGGGCAAACGATAATCCAGGCAAATGGGAAGGTCTCTTCAATAAATGCTGTTGGGACAACTGGTTGATAGCCTGTAGAAACAAAAAGATAGACCCACATCTCTCACCATATACTAAGATCAAATCAAAATGGATAAAAGATCTAAACTTGCATCCAGAAACCTTCCAACTTTTGGAACAAAATGTTGGAAATACTCTGCAATATCTAGGGGTAGGTCCCTACTTCCTAAGAAGGACACCAAAAGCAGTAGAAATCGAGACCAGAATAAACAAATGGGACCTCATCAAACTCAGAATCCTCTGCACAGCAAAGGAAACAATCAACAAAGTAAAAAAGCAACCCACAGAATGGGAGAAGATCTTCACGCACGACATAGGTGATAGAGGACTAATCTCCCGAGTATACAAAGAATTACAAAACAGCCAAAACACCAAAATAAACAAGCCACTCAAGAAATTGGGATGGGAAATGGGCAGACATTTCACAAAGGAACAATCCCAAATGGCAAATAATCATATGAAAAAATGCTCAAGCTCCTGGCAATAATGGAAATCCAAATTAAAACATCAATGAGATACCACCTAACGCCAGTAAGGGTGGCCCACATGAAAAACACCAACAACACTTGCTGGCAAGGTTGCGGGGTAAAAGGAACCCTTCTCCACTGCTGGTGGGGCTGCAGATTGGTACAGCCTCTGTGGAAATCAGTATGGAGAATATTCAAACAACTCAAAATCGACATACCGTATGACCCAGCTATAGCACTCCTAGGAATATATCCAGAACACTTGTTTTATGAGAAACCAACATGCACTCCTATGTTCATAGCAGCACAATCAGTAATTGGAAAAACATGGAAGCAGCCAAAATGCCCATCAGCAGAGGATTGGATAAGAAAGCTATGGTTCATCTACTCCATGGAATACTATTCAGCTATTAAAAAAAATAAAATGCAGTTCTTTGTGGCCAAATGGACCAAACTGGAAACCATAATGCTAAGGGAAATGAACCAATCCCAAAAGGTTAGATACCACATGTTTGCCTTAATTTTAGGTGATATGATGTTAAGCATATCATGTTATGTTATGGATATTATGTCATATGTAGTATATAAACTAAAATTGAACTGTGAATGGGGGGTCACAGAAAGTGGTTAAGAAAGCGCATTTATTTTTAACATATTGAGTGTTCAATACCATGTCAATTAATTCCATAACGATGTTAATTTTTGCAGATGGTATATTAGTGCTTTTATTTGACTGGGATGATACTCTGCTGACTCTGCCCTCAGACCAGAGAGGGTCTACCCAATAAATAGTTGGACTTGACTGGACTATAAGATGTTGGACTCTAACTTGGCAAATACTTGCAAAGAGGGAATTTCAACTGAACTTGAACTGTGGTTATTCAACAAGGTGGAGGAACCCACCATGGGGGGAGGGTGTGGGGAGAATCCCAGATTCTATGTAATTACAGCACAATGTAATTAATGAAGAAATTTAATTTAAAAAAAAAAGATAGTACCTCTTCAAGGATCCAGGCGGGTGCCCGAGCGGCTTGACCCCGGGCAGCCATGCGGCCCCGGTACTCGGGTCCCCGCCACGATTCTAGCCTAACACAGCCAAGCTTTCCACCACGCACATGTGTACATGGGGTGAGAGGCTCTCCGGCAGCTTCCTGATTTGCCGGGGTCCTGGTTTGATGGCCTCCTTTTGGGAGTGGGGAGGTTGTCCTGGGATCCTGAGGAGCGGATTGGGAACGCCTCAGCGCGCCATGTGGCTGGAGCGGGGGAGGAGCTAGCAGTATCCAGGCGGGGTCCTGAGCGGCTTGACCCCGGGCAGCCATGCGGCCTGGGTACTCGGGTCCCCGCCACGATTCCAGCCTAACACAGCCAAGCATTCGAGAACCATACTCGGGGCTAGAATGTGTGAAGCATGCGTTGACCAATCCCCTGGAATCTCTGACCCCATTGGACAGTTTAGAAGGGCCAGTGGAGTCTATGCAGCAGGCATGACAGTCTATGGGGCATGCTGGGCTGACCCAGAGCAACCTCTGACATGCTTAACACTGGCTGGCAACAGGCCTGGTTGGGGAGCGTGGCGGAGGCCTTGGCTGCGTGGAGCCTACCACAAAGGGGCGCAGGAACTGGAATGGGGCTGAGTTCTGGTCGGGTCACAGTTGTAATCCCTTGGCACAAATATCGATTTGGACTTGACGCACCATGCCGGATTAGACCGCAGCACAGTTTGATGCTCCAGAGGACCAGGATAGATGTGGGATGGGCTCGGCTAGGCCTCAACCCCAACTGAGCCATATATGAGATATACGTGGGTGTGGACGAGCCGTGACTGGGCTGAAACTCTCAACAGCAGGAACCAGGATGGATTGAAGAGCGGAGCTGGCCAAAGGACCTGCTGGTATGCGTGAAGCCTGACACCAGGAAGGAGTCGGAGGGAAGAATCTGAACAGTTCCTCTGACAGAACACTGACCCTACAAATAAACACAAGAAGCATGGAGGTAAACAACCCAGAAGAGGCTTTGGAATGTGACCCACTGGCATACACTTGGCTCGGGTTGAGGCAGACCAGGCTGAGTCAGTTCACGTCATCCACTGGCAAGCCCAAGCGCTGAAACTGTGAGGGGGCCTGGCCGGGTTTGGGTGCAATAAAAAAAAAAAAAAAGTACAAAACACAAAATGCCAAGGTGAAATGGCCTGTGCCAGTAGGGAATGCAACACCCGACCAGCACACTTCCCACTGGTTTAGGTGAGGGACGAGAGTGTGATGGGCAGAGCCAGGGAGAGCTGCGATACTCATTGGTTCTAATGGAGGTCGGGGCTCAGAATAGAACCAACCCAGGGGTTAAAACCACCAGCTGATCGGAGTGATGGACGGTGGCGGGCACTGTGCTTACTAGTAGTACATGTAGGAGCCTGGACTGGGAATGCCTCAAAGTTTCTTAGGGGATTCCCCTGAACAAAATGAAGGAATCAAAGCACTAACCAAGAAAAGATGGAAAATGGAGTAGATCAATCAACCACCTCAGCTATATGCTTCCAGTGGAAAACTGGACAAGGGGAAACTCTAAGATGGACTATGTCAATCAGTGGACTCTGCACCAGCCTCATCATACCTGGATTGTTGCTGGATTGTTGGAGCTTCTAATTGATTGAGGTGACGCTCTGCTGGCCCTGCCTTCAAAACTGAGAGAGCCTCCCTAAGAAGCCATTGAACTTGAACTGGACAAATGGGATGCTGCACTCTGTATGGTGTGAGCTTTTAATTAGGGAATCTCAACGGAACTTGAGCTGTGGTTATGCATCAAGGTGAAGGAAGTCACCATGGGGGAAGAGTTTGGGGTGAAGGGGGGGTGAATCCCAGTACCTATGAAATTGTGTCATGTAATACAATGTAATTAATGAATAAATGAATATTAAAAAAAAGATAGTACCTCTTCATGTTATCAAGAGATTCTCTATTTTCATTCTATCTTTACATGATTTCAGGAAAAAATCTGCAGAAATAAGCAGTGCTTTCAAGGAATCCTTGGTCCCAAACATTTTTTGAAAGTGTTATACTTCTCCAATTGTGGACAATAACCTAGGCTGCATTGTACCTAGGTAAGTCTTGCACTGCTGTGAAAAAACATTTAATAGCTGGCAGGCATCCTGGGCATGGTTAATGTTAAATCTGTGCTAACCACATCAATGTGCCTATCATATCTTTTTTCTAAAAAATGGGGGTGGGAGGGTAAGGCAACTGCTGATTCCATGTGCACCTGGAGATGGGAAGTCCGTAGGACTCAGTTTCCTGGCCTGAAGCCTCAGGCCCAGCTGTGCAGTAGTTGGTGCCAAGTACATGAGTTTTGGGGGAAGGGGTTAAGGCAGCGAGTCTGGCTCACCTGATCTGGGTCTTTTGGCATACCTGCACAGTAGGTGCCTGGCTCATGAACTCCAGTGTGGGTGTCCAGCAAGGCCTGTGTCAGGAGGTCCAGAGCACCCTACTCAGTGGAAAAGATGGAGCAATGAATGGCAGGCCCAGACACACACCAAGCATATGGTAACCCATCAGGGCCTTCACAGGATATCTGGTACCATAGCATAGGGAAGAGGGTACAATAGTTCATACAACTATTCCAACCAACTGATGACAGCAAATGTAAGGGCGAATGGGGACTCTCAGGTTGACTATGTCAGACAACAGACATTGTAAGGATTTCAACAGCCTTAGAGCAGAGACTGACAGCATTTCATAACTACCAAAACCACTTAAGAAGAACCCTTGGAACATGCACCATATTAGAGACTTTGGTAGCTATTCCCCATCGCTGGGTCCTGATATGGTTGGGAGTCTGGGTAGTGAGACCCCTACATACCCATTTTCCCAGATAAAGGAAGAAGAAGAAGAAGAAGAAAAAGAAATTTGCAAAGAAATGGTCTCCCTGACTTTCCCCTAACCCTTGCTCCTCCCCACCCTGATCAACTTGCAAGCATCATCAAAAATGAACATTTAAAAAATGTATACTTAATCAAGCTAAGTCCTGTTACTTCTATCCCTCACATTCCTTCCCCTCAACCCTCTTTTCCAAGCTATTTACTTTGTAATGTGGTACTGCTAATGAGTTCCAGAATAAAGAAATATTAACATGCTATCCCCTAAGTGTTGGAGATCAAAACTCCTGTATCAAAAGGAATATAGTTGGAGTCATTAATAAGTAACTCCACATAAGCAACTCTTCCTTCTTTCCTTAATTCTCTCCCTCAAGACAAGACCATGGTCCTCAGTGCTTGATAAATGCAACGTGGTGGACTTTGAGCAGGCCTGCATCTCTTTGTTCATATATCCCAATGAAAATGACCTGGATTGACCTAAAAGAACCAAAGTACTCCTTCTTTCATAAACAACCACTCTTTAGGACTGTCTACCTCGGGTCTCTCGAGGGTTCAAAAATACGCACCCACTCCTTATTCTCCTGATGTTGTGGGCCATACATTCCAATCAGACTAGCATCAAGGGCTACTGAGAAAAAGATTTGGCATCAGCAAAGAAATGGAGCAGCTTGAGGTCAAAGTACAGACTTCCAGGCTCAGGGTTCTAAGTCCTAGATTGATTTTTGATTGCTCAACTAAGATTGCAGGTATTTAAACAATCTCTTCCTCCCTCCCTGCTTTCATGCCTCCCTCCATTCATCCCTCCCTCCCTCTTTCTCATTATCACTCTCTTTGCTTCCCTCCCACCATTTCTCTCTCTTGCTCATCTTCAGCACCTTCAGTCACATATAAATACAATTTCAATTTATGTACTGTGTGTACTCATCAATTGAACCCCATGAGGTAGGGATTTTTTATAATCAACATTACATAGGTAGTTAAACTTAGCCACAGAAACATTAACTGATGCATCCAAAGAGACACAACTAGTTACCGGCTAAGACAGAAATATATTTCAATACTCCGTCTTCTCAATAGCAGGTAGACCAGCTTACACGTAACATGTATCAAAAGAGGATATCCCATGACATATTGGTTTTTACTCTGAATTCAAGTGTGATTAACACTTAAAGTACACAAACATGACATCACATTACAAGACTAAAGCAGAAATG